>NC_138523.1:50736913-52015128 GCF_000230855.2 Cajanus cajan | reverse complement strand
GCGGGGTAAGGAGAGTGCGGGGAAGGAGGTGTAAATTTAAAAATTTCATTTTTTTAAGGTTAATTCAGACTTTTTATATATTTTTTTTAAAAAAGGGGGTGTATTTATACGAGAGTGGAGGTGTGTTTAACATCTACCTTATGTTTATTTTTCCTCTTAGTTCCCTCTTTCTCTATGGGCTAACAGCCAACCTCTAAAACTTATTCTCTCCTTCGCGTGACTTGTTGTCCTTTTCTTTATCCAACAGGGATTTTTTTTATGACTTTGCGGGCCACTTAATTTTTGTAACAGTAGTTCTATTATAGGATAAATTATATTTTTGTTTCATTACTTTTAAATGGTTAAATTTGTTTATTGAATATTTTTTGAAATCATAAAATTAAATTAAATCATTTAAAAATAGTAAAACCAAATTAAATATTTTAAAAATGGAAGAACCAAATTGAATAATAATTTATCTAATTTTTTTAACATAAATTTAAATTTTCTTTTACCTGTTTAATTTAGAAATATTTTTATTATAAAAAAGACTTATTTTAATACTACACATAAGTATGTATACCCCTCCACTCTATTTTTATTCGAACCCCTAACTTTGCTTAAACGTGGATGAACCCCTACTGCTGAACCACACGCTTGAAGTTTTCATTTTCCTAAAATACTCTCCTTTTATTTTACTCACAGTCACACTCCTTCCCTAGCCCTTTGTATCATGGTGATGTTGAACGGGGGATGATCAAGAATCGACCAGACCCACTGACTTGGCCTAACTCAAAGAAGATTAAACTAATACAAGTTTTAAAATTAGATTTGATGCTCTTTTTTTTTTTTTTTTTTTTTAAATGGGTTAAGGTTATCTTTCCAATCATTTTAACCTTATTTGATGTCCTACATTCTTTAAAAAAATGAATAATTATATATTAATAACAAAACTATTTTATTTAATAGATAATATTTTTGTATAATATAATATTATTTTTAAAATGTATATCATAAAATATACCTTAACTTAATTTTATACTTTTTTATTTTATAATTTAATTATATATTATGTTAATATTGGTATATTATATTAAAACATCGGAGATTCAAATTAAAAAATATATATATTCGATCAAAATTTTAGACCAGATTGGATCAAACATAAACGTAGCTTAACAATTCTGCAGCTCCCCCTTTCATGTCAACCTCCCTCTAACTTTTGTTATTGTTATATTTATATTAGCAGGAATGTTAAACAAAGTACAAAGATGAAGTCAAGGTCTCAATCAAATATCGCGAAATAGACAAATTGAAGTAAAAGGAAAACGGATACCAATCTCATCATACATTGTTCAGAAAAGATGATGGTTGACATGCACCTTGAGAACAATAATAGTAAAGTGCCATTTTATTTTATTAATTACTCTTCCTCTATAACAAAGCAGAGCCTAAACAATAATAATCTCCACACCTTAGGTTGACCATAAACTGCCTTAAATAATAAATTTATTTGTGGCTAAAAATGCAATATTGCTAAGCAATGATATTTGGTGGTTAAAAGCAGAAATGACAGGGTTAACAATATGCGAAACAACTAAGAAAGTCTCACAACTTTTAGCTTCATTACCAGCAACTTTGGCATCATAGTTAGCAGATTGAGGATCTTGTTTCAACTCAATTAGAGCCATCTTGAATGATCCAACCACCACATTATAATGAGAGTTTGCACATTCTGCAATGGCTAGAGAATTAACCTTTTTCTCCAATTCCTTGAGGAGGTTTTGCCCTTCTATTCCCTTTTTCAAGGCCAACTCCAAGACAGCCTTTGAAAATTCATAAAGGGTTTTTGCTTGCAAGACTCTTGGATCAGCCCTTAGAATATTCGTGCAGTTGATCTTGTCATGTAAAATTTTATTACAAATTTGGCTAATCAAGTCAGAATCATTACCAAGCAACCTACGTTGGACATCAACTCTAGCATTTGCTAGCAAAGGAGAATGGGAAATGAGAATTAAGCAAAGGGTGAACATGAAGGAATATCGTAGGGCTGAAGAATTCATTTTGTAGTGAGGAGTTTTTTAATCAAAGGTTCCTTCGTCGGTTGGGATTTAGACGAATCTATAAGAATGCACAACCATTGGTTACAATGCATCGGGTCAAAATCAGTTTGAGTACGTGTAAAGTTGTATTTTCAACTTTCAAGGTAAAAACAGTCAACATTAATAGCATAATTAATATTCACATTAATAATTCATATTTAATAATTGAATTTGTTATCAAGATTGCTAAGTCAACCAATGACCATTCTTAAAAAATAATTTTTTATTAATAAGAAATTACTAAATTTATACTACTGACAAATTACTAAATTTAAATTACTAATAAATTGAATGTTGCTCACGTTACATAATTAATACGCGAGTTTTTTTTATTTGTTACTAAAAAATCATGAATTTAACTCTCTTTTTTTTATTTATCAATAATCCTCATAATATATAAATTGCAAGCTGACAATAATTACCGATTAGTTCTAGTTTATTTATTACTTAACTTGATTTTATAATGTTTTTCATCTCACAGGAATATTTTTCATCGAATATTTGATAGATGTTGAATAGGTGAGCATTCACTCCTAATTTAAGTATGGAAATACATATTACTATAAAAAAATAATAAAAATTGAGGTATTTTTTAATTTGCATTTTTATTTAATACAACATTGAAAATTCTGTAACAATATAATTAACTCATTATGTTTTTAAAATTTAATTATGTAATGTATTTCTTTTCAATAAAAGACCTTTGGATAATCTATATTTTATTGTTTAATGGATCATTACAAGATTTTCATTATCAACTAATTTAGTTGGTTGAATAAGTACACGAGTATAAACTCTTAATATCAAGTTTAATTTTTAAGTAGATCATCAAAAGATCTTTGTCATTATAATTTCTTAATGCATATTTAAATACAAAAAAAATTTCAATAGTGATTCTTATAAGTAACTTATTAAGATTTTTATTTTACTTTAAATGAAATCCATCATATTACATCATTTTTAAGCAACTTACACCACATGTTTACAAATTTTGCTCTAATAGTGGAATCTTATAAATAATCAACACTTTTATAATTTTTTTATTTATAATTTACTATTTGACAATTTAAAAAATTAATGTAGTAATTAATATAATAAATATTAATTTAATTAAACATAATAAATAATATTTTTAGCATATAAAAATTTAATAATAAAATTTACATAATTAATTTAACGTGTATAAAAAATATTAGATAGTAAAAACAAAGAAATTATATAACCATGAGAAATATATAACGATGATGAGTGATTAGTTTTTGATTCATAAAGGATTGATGATGTATGGCTATTTTTTTTAATTTGTGTTCTCCATTATTTATTGAAAAAATTAAGACTAAAAAATATTTTTTTTAATTTATAAATAATGTTTCTTATTTGATAATTATTTTTTATTTTTAAGTAAATTTTCGTGCTATATCATCATGCTTCAATAACAATTGTTAATTATAAGCACTATTAATAATGGGAGTTGATAATTTTTCGTTCAAAAAGAGAAATATTTTTGCAATCTACATTTTACTATTTAATTGAACATTGAAAAATATTCAGCATTATAGTTGATGCATTTTTCAAATAGAAGATTATTTGGTATTCTACATTTTACTCTCAAATAGACCATTGAAAGGTCTTCAAGAATGTAAATAATACATTATATTTTCAAGAAATGCACCAAATTATGGAGGTTATTTTGGTTTAAAACATCCACGATCTAAGGTTTTAAAACTTCCACAGTTATACTCGTCACAAGTAATTTGCAACGTTTTCTAAAAACTTCTGGTATCTTGATTATTCTACTACAGATTTATTGCGAAGCTTTTAAAGTGACACTGAGCGTAGAAGGTTTTTATTGAAAGTTTTTAAGCATACTAGGGTTTTCTTAATGAAAGCTTTAAAGCTGCCAATAGTGGAGGTTTTTTTTTTTTTAATCGGCCAACAAAAAATAACAATATATATTAAAAAATATATTAGAGATACATAGTTATATATATGAATATTTATCGTTACCAAAATATTGACGAATTTAATAAAAATTATATAAAATAAAAGTCTACGTTATTACAAATTTTTCAATGCAGGATTTAAGACACTAAAAATATAGATTTTTTTTAATGAGGTTTGATAATTTTTGCCTCATTAGTTTCTACTCATTTTAGTACGATAATTTACATGTATTAATTACAATCTTCCATCTTAACTTTGGATAGCTATAAAAATTTTAATAAAAAAAATACTCACAACACGAATAAAGAAATTTCATTACCAATGATCAAAATAACATAACATACTTGAAAGATTTATAATTCAAACTTCTATAATAAATTCAAATACAACGTAAAATTTAAAATAATATACAAGTAGTCCCGTACTTTAAAAATTAAAATACATATCAAGCAAACTAAGAACCTGCCAATAGCAGAAGACACTCTTGCATCCAAAAGTTTATTAATAACGCTTGAAGTTTCATTTAACTGAAATAAGAGAAGAAAAAACGCTTAATTAGAAAATGAAAATTACAAAATGACATTATTGAAGAGAAATTGCTTAATATAATCAGCCAAACACGGCCTGATAGTATATACAGCTCGTATATATTTTTTTTTATAAAAAAATTCTTCTAACTTTTATTATTCAAAATTTTTCTATTAGTTATAAAATTAAATTATTAGATTTTAATGATGTCAATTAAAGGTATCACGTGTTTAATAATTTTTAGTGTTATTTATGTGTTTTCAATAGTTTTTATTTGATTTTTTTATATAGATTTTATTATCCTTCTGTTATTTATTTCACTTTGTATTCTTCTCTTTTGTCTATTATTTTGTTATGTACTTTGTTAGTGTTTTGCGTTTTATTTTTGTGTTTGTAATTTTGAATTTTTTGTTCATTTTTTGTGTGTGTTATTTATAGATAGTGAATTAATGGTGACGAATCTTGAGACTTAAAAAGACGAACATGACTATTTTATTTTTATTCTCATAATTGAGTATTCTTTTATTCACTTATTTTCTCCTTCGTAAAAAGTTTACCTATTTTATTACTTTTACAATTCCATATACTCTCCAATTAATTGACTCAATGTGAATTGGTATTCAATTTTCTCATCTATTCTCTGATTCTCATTCTACACTTGTTTGTCTTCAAGAAGATGGAAGCTATATATTTTTTTCTTTCTATTCTGATTCTTATTATTTTTTACACATATTTTGGGGTTTAATAACTCCTTTTACATGAGAAAGACAATTAAAAAATTGAAAAAATATTGCACTTTCATTGTGAAATTGAATTTTAGACATTTTATTTTAGTGTTGTTAGAGATCGACAAATGAAGAATGACAAATTTATAGAAATCATATATAAAAAGATACAAAGATAATTTTATCATTATCATTATCATTATTGTTATTATTATTTGTGATTCAAAGTGTTAAACATGAATTATAATTATTTATCTGTGCATAATAGTTAATTTTATAGAGAATTAAAGAAAAGAGAATTTGTAAATACTCAATCAATCAGATGTGTAAATATATTTCATTAAAGAAATTGAATCTCTTATGACAAATACTAGACAAGAAGAAGGTACTCAATTGCTTTTTTGTTTATAGAAAAGTTATCCATGACTAAAAGACAAACATTTTCAATACATTTAAAGTTTTTTTCTTCTGTTTTCTATATTTCTTCTCACATAAAACATATTTTTTGAATTTGTATTTTTTAATTAATTATCTTTGAAAATAACGAAATAAAGAATGAATTTTTTAGTAACTAAAATTCAATCAATTTTTTTTATAAAATTATAAATATTATAATTATTTACAATCAATTATCTTTTGCTATTAATAGTTACAAAAAATTATCTAATATCGTTACAATTAATATTAAGTAACTAATAATTTAAATTTGTAATTAATTAATAATTATATAGATTATTATAATCATGTCCTGTGAACACGAATTAGTCTTTATTTGTTAATTTTGTGACATTACATGAATTATTTCCACAAACTTAAAAAAATCAAAATCAAGAGATTGAAACTAATTAAAAAGTAGTTATAAAAATTAGTAAATATTGTGTAATTATTATTACTTATAAGTAAAAAGAGAGAGAACATTTTTGTTAATTTGTAAATATTTTATATTTTATTTTATTTTTACTAAATATTTAATTTATAATTTAAAAATATATAAATTTTATAATTGTCACACCTAGATAAAGTATTGTCAATGGTTGTAAAGTATCACTTGAAATGATAAGTTACTTTCATAATTTTTTGCTTTCGTATAGTGTCCTAAGGTGAAGGAGTGTAAAAGTGAAAAAAATAAGTGATCATATTAACAAATTAGTAGTTAAAAATGATCATATAATAATAGAGATAGAGACTAATGTAGTTTCAAATTTTAGAGATGAAAAACAAAGAAAAAAAATTTATAGGAGCTAAAAATATATTTAGATCTTTTCAATATTATAAAACTTAATGCTATTTAATGAGTTACTTTTTGGACTTATATAAGTAAAAAAAATGCAGATTTTGGAAGCATAAAAATCAAACAAAAATAATTTTAAAAGATAAAAAAAATTAAAAAACCAAAAATAATGTTTTTTATATTTTAGAGTATTGAGAAAGGGAAAATATTTTAATTAAATCAAAATCAAAATTATATCATTTTACATTAGCTAAAAATATATTTAATTCATAATATGATGCCAAAAATTAATGATATAAAAATATAATAACTCCTCGATATCACTCAATAAACATTTAATTACAAAATTTGTTCCTTAATTTGTAACTTACCATCTTTTGGCTAATTAAAAGTAAATATAAATGTTTTTTTTTATCTCCAAATGTAATTTTCAATTACGCTTTGTATTCCTTATTTAATTATGTGATTTTAGTTTTATTTATTTATTTACTATTAGTCAACTAATTCTTTAGTGGTGACATGACAACTCATGTAATATTAACATGAACAAATGACATGATAAATAAATATAAAATTTAGAAAATAGTTAAAAGTGATTAAAAAAATAATTGAATCCATGATTTTAGTAATGTAAACAAATTTGAACTTATTTTAAATGTTTAACCCAACTAAACTTATTCGAGTTAAGTTGTTGGTTTGGATTTGAAAAATATTTTATACAACCTGATTTGACTTAATTACAATCATCTTAGGTTAGATCGGGTAATAGATTGAGTAATAGAAAATTTTAATATATTTTAAACATAAATTCATCTGAATCTCGCTATTTGCTCACCCTAAGCTTTTGTTATTACTATATTTATGTTAATAGGAGTGTTAGACAACTACAAAGATGAAGTTACAAAGATCTCGCAAAAAAATACCGTGAAAAATAGACAGATTGAAGTAAAAGGAAGACGAAGACCTATCTCATCAAACAAAGAGTCATCATACATAGGTTAGAAAAGATGATAAATGATATCTTGAGAACAATAGTAGTAAACTGCCATTTGATTTTATTAATTAATCTCCCTCTATAACAAAGCAGAGCCTAAAACAAATAATAATCCCCACACCTTGGGTTGAACTTGCACATATGCATACATTTATATAAAAAGTTGACACCATAAACTACCTTAAATTATAAATCTAATCTATTTGTGGCTAAAACTGCAATATTGCTAAGCAATGATATTTGGTGGTTTAAAGTAGAAATTTTAGTGATAACAAGACGCCTTCTAATCAAGGAGCTCTCACAACTTTTAACTTAATTAGCAGCAACTTTGGCATCATGGATAGCAGATTGAGGATCATGTTTCAAGTCCACTAGAGCCATCTTTAGATTTGCAACCGCTACTACATAATCAGCTAATCTACATTCTGCAAGGGCTACACTACTACCTCTTTCTAAAATTTTATCTAGGAACTTTTTCCCTTCTATTCCCTTTTTCAAGGCTAACTTCAAGACAGCCTTCGAAAATTCATAGCTTGCAAGACTCTAGGATCAGCTCTTAGAATTTTCGTGCAGTTGATTTTGTCATGTAAAATTTCATTACAAATTTTGCTAATAAAGTCGGGATCATTACCAAGCAACCTATCATGATCATGAACTCTAGCATTTGCTAGCAAAAGAGAATGAGAAATGAGAATCAAGCAAAGGGTGATCATCAAGGAATATATAGGGCTGAAGTATTTATTTTGTTGTGAGGAGTTTGTCAAGGGTTCCTTCGTTGGTTGGGATTTAGACGAATGATGCATATTTATATGAATGCACAATCATTGGTTACAATGCACGGGGTCAAAATCATTTTGTGTATGTGTAAAGTTGGAATTTCAAGCTAAAATTAAAATAGACAACATTTGCATAATTAATACTCACAATAATAGTTCAAATCCAAGAGTTTAATTTTTTATACCAAAGTTGCTAAGAATATCTCAAAATATCATTCTAAAAAAAGTAATTACTAATAAATTGAATGTGTTAGGCACGTTACATAATTAATATTCAATTTTTTTATTTGTTACTAAAAAAAATCATGAATTGAATTTTTTATGAATGGTCCTCATAGTATATAAGTTGCAAGTTGATATTAATTATTGTTAGTTATTGTTTTCTTATTACTTAATTTGTTTGTAGATTTATTTTTATTACAAAGGAGTATTTTCTATTAAATATAGGACAATCTTTCAAATTTTAATAAATGTTAAATACGTGAACATTCTCTTTTAGTTTAAGTATGAAAATACATGATACTACAAGAAAATAATATGTAAGTAAATTTGAGGTATATTTATAACATATATTTTTCATTTAATACAACTTTGATAATTCTTTAACATTATAATTAACTCATTCTGTTTTTAAATTTAATTATTTAATATATTTTTCAATAAAAGACCTTTTGATAATCTATATTTTATTGTTTAATGAATCATTACAATATTTTCATTATCAATTAGGTCTAACTCAAATTGTTGAACAAGCACAAGGATATGGTGCAAAAAAAACAAGTACATCAGTATAAACTCTTAATACTAAATTTAATTTTCATATATAAAAAAGTAGGTCATTATATGATCTTCGTCATTATAATTTCTTAATATATATTTAATTACAATGATATGTGATAATTTTTTGTTCAAAAGAGAAATATTTTCGCAATCTACATTTTATTATTTAATTGAGCATTGAAAATCTTCGGCATTATAATTGATTCATTTTTCAAATAGAAGACAATTTGGTATTCTACATTTTACTCTCAAATGGACTTCAACATTGTAAATAATACATTATATTTTCAAGAAATGCACCAAATTATGGAGGTTATTTTAATTGGTTAAAACCTCCACGATCTAAGGTTTTAAAAAACATCCACAGTGGTTATACTGGTAACAAGTAATTTGCAACGTTTTTTAAAAACTTCTGGTATCTTTATTATTCTACAATAGATTTATTTCAAAGGTTTTAAAGCCACGCTGACCGTAGAAGTTTTTTAATGAAAGTTTTAAAGCATACAGTGTGGCTTTTGTTAATGAAAGTTTTAAAGTTACCCTAATAGTGGAAGTTTTAAAGCACACTAATTGCATATGTTTTTCAAATAGAGGTTTTAAAACACTCTAAAAATATAGGGTTTTTTTTAATGAGGTTTGATAATTTTTGTATCTTTTTTACTCATTTTAGTATGATAATTTACATCTACATGTATTACAATCATCCATCTTCACTTTGGATAGCTATAAAAATTTTAATAAAAAAATACTCACATCACTACATGAATAAAGAAATTTCATTATCAATAACCAAAATAACGTAACACAGTTAAAACAAACTTCTTTAATAAATTCAAATACAACCTAAAGTTTAAAAGAATACAAAAGTAGTCCCGTACTTTAGAAATCAAAACACATATTAAACAAACTAAGTACTTGTTATGACACTCTTGCATCCAAAAGTGTATTAGAAACGCTTAAAATTTCATTTGATTGAAACAAGAGAAGAAAAAAAAAGTTTAGTTAAAAAATGAAAATTTCAAAATGATATTACTGAGGAGAAATTGCTAAATATATATTATCAGCCAAACACGGCCTGATAGTAGTGACTCCTGCCATTACAAAGTCCATTTCTACACTTGTTAAAAAAAAGGTATAAAAATGAAAATGTTATGTATTTGTTGTTCACAGTGCAGGTTAGAGAGAAAAAAATACTTTGTACTTTTTTTAAGTATAGTAGAAACGATATAACATAATAATAATTTTTAAAGAAATATTATAAGATTATAAAAAAAATTAATACTATATTAAAAAGTTAATATTTTAATATTTTTTATACGACATAGAGGAAGAAAAAAAAAACTAACACACCGGCAGACTTTTTTTTTTTCTAAATAAATTGGAGACATTGTGCTAACCTACATTAAAAGGTCTTTATTATTGTAATTTCTTTATATATATATATATATATATATATATATATCAGTGACAATGTTTTCAACCAATTAACAAGGGTACTTTTTTAACATTCTACACAATTAAATTAATTATATATTTTAATTGTAAAATTATAGAGTTGATTTTATAAATTATAAAGTACAAAGATGAAGTTACAAAGGTCTCGCAAACAAATATCGTGAAACAGACAAATTAAAGTGAAAGGAAGACGAAGACCTATCTCATCAAACAAAGATGATGGTTGACACCTTGAGAACAATAATAGTAAAGTGCCATTTTATTTTATTGATTACTCTTCCTCTAACAAATTAAGCAGAGCCTAAAACAAATAACAATCCCTTGCACATAAGCATAAGTTACATGAAAAGTTGACACCATAAACTAACTTAATTAAACAAATTTGTGATCGCTAAAACTGCAATATCGGAAAGCAATGATATATCGTGATTTAAAGTAGAAATTTGAGGGATAGGAAGACGCGTTCTAATCAAGGAGCCCTCACAACTTTTAACTTCATTAGCAGCCACTTTGGCTTCATGGATAGTAGATTGAGGATCGCGATTCAGGTTCATTAGAGCCATCTTTAGATTTGCAATCGCTACTACATAATCAGCTAATCCACATTCTGCAAGGCCAACACTACTACCTCTTTTTAGAATTTCATCGAAGTACTTTTTCCCTTCTATTCCCTTTTTCAAGGCCAACTTCAAGACAGCCTTTGAAAATTCATAAAAGGTTTTTGCTCGCAAGACTCCAGGATCAGTTCTTAGAATAATCGTGCAGTTCCTATTGTCATCTAAAATTTCACTACAAATTTTGCTAATTATAAAGTCGGAATCATTACCAAGCAAACTATCATGATCATGAATTCTAGCATTTGCTAGCGAAAGAGAATGAGAAACGAGAATCAAAAAAAGGGTGAGCATCAAGGAATGTAGGGCTGAAGAATTCATTTTGTTGCGAGGAGTTTGTCAAGGGTTCCTTCGTTGGTTGGGATTAATTTAGAGGAATGATCGATGCTTATTTATAAGACTGCACAATCATCAGTTACAAAGCATCGGGTCAAAATCATTTTGTGTTTGTCTGTAAAGTTTGATTTTCAATGTAAAATAGACAACATTTGAATAATTAATATTCACATTAATAATTTAAATTTAAGATTTTTTTTTAACAAAGTTGCTAATAGTATTTTCAATTGTAGTTTTTATAAGAAATTCACCAAGATATTTTTTTAAATTTTAAATGAAATCCATCATACAACATCACTCTTAAGTAATTTATATTACAATTTTATAAGTTTTACTTTAATGATAAACTTTCATTTTATTGAAATCTAATTTAGTTAATTGGACATATACATGAGTGTAAATTCTTAATACCAAATTTAATTTTCATAGATAAAACAAGAAGAAGATCATTATAAGGTCTTCGTTGTTATAATTTCTTAATACATATTTAAGTACTAAGACATGCGATAATTTTTCTCTCAAAAGAGAGAAATTTTCATAATATCTACATTTTATTATTTAATTGAACATTAAAAAAGCGTTATAATTTATTTATTCTGTTCCTAATATTTAACGCATTTAATGCAATTTTCAAATTATTTAATTGAACATTGAAAAATCTTTAGCATTATAATTAATGAATTTTATTCCAAATATTTAATGCATTTACTGTATTTTTCAAGTAAAAGATTATTTAGGATTCCTTCTGAACTTATATATAAGAAAAAAAAAACAATTTTATACAGATTAATTAAGTAATAAAGAATATTTATTATTTATGATTTCATATAAAATATACATTAAAGTTTTTAAAATATTCTCAATCGTATTTATTGTTTACAGTTATCTTGTTTATTATCTAAAGGTATTTTAAAATTAAAAACATTAAATCTAAATTTTATTATTTAATTCAACATTGAAAAATCGCCGCGTTATAATTAATGCATTTTGTTCCTATATTTAATGCATTAATGTATTATTCAAAATATTTAATTGAACATTAAAAATCTTTAGCATTATAATTAATGAATTTTATTCCAACTTTTTAATGCATTTTTTAGTTGAAAAATATGTGGTACTCCTTTTAGACATGAATTTAAGTTGAAAAAAAAAAAACCAATTTCATACAGACTAAGAAATTTAATTAAATTTTTTAATTTTTACAAAAGAAAATATATACTATATTTTTAAAAATATTCTCAATCATATTTATTGTAGATAGTTCTCCTATTTATTATTTTAGGAATATTTTTAGATTAAGAGTATTAAATTTTCATTTTATTATTTAATTGAACATTAAAAAAATCTACAATGCTATAATTAATGCATTTTTCCTAACATTTAATACATTTAATGCAATTTTCAAATTATTTAATTCAAAATTAAAAAATATTTAACATTATAATTAATATATTTTATTCCAAATGTTTAATGCATTTAAAACATTTTTTTTAAAATATAAGACTATTTAATACACCTTCTACACTTTTTTTCGTTCGTCCCTGAAGTATTCAGGGTCGATAGGATCGATTAATCTCCTCGCTAGAGGCACCTCAAAGGGTGGGTAGCTGGCCTCAAGATTTAACGCGGCTGCATACACAAAGCAGGATTCAAATCCCTGACCTTACTTAAGCGTGAATCAACTCCTACCGCTGAACCACACGCTTCAAGTTATACGCCTTCTACACTTATATACAAGAAATCAATTTCACGCAATTTTAGAAAGTTAATTAAAAACACTTAATTTTTACGATTTCATATAAAATATATATTATATTTTTAAAAATATCCTCGATCACATTTATTTTAAATAGTTCTTCCATTTATTATCTTATGATATTTAGGATTAAAAACATTAAATAAAATTAATTTGATTAAAATTTATTTATATTTTAATTCAATTTTTTTAAGTATTTTAAGATAAATCGAGTTGACTCACTCTACCTTCTCTAATATTAAGTTAAATTTTCAAGAAGAATAATAACCAACATATGTAATTAATATTCACATTAATAATTAAAATTCAATATTTTAATTTGTAATCAAGATATATGGCTAAGTGAACCACTTACCACCCTTAAAAATTAATTATTAAATTTAAATTACTAATAAACTGAATGTGTAAGTGGACCACTTACCACCCTTAAAAATTTAATTATTAAATTTAAATTACTAATAAATTGAGTGTTGCTCAGATTAATTAACATTCAATTTTATTTATTAATAAAAAAAAAAAATTTGACTTTTTATATACTAACTTCATAGTAGATCACAAGCTAAGGACTTATTAGACCAAATCGTTGATTTAAACGGTACTAAGTCTTGATTTGAGTTTTGTAGATTAAAAAAAATGTGATCTTAATGTGAGATTTTATTAAAAGTGATTAGTTAATTTTTTTTGTCCCATATAAAATATTATCTTATGTTGTTTTCATGAATTAAAAAATTAGTAAATAATTAAATTTATAATATTAACCTTTTTATTAATCTTTCTTATTAAAAATGATACAATACAACATCTTTCAGAAGTATAAATAAGAAAAAGATAATTAATACTATATTAAAATATATAAAGGGACGCTTATTTTGATATTTATTTTATTTTACACCACACATATTATGAGATTAAAAAAAACTTACTAGGAGACTTTTTTTTTTTTTTTTTTACATCATTTAGCATAATAAATTAGAAAATATTTTGCTAACTTACATTGAACACACACGAGCACAAACTCAAAAGTACGTCCGCACACAACTTTTGTTATCTAGATTTTATTATTTAATGAGATATTGAAAAGTCTTGAGTGTAAAAATTAATGCATTATATAATAAAAATAATAATAATTAATGCTTTTCTAATTTATATTTGTATTTAATAAAATATTGAAAATTTTTTAAAATTATTTTTGATATATTAAACACGACTTCTTATCTTGGAGTGTATTTTTTATATTTTTCTTTAATGAAAGAGTTTTTAAGAATTTGTTAACTTATTACCTGATATAATTTTTATTTACTCATAATTATTTATAAATTAAATTTTAATATTTTAAAAAATAAATTATTAATAAATAAAAATAATATTGTGCTACAATGTAATTTATTTATCAAAATTTAAAATATAATTTATACGTTTAAAAATATCTATTTATATAACTATTAATAAAAGAAATATGTTTTTAAATATCCATTTTTGTCTCTATTTTTTTTAGATTTTTTTTCCATTATATGCAGTAATTTCTTATGGATAAAAGATAAATTAGAGAAAATATATATAAAAAATATAATCAAATGTAACCATTTGTGTAATTACTAGATGTACAAATGTCTCGGCCTCTTTAATTTAAACATAATGATTATATATATATATATATATATATATATATATATATATATAAGTTTAATTAAATATAATAAATATTTAATCAATGTATTGTACATATTAAAATAATAATTTTAATTAATTAACTTATTTTCAGTACTTAAATATTTAATATATATTTTTCAATAAAAGCCTTTTGCTTATCTATATTTTAATATAATTTTAATGAATTAAAAAATACAGTCTAATTTAGTTTATATATATATATATATAATATTTTAATATATATTTATGTAATAAAATATGTGATAATTTTTCGCTCAAAAGAGAGACATCTTTATAATCTATATTTTATTATTTAATTGAACGTTGAAAATTCTTCTGCATTATAATTAATTCATTTTATTCCTTATATTTCGTCATTTATTCTTAACATCAAGTGTTCATGTTTGTAATTAATACATTATATTTTAAAGGTTAAATTGATTATTGTTAATTAATGATTTTTAATTTTTCAGAAGTCCAAAAAAAATGTATTTAATGCTTCATATTTTATGTAGTACTTAAAATATGATTAAATAAGTTTTTTCTTTTCTGTTAACACTTTTTTAATGCGTGTAAACATAGATTTATCTAAATCTATGTGTATTGGTGCTAATAAAACTCATATATGGTGGTTCAAAAGTCAATACTCATGTAGGGTTATAAAATATTTTATGCAAATGATACATGTCATACATTCAATACTCTATGTAGCATTTTATCTCATGAACTTATCACATACTCATGTCATTCACATAATATATCCATCAAAATTTATACATATCCATCAGAATTTTAAAATATAATAATTCTAACTTCTCAATATCACTTAATAAATATTTAGTCACAAAATTTGTTCCTTAATTCTTTAACTTACCATCTTTTGGTACTAATTTTTTTTTTTTTGAAAAAAATACAAAGGCATCATAATAAAGAAGGAAATCCCAATTATGTTAACACCTAAAACTCTATCAATTATATGTAGCACACCAAAATAGAATTAATATCCAACAAGTACAAAACTTGGGGACAAGAACCAAAACTCAAGCAAAAAGAAGCTAACAAAAACTACAAAAAGGCAAGCCCAACTTGTTACAAAAGAAATCGTGCTGACACAAATCAGGAACGAAATTCCAAATAATTAAAATAATAATTTAAATTATAAAATATTAAATTAATAATTATTTTATAATAAATTTATTAAAAAATATTAATATTTCAATATTTAAAACGTCATTCGGAATACGATTTCTGAACATATATATCATTGCTCAACCAAAAAAATAACAAGTTTGTCAGTAATTATTCCATCTATTTTTAAGTCTCCAAGGAACAACCACAAGAGAGGAAAACGCTTTAACCACCAAAACATAATCATATTCCAATCAAAGCCTATTCTAGCCCTAGAGAGGTAGTTTCCACTATAACCATAGCCCCACGTAATTCTGCATGGAGAGAAGATTTGATGAACTGGAACTAAGAAAAACAACCCAGGATGGCACATTGATGTCCTGAAAAAGACCACCACAAACAGCTAAATCGGGATTGCCTCTAGTAGCACCATCAGTGTTACATTTAATCCACCCACATAGAGGATGAAACCAATCCACCTGTAAGATAAAGGGAGCCTTTGGAGCATGCCAATCCACAACAACGGGTCTTCAAAACTTGTAACTCTTAAATAGAGAATGTATGGAACCCGAGGAGTGGTTACCAGAGAGAGGTCGCAATTGTAATCCAAGTGATAGCTTAAGATGGGGTAAACCAAGTATTATGAAATCTAATGCAGTTCCTACAGTGCCAGATGGTCCAGATTGTATTAATGAGACCAGCAAGACAGATTTCACAGATGTGGGACTAGTAGAATGATCCCAAATATGGAGCAAATAGGAAGGAGAGAAGAGAAATCAACATGGCAGTGCAAAGTGGAAGAGAGCTAGGACCAAAGCCAACGAGCAAAGATGCAATAAAAAAAGAAAAAAAAGGTGTTGCGAAGATTCCTCGACGACATGGAAAAGACTACAAACTAAGACCATAAAATAACCTCTATACTGTAGATTATCATCTGACATTTTATCATGAAGTAGCCTCCACAACATAAAAGATTTTTGAAGGAGGGATAAAGGGACTCCAGACGCTCTTATCACAAGGGACGATGTTGTGGTTAGGAAAAAGGAACTTGAAAGCTTCCTTAAGGGACAGATCCCCAATGTAGTTGCCCTCCTAGACCAAGTGATCCTTTGGAGGCAAACAGGGAATACTAATCTGATAGATCTTATCCACTAAAGTTGGATAATTGGAGATTAATATAAGGAGAATTGTCCAAACAATATTCCTAATAAAACCCTTAAGCTTGGCTTGCAAATAGGGCTGAAGAGAAGGGGGCTTTGCAAGATATCAATAATAAGTATGCCGAGTCACTTATCTTGCTAGAAATTAATTGAAGAGTTAATCACTTATATATTGTCAATGTAAAAAATTTTTATATTGTCAGTCAATTATATCTTTTAATTGTGTGATGTCATTATATAAACATATTTACTTTTAATAGTGACATGACACAATTAAAAAATACAATTAGTTACCAGTGTAAAAAAACTTTACACTAGTAGTGTATTAACTCTTAATTAAATTATCATCTCCTAAGAACCATGAGCTTCCGCTTTAAATAAAAGATATGTAGTGTTTTAGAGCAAGTCAAATGGAAAATTTAACATAAGAGACAATGGAGGTCTTTCTCTTGAAAAATAAGCATTAAGAAATGTAGTCCATTGTGAGCTTGAGGCAAGCAAGTCCCAACTAAGCTTTAAGAAATGTGCACTTTCTCTTTCTTTTCTACACACCTCATTTTCTCACCCTTTTAGTTTTCACATGCACATCTTACAATTTTTACATTACTCTTTTTCCCTTTTCTCTTTGTTTTCACATTGTTATCATCTCTCTCTCCTCTTTCAATTTTCACACATACAAAGAATGTAAAACTGGCATACGACTACGTTGTAGGCATGTATGAAGTACATTTTTTCTTTGAGCACTTTCTCTTAGGGATGGCAATGGGGTGAGGTGGGTACAAGTTTCTCTATACCCATCCCCATCTCCATTCTCATCCCCATTCTCATTCCCATACCTTATATTTGTACTTGTACCTGTCCAAAAATTAATTAAATATTATATTTTACAAAAAAATACAAAAGTAAGAATTTTAACATAAAATAATTACAAAATTATATTAATTAAATTTTATTTGACATAAATTAAAAACAAAGTAAGAAGTTACATAAATTTTAAGTAATTTTTTTTTAAAAAATAAATATTTATAAATTTTAAGCAAATACGAGTACAAGTACGAGGTGAGTATATATATACCCATCTCCGTCCTCGTACCCGATTTAATGAATTAGGTATTAACTGTAGCCATACCTATGCCCAATCAAATTGAATATTCTTCGTTAGAGCCGGGATGGTTTTGGATATTACCTACGAGTACGAATTTACTTGTCATTCCTATTTCTTCCCTCCCCTTTCATATTTCAATAAAGCACAACATTAAATTAAGTGCTCCGAAAAACACTCTCTAGAAACATTAATTTTTAGTGTTTTGGAAAGTATTTTTTTAGAATAGTGAAATTAGTATTTTGAAAAGTATTTTTTGAAATTGTGTTTTTTACATGCTTCTGAAAAGTACTTTTTTGAACACTAAATTTATTGTTTTGGAAAGAACTTTTTAAAATTATGTAAAACAACACACTTTTGAAAAGTACTTTTTATAATACTAATTTTACATAATTGCATAAAAAATTTGGAACAGTAAATTTAATATTCTAAAAATTAATTTTTGAAAGTATGTAAAAACACAATTCTACAAAATACTTTTTGGAACACTAATTTCATTATTATAAAAAAAATACTTTTTTGAATACTAAGATTAATGTTCTTGAAAGTAATTTTCAAAACATTAAATTTAATATTGAGATTTTTAAAAGTGTGATAAGGGAGGAAGTGTCCGAAGAAAATATGTGTATTTGATTTTGTACCTTTAACATTGTCGAGGAAGTCATGCTTACGATATTGTCTTACATTAATTATACTGTCTGAATATTTATGAAAACTAAAAGAGGGGAAGGGGAGGGGAAAATTAAAAAATTGAAAAATAAAAAAGATTAATGATATTTTAGTTTTTTTTTTTAAGGAAAGGTGTATATATAAAAAAAAATTAAAAGTGTATACTTCATGAGCTAAAAAACAATTCACAAGTTTGAACCAACCTAGGGCTTTCTAAATTAAAAATAAATAATTAAAAAAGCTAGACAAACTAAAAATTGTCATTTATTGAATCATTTTAATATGACGTGACAAACAATTTCTCTATGGTAATTTTATACTCATTTTATAAAAACTTATTAAATAAATATTTAATTAACTTATTTTTTCAATCAAACTCTAAATTACTAATTGATGAACAATCAAAAATTGTTAGTTTAAGTATTAGTGTTTGATCTGTGACTTAAACATGAAGTTTCAGTTAAAAGTATCACTCTATCCTCATAAAAATTCATCCAATTAGAAGGAGGTATAACTCCTTAATAGATAATAAATATATAAAAAATATCACATTAATAGCCAGGTAAAAATACTTCCAAGAGAGGACCAATCTTTACAGTGCCTAAAACGCAATATATGTAGAGAAGCTTCTTCAGTATGATAACTGGTTATTTACACAAAGAATAAAGACAAGATGAGATCCATATATTGGGCTGTTAAAAAATAAGGAGGGGAGAAAAAGAGAAAAAACAGGACACATGGTCTCTCAAAACAAATTACATGCACACATTTCTATGCCCTCTCAAAGAACTAGGGTCACCACAAAAAAGGTAGGCTAAGTTTTTATACCAGAGTTCCAACAAATTTCCTTTTCCATCTATAGTATCCACCTAATCTCACATCATATATGGTTGATGCCATTAAAATACCACACACCCCTCATTGGCGCATTTCCTTAGAAGTGACATAGTTTCTGCTTTCAGTGACATTTGAATTAGCAAGTACCTCTTGTGCAATTTCCCAGTTTCCACTCCTTTCCCAACTTGAGTGCCTAGCATCAGATCGAATTGTGGGAGCTCGATGATCTGCAGACAAAATTGAGTCAGGTTCAGATGCATTGTTGGCTGCTCCATTGCCCCGAATGTCCTCATCAACGTTCCTTCGCTGTGATATCTTCAACAGGTCTTCACCAATGTCTAGATCATCTTCAACCTTAGGACGCCGATCTCCACCCAACTCATCTGCTTCTCGTTCCCGGCTAATGATCGGAGCAAGCGGCCTCGGTACCTCATCTCTGACAAAAGCCCTGAAATTGTTCCTTGAGGGCCTTACTTTTGTGCACAACACTTCAAGAAAATTATTTAAACAACCCCGATTAAAAACATTGATCCTTCCATCAGCTCTGTAACGGAAGTTTTCATAGGTAGTCTGCATTGCAATACAAGTATTTTAGTTAAAGCAGTCTAAATTATGTTAGATTTCATCTTAAAACCAATTGATATTAAGTAAAGTTGTCTATCAGATATATAAGTTACACTCCAAGAATTGAGGCAGGTGATGTGAACCATCCAACAATTACTACCACGAGTTACAAACTAGTCTGAAAGTACCAAAGAAAATTAAAATCAGAGATGTTGGAAAGAAATTGACTGACCTGATTTGTGCCTATAAGGTACAAATGAAAACCGGTTAGTCCACCAACAAACCACAGAGAGATGAAACAATACGCCATTAGTATCACGGATGCAGGGGACTCTTTCATGGCCGTCCAAACTGTGCCGTCATAATTATCCATAAGAACCTTGATGTAAAAAGCTGAGAGGGAAAACACATAGATGCACAGAATAGTTGCTGAAGAAACAAACATAAAGAAGTAACGATAGTTCCTCTGCACATTGGAAAAGACCCAAAAATACATAAGAATAAAGCAAACAAGTACATGTATCATAAAATCAAGTATGTCCTTTGCCAACTATCATACCAGACCAATGCACTGGCCCACCCAAGGGCAATGGTGATCGAAACGCTCAACACAGTTGTTGCAAATGGAGCAGTGCGAGCAACGAGGAGGACGATACAGCATACAAGTCTCACAATATTTAACTCTAACAGCAACGCCATTAACAATAACTTCTTTTGTTCGAGGGAACTGAAGACTTGGCGTTTGTCGTCCTGCTCCCCCAGCATCAACAGAAACTGAAGAATCATAACGAAACTCTTCTTCTGGTGGATGTGAATTCCTTGGAACGATGCCTGGATCACCTGAGGAAGTAAGAAAGAGAACCACCAGGACCTAGAAACATAGGCTGTGAGATTATATTGTGACATACTGTATGGGGTCAGTAAAGAAGATTAAAGAAAATCAATATCTTGATTCTTGATAATGAAATTATATCACCAAATCTAGTTCAACTTCAATTAAGTAATTTCAAATATTTTTAGGGGGAAAATGCTAATAGATGCACGACGAATTGGTTATATATGTCAGTGATTGAGTTAAACAAGCCACACTTCTGCAGTTCTCAACATGGACAGAATATACTGTGGTTGAACAGTAGAAAGCATGTTTTTTGTGGCATATAATGGCATGCATTATATTTGGACTGTGGAACTTGAAAACAGACCAAGTCAAAACTAATTATGCATACAAAAAGATAAAAAATAAAAAAAATAAAAATCAAATAATCAAAGAAAAAATTAGCAGAACTTACATGAATAGTAAAGAGAATAGCCACTGCTAAAATAGCATATCCAGAACTATATGAAGAAAATTCATGCCGTAGATGCCTTGCTACACATACACAAAAGATTATAACTGGAACAATAATCAGCAACAAGGTGACAAGCAGGGACCTAGCGTCAGGCCCAAATACCAACCTCCCTCCACATATGAATTTCTGCAGAAGATTAGGACAGACGTATGAACTAAAAAGTAAAATAAGAGTTAAAAATTTGCAGAAGATAGTTCATTAGAAAAACTAAAACACTTCTGAAATTAGACAAAAGAATGCAATATTAACGGAGTTAATAACAGATAATGGCCTATGGCTGTGAGCCAAAAATCTGCAATAAACTTGTGACGGGTGCCATGTTGAACACCACGTCAGACAAAATTAAATAAATAAATATATATATAGAGGAGGGATCCGTTTACTCCACTCTATTCAATAACTCATATTTTACATCAAATTTTAACAATCCAAAACCGTTGAAATTAAAGTTCTTAATATATAAATCAAGTCCACAAATTTTTAAAAAATTTGAAAACCATTTGATATTTTATTTCATTAATTCAAATTGACGGATAATCATAAAATCATTTTATACATTGATTTAAATTAATGAAATGAAGTATCAAATAGTTTTCAAATTTTTTAAAAATTTGCAGATTTGATCTATGCATTAAGAACTTTAAATTCAACGGTTGGATCGTTAGAATTTGATGTAGAACATGAGTTATTGAACAAAATAAGTCTAGGTAGACTTATTCCGGGAGTAAATGGATCCCTCCTCATATGTATATATGTGTACAATTTTTTTTTTTAAAATAGCATAAATAAATTAGGAACATCATGAATATATTAAAAACAGCAGAATTATAGACTAAAATCTCAAAAGAACAATGTTATAATTCAGTAGTCTCATAATCTCATCACATAAAGTCATAAACATAACAATTAATTAAATGTTTCCATCCTATGTCTAAGGAAGCATGACTTTGATTTTGGGTGCTTGACATTGTTCTATAAGTGAAAAAAGAATTGGGAATAACATTATATGTTTAAAAAAAGAAACAGAGAACAAAGGAGCAGAAAATGCCATTTTGAAATTATAAAAACAGAAAACTAAACATTGAACATTGAAGAGATAAAGAACTATAACAGTCAGTGTCACACAAAGAATAAGAGACAAAACACAAATACAGAGAAAAAAGGCAAGGAACATTTGAAGAATGTAGAACAGATGGAGAACAGGTATAAAAAAAAAGAGAAATAAATGAAAGGAATAAAAAAGGCCAAAGAAAAACTGTTCTATCTCGTCAGCATTGTTCGCTGGAGTTCAAGCTGCCAAAGAGGGGTAGTCAGACTTGATTGGCCACAAGTATGGAGGTTAAATAAAGAAAGAAGAGAAGCCCCAATTCTCTTTGTGAAGTTGGGAGACCAACAGCGAAAAGTGTAAGTGATATTTGAGGGCTGTCTGAAAAACCCTTAAATGGGCTTTTTGAAAATGAAAAAAAATAAAAATCCGCCATGACCTCCATAAGCCGCCATGGCAACATGGCCATAGTGGGCACCATAACGTATATGATAGATGTCACCATAAAATGTTAAAAAGGGATTGTGAATGGCAATCAAGCTCTAAACGGCCACATTATTCCTTTATAACGGTGCCATAATGATTTTTTTTTACAACATTACAGAATGACACGTCATTCCAATATGACAATAACATAGATTAGAAAGTAGAATAATGAATCCTCCAATTTAAAGTAGAAAGAAAGGAGAGAGATAAAACTATTGGAGAATAATGAATGCTTCTATCCTATTTAAAACAGAAAGAAAATGTAATAATGTAGTCCAATATTTTTGCATTCAAATGGTAGATCCCTTGAAGCAGCCATCAACCAAGCAACATCACCATCACAATCCTATCCAACAATTGTAAAGGGAAAGAGGTGCTCTTGAAAATACAGGCATTTCGTTACAACCAAATGAAGTAGAGAACTACATATAATGCACAATGCCATCAAATTTCACATTCCTTGTTCCTTCCAAAACCAAGCTTAAAAAGAGAAAAACTCCAATGTATTATAGGACAAACTCATTGTTGACCAGGAACCCCGAAACAATTCAGCAGGTGTGCCTTAAAAGTGACTTATCTATATAGCATTATCAGCTTATTTTTAGCATGTCTATACCTACATGTCTCAATTTCTTTATAAACTTTAATAGCTCAACTACCATTTGATGTATGTGTCCATGATCATATCAAATTATATTATGCAGAGTTTAGAGGCCATTATCTCTTTTTTTCTAGTCCTACACTCCTATGAGGTAAAACAAACAAGAGCACCAAACACAATCATCCATTGTTTGTCATGTGTCAAATCACCTCTTGTAGACTGCAGATTAGTATAATTGACAAGGAGACTCAAGTTACAATCAATTATATAGCATCAATCTTCCAACCAACAATACCTTACCAGCCATCATCCATCTCCAATAAAAACTACTGTAACCATTACTTCATGTGAGAATCAATTTGCCAAAGACCAAAACTAACTTAGGGAGAGGGGGAAGGGAACATCAATTTCATCAGATCTTCAGATTAATTACTTTGAACATGGAAAAACCCTCATGCTCAAATGGTCAAACCTGATAATCACCCTTACACTTAATATTCCTCATCCTTTCAGAGAATGTTCTACCACAAGCCACTTGGCATCATAACAAACTAACAGCAGCACGCACCTGTCGATGCTGCTCAAGTGGTCCATCCCATGTTAAGCTACATTAACCCAATCAATAACCAAACCTACATCATATCTTACTCATTCAATAATCTATTGATCAACTTTACATTTATCTTTAGTAAGGAGTCACTTCACTAAGAGAATAAGAAAGTCCTCCATGACAGCTCTATTCAAAGCACAGAATCACCTAAAAATATCTGAACTGAATCTCATCCTTCTTCAACAAACGTCAAGAACAAAAATAAGTATGGGAAAAAAGGAGCTACCCAATTATTTCAATCCTAAGTCCTAACTATCTTACATTGCTTATTTTATTTTATTGTTTAAAAACTATCATAGTATCATTTAAAGATACAAATTGAAAAGTGATCAAAAGCCCAAACACATCCTCAGCAAAAAGTTTAGCAAAACTAGAAGGAGGGAAGTCAAATTCTGCACCTTCATAAATTATTCCCCTATACCACACAGCTGAGTTGAAAACCAACTACAAGCAGGCACAGCACAGCTCAATATTCAAAATTAAAGAATCCCCAAAAAAATAACACATAACCCCACCTCACTGCCAGCTCAACTTTCAACACACACCCAACTTGTGATTTTCAAAAATAAAAACACGCTCAAGAGAAAATGTTTCCAACTCCACTTCCACATTCCAGCAGCCAAACCTGCCCCAGTAATTCAAAATCTTAAGCACCAAGCAAATCACGGAACCACGAAGACCCAGATGGCACATCAAGCAGAAAAGGCTAAATTTGCAGCAAAGAAGAGGAAAAGAAGCGAACTTTACATTACTTCCTTTCCAAACTTGGTAGACGCGCTTTGCAGCCATGAAGAGTTTGTTCTTCTTGGCTGGCACACTAGGCAGGGAAAGAATGCGAGACCCGGAGCTGGCAAGTGTTCATCTCACTCTCATTCACCTTCCACTGAATGAGAGAGAGAGAGGGTCAAAAATTGTGGGCTCACACAGGAATGTGATGGAAAAGCTTCACATAAAAGAAAAAGAAGAGAGAGAGAGAGGGAAAAGGGAAGTGATTGTGATCCCAGAGATGGCGGTTTCCGAGTTTAGAATTTTGGATTTGTGCTGAGGAATGTTTCGGGGGAAATGAAAAGAAAAAGTGGTGTATCCGCGGCTATAAACAGATCAAAATAAGGATGAAATTAAAATTTTCAAGGAACAAGTGTTCTTCATTCTTCAGTGTTTTATTTTTGTCTGAAACATTCTTTTATATTTATTCATTATTAATATTAGTTAAATTTAATTAAAAAAAAGTAAATTCTAACTATTTTAATCTGTTTCTATTTTCAAAGATATGTACAAAAACAAATTAAAAAGAAGACAGTAATTTTATGGATAAAAAATAAAAACAGAAAATTAGGGCAGTCCCTTATATTTTTCGATGTATTTTTAACTAATAATAGAAAGTATATAGTATTAAAAAATTTGTTAGAGAGCGTTTGTCTTTTGTTTTGTTTTTGTGTCATTTAATCTTCTCACGTCACTCTCTGTTGTTATGACAGTGAAATCTTTTGTGATATTCACTTGCCTATTTTACTACTCCTTTCTCTTTCATCGAGTTAGGTTAGGTGGACGTAACAACAAAGAAAGTTTTGTATTGAGAGAAAAAATATTCAGTGAAATTTTGTCATGTTGTGTGTCACAGTGGGAGTAAATTATTTAAGTAATATTTATTTATTTGAATTTGTGTATCTAACCCATGTAGTGCAATAACAATCTGATAGATATTCTAAATGTTAATAATTTTTAATTTATTTGATTATCTACAATTTAGTATTTTATGTTACAAGTATTTCTGAGATTTTTTCTCTAGTCTCAACCCATCACACATGTCATGATAGCAGGTCAGCATACTATCAAAAATAAGGCTAAAGATTGACTTGGGAGAGTGTTGGAGAGAATTGATAATAATATTTTAAGATTAATGATTCATAAGATGATTTTACTTATGAAAATAAGCTTTATAATAAGAAAACCTATATGAATAGTTTAGCTATTTACCAACACTCTGAGACTTTGTTGGTATGAAGCCACACATTTTTATGTGTTATTTATTTGTATATATATACCATTTTCCCTTTCCATCAAATGTCACACTCTTTAAAAGAAGAGTTCGAAATGGCAATGCATGAATCCAAAAAAAAAAAAGCATTGGAAGCAAATGGACAAAAGAGAAATTCCAACCTGGCTGGTCTTGGCTTGACCGTGGCAGATTCAGATGCTTTAATGCCAAAAATTGTTGCTTTTTCTAATAATAATAATAATGATGATAAATATTCCATGGCCAAGTTGTTGATTAAAGCATTACCGAAACCTAGGCATTCTCCTTGCAAAGTCAGCTTTTTAAGCATAGCAGCTCTTTGATTCTTAATTGTGCCTTTCTTGTTAGGTAATCTGGACACAACACACCTACATGTTTTCGATACAATAAAGAACCACGCCCTTCCTTTTTTTTACACTACACTGTTTCCATCAATTAAAGTGGATGGATACGAATCCGAATGCAAAAGAAAACAAAGTGAACAAAAATTACTTATTCTTCTTTTCTCTTTTTTAACCAAGTCTAAATTTCTGTATTTTTAATCCACATTTTCCCTTCTCCATGTACATACATTGAATATGCTTGAATTATTTTTTTCTCATACTAATGTGGAATCTATCCTTGCTGCCTAGGGTGATGCTTTTTATGGCAATTTCAAGGCAACCATCTATTTGTCAATAATAATAAAAAAATAAAACAACTCAAGCATCCTAGATACTTAAGTAGTACATATTTAATTCTTTTTAGGTAAGCTATTAATTTTAAGTTTTGTTTATAAAATTGTTGCTTTTACATGCTATTTGGGTTTGGCAAATTCCAGCTCTTGCTGTGGGCCCTATTAGATTTCACTATTGGTTGTGTCATTAGTTTCATGGCACTATGTTTATTTAGGGTGTGTTTCATTTTCAATTGGAAGATTCCCAACGTATATTAAAAAAAACTGAATAAGTCTCTGGTTTAACTTTTAATTGAGTTTTATTGTAAACTAAATTTATTTCAATTTTTTCTTAAAGTTTAGGTTTCAAATATAGAATTGAAAAAGAGAGATACTTCTGTCAATCTGTAAAATTCAAATTCAAGTTTTCAAATTTTTCTTCAAACATGCACTTCTTCAAATTTAAGGTAGGATATAGGATTCAATTAATCTGATATTGTTATGCTTGGGCTCGTGGACGGATGGCCCGTTGGCATTGACTTAAGTAAGTAATATTAATAAGTTATGAATTAATATTTTTTTGAACTAAAATTGATAAAATGAGAAGATACTTCCAATATTATTGAATAGGACACCAATGATATTTTAGAGTTATCAATGGAGATCAATTTAGAAAATTCTTACATAAGTTCAAATTACAAGTAATTTCACATAGACTATAATTTTAATATTTTTAAAAATAAGAAGAAGAAAAAAATCTCTATTTTCAAATAGGTCATTGAAATTGTGAATTGACACAAATAGAAAAATAAAAAAATGCAATCAACAAAGTTATGAATTGACTCAGACCCTCGCCTTTGCAATTATATTTTATTTTTTATCCAAATTTGACGCTGTAAATTCTAAACCTCAATCCTAACCCCAATTTTCTTGATGAGGAATAGTTTCTCCTAATTTGGGATTTCGAGAAAGACATCAAGTTTGTCCTCAACGATCATCACATTTGCAAGGTTTCTACTAGACTTCACCTCATTATATAGGAGTTTGATCTCACACTCGACTATTCTCCCATCATGCAGGAGCTTATGCACTATCAGAGTGTCCATCACTCCGTTGGCACCACTGCCAATATCACCTCCTTTAAGGTTAAGAATAATTATGACAATTGACTTAGGACATCAAAACCGTTGCCATTTATTACAACCATCACTACAACGACGAACATGACAACCCATCAAAGAAGTGAAACTAGTAATTAAACTTTTTTTACCAACAATAACTAGGACACGACATTTCATAATTTGGAGGGGATATGTGTGAAGAATATGATTAGGGGTAGGTATACGAACCGATCTGGTCCGTTTAAGTCCCAACCCGTAAAACCTGCATTTTATACGGACAAAAAAAATCTGACCTGTAAAATAAATGAACATTTTTCAAGCTCGTATCTATTATGCCAAAATCCATGATGAACATATTAGTTCGCAGGTCTATATAAAGGTTTAAAAAAATATTTTTAAAAATAAAATGTACAAAATTAGAAGAAAAAAATATTTTTTTTATAAGCTAAATTTTATTATACTAATGTTTATCAATAATGGTTTAAAATATTAAATATTAAAATATTAAAATAAAAATTAATTATAAATACTTATATAATAATATCAAACTTTCAATAATAAAAACATCAAAATATCATAAAAATAATCCAAATGACAAATACATACCAATTAAACATACTTTTAATGTCATAATAATTTAAAAGATTAAATATACAACTTAATATTAAAGTCTTAATATTTAAAAATATTAATTAGTGAAATTCGCGAACTAACTTGCGAGCCTGCGAATTAAATCCATAAACTTCACAGATCGAGTTCAAAAATTAAACATTAAACATAATCATATAGATTTAAAAAAAAAATGAGTCAATTATCCGTGAAGTCTAGGGACTTAAGATCGATCCAAATCTATCTACTCACCCCGAAGTATGATAGAGTAACAACATTAAAATATATTTTAAAATTATATTTTAAAAAAATTAGAATCAAATTATTTACAAAATAATAATGAAGTAAAAAAAATATATTTTGTGATTTTTTTAAAGAAAATTGATGACTGAATGAAAAATTAAGAATGAAATAATAAAAAAAATATTTAGAAGAACTAAAAGTGGAAAAAAAAAATATAATTTACAAAATCAAAATTATATTCAAGTCCAAATTTTAATTATGAAAAAAAAGTGAGTTTTATTCTTTTGATGGAAAGACGTTGAGTTTCTCAACATCTCCGTCCTCCGAGTCCACCGCCATCTTCGGCGTCATCATAACAGTACTTAGCCGGCACCGCTTACTGGTAACGTAGTGTAGCTGGTAGCCGGAAAAATTCCCCGCCAGTGCCGACAGATGTCTTCTCTTTCCACCGGGAGCCGCTAACTGCATTCGAATTTCGTTGATCATTGCGCTTTTTTTTTTGGCGGCACAGGTTTCGCCCTTACGAATCGTTTCTCGCTTCTGCAATGACCTCTGTGTTCTCTTTATTGACTATGCTTAATTCTTAATTTCGGAGGCGAATCTAGCTCTGCCATTGTTATCGCTGGCTCAAATTTCCGATTCCCTAGGTTTTAGGGTTTTAGTAAAAGCTATTTGAATTCTTTATTAGTACCAACAGTTCTAGCTGATCCGTAGTAGCAACATTGGAATTATTGTGAAATTGTGATTCGGTAGAGTGATTATACGACTCTTAGGCTAACGTGAATGTGTGTGTGATGGAGATAGCACCCTATCCATATATAAGGGAAGAAGCAAAAGTAAGGGCCAAAAATTGGATGCAAGTTTGGATATTATGTGTGAGCTTACCTTGAGAAACTTCTACTATAGATTCACACTCTTCCGGTTTTGTTGTTGTGAATCTGGAGGCTTAAACTAGTTTATATGGAAAATATCTTCTGGGATTGCTGGAATGGGGAAAGAGCTATTTCTAACCCATGTCTCTAATGGTGAAATATAGCTAACTGAATCTATTGTTCTTATCCTTTTTGAGACAAAAAATTTGAACAAGTTAGATTAATTTTTAACAACTTCCTTGAAAAAATGTGGGGAAAAAAAATGAATTTTTCACCATAGTGATTAGTAAACTGAAGAAGAAAAGTAGTTATTTTTCTGCAATGGCATTTTATTAGATTACATGCTTATTTTGTTTATACAAGTTTGGTTTAATTTGTCAGTTGATTGCTATCTGTATAAAGATTAGTTCTGAACATATTAATTTATGTACTTTGCTCCCCCACTCTAAAATTTTGCATGTTTCCTATTTTTTCAGGTTACCAATACCACCATTGCTCAGATGGTAACTTTTTTTCTTTCTTTATTTTAGTTTTTGGCTCACTTCCTTCCTCCATGTCTAGTTTTTTGTAAAAAGAAAAATTCTATTAGTATTTCATCAAAAGCAATATTGTTCATGTCAATGTGTGTTTGAGTCAAGTAACAAGGACATTATTAATTTGAAGGATCTTCATACTGAAGAGTTGCCTCAATACATACATATAAATCAGAATGAATTTTTCATGAGAAGGTTAGTAATTTCCTTAACGGTGCTTACTTTCAACCCCCCCCCCCCCCTTTCTTGTTTTCAACTCCAATTCTTTGTCATCATAGTATTTTTGGATGGAAACTGCAGCTTACTTCTTAGTATGAAATTGAATTCATACTCTTTGTATTGTTAATGGTGTTTCACTGAAATTCTATTAACACAAAATATGCATCCTGATTGGTTGTCTTTAAATTCATGATTTAGCAATGCTGTATTTTGATTCCATCTGGAAATAAGTTAGGTCTGGTATAATTTATTTATTCATTTGAAATTGCTATTTTGCTTGTCGGTGTTTCTTTTGCTGATCTTATTCTTTGGTCACTCGATATACTTGGAGCTTTGAATATTAGTCTCAAAATCAACTTACTGGCCTCCCCCTGATTACTAGAAGTCCTTCATAGTCTTCTATTTCCCATGAACCAATCCCCATGGAAAACAGGAGAGTGAGCATAATTGAGGGATTACTGGACAAACAAGGTTTAGTAAGATTAAGCATTTAAGCAACCTGTCCAAGGAATAGCAAACATTCTTCCAAGTATCCAAATGTGTAGTTAACTTAGTAAGGACAGGATTCCCATAGATGTCCTTCATAGTCTTCTATTTACCACGAGCCAATCCCCATGGAAAACAGTAGACTGAGCATAATTGAGGGATTACTAGACAAATAAGGTTTAGTAAGATTAAGCATTTAAGCTTCGTGTCCAAGGAATAGCAAACATCCTTCCAAGTATCCAAATGTGTAGTTAACTTAGTAAGGACAGGATTCCCAAAGAAGTAAACCCAGCAAGGGAAAAAGTTACCAATGTTATAATCGGAATACATCTTTTAAAACACCTTTAAAACACATAAATAGTGGAACGGAGTGAGTAGAGTCCATCTGCTTCCATCCTCTTTTAAAAACCCCAAATAGTGGCTTACAAGCCCATTCCATTCCCTACCATCATCCAAACTTAGCCTAGGTTATGAGCCCATTATATCTTTACCATCAGTCCAATCATAAATGCAAAATCTAATGACCATTTTGTATCAGAACTCTGGATTAAGCTTTATGGGAGCGTTTAGTATACGACAAATTTTTTCATGTCTGGGAATTGTAAATCTTATAAATTATGATTCCTAAGAATGATGAAAATCTCTTCTGTTGATTATAAATGTTTATGGGAATGTTTACAAATGTCACTTGGGAATCAAAGATTTTACTGCATTAAATAAGCAAATACTTTATTTTTAACTTGGGAATATTGGGTTCCCACCTATTCCATGGGAACCATTTCGTGAGAAACCTATGTGAAAATCATACCAGGAAACAGTGCTTCCTAGGAATGTTATTTTTTAAACAACAACCAAACAAGAGAATCTAACATTCCCTATGTCAGATTTCCGGGAAAGTAAAAACTTTCCGTGCTTTAAATGCTCCCTATAAGTTATATTGATTTCTTTGCCTTTTTGTTTATTTCTTTCCAGGCATAAGAAGCAGAAGGAGGAGGATATTGCTATATGTGAATGCAGATTTGATGCTGATGACCCTGACAGTGCATGTGGGGATAGCTGCCTGAATGTATTAACCAGCACTGAATGCACCCCTGGTCATTGCCCTTGTGATATCTTATGCAAAAATCAGGTTAACTCATGTTTATGTCCATATGTGATGTTATAGTTGTTATGTACTCATGTGAATCTATCAATTACAAAATACTATTGTTTACGTCTATATGTAAAATTGTAAATTCATGCATCTGTCAATTACAAAATACTATTAAAGCCTATTCAGCCTTTTATAGTTTTGTTTACTGTATTGTTTTTTTAGTTTTATAAACTTTTTCATAGCATTCAAGATTGCCCTTCTAGAACTTTTATGTTTTATAATTTTTGAGCCTTTGACCTGTTTATTTTGGATGAAGCTAACATCATTTACTATATTCATGTCCCATACATATGTCATGGTTACAGAAATTTCAGAAGTGTGAATATGCAAAAACAAAGTTGTTCAAAACTGAAGGCCGTGGGTGGGGTCTGTTGGCTGATGAGGACATTAAGGTAATCATACAATGAATTGCTGTGAAATTTGGAAAAAGAAAACAACTTTCTTGCTTAACTTGATGAATTTCATTGCAGTTTTTGCTTTCTCATGGGTGTGGTTGATTATTTAGCCATTTCTTTAGTGCAGTAGTGCAACACTTAAATTTATATATTTCATACAGGCAGGACAATTTGTCATTGAATACTGTGGGGAAGTGATATCATGGAAAGAAGCGAAACGGAGATCCCAGACTTATGAAATCCAAGGTATCAAATGTCAATTAATTCAATGTTTCTGTTCAACTGGTATTCTATTTTATTTTATTCATACAACTTTTGTCTTTTTTGCAGGTCTTAAAGATGCATTTATCATTTGCCTTAATGCATCCGAATCTATTGATGCAACCAGAAAAGGAAGCCTTGCTAGATTTATAAATCATTCCTGGTAATCACTTCAAACAAAAATATGATTACTAACTATTAAGTAAAACAAACATGTTAGTATGCAAATATAGCAGGCACGTTTTCTTATTATCCTTGTTTCCCATTGCCCAAGGTTTGATATCAAATGAATATTTTTAAGTTTGCAGTCAACCGAATTGTGAGACAAGAAAATGGAATGTGTTGGGGGAAATAAGAGTCGGAATATTTGCAAAACATGATATTCCTATTGGAACTGAATTGGCTTATGATTATAATTTTGAATGGTTTGGAGGTGCAAAGGTTCGCTGCCTCTGTGGTGCACTTAAGTGTTCTGGATTCCTTGGAGCAAAATCTCGTGGTTTTCAGGTGTGTATAAACCAAAAGTAGTTGAAACCTCAAAAATGTTGAGTGATTGAGTATGGTGTGATTGTTGTAATCTTGTAGACCATGAGCTTTCAAGTCCCACCAATAGCTTGAAATGTGATGGTTAGGTTTTTTTTATTCTTTTGATGTCATTGAGGCTATCAGTGGGGCTTTAAAGCTTGGTCTTTTTATTCTTGTTAAATGCCAAAAATGTGATGTCGTTGAGGCTTGATCAAAGAGGTGAACTCATGTATTCAATTTGATCATCACTTTTGGTCTATTGTTGAAAACATGGTAGAATCTTGCCTTAGGTGGTTTGGCCATGGGTAGAGAAGATTACTAGCAGCCTGAATTAGGAGAGTAGCGGTAGAGGTAAACCGAAAAACTATAGGAAAAGCCATTGGGGAGGATTTAAAGGTCAATAATTTGTCTAAAGAATACTATGCCTTTGATTGATCCATGTAACCAACCTAACTTTTTGGGTATAGTCTCAATTGTTGTTGTTGTTGTATCAGTTTTGATCTAGTGGAATGCCTGTTCCAATTGTCATTTTATCTGGGGGAAAATATAGCAGTAATAATTGAAAATAGATTGCTACGTCCCTTTTCTGTATTTCTTTATTTTTTCACCTTTTGCTTTTCTTTGATTATTGTTGATTTTTAATCAACTAATTTTTTTCTTCTAATTTTGGGAAAACTATGAGCAGGAGGATACTTATCTATGGGAAGATGACGATGACAGGTATTTTTTAATATATCCTTTTTTTGTGATGCATCTATCTATAAAATAACAGCTTTCATTTTCTCTGTTAGTGTGATCTGCACACCAATTGTAATAAGCAACATGTAATGAATGCATTCCTCTTGCGCCTGAAACTGGTGTCTTTGTTTTGAAATTTTCCTTTCTTTTGAGTACGGGGAAACAAACTAGCATTATCAACCTTGTTACAATTGCACATGGATAGTGTAAAAAATTCAGTCATTCAATTTTCATCTATTTTATTTTTGGTATAAAGTTATAAGTTATATAAAATGTTTTGTCATTTTATATATGTATGTCATTCATGGATATAAAATGCTAACATTATAATTATTTTAGGGTTTAAATGTTTTTAGTCTTTGAAAATATGGTTATTTAGGAATTAGTCTCTATACATTTTTTCACTTTTTTCCTTACATTTAACCATGTGTGAAACATAGACACTCCAAAAATGGCAAAGTATATGTGCCAGACTCGTACGCAAAAAGCATACAATATGCCTGGATGTGTATCAAAGGAGCATTGTCTTTTACATTCGGAATTACAATTTTGTTACATTGAATAGGACTAAAATTACATATGGCTCGGTCTTTTTCCTTTATATCTTTAAAGCTTTAGCAAATACTAGACAATTATATAGAGTCAAGAATAGGACTATATGCTTCTGTGTGACATTCTAACCTGGTTTGGGGAAAAATATACATAGCAGGGAAAAGAAGATATTCTGATAAGGGCAAGCTGGCAAGAGAAATATTTTCTTTTCTCCTTTGATCAAAAGTTTTTTTTTATTATTGTTTATTTTTAAATTGTCATCATCATTCAACGATGCAGTTAGAATGATCGATGCCTCTACTAATTTTGTGCATTTCTGTCTAGCAATTTTTTCTTTTCTCAAATTGATGTTCACATCTCTTAACTTTATCATGTCTTGAATTCTAAGAATTTCCTGTGTTATTGTGTCTCTGTCATATTGTTATGACATGAATATGTCAAGCTATGGCAAATAAATAGTAGTCAATGCTTGCTGCTATGACATGTGAAGAAAGGGGACGTGTGCAGTCCAGCACATATGATCTACTAACTAACTAATTCAGCATTGCATATTACTTGGTAAATACAGTGATTAAAAAAAAGGAAATGTATATCAACATCTTCTAATTGACCTTGTAATGAAGACTGAACTTCCTTAACTATAAATATAATTATCAAAGCTGTAGCCTAATCTTTCCAAGAATATCTTGTTGACTTGGTCTTTTTTACACTTGTTACTATGATTTCCATTTCTCGTGATGTTTTGGTGCATGAATTTTTTGTTGATTTTATTGGTTACAGGTACTCTGTCGAAAAAATTCCTGTATATGATTCTGCAGAGGATGAACTGGAGTCAAATGTTAATGGACGAACTGAACACTCTTTGGATGTTACAGTTAAAGCTGAGCAACTATCGGAGTCCACTGCTTTCCATGTTCAGCCACTTGATTCAGTTCAAATGAAAGGTTTGGATGTCAAGAAGATTAAAACTGATGTTGAAGGGGAGGATATGAACTTGTACTCGAATGGTACAGAACAGACCCTTTCACAAAAGAATGCAATGATATCACGAATTCGAGATAATGCTGCGGGCAGAAACTATCGCCTTGGACCTAGGTCCATGTCTACCAAAAGATCAAGGGCATACAACGGTGGAAGGTTTAAAAATCTCATAGAGAAGAAAGTTGATGCAAAGTTTGCAGCTGGCCTCTTAGCATCCAAGGAAGCACAAGGGGAGATTTTAAATTGTGAGGTATGACTTTATTAGTTTTTTCTTGTTGCTGATCTCTGATTATGACTTGGCTTTTGATTTTGTTATTTGTGGACTTAATCTTAGCTAGCTTGGTATTTCATCTTGCAAAGATAGCTTTAGTAATGTACTTATCAGTTTCATAACTGGATCCGAAAGATCCTTGTTTTAAATGACTCGTCAGAATCTAGATTAGGGGTGAATAAGGAATTGGATTATCCTTATCCTTACTCGACTTGTTTTCTGATTGGATCATTTTTCTAAACTTTAACCCAATATGATCCAAATCCAAAATATATAAGACAATATTGGATCAACTTGACTTTCTAATATAATACATCAATATTAATATTATATATAGTTAAATTATAAAATAATAATAAAAAAGCATCACAGTTAAATGAAGAGATATTTTAAAATTTAAAATGAACATTAACAATATAATTATAAATATAATATTATGTTATATAAAATATTATCTATTAAATCAAAGAGTTTTATTATTAATACATAATAGTTTGAAAAAAAATATATACTTTTTAAGAAAATATATGATGTGATATCAAATCGGAGGGGTCACCTGAGACATAATCGACATAATCCGCATTTATTCTCAAAATACATTAGATTTAAATTTAAGATTTGAACCTGTCAAAATTAACCTCGGGCTAAATCGGGTTTGGGGATTGGGTTGGGATGTTCACCCCTAATCAGGATCCATAACTTTGAAAAAGATAAATTCAATTTAGTTTGAGGTGGGGTGAAAGTCTTAAAGAGTTCAACTAAGGGATGGCAGTGCATGATTTAGTAATCTTGTAATTGTAAAAATTATTTAATTTGATGTCAAACTTCAATCTTATCACTCCTTTACAATGTACAGTTACAGAGCGCACCCAAATCTTCTTTTTGGTTTTGAATGTAGTTTATCTAAAGCGAGGAAGAATGTAAAATGATAAAGTAAAAGTGCGTTTGTTGTTGATTTAAAATTTGTTAAATTTACAAAGCACTTATATTCGAATTAATGGGAGGAGAATTCTTACATATTCACCTAACATTCGTACGCACTTTGAAGTTAAATCGTTCGGTTTCATATTGGCGAATTCCTTTTCATCTGATTTCTTCCTTCACTTCCAAATATTTTCTGGTTCAGTTACCGTTTAATGCACATGCCATTCTATATGATTATTATGTTACAAATTACAAAAAGATATCAATGTCAACATCATAATGAAAATAACTGAATTGTTAGACATAGGATAGGCGAGTATTGTCAGAGAGGGTTATTGTTTTATATAGTAAATGCTTTATTGTCACTTTATTATACTGTGTAACATACGATTGCCGTTTGTATTTCCTTGTCTAGTTTTGTGTTCATCTCTTATTGAAAGGTCTTCTCCATGCAGAAAAGAAAGGATGATGCTACATCTGCTCTTGATTCCTTATACGATGAAATACGGCCTGCCATTGAGGAACACGAGAGGGATAGCCAAGACAGTGTATCCACCACTGTAGCAGAGAAATGGATACAGGCTTGTTGCCTGAAATTGAAGGCGGAGTTTGACCTCTACTCGTCAATTGTCAAAAATGTTGCTTGCACTGCGCAAAAAGCACCTGGCCAAGCAAAACCTCCTGACGTAGATAATAACGAAAACGAAATTAAGCTATTGACAGGTTGAAATTCTTATCACATTTTTTCCCATCTATAAATCTGTAATTTACAATTCACAAAACTTATTTTTTTAAAACTTATAAAATAGAGAATCTAAGACTCGATGAGAAAAAAAAAATACTTTTTGCCTGTCTTTATTTTTGTGGGAATAAAAACAAATGAAAAAAAAAGGACTGGTTACCTAGACAATTACAAACTTTGTATTTGAAGCATTTTGTTACCATTACTAGGTATGTTTGAAAACAGTTGAATTAAACTCAATTGAGATTGAAAAAAGCTACTCCTACTCGTTTTTTATTTATTTATTTATTTATTTTATCGGAATGCATTTTTTTTTTTGTTGGATACAATTTTATACGGGTATATAAACGTGCAATATGGTCATCACCTTTTAATGCATTTTCTTGGCATATACATACACCATCCAAAGAATTGTTTCGGCATAACAGATGGGATATTCTCATATAGATCAATGATTGCTCATTCAAATTAATTATTTGCCAGACGTCAGTGTCGGGTTGACTGGATGCATCAGAACGAATTGTTAATTCTTGGCTTAGGTATGGATCATGGATATTCCACGAGGTAAGGTATAGACACTCGTATCTCTGACGCTAACATTATTTATGAGTTTAGCTTTCATGAAGAGCGTCAATCAATAGGAAATTATTCTTGAAATGAAGTTTAAATGGTTATTGTAAAGTTTTATTTTTTAAAATGCATCAAAATATAAAAAAAAAAACAAACAAATAGAAAACTAGTTAAATTCTCTAGGAGTTCCAATTCTCATAATGTCAGCTAAAAAAATGAAAGTGAGTAACTGGACAAACATAAAAAATAATGAGTTGCTAAAAGTGTCAATGTTAGCTAATTTATCTACACATTTATCTTTTCTATAGGAATGTAAAAAAGATAGCGATCAATTTTGTTGTTAGAAGAACCTAATACTCTATACAATAGAGACATAAGGAGGTGTCACTCACATAGTTGTCTTAGAATTAGATTACAAATTAAAGATCTAAATCCCAAATTCCAAGTTAAATTCAGACCGATGGAGACATTATAACTTCTTAAAAATCCTTTTATCCAATTTCCTTGATGGTCTTAAAGAATGCCAACATAATCAAGAGTTCTGGGATTATCAAAAGAACTTCCGTCCGTATTTAGCTTCACCACTATTGTAGTAGTACGAAGCCATTGAACAATAATACTATCTTTGACATGTTTCATGTTAGTATCCTCTTGAAGGATGGAAAACAAATAAGATAGTTTTAATTCTCTACAACATTCGAACGTAACAGTAAAAAGAATTCTTACCCTTTCCTGTAGCATCAATTCTAAGCCATATTTATTGGTATGTACTTCCCCGGTCCCTCCGACCCTTTTCCCTATTAAATAAAGTTAGACTTATGTATTTTCTTTTTCACAAGATTTATTCTTGCTGATTTCCACCTCTAGAACCGAATAATTAGCCTTGATACATGAGAACATGTTGACCAATGTATCAATTGGATTTCACGGCACAAGGGGGAGTAAGTTATTTCGTGAGGGTTCACTTTTTTATTTTTATAGCACCTCTTCTCATTTCACTATTTCAGCTGAAACCAAATAGTAAAACTCTTCTACTTCTACTCGTTCCATCCTCTTTTTTTTTTTTTTTCATGTGTGTAGTAGAAGTTGGTAAAAACGAGTAGATTTAAATTAAATTCTGCATATATTATGATGAAAGGCAAAAGAAAAAGATAGTGCGTATTAGGCAATAGACAATCCTTTTTTTTTTTTTTTGTAAAGTCAATAAATGAAAAAAGAAATCCGTTGACTACACTGGTCTCCCACAGGGCAGAGCAGGTTCGATGAAATGAGGATGAGAGTTTCCATATGCACTTACCCTTCTTCTATTCTCCTCTCTCTAAAATCAAAACAATCCCCTCTCATGGACCACGCCATGGTAGCCATCGTGAGCGCCATCGGCAGCTTCTTCGTGGTCAGCCTCTTCCTGGCGGCGGCAATCCTCCTCTGCCAGGAACGCAACTCCAACAAGAGGCGGACGCGTGCCAGCGATAGCCACAGCCACAGCCACAGCCACAGCCACAGCCACAGCCACAGCCGAAGCCGCGGCGCCTCCCTCTCCCTGGCCACGGTGGAGAACGCCAGCTGGTTCTCCGACCCCAACCTTAGCAAGATCCCCTGGGAGGAGCTCGCACGCGCCACCGAAAACTTCTCCCCGCACCTCATCGTGGGCGACGGCAGCTTCGGCCTCGTCTACAAGGCCCGCCTCTCCACCGGCGCCCTCGTGGCCGTCAAGAAGCTCTCCCCGGACGCCTTCCAAGGGTTCCGCGAATTCACCGCCGAGATGGAAACCCTAAGCAAGCTCCGGCACCCGAACATCGTGAAAATCCTTGGGTACTGGGCCTCCGGGTCAGAACGGCTCCTGGTGTACGAGTTCATCGAAAAGGGGAACCTGGACCAGTGGCTCCACGAGCCCGATCCCGATCCCTCCCGCTCCCCCCTTTCCTGGGAAACCCGGGTCCACATCATCCGCGGCGTGGCCCACGGGCTCTGCTACCTCCACGGCCTGGAGAAGCCCGTGATTCACCGCGACATCAAGGCCAGCAACATCCTCCTGGACTCCAACTTCGAGGCCCATATTGCGGACTTTGGGCTGGCCCGCAGGATGGAGAAGACCCACTCCCACGTGTCCACCCAGTCGGCCGGAACCATTGGGTACATGCCTCCCGAGTACAGAGACGGGTCGAATGTGGCGAACACGAAGGTGGACGTGTACAGTTTCGGCGTGTTGATGATTGAGACGGCCTCCAGTCACCGGCCCAATTTGCCGATGAAGTTGGGCCAGGACGACATTGGCATGGTCCAGTGGGCTAGGAAGATGAGGGATCAAAATGCAGAGATGCAGATGGTTGATGGGAGGGAAGGGTTCCGGGTAGATAGTGTGAAGGAGTACGTCCGCATCGCTTGCGAGTGCACCGCTGAGTTGCAGAAGGACAGACCCGAAATGCCTCTAGTTGTCAAGTGGTTGGACTCCATCCCACTTTGATACTTTCTATATATCTTCTTCTTGTAAATCTACTTCCATTACCATTAATTGCTCTATAAATCTCATCAAATCATCACATTTTTTTTCATTCTTCTTGCTGCCGCTGCCAATTCACTTGTTTAATGTACTACTACTCCACAAGGAGACACGCCAAACCTTCCCAATTACTCTCCATTCTACTTTCTCTTTAGTTTTAATAAACTTCCCTTTTTTTCCTTTATTTATATAATCGCCTGATTCTTTCTATTCTCTTAACTCAAATTTGTTATATTCACTAGAATCTTAAAATCAAATTGAAAATCCTTATTTGTTAGTTACTACAAGTCACCACCATTCTTAATTTTTTTCTTCCAATATAATAAATTGAGAGTTTAAGGTGAAGCTTCAAAAATAAGTAATTAAGTACTATTATTTCATTTCATTATCATTTATTCATTAAAGATCCATAATTTGAATCATAGATAATTTAATTTTTTGTCTATACTTGTTTAATTGTTTGGGATTAAACATGTTGTATAGAAAACAACTTTATGCTAATATCAAATGAAAACAAAATAAATAAATTGAAATTGATATTAATTCTTAAAAGGTAATCTTGATATTTTTTTTGTTCAACATACTATATTTTTTTCTTCAAAATGATGCAATAGATAATCTAATTTACAAAACTCAAAATTTCAAGAATGAATAACCATATAAAAATAATAAAGAAATTGATATTTTAACTTGGAATTTTGTACACTCCCATGTTCACTAAGCTTCTTTAATGAGAGCTCAATTTTTATCTCATGGGCTTCCAATGGTTAATTATAAAGCTTTCTCTATTTGGCTTATCATTTTTTATCATTGGAATACTGTGAAAGCTAACATGGGTTGGGTCTTAGAAAATGATTCTTTTATTAATTTATAGATTGATGTTTGGTGCATGGATACTTCAATTACTAATGTTTTACAAATTCCTGTTAGTCTTCATTTGATCTTGAAGGCTTCTATGAGTTATTTCATTTGTATATCAATTTTGATCATCCCTCCAATAATCTTACAGAAATTCCCTTTCTTGTTAAAGGATGTGTCTGTTGCTAGTGACCTTGGTTTTGATCAACCTGTGTGGCACCCAACAAGTTGTGGTATCCTTTCTTTGAAAGCGGCTTCTATTTATGTTTGTTCTCCTGATTCTACAATTACATGGGCTAAGTGCTTGTGGTCTAGCTCTATCCCTCTTTCACGCTCATGTTTAGTTCAGAGACTTTTGCAATATCGGCTTCCTATTGTTGATCAACTACGTCCTATAAGTATGGTTTTGGTATCGATTTGTGGCCTCTGTGAATTATTTGACGAATCCTTGAAGCATCTATTTTTGAGATGTAAATTTGCTTATTCACTTTGGACTTAGTTGTAACATGTTTTAAACTTGTCTTTAAATCTTTCATATATAATTCCTTGTTTTCGATTCTTAATAGGAAATGGAGTTCTCAAGTGAAAGATATTATATTCTGTCTTGATTCATATTTTATAAATATTCTGGTTATCAAGAAACAACTTGTATTATAAAAATATTATAATTGATTATCTTTCCGCAATTTTTATAGTAATTTTAACAATATTTTTATCATATTTATCTTTAAGGGTCAAGTTTCTTGCTCTATAATTGAGTTTCATATTCGGAAGTATTTTTTATTTTATTTTATTTTTCTATTCATCCCATAAGTTTGCGTAGATAACTCAAGTGGATTAGCACCCCCACCTTGTGACATCATTAAATGTAATATTAAATAACACTGTAGGATGGTAAGTTTTCAAATGCTAATTAATTAGAGTTTTCGTTTTGTTTTACAATGGAAAAACCGAGCGCAAGAAATACTAGCATGCAGAATATGAAGACCAACGGGGGAGTAATCGCGTGAATTAATGTCAAACTTGATGAAAAAAGTTTGACTTTGTGAGATATTTTAAGGTTTTTTCTTTCTTTCTTTTTCTAATGCTTTTAACTGGTCGCTGGAAGGTAAGAAAAATAATACAAGACCTGGTCAAATAATCCTGACCAAAAGGAATAATCAAAACAGGCACCTCATATTTCCAAACTGAAAAACGGTGGAAATGATAAAGAAAAAGTAGGAAAAAAAATAGCTGAGACTTAAATCGCAAATCCAATATTTCAAATAATATGAATACACACTTCCATTCTACACAGTGCCGTGGCTGCCGCAAGGCGAACGAAACCGTAGTTTTAGCCTTTTAGGCTCCTTTTCAAGTTTAGTTTTTTTTTTTAATAATATAATTAAAATAATAAATTTATTTTATTATTTATAATTAATTTATTAATAAAATTAAATAACTTAAAAATATGTATATGCATAAATATTATTATTGTAAATTATTTCAAAACTTTTACTCATTTAAAAGGTGGTAGAACTTTTTTTTATATATTTATCGTAAATTAAAGCAAAAATTATATATTAAAATGAATACAAAAATTAAACTATAAAGAAGTATAACTCATTTTTACTAGGTTAACCTCTATAAGTAAGACATTACTTTTGGTAATCATTCTATGTTCAAAATAAGAATCAAACTCTACTGATTAATGAATATGAATGTCGAATTATTTGTAATAATGATTTTTTTAAATGTTTCAATGAATAATTATAGAGTAAATTTTTTAAATAACTTGATTATCAAATTTTAATTAATAATTTTACTAATTAAAAATCGCGTTCAAAATAGTATTTAATTATCAATTTTGAAATATTATACAGATCATATATTTTTTTTTAAAATAAAATCCAATTTTTTAATTTACCTTAAACTCCATAATTTCTCGAGACAACCTTGATTCTAAATATCGTTATCAACGTATTCGTTTCGTACTAATTAACAGATCTCTTTTATTTATTCTATGCCGAATGCATTCGTTTTGTTCTTTGTATTTTGTTTTAAAAAATCCAATAAGTCTGCTTCACATTACTTTTAATCTGGGAATATTATATTAATGAATTTTCTATAGAAGGCAACATTAGAGTTAAACAAACCATAGAATTCACAAGTCGCAAAGGAAACCATAGAATTCACAAATAAGTCTAAGGCAAAGATTTTGAAATTTGGATGGGAAAGGAAATAATTTTGAAATTTGAAATATTTTATTTAATTGAAGGGAAAATATGAAAAAAAAACATAGGGAAAAAAAGTATATGTAAAATTATGTACATAATCATAAGTTTGAATTCCGGTAATGTCATTATAATTTTGATGATAAAATAATATAAACAAAATTTTATTTCAAAAAAAATATATTTTAAAATTGGACACATTTTTTAAAATCATCAAAGAAATAATAATTATCTTTATATGTGTTTGACCGAATATTTATCAACTCAAATTTAAATAATTTTAGATAAAATAGTTTGAAATGAAGTGATTTAAATTCAAATCTTTTAATCTTCGTGTAAAAAAAGTATATTTCCACTTTTAATTATCTATATTATTAAGTACATACTTAACCTATCTAAAAATACTACACACATTTTTATATAAAACTACATTTATTATTGTTTATTTTTTAATTATACTATTATAGTAAGGGATAACGACCGAGAAATTTTTAGTGATATGAATTCTAAGAAAACCTAACAATATTTGATGAGTGTAACTTATATTTCATAATTCTTTTTATATATATATGAGTGTCATATTAAGGAATAAAAATTTTTTCCGATCTCAATCTCTTGAATATGCCTTGATTTTATTTTTCACAATGAGTCTTTAAATCACATTTATAACTGTAATCAAATATATGCATGAATCACGAGAATTACTGTCTTGATTAATCTTAGGAAACCAATTCGATAAGAAACCCGTAAATGATCCTTAATTCGACCTACTCAATTAGATAAGGAGTTGAAGGATACGTGACCCTCCATGTTTAATCATTAATAATGCAAAGAGTTTTTACTCGGTTGATTCAGTAAATAAGAAATATGGAGGGTACATATACCTGAAAAGGTTTCAAAATTAAATCAACAACTGTTTTTTTGTAACCATAATTTAAATACAAAATATTAATAACTAATTTTTGTCAAAAATATAAACACGTATAATATAATGGGATATTTTTCCTCTTAACATAATTTTTTTTCATGTCCAAGACAAGGATTAAAATCTTGAATAGTTTGATCAAGAAATACAAATTATTATCACTTATGTCAATCAATATTAGTAATTAAAAACTAATTTAAATACAACTTATTGAAACACGTTTTATTTAATATTAAAAAACTAGAATTATAAAAACTTAAAAGCAGTCGAGTTGCAGTAAAAATTCAGTTTTATTTAGACAAACAAACTGGAGTAGTGTTTTTTTTCTTGGTCATTAGAATATAAATTTATTAAAGATAGAGTGAAGAGATTCCAAAAGAAGGAGTATATAAAAAAAGGGGCGATATAATCTAATGTTACAGGCATTAGGCTGAAGAGAGGCACTTAATTGGGTGCAACTTGCAAGTGCAAAGGCAGAGTGTTGTTGATCAAAGATTCCTTGCGTTGTGAATCCATACATTTGTGAATTGCACTTTTTTCACGTGGTGTTTTGCTTTGCGTCGGTACGCTGTAAGAAAAGGAAGTCCCACACCGTTGGTATGAAAAACATGCCTAGTGTTTATAAGGCGATGAGAAGAGCAGTAGGAGCACTGGGCATGGTAACACGTGCCTGTAACCCAAGTGGGAGTATTAAAGTGTGTGGAAGGGTGTAGATGTGGTGGGGTGGGGAACCACGTGGTCGCAGCAGCCTTGAAGGGAGTGCCCGAAGTGTTTGGTCGGTGCTGTGTGAAACATACAGAGCAAGCCGGTCTCACGTGAGGGTGTAATTGACCTGCGAAAAAGTTTCCAGGCCCGTTGCCTTGTCAGAGCAACGCTCTCAATAAGTGGAGGTAATTCCAGTTGCTGCCCTCTGCGGTTCCCTCCGATGCCACTCTTCTCCATTCTCAACCCTCATTTTTTCTTCTCCTCTTATTATTTTTTTTTTTTTCTGAATAATTTCATGAACTTAATTTATCTCATTCATTATAATATTGGTTGGTAGGTTATTAGATAGCATAGTCAAAATGAGCTAAGTTTCAATTTTAGATAATTTTGAAACAAAATTATCAATAACAGTAAAAATCTTAAAAACAGTGATGTGGGGATACTTGATGCAATCCAACTATTATATATAATTATATATCCACAGCTATCAGCTAAGTCGTTGTAGTATAGTGGTGAGTATTTCCGCCTGTCACGCGGACGACCCGGGTTCGATCCCCGGCAACGGCGTATTACATTCTTATTTATTTTATTTTTATGTTATACAGTGATTTCTGTGTTCAATAATAATTTATGCAACTTATACTCTTACCTATTTGCTTCACTTAAAAAGAGTTTGGTATTTTATCACACTAAGAACCACCATGTGTTCTTCTATGCTTAAAATTTTTTTAAGATCTAAATATATTTTTATTTTCTTAAATTTAGAATAAATTTATTCTTTTCCAATCAAATTTAAAGTTAATATTTTTAGTTTTTCAAAAGAATTCATTTTAATTTTTCAAGCTACTAATAATATAATTAATTGTGACAAATTGAGACATAATTGAATTTAATGTAATATTTTAATTAACAAGAATATTGATAGATAGATAGATTTTGTGAAGTAATATTTGACAAATTCACTAACAATACTTCAATAAGAGATTAAAATGTTTTTTTTTCTTTTCAAATTATATACAAAAAATATAAAATTTTAAATTTGATAGATAAAAAATAATTTTATTTTATATTTAAATAACTAAAAATATATTTAAATCCAATTTTAATTATAAGTTGAGGGTGGTGAGGTTCTTCAAGTTCCTCTACACATTCTAATTCTTTTTTGTTTTATCCTCGTGGTCATGGGTTAGCACCCTTAAAATGGAATTATCATGTTAATTTACTGGTTTTTTGACCAAAGTGGGGTCGTTGACCAACTTATTTACGTAAATGAGACTTTTTAGAAAGTATTTACGCCTTTGGGACTGTTTACAACGGTGTCGTTATGGGCCATAGCGACACCCATGCCACGTGGCCTTTTTGTAACTCCAGATAAGCCATGAAGGCCATATTGACGAAGTTGTTGCAGCCCATAGCGACACCTACAGCTTGAATGAAGTCGCTATAGCCCATAGCGCCCCATATTTTAATTTTTTTTTTAAAATCAAAAAATATATTAAATAAAGAAATTAATGAAAAAATAAATTTATAAAATAGTAATTAAAATTTATATGATAATGTAAAAATAAAAGAATAAAAAAAATAATACAGTTCATAATTTAAAAAAATAAAAACGTCAAGAAAAGTGGCGTTATGGCCTATAGCGACACTGTGTCGCTATAGGCCATAGCGCCACTATTATAAATACATAAATATATATATATATATATATATATATATATATTTATAAAATAAAGAAATTAATGGAAAAATAATTTTATAAATAGTAATTAAAATTTATATGATAATACAAAAATAAAAGAATTAATATTTATTTGCTAATATAAAATATAGAAATTTTAAAACAAATTAAGTTACAAATTTAAAAAAAAAATAACAAAAAAAATTAGTGGCGCTATAACTTATAGCGACACTGTGTCGCTATAGGCCATAGCGCCATTTTTAATTATTTATTTAATTTAGTTTTTTCACTTTTTAATTTATTTTATGAATTTTATATAAATCTATATTTATATATTTATCTTTTCTGTATTTTCTTTATTAAATTAATATTTTAAAATTTGAAAAAAAAAAAAAAAACAAGTCGCTGTGGCCTATAGCGAATTTTCGGCGCTATAGGCCATAGCGACTCGTGAGGGGAAATAAGGAAACGGACCAATGTAGCAGGCTTATCACTCGAAAGATGGAGTAAATAATATTGTGGGGCCTTAATTTTGTCTTATCTTTCACACATAATGCAAGTCTTTTCGGTCATCTCAATCTCCACAATGAAGCCAAAACTATTCAACCTGGCATCTCATGACCCAATTTGTCTGCCACATGCATTTTCAAATAATTTGTTGAAATTAAATAAATTTTTATAATAACAGAAATATAAAATTAATATAAAATAAAGAAATTTTAAAATAAAATAAGTTAATAATTAAAAAAAAAAATTAGTGTCGCTATGGCCTATAGCGACACTAGGCCATAGCGCCACTCTTATAAATAATTAAAATACATATTTTAAAATTACGTTTTTAAATAACTTATTTTTATTTTTATAAATATACAATAAATAACTCAATTTATTATTTTTAAGTTACATTTAAATTATTTTTGTTTTTTTATAAATAATTAAAATACATATTTTAAAATTATGTTTTTAAACAACTTATTTTTATTTTTATAAATATATAATAAATAACTCAATTTATTATTTTTAAGTTACATTTAAATTATTTTTGTTTTTTTCTTTTTTTTCTTACATAGTGTCGCTATGGGCTACATCATTTTTGGTGGCTCAGCCCATAGCGACACTGATGTGACTCAGTCCAGCCCATTTTGGGCAAAAAAAAAAAAAATGCCACGTGTCACCGGTGTCGCTATAGACCATAGCGACACCGTTATAAACAGCCTCAAATGCGTAAATACTTTTAAAAGAGCCCCATTTACGTAAATAAGTTAGTCAACGACCCCACTTTGGTCAAAAAGCCTAATTTACTCGTTCCATCTATCTGTTGCCAATTTGTCAAAAAGATAACTAACGGGTACATAATGCACGAGCAACATGGACTGAGTATAAGTATTTGAGTAATCTGAGGACGATCAATAAGGTTGGATTTGACGTGAGTAACACGATTGTCACATTTGACATGACTGTCAAAATTTCACTTTTATTGCTTGATGAATTAAGGTGTTAGGAACAGTGTTATTAGTGTTTTTATTTTTTATTTTATTGTGATACATGTATAAAAGTATAAAGTTTTTAGTTAAAATTGGAAAAAAAAATTACATCATTACATCATTTTAAGGAATTAAGAAATCAAATTAAACATTTCATGGTAATAAAAGACGAAATTGAATTAATTAAATAAAAACAAATTAAATCAACCAAATAAAAAATTAAGAGAATAATTTAATTTTAATTTATTTTAATAGATTTAGTGGTGATGTTCTGTCAATGAAATACTTTTATGTCAACATTCAATCACAATTTATATAAAAGATAAGTTTTATTTATTTTTTTATAATAATTATCTTAAAAATATAAACTATTGTTTTTAGTGAATCTAACTTCTCAATAAACTGTATTTTAAAGAATAAATATGATAATAATTATTAAATAATATTAATTTTTATTTTTTAATTAACCATTGATATTATAATTAATTACATATTTTATTTTATAAAAATAATTTTTATTATAAATTTTAATCATTAATCTATAATTAATAATTATAAATACACTTCTTTTTAGAAGAGTAAAATTATTTCTTATTAGTTGAAAATATGTACGTCACTATTAAATGTTATTTGAATATAATTATTTAAATTTAAAGTACGATATTATATAATCATCATTGTTTTATCTTTGCAGATTGGAAAATGATAAATTGTCTGAAAATATATTTCGAAATTATCATAAATAATTAAAATATTAATTTAAATTATAAATTATTAAATTAAATAATTATTGTATAATAAATTTATTAAAAGATATTATTATTTTAATGTTTAAGAGGAGAGACGCGTATTTGAAAGGTGTAGCATGATGATTGATGAGATGTACATTGGGCTCCTTTTGGAATAGAGGGTCTGTACCTAATCATGCTCCCCGCCAATTTTTAACTTTGCTGCTCAAATGTCTCCCACAAACTCTTTTTAGATATATCTTTTTTAACCTATATATATTTTATCAATATAATATTTTTTTCCTAACTATTTCTATACTACTTTAATCTATTACTCAAATGACTCCAGAACTTCGTTTAATATATGCTTTAAAATTTGTTTTTAGCTTAAATAAAATATAACTTTATTTGATGTTTCCAGATCATAACTTTTAATTTTTTTTGGAAAACTTAAAAAAAAAAAAAAAACAAGTTTAAGGTGTTTTTCGGACGTCAGTTGACGTTTTCAAGGTGATTATCATGGAAAATAAAGTGAGAAATAGGAGAAATAAAAATAGGAAAAAAGAGAATTGGAATAAATGAAAATAAGTAAGAAAAAAGTAAAATAGAAATATTTAATTTAAGAAGAAAAATAAAGTTACTATTCATTTCTCGTACATGTTAACACATGGACCAACACCCTATATTTTAATTATTTTTTCTTGTTCTTTTTTATCCTATCTTTTTATTCCTCCACTGTCCACTGCACTCCATCTGAAAATGGATGCACATTTCCATTTTTTCATTACTTTAATTACTTCTTTTGCAGAAAACGCTCCATAATGAGTAATCAACACTTGCTTTTGTGTGCACTGCTTCTTTTTTTAATTCCGCTTCTTCTTTTCGCGATAACGTCGATCATCAAACGCTCCATAATTTAATGCTATATTTTATTAAAAATATGCAACGATGAGAAAAAAATGATTCTGGGTATTTCTTAAACAAACACATGTCACTTTCTATTATTATGAAACTAAATTGATGTCAATTTTTGGATGAAAAAAAAACTTAATGCCATCTTCTTAATTAAGAAAACACTTAAACGTATTTTTTTTTTAAATAGACCGAATTGGCGCACACACACTCACACTAAAAAAAGAAATTTAATATTTAAGCTTCATTAGTATGAAAATTTAAAATTCAATGATTCTTTCCTTTTTATAAAAGAAAGTTGACATGCTGCTTCTACAGCAATGTATAAATTAAAAATAAAAATGAAAATTAATTTGAGATAAAGTATTTATCATAGTGTTTTTTTTATATTTTTTTTTTAAAGTTATACACTTTAATTAAGTTTAATGTTGTATGCATAATATTTAGTTTGACAATTTTTATTTTAGATTAGAGGTTATTTAATTTTAGATTGGAGTTTATTTTAAATTGGATTTTATTATAAATTAGATTTTTTTAAAAAATATATTAGGTGGGTTGGTGGACCAGTCCGTTTAATTCACCAACTCGTGGTAGGCTGGACCGAATTAGAAATTTTTTAATATTAAGGTTGGTGGGTTAGACTAAGTCAACTCACTTAAAAAGTGAGTTAAGGTGTGTCGGGTCAAATGGATTAGATTGATTCATTTTGAAAATCCTAGAAGTCGCATATGCTTATAACACCACTGTACTCCATTTCTACGATTTGAGTGTATGTGAAAAGTGATTGAGATGAAGAGGAAAGAAAGTAATGTGAAAAATCAAGAAAATTAAGAATATTTATTGAAATAAGTGGAGAATGAGAAAAAAAATAAAGAAATACATATAAAAACCGAAAGGAAAAAAGATGAGGTGTGTAAAAAAGAAGAAAAAAGTGATAAATTAAAAGTTAGAGATGTAAAATTAAAATATTAAAGAATAAAAAAATTAAAAATATTGTAAGAATTTAAGAGAATTTTAAAAAAATATACTTATTAAAAAAAAAGATATATATACCATGAGGCTTATAATATTTCAACCTAACCATCTTAAATCAGAGTTGAGAAGGATGGGTCAGGGTTAAAAAATTACAAGGCCGAAAGGCCCATGTAGTTTGGATTATGCATCATGCATGATTATTTTACTGTAATTTTAAGTTTGGTAGCTCTAATTAGTTTTCTTGAGTCACATTCCCTCATTCGTTTTGGTTTTCTTTTCTCTTTTTAGCAAGATTTCTTATTCTCGTGTACTCTCAAATATAGAGTAGTTTTTGTACCCAAAAATATATAGTAGTTTATGATCACTCTTTTCATTCTCAACATTGTTGCATGAAGACCTTATTAATAGGAACCACACAGAAAATGGGTGAAACTTCATATCAAATATGCAGTAGATATAATTAAGAATTTAAGTATAAGGATTTGTTTGAATTATGTTACATATTTTAATAATTAATTTGACATAATTTTATATTTACGTAATTGACAAATGTTAAAAAAATTATTATATAAATTGAATAAGAGTAAAAATGTAAAATCATCAAATTAAATGACAGAATTCGTAGAGAGCAAGCATTATTTACCATATTTTTTTTTTATATTGGTTACATACATAATTTTGTCACTTGGATGATCATGTCTCTCATGTGCCTAAATTCTTAAAGTTATTTATTTAATATCCGCTGTGTTTCTGAAATAAATAAATGGATGAAAGAAATTAAAGTGGGAGGCATATATGTGTCGCCACCAGGGTTTCGCACTTCCCAGTCCTATAAATAATTGTGAATGCTCCTAATTTCAAGTATCACTCAGCCAAAGCAATGATGGGTAGAGCTAGTGGCAGTACCACTTGCACTCCCTTCTGCTCTTTCTTCTTTATTTCTTGCTTACTACTTTTTGCTGCTTCCTCTGATGCAAGGCCTTCAATTGTGGATGGACTCTCATGGAATTACTATTGGTTGACCTGTCCCAGGCTTGAAACCATAGTTCGAAGACATCTCCAGAAGGTCTTCATCCAGGACAAGGGTCAGGCTCCTGCCTTACTCAGGATCTTCTTCCATGACTGCTTCGTTCAGGTTCAAAATTCCTCAAACTCGATCTAACTAAAATTGTACACTCAAAGATGTTAAAAATACACTTATTTTTTGTATTTTATGATCTTTGTTGATAAAGGGTTGCGATGGGTCGATATTGTTGGATGGAAGTCCAAATGAAAGGGACCAACCCGCAAACATAGGGATAAGACCAGAGGCATTGCAGACCATTGAAGACCTTCGATCTGTTGTTCACAAGCGGTGTGGAAGGGTTGTCTCTTGCGCTGACCTCGTTGTTCTAGCGGCACGCGAAGCTGTTTCTCAGGTAATTCATTTCACTTCATTTATGCTCTTATTTATTTATCTATTTTGCATGAATACATTTTAAAAATATATATTCGAAAAATAATTATATAAGAAAAGCATCTTTCAAATGATCATTTTTATGACACATACTTTCACGATAAAAAAAATTAAGTACAATTATTCTCTACCGGTGCCGACCATAACACTTTATTCTTTTACTTTTGTGGTAGAAAGAGCCTCGGCACTTAACTATATTATTTATATTTTTAAGAGACCATACCCTGAATATTTAATAAGAACACATGTCTTTTTATTAAAAAAAACATTAACTTGATTCTTTCATAAGAACACACTTTATATGTATTATTATAAATTAAAAAATTCAACCTAATTTGCATTAGTAATCGATTGGATGAAATTTGAGTTTGGTTTGGTTCCATTTTGTATAGGCAGGGGGGCCAAAATTCGACGTGCCACTGGGAAGAAAGGACGGCCTAACCTTTAGCATAAACGGCACAAACAACCTTCCGCCGCCGTTTTTTCCGCACCGGCGAGCTCCTCGACACATTCGGACGCAGAAACTTCGACGCCAGCGACGTGGTGGCGCTCTCCGGCGCGCACACCTTCGGGCGAGCCCACTGCGGCACCTTCTTCGACCGAATCAACCAAACGGACCCTCCCATCGACCCCTCCTTCGCCGACAGCCTCAGCGACACGTGTCCCAGCGCGGATTCCGACAACACCGCGGTGCTGGACGTGAGAAGCCCGAACGTGTTCGACAACTTGTACTACGTTAACCTCATGAACCGCCAGGGTCTCTTTACCTCGGACCAGGACCTCTTTAGTGACTCCAGGACCACGGGAATTGTGAGGTCCTTCGCCACCAATCAGAAACTCTTCTTCGACAAGTTTTCCGATGCGATTGTGAAGTTGAGTCAGTTGGATGTGTTGACGGGAAAACAAGGGCAGGTTCGCGCCAAATGCTCCATTCCCAACAACAAGAAGCTCGTCACCTCTGTTGTAGTGGAAGACGGGGTGGATTTCACTGCTAAACTCTGAAATTAATTAAGGAATTAACGTTAATTAATAAACTAATGGCCATACATAAAGGAGTTTCTCCCCGTCTTACTTACTGCATGCCATGCAACCCTTTCTGTGTTGTGTTTTTTCTTTCCTTTGTCACATGTTGTGTTTAACCGAGTTTGTAAACCATGGTTCTTGCTTGATATTTTGGTGTTTGATTTATGTTATTCACCGTGTTTGAGACTAAAACCTAACTTATGTGGAAACTAATTAAAACTTGGTTTTTTCATTTATGGAAAAGATTGTAAAATTAGCACGATTGTAGGGACTAAAATATTGATTAAACCTAAACCAATTTAATTTAACACGAAAAAAAAAACTGTATCAATAAATAAAAAACCAAACAAATAAAATGTCAAAATAAATTGAAAATCATAAAAACCATTTTTTTTTATTATGTTGGACTGGTTATAAAAGTCAATTAAAAAAGGGAGAAGAATAATAAAGAAAAAAAAAGTCACCTTTTTTGATTTACAAAAGAGGAGAGGAAAAATATAAATATTATTGCTATAATTTATAAATAGTAATAGAGTAAGTAAAATAAAATCTCCATAATATAATTTATAATTTATAAGTTATTAATCATTTTTTCTCATTTCACGTTTTCAAAATATATGAAAAATGAAACAAAAATTGGAAGAAATATATAAGGAATTGTTACTGTATTCTTATAGAAAGAGGGATTTCGGTAAATTCTATATGGATAGTAAAAAATCCAAAAGAAAAATCAAATTAGTTATAAAATGAATAATCTAGATTATATTTATATAATAAAAAGTAGGATAAAATTATAAATATTTCAATAATTTTATAAAAATATTAAAAGAAAAGAATTAACAAATAATAGAATTTCACTATAAAAATTCAAAAATTTAAGAGAGAAAAAAATATGCTTAAAAAATAAAACACGATATTTTGACTCTCGTTTCACTTTCCTAAATTTGAAAAAATCACTCTCCTCTAAAGTTTTTAGGTACATTTATTCTAGGCCAATGTCCAATTTGGGCACTTCCACCGTAGCTACCCACAACACAATTTTAAGGCCTTCGGATGATCAACAAACTGGGCCACTGCAAGGTCATTGTTGCAGGCTGGTCCAAAATGACTGAATAGGCATAGTTTTCTTCATTTTGTCATCAAATAATTGAAGGCGATTTAAATCCTTCCATGACACCACTCTACAAAGTGTGATCAAGAAATTAAATATCGGACTATTATCCGCGTCAATGGCTCCTTAGCTCTAGGATTCATGAATCAAACCAATAACAATTTTCCTGGTGATTGTTGATAGATTTATCAACTTACCTAATCATTTGTATATGTTTAGTCTTATAAATTTTATTTTTGAAGTGTTCAATTTTTAATATGAGTGAAATGTGTTAAATAACTCATGTCAATTAGAAATAAAACATAATAACGTATATATGTAAGGAGTGATATTTATCTTATAAATTAGTTTTATAAAATTAGAATTAATATTAATTTTATAATATCAACTTATAAAATGAGAATTGTTCATATTTATAAAATGTTATCATATAAGATGATGTTGTCTTACTGATGGAAGATCTCTTAACAATTGATAATTTTGAAATATTGTATATAATATGTTCATAGACAATAAAAACTAATTAATAATAATTAATTATTGGGAGTTGCAATCAATACAAAGTTTTATCTTATTTTTCTTTCTCTTTATAATAAGTTTCACAATTATTTTTCTTTCTCTTTATGGTATTAGACAAGTCTCTATCTTAACTATCTCTTTATGATTCACTGTGGCTTTGATTTATTTTCATTTATCTTACAATGTGGATTTATAGTTCAAACTCCATTGTACAAAATTAACATGTATGGTAAAAATTATTTCCTATTTATATACTCTTTATTAATTTAATCTTTAGTTGATATAAAATTTAAAATTTTCTCAATACACTTCCAAGTCTAACATTATTAAACTTCATACATAAATAAATAATAAATGATCAATTTTTTTATAATATATAAAATAAACTTTGATGCATCTTATATAATACAATTTTTTTTATATATAATTTAATCTTATAAAATTAACTTATAAGATAAATTAATATCACTTTTATATATCCACGTTATCATCAATGGATTTTGTATTAACTGCACTTCGCACCCGGGCTCCTAGCCCGGATTAGTGTTGCAAATAAGTAGTCCCGGGCACGCGGTGCATGACGTCAGCTCGGCATTTGAGCGAATCATACCTGATTCCGAGGATCTCGTCCCAGACCAGATCCGCCCTTCAATTATATCATATCATATCATGATATATCTTATCTCAAGCCCAAAAGCCCAAGGCAAACCTAGATCACCTTAAGGTACGTGCATTATATATATGAGACCATTACTCATGCAAACCCTAACTTTAGCATCGGAGTCTCTTTTGCAGGTACCTCCCCCATCTCGGAGCACCAATACACCCAGCAAAGGAGGCTCACCGATCTTACCCGGCGGATCAGCTCTACAACAGATTTCCGGTAAGAACAGATTTCAAACTTAAATGTTTCCCAAAAATTTCTACACAACATTTAAGTCGAACAGCATTTCCTGTTCCCGTCTCATAATAAAGTCAAGATTTTTTTAATAAATAAAGTCACAAACTTTCATTTACTAAGTCTAGTGTAGTTAACAATAATCAGTTAATCCTAGAAAAAAAATCTGCTTGGTATGGTATTCTTCAATTGACGGTTTTAATTATTACATGATTTTCATTGATCATTATTTATGCATGATTGTATCCAATCAAATTAAAACATGATGTTTTCTCAAATTTACAATTCTTAATTTATTTAAACTAAAATAGACGCTTTATTCTGACAGATTAATCTTTTTTTACATAAAAATAATATAAATTTTAACATATAAAAGGAATTTTATAGTTGAATTTTTAGTAAAATTATGCTGAATTTTTATATTTAATTATGTTAATAAATCAAATCATATGTAGTATGCGGAAAACTAAACTAATTAACAGTGTAACAGATAATGTTGAAGTTGCATCCAATGTCCTTATTGGCTATTGACTAAGAAGCCTTGTAACTTGTAAGACGACCCTAATAATGTTGGGCCGATTGTCACGTTAAGTTCCGTGACATGTGGTCTTACGTTAAGAAAAACGAACAACGTACGTGGATATGTTATGATTACATCTTTATTGTCTCCTAACAAATTAAGCTCAAATGACAGACAAAATGACTCGCTTCTTAATGGGGTTTGTTCAAAGATGAGAGATATAACCCTGATATGGGGTGAATGAATTGGCAGGAAAGGAGAAATAAAAATAAATATATAATAAATGATGTGATAACAATTGAATGAAAATACAAATATACTATTGATAATAAATAAATAACTATATTCATACCATATATTTTATAATAATTTTTTTTATCTTAATTTATCATATCATTTATCTTATTCCACAATTTTATTTCTTATTTTTATTTTGATAAAAGGGAAAACAGACCACGTACGTACATAATGTACAAGTGGGATGGATGTAGAAAAAGATATATAAAAGTCCAATATGCTTTTGTTAGCTCGGGCCTTCGAATGTTTGAAAAAACAAAAGGCTATTAAATCAAATTAAAGTTAAATATAAGTCTGTCAACTTACACGGATTGAACACGCCATTTGCAATTTGCAAGTACGGTGAAGATACTGAGCAAGGCATAAGTTTAGAGGAATCTATCCTAATCGTTATTTGATTCCATTTTTTGATCAGATTGTTCAAATGTTATTTTGATCCGGTTAAGGTTTTTGGTTTTTAAAACACAAGACAAGCTTATATTAATCTAACTCGTTGAGTAAAAAATATAAAATGTTTCATGATATATATAAAAGTTGAAAATTGTAATATATAATGAAAAGGGAGGCAATGTCTTTTTAATTTGGTACCTAAAGGTAAAAATGGTCTTATCAGTACAATGTTTCCGGGACATAGGTTGCTAGGAAATAATACTGAAGAAATTAAAGTAATTTGCATGAAAGAATGAAGTTTAAATTTTTTTATCAAAAAAAGAGTAAAATTTCCCGCATCACCATCTTAATTACAAGAAAAATTCTCGCATCATGCATCTTTGGTTACAAGACATTGACAAAATAAAGGGTTAGTAGCCATCAAAACTGAATTGAATTTATTCCACGTTCATGAAATTGAAATACAGGTGCCACGTTTGTTCTAACTTGTGTCAGAATAGCGTCGTTGTTAAAATTCAAAAAGGGCATATAAGGGAATTTTGAACATGTACGTTGCCGCCCACTTGCACTAAAAGCTAACCTAACCCTTGTACTCACCTCCTGACTTTCTGCTTATTTTGATTTTTGACACCAGTTTCTATCTATTCAATGACAATCACCAGTTTACATTGAATCCACCTCACAAAAATTTACAAAAATGTGTCGCCATAAATATTATAACATAATATGTGTAATTCGTATTCATCATTTTTAAATAAAATTCAACAAAATATATTAAATATCATTATATCTTAATTTTTTAACAATATATTAATATATATTATATCTATAAAAATTAGTTTTTAATAATAAATAATGTGTCATATGTTGTAACAATTTTTCTGTAATTCCGATAAATAATTTAATCTTATATTCTCTATTCATCCAATAATCTTAAATATCCCTTACCAACTTGCCATTTTCATTGTCTAATTTGTTTGCTGTAGAAACGTCCTTGAACCAACCACACGGCTGCTAAGAGTTCTGTAACAAAATAATATGCTAATTTGGCCGAGTCAATTTATATTAATATGCTAAACTACCAAAAATATTAATTATGAATATATTCACAGAGTGGTCCATTGTCATTCACTCCTTATCTTTAAATACTAGAGATAGCTGCTACATCAGAAGACATTACTTTTCCACACATGATCATGGCTTCTATTATTTTTGGTAGGAGTGCTTTCCTCACCTTTCTTCTCATCTGTACCTTTCTTTCTGTTTCCACCATTAAAGTGTGTGAGGCACAAGCCAAGCCTCCTACAGCGAAGGGGCTATCATATACCTTCTATGATAAAAGCTGTCCTAAGCTTGAATCTATCATCAGAAAAGAACTCAAAAAGATCTTCAAGAATGACATTGGTCAAGCTGCTGGCTTGCTTCGCCTTCACTTCCATGACTGCTTTGTTCAGGTAATTAATTAATCCATGGCCAAAGTTAAGCTGCATGTGTTCGGCCCTTCATTGTTTTCAGCATGTTACTCTACTAAATCTATAATGTTTTATTAACAGACAATCAGTACTAATTGTTCTAACCAAACTTGTCATATATATATATATATCCTTAATTAATTATAATTATAACTAACTTAGGTGTAATTGAAAGAAGGAGCAGTAGTAGTGAATATGCATACACATAGTATGATTTTAAATTTTTGATATATCAATCATTACGTACATAATTCATATATGTATATGGAATTTAATCTATCTCTTATCATTAGGCCTAATGAACATTAGCTATTTATTGAAAACATTTTATTTGCATAAATAGGAAATATGCATTGATAAGTGTGGTTAGTTATTAGCGTGATTAGATAAAAACAAATTGAAACATGCTGATGCAGGGTTGCGATGGGTCAGTTTTATTGGATGGATCAGCAAGTGGGCCAAGTGAGAAAGATGCACCACCCAACTTGACTTTGAGAGCTGAGGCCTTTAAAATCATCGAGGACCTTCGTAGTCTTCTGGAGAAGAGCTGTGGAAGAGTCGTCTCCTGTTCCGACATCACTGCCCTCGCCGCGCGTGATGCTGTTTTCCTCGTAAGTATCGATATTAATTTTATATATGTGAAGACGTTGAAGATCATAATAATATTGTATAAAAACAAGAGAATGATGACAATAATATGTACTGTTTATTATTGTCACAGTCAGGAGGACCAGAGTACGAGATTCCATTGGGAAGAAGAGATGGATTAACCTTTGCCACAAGAAACGATACACTGGCGAATCTTCCACCACCCTCAAGCAACGCCACTACGATCCTAGACTCGTTGGCTACAAAAAACCTAGACCCCACCGACGTGGTAGCCCTCTCAGGTGGGCACACCATAGGCATCAGCCACTGCAACTCCTTCTCCGACAGGCTATTCCCCACCCAGGACCCAGTTATGGACAAAACATTCGGGAAAAACCTAAGACTCACGTGCCCCACCAACACCACCGTCAACACCACTGTCTTGGACATTCGATCCCCCAACACCTTCGACAACAAGTACTACGTTGACCTCATGAACCGCCAGGGCCTCTTCAACTCCGACCAAGACTTGTACACTGATAAGAGGACCAAAGGCATTGTCACAAGCTTTGCCGTCAACCAGAGTCTGTTCTATGAGAAGTTTGTGTTTGCTATGCTCAAGATGGGTCAGCTTAGCGTGTTGACGGGAACACAAGGGGAGATTCGTGCCAATTGCTCCGTTAGGAACACCGATACCAAGTCCTTCTTGACCACTATCGTGGGTGATGTCGTGGAACAGATAATAGAAATGTAACCGGGTCGTATGTGTGTGTGCATATTCTGTGTGTTGTGGCCATGAATAATATTGGTAAACCCTTGCTTCTTGTTTAATTTCGAGGGTTTTCGGAAGGATGATAATTAAGGAATCATTGTCTAATGTTCCTAGCTAGACGTTGTACTTCACTAATAATGGAAGGAGCTTAATTACTGTCACAGTTTGGACTTTGGAAAAATTAAAAAGCTAGCTGCTTCTGCTTGTATTCTATATAAATTTTTGTTAAATATGTCAGTGTAAGTTTAAAATTATAAACGTGGTAAATTAAATAAGTTATAGTACTTGATCTGGCATGGACTTGTTGACTTGAATAGACGGCATCTTAATCAGGTTAGGAATCAGGATACCAATTTTTAAATTGTTCATTGCACTGTATATGTTGCATATTGCACTGTATATGCTGCACATTGCACAATATATTTTTTTACATAATTTCTTCAAAGCAGACTTTCTCCAAATATTAAGGGGTGTTTCATTTAGAACAGTTGATATGAGTTTATCGCAGTGTAGGCCATGACCTTTATATAGACTCTCTTAATTTAAACTTGTACGTACAAAAGCTCTTTTAACTTAATTTTTTTTAATTTATTTAAACTGAAGTTATTATCTCTTTTTAATGAATTCCAAATAAGTTTTACTGTAAATTAAATTTTGTTAAATAAATATGTAAAACAGCTTCATTTCTCATATATTAATTGTGGCAAGATTGAACATGTAAATGAACTCGATGAGCTTTATATAGTAATAGTAATTTAGATTTTGGGCAATTGATTAGATTTTGAATATATTAATAGTATGCTGCCACATTGTCAAATGTCAATATAAAAGTAACAGCAAAATACAAGATAGAGATCCGTTTGTTACGTGGAAAATGCTAAACTGTACGAATAGCTATAATACAGAATGAAACAAATTCTTTTAATTGGTTAATATTTTATATTTAACGACCCTTGACTTCTGGTGAAAATAAATAATTAATGGTCATTTTGTTTTTTAAAAAAATGACTCCTACTATTAGTATAATTCGTGTAGAGTTTCATTCGTAAAAAATAGCAATAGTGTATAGTGATGTCTGATAGTCCATAACTCTAGTGAGGACAATCACAACAGAATACTTGTGCATATTATTGCTGATTTCTTTTGGGCTGGTATTTAAATTTGTCCTCTACTTATTTCTTTTATTGGCCCAACTAACTAGCCTGAAACCAGTATATGGGTCTTGATATGAAAATAGTCACTATATTATTAGGTCAAAGAAGCTTTAAATCACACAAGCATTAGCTACCAAATAAAGAAACTAATTGATGACAATGGAGTTACAGTAAAATTTGAAAGTTTAAGAAGAGAAAAATTTCCAGAAACTTAGTGATATAATCCTCCCGTATGCTTCACTCTGTGTGTGATATTTATATTATCAAAAAGTAAAATAAAAAAGAAGAAGAAGAATGATATTTGCTGTATGGAGTTATGCATAAGTATGTACCAGTTCAGAATTAATTCCTGAAGTCAGTTGTCTCGTCTAACGGCTAAAAATTGGCCACGATAACATATAACGGAGAAAGTACGTACGTGTAATATATTAATAGGTCCTTAATTTTTTTAGAAAATTTAATTAGGTTCTTTAAGTTTTTTTTTAAAAAATGTTGCTGTAAAGTCTTTTATCTTCTAATTAATTTTACTGATTTCAAGAATTTAATTACAAAAAATTGTAAAAAATTAAGGATCAAATTAAAATTTTTTAGTTTAAAAATCTAATTAAAAGTTATCAACAATGGAGTTACAAATATATTAAACCTGTATTTTATTTTCAATAAGTTTGTTCTGATCTCAAATTTATTAGCATTATTTGTTATTATTATTGTATTTTAATATTATTTATTTTGATGTTTAATGCGCCTTAATTTATTGAAGAAAAATATTTATAAACTATTTTTATTTTAAACTCTTATATATATCAAAACAAACACTCAATCAAGATATTTTTTTTTGTCAGGAAATTATATATATAAGAAAGAGGATAATGGATATAAGAGGTATCCAACCCTTACATATGGTCCTATAAGAACTAATGTAAAAAGAAATAAAGTGTTCGACTAGAGCCATAATTTCCTCTTCCCCACACATATAAATTCACCCTATATCACTACAAAAAGTATTATATACAATTACATATGTAACATTTATTATATTTTATTTTTTTAACAATATTTATCTACTTATATTTATTAAAATTTTACTATAAATTGAGTTAATAGGTTATTTTACAATATTTTTAAAATGTTATTCTATCTATAATGACATTTTTTTAATATTTTTTAATTATTTTTAAAATTAAAATCTCATACTGAATAAAAAAATGTCACACAAAGAATATACTTCTTCAATCTCTAATTATTTCTTAAATTAAAGTTTCATATCAAGTAAATGAATGACACGTAAAGAGTATATATAATCATAGAGTAATACTTAAGATAAATGAACTTTATTTAGTAATAACTAACTAAAGATGTCTTCAATCTTAAAGGACTAGTAGGAGACTAGGAGTCATAAAGTATAAGTGATAATATTATTAAAATGTTACAAGATTACTACTTTGATAAAATTCGAAAAATATTTCCTAATTATGTAAAAATACTATTTAAAGTTTTTAGTAACATCAAATATATATAACATTTGATAATATGTTGTAAAAGTAAATTAACAACATTTATATACAATTAGGTAACATTTTTCAAATGTTACCAAAATCTCTTTTTTGTTATATTATAAGTATATATCTATTTGACATATAATTATACACAATTTTAGTATTGATTTTGAATGAGATTCAACAATATATATAGTATGTTATTATAATTTATGCATAGAATTTTAACAATATATCAACATATATTATATCTATAGTATAGATAAAAGTAATTTTTAGTAATAAATATCATATCACTATATAAAATGTGTTACTAAAAAATAGTTTTCTTATAATACATTAAAAAAAACCAAATTATACAAAAAAAAACCTATTAATCAACATAAGAAATCAGAATCAAAGAATAAGGCATTGCATATATGTAGGTATATACCTATTTAACAACATATTTTGTCACTATAAGTATAATATATGTAGGTATATACCTATTTGACATATAGTTACATACAATTTTAATGTTGATTTTGAATGAGATTTAACAACATATTTTGTGTGTCACTATAGTCTATACCTACACTTTTTAATAATATACCAACATATATTATATTTATTATGTGCGTAAAAGTAATTTTTAGTGACACGTATTGTGTCACTATAAAGTGTGTCACTATATGACAGTTTTCTTATAGTAACAACAACCTAATATACTCCGATCAAATTTAAGAAGTAAGAGTGACATTAATTCACCAGACACCAATGTCACCAATATCCCGTAATTCTAACTATAGTAGCAGATTTGACATCAGAAAAAAAAAATTGTTCATAACTTCAATGAGTGAAGCTTTAAACTCTCATCTAATGAATCTAATATAATTGTATAAGTACTTGCTAATATATATAAAATACTCCGGTCCTAATTAGTTTAATTAATTTGATTTGATATACAACCACCTGAAACATGTTGTAAATAGCTGATGAAGAACCGTAGGTAATAGAGTAAATTAAGCATTTCACAATTAGGTACAAGGTAATCAATGCGATTGGCCTCCATGTTTGGATGAGTCCAAAATGGTATGAAAGCAGCAATTATCTTGATTGGGAATTAACAAAAGGAAATTGATTGAAAAAGAGGAGAGGGAAAGATGCAAAGCATATAGAAACAAATAAGGGTGGGTCTTTAATGATACTGTAGGGATACCAGGGGACTAGGAGACATCCCTAAATGTACGGCTTCTAGTCATGTACTCATCCTAATTTATAACTTATCCATGTCAACCACTTATTCACCATTCACCAAATTAAATGTTATATGCACCGTTCTTACGTGATAATGTTTGTTTTTGAAATTTAGTTAAGTTCAAATCCAAATTTAATCTCTGAAATAATTGGTCATGTTTGTCAATTTGGTCCTAACATGCATGACCAAATCAACAAATTTAATCTTTGAATTTTATAATTATGACAAACTAATTTATGAACATATGAGAAACATGCATCAGTAAGTTAGTCCCGCCACGTTGAGGTTATAATTAAATGACGCTCACCTAAACATGCATGTTTTTTTAAGAAAGATTTCATCACACTTCACATTCACACAAATAAGATATATATATATATGCTCAAATAACTTTGCAATGTTCACAAGCATATTCAGTATGATCACATACTGTTATTTTAATACATAGTTTCCCCCTTATGTAATGATCATAACAGTATAAAGAAAAATAAAAAGGGAAAAAGAAGGCACACTAGTGTCAAACATGATTGCATTTTGCAGAATATTTACTCCACTCTATATGAAGAACAGTTTGTGTCATGTGAAGTCTTTATCTGCATGTCTGGGACTAAAAGGGGAAAGTCTAGCTGAATTTAACCTATATAAAATGAATAATTGCAAATGATTAATGGATCAGAATAGGTAATAGAGTAATGAAATGTGGATCAATCATTGTTATAACGGGCATGAGTCATTATTTGAGGGATTTATGTTAAAGAAAACACAAGTACTGCATGCTGAAATTTCAAGGGATGCTTGGTATCATACATATATATATATATAACAGCATTATGAAGCTGGCTTTATTTGCTGTAATGTTTAGATGAGAGGACGCACTACTCACTCAACTTTAGTCAATGCAAAACTGGATTAATTATTAGTTGCATGTTAATTTGCTTTCAGCATGAAAAATATTCGTACTTCGGAGGAGTGTTCTATTGTCTTGACTTGGATCCATGGTCCACATTAATAATTGCCATCGCCAGTAGATTATACAATTTCAACAGTAAATAAAATAACACTAAGCTTTAACGTAATCCACATCTACACGTCCTCTATAACTTTAAATAAAAATAAGGCTTAGTTAAAATTTTGTGATATATATATCCTTCATAATTTTTTTTTTATCGATAATCTTTTCTGTTGTTTACCTTTTTTAAATTTTTTATATACCTTTTCTTCTCTTTAATTAGACGAGGAATCAAAGAAAATTCATGTTTACAAGGATTAAATATGTCATTCATAATATTTAAAGAATATAAGAACAGAAATTACAAGATTATTTGATAGAAGAAATTTCGGGAGGACATATTTGAAAAGAAAAAAGAGTTTAAAATAGAAAAAGAGAAAATCGTGAATTTTTATTAACAAAAAGTTAACTAAGTTTAAGAGTTAAGAATAATATGGAAAATTTTAACACAGATGGGTTTACGAATTTTAAGTGTCATGTTATTCAGTGTTTTTTTTTTTTTTTTTTCTATCTCACCCAGCCATGATTTTGTTACCCATCATGCCATGAATTAATAGTTTCCATGATACAAACCAATGAGTGTTACGTCTAAGCATGTCAATTTAACCCGCTCCCGTGGGTACCTGCCCGAACTCGCCCCGATTTAGATGAGAAAACTCGTGTTTATTGGGTTCGGGTTCGGGTTCGGGTTTTTCCCGATTGATAAAATCGGGAGTGGGGGCGGGGGCGGGGATGTTAATACCCACCCCGCCCCCGTCCCTGCCCCGCTTAATAATATAATTAAAAAATTATTTTTATATATATAAACCAAAATTATAAATATTTATATGTAAAAATTTCTATTATTTTATTTTTCTTTTATTTTTTTTTAAATTGTTCATATTTATTTAAAAGAAAAAAAGAAAATAAAAGCGGGGGCGGGGCGGGGCGGGGAAACCCAAACCCCACCCAGGGATGGGGATAGGGACCTAGATTTTATCCCCGGCGGGTATCGGGGGGCGGGACGGGGCGCGTTCCCCGCCCCGTTGCCATGCCTAGTTACGTCTTTTGCGTGAAGAATTTCATAAAAGTAATTACTAGAAAATGTTTGTGAACGTATGAATTACTCATGCTTTCAGGTTTTTCTTCTTCGTGACACATACAGTCTCCAGACATGCAGTACTATTTTGTCAAAAATGAAATTACACTCTGGAAGCCCCCTAATCATATATACGAATGACTATAACTTTAAGAAATGACTAAGGCTTGATTAGTTAATCTAAACCTTTGCTATAAAGTATAATTATTTATCACAACAGACTATATCATCATTTATCATAATAATGAGAATAATAATAATAATAATATAAACAATTTGACTGTTTAAATTTTAAGTTAATTTGCATGGAATCTTAAGTTGAGCCTCGTTAATACAATTAATTGTACACTAAATTTAAAATTAATCATGTTAAAGTTCTTGTATGTTTTTATTCATTAAAATTATAATGATAACAATTTAAGATATTGTGTATATATTACATCAATTTCTTTTGTTTGTGAGTTCTCTATTTATTTGTTTTAATCCTAAAATACAAGGACAAAATTCATATTTTAAATTTCTCAATTATTTTAGTGTAATTCTCAAACCAACAATATTAAAATTGCATTCCGTATGATTTGAATCATCACATTTCTTAGGATTTGAACCTATGACATCAGATTTATTTGAAGACCTGCATTCTACTAAATTGAAACTAGGAGTGTTTTGTTTTCATAAATTTTTTTAGATGATCACACTATTCGACCTAGTTGTCATACATTTTAAGATAAAATATTTTTTAATCTCTTTAAAAATTTTCAAGTTTGGTTTTAGTATGATGAAAATATGTTATTTTTGTTATCCTCTAATTTAGAAATATATCACTTTTGATCCTCAAAGTGGTTTATATGGTATTTTATAAGGATGACAAAATGAGTGATGGCTTGATAGCTCGCAAAAAATTGAAGGGTCGAATTAGGTATCCTACTTACTCTACTTAATAACTTATGTTTACATCAAATTTTAACGATCTATCCATTGAATTAAAAGTCCTTAATACATAGATCAAGTCTATAAATTTTTAAAAAGTTAGAAAATTATTAGATATTTCATTTCATTAATTCAAATCAACATATGCAATACTTTTATGATTATCTATCAATTTGAATTAATGAAACAAAGTATTAATTAGTTCTCAAAATTCTTAAAAATTTGTAAATTTGATCTATACGTTAAAAATTTCTAATTTAACGATTAAATCGTTAAAATTTAAAATAGAACACAAATTATAAAAAGACGTACACACGCGCACGTACACCCACGCACGCACGCACACCCTCACACACCCACACACACATATATATATATATGTATATATATAATTGCCTAAAATATTTTCACACTTATAAATAACTCCATGACTTACAAAAGGGCATATGCACTACTTCTAAGACAATTAATTCATGCTTTACTGGTGAGACTACTTTTCACTTGAGTGTTGTAGTCTATTTTACAAGTACCTCTACTATTAATATTGAAGAGCAAAGACTTACATCTAGTCTAACAAATCACTTGCAGATTTTGATAAAAATAATAATCATTTTTAAACGTTATTCAAAATCACTTTGTGGACTAAAAGTTATACATTTTTAATAGAAGAGTCAAAATAGTTAACAAAATTTCTAGAGGAGTAATGTCAAATTTCAAAAAATTTAGAGGATTAAAAACATTTTTTTTGCTATATTTTTTATCATTATTTTTTCCTATTTTTAAATATAACTTTTATCATCTAAATCATAAAAGTCAAACTAACGGGTTTGGGTTCTCGGTTCAAAATTTATTACCGTTATTGTAAAAAAAAATGCCTTTTTTATAGTTTAAACATTGTGTATTATTCATTGTTCTAAAAAGGTTTGGTATTGACTAGCAATCCCTAAAAGTTGTCAAATATTTGTCAACAATAATATATACACAGTGCTTATATGTAAAGTGTTGGATTTTATCCCCAGTATATGAAATGTAAAATCAGAGCATTTAGAATATTCATTAGCATTGCCTGAAAAGTAAAAAAAGGCATAGGGGGGGAGCATAAACCTTTATGCATAGGTTTAGGTTTCTCAATTGATCCGCCAATTCAACAATGATGGTATTCACAAATAACCAAGGTCCCTCTTCAACATTTTTCTTATAGAGGCTTGGAAGGTTTCTACTTTTGATTCAGCAAATTGATAAGATGCTTGTTCTTAAAGAATTCAGACTATATTTGACCTTTTTTTTTTCTTCACCATTTGCATTATTATTTTTTTCTTTACCAACTTGAGAAGATTCATGAAGATGCTGATTGCTGAATGGACCAAATCGACCAGTGATCCATTTAAAAGCTATTAATATATTTTGGTGTCTATAGGAATAGGGAGAACCAGAGCTTTTATAGGCCAGTTGATTCGGTACTCATACCATAATACATGTGGGTCTACATGTATCCTACCCTTTAATATTCACTTTTCTAACTTCTGCAACCACTTCAAGTCTAGACTAATTAAGCCATACAAAGACTCTGATTTCTCTTTGTATTTTTATAACTCGTTATCAAATTGAATTTCATTAATGAAAGCTAAGGTTTGAGCGTGCAACTTGATATATGATAGCACAACCTTATGACCCCCTCAATTATTTGTGTTAAAAATTTATTAGATTGGATAAGATTTAGTGGACAGTTTCGAATGAAACGGATTTATGATACTCATTCATAAAAAAATTGATCAGAAAATGTGGAGCACAGATGGTTTTGTCCCATCTGTGCAACAAATAATGATACTAATTAGGTCAATCATATATAGCAGACCATAATTGCATCAGATAATTTCTCACTTAAAGCAAACGGATGAAGATAATCTTTTTCAATCTTTGATCTGCATGAAAGTCCAGGCCCACAGAGCACTAAGCCACTGATTTTGACATAAAGAGATAGATGAGTCCCATTTTCTTTTCATTAAGAAATGGTCGGGACACTAGAAGTTTTTCACGACCAAACAATGTAAATGTGAATGTATCATAGCTTGCAAATGGCAATTCAGCATTTGTTCAAAGCACAACCTAGTGCCTTATCTAAGTATCAAAAACTAAATAAAACAACCAACTTGGGACCCCCCACTATAAAGGGTGGTCCATCCCCTTGCCATGGGAATTCATATTGTGTCATCACTAGTATAGATGGTGGCACCTCCTATTTCCACAAGTATGTCCCACTTCTCACACTACCAATGACCCTCATGATTCTCATACCCCAAAAGGCCACTATCCAACACCACACATGGGGTGCCACCACACAGGATCATGATGTAGCCCTTCCCTCTTAAAACCCTCAACCAGATTGTCCCATTTTTGCTTATGTAATACAAATATTTCCTGTTTCATGCAGTGAGAGATCAAAGAGAAGGTTTCCTTCTGAAACTTGGTGAGTTTGGTTATGGAGAAAAGCAAGTCATTCCCTGAGTACTCTTGCTCTTACACTGAATTTGGGTTTAGAGAACGGTCCAACTCATATAATTTTAATGGGCCAACCCAGAAGGGAAGTGGGTTTAGTGCATCAAGTGATCCAGAGCTCAAGAGGAAGAAGAGAATCAAGGGCTATAATGTGTTGACAGTGGAGGGAAAGCTTAAAACAAGTGTTAGAAACAGCTTCAAGTGGATCAAGAACAAGTTCAGTGACATTCGCTATGGTGTGTGAACTATGACCAACCATAAAGAGTTGCTTGCATGTGTTCAGTAATATCAACTTTGAAGGTAAGACCTTTATAAAGGAAAATATTGCAGTGGTGTATTTGTGAGGTAAGAAGTTGTTATACATAAAAAATGCATGAGAGGACTAGCTGGGTATGTTCTGTAATCAAGGGTTTATTGGCTGGTCTTTCGTAAGAGGGAGAGCAAACTAGCATGCTCTGTATCAAACAAGCAAGAATTCAAAATGTTTCTGAAAATTGTGATTAGTAATAAACTCTTCTTATGGTTAGTTCTTTTTTTTGGATGTGTCCTCTGTGTTGTTAACTTCTTATCCAATGATCTGAAATAGTAAAAATCTTAATATACTTCATAATTTTAACAATGAATCTTTCCTTTATATCTTATTGTAGAATCTAGATATTTGAGTTTGAGGCCTAGTCAATAGAGCTAATCAAGTAACTTAAAATATTCGTTACTTCATATGATATAAGATCAGACTTACATTTATAATTCACTTTTACCAAGAGGTGTATAAACTTTTAATTCCTTGTCATAAGCTTGGTGATGGTACTTATCATGTTTCAATATCTGCAATCTAAACACAGTACTTTATGGGCTTCGATCCCTATTGTTGACTTTATTTAAGATGCAGACAGATCTAGCCTAAATCTGCCTACTTTAATATTCTCAAGACTAATAAGACTCTAATCTTAATTTTTTTCCCCTTTCATTCAAGCCTAAAACGCCTGAGAAACGAAGGTAAACCTGCCTCTGTTACAATTTGGATATTTGTAGTTGGATTTGATCGTTCGAGTTTTAATGTTCCAATACATCATCACACATGGCTCTAGGAAATCCTGTAATTAAAAAAGAATTGCATAGTTTCTCCCAAATTTGAGTCCCTTTTTCAATATGCAACAGTTGTTTCACTTATTAGTTATTTGAATAAGTAATTATGTTTTTAATATAATCATCTCTTTGTAACCCTCCAACTCAGTATTCAACACTTTAACTTTAAACAACTCACAGGAAAGAAAGATACTCTAAAAGCCAGTGATTAGCAATCAACGGTTTCCTACTCATTTAGTCTCTGGCTTTGTGCTCAGCGTATCTTAAAATCCACGAAACCAAATTCAATAACTGAAGTCGTTCAATTGATTATGAAACAGAAAACGACAAAGGATTAAAACAAACAAGTAGGAAGGTTTAAAGAGATTTAGACTAGGCTATCATGGAATGTGACACCCCAACTCACAGCTCGTCATTTATGATATGGACAATTAAAATTTCCTATGCTTGATAATGATATGAATAAGCAACTACTTACTTTAATTATTGATAACGCAGTGGAAAATAATCAATTACAAGTTCCAAAGCCAATTGTAAGTCTTTAACTCTACATTCATTACTTTTTCGTTCTTCCGAGTTGACAGTTTACTGACTAATTGCGTGGTGAAACAACTCCCTTTTCAAATTGTATAAAAAAGCATAAACAAAAGATTGAACAATATTGTGCTAGTTTCTTCCCAAAATAATTAAACAAAATATGTAGATCTTTGATTCTTCCGTTGATGATTGTTTATTCTCTATGACAATAATGCTAGGTACAAATCACTAATTGCAGTTACATTAGTTCATATTGCAAGCGTCTTATTGAAGATAGTCCCACCTGAACATCACTAAAATGTGTACCAAGAAATATTGTTTTTTCCATAATTTTTTTATTTAAACATCAAATAATTGACATTAAATCTTTAATCTCTTCTGTATACACACGCCTATAAAAAAATACTCCGACACTATTGAGAAAAAATTCAAGTCCCACATCAACTAGAGATTAGGCAATTGAATAGTATATAAGTGGAAAACAACCCTCACCTTACAAGCCGGTTTTGTAAGATTGAGTTAGGCTTAATCCACTATTATAACAGACACAATCAAAGATACAAGGGGACGACCACATAATTGTACAAAAAAATAAATGTCCCCTTCAGTTTTGTGGAAGAGTATTTTTGAATTGCGCATATACGGAAAAGATAGGGTGAGAAATAGAAAACAGTATCAAATATGGAATTAATTATTCGGGTGAGAAATAGAAAACAGTATCAAATATGGAATTAATTATTCGATGCTCAAATCATGGAATTCAACGGTGTGCATAAAATTCTGCCCAGGAAATGTATAAAACAACAGTAAAGTTCATTTACAATCTAATCAAAGAGATTTGGCAAGCATGCAACTTGAGCTGATGCTTATTGAACAGAAGAATCAAAATGTTAGGCGAATGGGTTGACAAATCAGGCCACACCAAGAGGGAAAAGAATGTTTAGAGCTTTTCAGAATACACCAAATAATACTAAAATAAAAACAGCCATTTTGGGTTTACATATTCTAATCATCAATGTCCAAGAGTAAACGTTCCTCCCTTTTTGAGTATCTAAATTCTCTGGTGGAAGCTGACCTGAAAACATGGCCTGGTCTGTATCTGCTGTCATCTTTCTTGGTAGCATTTGGTTTTGACTTGAGTAATGGAGGAAGGTTCTTGATGTTTCTTTCACCAACATGGTGATGGGTTTTGGGAGACAGCCTTTGATCTGAAGCCTGAAATGGAGATGGAAATAAAGGTGATTGGTCCTTAGCCCCACCAGGGTTTACACTAGATGATGTACTACTTGTGCTATCCATGTCTTCAGTTGGAGCATAAGTTTCAGGATTAGCATTCCTTATCAATTCCTGAAATAACATGTGAATCAAATACATAAATTAGTCTAATAGTTGAATTTACATAACCAAAATGAAAAAATAAAAACATGAATAAACATCAACCTATGTATAGGAAGAGATAGAACACAGTACAATATATGTAGTTTTAAATTATTGATGTATTTATCTTTTTTCTTTTCAGTGGTGTTGCGTCCATGGAGACATAGCACCAGCTTTATTTTATCATGTGGTCCACTGGGAACAATATTCCAACTGTCACAAGCGTGGATCAGATAGATAGTTCACCTCAAAAGGTGTTCCAAGCAAACACATTCTTTGGCATAATTAGAGACAAATCAACACAACCACAGGTATTGGAAACCAAATAGAAGGAAACTTAACAGAGAAGTCCTTGGTTCTATCTCAAGGTGGGCTAAACAAAAATTTGAATCTAACCCCATCAAACATGAGAGTATGCAATTTCAACTTGTCGTTGGTCACAGAATGTCCTAAAGCACAAGGTTTAATACCTCTTTAGAAGATACAGTATGCTCTATTGGCCTCTTAGATACTGAATTCTTGCGACGCTCAAGATATGTGCGAGAACGCCTGATTTTGGAGTTCATGTACCTGTAAATATTGGCAAAGCAATAAGATATCTTTGCAAGTACTGAAATTAAGAATTTAAATACTTTAGTCAAATACTTCTTTATATAATCATCAGTCACACTAGAACAAATGTGCCTGGATTAATTGTTCAGTACCACGTTGAACAAAATTCCATAGCATAAAATATGTAAGAATCACCCAATCCAAGCAAGTACAAATACCAATATGGGGAATGAAACAAGTAACAACTTATGTATAAACTGTGAATCAAGTTGTCCGATTTTGGCACAATTCTCACAAAGAAAGTAAGAGATGTACCAATATTGATCACTATCACATATACATGCAGACATAGATATGTAACAACAGAATCATATATGTACTTGTGTAACAAGTTGACTAAAGACATTATCAAAACTTTTATATCTAAGAAATGACTTACTTGATCTGTTCATTATCTTGAACAGGCTCCTCATCCTCTCTGAAGACTGCAGGCAGACCAGAGAGGTCACATGCCAATGGGCTTGTAAAGAAAAACTGCACGCAAAAGACACTTGTATGTGGGAAATTTGGAGTAAATTAGGCATGTTATTATTTAATAGCTATTCATCAGGAATTACATGTTGAAGTCAATATTATTGCACATGTTTGTGTGTATCTTTCTATATCTACAAGTGCTACAAGATCATGAGCCACTACTGAAACATCAAGAGAACATTAAAACTATTCAATGTACTTTTCTTCATGAAAAATATTAGTCCAATAAAAATGCACAAAGTTGTGAAACCATTAACAGACAAGCGAGAGCGCACACAGATGCACTATAAGATATGTATTCTATCAATTGGAATTGCAAATTCATAGCCGAAAATTGCAACTGGAAAAAATTCATATCTTATGGAAAACAGGAAAAGTATTATGCCGTATGTAATGTAATGGTTTGAAGTTAGAATAACTTAAGTCAGCAATAGCCATTGTGGTCTTTACTAACCTGATTGTTTAGAGCTTTAGATGCACTACCACGGAATACAGGATCCAAAGCAAGCAAAGTGCATAAAAGACCCAAGGAAGATGGAGGGAGATCCCTGAAAGTTTCAACAAGGCTAGGTCTATAAGACTTCGGAGGTCTAAAAGTTGTAGAAAGTTTAAATTTCCTCCAATACTCCTCTGATGGTGTGCCACATAGCCTGAAAATTTTATGAATTTGCTCAACCTAGAACCAGGGAAACATCATGATTAGTAGATCTAGAAAATTGAAGTCAGTGAGATATTCAGATAACATAGCACAAAATTATACAGAGCAGAAATAAAAGACAGCTATTATCACCACACTATTATGTTAGTATTATCACAAAAAGCCAAAGATACTTAAAAGGAAGCCATTATCTCAGTATTATCACCTCAGTTCTGCCAGGCATGATTGGAACTCCTTTAAACATTTCTGCCAAAAGACATCCAGCACTCCATAGATCAATACCAACTCCATAATTTGTGTCACCTAACAACAACTCAGGAGCTCGGTACCATAGTGTCACAACCCGGTTTGTGAGAGGTTGGTGACAGTCTGGACCATAAAAATTGGCAAGCCCAAAATCTGCAATCTTAAGCATCCCATTTTTATCAATCAAAAGGTTTGACCCCTTTATATCTCGATGCAGAATTCCCCTATCATGGCAATGCTGCAGACCTGAAAGCAATTGATGCATATAGCACTTGACCTACATTAACTTATTAAGGTCATTAATTGAGAATAATATAGGGATCCGAATGCTAAAGTGACCAAAGCATCAAAGAGAATATTTGAACCACATTGGGATGAGTTAGTCATTTCTTAAATATTTGAGTTAGCATCAAAGAGAATAACCTGCGGTTCAGTTAGTCTCTCTTCAGAATGAGCGATAATTCTTGCCAAATCTGTTTGCATGAAGTCAAAAACAAGATATATACTGTACTGCATTCTTGAAGTGGCTAATCCTTTAAGTTTTACTACATTGGGATGATCCAGTCTCTGTAATATCATAATTTCTCTTGCCATAAACTTAATGCTTTCAGGCTCTGATGTATTGAAGCGAACCTTCTTCAGGGCCACAATTTCCCCAGTGTCTCGATCCAGAGCTTTATAAACATTGCTGTAGGTTCCTTGTCCTACCTGCAAAACGTAAATAACATAATCTAAGTCAATTAGCTTGCTCTCTTCTGCCATTATCTAGCGCCCTTCAGTTTTGGTTGTCCTAAATAAACTAAACATTAATAAACTTTAAAAATACTTGCATATTAGATTGTAAACAATTAGGGAACCACAAACTTAACAACTTTCTTAATTTAGAAAGAAATCAATACCATGTTTCCATGATTGTTTGAAGTTTCATGATATATAACTGATCGGATCCTTGGTCAAACTTAAGTACATATATACTTGTTATGATTTATAATGCTTTCAAAACGATCATGCATTGCACAAACAATAGAACTATCCGCTTGCATCTTACATTGCAAACAATAATCGCTAAATTCAAATTACCTATATATTCTCAATGCAAGTATAGGTTCAAGCAGAGAAAAATAAAAAATTGCAATTTGCAGAAGACTGGTGCCACATTGTGAAAAATGTTTTGATGGGATAAAGCTAATTAATTAACCACCTGCACTATGCACAGAATAAGCAAAAAAAAAAAAACTGTAAAAGCATATTTGTACTTAGAATTCCCCATAACCCTTCATCCTATTGCTAGCCTTGCCTAAACCACATGATAATCAAAACTCATACAGAACTAAGAAACAAAAACCTTATCAATCATCTTGAAGGCTTCAGCACTTTTGGGAACCAAGCCAGCAAAGACATGTTTAGGAACATTATCAACCAACCACCTTGGCCAGCCATCAACCATCTCATCCTCAAAACAACACTTGTTTGGCAACTTGTTATCATCACGTGCGACTCTCCTCCCCTCTCTACCAACCAACTTACCCTTCGACTCAACTTTACTTTCCCTTCTGGGTTGTTGTTGTTGTTGTTGTTCTCTCTGATGATGCAACCTATCGTACTCCTTATTAGGCGCAAGTCTTTGACCAGTGGATCTTCTATGAGCAACAAAATCGGTACTTGGCACATACCCATTGTCCAACTTCAGCCTCTCTAGGCCCCTGTACTCCGAAGCTTCGAAATCCAATGGCTTGGCCTGAACACAGCCCATAATGATGGCGTGAAGGTTGATGTTCTATCTATGTGTGCAGCCCCAAAGAAAAGGAGAAGAGAGAATGGTGGGAGTAGCCGACCATGGACGGCACATTTGGAATGTTGCTGTGGGAACTGAGTCGCACAATGAGACCTTTGGGTTTTCCGCAGAGAGAGAGAGAGAGAGAGAGAGAGAATGACTGCGGAAGCAAAGAAAGAGTGAAGTGAGTGAGAGTGAGAAGACGGAGAGACAGAGTGACAGGAAGAGTGTGTTGGGCGCACGTGTCTGTCTCTGCCACAGATGTTAGATCTTTTATTCCTTTTGTGGACCCACAGCCGGCAACCTTCTCAGCATACGGATACGGATACCCAATAAGATTCCGTATATCCATTTTTTTATATAAAATATTTATATAGTTAAAGATTTAAATAAAAAATTTACACAATTACCATTTTATACCTTAAGCCTGTTTTTTATGTGCACATCAGGTTTTTGTTTAATATAAATTATTAGTATAATCGATTATCTGACATTTGATTATGCTATGTAACTTATCTTATAATATGATTCTTTTATGTGGTTTATGTTAATTGCATGAGTAATTATGTAGCTTTGACATACCTCTAACATCTCATCATAATTGATTATGATCCAACAGTAATCAATTATGATAATTTTTCTCATATGTGTTGTATTAAAATAAGTTTTGAGTGATATAACTAAAGTCAAATGAGAGAGTAAGTGAAACAATTTTATCATACAATTTTTAGGTTATTAATTCCTTGTAAACCTTGCATTTTGGAGGTAGGATTTTCGATTTAGGTTGCATAACAAATTCTATCTTAATCTCCTCTTTTCCACTCCTACCTTTCATTCATCCTACTTACTTTCCTCTCCAAACACAATGTAAGTATTAAAAGTGTTCATAGGTGAATTTGGATTGGATTTAACTAAACCAATTATCCAATTCAATCAAGATTTTATAAGTTAGGTTGAGTTTGTGTATTTTTTTTTAAAATCTAAATTAAACCGATTGGATCATAAATAAGTTGGATTATGTTGGGTCAATTGTCTTTAACCATTTATAACTTTTTAAAATTTTAAAAACTAAATTTTTTTCTTCCTAGAAGTTAATTGATTTTTATATCTACAAACTCTATTATATTAATATAAGATATTTTCATCAAACGATATAAATAATGATATGCAATTTGAATTAATGTATGTGTGTTTGACTTGCTCCAACCTCCGAGACCCATCTAAAAGTTCCTACACAAAAGGGGTCATATATGTGGTTTGAATCAAACTAGAGAAAAAATTTTAATCCATTGCTAAACTCAAGAAAAAAATAGTAAAATAAAATCTCCAAATTAATGCTTACTCATTGCTATAACTTATGGAAAATGAAATGTATATATGCTTAAGGCCTTATTTCACCGTATAGTAATTGGTAGCCAACTAATGTAACATCATGTTGTTGTTCAACAATATTGCCAAGAGATGGGACTAAAGTGAGATTAGTCACTCTTGTAATTTTTTTAGTTAAATTTACTCCGTGTATGAGTTGGATTTAAAAATCAAAACTCATTACCTAAACCATCTTAGAATATATTTAAATGAGTTAAGTTAGATTTAACTCAAAATATTTAAAAAAAAATCGATCCAAAGTGACTGAGTCAATTCAAGCTTATGGGATAAACAAACATATGAATAGCCCTACAAAATATTTAATACAATTACATGTTCAAAACTCAAATTTGATATCACTTATTAAGTTAGAACAATCTTGTATCTTGACTGATAATCCATGTGCTAGATATTCTTATATCCATGCTAACATTACATTTTTTTTATTCATTAAGGACAAATTAGAATCATGATATCACATGTTGACAAAAAGAAAATAACATGCAATAATATTTTGAATAATGGCTTTATTAAATCTCAGTTTACAAAAAAAAAAAAAAAAAGCGAAGAGAAGAAATATGTTTTATACACTTGCATAAATAGAAACAAGGTCATTTCTTCATATTTTCTTTTCTTTACAAATTTCATCTATTCTTCATTTTCCTCCCAACTATTTTATTTTATTCATCTATAAAACTCAAATTCAATATTACTAAGACTAACAATTTATTGATGACTGTTTGCTTATGTTTTAGACACAAACTATTTTCGAGCGACGACAACATCAAGATATAAAATTCCATTATTAATAATCCCTCATATGAACTTCATTTTTATTTGTTGTTACTTAGCATGATAAAAAAAATACGGGAAATTAATTATGTATAGATAGAAGATTAAATATTGTATAAATAATCAAAACTAAATCATAAAAATTGCACTTTTAATAGTGGTTATGATTTATAATTTTGAATTGATGAATAAACAACCTTATTTGTTTTTTTTTTTTTTTTACTTTTGAATAACAACCTTGTCTTTGTCAAAAAAAAAAATTGTGTTTTTGGAAAAAAAAATAGTTTTAACCAAATATAACTTCTAAAAAACTATTAGTTAAGTTAAAACAACTTGTGCAAGTACTCAAAAAAAATAAAAAATAAAAAATAAAAATCGTGTAACTTGACCTAAACATATTACTGCTCATTATTCCATTTTGATAGGGCCATCTCATTTCTTACTTGATACATCTCATGCAACCAAACACTCTGAAAGGTTGGAGTATGTTAGAAGCAGTCTCCCAGCCCATCACCTATGAACTGTCAAATTTTATTTTATTTTTATCCATCCTTTCTCAAAGAAGTACAAGTATACTGGCCATTGGCTCCGTCGGTTGCTCCTTAGTATTTTAGTCTAATGTCAATGTCAATAAAATGAAAGGCACGAAATATTGTGTGGTTAACAACTATTAAGTTGTCAATATTCGGCTCTGGACACATCATCCAGTGGTAATATTTCTAAACTTGGTAATTTGGTAGCCATTGCCATTTGTCATGCATTCAAACATCATTTGCGATTGAGTTTCCCGCAACGTATAATTACGTACACTCTTTGGATGTTAGACTAATTCATGTTCCGGCATGCAATGAGATTCGAAATGTGAAGAGACAATGTTGGAGGTTAATGAACAATGCACATTTTTCATTTGGTATCTGATGTTAAATGCAATGCACTCAAATGGCTTACCATACCTATAGCAAGGCAATTGAGCACAAAGGAAAATGAAAATCATGATATTATTGTTATTTTATAGATGTGGAGACACAGCAGCAAGCTTGCTTGCTATATATGAAGATGAAACAAATTGATGAACCTTGTTTATGCTAGGAAAAACAACATGAAACTATTGACAGTATATATGATCTTATGGTATTCATTCCAAATCCACTATCCCAAAATTCGAGAGAAGGATCTTTACTTGATCAACAAAGTCTGAGCCTGTTGCATACTCTGTTAACAATCCAACAGCAAAACCAAACATTGCCCATCTGTTGAAACAGAACTCCGGATTAAAAAGTCAAATAAATAGACAGAGCAGAGCAAGCATAAGTATGAACATATTTCACAAAGAGCTAATGATTTCATTGTGAATTCCGTAGGACTTGCTTTGAAGGCTTCTTCTTTATAATGACATAGGAAAGCTTTAGGGAGATATACAAAAACAAAGATAACCTTGTCCCAATGGGTAAGGTCAACCACATAGATCACACAATGTCATTGGACCCGATCAAAAAACCAAATTCTTAGAAACATTATTCGACATAAGATCCCTTTTAATAATTTTCTTCAATATCTTTCTTGTTCCTCATTGACGCCTCCTATGCCCTTCGTTGTATATGTTTAATTTTAAACCACTTTAATCAATTTTTTGTCATTTTATCCTTGATAAGTGTTACACCAATATCTCCTTATATACAATCATTTTGTATCCTGCCCTTTCTTATGTGATAACATATCAATCTTAACATCTCATTTTTGCTAGCACCATTTTTTCTCATTTTATTCCTTTAAAGTCCAACATTCACTAACATAGAGTAAAGTTGGTCTTATAGTCACACGTTAAAACTTTTCTTTGAGTTTGATAGGTCTTGATGCCTTTCTCCACTGTCCTACCCAACTTGAATTCTATGCGTGACATCATAATTAATTTTCCTATTATTATGTAATATTGATCCCAAATATTTAATCTTAGAAACCTATAATATAAAGTCTCCAAATTCGACCACCAAATAATTATTTTCATCTTGTTTTGTGCTAAAATTGCAGTACATATACTTTGTGATGCTCTTAAGCGAAAATTCTTTGATCCTAAAGGTTGCCTACAAAGGTCAAATTTAGAGATAGCACCTTCCCATGATTCCTTGATCAAATGATATCATGCGCAAAAACATATGTTTAGAGATAATCTTTTATATGTCCTTGGTAAGAACATCCAAATCTATATTAAAAAAATAAAAACTCAAGGTTGAGTCCCGAAGTAAACTTATACATGTAGAAAAATCCTTAGTCTCACCTCTAGGAATTTTCACATTAGTAGTTATCCTATCATACATGTTTGATGTGTTGTATAGCTTGAATATAAATCACACGAACACCTTTATTTTCTAATGTTATCCACAACACTTCTCTTGTCACTCAATCAAATGTTTTCTCTAAGTTAACAAAAAAAAACATTTAAGTTTCTTTCTTTGTGTTGATACCTTTCCATCAACCCCATAGAAGATAAATAACTTTTGTATACCTTTTTGACATAAATCCAATTTGATCCTCCACAATCTAGTCTCTTCCCTTAATCTATACTCAATCACTTTTCCCCATAATTTTATACTGTACCTTAAGAGTTTTATATCTCTATAGTTTACACCATTCTGAATATCTTCTCTATTCTCACATATAGGAACCAAAGTGCTCCTACTCCATTCATCTAACATATGCTTATATTTCAAAATCTCATTAAATAGCTTAGTATGCCAAATGATACTTTGTTCTCGTGTATATTTCCAAATTTTAATAGGAACAATACAATCAAGACCAATAACTTTACCATTATACATCCTCTTAAAACCTTTTTTACTTTTCCGACTCAAAGTTTGCAATAATAAGACATTTTTTGGTCACTCATATTTCTAATCCTTTCCATGTTACATTTTGATCTTCGCTAATCATTGAAAAACTTATAAAATAGCTCTACCATCTCTCTAATATCCCTGTTACAGCCAAAAACCTTTTAAGAAACCAGAAACAACAGAAAATATTATCTGAAAATAAACCAAGATTAAATCAATAACATTTTATACAGCTACGCATTAAAGAAAGTAGATAACGAGAAGAAGGTCCACCCAAGAATTTGATTAATGAGTTCAGCTAAGTAAAGCCTACGTCTCAGGACTCAACACAACTCAAGTTCAATCTTATTCAGAGTCAACAATTACAGTTGAAAAACTGATCTCCTTCCCTCATCTCGGAGATTTCGCACAACTTCCCTTGATCCCAAATCCAAATTAACCCGAGTTACCAAAGAAACTCTCCTGTAGTTCCTATCAATTCACGCTCTCTAATTCTCAATCAAGTTTGATATCTTCTCTCTCACACCCATTCCCCGTTATATTCCTTTATAATACAACATATAAGAGGATTCAAAATTGCCTATTAACAAGGGGAAAACAGAAAAATAGTTGCAACAGAAAACTAACATAACAGAATGACCCACATCAGCAACAATATTGTATATAGATTTTTCTCAAAGGAGCCTAAAATGGCTCAAAACATGAAATTGAATTCCCTTTAGAGCATCCTTTAGACTTCCAATGGTTTTTGTTTCCATTAATTTCTCATCACTTAGGAAATGATAAAATATAGAGTGGCATTTACTCTTCGGAGCTGAAGTTTGACTGCCACCCGTGCCCGAAGTATGTATATGATTATATTTTTGCTGTGTTAGATATTTAAAATCATTTATGCGCCTTCATCCAATAGTTTAAGATTTTGGGAGAGGTTTTTCTTAACATGATTTTAGAATCTCTAAGACCAAGTAGAATAGTCAAGTTCAATCCTTAATAAAAGTTAAATCTCTTATTTTCCATGCTTCAAAGCCCAAAAGACTCGTGAATTTTGGGCTAATATCCCCTGAAATTTGCTAGGCTATCGCCACAACACAACTGAGACAGACTGAAGGTTCAGCCAATATTTTGATCAACACCATATCACCCCAACATTCAACCAAAATAGCAGCCCACAATTAACTAGTTCTACCAACATTAAAAGGAATGCAATTAACATAGTCCTAAATCCACATAAAAAAAAAATAAAAAAAAACTCCAACTTTAACATGTCCCAAAAGAAAAGAAAAGAAAAATTACCTTCCGTTGTTGATCTCATTTTTGCCAATGAAGCCAAAGAAAGGACCCTGATTTGCTTCTTCAAGCTTCTTCTGTTTGAAGTACTCCTGCAGCTCCTTAGCCTTTTGCCTCTGAAACTCTAATGTTATGAGATTCTTATCATCCCCAACAAGAGGAGAAGGCTTCTGAGGAGGAGGCTGAGAAGGAGGTGAAGGCTTGAGGGGCTGAGGGATAGTACTAGATGGTTCTCTCACAGGAGGAGCCACTGGTCTTCTCAGAGGCCCTTCGGTCTGAGAGTTCCTTACAGTAACAGCCACAGCATAAGGCTTGCAAGAGGAAAATCTAAATGATGAAGTTGATGAAGATGTGCATGATGAAGAGGAACAAGCTGGGATTTTGATGCATGGGAATGAAGATGTCACAGACATTTTTTTTTTTTTTTTGCTTGAGAAGGGGATACTCAATCCTTAGATTTTATTTTTGTTATTTTTAATTTTTTTATGCTTTTACCTTTTTCAACACAAGCCTTGTTTGAACCTTAGACTTGGACATGTCTTATCAAAATCAGAGTAGGTGTGTGGACAAGGTTTGGCCAAGTATCCACTGGAAGGTGGCTCCAGAGATGCAATGCAAGAGCCGTAATTTGCACCATAGGGGTTTTGTTTATACCTCTTTGTCAGTAAACGACAACCATTGGATTCTGGATACGAGTAATTTTTATCGTTTATTTCAATTTTTTAACAATTATATTATATTTTTTTATTTTTAACTTTTAAAATGATTATTACAAAAAACAGATAAATGATGATTGAAATCAAAATATCGTGTAATATTATTTTAAAATTTATACCGTAAAATATATATGAAATTTAACTCTGATTATGTCAACAAATTGTATTAATCCAATTTTGTCCCATCTCATACTATACGGGGTTTTAGTCAAGCAAGATTTAAATTTAAACAAATATTTCAGACCAAATATAGACTAAACTCATCCGGTCATCCCAACTCCCCTCTTAGCTTACAAGTATTTCTCCAAAAATAATTACCCCTGCTGTATACAAACTACTTGGTGCGAGGAATATTGCATTGCATGCAACACAATCAATGTCATAGCAATTTACTTTTATATTTATAACATTAATGAGTAACAAAGTGGAAAGAAAAATGGTACACGACCGCTATTCCAAATCCAACCCCAAATTGCAAGAAAACGAGTTCATCTCTCAGACATCATGGATGAGTGCTAATTTTACCCATGACAATCTTCAACAACCAATAAAGCAATTGCACGAGCATGAGCTTTTCTTTATAATTTCAACAGATAAAACTAAACAAATCCTCGTCTCATCATAGTTTGTTACCAGGTTGTCACACTGATTTTTTTACATAATCTTACATTCGTATTGTGTTTCTTCAAGATAACCCCGGAGCATAGAATGGAAACTTTGTTAATCCATATAAAAATAAGAACATAAAGTAGCATAAAAATGATGAATCAAAGGTAAAGAATTCACACATGACAAGAATTATACAAATTGATGTAGGGCAGAGGAGCAAAATTTAAAGCCGCAGCAAGCAGTAACAGGACACATCACTCAGGCAAGCTGGTGGTGTTATATTTCTCCACAGAACTCGAACCTTTGCTTCTTTTGCCTCAAACCGAGTGATGGATTGTGTTAGCAGGGAATGACAAAATGAACCTATCATCTTAATGAAACTCCAATTTACATAATCGCACAGGAACAAGTTCTGTCATTTCCGCTATCAAATTCGTCATCCGATCCATCCGCTTCACTGCAGTTGAATGAAAAATTCATCATATTGAATCAATTAAAAGTAGGTAAAATAAAACATGAAAACAAAAACAAATAAATATGACAAGCAAAGAGGTTATAAAATTTCATCACAATCAACTCATCTCGCAGGTATAATAAAAGGTAATAGCAGAATACATTAGATAAATGGTTGTGAACCTATCCGGATCCTTGGAAGTATATTTTGGGATCATACTTCCGCCCGAGGGGTCTCTATGTATTGAAAATGACAAAATCACTATTACGCGGGGAAGAATAATTGGATATTATAAAAAATTATTACGATAAATATTGACTCTTAGATCGTGTTAAATAATAATTTAATCACTAACTTTCAATCTTGACAACTCATACATGTTTGTATAATCAAACTTTACTGTTCTCATATTTAAAATGAGAATTGTCCCACTCCTTCCTCTCTCCCAATACAAATTTACAAATATGACTTTGTTAAAGGAGACATGAATTTGTTGAATACATTTATTATTATTATTATTATTATTTTCAATTTAAAGGTCCCCGCAAAAGGAATCAGAGATGGGAAAATATTAACCTAAAGTGGGAATCAAGGATGGGAACAGTAGAACAATAAGGAGACAGGAATCGGGAAATAATAGAGACGGGGATGGGGAGGTACTACCCACCCTAGCTCCGTGCCAGTGTCATCCCTACGGGGTACAAGACAGGGAATTGACAAACTAATTGAAGCATGATCTCATTTACTTATTTAATAAAGATATAAACAGGAACTTTGAATGAAATAGAGACATAATGTCAAGCTTTCTTGTCAATACAATACATGGCCCCTATAGTTACACCTTACACGCAATTTTAACCAAGTCTTAATCCTTGCCTCTTTTTAAACTGAGTTCCTCTCTACCAAAAACAATTTGAGTTCCTATAATTGTATTCTACTTTTCATTGAATCCTGACATAAGTAGAAGTAATAATACTGCCAAATTTTGCTGATGCAGCCATATGGAACATCCACCTTTTCACAACAGCTAACTTTTTCCATGTCAACATCACAAGTGAGAACTCATTATCATCACTCAATTAGAATTAACTAAACGTCTAAACCTGCTCAGCTCCAACAACCAAACTATGTTCCTTTGCAAAGTCCCTTGTGAATTAGATCACCACCAAATTTTCTCCTGAAACCATTCTGTAGGGCAAGCAGAACAAGTCAGCCAGGGTATCTCCATGGATGCATTCTTCGCCATATCTAGTCCACCAAAAATGTGATTTCAATGATCAGCAGGTCCAGAAACAGATTCACTGGATTGGATCATTACTCACTGAATGGGCAAGACTTCTCTAAGTCTAATCCGCTATGGATTGCTGAACTGAAACCAATGAGCCAAAAGATGACGAAAACAAAAAACAAGACCTTTGTCCCTTACAAAAGGAATTGCATTCTACTGGGCCTAGAATGGTAATGAAGGCAATTATGAGATGTGTTTACCAGGCAATAGCATTAGAAATCTAGACTCTAGAGGAGACTATTTTCTGGGTTGTGGACAGATTCCCTCACCAGAAAATGACAACAATGGTGCTGAAGGCAACAAATCAGCACTGGAAGGAATACATATTACCAGAATAGGACAAGTATTTAAATATATAGAAGTTGATATATTGGATTTTAAGTTTTGATTGTTCCGTTTCTGTGGTACTGTAGAGTTGAAACGAGGGCCAGTGAAGAGTTTCACAGGAGTGGGAAAGAATAGAATGAAGGGGGAAAAAAAAATCTAACATGTGGTATCAACAAGCAAAAACCTTAAAATGGTGTACACAGGTGGAAAGAGGTGCAAGGAAAAAGAAAAATTTATGTGAAGGTATGAGTACTAAAAGATTATTTATCCCCAAAAATCCAGTCACATATGCAAAGTGAACTTTATTTAGAGTAAATTAAATTGATCAATACTAACCATGAGCAATTACAAAATAACATCTTCACGTCTTTAACTCAGTAGGCACAACTTGTTTTAGCCTCCAAAAGTAGTTGCTATATGATAATATCCACAACTTGTTTAAAGTGTGCTAAAAGTGGTTTGATTGTAGACAGGTTAATAAGGTGTTCAGCAAAATTTATTGTAAAACTACTATAAAATTGACATTAGTAAAACATCCTTAGCATGCTTATTTAAAATATCAACAGAGATGTTTTTAAATATATATCAAATTACCAACAGTCATGCAGCATGAAGAAAACAGCCCTGTGTGCTTATCATTCCCAAGAATTTGATTTTTCTAAAGTGAGAAAATGTACTATGAAGGATAAAGTATGGTTATACTTATAACCAGTGGTTTTTGAAAATCGACAATCAAGATTGTAATAAAATATATTAAGTGTATGACAAACTATGAAATTATTAAAATCTCAACCATTAATTTTTTAATCAAAGGTTATAATGGTTCTTTAACCTCTAAAGTACACCCTGCCGCTTTTAGAGGAACTAAATCACCCAAGTAAAACCTGCCACAGACTGTATAGGATCAAGCAAGCAAACAACATGTGCAGTGTACTTTGGAGCGCCTCCTTAACAAACTCTGCATCTAACATCTAGACTCAACAGATAATTACTATTCTTTACCCCTTAAGAATAGTGGATTACTGTTGACAAAATATACAAAAGATCATATACAAGCATATACTACCAAAGTGAATCCATGACCTATTCTTATTCCTCCAACATTCATGGTATCAAATTCTAGAAAATGCTTCATTTTCATGCTGTTTCCAAGTTAACATTCCCAACCAAGATGCGAACTACTTACCCTTTATGTGAAACCAGTAGTACACAAATCAAACAAAAAGTAAAACATCTATTTACTACTGGCAAAAGTTTTTGTTTTTGTTTTTTCCTTTTTAATGTGTCAAAAAAGTGTTGTTGAATATAATTGGTGGAAATCTTCATATAACAAAAAAATATTGAAGATAACAAGATATTCTTAGAATTTGGTCTTAGAGCCTAATTCAATTCCACAAAATTGACTTGTAAGATGAAAATTGTCTAAGCTTTATAAACTCTACTTAAGCCATATCTCCAATTGATATGGGACTAAACCACCACCCTTGAGGGTGCAATTAAGGCAGACCCCAAAATGGCCACAAATAAGGCCAGTTAAGGATAACAATTAAGGCAACTTTCCAACACTCCTCTCACACTCAGGGCTATTGGCCTAGTGCGTGGCAAATACATGTCCAACAGTAAATCAATGATAGGATTTGATACCATCTTAAAATTTAGGCTTAGGGTCTAACTTAACCTCAGACTTGTATGGTAAGGACTGTTTGAGCTTTATAAGCTCTACACCTCTACTTAATCCATATCATTAATTGATGTGGGACTAAACTACCACCGTTGAGGCTGAAATTTAGACAGTCCCTCAAAGAGAGATGCAATTGTCCTGACTTTTTTTTTCTTCTAATTTCTAATCAATTGAGTAAGAAAAAAGATTTTACAAGAGCTCTATTGGCCATATTTTAAAAATGACCTTTCTGCAGTTCCTAAACATAGGATTGAGGAGCTCTGCAAATTCTTATATATTTTCCCCTTGATTATTTGGGGTGTGCTTGGAAAAGCAAAAATGGAAGGCATGAATGACAGACATTCAACACAACGCGTGTCTGAATACATCCCACGATTTCATTCAACCATTGTGCACAGTACCAGCTTACTTGGACCTAACAGCATTTGGAATGAACAAGTGTAAAACTCCTTAGGGCTTGCAGAGACCATAGAAGTTCTTTCTCTAATCTGGATTCAGTCCACACTTTATTTTGCAAAAAATGGAAACCTACTTCATTTAATTCAACCTCAAACCAAAAAGTTAAAACTTCCATACATTATTTATCACAAGATCACAACATCAGATAGTCATTTACAATAAAAGATGGGGGAAAATGAAAAAGGCCATCAAAGCATATCTGCTTCATTTGTGTCAATCACACAATATTAAGTATCGGGAGCTCCCAATGATAAAATCTGATAAACAAGACCTTTAAAATTTTGCATTCAAACAAACGAGAAACATTTCTCCGTTTATAATAGCTGGTAAAGAAAGTAAAATATATAAATACCTGGGCTCAAATTCTCGTATTTCAACAAGCTCACTACCACAATTATCTGTCCACTGCACTTTCCTTCTTTCTGCTTGACCACCAGGAGCACAAATACCCTGTCCACCTGATGCTTCATGTTCATTAGCAGCCTCAGCAGGAGCAGATTTACTAATTTGTGGCTTTTTTATGCTACTTTTAAGGGTAACCTTTCTGTTATCATTTTCATCATCTACATGTGCAGAAGGATCCTTTCCATTGTTAGAAACCAGCGCCCCTGGTGAGACATCATGCTGTTGGGCAGGGCCCACTTTAAGAGGAGATGGAGTATCAAGCCCTGCGGAAGTGCGACCAAAGCAAACAAAGGAGGCACACCCGCGGGAGAGGCGGTTCTTTGTGGAAGCCAGCTGGAGCTCGGGGTCAGATTCTTGGTCTACCAACTGGTACTGGTTCCACGGAGCTACTCTCATGGGTTTATCCTCATTCCTCTGACCCAAGAGGAGAAGGCTCAGGCCCTTAGTATACCCTGAAGCCGAAGCAGAGAAGAATCCTCCTCCTTCTACTGCCAATAACATCAGTTCTGCTCATCGGCACACCATAAAATGATTTCTATATATGGCTCCCTTCTCTCTGAAGAACCAAAGTAACAGCCTTTTTAACCAAAAGTGAGAAGAGATCAGAATGATTTTCACGTAATTTCAAAATGTCTCATTTCATATCTTTAACATTCTTAACAACACTTTCCATTCCACCACTAAATGCCAGAATATGCTCGGTTGAGGAAATTCAATGTTGATAAAATAAGAAAAGCACATTTCCTAGCAAAACGCAGATTTAAAAAACCTTAAGGATCAAGACAAGGACAATCAAACACGACTAAAACTACTTTAAGACTTCCTCATGTTTCTAGATGCTCAAAACGTGGTGAATCTGTTGTTCGAAACATTAAAAGATAAACCCACGCAACTAAAATTGCCACAAAAATAACTGAGTTACGTTTCTGCTAAAATCACCAGAATACTTGTATTAAAATAATGTTCAAGACAGAAACCTAACTCACTTTACCAATACTCCAAACCATGTTATTTAAACCGTCATGTATAGTAGAATTTTCTTATATACCTAATAAACAAGCATGGCATACACATAAATAACCAATTATTGTCGATTCACCACCGAGAGAGGAAGATCTCTGCTTCAATGCAACCACTCCAATCACACACGTTAGCGAGCAATTTCTCAATCACAATCTAAACTCCAAAACAAATTAAATTGCAAAAAAAAATAAAAAAAAAATAAAAATAAAAAAAAAGCTTCTCAGTTACTTTCAAATGTTCGAGAAATAAAATCAGAAACAGCGAGCCCTGAGCACGCTCGCAAAGCGAGACTCCGAAGTGTCAGTTTTGCCTTCAGTTTTAGGGGAAAGAAACGGGAAATCGTAGATCGAAGAAGAAGGAGCGAGTTTACAGTACCAAAGCAGTGCCGGCCGGAGAATCAGAACGGAAGGTCACCGGCGCGTGGATCAACGGTGTGGATTCGTAGCATCTGCGGTCGGCAGTCGCCACTGGACCAAAAACTCGGCGATGAATTGAATTGAACGACGAATGAGAAGGAGAAAAAACCGGTTCTCTATATTTTTCTTCTGCTTCCAATTATTTAAAAGGAGGATAGGATAGTGACCCACACGGCGCATGATAGCGACGTGACCCCATTCTTCAATGTGCGCAATCGCATGCTATGTTTTCATTAATTAACTAACTTATCTAATTAACTAAGTACTAATACTGTGCTATTTTAATTTTTAGCTGTCGTTATTTATTTCTTCGCTAGTTAAAGCACGGTTAATTTTAATTGCTTGCTTTTGCTCCAGGTTTCTTTCTTTCAGAAAAAAATTGTGACAACAAATCTATAAAATAAATACTTCCCTTATGAATAAATTAATTAGTTTCGTTGCGAAGTTGGGAAAATTCTAGAAGAAGAAAATAGCTAATTAAATAATGGAATTAGGCGTCCTTTTAAGGTTTAACTCATTCTGCTTTTTGTGTGGTGAATGTCGAGTGAAGATAAGACGTCAACTAAAATGGTAGACATGATGAGATTGATATGTTGAAATTGTTGCATGCAGCTTTTTGACAACAAAAGAGGGATCAACATGAAGAAACATGTCCTCGATCCTTCCTTAATTAGGATAAGTCAATATATGTTTACCAAAGAGAACTCCACAGAGCAGGTTGTAATGGATACTAAGTGTTTCCCCAACTTTGACATTTTTATATTTAAATCACATAATAAAGTTTTTTTATGCTTTCCTATTGGCCAGATTCCCCAATGGTTAAAGTGAAGGCTTATTGTTATTTAAAATGTATCAAAAGTAGGTTGAGCCAATTATTACAACAGATGAAAGGATAGTGTTTTTAAAGTGTAGGATTATTGCATAAATGTAGATATTACGTATAACATAAAAGCTGAAATTTCTTATTCATAAAAAAAAAAAAAAAAAATGCAGTGTGTAAAACATCCCCACTGGCACATTGGTAGTTGCAAACGATGTCATTCATTTAATTGAGATCAGATAGCTCGAATTCCAAGCTGCAAAAACCTTCTAAATTGCGTTTCAAGTTTTGTTCCAATTTGAGAAGAAAGGTTAGCTAGGTTCTAAAAAGGCACACACACATGCAAGACGTGTCATTTTAGAAGCAGTGGTAGGAGTTTCCTCTTGTGAGAATATTTTGATGCACATCGAAATGGAAGAAAGGTAACAAGAGAAATATATTGTGAGGACTGAGGAGTGGAATATATTCGGTGAGAGGCAAAGGTCCAAAATTGGCCTTCTGAAATGAAAGGCATGGGTCCAAAATGAAACAAAGGCTATGACGTTGGGATGAATAGAGTTTGACCTCGTGAACAGCATCATCACTATGAGCACACTCTCCCATTAGAGAGAGTGAGAGAGAGATGTTTCATGCCACGAGGAGATCTCACCACAAAATATATGGTTCCCAATTTTCATGCTATACAAATTACTTCACAAGCCACCAAAACTTGTTATCCTCACGCACACTTTTCCCATTCCTATTCAATTTCTATGTGATACATCTAAATTATCATAACTACATTCAAATCATAAAAAGGTTATGAGATAATATATATGAGATCTTAACTCATTATTATTAATGTATGGAGGAGAACAAGAAACCGCGCATATATAAATTTATCCCAAGGTCTATAGTTGATTCAATAAAAAGAGAAATTGGATTTTTTTGTGTGACAGTTTCATTATAAAAAGAGCGACTGTATTGACTCTATTACTACTACTTGATGAGAAGATAATTTTGCTGACTCACTCACTAGAAGAGGATAGAGACCTCTCAACCCTTCATAGAATCACTCTTCAAATAAAATTCAAATTATAATATTTATAAATTAACAAATAATAAAAAATAATTTCATAATTGATAAATAATTATTTGAATAATCTTTAATTATTGTTAATTCATGTGATTTAATTAAAAATAACATTCTTCCACTTAGATAACATCATTAATCATTAAAAAATATGGTAATCATGAATGTTATTAACATTCAAAATTGAAGTATATAGTTTTACACTATCCCCATCTCATAATAAATATCATCTTAAGTTATTTTACACATAAAAAAAATTAATAAATAAATAAAGGGAATAGTAATTTTATAAAATTAACCTTATAATCAATTTTCTTTACTAGAAACAATGTAACATAACAACCACTTCTAAATAACATGATTAATGAAAAAATCATAATTAATATAATATATTGAAAAGTTAATATCACATTTATTTTGAAGCTTATTTTTTCTTTTATCATGATTTGTTATGAAACAAGAGAGTAATTATTAATTGATAATTTAAACATTTAATATATTACCTCCCATTTTTATTATAAGACCTAAATAACTAATTCATCAAGATTAAAAAAATTATTTATCTTGTTAAGATCAGTAAATACATTTTAATTTTCAAACTAGCTATCTCTAAATTAACAAGACACTCAATATATTTATAAATTTTTTTGCATTTCAAGAATAAAAATGAGACTTTTTATTTTATGACAAATAAATTAAATAAAATTTACTTACTTAATAAACTAACAAACTAATTTAAAATTTTGGATCTTATAATATTGGAGGTAATATATTTTACTTTTTTCATCCCATAATAAATATTATTTTAATTTTTTATGTGAATCAATAAAAGTAAAAAAGTAAAAAATAAAATATTATTACCTGAAATAAGATTTTGTGCCATTTTAATTTTATTAATTAATGACGTGAGACAAGTAATTTGATTAGAAAAATAGAAGTCTAAACAATAATTGGTTGAAAGCGAATTGCGCACTAAAAAGAAAATCTGTGGGAGTCAGTCTAGTAAGGTAGATATTAATTAGGTGAAGAACAAGATTACTTGTAACTATCATGGAGGACATTATTTATACTAGTTTTCAAATTATATATATTTTCAAAGCAATTCAATGATTTTACCAAATGTTCAAGTAACCGGCCGTTTCAATCAACCTCAACTAACAGCATTGAAAGGTTACAAGCCCAAAATCCGCCATCAAGAAGAATCATTCATTTAAGGACAAATTACCCAAAAAAGTTTAAAACACAGATAAAGGAGGAAATAAATTGCCAGATGCTTCTGGTAAACAGTGAAAATTTCAAAATTGTAGTTATTTTTACGTTAAACATTTTTATCATGATTTTTTAATATATATGAGAATAAAAGTGAGACATTTTTTTTTTGGTGCAGTTAGTGTTTACTTCAATTAGAATTAATATTTTGTCTCGATAATATACAATTATATTTAATATAAATCTCATTATTATTATTATTATACATTTACACATATTATAAAAATAAAATTTTAATTTTGATTAAAAAAATAAAATCAATTACACTTTGAGAATTATATCAAAATTTTATTTCATATATTAGTAGTATCTTTACAAAGGACAAACATCATAACTCATTCTTGATTATTCACTTTTTTTATTGATTAAATTCATTAAATATTATAAAATTGTTTATTTAATAAGTTTCATTCATAATTTTATAAATTTTAATTAATAATGAGTTAGAAAAAATGTGTTATGGAAAGCTTGCTAATTAATTCATAAATGTTTGGCAGCTCAGGAGGAGCGGTGAGTACGTGGCAGTGTAGTGGAGCAGACAAGGGAGAAGGAGAAATTAAAAAATAAAAAAATAAACACAAATATGAGTAATGAATTGTGTAATTTTATGGATGAGATAAAATCAAATGATTAACAATGGTGGTCCACCATAAGCCACTTGTAGAAGTGGTACAAGGTAGCCTTTGTCTAAAAAAAAAAGTTTTTAACAAAAATATTTTCTTAATTTTTTTTAATAAGTATTTAGCAAGTACATGTGAATCAAAATACTTATATTTATTTCCATTTATCAACAAATATAAATATATCTATTTAAATTATTTTCAAGTACTCATTAAATATTCATTTATTATGTGTGAATATTTTAATCATAAAAAAAAATATTAAACTGATCAGTTAATTTTTTTTTGATAAAGACGAATAAATATTTTAAACTAATAATATTGTAAAAATATCCTAAATTATCTATCAAATCAAAGTGAAGATGCAAAAAAAAAAAAGAATCACTAGGAAGAACTTCATTTTAAAAGTGACTGGAACTCAATCTAAAACAATTATCACAATGGGTCGATGGAAGTTTGTAGTTAGTAGGATTATTTAATGGTGAATAAAGTTTGTAATATAGTATTAGTAAAAAGTTGATATGGCGTGAAGCATGAAAGATGAAAGTTCCAATGTGAATTGAAAATTCGGTTTGAACTTTGAAGGGTTGGAGTGAATGATTGTAAGAGCATGAGTGAAGGCCACCAGGCTGTTGCATAAATGATTTGGTTTTGGGGGTCAAAAGCTGATAGGGTGCTGTTCATTTGTTGAATTAGAGGTAATACCCCTTCAATAAAGAAGAAGTAGATGCTGATTGCAAAGTTAAGAAGGAAGTCCCTATAAAGTCAGACAATCGCATCATGTGTGCATCTTTTCATAGTAAATGTCTCCACAAAACACTTCTAAACCAAAAAGGATATAAGGAGAAAAGATAAATTATTTAAAAAAACTAAAATTAACTTATACATAATTTAATTACATAAGAAAAATAATTTCATTAAAGTCCCTCTCGTTCTATATAAAATGAAGTTAACATTTGTAAGTGTATTACAAAATGTTTTTTTTTTATTTACAAAATTTAGATATAATTTTTACGTGCAATTAATATTGATTTTCAATTTGAATTGAAGTTTTATTTTAATAGTATACGTAAATGTATATTGTTTAAGTCAACATTAAATATAAATATCGAGATAAAATTTTAATTTTAATTAGATAATAACATCAATTATACTTAAAAAATTGTACATAAATTTTGTCATTTCTTCAATTTAATTTCATCATTTTAAAATTTGTATATTAAAAAATTGTTTAAAATATTTTTTTCTCCAACATTATGAACTTTGATACTATCATTTAATATGATTTTCACTTTTAATAAAATGTCCATAAACAATGAAAATAGACACACACAAAAAAAAAAGTAATGTGTATATAATTGATATACACATTACTTTTATTTTAACGTTTTATATAATGTACATATAATTGATCAAACTATTAAGTTATATGATATTATATATAATTAAGGTGATTTATGTCAAAATTCATATGATTTCAAAATTATTTAGTAATTTACTAAATTATTTTATTTTAATATATAATATTATATTTAAAATATGTGTAATAACATATTTAAAAAAATTCAAATCACATAAAATTTAATATACATGATTATAAGTATATAATATTACATAATTCAATAATTAAATCAGTTAAATTTATATTATGTAAAAAATTATTAAAAATATAAGATTTAATATAAGTTTTTAGATTTCTACATGTTCGAGTTTGATAATCAATTTTTTTATATCTAATCAAATTTTTTAAACAACTTCCTCCGTACGTAGTACAAACAGTAATACTAACCTACTAACTTGTTCTAGTAGTCGGGAAATTTGCGTCATTTATACAAGATCATAAATTTCCGGTGTGTTAGGATTAGAAAATCACAATGGATAAAAGTAATAGTGGACTCAACACAAAAAGCAACTATTTGTTGCTTTAACAAAACGCGGTGAGCAAATCACCCTGTTCCAAACATGCTCTTAACTCATCTTGTTATTACACACCAAAGAAATACAAGCAACCATATTAGTTCTACACATGGAAACAATCTTATCTTAGCTTCAAGTATGCTAATGCTTAAGATACCTTCTCAGCCAATGCCATCTCAAACACAGCAGCACACGCGATTCCATATCATCCCATGAAAGGCTCCAATTATAAACACCTTTCTTCCCTTCTTTCTTTGCCCCTTCTTTTCCGATTCCATGCTTTAACGTTGTATTTGTGGTTCAAGTGTAGAGACCCTTTTCTTTTCTTTTCTTTTTAAAATTGTTTCCTTGCAATGTTTTAGAAATATCAAGCTTTAAGAAGCGTATACAAGAATCAAGACTGCATCAGCAACTAGGAACATGGTTAAATTCATCCTAAAAGAGCTGTAAGAATTGCAACTAAATGGGTGTCTTTATTCCCTCTCATGACAATAATACCCCAAAAAAAGAAAGAACTGTGATCACTGACCATCCGCTAAGAAATAACAAAATAGAAATGAAAAGCAAAGGGATATACAAAAGAATGAAAAGATGCGTGAAGTTGTAAATTGCCGCATATAGAACTTGTAAAAAGGACAGATTTACATAAGAAACTTCATATAGAACCAATCCCTACATTGAAAAGGTTGTCTTTGAGAAGGAGGAGTAAGGAGACAATCAAGATACAAATTTAAATGCCTTTAAACTATTTCAACAAAAAAAAACTTACAAAGAACATTTAACATCCAAGCTATCACTCGGATGGCATACGCATTTTAATAAGTTAATAAAACTGGTTCCACCCTGCTGCTATTAGTAGTAGGAGTAAGTCGCAACGTGCAGAACCAGATATGCCCTTCCAATGGATATTCACTTCTTGTGCTGGTAATGTAGAGGGATGGCCAAACAAATATGTTCAGCAAATAAAACAATAGACAGGACTAGTCTGCATGCATGTCCATGGCAGAATCATTGGAACTAAATGCAGCAGAGTCCCTGCTTTGCTGATGAAGAGAACTGTGTTCACTGCTCCGGTTTCCACTCCCCATGGAGAGACCACTTGGGTAGTTCCCTCCCTCACCAATTTGACGAACAGGGTTTGACAAAGCATTTGAAAACACAGAATTCTTTGATTGATTATCACAGTGCACAGACCCGAGTCCCTGCCCCACAATTGTTTGGCCAGAAAATCCTGTTGTTACCGGAAAGCCTGAACCAGTGACATGCATCACTGGTTGTGACTGCTGGTGTTGCTGTGGAGCTGTAGGTGAAACACATGGCTCCTCTCCGCTGTAATCCAGCTCATTCTGCTAGTAGAAAACTCAACTTTCATACACGAACTTCGCAACCAATAACAACACAAACCAATATTACATTGAAGTATTGCACTACGAAAGGGATCCCTATGTAGCCCAACACCTGCTATGTTATGAACCATTTTTTCAGAACTTCAAGATATCTAACTACACACACAAGTTTGAGACAATAATTTCTGAAAAACTGTCAATCCTACAAATCTTTAAAATGGCAGGAAAAAAAAAAAAGTTTGATTAAAACTCCAAATACTCATTTTGACTAACAGATTCCAGCTCTCCAATAACTTCAGAAAATGAGAAATCAAACAAGAAAGGATGACATAAAAGAGGCAATAATATCCATGAGAGAAATCAAGATAGGTTTCGCCCACTTAATAAAGAAGCAAAGCAATAAAGGAACCTGAATGTAGGTGAGTATATCAAGAGTTGCAACTCTTGATCCGGTCTCTTGTTGCCTCCAGATCCAGTGATATAGGTTTTCCTGGAATGAGAGACAGAAAAGTTAGGTTTTTTGTTTAATTTTGAAAAAGATGAGTAAAGGGGTAAGGGGGTTACGAGAGAGTGGCGTTGACCGGCTTGGAAGGAGAGTTTCTGGTGGCTCATGGAGAGGGTGTAGAGGTGTGAGAGAGAATTGGCGGCGCTGGAGAAGGAGGCGTAGATGGTTCGATCCACCTCGTCCAGGCTGGTGGCTATGGACTTTCTCTTCTTCCCCATCTCTCTCTGGCGTTTATGAGTATCAGACACAGAGGTTGTTGCGCCTTTCTTCCACCGCCACCGCCACCTCCTCCTCCTCTCTCCTCTCCTTTCCTTTCCTTTCCTTTCATCTGCTTCCTTCCTTTCCTATAAATACATATCCAATTCCAATCAACTTTTTTTCTTTGCCTACATACAATCATTTTATTTCCTTCCACCAATCACTCTATATTAATTCACAAATCATTATTTATTCAACTCATATTAACAACAATAATCATTACCATTACATTTATTTTTCATGTTTCATTAATTATACATTGTATTATTCATAAGTTACTTCATGCAAAGAGATGTGAATTTATTAATATAGAAAGATGAATATTATTCAAAGTACATTAAAAATACAGTCTATAATAATGTATTTAAGAAATTACTTCAATAAATGTATTTTTTAATCATAAACTCGTTTGAAATAACAATTAATATTATAAATTTTAATAAAAATGCACGCATTAACTTCAAAACATCATTTAAGATGAATTAGATGTAATAAATATATAAAATCTTCATTTCTTAACATGAATTGTATATAGTGATAAGTATGGAAGACTTTGACTATAATACTTTAGAAAATACTTGTATTTAATGATTTGATTGTCAAGTTGATCTTAATGATGTTAATAAAATAATAGTAATGATTAAATAATATATAAAATAATACGAAAGAAATACGATTTATAGTTTTATAACATTAGAAACTAAAAATGAAATGTAATTTTTATAAGTTTTAGACATTTAAAATATGTAAAAATAAAATAATATTTTTACCAATTTTTTTAATCACATTTCTAATTCTTTGACCCTTCTTTTCTTGGGAATGTTTCAATATTTTTTAAACCAAACACTAGACTAAATATCCATTCAAATAAATTATATAATCAATTATTAAAGCCATTATAATAATAGGAATTTGAAATAATATATATAATATCTTAAATTTGAAGAAATTGTAGCATAAATAAACATGGTAAGAAAGGAATGAGAATTATTGATTACATGTTTGTGGGATTGACTTGCTGGTATTTCTTCACATTCTTATTATAAAATACAATTTAGAAAGAAAATTGTGATATTTTTTATAAAATATTTAACAATTTCTATAAAGTATTCAATTTTTCTTCTTTAATTTTTGCTCATATTAAAGATTGTGAGTATATATACCTTTTTATTAAATAATGAAAATAAAATTTGAGAAATAAGTTGTCTTAAATTTATATTTTTCTTAAAATTATTTTTAATATTAGTGGAATACTTATTTTACTAACTACATGTAAAATTAAGAAAAATGATTTTTATTAAAGATATTTTATAAAATATTTAATATAAGAAATATTTTAAATTCATTTTTATATATAAAAAAACTAAATAACATTCTTTTAGTTATTATAAAAATATATATATATACCAGGAGGAGTACAAAATTGTGTAGATTCCTTACTTCGTTTAAACAGTCTCATTTCTGATATTATGACTTTAAATAAATTTTAACATATTAGTAAAATGTATTGCAACCTTGTCTCATAATTTAATACTTTTTTGTGAAGAGAACTATGTACTCTTCAACACTTTCGTTATATTTATATATTAAAAAAAATCATTATTATTATTTTAAAAAATAGTATTTTATATTTATGTGTATTTCGTTTCAATAAAATAAAATAAAAATAATAATAATAATAAGTTTTACCCTTCATTTAATTAATATCATTTTTTATTTTTGATTAAATACAGGGCTAAAGAAAAAAAATTAAAAACCACAAGGGTAAATTACATTGAAAGAGTCTGTAAATAAAAGAAAATGCACCCAAGGAGGAGGAGAATTAAAAACTAAAATATCTTCTAAGATAGATAGACTTTGTTTAACAAAATGATCTACAACTTGGTTGGCTTTCCAGAGAATATAAACACACTCCGCATTATGATTATCACCAGCCATATGAACTACGTAGTTGATCAAAGAATAACATGAATTTTCTCTAGGACAACCTTCATCGAGGAATTTAATAAATCTTACTACTAATATATTAGAAAAATGTGTTGTAACCTCTTTTCATAATTTAATTCTTTTGTAAACAGTATTACTAATGTGCTCTTCAACTCATTCGAGATATTAAAAATATCACATTCATTATTATTATTATTTAGCATAAAAAGAAGTATTTTACTTTTTTTTTAGGCAAAGAAAAAATATATTAAAAAGAGTACAAAGGAGTACTCTAACCCATAATACACAAGGTTAACTTCAAAAACATAGACATAGATATATGAAACTAAACAAAAATACCCACTACTCAGTGAGTACAATCAAGTGCGTGGACAACTGTTGCTAGACATTAGTAACTCTCGAAACTAAGTGGTGAGCTCAATGACAGTAGCATCTCAAACAATAGATTATGACAGCAACGACAAGAAATAAAATATCATCAACAGATTGATCTTCAAAAGGCAATTATAAGAAGTATTTTGCTTATCTATATATTTTATTTTAAAAATAAAATAAATGATGAAATTAATTGAAGTTGAATATAAATAAATGATTAAATAAAACAGGATTAAAAATAGTGGACATATGAAAAGAAGTGTGATCAACTACGGGATGTAAAAGGTTTAAAACATGAATTTACCTACAATAAAGAAGAAAGAAAATAAAAAATTGATAATAAAAAAAAAGATGATGAAAGAAAAAAATAATTAAAAATTACAAGGATAAAATAGCTTAAAGAATTGTACATCAAAAAGAGACATCATCCTTTTATTAATATTATAGATTAAAATTTATTAAAATTACAAAGTAATGATTACATTTCATTAAATAAAAAAGTAAATAAGACTTAGCATCTAGTTAAATAAATTTTGTTAGAAACACTTTCAAAAGAGAAAAATATAAAAGAAAAATAAAATAAATTTTTTCATAAGGTACTTTCTTACTAACTCCTCTAAATCTCATTTTTTAACTCTTATATAAACTTATTTTATCAATTGAAAAATTTTATTTTAATTTATTTATTTTTGTATAAGTATTTTTAGAAAAAAATTATTAAAATATGTTTTTACATAATTTTATAATTTAAAAAAAATTAATTAATAATTGTCATCCTTAGTTTGTATGGTAATTATTGAAAAACAATATCACTAGGGATTGAATTCAAATACCAGTAATATATAAAAAAAAATCAGATAATAAATGTAATTTATATATATATAATATAAAATAAATTTGTTAATATTGATTATAATTAGTCTAAATTCTTTAACAATGGCATGTAGCAATTAAAATAATAAACTTATGCATTTCAATTAAATTTAAATGAAAGGAAAGGGGACACATTAGAGTTACCCAGACTTGTGTTGTTTGTACCAAAAGGAGAGAACGTGCATGTTGTGATTGTGGCATGCCAAGTAACGAGGATACATGAAATGAAGGAATCAGAAAATTAAACATGGTTACTCAACACAATAACATGCTTATGCTCGTGTTCTTCCGTGTGTAGCGCGTGTTACTCCTACTGCAATTCCATTTCCCACACATTCCAACGTCCAATGCCGTTTCCATTCATGGTTAGCTTCTTCTCTCTCAACCCATTTTCCCTTACATTCTCAATCCTTCAAAATTTTCACCTTTTTATTCATTAATTCAATCTTATCTCTCTCTTATCTGAAGGAAACCCCAGAAAGAAAAAGAAAAAAAAAACTTGGTAAATACTAGCTTACCCGTGTTTGATCTCTCTTTTGAAAAACATTATCATCATTTGTTGATTTTTAGTGTCAACTTTCTGGATCTGAGACCCCTTTTGGGATCTGTTTATAATGGATTTGAAAAATAAGTTATTTTATTTATTTATTCTATTCATATTTTTTGCCCATATAGATGGGAATTGTTTCGCATTGTCAAATCTTATTTGTTTGGTGATGGATTGGAGTTCAATTTATTTGAATTGGATTCTGATTATATGACATTCTGGTGAATTTAAGATTTTTTTTTTGTTGACAAATAATTGGCATTCATTCAAACGGGTTATACTGTCTTCTGCCAGAAAAATGACTGAATCAGTGCTGTTACTGTGTATGGTTATATAGAAATGAACTTCTATCTTATGCAAGATCTATTTTATTCATAGTGGTAGTTCATTTTATCATTCTTCAATTGGGACGTCTAATATACCGTTAGTATACAAATAGAAACAAGTTTTGGTTGTGATGTTTTTTACATTATATATCAAGTCTGTTGATTTCTCACTGATTCTGTTCCTAATTTAGAACAAATAGTTGCGCGTAAGTTGTGAACTTTATTGATAAAATATCAGAATTATCATGACGGGATGAATTGAAGACCATACCATGTGAGCCTGTTTTAAAAGAAACTATGGCGTGATTCTGGTGAAGATTTATCCTTATTCCTTCACCTAATTTTTTACAATTCTTATTCAATAAATAAGTATAGTTGTTTTTGGTTTGTCAATCTACAGTTCTACACTATAGTCTGTCGTTTTGGGATATAACAGTCATTGCTAGGCCTAGGTGGCTAGGTGAGAATAGAGGTGTGATGTCAGCTGAAGGTGCTGAGAGGAGATGGTGTGGGTTATTTTGAACTTTAAATTAAGGATACGCGAAGTTTTCTGATTCTGAGCTTTCACTGTATCTGACTATCTACTGCATATCACTTTTTAATTGTATAAATTTGATTTTGATACTCTAATCTCAAGGGTTTTCCGGTTTTGTGAGTCTCATTTTATGATCATATCAACTTTCTATCACCAAGGTGGCAAGGTAGATTATTTTCGCAACTAGGAGAAAGATAACACATGCGATGTTTTGCATCAACGTTATCAATAAATAATATTATCAGTGGATTACTGTTGAAGATGGTGAGATGCATGGCAATTCCTTGTTTGTCAATTGTTGGTTTCTGACCCTTTTGATGCCCATAAGATGATTTAGGTTGTATTTTTTGTTATATAGAAATATTCATTGTTCAATAACCTTTTTTTTGCGGTCCCACTCTATCTATATTCTTTTTATTTAAGTATGATAACTTCATACCTTCCACTTTACCAGGCTTTGTTTATTTAAATGGATTGACTCCTATACATCATTTGAATGGATCAAAAGAATGTTATGGAGGCTAGTTAGAAGAGATTAGTGTTAAGTTGTGAAAAATAAACAAGAACATGGCTCCATCCAGCAAGGCTGAGAAGAAGGCAGCAGTGGACGCAGCTGCATGGGTGTTCAATGTTGTCACTTCTGTTGGAATTATCATTGTAAACAAAGCTTTGATGGCCACTTATGGCTTCAGTTTTGGTAAATTCCTTTTCCAATGTTTTGATGGTATATCTGTTCTTGGGTTTATGAAGTTTTAGTAGATATAGAGGGAGGAAGAGAGATAAAAGAGAATGAAAAAACTAAATGATATTAAATGCAATTTATTACCATGTATTATTGTGTTTGATATATTCATAGAAGCTAGAGCATAATGAATTAGGAAATAGGGAAACTAATCTCAGAGGATAATCTAAGATATGAGAATACATTTTTGGATGCTTCGACATATTCTAATTGTTGTCCAAGTTATTATATTATCATGTTTTGATATTAATTTCTTATCTTGTTTTAATTATGATCTGCCTTTGCCTGCAGCTACAACATTAACAGGCCTTCACTTCGCCACTACAACTTTGATGACAACCATACTAAGGATGCTGGGATATGTCCAGGATTCTCATTTACCCTTCTCAGAGCTTCTAAAATTTGTTTTATTTGCCAACTTCTCCATTGTTGGAATGAATGTCAGTCTAATGTGGAACTCAGTTGGATTTTACCAAGTGAGTTGGGTTGAATTTTCGTTATTGGTCCATTACTCTATAATTGTACTCAGAAGTTAAAATTTCATTTTAACCGTTAACAGATTGCTAAGTTGAGTATGATCCCTGTATCTTGCCTGTTGGAAGTTGTTTTTGACAAGGTTCGGTATTCAAGAGATACAAAATTGAGCATAGGTGTTGTTCTTTTGGGTGTTGGTGTTTGCACTATTACTGATGTGAGTGTTAACACAAAAGGTTTCCTTGCTGCCTTTATAGCAGTGTGGAGCACTTCTCTGCAACAATATGTAAGTGTGGCATTCCACTATACGAAACATACTGCTTCTGTTCAAAATTCAAACTTGAATGGCATAATTAAATCACAAATAGATCCATGCATCTGCATGGTAACATTACAAAGAACGGAAGAGAGGTATGCATCATAAAAACATTTTGAAGTACCTCTTTCTTAAAAGTGTTATGTATTATGCTTATATGTCCACATGAATGCATTTGATATAAAATTATGGCATCACATAACTTTTAATGTTTCACCAGTCAGCCTGCAATCAGCACTCCTGTTCTGTAAATTGGTATAAGGTGTCTCAATGTGGTTTTCTTTTCTGATTTATTAATGAATTTTCAAATCTTTTACCTGCAGTATGTTCATTTCCTTCAACGGAAGTATTCACTAAGTTCTTTCAACCTTCTGGGTCATACAGCACCTGCACAGGCCGCATCACTACTCTTGTTGGGCCCTTTTCTAGACTATTGGTTGACAAACAACAGAGTTGACAAATATGCTTATAATGCAGGTTCTTTGGTAAGTTTTGGAACACAAAATGATATCAATGCTATTAAATTCAATGTGTATACCCTATATGATATGTTTTCTCTGAGAAAATCAGTAATGCGCACATGGATGTGCATATAATGGATGGTTTGATGTGTTGCATGATATTGATTTCACCTTCAAATGTATTTAGAGAAAATAATTGTGCATATGATATATATGGTCTGGTTTGCATGGCTATGTCTTTAGACATGCCCTACTTCTTTAGATACATAATCTGCTTGTTAATGTGCTTAACTTGTCTTTGAATAATTTATAAATTTATTGCATATTGCTAAAATTTATCTTAGCTCCTTTTTTTTTTTTTTACTGAAAAAACTGCCATTCTCAACAAGTTTCGATGTTCACTAACTATTGTCTTGTTTATTAAACATGGAGGATTGAGTTTCCAACATTTTCTGTATGCATGCTAAATAATTAATTTAATTTCAATGTATACATACGAGGATGTAAAATATATTTGTATTCTAAAACCAAGGTCCGGGACGGGTAAAAACATTGAAACTTGTAAAGAAAGGTATGACTTAGATGCGGAATTGAACTTTTCTTTTTCACCCAATTAAAAGTCATGTTCTCAATAAAATACAACATATTCAGCTAGAAAAAGTACACATTTTCCTCTAATGTTTTAAGGTTTTTCCCTCCTAAACTCTAGTCTATTGAATTTGATTAGCTGTTTTCCTTTCATTGTGGCAACTTTAGCTGTCATTTTAAGTATTTTACTATGCCTATCCATGTAGATAATAAACACGATAGATCATAAGTATTATGATATTGTCTTTCACTAACTTTATCATATTTTGTGTTGGCTTTGGCAGATTTTCATAATTATGTCATGCACTATTGCAGTTGGGACCAATCTCAGCCAATTTATCTGCATTGGCAGATTTACTGCCGTCTCTTTTCAAGTCCTAGGCCACATGAAGACAATACTTGTTTTAATAATGGGGTTCTTTTTCTTTGGGAGAGAAGGTCTTAATATTCACGTGGTTTTAGGGATGGTTATAGCTGTGATTGGAATGATATGGTATGGCAATGCCTCCTCAAAGCCTGGTGGAAAGGAGCGTTTGAATCACTCTCTCCCTACCAACAAAACTGAAAGCCCATAGTTTCACATCAATCACTCATTGTGCCTTTTTTATCTTACAAAAGTTGAGAACATTAAAGAGTAGGTTATTATAGGAAAGTATTTAATTATTTCAAATTAAAACCTTATTATTTCAACGTTATTGTAATTCTTTAAATTTGATTTCTTGTTTTGATTCCAGTGGATATTCCTAATAGGATTAGGTTCAATACCATATTTAATCTCTTCCATTTATTCTCGACTCGTACAATATTTTGCGCTGAAAAAAAAGAGAGCAAATCACTATCACAGCACGAACCATACATTTTAACACATTACCATTAAAAATCAACAACTTTTTGAATCAAGTCCTGGCAGAACTCTTGACGATTTGATGACCAGTGCATCACAGTTTTTATAATATATGGGGAAAACCTTAAAAAAAAGGGTAAAATCTTAGGAAAGATCATTATAGCATTCTAAGGTTGGATTAATACATCAAAATTTGAAGGGAGTACTACGAGCACTCAAACTCTTTGCTACCACACCCATTTTATCCAATTAACGCTTGCAAGCCCAGCCACCACACAAATTCTCGAGTACATTTCTAAATCAATTTATACCAATGTTAACACCTATTAAATACGTATATAAACAACTTTTTTAATGATACTGCTCTAATATATTTTTTCGCTATTTCAGGCAACAAAAATGTAGCCACACAAAAAAGTAAACTCATCACAAAATATGCGTGATAGACGAGAGTTGCCTCCTAAACAAGTGCTAGCAATGAGCTTAAAATATTATCAATTTCAATAATTAAGATTAATATACAACTATTTTTCTGCATATTTTGTTAGCAAGTACCTTTATTTACAGATGAAAGAACTACGCTCAGAACCACAAGCAAATTCAACAATTCATTTAAGTTATAAACGTGTCTCTAATTTAATGCTAATATTATAATTTGAATTTTAGAATGTAGCATTTTCCTTCCAGGAATAATCATTAAAGTGAATATGTAATTTCATGATTCATCAATACTATTCAAGGTTCTCAACGACTTAAAAAACCAACATTCAACTAGACGGACGCTTAACACAAATAACAAACAAAATTGAAATTGTCACAGCATCTAACAACCGATACAAAGTTGGTATGCAAAACATGTCTAATGTACTTCAAATTTGCCTCCTCAACAAAATCTAACAACTCCGAGCCAAGGCATAACATCTTAACGCTTCTTAGAGACACCAACAGTCTTCCCCCTGCGGCCAGTAGTTTTAGTATGCTGACCACGGACACGAAGGCCCCAGTAGTGCCTCAAACCACGGTGGTTTCTGCATAATAGGTAAGGATGTGAGTCTCAACTGTTGTTTCAGCAACAAGTAATTTCTTAAATTTATTCGAGAAATCTTCAGAGAAGTCTTTGAGGTTGTAGGTAATTAAGGATTTTAACCACTAAATATTAGGCAGTGGTAGGATAGATCATCCAATGACCCATCTGTCGCCATATAACATGAATAAACAATTAAGTACAATGACACTAACAAAATACAATAAATGGATATCATGTTCAAATAAGCTTATTTTTTAAAAAATTTATTGGTTTTCTTGTAAAATTTATAAAAAAGCTTTGGAAAAAACACAATTTTCTAAAAACTGATCTCCAAGCTAATATGCAGTCAAACAAAACCAAGAAAAACACTTGTAAATTCATAATTTACACTGACATCTTGCAATGAAATGGCCAATAGAAAAACCGAACTCAGGTCATTGGTCTGGAAAGCCAGCAAACTACTCTTGAATTGCTTCTTTCAGAGAAAGAATTCCATTACAATAAAACTTAAATAAATATTTCTATTTGTTAATGAGAACCATTCCTTCTATAACATCATACATAAACATCGCAGGCAAACAGTTACACCATAGCACAAAAGGAACAAGCATCTAAAGGACAACATAAGAAAGAAACAAAAAAAAAAACAGCAGATCAGCACCCAGCACCCCTCTCACTCACAGATTTGGCACGATAAAACAAAATAGTCATCTCGCACAAACCAACCACAGACTACATATAGCTAAGCTATATACCGACCTAGCATTCAACTAATCAACAAAGGCAATACTTGCTTCCAATTAGAACAAACAAATATCAGACTTAAAATAAAAACAACTTGAACACAACCATGAATAGATAGATAGTCAACGAAGATAAAAGGTTGACCTGATTTTCTTGAGTCTCTCCAAGTCATCCCTTAGCTTCATATCAAGAGCATTAGACACAACCTGAGAGTACTTGCCATCCTTGTAATCCTTCTTTCTGTTCAAAAACCAATCTGGGATCTTGAATTGCCTAGGGTTGGCCACCACAGTCATCAAATTATCCAACTCAGCAGCACTCAACTCACCAGCCCTGTCGGCACCAACAAAACAAAAACACCCAATTCAACAAAATCCAAAAACACAAGTTAAAAAGGTGCAATCAAAATGAACAAACATATATATAAAAAAAAACCTCTTGTTCATGTCAACATCGGCCTTCTTGCAAACCATGTTGGCGAATCTCCGACCAATACCCTTGATGGAGGTGAGAGCGAACATTATCTTCTGCTTGCCATCCACGTTAGTGTTCAGCACACGCAGAATGTGCTGGAAATCCTCGTTCGCCACCAGAGACTATCACAACCACGAAACAAATTCAGTTACCAATTGAGGGTTCCACGAAAAATCGGAACTTTATAAAATCACCGTCACGCTCTGAGAGGTGCAGTGAGATGGGAACGTACCATTTTCGCCGCGGAAGGGTTGTTGGAGAGTGACGGTCGCCGCCGGAGCTGTTGGTGTTGGCCGATTGAGGATCTGAAACTCTAGGGTTTGGGATTGAGTCTATATTATATAGTGTGCTCCGACTGCGCTAGGGTTTTGCTGTGCGTGCTACATAGAGCGACGTCGTTCGAATTACAATAATTTTTGGGCTTAGCCTGCTCTGTTGGCCCATTTCTGACCTAGTTTTGGGCTTTGTTTTCTTTCTTTTGAAAAGCCTCATGATATATACATTTCATTTTATTTAATAAGTATACCTCTTTTTTAAAAGAAATTGACTTTCAGAAACTAAATTTTATAAGTCAAAATTTTCTTAGTTTTGAAATTGGAATTCCATAACAACAAAAGTTTTGATCGAGTATTTTTAAAAAATGTATTTATTGTCAGTTTTAGTATTATATTTTACTTTAATATATATTAATTTTGTTTATTATGCTTCGATTATGTATGTTTCATTTTATTTTGAATTTTAGTTTATTTTTAATCTATAGACATAGTTCACGCCGTCAAAACTAATAATTAAAGATTAACTTATATTCATGTGAGATATCTTTCATCATATTTAAATTTGAATCATGTTACCGTATTTCTTACATACAAAAAAAAAAGAGTAAACAACTAGAAATTTTAAGGACAACCCAATTCTGAATTAGAAAATGTACCTGTCTAGGGGCACACTCGTACTCTGCAGTGAGGGAAGGGCCGAACGAGGGTCTTCAGGTGAGCTCTTCTGCGCGAGGGGGGGGGGAGGTACCTGCAAAAGACACTCCAACGCTCAAGTTAGGACAAGCACGATATTCTAGGGTAATTAATGAACAGTGACATACCTTGACAAAAGTGACCTATTTATACTACCACTGATGGGCCTTGTCAGTAGTGGGCCTCTCCTGAAGTTTACCAAATTAGGTAATACGCCGCTAATAGGCTCATTATGCTTTAATCACGTACTTATCCTCATTAATCATGGTGGAGGCTATAATTATTATCTCGTCCCTCGGCTCGGCCTTAGGCCGTGCCGTTTACACGTTTGCTGCGCCTTTCGGCCCGGCCTTCGGCCGAGTCGTCATATGTTTACTGTGTTGTTATACTTGATCGGCTTCTGTGGTGTACGTCTTGCGAAGCCCACGGTTTGGTTCGTATCGATCTCACACCGAGCCGATCGCACCATCCGACTCATAACATACTTTCGGCTGTAATCCGAGCCGGTGCTAATGTTAAGGCTTTTAGGGTTATTCACCTTGCATGGGTGTCTGACGGCAAGTCACGTGTTGGTCCGCGTGACCGATAGGGTCCTTCCGGTACACAAGCCCCCCAGCCTTGAGGAGTGAAACGACGCAGAGGGTAAAAATGGCTCAACTGTCCTTCAGGACAAGGCTACCCGTTGTAGGGAAACGAAGAGTTGCTACGGTTGAGTCTTAATGATGAGTTATGGCTGCTGGTGGGAGATGAAGGGTTATAGCCGTTGGAAGAATGCCAAGGGTTATAACCGCTGAGTAGTAAATGACGCATGCGAAAGGTCGCGCGTTGTGGGCCATTGGATCTAAGCGATCCAACGGTACGCAGAGGGGTATGGCTTTCAACGTGGTTGCGGGAACGCCTATAAAAAGGTGTGTAGGGGGAAACCTCAGGCACGCTGTTAAGCTTGCTCCGAGCCGAGATCATCCAAGTGCTAGATTATTCACTGATAATAGGTCAAACTCAACCATCAGGTACGTAATGGCAAATTCAGGTATTGTTCATGTTGGCTCTTCTGGGGACACGGGTGGCTCAGATAGGGTCGCTTCGGGGGCAGCGTTGGACTGACACAACAGGTCGGCCTCGGCGCCGAACGGATCCAACAACACTGGATCCGCTTCGGGGTCAAGGCACATTACTAGCGAAGGCGATTCCGCCTCGGCAATAGGTTCGGAGGAACGGCCGTCTACGGGTTCACGGCAGTTTCCCCCTATTGCGACTCCTGGTTATTCATGGGTGCACGGGGAAGTGGGTAGCGTCTACTCTCGGTACGCCGACAAGAATTCGATCGCGCTTTTTCTCTCTGCGACGACTTGTGTGACCTTCCCGGCCGAGGAAGATCCTGCTCCTCTTTTCTTTCAGCTGTGCCGAGGTGACGGCGGTCCAACCCAGACTTCGTCTTCTTAGATCGAGGAAGCTGTAAATACCAGTTTTTTTACATGTATGACTACATGTTCCGCGATCTAAAAGTGACACTGCCATTCGACAAGTATTGCATGGGGATACTGCGCTTGTTAAACGTGGCGCCGACTCAACTTCATCCCAACACCTGGGCTGCCATGCAAGGGTTTAGGCGGTTGTGCTCGACCCTCGGCCTTCAACCTACCCCTCTCCTGTTCTTGTACTTCTACTCGTCTCGGCCAGCTAAGAAGGTCAAGTGGTTGTCATTGATTCGGCATGCCGACTGTTTGTTGCAGCCGTTTACTACCTCTTATAAAAACTTTAAGAGAGGATTTCTTAAAGTGATGATTAGGCCGTCGACGGGGAATAAGTACTTTTTTGATGACGACGGACAGCCTCTATTCCCGTTGTACTGGACTCGGAAGCCGCGCAAGTACAACACAGTGTCCAAGTCCCGGCTGTCCCCTGAAGAGCGCACTAGTTTAAAATTTTTGCTGAAATTGCCTCGGCCGCTACCGTGCCGACCTCTTGTTCGGTTACTTGAATCGGCCGACCCGATCGAAGAACTAATCGATAAAGTAACTTTCCTAGTTGTGTAGGTTCTTACGTTATCATTGATTTTGACTTAATGATGTGCAGGTATAATGGCGAGCCGTGTGGACGATGATTTGGACATTCGGTCGCTGATCCACAATCGGCTGGCGACGACGACGGGGAACCCTGTTCCGGCTGACACTCGTGCGGCGGGCCATACATCTCAACCTCAAGGTGGGGGGTCGGGTCCCACTACTAGGGTGAGGAAGGGGGCTAAGGGTCCGACCCCGCCTCAAGCAGAAAAAAGAAGGCCTGAGGGAGGCAGGGCCGTAGATGAAAGCCGGCGGGCAAAGCAGCAACGGCTAGCCAACCCGAACGCTCCTGAGGGGTTGGTTGGGCCTAACTTCTTGGCCGGCAACGTCAACGCTCAAGATTTCTTGAGTCAGGACCTGACCTCCGAAGCTGGGCAGGGGGTGCTGAGCCGCATGAGTTCGGCTCAAAAGTGGAACTTCTTTTGCGAGTTCCAGGTGCGGGCGGTTGCTTTGGCTCAAAGTATTGTGATGGAGCCGAACGGAGAAGCGGACGGCCTCCATCGTCAACTGGCGGAGCAAGAGAAGTCTTTGCAGGAGACGTTGGCAGCGTTGACTGATGCTCAAACGGCCAACAGCAAGTATCAGGCCGAACTGGACCGCCGAGGGCGTACTGCTGATGACTTGGCGCTCAAAGTCCAGCGCTTAGAGGTTGCCTTGAGGGGGGAAACGGAGAAGGTTGGGCTGCTGACCAAAGAGCTGGAATCTGAGAAGATAGCCTTCGGGGCTTACCAAGAAAAAGCTCGTAGCAAGGTCTTGTCCCAGCATGAGGCTGGGTTCAACCAGGCGGCTCGGCAAGCGCGCTACTTTGGTGACTTCCCCTCCGACTTCCAGCTGGACATGACCAAGGACTTCTTCCAGGGGAAGTTGGTGGACTTAACGTCTATCCCGCCGGATAAGCACCCGGACGAAGCGGCTCCGGTTCAGGCGGCCAGGCTGGACGACGAGATGGCCTACGAGGAAGGTGCCCCGGAAGACGGCCCCGTGCAGGGTGAGGCGGAGGTTCAGTCTTGAATCTTTTCTCGTGCGCCTCGTGTTAATGAGCCAGTAGTGCTCTAGTTGACTTTTGCTGTTTTGTTTTGTTTGTTGTGTATGGATGGGCCGATAGTGCCCCTTTTATCCTTGTACTTCCCCAGGCCGATAGTGTCTTAATGAATATGTTATCATTTCGGTTATAATTGCTTAGTTGTCGTATTTATTTCACACGGTACTGAAAATTGGTAAGACTTGTAAAAATTTTAAGCCGCGTCCTTAGCCGAGAGACATCTCGAGAGGGAAGACTTGTAAAAAATTTTAAGCCACGTCCTTAGCCGAGAGACATCTTGGGAGGGAAGACTTGTAAAAAATTTTAAGCCACGTCCTTAGCCGAGAGACATCTCGGGAGGGAAGACTCGTAAAAATTTTAAGCCGCGTCCTTAGCCGAGAGACGTCTCGGGAGGGAAGACTTGTAAAAATTTTAAGCCGCGTCCTTAGCCGAGAGACATCTCGGGAGGGAAGACCTGTAAAAAAATTTAAGCCGCGTCCTTAGCCGAGAGACATCTCGGGAGGGAAGACTCGTAAAAATTTTAAGCCGCGTCCTTAGCCGAGAGACATCTCGGGAGGGAAGACTTGTAAAAAATTTTAAGCCGCGTCCTTAGCCGAGAGACATCTCGGGAGGGAAGACTTGTAAAAAATTTTAAGCCTTTAAAATTTTAACTATAAGCCAACATCCGATGTCTGAGATTTTGAAGTGTATTCTTATTGACTTGATGCCTCGTTAAAAACCTTGCCAATCAAAAACCCCTTTTCACAATTTTATAAGGGGAAAAAAGATCGGTTCAAGAAAAAGAGTGCACCATTTTACACACAATTGTAAGGTAAATACAAGTTGGGTTCAACTATAATACGTCTTCAGATGTGTTGAATTCCAGGTCCTCGGAATGACTTTGCCGGACAGCTCCTCCAACTTGTATGCCCCATTGTTAAGCGCATGCCGTATGCGAAACGGTCCGTCCCAATTAGCTGAGAGCTTGCCCTCGGAAGCGTTCCGCTTGGCCAGACCAATTGCTCTCCAGACTAGGTCACCCTCCTGAAACGTCCTCGGCCTTAAGTTAGAGTTAAAGCGTCGGCTCATTCGTTGTTTGCATGCTTCTGCCACCACTTGTGCCTTTTCTCGCCTTTCATCGAGGACATCCAGTTCGGCTCGGCATGAGTCATCATTAGATTCCTCATGAAAATGCTGTCTCCTGAACGAGGGTTCGCCTATCTCCACCAGAATCATTGCATCTACGCCGTACGTCAGGCGGAAGGGTGTTTCCCTGGTAGTTGATTGCGACGTACATCGGTAAGCCCAGAGGACTTCCGGTAACTCTTCGGCCCATGCTCCTTTAGCCGTACCGAGACGTTTTCTGAGCTGGGTGAGAATAACCTTGTTTGCAGCTTCGGCCTGGCCGTTCGACTGAGGATGTTCCACTGACGTGAACCGGTGCCGAATTCCAAGGTTCTCAAGGAAAGCGTTGAACTTCTTGTCTGTGAACTGGAGGCCATTGTCCGAAACGATGGCGTATGGAATGCCGAAGCGGGTAACCAAATTCCTCCATACAAATTTCTGAACGTTAGTTGACGAGATGCAGGCGAGCGGTTCGGCTTCTATCCACTTGGTAAAGTAGTCGACCGCGACCAAAAGAAATTTTACCTGTCCTTTTGCGACGGGGAACAGTCCGAGCACGTCGATACCCCACAACGCAAACGGCCATGGGGAGTTGATGCTGTGTAACTCGGTGGCCGATGCGTGAATGACATTTCCGTGTCGTTGACACGGTATGCACCTCTTGACAAACTCTGCACAATCTCCTTTCAGGGTCGGCCAATAATAGCCGGCTCGTAACACCTTTGCTGCTAGGGTCCGGCCTCCGGAGTGGAATCCGCAGATACCTTCGTGGACTTCCCGCATTACATATTCAGCCTGCAGATTGTCAATGCATTTAAGCAACGGGGTGGAGAATCCTCGCCTGTAGAGCTCGCTAGCTACTATGGAATACCGAGCTGCTTGGATACGCAACTTTCTCGCTTCCATCGGATCGGTGGGCAATTCCCCTTGGAGGATGAAGTTCCGAATGGGAGTCATCCAGCTTGGAACTTCGACATCGGTAGCCATGCACTCTACGGCCACACTTGGAGAAGGGACTTCGAGGTGAATTGTTGTTCTTAGCTGTCCCGGTTTTCTAGTGCTAGCGAGCCGAGCTAACTGATCGGCTTGTTCGTTGCTACCTCTTGGAATATGCCGGATTTGAACCTCGGCGAAATCATCTTTGAGTTTCTGGAAGAGGTGATAATACTGCAACAAATTAGCATCTTTGACTTGAAAGTTGTTGTTGACTTGTTCGGCCACAATCTTTGAGTCGGTCCAGCATACGACTTTTCTCACACCCATTTCAGCTGTTAGTCTCATTCCGGCCAGCAGTGCCTCGTACTCCGCTTGGTTGTTAGATGCTCGAAAACTGAAGCGGAGCGATTGTTCTACCGTGATGCCTGAGGGGCTAGCGAGAATTATCCCCGCCCCGCTTCCTTGAGCGTTAGATGATCCATCGACATGCATGGTCCACGGGTCGTCTTGAAAACTACCTGCTGGGGTGAGCTCGTTGACGAAGTCAGCCAAATGTTGTGACTTGATAGGTCCCCTCTGCTCAAAAGATATGTCGAATTCTGAGAGTTCGACCGACCAGGCCATCATTCTACCAGCAATTTCTGGCTTCCAAAGGACTTTTGCAATCGGGCAATCAGTTCGGATTACCACCCTATGACTTTGGAAATATTGCCTGAGCCTACGAGCAGTGTAAACGAGCGCTAAAGCCATCTTTTCTATCAACTGGTAGCGCTTCTCGACGTCTTGTAGTGTCCGACTGGTAAAGTACACCGGTCGCTGATCCTTCTGGTCTTCTTGTATCAAAACAGCGCTTATCGAATGACCTGATACGGCCAGGTAGACTATCATATCGGAGCTGGCATTCAGTTTGGAAAGTACCGGGGGTGAGCTAAAGCGTTGCTTGAATTGTTGGAACGAATCTTCACATTCGTCGGTCCAGCTGAACTGCTTTGCTTTCTTTAGCAGGGCAAGGATTGGCTGAGATATCTCGGCCAGCCAAGGAAGGAACCGTGAGAGCGAGGTAAGCCGACCTGCTAACCTCTGTACTTCCTTAAGAGTGTCGGGACTCTTCATCTCCAGTATGGCCTGACACTTATCCGGGTTCGCCTCAATGCCCCGACTGGACAACATGAACCCCAAAAACTTTCCACCTGAAACACCAAATACGCACTTTTCAGGGTTCAGCCTCATCCGGTGTTGCCTGAGCGCTCGGAACACTTCAGCGAGGTGGTGCACGTGGGCAGAAACTTCGCCAGACTTTACGACCATGTCATCAACGTAAACCTCCAGGCACCGACCGATCTGATCATGGAAAATTTTATTCCTCAAACGCTGGTATGTGGCCCCGGCGTTCTTCAGACCGAACGACATCACCCGGTAGCAGTAGTTGGCCGTTTCGGTGATGAACGCCGTTTTTTCTTCATCTTGAGGATGCATGCGAATTTGGTTATACCCCAAATAGGCGTCTAGGAAGGATAGGAATCGGTGGCCGGACGCCCCATCGACGAGCCGATCGATATTGGGCAACGGGTAAGCGTCTTTCGGGCAGGCCTTGTTCAAGTTGGTGTAATCAGTACACATACGCCATTTCCCATTCGGCTTTCGGACCATGACCACATTGGCCAGCCACGTTGTGTAGTGCACTTCTCGTATAAACTGCGCTTCCAGCAATCGGGCTACCTCGGCCTCGATTGTCGCCTTCTTCTCCTCTCCGGTTTTCCGACGCCGCTGGGCAATCGGCCTCGCCTCCCTACTAATCGAGAGCTTATGGCAAAGAAAGTTTGGGTCGATTCCAGGCATGTCGGAGGGGTGCCACGCAAACAAATCTCGATTGTCAAGGACTACTTGTTCGATAGCTGCCTTCTCTCGTTCTGAGAGAACGGTGCCTAGATAAGTAAGTTGTGCATCAGAAGTCCCGACTTGGAGAGGTTGCTTTTCTTCAATAGGTTCAACTCTTTCATCTTGATCCATTCTGGGGTCAAGGTCGAGTGCCCCATCTGACGATACCGAGTGGATACGCTTGGGCTCTTCAACAATTTCCGCACGAGGTTTCGGTAACCGCAGGCTGGCAAAATAGCACTCGCGTGCCGTTTTCTGGTCGGCATGGACGGTGATCACCCGCCCCGAACCGGATGGGAACTTCATGGCCAGGTGAGGTGTGGACACGATAGCGTCGAGTCTGTTCAGAGATGGGCAGCCAAGCAGAATGTTGTAGGACGTATTGGCGTTGACTACCACATATTTTACCGGGATGTCACGGTATTCTGCTCCTTCAAATCCGAAACGAGTTGACAACTTGATATAGCCCTTTGTTTTAACCCGTTCGCCAGAGAATCCGACCAACGGTTCGTCATACGGGATTAACTCAGACTCCGGGATTCCCAACTGCTTGAACGTGCTCCAGTACAAGATGTCGGCCGAACTTCCTTGATCCACCAGCGTTTTTCGCACAATGCAGTTATGAATTTCGACGCTGATTACCATTGGGTCGTCTTGATCTGGGTCAATCCCCTTGAAATCGGCGCTGGTGAAGGAAATAGTAGGCTGTGAATGCCGAGCCGTCTCAACGGCATTGACGTGTCGAACGGCGCGTAGGTGTCTTCTTTGCGCCGATGAAGAAGAACCACCACCTGCGAATCCGCCTGCTATCGTGTTGATAACTCGCCTGGGTTGTGATGTAGGTTCCGAGCTTCGCCTTTCTCTGGAGCGGCTGCGTTCTCTATACCCGCGTGTCTCGGCTCTGGGTTCGGGGTGATCAGGCTGTCTCGACCGATCGGTACGCCGGGATGCATTGGGACGCTCCACGAAACCCTGTAGTTGTCCCTGCTTGATTAGATCCTCTATCCTGTCTTTCAACGCCGCACATTCCTCGGTTGAGTACCCCCGATTACGATGATATTTGCAAGACCTGCTTGTGTCGGCCTTGGGAGGGGTCGAGGCTCGTTTCGGGACCGTCAATACTTCAGAGGCCAATGCCTGCTCTAGTATAGCCGCTCTACTAGTGTTCAGTGGGGTGTACTGCGGGTATCTCGGTCCGTTCCGGGACCTCTCCCGGGGTACCAATTCCTTCGGTCAGCTTCGGGTATTGCCTTCGATCGGCCTTTCCAACTTGGCCGCCACCTCTGTTCTAGCCTGATTGCGAAACTCGGCTAACTCCTCCATCTGCATGTACTTATCGGCTCTTCGCCGAAGATCATCCATGTCTGTGGGCGGCTTTTTGCATATGCTATTAGCGAAGGGACCCGACTTCAAAGCGGTAGTTAAATGATGCAAAGCGACGGCGGGATTAAGGTCTCTGATCTCCAAGGCCGCCTTGTTGAATCGAGTCATGAACGCCCGTAGGGACTCCTTGCGCTCTTGACGAATACTGACCAGGGCTAGTGAGGTCAACTGGTGAGGACGGCTAGTGGCAAACTGAACTGTGAACTGGGATGCTAGCGTGCTGAAGGAATCGATGGAGCTTGCCGGGAGTCGGGTAAACCAACTCAGCGCGCGACCCTTCAGGGAGGTCGGGAAAATCCGGCATAGCGCGGCGTCATCTGTGGTACTCAAGGTTACCTGCGTCAAGAACACGTCCACGTGTTCGTCTGGGTCTGTGGTGCCATCATACTTATCGAGGGGGAGTGACTTCCAGTTGTCGAGAAGTGCTGACTGCATAATACTCGTTGTAAATGGATGTCGGTGCGCTCCGGTCGGCATTGACTGTATCGTCGTGCGGCCGATGCGTGGATGCCGTGGGCCGCGACAGAGGTATTCGGGGCGGTCATGTGCTGACCATGCGAGTGGAAAGATCCTTGAGAATGGGTTGTCTCGGAGGGTTTCCAGGTATCGTCTCGGTGTTGACTCCTTAGGTTAGCATTTTCCGCTCTCAAGGGAGCCATCTCGGCCGCGTCCCTCTCCCGTTGCTGCTTCATGGCAGCCATTTCTTCTTTCAGCTGTCGCATCATTTCAGTCACATTCGTCTCCTCAATGGTCTCGGCATTGTCGGCTCCCGATTGATGCTCCTCGAACTGATGATCTCCCATGTTGGTCTTTCTTGTCTTTACCGTGCTTCCCTTCAACTATCTTTCTTTGATGTCTCTCGGTTCGGCCCCACGGTGGGCGCCAAAATGTACCTGTCTAGGGGCACACTCGTACTCTGCAGTGAGGGAAGGGCCGAACGAGGGTCTTCAGGTGAGCTCTTCTGCGCGAGGGGGGGGGGAGGTACCTGCAAAAGGCACTCCAACGCTCAAGTCAGGACAAGCACGATATTCTAGGGTAATTAATGAACAGTGACATACCTTGACAAAAGTGACCTATTTATACTACCACTGATGGGCCTTGTCAGTAGTGGGCCTCTCCTGAAGTTTACCAAATTAGGTAATACACCGCTAATAGGCTCATTATGCTTTAATCACGTACTTATCCTCATTAATCATGGTGGAGGCTATAATTATTATCTCGTCCCTCGGCTCGGCCTTAGGCCGTGCCGTTTACACGTTTGCTGCGCCTTTCGGCCCGGCCTTCGGCCGAGTCGTCATATGTTTACTGTGCTGTTATACTTGATCGGCTTCTGTCTGAGCCGGTGTACGTCTTGCGAAGCCCACGGTTTGGTTCGTATCAATCTCACACCGAGCCGATTGCGCCATCCGACTCATAACATACTTTCAGCTGTAATCCGAGCCGGTGCTAATGTTAAGGCTTTTAGGGTTATTCACCTTGCATGGGTGTCTGACGGCAAGTCACGTGTTGGTCCGCGTGACCGATAGGGTCCTTCCGGTACAGAAAAGAATGATGCTATACATTCCAAAAAACGACCGAATCATCCTCCAAATAAATAATAAAGTGACATTTGTTAAAAAATTTAATTTATAATATTCATCATCAGTGTGTTAATTAATTTTTCGGACGATTATGTTCGAAGGATCTATCATTTTTCATTAGAAAAATATTGACAAAGTGGTATGTACTCAACAACACGCAATAACTCGACCCCATTGAACAAGCTATAATATAAAAAAAATGAAAATTGAGTGGTGAATGGTGATGCGCCTCGATTGTCGTCTCAACGAAAATTTGGTCCCATTAAGGAAGTAATAATGTCTATTGTGATTAGCAATGTGCCTCAACCCGCATCTCAAGGAAAACTTGACCCTTTAAACAAGCTATAATAGAGATTGTGATCAGTGGTGTACCTTGACTCGGGTATCAACAGAAACTCGACCCTATCAAACAACAATAATCGAATTTGTTACCAGTGGTGTCTCAATGGAAACTTGAGCTCCCCTAGAAGTGCATCTAAAGAGGTGATCTTGACCAACAAAGACATACATGTAACCTCCCGTAGAAAGATGAAAGCCAAGAAGCAACAAGAAGTTCCACACAATCAACAAAGAAAATTAGAAAAACAAAGCCCAAGCCCAACTGAACATGCATTAGTCCAAACAATTAGAACCGAGTTTCATTACATAACACAAAATGAGACAATGATGAACAAAAATATCTGGTTACAGCCTCGTCTTTCGTTACTGTACAAGTCTGTTCTATGAGAGCAAAGTCACGAGCAAAGTTCAGGTAGAAACTTAGGGGGTGTATTGATTTAGGATTTCGTAGGATTTTAAAAGACTTTTCTTGAGTAAAAAAGTCCATTGATATTCAATCAGGATTTTATGTCACTTAAAAACAATTCAGTGATATTCAATCTGGATTTTCAAGATTTTTTAAAGAGTCTATTAAAATCTATTGGTATTCATTTGAGATTTTTAACAACTTAAAAACAATTCATTGTATTCAAAAATATAAGGATTTTAAAATATTGTTGTGTGAGAGAGATTTTGAAGGACTTTCTAGTTTATCTATAAATACCAAATTCATAAAACAATCTCATCCAAACTCATCGGGTTTTGAATGATTGTTTGAAGTGACTTTTCAAGAATTTTCAAGTGAGTTTTTCCCCTATTTTGTGAAATTCCGATATGTAAATAATAGAGTTATTGACTTGCTCTTAGGGATGACAAAGTGGGTTGTGGCCCGCGGGCCGGCCCGTTGGCCCACCAAAAATTGGCAGGTCGGGCCCATCATTTCAACCTACCAACTCGCTAAGCCTGCCCTGCCAAGCCCGCCAACCTGCCGGGCCGGCCCGCCACAACCCGTCGGCCCGCATATATATTTTTTTAAATTTAATTATTTTTATGTTTATTTTATTTTGATGTAGAAGATGAGGATGATGATGATGATCAAGAAAAAAAGTAGCGACATCTTCTTCTAAGAGAGCTTCTAATATTCTTAAAATAAAAATTTAAAGTTAATTAATTATATTTAAACTTGTTTTGTGAACTATCAAAAAATTTAGTTGTGTAAGTTTATAATTTAGTTTTGATTTTGGTGTAAATGGACTAATTTCGATTTGATTTTGTTCTAAGTTTGTAATTTGTTTTTGTTGAACATATATTATGTACAATATGTATGCATTTTTAATTTCATATGATTATATTTATTTATTTGTAGCAAATTTTTTTTATTTGAACATAAAAAATATATTTTTTTTCAATTTTTTTTTATTTTTATTTTTGTATGCGGGCTGGCCCGCCAACCCGCCAGCTCGTCCTTAGGCGGGGCGGGCCAGCATCTCTAGCCCGTTTTACGTTGGCGACCCGGCCGGGCCGGGCCCGTTTTTGGCGGGCCAATGGCGGGCGGGCCAAAACGGGCCAGCCTGGCCTGTTTTGCCATCCCTACTTGTTCTATTTTTCTGTTCGTTCTCTTTAATTGACTTGCTTTATTTTATTCTATTTTATGTAGTTGAATTTGTTCTTTTATAAAACACAAAAAAATGCTTGATATCATAATCTCTACAATATATATATATATATATATATATATATATATATATATATATATATATATATATATATATATATGTAAAAGATGAATTTAATAGGGTTTCTATGAGTAGAATGAGATGAAAATGGATCTTAGTTGGGGGTTGAATTTAATAGGGTTTCTCTCTCCTTTCTTAAGTTTGTTACTCTTATCCCTCCTCCTTTTATGACTTAACAATTATTTTATTTTTTTCTATGAATTTTTTTTTTTATTTTTATATTGTGAAATTAGGAATTTTTTATATTTTAAAAAAAGAAAATTAATATAAGACACTGCAGTATCTAATTTTTTAGGATTTAAGATTTATGCCTTCATTAGCTTATTTTTTAAAAGAGGAAATATTGTTAAAATATTTGTTAGAATAATTTCCATTTATAAATATCATTAAAAATTATCATATAATATATAACTAAAATAATATATATATATATATATATATATATATATATTCTATATCTAAATGCTTATTCTTTAAATAATAATAATAATAATTATTATTATTATACTAATATTATATATATTGCATATGTAATTAGGTAAATAATTTTTTTGTGGATTGTGGATTTCCTAATTGACGCTAATTTTTAGCTCCATTTCGAGATGTAAGATATCATCTACAAGATTTTGCAGGTCAGGGTAATGACCCTGAAAATGAGAAATAATTGTTCAATCTTCGTCATACATCTTTAAAGAATGTGATCAAGAAAATATTTTGTATTTTTAAATCAAGGTTCACAATTTTTAAGTCAGTACCTCCATTTTTATTTAAGACACAAGTTGAACTTGTGTTAGTATGTGCAGTAGCACTACATAACTTTCTACATAAAGAATGTCGTTCCGATGAATTTTTAATTGAAGCGGTGGATGAACCTTCATCTTCAACGTTATCAATTAATGAAGATCATGCTTTTGAACCTATTATTCAAACCTAGGAATAAGAGCGAAAAAACGCTAATGCTTGGAGGACTATTATAGCTATGAATATGTGGGTGAATGTTATTCAAGAGGATAAGATATTATGGAGAATTATTATTATTATTATTATTTGTCTAGACATTATTATTATTTATTATTTTTTGTCTTTGACTCTTTTTAAATTTGAATGTAGAATTTTTTTTTGAAATTTTATCAAATGTCAAAAATCCACAAAAATTCTACAAAATCCACAAAATCCCACAGAATCCATTAAAATCCTGATTTAAAAGTCTTGAAAAATCCATTAAAATCATGATTTTAAGTCTTGTAATCCTGCAAAATCTTAAAAGTCATGAAAATCTTGCAAAATCTTTTAAAATCTGTAGGATTTTTTTAGTTAAAAAAGTTCTTTAAAATCCTAATCCAATACATTAAGAGGATAAGATATTATGGAGAATTATTATTATTATTATTATTATTATTATTATTTGTCTAGATATTATTATTTTTTATTATTTTTTTCTTTGATTCTTTTTGAATTTGAATGTATGAAATTTTTTTGAAATTTTATCAAATGTCAAAAATCCACGAAAATTCTACAAAATCCACGAAATCCCACAGAATTCATTAAAATTCTAATTTAAAAGTCTTGCAAAATCTATTAAAATCCTGATTTTTAGTCTTGTAATCCTGCAAAATCTTAAAAGTCATGAAAATCCTGCAAAATCTTTTAAAATCTGCAGGATTTTTTTAGTTAAAAGAGTTCTTTAAAATCCTAATCCAATACATTAAGAGGATAAGATATTATGGAGAATTATTATTATTATTATTATTTGTCTAGACATTATTATTTTTTATTATTTTTGTCTTTGATTCTTTTTGAATTTGAATGTATGAAATTTTTTTAAAATTTTATCAAATGTCAAAAATCCACAAAAATTCTACAAAATCCACAAAATCCCACAGAATCCATTAAAATTCTGATTTAAAAGTCTTGCAAAATCCATTAAAATCCTGATTTTAAGTCTTGTAATCCTGCAAAATCTTAAAAGTCATGAAAATCCTACAAAATCTTTTAAAATCTACAGGATTTGTTTTAGTTAAAAAAGTTCTTTAAAATCCTAATCCAATACACTCCCCTTATGTTGTGCCTTTAATTTATAACATTTGTATTTGTATTAGATAGTTCTGGAAAAAACACAAGGAATCTTATTAAAAATTTTGGAGACCAGCCAACTCTTCAACGATGAGCAGGAAATTTGATGAGAAGCTTGCCCAACTAAAAAAGGCTGAACAAAGATTTTTCAAGAGTAGAATTTCAACTCCCAAGATCCAAAGGGTACCTCTTTTGTTGCGACGTAATGACAAGTTTGTGAAGTATTGTACACCAAAGATGATATCATTTGGTCCCATCCATCATGGTAGTGAAATTCTAAAGGAAGGAGAGCATTATAAACTTCTATGGACATCAAAGTTTGTTGCAAAATACAATGAAAATCAAGATTCGGATGAAGTGACACAAGTTTTGCTTAAAAGAATAGAAGATAACATGGAAGAATTGAAGAAAGAGTTTGCTGATGACATGATATTGGAAGGGAAGTATGATGACAATGACCTTGCTTGGATGTTGTTTGTGGATGGATGTTCTTTGCTTCATTTCATGGAAAATCCTGATATACAGTGTCCAGAAGCACTAAACCTTATGCTTCATCATCTATTGCAAATTTGCACAGATGTAATTTTGTTGGAAAACCAACTTCTAAGGAGTTTACTTGAGATGCTAAGCAGAAATGAAAGTCCCACGTTGGAATTTTTATTTTTCAATGTTTTTAACTGGGGTGAACGAAAACTTCGTGGCTCAAGAAATGTCATTGTCCAAAATCCTAAACCAATTCATTTACTCGATTATAATCGCTCAATATACCTAAACCAGCAAGATGATGGTGATAAAGACAACAATTTTCAAATAGACCCAAATGTTGGCAAGTGGTATACTTATAAGAACATACGAGATCTAAAAAGAGCAGGGATTCGGATGATACCAAATTTGTCAGCAAAAAATCCATTTGCTTGAAATGGCATTCATTTCAAATCTAAGTGGTTTAATGGGGAATTGAGACTTCCAATATTTCATTTCCATGATAAAGAGGCCTATTTTTTTCGGAACCTCATAGCGTATGAGATATGTCCAGATACTCGTAGCAAATATGAATTTTGCTCGTTCATTTTATTCATGGATTCATTGATTGACAATGCTGAAGATGTGAAGGAGCTGAGATTAAGTGGTATATTTTCAAACTTGCTCGGAAGCGACCAAGACTTGGCCAATCTCTTCAATGAATTGGGTGCTGATCTGCCAACTAATAAATTTTCTGACTGGCGCCTCAGTAATGCTGTGGCCTTGAGCGAGAAACATATCGCTGTTAAGCAGCAAATTGAGAAGCATTACACAACTAAGTGGAAGACATGGTTGACTGAAGCTTACAATACTCATTTCAGTACCCCCTCGACTATAATTGCCTTTTTTGCTGCATTACTAATTGTAATTCTTACTTTTATCCAAACCTTTTTCACCATAGATCCCAGATGATTCATGAAGCATCTCGTGGATTAGTTTGGAGTGAGCTGTAATTTTTCAGAAACATAATGCGTTTACATGTCTTTTATGATGAATTGTTGATTGATCCATATAATTTTGTTCTCGTCGTCTGTAGATACTATATGCATTGGAAAAAGTGGACTCTGTAAATTTCAGACGATAGGTTTAAGACAATAAACAACAATTATGTAAATTTGGTCAACTAAAAAATGGTTACAGATATACTATATTTTTATTACGTTATACATATAATATATTAAACCTTAAATTAAAAAATAACATGTTTTATTATATTAAAGAAATAATAATAATAATAATAATAATAACAAATCTAAAATAGATATATTAAATTTTTATTTAATTTATTTTTTGCTGTCATATTTATCAGTTCTCACCTTCCAGAATAGAAAAGGAATAATATTTAAACCTCTAAGTCATATGATATGATAGAAATAGAGGCTGCTACACTTAATATGCATAAATAGTTTATTGAGTGATGTTTTTGCTTGTTTGTCTAAATAATTTGCTACAGGTTAACAAATATCTAGAGAACTACCAGAGGGCCCTTAGTGGATTTGAGGTTGCTGCTTTAAAGGATCCAGGTCTCTGTTAGGTCTCTTATAAGTGGACAGACTTAGGTTTTATAATAGGACTGAATTATTTTAGCAGATATTAATTATTTTAGCAGATATTGTTATAATTGTTTTAGCAGTTATTATTGTTTTTTAATTAGGACTAGATGCTATTAGTAGGGGGCAAGCGTAACTGCCTCTAGGCAGTTATTAGCAGAATAAACAGTGTTTTAAAACCAAGACCGACCCGGCCGGTCGGACCGGTTGGACCGGGAACCGGTGGTCCAGCCGGTCCGAATCTGAAGTTGGATCGGTTATGCAGTCGACCCGTTTCAAACCGGATTAAACCAGTCAATTTTCCGGTTCAACCGGCGAACCGGTGGGTCAAACCGGTTCAATCACTTTTTTTTTTATTTATAATTTTTTTAAGGGACCATAAATCACAAAAATAATAATGAAAATTGAATCTCTTAATGAAAAAGCAAGGAGCCTTATTAAATATAACAATGACTACTTGTTCTAATATATTTGTTTACAATATATACAACTTAAATAACTTTTATAGTATATTATTAATTTTAAATTATATATTTAATAATTCAATATCTATGTAAATATTACATATATTATTTTGTGATATTAATTGCAAGCATATTATATATGTACATATTATTTATATTTTTAATTTGTATTAATATACCGTTTAACATGTAATTTTTTTATGTATTTTTTTACAAAATAAAAATAAAAATAATTTTAAATAAGATAGAAAAATTTAAATTTAAAATAAGATATGAATTTATTAAAATTTATAAGTATAAATATATTTAATATGAATATTTTTTAATAAAAATAAATAAAAATCGAGTCATGCGGTTCAACCAGTGACCCACCGGTTCAACCTTTGACCCACTGACCCAATATCTTAACCGGTTCGATGACCGGTCCGGTTTTTAAAACTATGAGAATAAAAATAGTAGAAGAAGGAGGACAGAGATCAGGCAGTTTTTGAGTGGTTTTGGAAGGGAGAGACCAAGCTCTCCAACATCTTGTGAGGAACCTTTGTACTCAATTTAGTTTACTAAATTTCCTATATAATTTGTATTCTGTACCAGTTAAATTAAATAAAATTCAGTCCTTATTCTCATGCCAGTTGGTGTCTATCAGTCTCAATGCTGCAGAGGAGGTTCAGAAGATAGTCAATTTACTTGACAAGGTGGACAATCTTTTGAATATAATGAAATGAAAATTTCCTTTGGCTATGTAGTAGTAGTTTAAGCTAGTAATTTGCTGAAGGTCATTCATAGGTTTTTTCTATGGCTTGATATTCTTGCATGGAGGATTCTTTTCAGGATAGAAGCTGGTAACTTCAAGAAACATTAAAGTCTATTCTACCCTCTCCCCCAAGTACCAGCAAATTTTTTTAAAGGGTTGTAATCAACATTTTAGAGAATGCTGGTTTATGTACAGTTTATTATGTACAGGGACATGTAAGAGCTAGGCGAATGGCGTCTTTGGCATCATCATTGGTTTCTGTTGATTGTAAGCACTGTCCCGAGCTATAGGCTTCAATTCATGCCCTATTTTGAATTCTACCGAGTTAGATCTTTATTTTTTTCTTATATACTGACATGATTCATGCCTACCTTTTGGTGCAAGTGAAATCGTCATACAGAAGAGTTACCATAGACCACCTGTCAGAGGGTCCGAATAGAACTCTTGCAGTAGAGGGGAAAGTGTTTTTCTTTGTTAGGAGTGAGAGTGTTGCTCCACTGTAAGTCCTCTACTACTGAAAATATTTAACTATATATAATATTTTCCATAAACAGATTCATTTGCATTGGTAATCCTCATTTTAGAGTTATGAAATTTGATTAGAAGTGTGGAAAGAGTTTATTATGAACTAAAGAAATATTTTATTGAATGAGCAGAAAATAGGAGAAAGAAAAGAGCAAATGATTTGCTTTTTAAACCGTAAATGTCAAATATCACTTGTTTATGGATCAAATGTCTTTTTTTTCTTCTTTATTCTTGTTTGCCGTTTACTTTCTGTGTGCATTTAGTTGCGAGGAGGGAGAGTAGGGGTGGTTTGGAAAGGGAGTTTTTCAATTTTCAGTGGTGGGCAAAAGGGTGCCAGTCATGAAACGACAATGAAAAATAAATTTCCATAAAAATGATACATATTAATCAAAATAAATTAAAATGCAAACTTGAATTTATAATGTGTGTTTCATCTAATGCAACAAAATAGAGAAACTATAGTTTTTAAATTACTTTTTTCCTCTTTTGAATAGTTCTGTTCCTTTAACTTCACCAAAGAATGTTTATAATAAAATGTTAAAATTTTAACTGACAGTGGCATTTCAGTCCCTATTAGATATTTTAGAGTAAAAAAAGCATCTAAATAGACACTGGACATGAAAAGAGAGGTAAGTAGAGAAGCACCTATTGAACAACGAAACAGGGTTAACCATGGAAGTGTCATGGTGGCAGGTATTATTTTGAAAAACATTTGTAAGTATAAGGATTGATTTTAAAAGAGAAAATAGTGTAGGGTCTTAATCGAAAATTAATTGAAATTATGGGACCAAAATTTTAGTTTGACTAAAATAAATCTTTTCCTTTTTCTTCTTGAAGTTATTTGTTTAAATTTATTTTCCCTAATAATATTGGATTAGTAATATTTATTTGGTCTCGTGATTTAAAAAGAATATAAAATTTCACCGTTGAAGATGTCATGTATACATTGTAGTCTGGAGTGTGCTGTATTTTTCAGAAAAGAATGGTTTTCCATGCCATTCATGTTAATGTCTTGAGAATTGTTGATCAGAGCTAGATAATCTTGTCCTTGTCGTTATGCAGATACTATTTGGTTTGTGATTCAAATCAATCTTGCTTTGTTCTCTCAGTTTATGGTGTACGTACTGATGTGGTAAGAACTGCTAAAATTTTATGTCATCTTCTATTGTATTTTCCCGATGTGGAAATACATTTCTCTATCTTGCATAAATATCAAGGGTGGCGAACTAGTTGCACGTTTCCTTCAACTCATTAAGTGCATGTTTGGATTGGATTTTGAAACTTGATTTTACACTCTCTCTCCACGTTGAAGATGAATTTTACGTAGAAGCAAAATTTTTTTGCTTCAACTAAACGTGAAAATTCACGTTTGCGTTGAAACCCAAACATGCACTAAATGTCATCTTTACATAAAAATTGGCCTATGCTTAAGCATATGGACTTTTGTGCCATTAAGGGATAAAAGAAATGACTAAATATGATCATATTTAAATTATATTCATGTGATTAACTTATATTCATGTGAGATATCTTTCACACCGTCAAAACTAATAATTAAAGATTAACTTATATTCATGTGAGATATCTTTCATCATATTTAAATTTGAATCATGTTGCCGTATTTCTTACATACAAAAAAAAGAGTAAACAACTAGAAATTTTAAGGACAACCCAGTTCTGAATTAGAAAAGAATGATGCTATACATTCCAAAAAACGACCGAATCATCCTCCAAATAAATAATAAAGTGACATTTGTTAAAAAAATTAATTTATAATATTCATCATCACTGTGTTAATTAATTTTTCGGACGATTATGTTCGAAGGATCTATCATTTTTCATTAGAAAAATATTGACAAAGTGGTATGTACTCAACAACACGCAATAACTCGACCCCATTGAACAAGCTATAATATAAAAAAAATGAAAATTGAGTGGTGAATGGTGATGCGCCTCGATTGTCGTCTCAACGAAAATTTGGTCCCATTAAGGAAGTAATAATGTATATTGTGATTAGCAATGTGCCTCAACCCGCATCTCAAGGAAAACTTGACCCTTTAAACAAGCTATAATAGAGATTGTGATCAGTGGTGTACCTTGACTCGGGTATCAACAGAAACTCGACCCTATCAAACAACAATAATCAAATTTGTTACCAGTGGTGTCTCAATGGAAACTTGAGCTCCCCTAGAAGTGCATCTAAAGAGGTGATCTTGACCAACAAAGACATACATGTAACCTCACTCCCGTAGAAAGATGAAAGCCAAGAAGCAACAAGAAGTTCCACAAAATTAACAAAGAAAATTAGAAAAACAAAGCCCAAGCCCAACTGAACATGCATTAGTCCAAACAATTAGAACTGAGTTTCATTACATAACACAAAATGAGACAATGATGAACAAAAATATCTGGTTACAGCCTCGTCTTTCGTTACTGTACAAGTCTGTTCTATGAGAGCAGAGTCACGAGCAAAGTTCAGGTTGAAACTTAGTTTAGGTACAATACATGCATGATACAAAATGAGATTTCTATAAACATACTAGAATTATAACTTCGACTCTTTTAACAGGACTAGCAATAGCATAATGATGTTGCTTATTCGCAAACCCGTTAGTTCCATAAGCATCAATAACGTCTTTTTTCTATAAGTCTAGTAAAAAATTGTCACATACTAAGACGGTTGGTTCCAGTGTTTGATTTAATTTCACATGGAAATAGTACAGTCTAATTCTTTGGCAGCAGTATCAAGAAAGTTAATAGACAATCCGTTTGAAAGTCGGCTGTGAGCTTCCCAAGTCAAGCACTTTTCTATGTCAGCTTGCCAGTCAATGACATCCAAATTGAAGTATTGATAAGAGGGGTTGTGGGTGCCATTTATTTTCCGAGGTTTAGGACTACATCTGATCGAACCGGTATGCAAAATATCACGAAGAACCGATATACTCAGAGCTCGGACATGTGCGCTTGGATGAGAAAGACACCTAATTGTAGCAGAGAGGCGACACTGCATGTGGTATTTCACAACTTAAGTCAATAATTATATAGAAATAAAAAGAAGAACAATGATGTGACATGCTATAGTTTTGCACCTGATTGCCCTTTCACAAATACGGGCTAAAATACCCTTTTGTTCTCTCATTGTATTTTGCTATTTTTTAGTATTGGTCTCTTATATTAAAAAAAATCATTTTGATCACTTAGAATATCTCTATTAAATCAAGTTGGTTCTTCCATCAATTTACCACTTAGTCAACTTGGTGATCTGTGACAAATCATAAGAGACAACACATTAGACGGGCATTATTCATGTCAGCCAAAGCTAACACCGTGTGATAAATTGAGGAATGACTAATTTGATCTAACAAATACATTTTATGAGATCAAAATGAAACCTTTTAAACTCATGAGACCAAATTGAAACTAAAAGAATAAGATTGAAGTCCAAAAGAGTATTTTAGCCCACAAATATTCACTAGTTGAAATCTAGAATTAGATTTACAATGTTTAACCTGCATATTTCATTCACCATAGCCCAGCTAAATTATAAGTTCCAATAGGGGAAGTTTGTTCACCTTTAAAAGGTTTGAAAGGCCATCTGCCACAGCCAATCCTGATTCTCCAAACTCGAGCACTGGCTGAACTGCTCTAGCTGTTGCTTCCAATAACTGGCCATTATAATTATATATTGAAACATGAATATCAGTAAAGCTCAAGTATAGAACAGAAAATTCAGTGCCACTAATAGCTGCTCAAACTATCAAGTTTGTTAGTGTCAGAAATTCAAAAATCATGATGTATTAGAAAGTTGGCTCAAAGATAAATAATCTCAGTAACATTTTGATGTAGCTTTCTTTGTGTGTGCTTAATCATGTCTTCTCTGAGTCCACGGATCATGTCTCACATATTTGGATAGCCAAAAATGAGCTCATAGATGAGGTATATTATTATAGGCTAAATTATATTTTTAGTCCTTTATCTTATTTTTAAGAAAAATGTTCATTTTAATCATTTATCTCCTAAATTTAGATCGATTTGACCATTTTCAAATAATGATTATTTTCAATTTTGAGACACAATTTTGAATCTTTTTTTGACTAATTCAAGATTTGAAACTTGCCTCATTAGATTTATTTATATGAAAATAATTGAATGCAATTAAAACTCAAACAAAAAAGTTTCATTGGTGAAAATTGCATGATATAAGTCCAAAAATATCTAATTTTACATTATTTTCTAATTGCTCATGGAATATATTTTTCACAAGATTTTCACCATGATTATACCTATTTTGAATTTGAACGCCAATTAAATTTCATAATTTTAATATAGGTGAATATAATGTTATTAGTTTCAAGTCTTGAATCAATCAAAAATTGATTCAAAATTATGTCACAAAATTGAAAATGGTCATTTTTTTAAAGGACCAAATTGATCAAAATATAAAAGATAAAATACTAAAATGAACATTTTGATAGATAAAAGACCAAAATGAATCTAAAAAATAAGATAAAGGACCACAAGTATAATTTAAGCATCATTATATAGTGCTCATGATCATTGGGAGGTAGAATAAGTAGTATTCCACTTTTTTTAATCTGTTTGTCTAAACTCTTAATTTAAAAGAAAGATTTTCTTTTTTTTTTTAGGAAATTATTAAAAAATTGTTATTTTAAAAATCACTTTTCTCAGAAACACATTTTTAATTTTAAATAAAGTGGCCTGATAACTGCCTCCAATCCATCAATGATCCTTTTTCTGACCCACTTAAAAATTATGTAGTTAGTGTAAATACAATGAGGAATAACAGAATTAAATGTGAATAAATCCTATTATGTAAGTAAATTTTTAAATAGAAATACTAATATGTAAGTGAGAAATGAGGTTTTTTTTCTGGTTTTATATGTCAGAATCAAGTTGACTCAGTAAATGCAGAGAACTTGAAAATTTGTAGGGAAGTTAATGTTCAAGCATACTACCTCCAGCTGTGGTAAAGTGCAAGCTTCTCCATCAACCAGCATCCCATCCGTGGCTCGCAGTAGTAAATCTGATGAACTTGCCACAATTACCAATGATTCTGCACTCTCATGATTCCTCATAAGTTCTACGATCAATTTTACAATCCGCTGATTGATTCTCCACATCTTCTGACCTGAATCATCATCCTTGGCAATCCAGGGCTGTAATTCCCTTTCCGCCTGACAAGTAAACAAGCCCAGGAAAGTGACTAAACAAGTGAAAGGCAGGAAATAATAATAATAATAATAATAATAATAATAATAATAATAATAATAATAATAATTTATAAAGAAATATACAACAAATGAACAATGGATAGATGAGATCTTCAGCATCAACTATTAAACTTTCTAGACAGTAAAAGCCAATTCCAGATGTATTAAAAATAATAAATATTGAAAGTCCATTTAAGAAATGATATATAAATTTTTGGGGTAAAAAATAGTAATTGTCCTTGCTTAACAGAATAGGAGTCCAAGTTAGTGACCAATGGAATATGAAATCATTCATGATAAGACGAAATTTTGGACCTGAAGAACAACTGCTGTAGCTGCTTTTGTTGGTGAGGCTGATACAACATTGCATAATGCATCAACAACCTACATAACATTAAATTCAAAATAGTCAGTAACAAACCTTTTCAGTGCAAACAAGGATATAAAACAGATATTTGGATCCACACGATCACATTGTACACATACACATTTATAACTATCTTATTATGTGTCTCAATAGGGTGACTCTTTGTCAATCTTACCGAATTTCTAGCATTTAAACAAAATACAAAAATGTGAATCCTTCAATACCTCTCACCAGTTAGCACATACTATTGTTTCATTTTACATTCATAACTTGCAAGTGCACCCAATAATATATTGTCTTGGCATGATGCTTCTTCCAGTTTACTGTAGTTTTTTGACTTGATCATAATAATCTGCCTTTGATGGAACAACTATTTAGTTATTTTCAAAATATATAAGTTTCAATGCTCATTAAGGTAAGTTGCTTTCTCTGCTTTTTAAAATTTCAGAACACAATTTCTTCATATGATACAGTTTCGGAATTTTGGCTGCATCTTTCCTATGTTTCTAGTGTTTACACAGGATACACCTATTTATCCTCATCTGCAGTTTTTGCTTCTCAGAACCCTAACTTCTATGATTAACAGGAACTAAGCTGTTCCGTCAAGGAAATTTTTCTCTCAAATTGTGTTATAGGTTAAAAACATATATAATTCAACCATTGGAAGATAAAAGAATATTAACTTCACAAAAAAGAAATGATAAAGTTACTGCAGTATAACATTTTTACTTGTACCTGTCTCCAGCCTTGTTGGGCAGAAGTGCTTTCTGCACAAGGTTGAGTTTCAGGAGATGCAATCAACTTGTGCCATAGCAGTGAAACTACAGAGAAACACAACTCTTGTTTCTCTGTCAGCATGGATCTCAGAAATATTTGCGTATTGCAATTCAATCCGATGTGCCTGTCCATTGTGAGGAAGTTGGCTAGATCAGAAGCATCCAATGAGAAACCTGTGACACCTTTACCCAAGGTACAACCTGATGTTTCATTTGAGCATGGTTTTGGTTTTTTTTCAGAATTATGGTTAAGTTTTGATGGGAATGAATCTTCTGAAGGTACACTAGATGTCTGCAGAGGGTCAAAGCAGCTACTACTTTCACACTGATTTTGCCCTTTTCCATCAAAACAAACAAGGGAATCCTTCCAAATGGGTGCATGAATTAAGGTTGCTTCTAATGGCTCTGCCTTGTTCACTATAGATGCAACAGCTTTGCTGTGAATATCTATGAGATTATACAGTGATGACGCCCTGGAGTGAATTTCATTGTCCCATTTGCAACGAATCAGAACAGACAGAGCATGCATGCAAGCTTTTGACCTCCTAAATAGTTCAGAAACATGTGCTGCAACCATAGCTGCTGCAACTATCTCATTTGAGCTGTAACTCCAAGGCGTACCAACAGAAGATGGCTTTAACGAAAATAGTGCCTCTAAAATTGCTAAAATTCTATGAGTATGACGTATGGCAGAATCCAAGCCATTCCGCAACTCATGGGAAGATCCATTTAGTCTAACAGGTTTGGCTATATCTTGCACATTATTGGAGGCTAAATGATTATTCCCCCGTGAAATCAAAGGGAACAACTGAAGCTCACAGGCAAGAGCACAAACAGCAGCCAGAACATAAGAATCAAACGCTGCTACAGGACCTTGCTTCTTCATTTTCCTATTTTTTGATTCTCTCCGGTTTTCAGATGTTGCTTGTAAGTCCTCAATGGTTTCCTCAGCTGAATAGTTATCTTCGCCTCTTGGCCTCTTGCTTCCACAGAATTGAGCTTCATGACTGACACAGACAGTTAAGACAACAAAAAGCAAGCGTGAAGCAAGCTCTACAGATGCACATGATTCTAAAAAGAGGGAATGAACCATAGTACGAAGTTCTGCCACGGCAAGGTTTTTAGAGGCAGAGCCAATGCCAAATAGGTATTTTGATTTTCTGTTCTGTTCTCGAGTGGACTCAGGTGGAAATGTCCTCTGAAGAATAGCTTCCACAGTAGCAGCAAATATTTTCATAAGACATGCTTCTGATGGGCTTCCACGAGGAAGATACTCAAGGACCTTAAGTAAGGGTATGTACAAATTCCATGACAGTATGGGAGGTTGTAGTGGGGTTGCAACTATAATTTCTGGAAGATCAACAGCTGAGGAACTTGTAGGAATCAGGCCATAAGCAGCTTCCCAAATGGTGCAAATTCTCCATTCAACCTCTGGACCATGGGCACAAAGCATTGATGCAATTCCTTGGGCAGTAGCCTCAATAGAGGCTTCAGCTGCAGGAACTTCTATCTGATCAACAACAAATGTTTTAGATCTAAAGTGTGCGGAAATTATCTATCTAACTGCACAAAATAAGTGTAACAAAAAAAATAAGTATGCTAACATATAAAAATGAACACAACCTGTTTTTTATAGGAAGAAATATAACCACCCAAAGGTTCATGTTGAACTTCAACTCCATCAACTTGTCTGAGAGGAGGAAAAAGTAATGCAGGCTGTGAAAGTATACGAAAAAGCAGAGCAGCTGCAGCATCCGCAGCTATACCAGCTCTCATGGACATCGCAGTCCCTATTGCACGCAAGAAATGCAAATGCATCCAATTTCTAGGAAGCTGCATTAACATATAACAGAAAAGAAAAACACATCAGTCAATTGGTTTTAAATCTTTCACAAAGTTTCTTTAGATGAACATATCAAAATGCACAATATGTCATCCTGAAGCTATTAATCCCACTGCAATGCACATATATAATTGATATTGTATATTGTACTTGTTCTGAAGTTGCAAAATAGAATTCCCTGAAATCTTCTAGAGGGGGTATAAAAGTTATACCACTCCATAGATGTACAAAGTCTAGACTGTATAGTGAGTGCTTTATGTAAGGGCCCATGGAAGCTAAGGACCTAGTTGATACAGAAGGGAGGGACCAGAGCAGCCCAATCACAGGCCTAAGATTTGACAAGTAAATTCTATGGGATAGGATGGGAATCTGTCATAGATTCATAGTTGGTTAAGGGGAGAGAGAACCTATCAGGTGGGCAGAATATAGGGAGGAAGTGGCAAGGAAGCAACGACGGCAGAGCATTCTCTTATCTCTCTTTCCGCTGTACATTGCACAGAGGTTCTTTGCATTCTCTGAAGGAGTAGGGCTCTGGGACTAGTAGGGGAAAATTTTTGTAATCTTTCCCATCTATTTAATAATATCATCACTTCTGTACTGTTCTACTTTTAATCTCTCTCAACAATTTTGTGCACAGTCAGCTCAGAACCCATAATGTTAACATGGCAGATCAAGTCTCAGCTAGAACACGTTAGTTAGCCTGCTGAGCTGGCAGCTACTGTAATGTCTGTTAGAAGTTAGTTAATCTTGTACTTAGTGTCTAGCTTGTTGCACAAGCTAAATGGAGCTTTATAACTTCTGGCCTGTAAATTAGAGATCAATTATCTTCATTCTTGCAAAACAGACTCAATTTTCTCTCTTTGCATCAGAGTAGTATTTTCTTACTGTTTCTCTCTTCCCAAACACTTTAAACTTTCTAACATGGTATCATAAATCAGCCTTTTTGGATCCATGGCTCCTGAGTTCAGCTCACACACCACTGATTTTGCTCCCTGCTATAATTCCCATGATGCCTCTGTATGTTTCCATTAGGACTCCTCTAAGTATGGGTATAACCCCCCCCCCCCCCCCCCACCCCAATTATCTTGTGGCCTCACCATATGGCAACACAAGCCTATCCCTCATTTTCGTGATTGTCAAATGGCTCACCTCAAGGTATGTCAGAACAATTCACATTTCCTGCTATGGGTTCTAAGTCTAACATACCTGAACAGCCAACAACTACAGTAATCCTCGTGTTCCTTTGTTCACTCAAGCTCACCCCAACCATATAAACCCTCTCAATCAGTCTCCTTAATAGATAGTGATGTATGGGGAGTTGGGGACCAGCAACATTCAAGGTACCAAATGGTTTGTTACCTTCATTGATGGCCATACAGGAGCCACCTAGGTATTCCTTATGAACGAAAAATAGAAAGTAGGAAGAATATTTGAAAATTTCCACAGCATGGTGCAAGTGCAAACACAATTCAAAACCAATATTAAGGTACTCAAAACTAATAATGGCTGCGAATTATCACTTAACATTGAATTCAACTAGGCTCCAAAAAATGAAGTCTCTTAAGGTAATATTGTCCTTAACTTGTTAAATGAGTACAACTGACATTGATAACTATTGCCTTAAGAAAAGAGATGAGAACATGCACTCAACAACCAATTAAAAATTAGTGTACTATGGAGTATTCAAGTATTACAAACTAGTTCTTGTCCATCATTGAAAAACTTATAAAAGTAATTCTCTCGTCTTTCTTTGATATCTTGACATGTAACCAAAACTTTCCCTAATTCATCCTCAATAGTCAATACATCTTATTAGATCTAAATATCTCGTTTTCCTTACTCTATTTTTGGCAAGCTTACATATCCTACATTCTCAACTTTTTTGGTTTCATGATCTTTTTAAAACTCTTCAAAAGCTTTAAATTGTGCTTCACTCACAACTTTTTTGGTCTTAATTTTTAGCATTATTGCATCCATGAAAGGCTTTAAAGCACTCTCTTTTGTTTCTTACCTTGTCTAATTGTCTTGACCACTTTCATTCCAAGATTTTTTAACTTTAGGCTCAACCTTGTTATTCACTTAATTGCTTTAGCAATTGTCCTAATCTAATTAGATATCTCATCTAAAATGAGGTTAGCATTGCCTAGTTATTCTCAATTACTTTTCTCGAATAATATCTTAGTAAAAGTCAAATATCATTGTCCCTTAAGTTGCTACCACTTGATTCTTTGATTAGTAACTTGATAGGATTTTTGTTTACACCTTTTGAAACAAACATCAAGAATCAATACCCTATGTTGCATAATAAGTATCTACGGGAATCACCTCGCAATTCTTATTTCTTACAAATTCTTTTAACAATTCTTAACAAAAAGAAATCAATTTGTGACTTGAACTTCCATTCTTAAAAGTGACCTGCACATGACTTTTAATGAATTTTCTCTTCCTAAAATGCCCTCATCTTTTTCCAATTGCTGCACCCACCTCTCCCTCTCCTTCACATCTCTCAACTTCCTCTCCACCCTCCACCTCCCTAACTGCATCATCGCCTCCACACTCCCACTTCTACTCCCATTCGCTTCCTTCTTGCCAACCATTTTGTGCAGGTCTCCTCACTGATGAGGGAAGTGCTCATCATTGTCTGGACACTGCTCATCTAGAAGAGGAAGGAGGCGACGCCATTGCCGGTGAACGTGAGGTTGGAGAGGTGGGAGGCGGTGTGGTGGACCTTGGTGAGGCTGACAGCGATGGCCATGCACACCAGCTGCCCGAGGTTTTTCCATACCGCAATAGCACACGTCCGGGTACAACGTCTTGTTGTAGCATGTCCAGATGAAGTAGTTGTCACCCACGGGAGTGGCGGTCTTGTCTTCGCGGCAGAGAATGTTGCTGCGAAGAGGAAGAGGGAGAGGACGAAGCACGTGGGTGGTGATGGTGCAATTAAGGAGGTGGAAGGTGAGGCGGGTGGAGAGGAAGTTGAGGGAGGCTAAGGAGATGGAGAGGTGAGTGTAGCAATTGGAGAAGATGAGGGCATTTTAGGTAAAAAAAAAATATTAAAAGTCATGTGCAAGTCACATGACACGCATCTTTGAGATCAGGATAGGTCGGTGTAACATTTGTTTAACTTTTAAGGAGTCTTACGATAGGCCTAAATTATGAAGAGGTATTGGACGCAATCTTGAAAAAAGTATAGGGAGTGCGAGCGTAATTTACTCTTATTTAAGTGACATTGAATTCCAAACCTATTCAAATATAACACCACCTAATTTACATCAATAATTAACAAAATTTTAAATAGATACAAACATAATATTTTAATTGACCAGAGTTAACAAGTTGGTTAAAATTAACAAATGTCGAATATTTTACAACCACTTTTTTTTTTTACCATATAAAGTGAGGTTCTTTTGGAATTTATTTTACTATTAGTAATTTAAAAACTTCAATTAGCTCAACAGCATTACTATTGTTAGCATTTCTATAGTTGATTTCTTTTTTACTGTTAACACGTTATGCATTTCAGCATGTCTTTTTTGTGTAAGGTATTATAACTAAAAAAACATTTTTCATTGTTTTAAGTAATATGAAAGATTGACATAAATCACAATGGCTAGTATATGACAATGAAAAGAGGAGGATAAAAAGTTGGCACAAAATTAAAATTAGCCATTGGAAAATAATTTTTCATCCTTAAGTTGAATGCTTTAAAAAATATGCAAATTAATTTAAATTCTAAGACCATATGCTATCAGATGTGAACTACCAAAGTAAATTGCTTTGGAAGGATCAGTGAAAACTAAAAAGTCTAAATACTAATGGAAATAACCAAATAAAGAGAAGTCAAAAAAATATATATTGATTTATGGGAATATGTAATACTCATTGGTATGCTCTAGGAGGACATACTTTAACTTTTTCTTTTAAAAGGAAAGAAAGAGATTTTTATTAAATGACACCGAGACATTGAACAAGTGGTACTAGTTTAGGTATTGCAAGCAAGAGTTTTAAAAAAAAAACTCCTAACCAAAATATGCAACCATAATTCAGCAAATAGGAGCTACATGAAATTATATTAGTCTTTACTTAAGAGGTTGTGGATGTTTAATCAATTTCCCTAAATATTTTATTAGCTACTTCCAACTGGGTGGAGTATAATATTGGAGCAAGTTTGGATTTTAGTGCTATATAAACAAACCTCAAGGTAGTGGACTATAGTTTTAAGTATAAGTTGCCTCATATTATACTTTATGTGGCCATAAATATATGTCTAACTAAACATTACTTTCAAATACTTTCACTATAACATTTTCTTAAAGCAAAATGAATTAATTCAAATATGTACTAAATATTTGTCCATTAAACAAAAAAAGCTTATGGATATAAGCCTATAAGTAATTGATTTAAAGAACTCATGATACAGGGTAGAATGACTAGTTTCAGGTATAGTAGTTTTTCTTCCAAATCCAAGAGTCTAGCAACTTATCCACACTTGTTGGAATATTCAGTGAAATAATAAATAGCTTCTAACATCCACTAGTTGTAAATAGCGAGAAACAAAAATCATGCAAGTGACAAATTCAGGAAAACAAGTAGATTCACCTACTATTAAGAAATATAAAAACGTGAAAGAAAATCTATTGAAAACCCAAATATATTCAATAATGTAAATGAACCAATGCACAGCCTGAATCAAGCACTGTTAACTCTTAACTATAAAATTTGGTTTTAAACCAAGTTCCATAACATTTTTCACTTATTGACGAATGAATAATTTAATTTCATAACAGAAATTTAATATGAAAACCATAAAAATGAAAATGCAGGTTTCCATTAATGTCAGCATTGCAGTTATTCTCTGACTATCAAGATTATACTTACCCTTATGCCAGATGCATAATCTTCAGCAGCCCGAAGAAGTTCTACAAGCTGCACAGCAGCATCAAGTGCATCTGGAGCCCAGGATGGAGGTGCTTCTAGAAGTCCAAGAAGAAGTCTTTGTGTAGCACTTGGAGTAGCAATTGCATAATATCTGCAAAGGTTAGGTGTATATGTATTTTCTCAGAAGATGAACTCTATGAACAACTAAAAAACAAGAAAGGTATGAAGTTCAAAATAACCTATGAAATAAACGAGCATATGGTTCCAGAGCTGGTAATCCAGCAACAAGATGCTCATCCAGAGCTGTTGTTGGAGGAGGAAGCAAAAGCGCAGGGACAGCAGCTGCTGTTAAAGTAGCAGTCTCATTGCGTGCAACTTCATCATCGCAAACACTTAATATAACTCCAGCACCATTGGCAACAGCCCATCTTGGAGTTGAAGGAACAAGTTGAGGATGCTTCCCAGAACCACGGGAAGAAGCTAAAATAAAGTAGTAATAACAAAAAAAAAAGTCATCTCCTTTACTCCTTATCATATTAAGAACATAAACATCGATGTCAATATGATAGTAAAAAATGATAATCTTGTCTAATAAAATGATGAATTTATATATATATAGCTGTTCAATGAAAAAGAACAAAAGTAATTCCTACCGGTGCATTGACGATGTTCAAACACACCAGAAGACTTTTGTTAATAAAGACAATTAAGTACAATCAATAAGTGCGTAAAAAAGAAAGAAAAAGTCCAAAAAAATATACAAAGATCACAGAAACAAAAATAAGAACATATTAGTTAACTTTGATAATATAATAATTAAGCTTCACGGTTCCAACATTTTATTCTTTTGTTATATTGGTTAAAACTTATAAGCATGCAATAGCTTTTTAGTATTTGTGAAATTTTTTTAACTCAAAGCATTCGAGTTCAAGTAGGCCATTCTCCGATTTCAACATTTAAACTGAATGGCTGCATGCAAAAAACCACCAACAATATGGATATAAATTGATTTTAGCCTTTTCAAATGAAAGTTCCCAAAGAGGTTTCTGCTGATCACTGATGCTGTTACTACAAATTTCTATTTAGGAATTTGTACATTTTCCTATCTTAACTGCCGAGTGCTTTATTCTATATCTTTCCTGCTCTCTCCCTTCTCCCTCATATTTTGGATGCCTCACAAAGAGTAAGTTTCTTTCAAAAACATGAGTTGCATGGCAAGATTGTCATACTCCGTTTAATTTAGAAAGCCACAAACAAAAACACATAATAATCAATAAGACTACAAAATAAAATTCATCTTTTAAGCCTGAAAATGAAAAAAAAAATGCTTACCTCATTTGAAGATAGAATAAGATTAACTATCCAAAATTTATAAGTAATTTAATTAGATTAACTAACTAAACTTATTTGGCCAATGATTTTTTCATATCATATTTGGATTAACTTATAAATGGTAGGTTAAGGTAGTGATGATGGAGAGGAATGAGAAATAAGACATGGAACATAAAGATTGAAGGCATAAGAAAATTCCAAATTCTGTGAACATAGTTAACTAACATATAGTGAAAACATAGACTCTGGCTCATGTGAACAAAAACCTTTGGATAAAAGTAGTTGAACTAGATTTTTAAGTGCTACAAAAAACTTTGAAAATGAAGAAACAACTTACCCAAACTCGCCACCTTCTGAAGAAATGTCTCAAATTTTTTGATATAATTGTTCAGAAGATGTTGTGGATAAACATCATTTAAAAAAAAAAATAAAAAAAAAGAATAGCATTCTGTATCAAGTTATTAAAATTTAAAGTACCAGTTGATGGGGGCTTGAGTTCTCCCGCAGCATATTTACCCATAACACCACTACACCTGTTAACACAAAGCAAAAGCATTGACTTAAGCAAAAATATACTCAGTGCTCATAGCATAACAAGATAATTCGATACATTATACTATGATAAATGGGAGACAAAGTGAGAGAGACTACAACCATGCTAGTTGTTACAATTTACACTACCGAGACAAAAATACAAAACTATGTACCCCTGAACTTAGTTATTTTATATTCCAACGAGCTTGTAGCTCAATTGGCACCTAATTGATCCTTTACGAGTTGTATGTAGTAATAATTTAATGATGAGAGACATAATGGAAACTGTGAAGTTTTGAGAGAGAGAGAAAAGTAAAATGAATTGTGTTATGTTATTATTTTCTATCACTCTCTAGAAATGATAGAGAGTAAATTATATAGACATACAAAGCTTACAGAGGAAGCCACACTCATAACTAACATGCTAACGTGGCAAAGCCACTCAGCTTACAACAGAATACAAAACATACAAATAAAGCAATGCTATCTAATACTCTATTAGAATCCATGTATTTAAACTGCACATTTGAATTGAATTACAACCCTCGTCCTTGTATATACAAGGCTCTTTCACCTTTCAAGAAAATTGGCTGTTTTAGTCAATGACATTAAATTTATCAATAATTTGAACTATGTTTCCAAAACTACCCTTAACATTCTTAAAATTAACCTTCTCTTTTTGTGTACTTAATTGTTTGTCACCAATTAATTAATGTTTGGAAGGAGAATAATGTCAAAGTAGATGAGAAAGGTATCTTTTGTGTCCATTAATATTCTCCAATCCTATTAAGAGAGAAATTTTTTATCTCATTAATTTCAAACATTTTTTTTTTGTCTAGAAAGTTGTTAATTAAATAAGGGTACTTTAGAAAAGAACAATCAATGCAAATGACAATCAGAAGAGGATCTTATAAAAAAAGAAAAACAACAAAAGTTAAAAAGGCTTTGTATATATAGGGTGGAGGTATTATATAAACTAAAGCAGTATTATAAAACCCAGACCAGTTATCAACTTGGTTGAGGTAGTGGGTTATTCCACTGGTTCAATTGGAGAGTCATCGGATGAATTATGGGTGGATGTGTGTTGATAATTGTAAAATATGTGTATAACTGTATGTGTATTTGTGTATATCTTTTAATTAATTTAGATAATTACCAAGCATATCTTATGCTTTCAAGTCATGTTCTTATAAAAAAAATGTATTAAAAATTAGTGTTGTTTATTTTAATAGAATTCTTTAAGTTTTAGGTATTTTGATGATTTTTAGTTTTTTAGACACAAAAAGAAAAAGAAGGAAGAGGCTGGTCAAAAAGATCCAAACGAGGGACTAAAGCTATCAAGATGAGTCATCTTGGTCAATTGAGCATGGCAATGCCGAGACTAATCAAGAAACATCAGGACCCCTAGCTTACGCGAGGAATCATGACTGTTCGAAGCAACCCTTTGCTTGCTAAAAGGGTGTCACCTTGGTCACTTGAGCAAGCAAAAGTTGAAACTCCTCTAGAAGTAATCACTTATGCTTGCTTGTGTGGACCACCTTGCCCACTTTAAGCGAGTTGATGCCACAAGTGCATATGAATTTTGTCAACAAGCTCACTTAAGTGACTCAAATGTGAAAAAAACCCCATTAGAATTATTATAAAAAGGGACTTTGGCGCAAAGAGAAAACATTCATTTGTTGTATCTTTTAGAGAGATTTGAGAGAATAAAGTGAGGAGCATCAATCATCACAAAGTTCTTGAAAGTTCCCTTTGTTTCTTTGTGGATTACATTAGCCATGAGTAGCTAGTTCACCCATTGTTAAGGTTTGATGTAGCTGACTACGAATCCATGTAACTCTTCCTATTTTCATTCAATTAACTGTTGTTCTTCTTCTCTTAATGCATGTTTTGACTTGATCACCCTTTGCATGATCCCATAAAAGTAATCGAGGTTGGAAAACTCTTATAAAACTATGATATGGAGAATAACACTAATAATGCCTATCACTAGGAATAGGATAAAAATTATTAGACAATGTTTTTAAACCTTTGATCTTAATGTGGGATGCTTAATTAACTTCACCAAGGAATTGAGATTTTAATTAAGAAACTTAGAATTTCTCACCTAAGGAATTAGGGGGTTAGTACTTGTGATGGCTGTCGAATTAACCTAATAATAACTGAAATTGGATAATAATTGGGAAAGATACATGTGAGGAGAGTCAAAGAAATCAATCTTTGGCTTCTTTTATTATAAATCTATCAATTATTTTTAACCTGCTTTCTGATATTAAGAACCCTAAAAATACATTTTTTACTTTTACACGTTTTTCAAACATATTTTATAAACTTCCCTAATTAGTGTTTAATTAGATTATTAAAAGTCTATGTAAATTTGATACTAGAACTTTTGTCCATTTTACTACTTGCAACAATTGATACACTTGCCAAAAGTCTAACAAGTTACTTGTGCCCTATAATTAATTAATTTTAATTTGGTGCTATTTTAAGTTTTACGGTTTAGGGTTTAAATTTCTACATTTAATTTCTACAGGTTTTATTTTTCTTTATCAAATCTCACTTCATGTTTTTAGTTCCTTAATTGTTTAGGTGAGGTAGAACTTTGATTACAGATCTTCATTACGACCCAAAGATTGAGAAAAGTTAGGAGGACTCTCAAAGGAATAAAAACATCGACATCAACAAGTGAGACAAAATACCTCATACCCTTAATCAATGGTAGAACCTAGAAGGGGACAAGTAGTGGTGGAAGAGGAGAGGCAACCAAATCCACCAGCTACAAGGAGGGCAATGGCACATCATGGGCCTGGGGAGTTTGACAGTATCACTATGCCAACAACTACAACCACACACTTTGAAATCAAGCCAACTCTACTAAATATGATCAGGGAAAACCAATCCTTTGGGGCAAATGATGTGGGCCCCCATGTGCACCTTGATGAGTTTACTATGATATGCAATACCATGCAATATGAGAATGTGCCTAATGACACTATCTAATTGGCAATGTTCCCTTTCTCCTTAATCGAAAAGGCAAGTGATTGGTTACAATCACTCCCACCTAATAGCTTCACCACATGGAATGAACTAGTGGATAAACTTTGCCAAAGTACTTTCTCCTTGAGAATGTCAAGTAGGCCAAAATCGACATCATCACATTCTCTCAAGAGGTGATTGAATCATTGTCGAAAGCATGGGATAGGTACAGAGAGTTGCTCAAAAAGTGTCTAACCCATGGCCTTGATTAGTATGATTAAATGTGTACGTTTTGGGATGGACTACAATCAGAAGCAAAACTCATCATGGATGCCTCAATTGTAGGCAATATTAATGACAAGACACCGAATGAGGCCATGATCGTCATAAACAAAATATCTAGTACCCATAGCTGTTCACAAAGATTTAAGTTTGCACCATAGTAAGGAGTTTACGAATTGGGATCCAATGATGCCATTCTTGCTCAAAAAATGCTCCTATCCTAGCAGTAAGGCTTCCACAACAAATGCAAGCACAAGTACCTACTCCTGCGTCTGTTTACTATGTCAATGGTTGAGACATTTGGAAGGACACATCTCCAAGGCCAATGTGGGGTGGTAGTAGTAGTAGAAGAGTCGCAGCAGGAGGTCAACTACATGGGAAATCAAGGAAGGTACGACAGTAACCACGGTGAAAATTTCAACAGAGGAGGTTGGTAGCAAAACCTAGTCTTGGAAGATGTAACCAAAATTCTACAGGCACCTCTAGCACACCCCTTTCATCACCTAAACCTAATTTGTATGATTGTCGATCAAAGCTAGAGGAGAGCCAAGCCAAGCTACAAGAGACTTTCAACTAATTTATACAAACCTCCAATTCTAATCAAAAGAATGCGCAGACTAAAATTGGAGACTTGGAGGTAAAGATGGGGCAGTTCCTTGCCCAGATTGAAGAACAATTTTCTAGCAAGTTTGTTGCATGAACTAAATCTCAAAGGTAAATGTAATGCTAGTCTTGCAAGAAGCAAAAAGTATTATGGAGTTGAGGTTGGTGAGAAGAGTAAAATAGAGGTAGATAAGGGTGAAAAAAATAGAAAAATTAAGAAAAGTGAAAAAGAGAGTGAGAGAAAAGAAAAAAGAGGTAGATGAATCCTTTTACTTTTCACCCCACACATCTTGTTTCTCACATTTACACAATAGTCTTCACACCTACTCTTCTTCACAATTTCCATTCCACATTTTCACTCATTTGGTTTTGTTTCTACTTATTTGTTTATCACATTTACTAAATACTCTCTTTTACTAACATTCACTTCATTGTGTCTAATAATGGCATTATTCATGAACTAACATGTGTCAATACTCCCCAACAAAACGAGCTGTAGAAAGAAAAAATAGTCATCTACTAAAGGTTTCTAGGGCTTTACTCTTCCAAATGTTAGCTCTAAATACCTATTGGGGTTAAGTTATCTTAACTCCCACATCTCATGAACACCCACTTGAGTTTTACATAATAGCAATCCTATTGAGTCCTTGGTATCCTATGTTCCCTTTTTCCCCCTAACATCAAGTCTGCCTTATTGTGTTTTTGGTTGTGTTGCATTTGTTCATTCTCATGCTCTTCACCATGGTATGTTAGACCCCAGAACAATCAAATGTGTCTTTGTTAATTATCCCTCAAATAGAACAGCATACATGTGTTATCATCCACAAGGTCATCAAGTCTTTGCGCCATGGCTGTCACAATTTCATGAAATTGAGTCATTATTTGTCAATCCTTGACTTCAGGGAAAAGAAATTTAGAAGTTTAGGGTGTGTCATTACATTTTTTTTGTCTTTGCAAGATGTCCAAGGAACCCATGGTGAGGTCATATATGAAATAAAAGAAGCCCATTATGAAGAGGAAGAGAGAGATCAATTTGTTGGCAAGAATTATAGGACATAAATTTACTTTGATCTCTCAGCAAGAAAAGTTGTCTAACCCATAGGTAAGGACTCCTATAGGTAACATTGAGGTTATAAGTGTTAATGATGACATTCAACGGTGGAAAAGACTCAATATCAAAGATTAGTAAGGAAGCCAATTTACCTATCTCACACTAGACTAGACATTGCCTACATTGTCACTGTAGTTAATCAATATATGCATGATTCCCAAGAGAGGCATATGCAAGCAGTTGATAAGATCCTCTAGTACTTGTAGGCAAGTTTGGGAAAGGTTATAATTCAGAAGAGAAAGCTCCCTGTTAATGGAGATTAATATTGATGCAGTCTATGCATGGTCAATCACAAATAGAAAATCAACTATTGGGCACCGTATGTTTCTAGGAGGGAATTTGGTGATTTGGAGGAGCAAGACACAAAATGTAGTAAATCAGTCTAGTGAAGAAGTTGAGTTCAAAAGAATGGAACAAGGTATATACAAAGGACTATGGATGAAGATTATACTTGACAATCTTAAGGTTAGGTTCAAGATTAGTTTAAATCAAATACACAATATAGGCTGAAAAGGCTAAGAGCCTAAGCCATCACATCAGAAATACAAAATATTAAAAAATAAAAGGCTTCCTTAGTAAGCTATTCTAACACTCCCCCTCAAGCTAGAGCATACAGATTGTATGTACCAAGCTTGGAACATAAACACTGAATTCGAGGTCCCCTCAATGACTTAATCATAACATCTACAAGTTGTTCATTGGAGGTGACAAATTTAGTAACAATTTCCTTAGACAACAGTTTCTCTCTTACAAAATGACAATCAACCTCTATATGTTTAGTTCTCTCATGAAATACTAGATTGGAAGTAATGTGGAATGCAACCTGATTATCACAATACAATTTCATTGGATAACCTTTATAGAATTTTAACTCCTAAAGAAGTTGCTTAATTCGTATAAGTTCACAAGTAATCAAGGCCATAACACAATATTCAGCCTCAACACTGAATCGGGCAACAGCATTTTGCTTCTTGCTCTTTCAAGATGCGATTTCCACCTAGGAATACACAGTAACCAGTAGTGGAACGTCGATCTATAGGACAACCTACCCAATCAACATCACAATAGCCAGAAATTTGGTTGTCTCCTTTGTTCTCATACAACAATCCTTGTCTTGGAGCCTTTTTGATATATCTAAGAATGCGTAAAATAGAATTCCAATGATCAATATGATGGACCTGCATGAATTGACTAACAATCCCTACTGCAAAAAAAAAACTTCAAGTCTTGTGATTGTAAAATAAATGAGCTTCCCAACCAATCTTCTATACTTCTACAAGTCTGTGAATGGTTCACCTTGATCAGCTATCAATAGGCCTACAATCAAACAAGCCAGTTTCCTTCAAGATATCAATAACATATTTCCTTTGTGAAATCACAATGCCATCCTTTGATTGAGCAACCTCAATACCCAAAAAATATTTTAGACGTCCAAGGTCTTTGGTCTAAAAATGACTAAGAAGATGTTTCTTCAATTGAGAGATTGTAGTTGCATCATTCCCAATAATCACTATGTCATCAACATAAACAATCAAATAAACACACCTCCCAAGCGAAGTGTGACAATAAAAAACTGAGTGGTCTGCTTCACTTCTTTTCAACCCAAAGTTCTACACTACATGACTAAATTTTCCAAACCAAACTCAAGGAGATTGTTTGAGACCATCAAGGGACCTTAGTAATTTGCAAACTAAACCAGACTCCACTTGAGCAACAAACCTAGGAGGTTGCTCCATGTAAATCTCCTCCTCCAGCTCCCCATGAAAAAACACATTTTTAATGTCTAATTGGTGGAGGCCAATGGAAAATAGCTATCATAGCAAGAAAGAAACGAACTGTAGGAATTTTGGCCATAGGAGAAAAGGTATCACCATAATCTAGGCCATAAATTTAAGTATATCCCTTGGCCACCAATCTAACTTTGAGTAGATCAACTATACCATCAGGCCCAACTTTTTTGGCATAGACCCATCTACAGCCAACTGGTTGTTTACCGAGAGGAAGTGGAACTAACTCCCATGTGCCATTATGCTCAAGAGCCTGCATTTCAGTAATCATGGCTTGTCACCATCTAGGATGATCAAGTGTCTCATGAACATTTTTGGGAATAGTAAAAGGAGATATAGAGGATACAAAAGAGAAATATATAGGAGATAATCGATGATAATTCAAAAAATTATAAACAGGATGAGGGTTCCAAGTAAACTAAATACCTTTGCAAAGAGCAATAGACCACCCTGAATTTGATGATTCTTCAAGTAATGTCAAATCAGTTTGTCGTGTCCAACGTTGATATGTGAGAAGAGGAGGTGGAGTATCTTGAATTGGACTATTTGTGGAAAAGGTAGGTTGGGTGACCTCGTGGTTGGAAGTGTTATGGGTTAAAATTTGAGGTGGTATGACCAGATGAGAAGAAACAAGCAGGACCTATTGTATTGTCACAAAATCATGTGTGGAGGATAGGAAAAAGGGAGTTTGTTTAAAGAAAATGACATATCATACATGTAAAATTTTTTAGTCTTTGGGGAGTAATACTTATACCCCTTTTGGAGATGAGAATAACCTAAGAAAACATATTTAATAACTCTAGCCGACAACTTATCTAGACCAGGAGAGACATGAAACAAGGGTTCCTTTAGAAAAATAATTGAATAAGGAATTTTATTCTCAAGAGAAGATGGCATTTTTGTTTATTAGAAAACAAACTTTGAGAATTGCATCACCCCAATGATGTACATGAACATTTGCATTGAGCATTAGGGTGCGTGTAGTCTCCATAAGGTGTCTATTTTTTCTTTCTGCTATTCCATTTTGTTGGAGTGTGTGTGGACATGTAAATCGATGTAAAACACTCTCTGAGGATAAAAAGAAAGATAATTCAGAGGATAAATATTCCTTGGCATTGTCACTTCCAAGAATTTTGATTATTTTTCCAAATTAGTTCTTAATTTCATTAAGAAAGAGAAAAAAATAGACAAAAGTTCAAAACAACCTTTCATTAAGTATACCTATGTACATCGAGAAAATTCATCAATAAAGGTTATAAAATATCTTAAAACAAAAGATGTTATACAGCTTAGACCCCAAATATCAAAGTGAATGGTGGTAAAAACCAAGTTACATCTTTTTTCAGTTTGTTTGGGAAAGGATGACCTAACATGTTTGCCTAATTGACATGACTCAACCTAACTCTTCCAATTTTTTGAGACTAGGAGCTAAGAGTTTCAACTTGGAAAAACTTGGATGACCTAAACTATCATGCAAAAGCATGGGTGACAAAATAGCAGCACAAGATGCAGGTGATTGCGTTCCAAAATAGTAAAGACCACTAGATTCATGTCCTACGCTAATTATCCAACTCATAACACGTTCCTAAATAACACAAGATTCAACATTAAAGGTTACTGAATAGTATAAGGATTCAGTCAATTGACTTAAAGAAATTAAATTGAGAGGACAATTAGGGATAAACAAAACAAATTATAAATTTAACAAGGGAGAAAGGGAAACTTGACCAATTCCTTTGAGGGCAATTTTGGACCCATCTGCTAAGGTGATAAGGTGAGGTGATTCAAGAGGAGACATGAAAGAAAACATAGAATCATTACCAGCTATGTGATCAGAGGTACCTAAATCAATGATCCATGGACTTTGACTTGCAATTAATTGAGAAGTACTGACTGTAGAAACAGTAGTGGTAGAGGAAGATTGAGCTTGACTCATTACTTTTCATTGACGATATTCTTGATAATCATCTTCAGGGATCTTCACATCAGCCTTGGACAAATTTGCTATTTTTTCTGGAAAACCATGGAAAGAGTAACAATTCTCTTGAGGACGACCACTTTTGCAGTAGGAACATTGGGGACGACCACTTTTACCCCCTTTTCCTCGGTTTCCACGACTAGTCGACCACCTCTCTCCCTGGAAGAGACCATAGCAGAAGCTTCAACAATGGTAGTAGTATTTTCACTCTTGGCTTTGGTTGGAACTCGAAGTAGTCTGGTAACTAGGTTGTCTATTGAGGGAATTTCATTACCAGTTAAGAATTGATCACGAACATGATTAAAATCTAAATGCAAGGTTTGTAAAATCATCACCATATATAGCCTATCAAGTTTTTTCTTCATTCCTTCCAATGAATCATCATCAAGGAACAATATTAGCTCTTCTTGAGTAGCTTGAGCTTCAGCCACATGAGAAACCATATCAAGTTTTAGAGAGGCTAATTTTTGGGCAGCGTCATATAGTCGCTGAATGTAATTAGCATAGATACTTTGAGCCTTCTTCCAAAGAGTAACAAGTTTTAAAGGCTCTAAGCGTTCCCAATATATTGAGTTCTACGAATTGCCACAACACAACACATAACTAGAAATCAATTTTCTTCCACTGAGCCTTATTCTCTGTTGACCCCCTCAATGCCTTCCTTTTCTAGGTGGTCATGGTGCCCTTGACCAAGAAACCAAAGTTCCACAAATGCAACCCGTGAAAAGTAGTTCTTTCCATTTAGCTTTTCTGTAGTAATAGTAGGTGTCCTAGCAATAGCAAGAGCAAGGCCTAAAGAGGCCATAAGAGAAAAACAACGAAACAGAGACAAAGAGAAGATGAACAATAACCACATCCAAACAGCCGCCCAAAACAGTAAACTGAGGGTTGAAACAAACTCAAAAGAGGCTAACGAACACAATGGTGGCTGCACGATGGAGTTCCAATGAGCAGAAGGTGACGCATGAGCCACATGCACTTGACAGAACAGGAACTTGGATCGACAGGTGAGAGTGAATGGGGACTGTGATGTACCTGAAACCAACAAGGTTGGGCCACACTCAACGAGGCGCACCAAATCCTAAGGTCGTTGGAAAAATTGGTCGATGGCAGATGACGGAGATGGACGCTGAATAAGACGGGACTACAGAGCGGGACCAAACCCACTCTAATACCAACTTGAATATTGAGATTTTCATGTTTGGGAAAAATCAATGAGTTAATCTCAATTGATCTGCATCTTTAATATATGTACATAGTTTAAATCACAAACACAATATACATTGAAAAGGCTAAGAGCCTAAGCCATCACAACAAAAATACAAAATATTAAAAAATAAAAGGCTTCCTTAGTAAGCTATTCTAACAAAGTTATTTTGTCACAACAAGTCAACCATTAGCATTGCTCACAATTCAATTCTACATGACAAGACCAAACATAATGAGACCAACAAGCACATTATCAAAGAATGGTCTTATTGTTAAGGCACATGTTGCTATAGGACTCCAAGTGGCTAATGTCTTTACTAAGAGGCTTCCTACTAGTAGACTCCAGGAGCTTGTAGGCAAGTTGGAAATGATTGATATTCCTTTACCAACTTTAAGGAAGGTGTTGTAACTCGCAAATAAAATAAATATCTTAAGGGTCTATCAATATTTTATTTAATCCTTTATTTTATTATTTCTTTTATCTTTTATCTTCAAGTCATAGTTTTCTTATTTTAGAGATATTAGTTTTCTCTATGAAAGCATGATTAGAGAATGTAATTGGTGAGAAAAATTATTATTAAAAAAATTTCCTATTTTTTTCAAGTCTAACCAAACTTGAAACACTAACAAACCATGGTTTAAATGTGAATCAAACCAAGATTTGTGTCTTTGTTTGGTTTCTGAAATTATGAACTATGAAATATGGCTGAGTCTAAGGTCAAAAACTTAAACAGAACCTAATTGAATCATGGCACAATTAGGACTTGCAAGCTAAGCTAAAACATACATGCTTACATGATTCACTACATTGGCTAAATAAATAGAGCTAAACAATTTGTTACTTAGTGTGAATAAATTAATAAGAAATACTCACCACCGAAAATAGTCACTTCTAATGCCTACTGGTGAAGCCAACAATATATCAGTAATCCAGGGGGACAATGGCCTTATAGGTTTCTTCTCTTGCTGTGTCAAAGAATTATGCTCAGATTTCCCATCAACAGATTCACTAGTTGTGGCATGACTGCCACTACTGCTTCTTTCAGTTTCACCATGTTGTTTTTCCTTTTTGTAAACTGGGCGATTGTAATGGGTTAAAATACGCAAAATTTCACCACATGCAAGAGCCCATTGCTCTGAGTATTCATTCTGCAAAATTATACACAGAAGAAATGAAAATGGTAGAGAACCCCTTTGAAGATACTGAAGTAGAATAATTGCTATATTAATCAGTTTAGAAACTGAAAGACAGAAAGCGAGAGACTTTTTTGCTACGGCATTGAATTGTATATAAATAAAATCAAAATATCAGGCAAGGGATTATACATATACCTCAATTTTTGGGCACACTGAAGATATGAAAGAAGCAAATGGAGGACTAGCCTTATCATAGGCTACTGTACCATCAATAATACATGAAATAATTGGAAGTACAACTGCATGGCCATGCTCAGGATGATGAAGAACAAATGTTGCTGGATGTACACGTAAAAACATGAATAAGTTATTACACAGTATAGAAATAAATTCATGGTAACAATGTTTATGTTGAGTCAACCATAAGTTAAACTAACATGGGATAAAGCATAAATACCCAAAACTTCGTCAAAGAGAAGAATCTCCTTGGATGGGTAACGGTTACGGATCAACTGTCAAAATAATATAGAACAGTGAGTGGCATTTGATAAAGAAAACTCTTGGCTTTCTGATAAAAAAAAATAATACAAAAGAAATTGAATTTGTGAAAATAATTTGTATATATTTCTATTCCAGTTCACATGGTTTATCAGTAAATATGGGTGCATTTATCATACCTCAGCAATATCATCAGCAAATTGTTCTGATGTAAACTGGATGAAGTACTCAACATATGCAGCAATTTGATCCTAGGGAAAGCAGAAATAATATGATAAAAATCAACACAGTGGAACAATAATGAGCTTCCAATATAGCAGAACACGTAAAAATGTTTACATATAGATTGATAAAGAATTATTTCCAGCCTTACAATTCAACAGAAGTTTCTCACTAGTACAATAAGACTGACGAATTTCCAATTTCTTAAATGTAAGATGAAATACAAACTTTTAAGAGATAATATTGAAACCCAAAGGACATTAACAATAAGACTGACAAGAAATTGTAACATCTAATTAAAACAGTAATGATAGAATTTTAACGTCTAATTATATAATAACTAATTCAATAATCTATTATGTGAATAATGGATTATTGTTATAATCGATTATAATTAAAATGAAATTTTGCTAGGGTAAGTTTGATGAAAAGATTAGTTCTGCATCCCTCCGTATCCCTCCAATCATGAACCAACTATCTGAACAACAAGTTTAGGCAAAGGCACGTGAATGGTTTTTTATTGCATCCCCAGTCCACACCCTCACACAAGTGCCCTTTGCATTTAAACTTAAAGCTTGGATAATGCAGGGGGCCACCTACATTGTGCTGAAATTCAACATTTTCATTAGGAGAATCAGGGTACCAAAATACACCCGCAGCCCTTTTTTTTTTTTTTTCCAAATTCAATCAATCTAATGATATAAAAAAAATCAGATGAATATTTTCAACAGCATGAAGGTATCCAAAATGTCACAAAAAAAGAAAAGTATCCAAACGTAATCTAATGTTTCATATAGGCGCATATGTAAGGAAAAAAAATCTGGATAAATCTAATGCTTCATAAATTATTGTTTCTCAAGGTATATTAGAAAAAGATCATAATTTATTTATTAACATTTACTGGGAGGAATTATAGAACTTCTCTCCTCAAATTATACATTATATACTCTTACAAGGACATTGCATTGCATTAGTCAATACTCAACAGTGCCACCACCTATTGACCTTATCAAACTTCAAAATTTATGTTTCCACCAAAATTTCTGCAGCTAAATGGCATAGGAAAAATAAAGTACTTTTTTATCTGAATTCATTAATACATAATTTAAAGTTTGTGAGTTGACATGCTATTCACAAATTAATTTTTTCAGATATTGGAAAAAATGTCACAACTTTTTTTATTAAATTAAATTCTAATGGGAAATACCAAACTTCTCCCAAAAAAATAATAAATTATACACTCTAACAGGTAACAGTTAATCAATGCTGAATATCAGTGAACTCATTTGTCACAGAATCACTGTAAAGTAAAATGATTGTGAGGGAAGATCCTAAGCAAACTAATTCACTTCACAAATTTTTACCGAATGGCATCTCTTCACCGATGAAAAAATCCAACATTTTTTTACACGGAAAATGCTATTATTTTGTTTTACCCGAAGATATTCCGTGTCTAATTGGGTAGAAAAAATTATGGCAAATCCCTCAGTGCATATACCATTACTTGTACCAAATATCCTAGTAAGGAGTCAATAAAAAACTAAACTGATAAAACAAAGCAAAAGGTGCCCATCATCAAAATTAGTAATATTACAATAAAAACCAATGAAACAGTTTCCAAACAAAACTAATCGGGAAAGTATCCTTTAATTATATCACATCCCAATATGCTATTTATGATTCAAAGATTCCATTTTTTTTTTGTTTAATAAGGATGTGTAGCTCCTTCTCACTAGGTTGGCCTCTATAGGAATAAAGTGGTACCCCTGGTCGCAACTCCATGCTCAAGTCAAGTATTGAACCCCGATCCTTTGGTTAAGGAGCACAAGTGCATTTGTAATAACGACCTGTGGTAAGATTCCTTATTTTTAAAACAATACATATGCTCCAACCTATCATCGTCAAGAACATATTGGCTAATGACTTTTTCCTATCCTATGCACCAAGCACCAAATAGGTTAAGGGGTACACACTCTTAAATGCTTTCAATCACTTAATGTTGGTCTTATGAGAAAGGAAGCCACAAAACCAGACCCTACACAAGAACAACCCACTAAAAACAAAAATGCACAGTACTCAACAGAAATGTGGAACACAAAACGTGATTATGCAAAAAAATAAACACAATAGTAGAACTAAAAAGATTAAGAGAAAGAACAAAAAATTCACACGGTTCGGTCAATTTGGCCTACATACATGAGAGAGAACAATTTCCACTATTCAAAGAACAAGATCAAGTTTTTACAAGCAACCATTGGTTATCACTTCTATGTTCAAGATGAACATCAATAACCCTTTGGCTCTATTTTCACACCCCCTTAATCTCTCTAAGAGGCTCCCCTTTTCTCTCTTTTCCCTCTCATGTTCGCTCTTGAGCACCATATATCTCCCTCTCTCACGCTCACACTCACACTCAGAGCCCTAAAACACACATACATCCATCCATACATACATACATACATGGATCTAACTCATAAGAGTGAATCCATCAAACTAAACAGGAACAGGCTGAGCAGACCAACCATCAGACTAAACAAAACTTAACAGACTATCCATCAGACAGAACAAAGAGTCAATCCAAAGATTTTGAGTCACAATCAACACTTAAGCACTAGATATTTTTTTGTTTTTCTACTTTCTAGTATCACAAATACTTCCTTTTTCCGATAAAAACTTTCCATTTTTGTTCCATTGACATATACACCAAGTGCATAGTATAGGAAGATCATATATTTTCTATTTATATATTCATAAAGAATGTCCATTTCTTGATTGTTGAAGTTTTAAAAGCTTTGTTTTAAACATTGGAATATTAAACAAAACATTATTATGGTCTATGGTGGTGAGGGACCAAAAAATACCTCATCCATGTGGGTTAAAAATAACCGTCAAATATTCAAATTAAAATAAATAAACAGTCATGATACATGAAACAATGATTAGATCTCAGCTATCCATTTATTTTAATAATATATTCGATTGTTATTTTTAACTCGAAGGCTTTTTCAACCTCCCACCTTCTTCTTATTATTCTTATTTATTATTTATTATTATTATTATTATTATTATTATTATTATTATTATTATTATTATTATTATCCAAAAAGAATGTAACTGACATTCCATACACAGAATTAATGCTTATTTTGAGAGTAGAACATTAAGGAAAAAGGTTTGGGGGGAATCAAGATTGAAATGGCACCTTTCTTTGTTGACCATCTGGTGGAGGAGGCCAGAACAATGAGGAGAACTGAAGACGGTCAATCCACCTTTCATTGGGAGCAGCCATCGAAGAAGAAGAAGACATCTATCTACTTGCAAGCTATTATTTCCTCTGCCTCTGACAATAAAAAGCAACTATCCAAATTCCAGCCAAAACATGCTACCAATCAAGAATTAAAATATCGTAATTCACCATTCCCTGTTCACCAAGGCCAGATATTTTTTTTTTACCTTAGTAACCAATCCATCACCAAAAATTGATCATCCACCATAACATATTTCAGAAAAAGCTTTGTTTTTGGCAGAAAGCAAGTACAAAAGAAGACAAGCAAATGCAACTATAGAAATTTGTAGATATTTGCCGCAACAACCGGTTGCCCCATGCAAGCTTGAATCTATGTACTTTGAAAATTTATTGGTGATTTCTGAGTTAAATTTCACCACTATAAAAATATCAAAGTTGTCTTCTAAATAAAGAAAATCAGAACTCGGATAAATCTGAAACAGAATCCAGTCAAACAGAGCAAAATCAAATTATATAAAATAAAAAAATAAAAAAATAAAAAAATAAAAAAGTGAGAACTGAGAATGAAACTTCGTAGGAGAAATACTGAATTTCTGTCGAGGCCAAAGAGGTCAGCTCAGATTCAAAAGCAAGAAAAAAAATTATTAAAAATAAATAAATAAGCCCCTAAAATATCTAACAACTCAGATTCACCACAAAAAAAAAAATTATAAAACAAGACTAATTCCACTTCATAAATTAACACAAGCACCAAGAACAAAAGTACAGAACCTGTGAACATACAAATTTTTAACAATAAAAATCAGCAAAAAAAAAAAAATTAAAACAAAAAACATGTACCTGGGTCCTTGTGTTTGTGCAGAAGCAATATTTTTAGAAAGAAAAACTGGTGATTGAGGAGGTGAAATGATGTAGGTGAAAAAATGGGAAATTTTGGTGTTTTATGAAAATATTTAGATGGGAAAAATAATGGTTTATGGTGAGAGAGAGATGCAGAAACAACTGGGAGAGAGAAAGAAGGAGAAGATCTTTTGGAGCTCTGAGAAGCCTAGATTGATTGCATACGTGGCAATGATATTTTCCTCTCACCTCCGAGGCTATGTCACGTCATGTTACTCTGCTCATATGTGCATGGGCATGCAGTCACATCATGGGCATGCATGGATGCCCATCCATCATCGTTACACATATAAAAATATATAATTATACTCATTAAATAAGAATTATTTATTTAAATCCTCTATCCATGACAATTAAAATAGATTTTAAGAATTATTTTTAAATATATTTATATAACCATTTTAATCAATTATTTGTTGTTTTATTTAAAATTAAATTTCAATATATTTTAACTAAATTGTTATCACAATATAATTATTTATCATAAATTTAAAATACATTTTATGAATTTAAAAATATTATTTATTATAAAATTTGATTATATTAAAATTTATATATTCAAAATATATATTTATTATAATTTTAATTTTACAAAATAAAACAGTTCTCACATAAATTGAATGAATTAAAATATTAGTTATCTTTATAACTATAACTTTTACGCTACTTTCTAAAATACAGTTGTTCTTTGATAAATAGATTAAAAAATCACATTTTATTGAGAAAAAAAAAATATCACATAAGATTTATAATTAAATTCAAAATTTAAAACGTTGATTTTTAATCTAATGTTTATGATATGGTTTAGGATCTTTGATATTCATCATAAACAAGTTTTGAAGGTGTGATCGTTCAGGTATTAAAATTTATTTTTGGTAAGTGCACTAGAATGTTACTGGAAAAACACTCTCATAAGTTACTGGTGAATAATTATTACCGAAGATTATATTAGAAGCTAAATTGTATTTTTGTCTAAATTATATTTTTTCTTTTATATAATATTAAATTTATAATTTCAATCTTCATTTTTATTAAAGTAATTTTAGTTTTTTAATTTTATAAAATTCATAATTTTAATCTCTTTATTAAATATTAATATGTTAATTGTTAAAATTGGAATATTAGTCATAATCAAATATTAAATAAATAATATAATAATTAATATATAATAATATTTAAATTAAATTTTATTTTTAATTCTGATTTTTATCTTAAATAAATACAATAAAATGAGATTAAATTGAAACGAGAATGAGAAATAAAAATACAAATTTAATTCATATATTATTTGATATTAATTATTATATTATCTATATAATATTAGTTCACGACATATGTTATAATTTTAATGATTGATAAAAGTATATGTATTAAAATGATTAAAATTACAAATTTTATAAATTGAGAAATCAAAATTATGAAAATAAAAATTGAAAATTTGAAATTACAAATTTAAATTTATGAAAACGCCAAAAGTACAAATTAATTTGGATAAAAATGAATTTTTTATTGAAATTACACTATGTTAATCAAACATTGCAGATGATCGTGTATCGATTTTTGAAGAAAAATAAATTCTATCCACATATCCAATGTTCAACAGGTCACGTACTTAATAAGTTTTCCAGCAACAATTTTTACAATACACTAAAATTTCACAAATAAGTTTACCAACAACAATAAAAATAAATTTACAATACAGTAACAAATAAGTTCATCAATAATAATAAAATAAAATAAATCAATTACACCGACATTCTTAAAGTTTCATGAAATCACGTAAATATTCCTACTTTTTATGTCCTTACTATAATAATAACCTTTTTTAATTGTTTGAAAAACAATTTACTAGTACCTCTTATACATTATTTTAATTCCTTTAATTATTTGAAAAACATTACCCTCTTATAAGGGAGGCTACTATTAACCCAAAAAAAAAAATAATAATAATAATAATAATAAGGAGTGTTAGTTTAATACCATAGAACTTCAAGAGTATCAATGTATTTTTTTCTAAAATAAATCAATACAATCACAATTAAGTTTTAATAAACAAATAAAACACGGAAAAAAAAACATTACAAGTGTCTATAACCAAAAGCCAAGAGAAAAATGGTTAACCTAACAAATTTAAACAATGACAACATATCACACTCTCTATCTCACATACAATAATACACGAATAAATAAAATTGAATGGAAAAATTTATCATAGATAAATCTCCAATGTCTACATAAAAGGTATTATATTTTAACTTAAGCAAGAGCCAACTGAAATTCAACTGGAATTACAATGAAAATGAACTATTGTCTTAAAGCATAACAACAAAAAGAAAGCTCTTAAGTCTTGATGTCACATCCTATTGGAGCATAACTTATCTATGAGGATTAAGTCTCATAATCAACATCATGTTGAAGATCACTTATAATAATATACAAACCAGACAACATAAAACAAAAGAGTGAGAGACATCTCATTACAACTCACACTGTAGGAATGTCACCGGATAACTAAACAAAAACAAACATATAACAAGATATAATATACACAAATAAATATTATCATCACACTTTATTCATTTATAGCATAATAAACAATAACAAATAACATTATCATATATTATGTAATGGACATGGATTACATATTATCATGCATGTAACGACAGTAAAAATATCATACATCACACTTGCACATTGTTGCTAACAACACACGTAAAGTAGCTCAGGAATACATATTGAGTCACATCCTCAATGCACTCGCACTAATAGGATTTACTACCAAAATTTGGTCATGCTAGCTAAATCGTACAAGATATATCCCATACACACTAAGTGTGAGACTAAGACTTTCATACCAAACTATCCCAATGACTGGTCTCCAAGCTTTTACACAGGGGGTCTTCTCTGATAATGTATTTCATATCGTACCCTTAAAAACACTTTTATGCATATGATGCATGTCAACAAACTCTATGCATAACAGGTCATATGATTTCATTAATTTACATATTAGATTATCCATCATTTTTACTATCAACATTAATTAGTAAAATGATTATACATGTTCAATGTTCAACCACAACAATTACACAACATCATCCAACACACCTCGATATATAATCATTATGATATTGTCTAAATATATTAACCCCTCGACCATAGTCACTACAAGATCAATGTTAACGAGCATTTAAATCAATAGTTTATCTAGCCTTGCAACATTGTCAACATCACATACTAAGGCTTTAAACATCGCTATCACCAAAATACCTTAAGTCGTTAACAATTAACTTACGTTATAATTTATTAACACTTGTATTATTTCATGATTTATCTTTCATAAAATTGATATAGGTATCTCAAATCATTGTAAAATCAAACACTTAAAAGGAAAAGTCATTCATCATCACCATTCAAAACTACAGTTTCACAACTTAATTTTCCAAGACATCGTGTAGTCCAAACACCTTATCAATATATATATATATATATATATATATATATGCTATCAATTTGATTTTTATTTTCTTATAAAGCTAGAACAATAATCTTTATCTTATATGTTGACCTCAAAAGTTAATTTTACCATCTATTATTTTTTTAAAAATACAAAATCATAATTTTTCAGCTTAAATCTAACAGTCCGACCTTCCCTCACTAATTTAATCACAACTCGAGTTATATACCTCCATTTTAGGTAATTCTAACGGCATTTGAAGACCAACATCAAAGGATACAACTGTTATGAAGACACCAAAGGCTAGTTCAATCATTTATGACGCTTGCACGGGCGTACAAGTGTGTGCAAAGGAGTGCCAATTGCAATTCATCACAAGACTTTTCAACAATGGTGAACCCAAAACTTTAAATCAATCGGTAAAAAATTACAATTAAAGTTTAATACTATTCTATTATACCATTAATTACTCCAATTCAACCTCAATTTCACATTCTAATTACATACTCTTATTAACTACTCACATAATAACTATTTATGATTCCTATGGGTACTCACAAATAATTAAAACCTCATAATTATATGTTTAATTACGAAATTGGAGACATGTACAACTACACATAATACAATCATTTGGAAAAAATTTGCTTCATATAATACAAGCAACATAAAAGGGACCGAGGTCAATCTTACTATCTAACATACATTCTCACGCCCAAAATGAGATCTCACACCCAAAATGAGATCTCTAACTCCCCCTACATTGATGAGCGTTAGAAGATAGATATGGATTTTTAAAGTATTTTTCTATGAACTTTAGTTCTTATTGTTCTTTAGAACATATGCATAATATAAAAATTAAGAAGTCTAAAAATAAAAGAACTACCGTAACTCCCTTTTCAAAAATTTAACCCACACTTAACCTATAAGTAAAAAGTACTTTAATCGTAATTATAGAAAATCTTTAAAATATTTTATAAAACTTTTAATTAATTAAAATTATAATAAAAATAACTCAACAAAAATAAAAATAAATAATAATTAAACTATTATATTTAGTAAATATATTCGGAGTGTTATGCAACTAAACTTAACCCATTATTTAATTTGTTATTATTTAGCTTGTTTGATTAAAAGGTTAAAAAGTACAAGTCAATTTAACTCATTATTTAAGTCATTATAGGGTGCATGACACAAATCTAGGACCCTTGGTAGTCAGTTTTGACATGTTAAAAAGTAAAATCCATGCATATGGATAAACTAAGTTGTTCGATAGGGTGCATGGCAGAAATCCAAGGCGTGTTGTAGTCAACTTTGACATGTTATAAAGTAAAATCCCATCAGGTTACTACATGTGAATAAATGTTTTTTTGTTCTATAGAATGTTAAAGTTAGTCTATATCAAAATCTCATATATATATATATATATATATATATATATATATATATATATGGACATTTTTTACCAGTAAAAAAATAATTTAATGGTAATAGTGATAATTGAACTTAAATATAAATAATTTTAATTTATTTTCAACCACACATTTCATTTTATATACAATTTCTTTTCACCCATTTCAATTTTCCCGATATCAACTCCACCAAATACAATATAAATAGTTTTAGGGGTAATTTCTCAAAAGTATTTCCTTTAGGTATAATGCAAAGTTTAAAGTGTTTAATTTTTGTATGTTATATTTACTATTTATTAATTAAAATATCGTTAATATGATTTTTAAGTAGTTAAATGCATAATAATATGTAATTACATAAAAATGCAAAGAGCATTCTAGTTAATATTATTGATCTAAGTGCACTTGTAAAGCTTAAATTCCAAGTAATAAACTTTAATCTGTATTATTGATACAAAAGAATAAGAAACAGGCTTCAACTTTCCTTTTTTACATTTTAAACTATTTTGATATTAAGATCCATTTATATACAATAAAATATAAGGTAAAGAGTGTTAAAGTTACTAGTTAATTTTTTATTCTATATATTGTTCGATGAAACAACACAAATAAATTAATGTTAAATTTATTACGATATTTAAAAAAAATTACAATAAATCATTATTATTATTATTTTAACGAGAGTGATGGTGATAATTATTTTTATGATTATAATAATAACAATAATAATGATAATTATGATAAAAAAATGAAGCTAATAGAGATAAATTGATGATGGTTAATAATAACAATGATGGTGAGATGCGATGATGATTGTGATGATGATGATATCATGTATCAATGGGTAAGAGTTAGAATGATATTGTTACAACATGAATATTTTATACATTTAAGACAAAAATTTGTTTCATATTGAGTTCCTCTATTCAATCATTTTCCTTCTTCTTGTTGCTGGATATCTCGTTCGTACACATCTTCTCTTTGTTTCTCAAGTCTACTATGAGTTACAGACAGAGTTCAAAAAGGTAAAATCTTTGATGATTCCATCATATATGATTGAGTTGCGAAAACTTCTGGATAGGTATCCTACATCTGAACTGAATTCTTTATGATTAAAGAATCTCTTTCTAGTTGAGTAACAAAATGTGGAATTTTTGTTTTGTTTTGTTTTTATTATTATTTATTATTCTATCCTATAGTGCTTTTATAAATCAATCGTAGAACAAATTTTTTTTGTCTTGTTGTACAGTAACATGAGTTTTAACACTTAAAATGCACTCCTCCTATAGTGTGTTTAATAAAACTTACTTTACAAGTTAATTGAAAAATTATAAACTACCTACAAACTTACATGATATAAATTCAGAGTCGAAAAACAGAATGTCTGTAAACTAGATGATTTAATTAAAAATGTTTGATAAACTTAACTTTAAACTAATTATAAATATAAAATGATATAAAATAATTTTATAATAAGAGTGAAAAAATGTCATGCAGTCAAAAGAACTTTTAAATTAAAAATTATATTAAATAATTATAAATTAATTAATAAAATAAAAAATAAAAAAGTTATAAATTATAAACTACTTCATTTAATTAAGGATAATAAGTTATAAATTTTTCAAATAAACTCTTATATCAATCAAATTTATTTGCATCAAACAAATTTATAAGTAAATCAAAGAAACTCGTAAACCATGAAATGTTTATCAAATCAAACACCCTCTTAATAATAATTATTTGTGTTCTTAATTAAAATGCCTTATTAAAAGGTTTTTTTTATGTCCTTCTATATATGAAATTAAATCCCATTTAAGATATTGGAGATGTTTTTGGTGCTTTGTTAACGAATGAGTTAAAAGTAATATTGGAGTGAGAGTCTGAGACGGTTTCATTTCATGTGAATATGTGATTGAATTCATCCCAATTCATTGCCTCATAGTTTTTTAAAATTTAAAGTGGCATTGGACTAATGAGCAGGGTGAATTTAATATTGGGTGGTCACTTGTTGCAATAACAGTGCGTCAACTCGAGTATGCTAGATATTTGTGTAATGTTAGTGTGAGGTCATTAAGGTCGTGTTCCTACTTATTAGGTCATTTTGACCCTTGGATTTTTGTGGTGATCGATCATCCTATTATTCCAATTCACATACCATTTGATCTTGATTCGATACTCGTGGTGTTGGATGCGTCGCGTCTTGCACAAGTTTTCATTTACCTTTTCTATGAAAGCAAATTAGGAAAAGTTCATGACGATTCCCAAGGCTGCTTTAGCTTAACAATATTTTTGTTTTAAATTTTTTTTTTAATTCCTTGGTGTTAGCTAATAGTGATTTTCGTATTTCACTTTTTAGTCGAATTTATTTCTCCTTTTTTCTTCGGCAGCCTTACTTTTTTACTCTCTTTTTTCTTCTACCATAAAAGAGAGCATCAATAATCATTAAATTTAAAAAAACTACGAATTATAAATCATTACTTCAAGATTTTATGTAAAAGTGTTGAAGTAATATATATATAATTTAAATCACGTTGAGATAGTAGAAAAAGTGAATATTTAGTGAAAATTTCATAAATTAAATATTCACTTTAGTATTTTTTTATATTCATATTCACTTTAAATAAGTGCAAATTAAAATTATAAAATAAGTTAGTCTAATTTAATAAGTCAATACATGTAGAGTGAGTCAGGTTGGTCTCGCTCAAATTTTTATAAATGACTTATTGTCTAACTCATTAAATAGGTTGAATTTACATATTTTTATATTTAATTTTAAAAAATATCAAAGCAAATAAGCCATATCAAAATTATGGTTTTGACTTATATTGCATTTAGTCCACTGGTTCAAACCAAAATTCTTTAGTTTTTTTTTTTTTTCTATTTTGAGAATCTAAATTAGATATTTTTACAACTTAAATGTAAACTCCAGTTATTACTACGATAATAATCATTAAACACTACATTGTGAGGTGCAAGAGCTAATGGCACAATGTTAATGGGATGATGACTTGAAAATATTTTTAGAGAGCTATAATATATTTCAAAAGTCAACCAATTAATAATATAATAACCAGGTATTTATTAGAGTGATAAGGTGGTATGATAGTTTGGAAAAAGAGGCATAAAGGCTAGTTTGATAAGGTGGTTTGGATTTGAATTTCTCCCACTAACATAATATAGGAGTAATTATTAACATTTACCTATAAAAAAAATAAAGTATTGAACATAATTTTTTACATTTCGGAAAATTCAAAAATTTGATGTTGAAAGAGTTCTTCCGAAAGATATGGAGATTATTAGTGATTAGATGTTACGATTTGATAAAAGTAACTATTTAAATATTTAATTTGATGTGAAAATTAGGATATATTATATGTATATACTAAAACAGGAAAAGAGTATGACCCATGTTTCCAAAACTCATCCTTAAAACTATACTTAAAAAAAAAACATTTGTTCCCACTTGAAAATGTTAGGGAAAGTTATAGCATTTAAAAAGTCAACCAACGTTTACCACCTTGTATGGAAATTGGAAACTATCTATGTACGACAAAAATTCCCAGGTCCATAATGTTGGAGGTGAGCATTGGCTGCTGACTGGTCATACGTGATAGACATAGCTTCTCTTGTTGGCAAAGGCTGATAGGTTACCACTTTTTGGTTGACTTCAAATTATTGGGTTCTCTTACCCTACCCTTCTTTTTTCAATAAACAAAGAAACTATCTATTACTTCATGAAACGAGATTGTTCATTCGTTTAAATTTGTTCCAGTGCGTAAATATTCATTTAGTAATGACTAGTGCGATTTTTTTTAGTTTTAAAATTAGACACGTTATTTAGTGCTGGTTGAAAGATACCCTCACTAGTGCTACTTGACGGGCGTGCTTCTTCTTTCTCTAAAGTGGTTTTAATATATCAATTGATGCATTAATTAACTAACATTCAGGCCAACCCAAAGAAACGTAAACTAGGGGAAATGATTTTCCAGTCGCGGTTTTCTTTCCTCCATGTCAACGGGCATATCCTAAAAGATTCCACGCCATTATGCAACTCATTATTCCCTAAAAGTATCTTATATATACACATATAATTGTTTCTATTCGATAATAATATAAACAAACTAATAATTTTGATAAGAAAATTTGATCCTATAAAATCTAACATGTCTTACATTACTTAATAATTAAAATCAAATATGAAGATTCTAATTATTTGAACAAACTTATTATGGGAAGGATAATTAACATGTACATAGGATGGAAACAAATACTTTATTATATAAAAAAGGTTACGTTATAAGAATATATATATTTTGATTATTTTGAATACGTTGTAGAAGAAAAGATGAGATGAGAACATATGTGGAGTTTTTGAGGCAGTACAACGTAGTAGTATTATTAAGACCTAAATTTTCTGACCACATCCCAGTGCAGAGGACACGAGTCCCTGCCCGTTGCCCTGCCCGGGAACGCATCGCGCTACCAGGTGGTGAAACGTGGCACACTAGTGGCTGGGAGACACCGGGCAGCACTTGGGTCAGCTAAGAAATATCTGGTGGTAGAAGCGCGCACCCCCAAGATATTTATTTCCTGGACTCGGACCCGAGTCAACTCGGTTGTGTGTGGCCCAATCAGGACGCGGCTTCAGATATACACAGATCTAATTCTCACATCACAACACACAATGCTTTTTTTTTTTTTTTTTCTCTCCCTAATTCATATTTCCAACACGTGGGTCCCTCCACATCATGCCATGCACCCATCTCATGCATGCTCATCATCGTCTTCAATGTTTATTATTTAACACGCCTAGGGTAACGTGGCGGGTTTTGCTTGGCTCTGTAAAGTCCTTTGTCTTCACACGCTTTGGATTCTTACTTTTCTGGAATCGTGCTGCTGTGTTTCACCCAACTCACCAAAACACATGCTTAGTTAAAATCACGGGAAATCTTCATGCATTTTTTTTTAAATGGAAACTAAATATGTTTAAATAGCTATTTATGAAGATCAATTATACTTATCCGTGCTTGTTTTATTGTAAAAAATTTATTATTTGAAGAATAATTTTAAGGAGTGAAAGTAGCTTAAAATATACTATATAAAGTGATTCTTTTTTAGTAGTATTGATTTGCTGGAGAGGTGGGAGGAGCATTAATTAATTTATGTTTCTCAACATATTTGCGCCAACAACCAAGGCCACATGCTGCCAGATGTAGTTAATTCACAGTTTTACACGTAACATTTTATCACATGATTAAAGTTTTATGCTATCGTTGAAAATTTAAAGATATTAAAATATTACTTTTGTTTATTGATTTTCTTTTTCCAACTTTGCTTTTGGAATAAGTATCCATTTTTTCCGGTATCATAAATTTTATTTCAATGTACAGAAACCAAATTTGAGTATTGCAACAATAATCAATTTCATTCGCTTGGATATACGTTGAAACTCTCAAAATCTTAATATAACATGATCAATTTGAATTATTCAATGAATATTACTACCTGTAATTAAATCAAAGAGACTATTATCCAGTTATTGAAAATTTTCTGTTATGGAGATCAATGTCTTGTTAAACCAGTGTCAACACTGGTTAAATATCCTTGTCAAAGAAAAAAACTTCACTGGTTAAATAACATAAAGTTTTATTAAAAAGTCATTATATATATATATATATATATATATATTGAAAATTACAATAAAGATACATTAATAATATTTTATTAAATAATTGTTCTTTTAATAAGTATCCTTATGCAGTTAAGCCACGCTGATTGAAAAAAAATGAAACTTATCTGTAGATTAATTCATTTTCATTGATTCATGAATTATTGATCGTTGTTGTAAAATCAAACAATCACTTTTTTTTTTTTTATAGAGAAAATCAAACAATCACTTATTCAATTATCGATTTATTATAATTGTCGAGATTAATATTTGCGGCAAAGATGGGTCAAATTGGGGTTATGTTATGCAAGAGTTTGACCTACATTTGACTTTATATTACTAAGATACAGCAGCATTGAGTGGCATATACATTGTGAACAAAAACAATGAAGAGTTGGTGGACAAAAGAGGGGAGAAGAGAACAAGGAGAAAGTAATAAGAAAAATTAGTTCATGGACAACTTCAAGCAAAGTTTACTGTACACGGTAATAAAAATATAAATGACGAATACTAATTTCTTATTATTAAATTAACATTTTAGTTTATGCATTTTACAGAATAAATATTTATTTATATATAATTATAATTTATAATAAATAAGTATTTTAAAATTATAAATTAAAAGAAAATTGAAATTAATAATAAATAAATGTTCATAAATGTATAGACTATATTTTAAACTTATTGTAAATAATTTAAACTGTGATATTAAGTTATTTTCAATTGAAGTGGTTAAGCCGTTAAAAAAATAACACATATAAATAAAAAATAAATATAAAGTAATATGTAATAATAAGTGACAAGTTTAAAATTAAAATTAATATATAAATTCCTTTTAATGATTTGTGAAAGTGATTTCACCTTCATTATTCAAAACTAATAACTTATTTAAATTCACGTTAAAAATTACGAAATGAACATTCACACATTTCAATAATGACAAACTAAAAACCCATATATAAAAAATAAAAATAAAAGTGAGTTACATTACGTTTTTTTTCTTTTCAAACAAAGTCTAACACAATAATTGAAAATATCTAACAAGGCTGAAATTTTGACAAGTGATTAGAACAATCTAGAATCATGACAAGTAAGCAAGCACAGCATAAGGAATTGGTAGGCTACGCAATGACCCAAACGAAGCAGAATTGGTACGCTTGTCCATTTCAACGTCCAAACAATCAGTTACTTATTATTCGACTTTATGATATAATAATAAGAAATTTTCATTAACAATGGTAGCGTGTCACATGAACCGTACGCGTGTCCACAATTATGTTACTTTATGTGTCTCAATAGTCACTGTGTCGGCAACTGATATGCTTTTATAAAGTTTTGGACGGCGCCTTAGAGGAATTAATCACTCCTATGATGTAACATCTTCCGTTATTAACCAAAAAACCAATCACCCATGATTTTCAGTTTTCTCTTTTGATTTTGTTGTGAATGTTCATTTTTTTTTAATTTATACTCAAATGTGATCCATGTGTAATTACCTTAGCTGACTCAGACAAGGAAAGATGTTTTTTTTTTTGTTGGGGGGTACACTGTCTAATAAATATTTGTGTATGCATTTGAATTTTGTTGTTGCTGCATGTTATGGATATGTTTTGTGGTCACTTTTTACGACATGGAATTGTGTTGCGTCTAGTGTAGGTGTTCTTAGCAAGTTAACATGTGATATTTTAGTTTAGGATCCAGATATTTTTTACTAGAGGGGTTATAATTCTTCAAAGATTTTTTGTTTTTAACCATGTGAGAGTATGTTTCTACTTGTTAAGAATTAAGAATAAGAAACAAATAATATTGTGTGTGATTTGATAGCAATGTTACTTTGTTAGATGAATTGGGCTTGAACGAATTGAAATCCAAATAGTTGTCTCCCAATGCAATAGCTTTTATTTATTTATTTATTTGTGATTTATATTTTCTACATCAGGAGCAGGAGCTTCTGTTTATTGATCATTTTCATTGGAATGTGAGTCATGTGACCACTAGTTTAGGCAATTAGTTAATCCTCTTCCACTTGACATGATATTTACCTAAACTTTATTTTTTTTTGTGGGTAGTTATTAAATTATATTATTAATATGAAATATTGTAGACAGATTTGGTTAATTATGTTTAATGATATATTTATTTTAAATTATATTTTTTTTTGTATAAAATTCAAATTTAATAACTTATTTAAGATAATCAAATTTAACAATACTTAGACTAATGACTTGTTGTTACCTAAATCTTCATTTTATCTGATTTTATTGTTCTTTTTGGCCTTGTATTTTTTTCTTTGTAAGCAGATAAATTACGATTATCAGATTTTTTAAAAATATGTTGTGGGTTAATAGTTTGAGAGTAGACTGCGTGAGGTTATATGAGAAAAATAGCTTTCTTTTGTAAAGGAAGTGCAATCCACAATTTTATTTTTATTTATAAAAAAAAACCCAATCAATTAACGTTTTGAATTGTAATGGGATATATATTTGTGTATATTTTCTTTAGAAGAATACAATCTTATCCACTTTAAAAGCAGTTTGGTATCAAAAAAATCTTACAAGTTGCACTGCAGTTTTATCGCAACTAGTGGTTATCCTAATTTCTTTGAACATGCGTCATTTTAAGCATTATGTAGAAAACAATCATTTATCAAAAGAAGAAGAAAAAAAAAAAACTCAGAAACCTTTTACAACAATATATTCAATAGGTAAAATCGACATAAGAAAGTTATTGCAACTAGACGGAATCAATTCCAATGTCATCTAAAAGCAAACAAGAGAAGTGACCGAAATTGAATGAGAAACATGGATGGACTTTGTTAGTCAGGCGTAGCTCAAAGTATATGGATGAAAATTCAAGTGAAAAAAAAATCATAAATTATAATTATGATTATACCACTTGATATAAAAATCTATATTAAAAAACATTTGATATGTAAATAGAGAAAACAAAATCGAAACTCATAATTCGACGCTAATAATTTGTTTAGATAATTAAGATTTACATAAATTTATATTAAAAATCTATTGCACGTATAATTAAATTGTTTAGATATGTTGGTTCATAATTGATTTTAAAACAAAAAAAAAAATGCTAGAAATATTTCTAAAAAAAGTATTTTTTTTCCTACATTAAAGATAGTTAGTTAATATCTTACACAACTCGAATAAGGTTATCTTATATATATGATTTAAAAAAAAAAGTTTTAAGTAACAAAATAATCATTAAAATTGATAGGGAAACAACAATAGAATAATCAAGAGTATCAAAGTACGCAGCGAAAATAATTCCCCCAACTTGCAAAAATCAACGAGGAGCAACAAACAAATAAATGGTAGAAAATAATCACAAAGAGACACAAATATTTTTAACGTGGGAAAACCCTCTCATTGTGAGAAGTAAAAACCCACGGGCACAAGCCAGTCAATCAAGCTCCATTATGATCAAATTAGGGTACAAGAGAGTCTAATCAAATGCATAAACAAATGCTTACAACCAACCGATATATTAAAGCAACAAGGCTTTCCAACTGAAGAATAAAGAAGAAGAAACCTCAAATTAGAGCAACTGTACGAAATTGATTTCTCTAACCACAGACTTCCAATCCACGATCCCAACGGGAAAAACGAAGATCATCGTGTTAAGAACCTGCTGTAAAATTTCCAGCCCGATCCAACGGTAAACGAAGTGGGGATCGTAATTTTACTGAAACTGCTTTGTGTGTGGGAACCAAATTTTTGCTCTCTTTCTCTCTTCTTTCTCTCCCTGATGGTTGTGTAATTTTCTCTCTCTCTTGTTCTTCCTAAGAGACCCCTCTCCACTTGGTTTTTAAGTGAGACAAAATTGGGCTTCTCAATTTTTGGGCCTTTTCTCCACATAGGAAGGGAGCTCAATACCCAACAACTCTCCCCCTCACAACTATGTGGAGATAACCGCCAAACCGGTGATCTCACAGCAAACTTCAAATTTTCCTCTTGGTAATGCTTTAGTCATCATATCAGCACCATTATCATCAGTATGAATTTTAGCCAACTCCAACAGCTTAGCATCCAAAGCATCACGTATCCAATGATACCTTACATCAATATGTTTGGACCTAGAATGGAAAGTTGGATTCTTGCCAAGATGGATAACACTCTGACTATCAACAAATAAAGGGTACTTGTCCTGCACAAAACCAAGCTCCTGTAAGAATTTCTTCAACCATAGCAACTCCTTGCATGCTTCAGTAATAGCAATGAACTCTTCCTCTGTAGTAGATAATGCTACACACCTCTGTAGTCTTGATTGCCAAGCTACAGCTCCCCCTGCAAAGTTAATCAAATAGCCCGAAGTGGACTTTCTAGAATCAACATCTCCAGCCATATCTGAGTCTGAGTAACCCAACAAAGTAGGCTTATCTCCTCCAAAACAAAGCCTTAAACCACTAGTACCATGAAGATACCTCAAAATCCATTTCACAGCATTCCAATGCTCTCTACCTGGATTTGATAAGAATCAACTTACTGTACCAACAACATATGCAATATCTGGTCTTGTACATACCATTGCATACATCAAACTACCCACCGCAGATGCATAAGGAACTCTGCTCATATATGTCTTCTCAGCTTCATTTGAAGGACTTTGCTCAACACTCAATTTAAAATGAGCTGCAAGAGGAGTGCTTACTGCTTTAGAATTTTCCATCTAGAATCTCTACAATACCTTCTTAATGTAGTGCTCCTGTGATAGCCAAAGCTTCTTTTCTTTTCTATCACGTGTGATACTAATACCAAGAATCTTTTTAGCAGCTCCCAAGTCTTTCATGGAAAATGACTCGCCCAGTTGCTTCTTTAACCTGTCAATCCTGGAAACATCTTTCCCAATAATAAGCATGTCATCAACATACAATAACAGGATAATAAAGTCATCATCAGAAAACTTTTTAACAAAGACACAATGATCAGAAGTAGTCTTCTTGTAGCCTTGCTCACACATAAAAGACTCAAACTTCTTGTACCACTGTCTTAGAGCCTGCTTCAAACCATATAGGCTTTTTCTCAACCTACACACATAGTCTTCTTTGCCTTCAACAAGAAAACCATTGGGTTGTTTCATGTAAATCTCTTCCTCCAAATTACCATGAAGGAAATTTGTCTTCACATCCATCTGCTCAACCTCTAAATCAAGAGTAGCAGCTAAACTTAATACAGTTCTAATGGATGACATCTTTACCACAGGTGAGAAAATCTCATTGAAATCAACACCCTTTCTTTGTCTAAACCCTTTCACCACTAATCTGGCTTTGTACCTCGGAGATGTAGAATTACTTTCTTGTTTTACCCTGAAAATCCACCTGTTCTCTAAGGCCATCTTACCCTTAGGCAATTTCACCAAGTCATAAGTGTGATTATCATGCAAGGATTTCATCTCATCTTGCATTGCATCCAACCACTGTTGCTTTTCTTCACTTTCCAAAGCCTCTTCAAAACACTCAGGTTCACCTCCATCAGTCAAGGTCACATACTCATCAGAAGAATACTTGGAAGACGAGTGTCTCAACCTGTTAGACCTCCTAGGAGGGAGTTGTGGTAATTCATGAGCATTATCAAGATCATCATCATGTACCATATCATGTTCCTCTTGAGCATCATCAATTGGAACTTCTAATACATCTCCATTCTGTTGATCATCAACATCACCATGTTGCTCATCATTCCTAAGAGACCCCTCTCCACTTGGTTTTTAAGTGAGACAAAATTGGGCTTCTCAACTTTTGTGCCTTTTCTCCACATAGGAAGGGAGCCCAATACCCAACAAAAATAATACGCATGACTAAGGATCCATTTAATACACATTGAAGTACGTGACAAGTAGAATAATATGTAAGAACTAGTTGACTCACATTACAATTTTTTGTGTAGTATGTTACTTGATACTCGATGCACGACACAAACAAGAGAATAATTAAGAGAAAAACATGCGAGAAAGGAAAATGCAAGAAGTGAGAGCTTAAGGACATGCCAAAGGAAAGGAAGTGGGAGCGTAGGAGAAAGGGATTACACGGACACTATGGATTTTAATTTTATCATGGACTAGATAAAAAATCGAAGCGTGACAAAATGATTTATAAGTTTTTATACTTTTATTTTGTCTTTCGTTATTTATTTTGTTTTGTCCATAACAAATTTAAAAATCAAACGTGACAATTAGTTTTGTCCTATCTTGTCTCTTTTTTTCTCAAGTAAATAAAGTTGCTAAACACATGTTTGTAAAGGCATAGCAATCTAACCCGCGCTCGTGGGTACCCGCCCGAACCCATCCCGATTTAGATGGGGAAAACTCGTGTTTATCGAGTTCGGGTTCGGATTCGAATTTTCTCCGATTGATAAAATCGGGGGCAGGGGCGAGGACGGGGATGTTAATACCCATCCCGCCCTCGCCCCCATACCCGCCCCCGCCCCCCGCCCCCGCCCCCGTCCCGCTTAATAATATAATTAAAAAATTATTTATATATATATAAACTAAAATTAGAAATATTTATATGTAAAAATTTATATTATTTTACTTTTTTTTTATTTTTTATTTTAAAATTGTTCATATTTATTTAAAAAAAAAAGAAGAAAAAATATAGGAGCGGGGGCGGGGAAACCCGAACCCCGCCGGGAACGGGGATGGGGACCTAGATTTTACCCCCGACAAGTATTGGGGCGGGAGCGAGGGCGGTTTAAATTTGCGGGGGCGGGGGAAACGTAAAACCCGCCCCTACCCCGCCCCGTTGCCATGCCTATCCCTAAGTCACATATTTAAATATTTTCATGTACGAGAAGACTCACACTTAAGTTGGTGAAATATTCATGTCATTATTTTTTTGTGTAGACTATAAATGTCTTTATTCTATAGATAATACTTTGAATTTAAGACGAGTGTTTAAATTAAAATAGTCTTGCACTAGTTATTTCACACACTTAATGATGTAGTAAAGAAAATTTCCAGGCCACTGATATATTATTAATAAAGCAAAATGGCTCATAATATATTATTTTTTTTTGTAGAAGAGAACTGTTTTTAGCATAAAGTTTATTTGAAAAAAAAAAATCAATTAACAAGTTTGTAAAGGTGAAAATGGCTTTATATGATACGAAAAGTAGTTTTTACAAAGAATAAATGAAAACCTGATGGGCCTTCTAAAGTCATAAATAGGTGATGATTGAATGGGGCAGCCCACATATAGTAGGAAGTTGTATCTTCCAGCTTATGTTTACAGCCCAAAAAGGAGAGAAAAGTGATAACATTTCTTGAATATGAAAATTTCAAATTTTCACGTCACGTGAGTGACACCGATAAATCAGAACTTAACAAACAAACAACCTTAAGCCTGATGCCTGAACCCGACATCGTTAATCATCATCGTCCATGGTTATGAACAAGAACATGAACATGAACCTGCTTTTCTTTCTTGTCCTCTTTGCTTCCACAATTTCCCCTTCTTTTGCCAAGGGTTCCTTGCAAAAAACCCTTGTTGCTTCAGGTCTTCTTTGCATCTCAAACTATGCATTTTCTTTGTAATTTTTTTTTTTGGTTTTTTAATCTACTTAAGATAAGGAAAGAAATGGGTTCTCGGAGATTTCAGTTTTTATTTTTTTAATTCTTGGATCAATCAATCTGAAGCTCCTAATTTGGCTCCATCAGTAATTAAGTTGTAATAACTATATTCAAGATTTGGAGGTTTTTATTTTATGACATTCATGTTTGTGTTAAAATAATGCTTGTCAACGGTATTTACGTCCTACTAGCTCAAATTAGTTTTTGATTGTCTGCTGTGGATACTGCATGATATCGATGGACCCAAATAAAAAATGATTTTGGATTTAATGATGTTCTGATTGGATGATACTGGAAATTTCTTTTGTCTCTACCCTTTTATTGCCTAAGAAATCTTGACTTGCATCTGGGTTTATGTTTTCAGTTTATTTTTATTTAAATTTATTTTGCGTTGGAAGTTTGAAGTGAAATATTACGACTTTGGGGGGGGGGGGGGGGGCAGAATCTGCATGGTTGTGATAATTAGTTTGATGACGTTAGCTGTGTAGCTTGAAAAGTGGAATTTTGAATTTGAAGTTTCTAACTGCATGTTTATGTTTGTATCAGAAGTCAATAAATGTAGCAATGCAAGCCTTGCAAGGCGTTTGTTAGAGGATGAGTCTCGGGCTCAGACAAGGTAATCATAATGGATCTTTTGACCAATTATGATTTAGTTATTGCTATGTTCTGCATTTAAATTCTAATAGTACGTTTCACTTTTTTTTGTTTATTTATCTATTTATTTTCTTTTGCAGTGTTGATTTGGCACAAGGATATATGTCTAATGCCGACCTTGAATTGGCAATCAAAGAATTTGGACAGAGATGCAGCAACATTTCTAGGATATACAGGTGATTCCTTATACCTTTAAGTGCTTATTTCTTAATTGTCTATCTCCATTTATGCCTAACAAAGGACATTAGAGCTTGATGTTCATTAATACTATTTTTCTTGGAACAAATGAACTTCTTGAAAAGACCATGCTTCTTGTGATGCTCAACTGACTTGTAATTTGTTTCTCTCTTTGAGGGATTCTTGGAATGGGCTACCAGTATTGGGAAGAGTGTAAATGGAGTTCCACTGGTAATTTCTTTTTCTTTCTAAAATTCATTTGCAACTTACATTTGAATCTAAATAGTTTCATTTAAGTGAGTGTCGTCACTTTTTTGTTTTCCTCCATTCCATATAGTGGGCAATAGAGATTTCTGACAAGCCAGGTGATGAAGAAACTAAACCTGCATTTAAGGTGAGTGTTTTCCACCCAATACCAGTGATGCAACTAGCTTATGATATTTTTTTATTTCAACTTTGCTGCTTTTGACTGGGAAATATTTGACAATTTGAAATTTTAAGTTAGAATATAATATAATGACATATTGAATAGTAGGAATGGACACCAGCATATTGACATAGCTTTTCAACTTATCTTAATCCCTTGATTCTCTTTCCTTTTTACACTGTACTAAAGTTGATTACTTCATTGAAAATAGATAAACTATAGTATTATGTGGGAATACCTCTGTAATAACTTTAGAATTTATGTTCACTAATTCTCCTTTCCGTGTCATACGGGATACTTCTCATGATAATTTGATGCTGGAGGCAATTATACAGAGATTTGTTTGTTGAATATAGATTGCAACATTGTAATGTTCCAAATTCTTTTTGTTCTTTATTAGGAACACCAATGCATTATGCATGCATCAATTTACTGAACTGGCAGGAGTTTATTGGGGTAAGTGATTGAATAATTCAAGGATTTGAAGTCTAAAAGAAACCATTGGCTTATAAGTGTGTAAAAGACATCTGTCATGATAATCCCACTCCATGTTCAACACCCCTCTAAAGTAATGATCTCAGCTAACCTGTTATAAGATGCAAAATAATCTTAAAAATTACTAAGTTATTCTTTTCTTTGATGTTTATGTTTTTGTACATATGGCTTAATAAAATGTTGTTGCATTTTCTCTTAATAAATTATTCTTTTATTGGATTTTTTACTCATATATGAATTAGTTGTGTTTTTCTTTTTCAGCTATGATTTTTGTGCTCTATGCCATATTTACTTCTCTGTGTTAATTAATTTCCTGAGAATATTCTGTAGCCTTGTATTATGACCAATATAAAACTGATGCAGTATATTGGAAATGTGCATGGTGATGAACCTGTGGGACGTGAGCTTCTTATATTTTTGGCCAATTGGTTATGTGATAACCATTTGAAAGATCCTTTGGTATTTTCCTTTCCTTTATTTGCACAAATACATTATGATCTCTTTCCCTGTGTTTGTTGTGCATGATAGACATGTGCCTTCACTGTTATTTTTCTGATACTTCGGCTAATTTTTGAACTTATAAACTGTTGCAATATCTATTATTGAGCACACAAACTCTCGTGACTGGCCAAGACAAAATTATTCTACAGCCTGATAACAATCTCCTTATTTTTTTCCTGTATTGAAACTTTTATTAAGAAAAAATATAGAAAGAAAATCATCGGTCAAATTTATTAAGAAAAAATTCCTTACTTTTACATTCTGCTATATATCCACTAGTCAAATTTATTTCATGAAAAATCCCAGAGGATGGAAGACTCCATTCATTTCAATTTCAAACTTGAGATGAATGAACGTGAAAAGACTATTTATGTTTTACAAGTTTATTTAATGAATAAAAATGATTACGTGAACTATATTTTCTATATATTGGAACTCAGTTAATCAGCTTCAGTAATCATATCTTGCATTTTCCAGTGACACTAATTTTCTTTTTATGACTCAGTTTTTTCTTTTACAATGTCTGACTTTTGTGAAATGTTTCAGGCGACATTGATTGTGGAAAATGTTCACCTTCATTTACTTCCATCAATGAACCCTGATGGATTTAGTTTAAGAAAGCGTGGTAATGCTAATAATATTGATCTGAATCGGGATTTTCCTGATCAGGTATGTATATGTTTTTTTGTACAAATAATCTGTGTACAGTATGTTGATGAAATTGATTGAAGTTCATTGATGATTTGAAATCAAATTCTAGTATTAGAATCATTGTTCATGTTTTCACTTTTAAGACTGAGATTTTACTATTTTGGTCATAAGATCATTCTAATACTTGATTAACATTTATAAATGTAATTACATAAATTTATTTAAATTTAAATGATGATTTTAATATTAGAAGCATGAGCTTTTACTTTTCGGATGTGGATTATACATATTTTTACCTTTTAATTTAAAGTGACACTTTGTATATCATGTTATTTGTTATAATTACTGCTATTTCTTGCTAGAGATCATATAAACATTGACCTACTATGTCTCAAATGAAACAACAGTTCTTTTTTATAAATGATGACGAGGATTCCCGGCAACCTGAAACAAGAGCAATAATGAATTGGTTGAGAGATATACGATTCACAGCATCTGCCACTTTGCATGGGGTATTAATTCTTTGGAATTCACACAATAGTTTGCTTGATTTATTTATTTATTTAATTTTGTTATGTCTACTTTGGGCCAAACTGTTTGTTTCTGGTGTTTACATAGCTTGAGGTCATTTCTTCACTGACAATCATTTTTTTTCATTCTATGGTTTAAAAGGCCCAATGTATGTGAAGTAAACCTGAATAGTTGTCTTGTAGAATTGATTATAGTTCATCTTTATTTGTAATTTTCTTATTTATCTACAGAATTTGTTCATTAATGGTGTTTTTTTAATCTCAGGGTGCACTTGTTGCAAATTATCCATGGGATGGTTCCGAAGATAAAAGGTGGTAAAATACTTTGTATCATTCCACATTATTTAATTTTCATTTTGTGTCTACTTTGCAACCTATTATGTGTCTTTCCTATAACTTAAGATTCAGATTTGAGAAAAATAGTGTAGTCCACACTTCTCTCCTTTTCATTATATATAATATATTGAGTACAAGAGGAAGAGACCCAAGGAGTCTAAGACACACACCAGACAAATAAAAGAAATAATAATAAATACATAGGCTATTCTAACACTCCCCCTCAAGCTGGAGCATATAGGTTGTATGCACCAAGCTTGGAACATAAAAACTGAATGCGAGGCCCCCTCAATGACTTAGTCATAACATCTGCAAGTTGTTCATTGGATGTGACAAATTCAGTGACAATTTCCTTAGACAACAACTTTTCTCTAACAAAATGACAGTCAACTTCTATATGTTTGGTTCTCTCATGAAATACTGGATTGGAAGCAATGTGGAGCGCAGCCTGATTATCACAATACAATTTCATTGGATGGTCTTCACAAAATTTTAACTCTTGAAGAAGTTGCTTAATCCACATAAGCTCACAAGTAATTAAGGCCATAGCACGATATTCAGCCTCAGCACTGGATCGGGCAACAACATTTTGCTTTTTACTCTTCCAAGATATGAGATTTCCACCTAGGAATACACAGTAACCAGTAGTGGAACGTCGATCTATAGGACATCCTGCCCAATCAGCATCACAGTATCCAGAAATCCTACTGTCTCCTTTATCCTCATACAGTAATCCTTGTCCTGGAGCCTTTTTGATATACCTAAGAATACGCAAAACAGCATTCCAATGATCGATATGAGGAGCCTGCATGAACTGACTAACAATCCCCACTGCAAAAGAGAGATCAGGTCTTGTAATTGTAAGGTAAATGAGTTTTCCAACCAATCTCCTATACCTTTCTGGATCTGCGAACGGTTCACCTTGATTAGTCATTAGCTTTTGGTTAGGATCCATAGGACTATCAATGGGTCTGCAATTAGTCATGCCTGTTTCCTCCAAAATGTCCAAAGCATACTTCCTTTGAGAGATCACAATGCCTTCCTTTGATTGGGCAACCTCGATACCAAGAAAATATTTTAGATGTCCCAAATCTTTGGTCTGAAAATGGTTAAACAAATGTTTCTTCAATTGAGAGATTGTAGATACATCGTTTCCTGTAATCACAATGTCATCCACATAAACAATCAAATAAACACATCTCCCAGGTGAAGTATGCCAGTAGAAAACTGAGTGGTCTGCTTCACTTCTTTTAAGCCCAAATTCCTGTACAACATGACTAAATTTTCCAAACCAAGCTCGAGGAGATTGTTTGAGGCCATAAAGAGATCTTCGCAATTTACAAACTAAACCAGACTCCCCCTGAGCAACAAATCCAGGAGGTTGCTCCATGTAAATTTCCTCCTCCAACTCACCATGGAGAAAAGCATTTTTAATGTCTAATTGGTGGAGAGGCCAATGACGAATAGCTGCCATAGCAAGAAAGAGACGAACAGTAGGAAGCTTGGCCACAGGAGAGAAAGTGTCACTATAGTCAAGGCCGTAAACCTGAGTATATCCCTTTGCCACCAATCGGGCTTTGAGTCGATCAATTGTACCATCAGGGCCAACCTTAATAGCATAGACCCATCTGCATCCAACTGGTCGTTTCCCAGGAGGAAGAGGAACTAGCTCCCATGTACCACTATGCTCAAGAGCTTGCATTTCAGCAATCATAGCTTGTCTCCATCCAGGATGACCAAGAGCCTCATGAACATTTTTAGGAATGGTAAGAGGAGATATAGAAGAGATAAAGGAGAAATACAAGGGGGATACACGATGATAACTCAAAAAATTATAAATAGGATGAGGGTTTCGAGTAGACCGAATACCTTTTCGAAGAGCAATGGGCCATCCTGAGTTAGCCTCACTAGGATCCGTAGCGGGGACATCTGATGGTGAAGGACATGAAACCGGTGACTCTTCAGGTAATGTTGGATCAATTTGTCGTGGTCGACGTTGATATGTGACAAGAGGAGGTGGAGTAGCTTGAATAGGAGTAGTTTCAGGAATAATAGACTGAGTAACCTCTTGGTTATGAAGTGAAACTTGAGGTGGAATGGAATCGTGAGAACAAACTGGTAGCACCTGTTGTACTGAAAGAGAATCATGAGTGGTGCGTGAGAAAAAAGGAGTTTGTTCAAAGAAGGTGACATCTGCAGACATGTAGAATTTTCTGGTCTCTGGAGAGTAACACTTATACCCTTTTTGAAGACGGGAATAGCCTAAGAAAACACACTTAATGGCTCTAGCAGATAGTTTATCCAAACCAGGAGAGACATTATGGACAAAACAAGTACACCCAAAGACTCGAGGTGAGACATGAAACAAGGGTTCCTTAGGATAAATAATGGAGTAAGGGATTTTATTTTCAAGGGAAGAAGAGGGCATTCTGTTTATTAAAAAACAAGAAGTGAGGATTGCTTCACCCCAATGATGTACTGGAACATTTGCATTGAGCATTAGGGTGCGTGCAGTCTCCACAAGATGCCTATTTTTCCTTTCCGCTATTCCATTTTGTTGGGGTGTATGTGGACATGTAGACTGATGTAAGATACCCTGTGAGGATAGGAAAGAGGACAATTCAGAAGAGAAATACTCTTTAGCATTGTCACTTCTAAAAATTTTAATTATCCTCCCAAACTGGTTTTTGATCTCATTGAAGAAGGACATGAAAATAGACAACAGTTCAGAACGATCTTTCATTAGGTATAACCAAGTACATCGAGAAAATTCATCAATAAATGTTATAAAATATCTGAAACCAAAAGATGTTACACGACTTGGACCCCAAATATCAGAATGAATGGTGTTGAAAATTGAGTTACATCTCTTATCGGTTTGCTTGGGAAAAGACGACCTAACATGTTTGCCTAATTGACATGATTCACAACCTAACTCTTCTAAATTTTTAAGATTAGGAACCAAGAGTTTCAGCTTGGATAGACTTGGGTGACCCAAACGATCATGCAAGAGCTTGGGAGACAAAACAGCAACACAAGACACAAGTGGTTGTGTTTCAAAATAGTAGAGACCACTAGATTCATGTCCTGCACCAATCTTCCGACCCGTACCACGTTCCTGAATAACAAAAGATTCAGAATTAAAGGTTACTGAACAATTTAAAGATTTGGTTAACTGACTTAGAGAGATTAAGTTGAAAGGACAATTAGGAACAAACAACACAGAGTTTAAATTTAATGAGGGAGACAGAGAGACTTGACCAATTCCTTTGGGAGCAATTCTAGATCCATCTGCTAAGGTAATAAGGTGAGGGGATTTAAGTGGGGACATGGTAGAAAACATAGACTTATTACCAGTTATGTGATCAGAGGCTCCTGAATCAATGATCCATGGACTTTGATTTGCAGTTGAATGAGAAATACAAGCGGTAGAAACAGTAGTGGTAGAGAAAGATTGAGCTTGATTCATAGATTTCCATTGAAGATATTTCTGATAGTCATCTTTAGGGACCATTCTATCAGTTTTCCTCAATTTCTTAGACTTGGACAGATTTGGAAAACCATGAAGAGAATAACAATTCTCTTGGATATGACCTATCCTCTTGCAATATGAGCATTGAGGACGAACACTTCTCCCTTGACTAGAAACCATTGCAGAAGCTTCAACCTGACCTGGAGATGCCATACGAAGAAGAAGGTGAACAGTAACCGCAACTCAAAGAGAAGATGAACAGTGACCAAGACCAAAAACGACCAACTGGAACACTAAGCTGAGGTCTGAAACAGACCCAGAAAGCTCAGGCGAGCACAACGGTGGCGGCGCGGTGGACTTCCGGCGACCAGAAGACGGCGCGTGAGCTACACGCGCGTGACTGACCAGATAGTTGGAGCGGCGCGTGGAGGCGCGTGGAGACTCCGATGCTCCCAAAACCACCAGGGTTGGGTTGCGCTCAGAGAGGCGCACCAAACCCTAACTTCGCCGGAGAATTTCGTTGTGGCCGACGGCGGCGGACGGTGGCCGACGGCGGCGGACGGCGGTGGACGGCGGCGGACAGCGGCGGACGGCAGAGCGGGATCGGACCCGCTCTGATACCAACTTAAGATTCAGATTTGAGAAAAATAGTGTAGTCCACACTTCTCTCCTTTTCATTATATATAATATATTGAGTACAAGAGGAAGAGACCCAAGGAGTCTAAGACACACACCAGACAAATAAAAGAAATAATAATAAATACATAGGCTATTCTAACACTATACAATACAAATAAATGTTATTTGAGTAGCTCCCCTTTTTTTCTCTCTACTAAAAGGAAATTCTTTACCAGACAGCTATAAGACTTGCAATGTTGTTTGAATCTGAATGTTGGACGGTAAAAAGCCAGCAAGAGAATAAAGCCAATGTATCAGAGAGGACAATGTTGCATTGGATGAGTAGACATACATACAGGACAACATAGAATTAGGAATAAATGCATTAAAGAAAATGTTGAAGCAGCACCTATTGTAGAAAAGATAGTAGAAACTTGCCTTAGGTAGTTTGGGCATGTGTGAAGAGGACTTGTAAACGCCATTGATAAGGAGAGTAAATCAGATGGAAGATAGCCCCATTTTTAGAGGCAAAGGGAAACCAAGGAAAACTATAAGTGAAATTATTAAGAATTTGGAGGTCAATAGCTCATCTATAGACATGTTTTACAACTGAACATTATGATGTCATTTGGTGGTTGTTCTACCAACTATCAAGACTGCTATATTTTGATGCTATTTCTTGTTAAGTTGGAATATGATCAATCTTTGTTCCTCAAGTTGGATGTCCAATCTTTTTCTATTTTAAGTTATTAACATTTTGTGAGTGCTATGTTTTAATGTTATCACTTATTAAGTTGGAATATGCTTACCAAGCTATGATTGAAGATTTTTTGCTGGCCGTAAAATCTTTTGTTATTCCAAGTTATTAATAATTTCATTGGATACCAATACGAGTTTCAGACCTTATACTAATGTCAACAACACCAAGGGAACTATGACTTTAGGACACACATAATGTCGGATGTTTATCTCTTGCCTTCAGAGTTCAGACCATCTTCAGTGCATTACATTATGTAGAGATTTATATTGATATGCTTCCAATCTGGAATAAATTACAGGACAAAGTACTATGGGTGTCCTGATGATGATGCATTTCGATTCATGGCAAGTATCTATAGTCACTCTCATTACAATATGTCTTCAAGCAAGGAATTTCTCGGTGGAATTACAAATGGAGCAGCATGGTATTGTTATATGAAAGTATTGCATAGTTGTTCATTACTGAAGTCTGTTTCCTTTTAATATGTTCACAATTTACAAATGGTACTCACTGCAGGTACCCTCTATATGGGGGAATGCAAGATTGGAACTATATTCATGCTGGCTGTTTTGAGTTGACCTTGGAAATTAGTGATGATAAATGGCCTAGTGCTGCTGAGGTTAGTTCTAACTTCTAAATTGAGCAGTCTTTAAAATTACAAATATATATGGAATAAGGCAAAATAATGAGGACAAATTACACTCACATGTTGAGTTTTAATGAAATCACACCTGATATTTTTTCCTTTTCTAACAGTACTTTGACCTTCCTTGATCTACTATATAAATGCACAAGAAATCTGGGTAAGTCTATGTTAATGGAAAGGGTATACGGTAATATGATTTTATATAAATTAAGGGAGGCTTGTATAAGGTCAAAAAATGGGAGGTATCAAGTGAATTTGTGTTAAACCTTGGGGTGAGAATGTAATTTTCCAAAATAATTATTACAAGAGAACATGAAAAAAGCAAGAAAATCTTACGAGATAGGATAAGAGGTCCCACTGAGAACTGACGCAGAAACTTCAGATGCATTCTAACATTATTCAAACATTTAATTTAAAGTTTCCATTGTTAAAACAAGTAGGATAAGAGAATGTTTTTAGCTGACATTGACTTGTAGATCTGTTTGAAGCCAGATGAATTTCCATTGACAGATAAATAAAGCTAAGTTTTAGCAACACAGATGTTCATCCAGTTTCAGTTTTAATATTTTTACCCAGATCTTATCTGCTCTATCATTAAAAAAAAATTCTCCAGTGTCAGTGATTAGGAGTTTTCTCCACATCCGTTTACACAGAAAGTAGTATTTATTTGGACGATAGTTACACATAATCTAAACAGAAAACCCATTGTTTGATGCCATAATAATTTATTCCAGTGTCAGTTTCTTTTTATTGCATTGTCTTCTATTAGCTCTTGACAAACATAAGCATGAAATACCATTAGGCATGTAGAAGTAATGGCCTTAAGGCACTAGAAATCACATTGACAGTAAGGTGGCTTAAAGGGATATTCACTATGGAAATAGAATTTTGACAAGGTGGGGAGGAGTGAAGTGCAAACTCTATTAAAAAATGATTAAAAGGAGAAAGAGGAAGAGAGGGAGGGTAAGCAAGAATGAATAAGGTGGAGGAGTTTTGGGAGGGTGGAATATTCTGTGTATCTTCAAAATTTCCTTTACTTCCCTGCATTTTCTTTTTGTAATTTCAGTCTCAATAGAGTGTTACCTCTAATTGTAAAGAGCTTGTTGTCCATTATTTTAACCTAATTCCAAGTATCTGTCAGATACTTGTTTGCATGATTGGCATCTACAGAGTACATATTATTGGTTTTTACTTGCCACTATGAAAAGTTTCTTATGATGACACCTGTTTACTTTGTTAATATGCAGCTTCCTATTCTTTGGAGATACAACAAAATGAGCATGCTTAATCTTGTGGCAAGCCTGGTGAAGGTATGCTGTTTCTGTTTATATGCTTTACACCTAAAGCATTAATGTGAAATGTATATCCTGTCCTTTTGCTTCTGAATTTTTAAGAGTCCTTGAATGGTTCATATAAATATTTGAGAGATGGTGTAGGAGACAACACAGCAGAGTGAATGTATAGTTGTATTGAAGTAACCCTGAGTCCCGGACCTTTATGTATCAGTTTTATTTACAAAGAGAATGAGGCTCTTTGCAGTGTTGTACAAGTGTGTAGTTTGATAACACTGCTAAATGCTAATACAACTATATTCAACGAATTATATTACATTCAATTGACTATAATGGCTACTATTTCAATGGTTCCCAGTATTAAAATCATATTTTCTTTTGACTGTTAAAATTATATTACCTTTGTGCACATGGAGTGGAGAATGAAGATAGAGACTGGCTGAAGACAAAAACAAGAATAAGGGAGTAGAAGTTTTTAATCCCAACTCCCAAGTTCTCCCTAATGGAAACTGAACATCTTCCATCATCACAATTACATTTTACACTAGAGAATCCACATCAAATGCAAGCAGGCATATCAAAGAAATTACTCTCACCCTTCTTCAGATTCCGTTCAAACAGAAAATTCCAAAACATATTTACGTTTTGTTGATGTATCCTGACAGAGGATCACATAAGCTTCTATGAATTCTTACTCATGCCATAACAAAAACTACTAATCTACTGTTTCGTGTAGCCTTTATACTATTAATCCCAAGTTACTAACTAAGGCTGTGAAGTTATTTTTATGAGATTATCTACTCAGAATATGTTTAAAGGGCAAAATGCACAAGGAAAAGGAAAGTTTATAGGGGCTTCAGCACAGTGAAGTTATTCCTACCATGTGCACAGTGAAGTTTGGCAGACACTGCCTTTCCTTTGGTTTCCAACACATCTTATTCTTCCCTTCAATTTTTGCAAACATAAAAGGAAACCTAAAAGATTCAGTTTCAAAATGCTTGAAATAGATGTGCAATAATATTTGACTGACATTTCCATTGTTTTGTTTATGGGGCTTAGGTTTATTTTATTCCTTCTGCTATATTTTTTTGGTTAAAAATATGACCTTTTTACATTATATTTCAAAATATGCATTGGGGATGTGTTATCAGATTCTCATATTTATCTATGTTTAAGGCGCCTTTGCTTTTTATTAGATTAATTACCTATTTGTTTTCTACTCTCTAGACAGGAGTGCATGGAAGAATATATTCTTCAGGCGATGGAAGGCCATTACCAGGATCTATAACTGTCGGTGGAATAAATTACTCGGTACGTGTCAAACTATTTGTTTGCATGTTTGTTCTGTATTTTCCATTTTTGGAAGTATGTATCTGCACATTTTCGTTCAATTAGATGATGAAATAAATTTTTTATGAACTATGAATTCCCAATCTTCCTACATTTTTACCACTAAAAATAGCATGAATCAATCACAAGGACTAATCTGACCCCATGACATGGAATGTGTTTATTTAAATGAGCATTTCGTGTTTGACTTTTTAGAAGCTAATTATATGACATGACATTCTAAAGAATTGAGTTTACATTTTCAAGCTTCTGTAAAATTATTTTCCCACATCCCAGCATTGCCTTTTCTTACAATGCTGATCTGTAGTAGTACTGCATATGACTGTTTGATTTATTAGAGAAAAATGTTATTAAGTTAAGACTTCATGTTTCAATTGGCCTATGAAATATGGATTTTTTCTCCCATTTGCTTCAATTCTTGATATTTCTCAACTGCATGCTTGATTTTAAGCTTCACTTCGATGATGTAATTTGGGTCTGCTATTTTTCTGGAATAACAGGTTAGAGCTGGAAAAACTTTTGGTGACTATCATCGCCTACTTGCCCCAAGAGATAAATATCAAGGTATTATAATATAATTCAAATAATTAAACTATAAAAAATGAAATTCTCATGATTTAGTGAAATCTTGGTAGGTTCTTAAGTTGTCTGAAGACCAAGTTAAATAAATTATTATATCAAATAAAAAGACGTAAAGTTCCGTGTTATTCCAATTAAGTGAATTCATACGAAACTTTGGGCACTAAATTGAACACAAAGGGAATTCAGATTACACCTTTCATAAGTGGAAATTTCCTGATTTTGATATAGATTTCATCGCAACCCAGATGACAATATCCTGATTTATTTTTTACCTTAAATTACATAAATTTCTGTGAATATTTGTAATCGATCTCTCAATTTAAATTGCAGTTGTGGCAACAATGCCTGGCTACAAATCAAAGAATACAACTATTTGGTTGGATGAAGGGCCTGTGACGTTGGATTTTGTTCTTGACCCTGAAGTAAGCCACAAATGGAGTGTACTACAAAATGTCTATGATTGCAACTGCAAACAAGAATTTGTTCAGTTTCTTGGGGGAGCTCACTTGGAAGTTTACTTTGTTTTGATTGTTGTTTTAGGATTTTTATTTTTATTATTTCAGAGGAGAGCAAAAGTTAAATGCTCACCAAGCAGACAGTTAACGGGGCCAAAAAGAACTGTTGAGGTTTGAGGCTATTGATGCGTTGTTTGTATTAAATTTTGTTGTATATTAAGGAGGGTAAAGAAATTAAACCTTTTTCCATGTAAAGATTTCTGCAGATGGCTAGCGTAAATTCAATTTACGAATGTTTTTGTTTGAAGAAATTAAAATATGAATATTTCTGCAGATGCATAATGTTAGTTCATGTTGTTGATTGCTTCTATTCTTAAAAAATGAAGAGCGCGGATGAAAAAAGAAACTAAAAGAACATTGCCTAAAGGTATTCAATTGCATTAGCGTGGACAACTAAAGAATAGTATATCAATGAGATTAACCCTATGTTGTTAATGATAACCTAGTTAAAAGAAAAGAAATTTCTCAATCTCGTGAGAAAATAATTGTCAAAATAAACTAATGGATGTAAATATCAAGTTATTATTCAGGGTAAAATTGGATTAAGTCTTTTAAGTAAGGTCTCAAATTTATAAAAAAAAATTTGTAGTCAAGAAAAGAGACTATTGAAGATGATCATTCAAGATTTTTTTTTTTTTTTTGTTGCAAAGATCAGTCATTAACAAAATTAGTGGATATTTTGCTGCACGCACCTTTTGAGTGAGAAAAATAAATAAAAATAAAACCTTGATATGTAGATGGACAATTCTAATTTATAACCCAATATTAATAACCATAGGAACCGAGAGTTAGGAGTGTTGCGTGCAGAAACTAATTCTTAGAAAATCAGTTTACTTTTTTTTCTGACTCCAATATGACAGTTATGTGTAGAAATTACTGTCAGTAGTTAGTTTTGCATCAGAAACTGCAAAATGGCAGTCATGTATTGAAAATAACTGGCGATAGTTATGTATCAGGAATATATATCTGATTATAGGTTGTGTAATAAAGGATGTGTGAAGTAATTTTCGGTTTGTGGGCAGGGAATACACTTTGAATTGTCTGAGACAGCAAGCATGTTGTATTTGTGTAACAGGGGACTTTTGTCTCTAGGACTAGTGTAATGTATTGTGTGTAATTCCAGTGTTGAATATTATCTTTTATTATTTTATCAATCGGTGTTTCATCAAATTAATAGTATCCATTAAATAAGTTATGAATTTTTAATGTTTTGAGGATCGCCCCGCCCCGAAATCCAAACCTTCTTATCTCAAAGCCATACATTAATTAAGGTGGTGCAGAACTGCAGGTCCAAGACATACAAATTCTAATCGACAAATTGTTTTAAATTTGAGTAAAACTAATTTTAAGCTGTTTAAACATAATTAAAAATGTCTTCAAACTAATTTTAATCATAAAATTACATTCAAAGGAGATTTTCATTGAAAAGTGCAAGCGATGAACTTTAGGAGTAAATATAGAGGTCCAGTTTTCCTCTTCTAATCTCCTTTTCTTTTTTAATTGATAAAAATTATAAAGATTAAAACAAAGTTCAAATAAACGACCGTTACCGTCTGTTTTGTCAGCCTTATCCAGGGAAATCTCCATGCTAGCCCAAATTTTATTCAGGCTTTATGATAAATCCCAAATTTCAATTGAGACTTAAATTTCCAGGTCCAAATGTACCAATTTAGGAATGAAGAAAAGGAAGAAGCTGACAAAAACTGGCTCAATGTAAATCATGAAATTAAATTAATAAAAATGATTTCTGGACACCCCAAATGTTATTTGATGCCTAGTAAAAAAGATATAAGTATGACAGGTGATGTGATATGATAGAAAGAAATAAAGAGAGATAATCAATATTTTAATTAGATGTTTGAAAAAAGTGGGTGTCCAAAGATCATTGCTCTTAAATTAAATGTACATAGCAACGTCATCAGCTTGACCCTGCCTAGAAGAAACTCACTTCTGAATCTCAGCTTTGGGGTGCCTCCTCTGAGCAAGAATTTGCTTAGTCTTCTCGAGAACACAAAAAAATATTGAACCTCCAACTCCTATCCACAAAACTCTAGGCCCAATACCCTGCATGACAGTGCAAATGTAACAGTTAATAGTATTAGGCTTTCAGTAAGCAATTTGGTTAAAGAATTCAAATAATGATTATAGTGTTACACTGAATCTCAAGAAATATTCATACCTTAAAAAGAGCATGAGTTCCTTCTTCTTTAACTATTGTCCTCACACAATCACTAATGCCTTTGTAATGGTTTTGTGATCCCTGAAGTGTGTGTCAGAGAGTGAGGCTTCAAATGAAACATGTTTGAAAAACGAGGAAAAGCAATATAGCAAACCTTTAGAAGAAATCAGGAGTTCCCTTTTGGACCCCTCCCAAAATTTCCTTCAAATAATAAGACAAAAATTTCTCTCTACCTGAACCATCAACCTGGTCTTTACTACATCAAGAGGAGTTGTGACTGCTCCAGTTATGGCACCTATCAGGTATAAAATTTACCATTCTCAGTTCAAACAAATTAAGCTGGACCGTATTTCAGCATGAGTAAATAAAACAATGAGAGAAAAAACTGGTTTGAAGTTAATTTGGCTGTAACAATTCTTCTTTACAGCCTAGTCACTAGTTTAAATTATTAGTTCAGCATGTTGCAAATTGTCATACTATCTTCCCTCTTGTGGAATTTTACCAACTTGCAAGCCCCCATCCAATTATGAATAGTTTATCTTCCACCAAAAATATCATGCCAGATATTAGGATATCAGTTAGTAAAAAATAAGGACCAAGAACCAACATATAAAACAAAGTTAACGAACATTACTGATTAATTATGATACCCTTTTATGAGAAACCGAGGTAAAAGAAAAAGAATAGAAATTCCAATTGAATTGAGTAATACAAGTTTGTCATGAATTCCTGGAGGTAAACAGTAACATGCACTTGAAGGATTAACATAAATATCAAAGAATCATTGAATATTTCAACAGAGAGCTTCTAATAGATATGTAATACCAGCCACTGCCCCAAGCATAGCATTCTCCGGATCATTAGGATCTCTTTTTGCCTGCAAAGAAACAAAAATTCAGAAACAATGAAGCACCTCTAAAGAGCCTTTTGTTGTGGATAGATAATAGAAAATTTTATTCAAAAAATGGCAAAACAGAAGTATGGAGAGAAAAAGATATCCAAAATAGAGGGAGTGAAAAAAAAGGAACATCTAAATACTCAATAATAGAGTAAAGCTGTTCAATCTCTGAATATCAAAACGAGCAACTTGCTTGAAATAGAGCTTAACCCCAAAGAGAAGCAACAAAACAATACTATCCCTTAAGAAATAGGCTTAATTACACTTTGCTCTCAGTTTTACTTTTTAATAAATTTTGCCCTCAATTTTTTTTTTCTTCACAAAATATGCCTCCAAACTTTTAGATTTAGATGATTTGTGTCCTCTGGTCAATTGCCTGTCAAAATACTAATGAAGTGCTGACATGATATGTTTGTCGTCACAATTATATTTATGTCAAACCATTATTTTACATAATATTAGAGGGCACAAATGACAAATACTCTGTTAGTATTTTTACGACAATTGGCGGGAAGACACAAATAGTCAAAATCTAAATGTTTGGTGGCATAGTTGAGAAAAATTATTTGGGGGCAAAATTTGCCAAAAAACAAAAGTTTGGGGGCACAAAGTGCAATTGAGCCTCTGTCAAACATGCCACATTATTAAGTTTATTCATGTTAGACATGTCACCTCAAGTCAACACTCCATTACTATTTTGACAAGTAATGGATAGGATGACACAAATCACCAAAATTTAAAAGTTTAGAGGTATAATTCACGAGAAAAAAAGTTGGGGCAAAATTTCCAGAATAGTGAAAGTTCGGAGGCACAAAGTTCAATTAAACCTTAAAAAATATTATGAAAAAAGAGACATCCATAGATTTGGCGGATGGAAGAAATTCCCTCCAACTAGGGCAAGATATGAGAATTTCACTCAGTACCAGACAAAGCACTCTTTCAAATTAATCTTAAAGCCTGAAACAATCTCAAAGTATTGGAGTATAGAGAGAACACACAAAACTGTCTATCTTTTTCCAAAATAAAATACCGTCACTTCAAATCACACAGCAGATAGAAAAATCTTAATTCCTTGTGTAAAGAAAAGAGGCCTCTACTAATCAGCCAGGAAACAGAAAAATGCTAGAGACATATTTAACACTTACTTTCGAATACACGGGTGAATTTCATGCAAGTTCCACTAAAAAGAGAGTGAGCCCAAGTTTTCAGTATGACTTGAATAAACTCACCTTATAACAGATTGTGTTCGAAACAGGGTATCAAATATCAATGAGTGTTGTTAGCATTGCTCAGGAACCTATACATCAACCGCTAAGGTGAACAGGAAATGAGATAGAAGTCAAGCCACATCTCTCCGGGATTTGTCTAAGTGATCTCGACTCACTTGACTATAAGCTTTCTTAAAATTTTTGTTTAAAGATTAAATTCTGTTTACCCAACTTCGTTGCATCTCTCACCCCCTCATTTGCAACAAGAGCCGCATCCAAAATTTGTTTAATTGGAATGAAAATCCCTTTGATTCCCAAAAGTAGCTTCTTATATCACCTCATTCGGAGAAAGAGAGAGAACTTTTGTAGTAATCTTATAATATATATGGTAGAAACCAAACTAATGGGCCTAAAGTCCTTAATCCTAAGCTAATGACAATAATATCTAACAAATTGATGCCAGAAATTCAATAAATTTAATGTTCATTAGAAAAATTCTAATGAGCATAACTTTACTAGTTTTACGCAATACTTTTCTTCAACTCATACACAAATTGGATATATAATTTTACATGGAACATAAGGCGTCATTTTTATATATGACTGAGAAGCAATGGGAACTTCTATAAAAATCCATATAAATCAATAGACACTTCAAATATTAAGCTTACCGCTAGTTTATACCCAATACGCAGCTGCTCGTAAATGCATAATTCTATAGCATCAAATGGTAAATCTCGTAATAAGAAAGATCCATATCCCTACAAAAGTAGAGGCCAAGGCATGTAAAAATAAAATAAAAGTTAGCGTATACATAATATTCAAATAGCATGAAAAATGGAAAAGCCAAAAAATAATGTAAAAAATCATTATGGTTCTTGTCATAATCCAGCAAACAACATCATATCTCCTCTCACACAAAACATGAAACTTCTTTCAAGAGTTCTCTGAATAAAAAGCACCACCGGGAAGGTGGGAACAATATTTTAAAGCAGAAATTATACGCTACCTCGAAATTATTACTAATTAATGATCATCTCTAAGATATGAAATTAAGTAATACATACCGCAAAAAGACCTTTAAAACCCTCATTTGCAACAATAAGACGAACAGCGTCCGGGGCTGATCTAAATTGCCCAATTTGCATCCTTTGCTTAACAACCTAGAAAGACATTAATAAATTCCAAGTTCAAGAAAGTGGACAATATTTGGCAACAAAAGAAGTAAAGCTACTTACCTCAGTTGGAACACGAACAATAGAAGAAGCAATGCCACCAATAGCGCCTGCAGCCTGTATTCAGCTTCAGAGTTGAGTATCAAAACAACAAATAAAAAGAAAATTCACCCCCACTTCTAGGTCAGAACACCAGGCTAAATGGCTTGTGTGCTAATCATTTAAGGCAAGCTTGATACTGAGCTGATCAACATAGCTCACCAAAAAATTCAGTTATCTAGTCATTAATAAGTTTTATAACTTCTATTTATCTGTATCTGTTTACCCTTTACATGCATTCTGATATTTTTTGTTTCTATGGCACAAAAAATAGAGAAAAATTACGCCGGAGATATAATAAAAATTGATATGCAACTTAAAGCACAAACATGTAAAAGGTAAAAATCAAACTAGAAAATCTTTCAAGCCAAGCACAAACCTAGACACAAACTTTCACTGTTCAGACTGAGTCCATGCAACTAGATAATTGACTCAACTATGGCCTAGTTTGGATAGATTTCTCAACAAACACTTCATATAAAAGAAATTCGAGGTAAAATCAATCAACTTTCTTTCATTAAGTTATACACCTTAGATTTTGAAGAAGTTAGACGAGACTTGACTTGAGAGGGAATGAGAGATTCTAAGAAGTTACATAAGTTCATTTTAACTTATGAGAGAAGTTTGATTCATTTTACCTCTTTATTTTCTTCTTCTATATGTTTTTGTTGGGAAGTTTATCTAATCTATACCTATTTAGACTGAGGTTCTACTGTAAGAGTTGCAGACCATTGTAAAATATTATAAAGCCGCTATCTTATCGGATTGACCAATTGGTTAAAAAAAGGTTTTGGTGAAATTTCTTATGAATCTAGTGAATAACTGAAATTACAAAATATTGGATATCATGGTAAGTCTACAAGGTTTTGAATTAGAAAAGATTGACTTTGGGGCATTGGTGAATCTCATTTTACTTTGTGATGTCTTCCCCTTTTTGTTTACAAAGGTTAAAATGTACCTACAAAATGTATATATAATCACATATGTTTGGGAATCCCTTGCTCTTCAATATCATAAAAAGAACTGTGCCCTCATGTTTCTGGTTATGTACTGACCTAGCTGACACTCCTGGTTAGTGTATCCAAGGATTTATCTCAATTAAGTAATGCTATGAACTTAGCAATATTGGTATATAGACATAAAAAGGGTAACAAAAGAAATCAGAAAGTGGCAGGGGATCAAAAGCATCATCACATAAATAGCTAAGGTGAAAGTTGGTGGCATATTTTAAATAATGTCACCATATAGATAATTTGAACAGATTGTCCCTTTTTAAATACAGCCAACTTACAAAATGAGCCACAGCACTGAGATTCTCAGGCAAAGACTTTAGCAATTGCTGCTTTGTAGGTTCATACACACCAATAAAAATTGCTGAAGCTCTGCAAGGGAGGAAGAATAGTTTATCAGGCATATTTACTGCATAAACTAATAAATTAAGAAGCAATAACTTTACCAAAGTAAAAGAATGTCAAAGGTTAATGTGTCCTGAAAAAATTTCTTCTTAAAGTAGATTGTGTTTTCAGACACAAACTCAGTACATAAGTGAAAGATGACAATAATCCATGTAATTTAAGGAGGCAGGAAAGTTATTGAGTTTCAAGATTAAAAGTATGATTATCTTCCTCTCTGGGATAGAGTGAAAGCAAGAATTGCCCAAGATTGATCTTCTCCAACTATTGCCATTGATAATAAAATTTATTTGTGCACTGTCGAGCTTAGGGGCATATACTGTGATTAGAAGTTATTGATGTTAACTTTTTGTGCCATAATGGTTATCAAGTTCTGGGTTCCAAAGGATCTGAGATAGTTCCGCGTAGCTGGGTTGATAGTATCTGTGCTATTGCATATTTAGTATTTACTCAGCTAAAATTCAGCATATAGACCATCTTTTACCCCAGCGCAAAAATACACAAACTATCTTCCTAAAAACTAAAAATATTACTTTATCCTGAATTGGCAGTTAGAGCTTAGAGAAAAGTTCAAGCAAATGATTGTAGGCCAAAAACAGATTCCTCTAGTCAATTCCTTATAATTAAAACTAGAAACAGAAAATTCCCATGCTTAAGTTCATAGTACATAAGCTATAATATCTAATTAACATCGATTCAAATAAGATAGTTGCAGAAAAATATTGTGAAAAGCAGAGAAACAAGATAAACAACAAAAAAATAATTGCCATAAGAACTGCAAAGGATGACGTATGTATGAAAAAAAAAAAAAAAAGTGGACTCACGGCAAGACACCAACAAGATTTCCAGACAATCCAGAGTACAAACCCTTGAAAACAATTTTCCCTCCATCACGAGCAACCTGATATAGGATGGAATGAGATATAAAATAAAATTATAATATAATGAAAAGGTAGATACTAAACAAGCAAGTCAAAACATGACAATGGATTCCAACTAAAGATCAATAACTATAAGCCTGTTTATTTTACAATTTAGGCAACTGGAAAATAACTTGGCCAAATTACGTTTAACAAAAGGAAGTTTCATGCATTGGTCAAAGTAAAATCTCATTTGGTGGCTTGTACAAACAGATGTGACAAAAAAAAGGTGAAAGGGGGAAATGGAAACAATGTTAGAGGACTAATTCTTATCATTTCTTAGATTATACACCAGGATTAGTTTCTTTATTTCCTTATTATTTCCTTGGATTGGTTACCGTATTTCCTTATCCTATCTTGACTTATTTCCCAGATTAGATAGGATTATGAAACACCATAATTTCAACAATTCTATTAATTTTATCCCTAGGAAGCTGAAATGTTAAAAGTTAAGAAAGCCCGTTGCATTGCTCCATTAGCATGAAAGTTCATATCAAACTGGATAGAATGAATTTTGAACAAAGTCTATATTTCATGCATAAGTATAATTTGAATGACACATAATATATTAAGTGATAATTATGACATTTACAGAATACAAACTTTTGACAAAAACAAACATTTGGAAGCCACACGAAAATGGAGAAAAGAATATCAGTATTGGACAACTGCATCTTTGGAGTAAAATACATGCTTCCTCTTGTATAACAAAGTAACAAACCACCAATTTCATTGTTTCCATTAGTCTTCCTAGTTTCTCCCTTTCATCCAATCCCCACAAGACAAATGCAAACACAGTAGAATAAAAAGTTTACACTATATATACATAATATACCTGTAGTCGAGTTTTGATGGTATCAATGGGGTATAAAGCCGTTTCTACAACGACACCAGCAACACCTCCAGCAATGCATCCATCTGCAATTAGATCAACATTCATAAGTGTGTCATACAAACATTTGAATATCCAACTAAGACAACACTGGCCACAGAAGTTGTCACGATCACGATCGATTATCAATTCACAGTGGTAGATACAGGAGGGGAAAAAGCAACTATTTGAAATTGAAATTACAATTGCAAGGCTTCAAAATTTTCATCTATCTACTTCTAAATTCTAATAACATTATATGACACTGATTTCATTGTGTGCATAAAATGTAACATGGACATATTGTTGGAGTTCAAGTGTTAAGAGAGTCCTACATCAGTTAGAGTTAGACATATTGAATAGTATACTAGTATATAAGTGAGAAAGACCAACAAATCTAATACCTTAAAGTTTTGAGTTATAATATGATGTCAAACTCACTTGTGTAATTTACTCACTATCTGTGAATGGAGTGCTCCCCAGTGTAAAACACCCCAACACATACAACATATGCATAAAGTAATGTCAAGAGAGAGTAGGCCAATATTTAAACACCAAAAGCATTGCAGTTTTTTTCTCCATGAATCTACACAATCTTCAACTGGAATGGCAATACTTACCATATAGAGCGCGCAAAAAATTAAAAGGCTTTTTCTCTCCTTCACTGATGGACACGAAGAATTTATCTGGATCCTTTTGAACAGACATTTTAGACTTCAATGCATCTGAAAATAAGCAATGCAGAGCACAAGCACAAACCTCAGACAACAAATTGACACAGCAATTTAGAAGGTATTGCTTTCAAAAGTTGACAGAAAAGTAACTAAATAATTAAAACCCTTCTTGTGCCCGAGACCCACTTCATTAACTACCCACTAGCCACTATTCAAGTTCTCTAACCAGCATGAGACAATAGGGTCAGAATGAAAGTCAAAGTCAGAAAAACAAAAATGAAATTTGAGGAAATCCGATGTGAAAAACGACAGAGTAATAGGTACGTTGAACGGTAGTGATTGAAATAGCAAAGAGTGAAATACCAGTTGAATCAGGGTGGGGAGCTTTGGAGGTCATGGGCAATATCAATGTGCAAAGACCAAAGCTTTATCTAATAACCAATTTTCTCACAATTCCATTCAGCCAACTTTGCTGTTCTCGCTTACGGCCAAGTGGAGAAATGGGTTTTAGTCGGGCTTTTGTGTTTAATTATCCAACGATAACAACAAAATAGAGAGTCATGAAATGTTTTCTTTTTCTCGATAATATACTTATCTATAATCAATAAATTATACTTATATATAAAAATAATTTTATGTATAACCAAAATTTACTTATTTTATAAGTACTAATAATATTTTATAAGAAAAAAAATAATATTTATGAATTATAGAAAAAAGGAAAATAGAGAAGAAAAAATAAATATAGATCAAAATTAATATTTACTCATGGAGACAAAATATATTTAAGTTATAAATTTATAAAAAAATAATTTATATTATGATATAAAGTTATTTTTAATTATAGATATTTTATCTTAAATATATTGCAAATTATTTTTAAAATAAAGATAAAAATTCCAGATTAAAAATGATAAGACATTAAAAGTATTCTAGAAATGTTAAGAAAAAGCTCCCTTTTTTTTCCTTCAAAATAAGCATTCTAATTTATAGGGAATAATTTTATATAGATGATTATTTTATTTTCATGTATACAAAAGTCGAAGTAATAATTTCGGAGTGTGTTTTGATTAATTATAAAATAAATTTCAATGTTAGTTATTATAATCAATTATATAGAATATTTTTTATGCTTTGACAAGTTAGATGGACAGCGATTTTAAACTAATGTATTTTATTTGGATTGTTCGAAATAATTGTTTTTTTACAGTGAAATTACCAAAAAAAATTATGAAGCTATATGTGGTAATTGATTTTGTAGTCGGATTCGTCAATTATTAATTAATGAATATAAAACGGGTATCTAAAGAAATGGGAAAGCAAAAGATAATTGAAACCTAATTTGTTAATTTTTCTATGAATTGGTTGAATGATAGAGACGCTTCTGAGGCAAGAGCTCTGATCGGTGGTGATTCTAAATTTTCAATGATTTAGGCAAAGATAGTAAGGTATCAAACTTGTGGTGGGTGCCAACCTCTCAACTTGATCAAACATTCTCTTTAAGTGTATACTTGTATTTGATACAAAGGAAAAAGAAAATAGTGATGAACACATGTTTGTTTAAGTATAAGAAAACATTTTCATAACGAAGGCCAAAATTGAAGATAAAAAAAAAAAAAAAAAAACCATTTTCACTATTTTTCAACAAAATGAAAATGTGATAACATAAGTCATAATTATAAAATAGTTTTTTTTTCAAATATGATTATTTCGTCATTTTTTCAATAGTAATGATGAAACTTGTCTTTAGATAAGGGCATACTTTTTTTTTTTTTTTACGTTTTATTTTTCTTCTACTCTCTTGTTTAAACAAATAATTCCCTTTCTTTTTATTTTCAGTTAAACCAAATAATATTACACAAAGTTTCTATTTCTATTTTTATGTTTCTCCTTAATTCATTTATTTTCTTCCCTTTTCTTTTAATTTGGTTTTCGAGCAAAACTTTAATTCTATTGGCGTGACTCGAGTTACCATCATTCTCGACAAAAGATACCCCTAATATTATTTATACACATTTTTTTTATATATAATATGTTCACCTTTTCTTTGTATTTTTCTCCATCACATTACTTACATTTTACACAATTGTCTGTGTTTCTGATCTCATGTAAAAGTTATTGTATAAAAATCAATTACTCAAAATATTATCGACATTTATGATATTTGTATCGTAGCATGGGGAAAGATGTGGGTGACAATTGACATTTCATTGCAGTTATCATTTGACTAAAATATGTAAAGTTGACAAATAGTTTCAGATGTAATGGTGGGGACATATATAGATAAGAGCAAGAATCGTGTGTTGCATTGTAAACAGGTAAGTAAAGGTTAGAGTTATTAAACCTAAGTTATCCCTTCCTACGTACCATATATAGCCTTATTATATATTAAATGGCTACTACTGTTTCAATATTAATATTCATAACAAATGATGAAAATACAAGTCAACTAATGAGCATTCAAATGAATTTTTTATTAGAAAAAATCTAAATTTTACGTAAATTAAAAATTAGATAATTAAATAATATATAAGTGAAAAATAACTTTCACATTACAAATCAGATTTGTAAGGTTGAGTTAGATTTAAATCTAATTTAAATCTATTATTCTAAGATAGTATCAGATTTATCGTAAATTCTTATAATACGAGAAAAATGTCATATAATGTAATTAGAGAGATTTCATTAATCTTCATTCAATATTTAGGATATGCTGCTCGCATTCTTATTCTTTATTTATTTATAATATATAATGATGATATTAGTAGTAAGTAATAAATCATAGCATGTGGAAATAATTATTTTATAAAAGAATACTTAAATTCTTAAAATTCTTTGCAGTGGTGGATGTACTATTGTATTACATTTGGAAATAATATTTTATATTTTCTGAAAATGTTTTGATAATATAATTTTTAAAAAATTTAACTGTATTATGTAAAAGCAATATACCCAACATTATAAATTAAAAAAATGTTTAATTTTTATTTAATAATAAATGCTTTAAAAGTTTTAATATTTCATTTGTCTAGGAAATTAAACTTAAGTATTTTAGATAATTTTTTTATACAATAACGACAATAAAACTAAAATGTAAGTTCTTATGCATATTATTTAACTCTCTTTAATTTCAAGTCACTCTGAATGGTTTTATCTCTTAAATAAGGTTAAAGTTTTAGTTTTGTGGATTAATAAGTATAATTAATGTTAAAAAGATTACTAAAAATCATCGGTGATATTTTTTTGACAAAAATTAATCACAACATAATCAATAAGTATAATAGCAATCAAATTTTAGAATGGACAATGATTAACTTTCGTCTTATTTTGGAGTGAATTTGGATAGATATAAGAGGAAGTAATAAATGTGATAAGTGATATATATAATAAAAGAATGAAGAATCACTTGACATGTATGATAAGTGACATATATAATAAATATGAAAGGAAGTAATAAATGTGTTATGACATGTGATGGATAGCCCAAACAAGGACATAGAGTTTGTATTTGTAGTGTACCGTCGATATTCTTTGTAACTAAATCAATAATTGAAATATTGACGTAAAAATTATGATAAATCCATTTGATTAAAATTACAGAGTTCATCATAAAATTATGTTTACAGTTAATAACAGTTTTTTTAATTAAAATATCTCAAGATATTATATAATATTTAACTAATTTTGTTTTTATGAAAATATAATATCCAATCTAATACCAGTACTAGGTTGATAAAAAAAAAAAAAAACCTCTAATACCATAATTTATAATGCTATGCCATTGCCAGACACAACCGTCCAAGTCCAAATACTCGTTTTCAACGCTCATAGCTGAAAAGGCAAAACAAAAGCTCATTTTTAATTTAAAAATCTGAGTAATGTTTACATTAATATGTCATTGGTTAAAATAAAATAAAGTTAATTCATCTCCATATCACTTTAATGTTTTGAATTTAGATAAAAAAAATTAAAGAGATTTTATTTAAATTGTTCGTTTAAGTTTTTTTAACAAAAGAATAATAATTAATAAAATAGGTAAATACTATGCCAATAATATGATGATTCGAAAACAATGTTTATCTATTTTATTATTTATTCGTATTTTTATATCAACTAAAGGTAATTACAGGAATAGTTTCTGAAATATACCTTTTGTTAATGCAATTACACACGTACTCTCTAATATATTAAATCTATTATACATGTAATCTTTTACTTTACAAGATCTACATATGGACTCTTATGTCTTCCAAACTTAACACTCATACAAAAGTCATTATCGAAGCTTAATCAAAATAATTAATCAAATTCACTCAAAAATGAGATGTGTATGAACGTTGACCATGAATAATTAGCATATAGTTTCCTTCCAATTATTTTGCTAGTATGAATGTTTTAAATGATGGAGATAAGAGAAATTTGTTTTTTTAATTTTCCATTAAAAAAACACGTGATAATCGCATAAATGAAAAAAAAAATAAAAAAGTTATGTGTGTAATATCAACACACTTCAAGGAATATAGACGTAATTTGCTCTATAAACTAAAAACTTTTCCCATGAAGTGGTGGTAGACTGGTAGCTGATTCTGAACGGCGTTATTTTTGTCCTCAGCTTATAACACGTCTCGTTAAGGACGCGTTCATATTTGAGCCAAATTTGACCTTTTATTTGTTCTAACTTCACCATTTTGGTTCTTCCTCATCCTTTCTTTTTCACAATGACAAAATTCATTTTTTGATGCACTTTCACATACAAATCAATTTAAAATTAGGAACATGAACTTTTTTCCATAATAAATTCTATTTTTTTTTATTATTTACGAGCTTGAGTTTATCTTGGTTTTAAAATCAAGGAAAATTAAATGACAATGCTAAACGCTTTTATATATATGATCAATATTATAATGTCAACCAAGTCAACAAGTACATCAGTAAGACAAGCTCCACATGAGACTTTGTCCCCCTTTTGAGAACCATCCAAAGTCAAGTTGAAGATAAGTTTTTTTTCATACATGAACTTATAAATCTAATTTTGATGCGACGTCGGTTTCAAAAAAAAATATTGAAGTATTACTACAATAAATTTTAGTCTTTCTGTGAAAAGAGTTTACATTAGTATTTTCTAATTTAATGAAAAAATTATCACTAAAACTTAACTTTATTTAGTTATCTAGAAATATTTATAAAAATATCTTATAACGTTTTCAATTTATTTCGATAATTTTTCTGAGATTACTTAAAAACAGAGTGGAATTTATTTCTTCTTGGATACAATTACTATCTGTCTATTTTGGTAGATTTTTCTTAGCTAATAGCTATCTGCAAGTTTGACTATTAGAATTACAGGAAATCCTTGAGTGTAAGCTACCTATTTATTATAAACATTTTTTTTAAAAAAAAGTTAATAATAAAAAGAAAGCTTTGTGGTCAAACAAACACCAAATCAATACGCACTGTAAACGGTTAAGACTTTAGCTAATAGAATACTTGCCCTCTTTGGCTCTCACTTTCTACAATTATATATATATATATATATATATATGTTATGCTGAAACATTTCTTTCTGACTTCACACAAACATAGAACATTAGTGTTCAAATTTTAAACTCCTTCTTCTGCACATTTTCACTCTGCTTCTGCTTCTGCTTCTCTGGTCAGTTCCCAATTCTCTAAATTTTATTTTTTTTCGTACCCTTTTGATTATTCTTCACGGATTGTTGATCCCTGACGCTTCTCCTCAACTGGGTTCCAAAAAAGTTTCTGTCTTTTTCACACAATCTTCTAATTTCAAACTTTTTGGTGGCAGCATTTCCCCTGTTTTGGAACTCTGTAATTCTCTGTTTTGGGATGGTTTTCTTAAACACGCAATTCTATTTAGTTTTTTTTTTTTATTGTTGGAATTTTACTATAAAGGGTCATGGTTGGTGTTGTTTTCTCGCAACTGGATTCTCAAATCTCGTATCATTCTCGTTGTGTTTGTGCATGCAGGAAAACTGAAAACACTTGAGTATTAACGAAACTCTGTTTCAGCTTCCCTTGTTTTTCGGCAAAAGCAGAGTTCCTCTGTTTTCGAAGATGGCCATAAAGACCATTGAAGTGTTGAAAGGGTGCGGATCGCAAGAAGAGATAATGGAAGTGCTTGCTGCGGTGGCTTCGGACTTGGGGGATCCGATCGATGATGTGAACGCCTTGCAGGTGATTCCGTTGAAGGGTGCAATGACCAATGAGGTTTTTCGGATAAAGTGGCCAACCAAGAATGGTGGTGAAGTGAGAAACGTTCTGGTTCGTTCGTATGGTGAAGGTGTTGAAGTTTTCTTCGACAGGGAAGAAGAAGTTCGAACCTTTGAGTGCATGTCAGAGCATGGTCAAGGTCCACGCCTTCTTGCCCGATTCACCTCTGGCAGAGTTGAGGAGTTTATTCATGCCAAAGTACGTTCTTATCTTCTTTGTTCTTTTATGCTTTTCCTTTCTTCAAAAAAATAAATGCATAAACAGTTTATGTCAGTGTCGAAAGAAAAATTTACACTTCTATCTAATCGGATTACATGGTTATGATTAATGAGTTAATTAACTTTTACAATAATTTTTTAAATTATGTATTTTTAATTAGTCAACTTAGAAATTAACCTAAAAATAAAATAATCTAACATGACAATTACACGTCCCAGAATAGAATATTATCCTTGCTGGGGGGTTGCACTGGAGTTAAAATTTTAAAATTCTTTTGTTGATTTTTTATTTTTTACATTTTTGGTAAATCTTGATTTAACTAGTATTTTTCTATGATGTGGACTAGGTAGATCGGGGAAGAAAATGACAAGTTTTTGTCATAAGAGTACGGATTTATTAAATTTAATTCTTAAATGTGATTTTCTCACTTTTTACCTGTCAATTATGTATTTTTATTTCTTCTAAATTTTAATTGAGTAATTTTTGTCTTTTAAATATAATAAAATATTACAGTTATATAATTTTTGTTTTTTTATTAAAAATATAATATTTTTTTTGTGAAACACTATTATTGTATCAATATTTCTAATTAACTGTCTTTTAATATATTTTTTATTTTTATAAAAGCATATTAATATATACTAATCAAAATTTATAAAATTATTAATTTATCTACAAATATACTAATATATATATATAAATTTATTTATTTAGTAATATTAATTATATATATATATATATATCATTTGATACATTAATAAAAATTATAATATAAATAATTTAAACCGGTCAACAATTGTATAGTTTTATTATATATTTTATGAGTATATATATATATACTTATTATATAATCTTTAAATTACTATATTTTTAATAAAAGAGACTAAAACCATATAATTATAAGATTTAAATGACTAAAATTATTCAATTAAAATTTTAGGAGATTAAAATCATATAATTATAACATTTAAGTGACTAAAATTATCTAATTAAAATATTGAAGAATAAAATTAGTAACACTTAAGAAATTAAAATTGTTCAATTAAAATTTTAAAAAACAAAATTACATAGTTATCATTTTTGAGGGGGTAAAAATGTGATTAACCTTAAATCTAAACTATAATATTTATTTATTAAAAACTTTCTATTTTTGACTTGTTAAGTTAGGCATTTGGTACAGAAGATGAAAATGTCTGTTGTGATTTAATGCATCATTAGAAAGTTTTACTTTATATACGGTTATTGTCATGTTTATCGTTTTATAATAATGTGCAGTTTGGATGTGAGCGAAAAATGATTTCTACACAGAAAGCAATAAAATAAAATTAACAAAATTGTACGCAATGGTGAATTAGTCATCCATATCGGCATGAGTTTCACATTCTTTTTGACACCGATCTTGGTTGATTATTGATGAATGAAAAATATTTGCCCGAATACTATTAAACATCTAGCAAGAGAGAACAGAAAATATAAGTATAATAATTAGTGGATGATATACTATATGATAATAAAAAGAGATAAAGAAAAATATAAAGTGTTGATGAAGTATGTAAAAATATAAGTGTTAAAAAATTATTGTTCAGCAAAATAATGTCCTCATAAACTCCCGTTGAATATTGAAGCCTACGTGAGAGCATGGACAGCCTCCTAGACCACAAATTTTAGTGTCTTATTTTCCCAGAAATTGGTTTCAGTGATTATTCTAACTCGTGCTTGAGCTTTAGAAAGTATATTCTCATCAGTTTGAAAGTGAATTAGCTTTTTGTTCTCAATTTTACTTTATTCTCTAGTCAAATTGCTTTTATTTGGACGGGTGCTTTCTTTTTCGAATTTTATTCCCTTTATCTCTTGGAGCAATGGAGGGTTACCATCACATTTTTACGATTAATTAAGAAGCATCTTTGAGGTATTCAATTGAATGGTGTTGAGTCAATGGGATGGGATCAGGTGCTCTTAGGTGCTACTCTTGCCATTCTTTTTTTTTCCTTCTCTCGTTCCTAAATGTTATTTCTCTATTAGAAATAAGTAAAGTAAGGAACATAATCAAACAATGATGTTACTGGATAGTGTGAAGGGGATCTGGATATTTTTTTTTATGAATACATGGAAATATCAGATTTGGGAGGTCTTATTTCCTGTCTATTTCACTCATTAATAAATATAGTACTGTAATTAATAATAATGCAATTAAGTAGTGGTTTGTCACCTTTATATTTGACTCTTCCTAGTTGGGTAAAGGAGTTGACCCCATGGACACTAGATGAGCAATTTGCTTGGTACATCCCAAACTAATTGGTGAATCTTATAATCTCCTGTTCAGGACTTTTTTTTTTTTTTATTACTAGAAATAGAACACTGTACTCAGAGGTTATAATCACCCACATTATACACTCACTAATTTATATCCGTTGTGAAATGTCTATTTATATAAACTAAAACTAACTTGTATATAAATTAAAAGTTAAAAATAAGATTTTAAAAAGTTAATAAGAGAGAATTTTTATAAAATAAATTATATATAAGTTTATAGAAAAACTTATTTCATTTTTCATTCTTATTTTACTCTTCTAAAAGTATTTTTATAAAAATTTACTAAAACATACCCAAAAAACAAAGTTGATATCTTTACGTATAACATGCTTTTGTCTGTCCTTTTTGTTTTTGGCTTTTTAGACTCTCTCAGCTGCTGACCTCCGTGACCCCGAAGTATCTGCTTTGATAGCATCTAAGATGAGAGAGTTCCATAATCTTCATATGCCTGCTGCAAAGATGGTTCAGATTTGGCACAGAATGAGGTAATTAATTATATATAGGTTGAAAATCTTAAAGCCATTTTTCCTTGCCATCGCTGGATATTAAATACTCTCCTTGTGTTATTTACTAGGAAGTGGCTTGGTGAAGCCAGAAGTTTGTGCTCACCAAAGGATATAAAAATATTTGGCTTGGACAATCTGGATGAGGAAATAAATATCCTCGAGAAGAAGTTATCTGAAGGATATCAAGAGATTGGCTTTTGTCACAATGACCTACAATATGGTAACATAATGATGGATGAAGAGACAAGATTAATCACTATAATTGTAAGTTGTGGTTATATATTCTGTCTCTGGTACTTGTCGTGGTCTTAATTTTCATGCTGTATCAATGTTGGGATTTAGGAGGATGATACCACTTTTGTAGGCTCTTTTCATCTTTTAGCAGTCATATTTTACACTAAACTTATCTTTTGTTCTTCTTCTTCTTTTTTTTTTTAATGATACAGGACTATGAATATGCCAGTTATAATCCTGTTGCTTATGATCTGGCAAATCATTTCTGTGAAATGGTGGCAGATTACCACAGTGACACACCTCATGTACTTGACTACAATAAATATCCAAGTAAAGTTCTTGTTTGTGATCCTCAATTGCATTCCCACAATGATTAATAATAATTGCAATTTTATGTTTATTAATTGATATCACTCTTAATTGCTGACACACCAAATTGGATATGGTAAACCAGGTCTAGAGGAGCGTCAACGATTTATCCGTATCTATCTGAGTTCTGAAGGTTAGTCCATTGACATGTCAAAATCATGTTATAAAAGTTGAAATCATATCATGAAATGCAATGCATGTCTCAAATTTATTTTGGCAACTCCTTGTACACAGGCAAGAAACCAAGCAATGCTAAAGTGAACAAGTTAGTGAAAGCAGTAGAAAAATACGCTCTTGCAAGTCATATATTTTGGGGTCTGTGGGGACTTATTTCGGTAAGTTTTTTATTTAGATAATTCCATGGTTATCTTAAAGAAAGTTATTTGTGTCAGTTAGCAAGGTACACTAACATTGATGTTTTGCATGTACTTGCAGAGTTATGTGAATAAAATAGACTTTGACTACAAGGAGTATGCAAGGCAAAGGTTTCAGGAATACTGGTTAAGGAAGCCTACTTTATTGGACTCACCATGCATCACTTCCCAAGACGCAACTGTGAATGGATCTCTGCCATCCTTCACGTGATTTTGCTTCACATGTCATAGTGAAGATTAGTCTTAGTATATATTTATATATTAATAACACGTACAATATATGATATGCAGCATCATATATGTAAATAACATATGTAATCACTAAAAATCTGTGATGAGTTTTTGAAATTTTAATTAAGGTTTGCTTTTCGATCCCTCTCTTTAGGGATTGAGTTTGGGGATAAATTTGAGAATAAGTAGTTTGTAACTTTGTATTGTTGCAATATCAATGGGATATAGATTTGTCCCTTCATGTTTCACACATTAGATAATGTTATAATAAAGTCTAATTTGAATGGTTCCTAGCTCTCATCTATAACAAGGTTACCCCTCTCCCTTTTGAAATCTATGTCTAGATAAACTACAATCCACAGCTTTGAAATTTATAAAAATAACAAGAATTTCAAATTTGAGTCTAAATTTTACTTTGTATGATTTAATTAACGTTTACTAATGTTTTCCTTGACATCGTTAAGTGACGTAGCAAAGAATGAGAGAATAAGATATATTTTATAAAGTATTTTTTAGATTTTTCGAATTATAAATCATTATGTATAAATTGATAAGTAATTTGATTTTTATGATAATTACTTTATAAATTTTACTAAACATGATTTTTAATTAGTTGATTATATAAATTTTGTATTATGACAATACATTTCCATTAAATTTTAAAATGTCATGAAGATAATGTATTTAATTTAGTATATTGTTAATTTTAATTAAACAAGTAATTCATTTATCATATATGTATATTTTGGGAAAAAAATATACTATTTTTTATCTTTTAATTTTTTTTTAGTAATTTAGCTCAAGTATTCTTAAATGATAACTAATTTGTCCTTAAATTTTAGTGATTCGAATTTGAGTCTTGAATTTAATAAAAAAAATATAAAAAAAATAATTTTAATACGATAAAGTTCTGATAAATACACTTATCTATAACATCATTAAAAAAAAAATAACAACTGCTTTAAAAGTAAATTGCTTGTGATCAATATAAATTATTATAACAAATTTTGATAGTAAGATTGATAAAAATATTTCTTTACACACACTTAAAGATTTTTTCTAGAAGATATAAAGACAAATTTTTCTCTACAATACAAAAATCAGAGTAAACTTTTATCTATTTTATGGATGGACAGGGCTGGTTTAAATTCATATGTTTACAAATGAATTTTCATTTAATTTTTATACGTGTAAAACTTATATCTATATTTCTCCACATAATAAATTTTTACAAATTTTGATGAAACTTCATGCATTCAATATATATTAGAAATGAATACAAAATTTTCTCGTAACTTTTATCATATGAAAATCTCACAGCAAAAAATCCATTTTATCATAATCAATGTTTCACACAACCATTCATATTTTTCACAACCACAGCTCTTAAAAATTGAAGAAAGAAATGTGGAAGAATAAGATATGTAATATTTAGTAACATAATATTAAAAAAACTAAAAAAATATAAATAAGATTTATAATAAAAAAATAAATATCAATCTTTCATAAAAATATATTCAAATGATAATATTTTGTATACTATTTAATTAATAAAAATCAAATTCTAGATAGGATCAAAATTTTATAATTTTAAAGATAAAAAACTAAATATATTTATTTTAAAACTAAAAAATCAAAATTACAAATTATCGAAAATAAAGTGATCATAATTGTAATTTAGTCAAAATAATAATAATAATAATAATATTTGACACACAATCTTATGATACATATTATTAATTTGAAGGAACAGAAATTATGAGAACACCATAAATAATGGGTTTAGTTAGGCCTTTAAGAAAGTGTACAAGTTTGGATGATAAGAGAGAGACAGTAACACAGCAATAGCATACACACTTAAATTCACAGATGGTGTCCCCCCACATTTTATTTAATTGGATTATTATTATACATAATATGAGTTGTGGGGTGGAATGGAGACACACTCGCGAAACTAGCGACGGAAGCTCCTCACTTGTCTCGGCGGTTCAGCCTCATTGTTGTCACGGAGCTTCACCAGCGTGTAAACACCTGCACCGGCCAGAGCACCCAGCGTCGGAGCCACCAAATAGATCCATATATGCTTGTAATTTCCTGCTGCAATCGCGGGCCCCAGCGTCCGCACCGGATTCATCGACCCACCACTTGTGGGCCTAACCATCATCAACATATACAAATATATATAAATAACTACGAGTACGTACATATCATGCTCGATCTTTTTAGTTTCAAAATAAAATATGATTATTAAGAGCGTTACCCTGATATGAGAATGTTGAGTAAAACAGTGGCCCCCACAGCGATCCCAGCCAATTCACCGACCGCGCGAGTGTCGGTAGCAACAGCAGTGACCACAAACAAGAGAATGAAAGTGATGATAAACTCAGTGGCGAAGGCTTGGGCGACGCTGACGGTGGGGACAGTGACCCCACCGGAGAGGAAGGGGTGGTAGACGCCTTTGAGAGCATAGCAGGCGCAGATGGAGGCAGAGACTTGGGCAGCTATGTACGCGGGGACCTGCGTCCATGGGAAGTGGCGAAAGGTGGCGAAGGCAATGGTGAGGGATGGGTTCAGGTGTGCGCCTGAGATGTGGCCAATGGAGAGAATGATGAACATCACTGTTAGCCCTGCACACGCTGCGTTTCCCATCAGCGTCACCACTCCCTCGTACTTGTTGTTCACTATGGGTCCAGCCGTTGCTGCAAATATCAATATGAACGTCCCCACAAACTCTGCTCCAATCTGCACTAATCATAAACCATTCTTAACTTTAAAACAGATTAATACGCCTTCTGCTCACCCCTTTTATCATTTTTTTACTATTAATTATATCAATGCTTCTTGTTTAGATGTTAGTCATTATTGAAAGCTTTGGGTCAATGGATACATATAATTTTAGTGTTGATTTTGAATGAAATTTAATAACATATATTATGTATCAGTATAATTTCTATCTATACTTTTTTAACAATATACCAATATATATAGTATTTAATAGTGTAGGTAAAAATAGTTTAGTGGCAAGTATTGTGTTATTATTAGAGTTGTCAAAGTGGATAATCCGGCTTAGCCCACCATGGGTTAGATAATAAGTGAGTCGACTTAACCAAATTCACCTAAAGGTGAGGTTAAAAAAACAAGAACCAGCCCAAAACATCATAGGTTAGTGGATTAAACGAGTTGTTTAAAAAAAAAATTAAAAATTATTGAACTTTATAGAAAAATACATACCATATTATATTTTAGAATTATAACTATGTTCATAAATAGGACAATTAAAATATGAAAAATAGACATCATTCATAACCAACTTAATCAACTTATAAAATCAAAATTGTTGCATAAAACATTGACAAATAATATCAAATTGTCATTAGTTATTATAATTCATAACTAATATGTACAAAACTTAGTCTATAGTATAGATACATAATTAGTTAAATTAACATTTGAGAACCTAAAAAATAAATTAAAAAAATAAAAAAGTATATTAAGTAAGTCAACCTAGCTCACCACAAGTTGACTCATGGTGAGTTAGATTATAAGTGAGTCGGATCAAAATTTTCTTGTAACTGAAATGGACCAAAATTTTATGGCTCAACACAGCTCAAACCCATGGTGGGTTAGGTTGACTCACAGGTTTCAACCCACTTTAACAACTCCAATCACTATAGATGTGTATCATTATATGAAAAAAAAATTTGTAGTGTTGTATGGGTAGTATTAGTGACAAGTTGAATTTGATGTTGTTGTTCATGTCACTTGAGTTGATATTGATGTTCCAATTGTACATTGTTTTTATTTCACAAACTTATCTTTCTTGTTTTTTCATGTAGTTTGAAACTGTGATGATTATACTTGTTATGAGAACAAAATAAAGATAGGTTTTACTAAGGTGTACTAGTTGAGATCATCTACAGATGATGACTTTTGTTGTATTTTAGTGCTACTTTTGTATCATTATTATTTGACTAACACTTAGGATTTATATTTGAGTTTACTAGATTATTGTACATATATTGTTTATATTCATGTAGTTCCTTCACACTTATATGCATGATATAATACATATCTAAATATTTGTGAATGTATAATTTTAAGTAGTCGAATTCCACTAAATACAAGAATCGTGATAGGTTATTACACTTTATGTCTAATTCACTTATTAAAATTTAAGAGACTAAAATTATATAATTATCATATTTGAAGGAGTATTTAATCAAATTAATTAAAAATTAGGCGAAAGGCAGGTATACAATTTTTTGATATATTGATTTTTTTTTGGGTATATGAAGTAAGTGTGCAATTGATAAAAAGAAAGAAAGTAATATATGTTATCATAAAGTCTAAAAATGACATATAAATTTTTTTAAAAAAAGTTTCAAAATATCGATATATAAAAAGGTATAATAGGAGTATTTTTTTTTTATAGATTTTATAAAACAATAATTATTTGAAGGCTGTAACTTTAAAATTTGTAATCGTATGAAAATGTTTTAAAAAAATGTAAAAGCTATGAAAAAAATGTTTTTTTATGGCAATTAAACTAAATGAATCTTGAAGCTATTATGAAATGAGATGGTGAAAAAGATCTGAAATCCAATAATGATGGTATGCATCAAAGTCAGAAAATGAGAAATTTGAATACAGACAATTCAACTTGTATCAAAAAGGTCAAAGAAAAATTAATTAGGACATCTTGAAGGGAACAGAAAAAGGACAAGGTAGTGGTCAATAACCATAAATTAAACATCCAACTAAGAGAGGAAAACAATGTAGAAAGGGCGTGATATTAACAGAAAGATTGAAAATCCTGAGTCAAAAATTGAGTTAACCCAAATGAGTAGGTATTATTCGAGGAAGGAGGTGCTTAAGATGATGCTTATTCTGTCTAGTAAAAATGATGGATCTCATCCATATTTCTCCACATCCAAGTCCTTTTCTTGCTTTCTAGTCTCACGAATTCCAATCAGAAGATAGACTTGTTTTTATTTATTTATACATATACTCGTCTAAATAAAACTGAGGGAAATTTTTTTTTTTTTTTTTTTAGGTTCGTTCCTGGAGTATCCACCGTCGACAGCAGTGATTAATCTTCTCGCTACGTTGGAGGCACCTCAAAGGGTGGGATAGCTGGCCCTAAGATTTAACGCGGCTGCATACACAAGGCAGGATTCGGACCCTGACCTTGCTTAAGCGTGGATCAACCCCTACTGCTGAACCACACGCTTAGAGTTATTTATTTGATTATATCAACCCAAATAACACATTTTTCGATATATATTTATCTCTTCTTTCTCTCTCTTTATTATATTTTTTTTTTTCCTGACGGGCTATTATAACATATCATAATTTATTATTTAAGAATTTAATTAGCGTGTTTAAAAGATTATGATTAACCACTGTTTATTATAACATCAATAATTACTCGTGTGTTCACAATTAAAATTAGTTGCCATTTCGACATTGAATATTATAATTAAAAAATAAAAATAAAAATAAAATATGATTATAATTATAATTATAATTATGTTAAAAAAGTTATGATTATGTACAATCTACGCTTTAATGCATGTATATCCTTGCAAAATTGAAGTCTATTTTTTTTTTTTTTTTACATTAAACATTATTATGTTTTTAAACATTACGCATTATGGTTAACAAATTTATAAATTAATCCTTCTCATCTTTTATTATCTTAAATTTGTTAAAATATTATCCCAATACAAATTTCAGCCGTAATTTATCAAATTTAAGGATGGGTTGATGAACAAGTTAAAGTAGTGAAGATCACTCACAAATCATTTTACACAAATAATTCTAATTCTTTAATTATTATTTTTTTTAATAATTCTTTAATTCTAATGCGTGTAGCTTAATATGAGTTAATGATGTTGTAGCTTAATTAATATAAATTGTTGACTACAGTGTAGAAAGATGATGATGCGTACAAAGGGAGAACTCCTAATTACTAACATTTACCACACTATAGCTATTCATTATATAACTAATGATGCTCAATTCAATTACTAACAACTTTTTTGACAAATCATTTTATATTTATTTGAGGCACATTGCCAGAGAGATCGGTTGGTTGCTCGATTGTATTTTAGTTTGAACTCTTTTTTTTATTTATTTTTATTTAATGTAATTAGGCCCGTCCAAAGATAATGATAATAAATCTCAAGTTTTAGAGTTGTATATAAATAACATTTGCTATTAACTTTTATAAAGATAATTATATGTACATGAGTTTGATGTGTATATTTATGTAGGTATTGAAATCATATTTATTTCTTAATTTCAGAATTTAAATTTAAAAAATCAATCTAACATTATTATATAAAAAGCTTGACAAAATACCTTGATATTTGTAAAAACAAAACCCATAATAATAAATTGTATAATAAAATCCACACATTCTTAAAAATAAATAAAAAATAATATATAAATTTATTCACCTCAAAAACTGCAAGCCTATATGAAAAAAAAAAAAATCATATACATTGGACGGATAACAAGATAACCAATTATAACAAAATCCATGAGTGACGAATAAATTAAAATATGAAACACATAGTATAGTAAAGTAATGTAGTATATCCTAATTCCTTAAGCCAAATTTTCCGGAAACAGAAAAACGAACACAAATGTGTATGAAATTATGAATGTTAACCCTCCCAGTGAATTCCGTATGACTCCAAAGGAATAAAAAATAAAAAATAAAAAACCTAATTTGCATGATTTAATTTTCTAATAAACATACATCTTATTATCTTATAAGTTATAACTCACTTTCATTTTATTTTATTTTTTCACATTTCTCTATTATCTCTACAAATATATCATATATTTTAATATATCTCATTCCTCCCTCGAATTCAGTCCGAAAGAGTGTACATTATAGAGCAGCATATATATCTCTTATTCATGTAAAAAGTAGTTGCATTATTTTATTAGCATCCCATCAAATCATGCATGTAAGGATCATTTTTGACATAATAAATGAAGCTCATCACATGACCGACCGTGAAAAAAAATGCAATATAGAGAAGCGTTGACTAAAATAGAGATAGGAATTGGGATCAGGATGTTACCTTCTGAGTGAGAGAAACATTGGGAAGTGGAACACCAACAGAGAAATTCGCTAAACACGTGTGACCCTTGCTTGGTAAGCACTTGCACCGAGCCATCGTGAACGACTCACGCTCGTGCGACAGTGAGTCAACTCGCAGCGACGTGAACAGCGGCCCTCCCGGAGTATCCGGCGTTGCAGGCACCGACGCCGCCGTCGGCGTCCCCATCTCCGATTCCGGCATTTTTTTTTTTTTTAAACTTGAGAAATATATATAAATTAGCTAGAAATGGATAATTGACTGGACATACAATAGTGGACACACTACATGATATTCCAAATTAACGTAAGAAGATAAAAGATTTGTTTTTTTTTGGTGTTTTTTTGGGGAGATTGTAAGGTGGAGAAGGGAGAGTTTACATAATTGGAAGGTTTTTATTAATGTGTTGCTAAGGAATATTGGAAGGAGAGAAGGGACCCAGGGTTGGAGAGAGTTGGAAGCTAGAAGGAGGTATGGAAGTGGAGCATATATATATATATATATATATTTGGATGTGAGACTTAAAATTGGATGATATGAAAGGTTGGAATGGAATCGGAGAAAACTTGTGATAAGGGTTGTGATCGGACTTCGAAGTTGGAGAAGAAAGGCAATGAAAAGCGTGGTTGAAGGTGGAGGCAGAAGGGAGAAGGAGAAGCAAAGAAAAGAGAATGAATTAAAGAGAGGGTCAACCAAGGAGGAGCAGTTAATATAACCATAACGATTCCATTATAATAATCACTTTAGCAGGTGTTGGTGTTGCCATTGTCCACTTGCTTGCATAATCACTTTGTTCTCGTAATTTGTAAAAAAAAAATTTAATTTTTTTTAAAGAATGCAAAAGTAATATGCTGCTTTGTACTCTTTTCCATTTTTCGGCTATTATCCGGAGATATAAATATAACTATTTTCTAATCATCAACTCGTTTTGTTTTGTATCATGTGAAAAAAATATATAAAAACCTAAGTAAAAATACTATCATAATGGAAAAGTCAAAAGCCTTGCATTATTGTTTATTTTACTTAATGTAATGTAATGATTCTATTGTATATGATTTTTAATATGATACCCCAATAAGCATAAGTTATACATGCGCTAGGTTACATCACATTATATTATATCACATATGTAATGATGTTGTTTGTTTTCTTTTCCTATATTTTTAAGTACCAATGATGTTTTTAATTATAGTTGAAGTTTATCATAAAATAGGTTTAGCAAATCAATTTTTGGCCCTATTTTTTTATTATTTCATTCCTCGTCCACTAGTTGAAAGTGCAAAGTAGCTTTTTTTTTTTTTTTTTTTTTTAATTAACAGCTATGTACTTTGGGCTAATGACGCTTGCAACCTCCCGATAGCAGCCTGGCATTTTGAGAAAATCATTCTCTAATGGTAATTCCCTTCGTCAAAGCCGTACCAATTAAAAAAATAGCATTATTTCAACCATAAAGTAGTCTATATTATCATGCACACAAAAACCTCCAAGTTTTATGTCATGTCACGTTCAGTTACATTTGTTTTTTCTTTTCTCTTCTCTTATTAAATTTAAGAACCTCACAAACAACTATACCAAAGAACAACAATACTCTGTATTAAAAATTAAAAATGAACAATAATACTTTTTCGAATAATGCCGCAAGTAAGAAAACCATTTTGACTTCTCAACAATAATTTTTTTAAAAATTAATATTAAATTTCAAATTAAGAGGTGTTAACATAAAAAAATACTATCGTTAATAATTTTTTTAAAAAAATAGTATAGTTTTTATTTAACAGTTATTAAATTATTAATATATATATTACGAGTTCATACGAATAGTATGATATGCATATACTTACACACAAACACATAACTGTGCATTAGTGTGTAATACATCATTCAAAGAACATGACTTAGTTAGTAATACACATTGAGCTTCTAAAGAGAATTTGAGTTCTCAATGCATCTTTAGGAAATTAAAGATAACAAGCATTAAGTGTAACTAAACTTGGAACTATAAATTAGTTCTATAACTTAAAAGACGAACCTTTGCGGGGTCATATATATAAAACATCATATTAATATTATTAGTTAAATTAATAGTTTAACAAATGTTATACTAATGAAATAAATTTAACATCTAATCATTAGTATATATAACTTTATTTCAAGGACACGAACAAAAAATAAATAGAAGGCTATAGTTTAATTGAACTTGAACTTTAATTATTGTATATTATGTGAATAAAAATGTATTAACAATGTTATAGGGGAATTAATGATTTAATGTGGGTACATGCAATGTAGGGGGAGCATAACATAATTAAATAATGAAGATGGATGTGAGTAAGAACTAAGAAGAATGGTTGAAGGTTGGGGTAGGGGCTAGCTACAACCTGTAGGTTAGTTGACCTGATGATTGGAATAAATAAGTGTGGGACTCTGCATGTAAGTTGTAACAATGAGAAATAATCACGGCTACCCCACATATATATAGTTCCTATTTAATTTTTTTGTGATATATAATTTAGTGTTATTATTTTATTTAAATTGAAATTTAAATATATATTATATAATAATCGATTGAGAGTATAAACTCTATGTAGTCTTATATTTTGTAACAAATTCTGATATCATAAATAGATAGGGTCGATTGTGTCTCCTTTGCAATTTGGTAGAATAATAATTGTGGTCAGTGGTCACCCATAGCGTGCGCAAGTTGCAAGTTGCAACCACGTTCCCGTCCCAATCCTGGCCTGCAATGCATCATCTACGCATTTTCTCATAATCAATCTTGACGTTGGAATGCAGAATGCTGTATAATGTAACACCTCAATTCTCTACCTTTTGTTCTTTTGTTTAGAGTTTATTTTTATTTTATGATAATTAAGTATATATCATTAAAATTTTCCTATGAATTTTTGTGGGACGCAATCAATTATGATTTTTTGGTTTCTCAAAAATGAGTTAATGTTATGTATGATTTACTTCCTTTGTTTTATTTTGTTCGACGTTTTAACACTTTTTATTTATTTCAATTTGATTGTAATTTTATAATATCAAAATGCAAAATTAAATATATTTTTTCTTATTATATTGTTGACCATTATTAGTGCATCTTTTAATTATTGGGAGGAATTCAGAAAATTTAAGGATATATTGTTAAAAAAGTATGCAAAATTTCTTATAATTAAAATTGCAAGAAACAAAATAAATGCAGATTAATAACACACAAAAATTGATAACGAAATTCGATTAATTGTGCATACGTCCTCGAACTACAACAAATATTTATTGAAAAAAAAATATAAATAATATTTACAAACACGTTAACTCACAACCAAAAACATCCAAAAAAATAAAATATTATTTAATATTTTTTTTAATATTTTTTTTCTCTCTCGTTGGAATGATTGTTTCGTAACTATAGCATCATGCTATTCATAATGTATGCAAAGTTTCATTTGTTTTTCCTATTTTTATGCATTCTTTTATTTTACTAGTTTTTCTATTTTTCCTCAACAAAAGAACGTGTGCATCCATCAACTCTTGCTTTACATGACCAAGTCCAAAAATCCCCTACTTAAAGATCGATTTTATTTTGTCTTCATATCTTGATCAATGTATCAACCTTATCTTGTATGTTATTATAGCATGTTAATTAAAGTTGAGTACAACTTTAATTTGTTAATGATTACTACCTTTGTTAACATATTTATTGGGTTCTTACTCTCCGAAATCTTTTTCAAAATTAGCATCTCATCCTCGAGCAAAGATCTAATGAAGTGATAACGAAGACCAATTAATGTATTTTGTTCTAGAAAGAAATGTTGAATTCTTTGCCACCAATTAATGGATGGGATAGTCATTGGACCCTAAACATATCAAAGTGAACAAGCTCAAGTGTCTCCTTCTTTAGGGTTCTTCTAGTTGTTTAAAAGCTAACTCGTTTATATTTTTCAAGTATATATACAATTTTCACATATGTCAATTTCTACTGATCGAAGACTTGGTAGTTTATCCTTTGAGTGGATGATCTTCATCCCTTTCTCACTCATATGACCTAACCTTTGGCGCCACAAATTGGGATTTTCATTTGTTGCAAATGCAATCAAATAACATGCTTTTGCTATCTTGTAAAGAGTACCACTCTTTTTACCATGAGCAATTGTCATTGCACCCTTTGAAATCTTCCAATGATTGTTATGGAAGATTGTTGTGTAGCCATCACTAGTCAATTGACCTACTGAGATTAAGTTCTTTGTCAAGCTAGGAATATGTCTAACATTTTTCAATTCTTATACAGACCCATTTAACTTAATCTTTACTACACCTTTACCCACAATTTCACAATATTTCTTGTTACCAAGGTAAATTTTATCAAGGTTTTTGGGGACATAATTCTCGAAAAATTCTTTTTGTGAATTGGCATGAAAAGATGCTTCAGAGTCTAACATGTAAGACTCTTCCTTGTTCTCTAAAGAACATATCAGTGCATCATCTCCTCTCAAGATAAAAACATTTGCCTCTGCCTTCACCTCTTGATTCTTTAGTGCATTCTTGCACTCATTTTTGTAGTGCCCAATCTTTCCACAATTCTAATACTCAACTGTCTTTGAGTTGTGGAAACTATGATGATTCTTGGATCTATATCTCCTATCCTTGAATTTACCACGACCATTTCCTTTGGATTAAATTTCTTCTTCTTGACTTTGTATGCAAAATTGAAGAGGTTGAAGATTCACCTAACTCTCTCGGTTGAATCTCTTCACTAAAACCTAAATCACAAACATTGTTGAATTTTAACTTATTGCTTCTTGATAAGCTACTCATAGCTATGATAGTAACATTCCAACTTTCTGGTAGAGAAGACAAAAGTATCAATACTCGTACTTCTTCATCAAATTTGTTTCCTGCCAAACTCAATTGGGTTATGACTATATTGAGTTCATTGAGTGTTGCGCTGCCCATGCACCTTCTGTCATTTGTAAATTAAATAATCGCCTCATCAAATAAATTTTGTTTGAGGCTGACAACTTTTCATACATATTAGAAAGAGCTATCACAAGACCCGTTATGATATTTTCTTTTGCAATATTGAATGCAACATTGTGGCATAACGTCAATCGAATGACTTCGAGGGCTTGTTTGTCGAGAAGATTTGAATCTTCATCCTTCATGCCCTATGATTGTTTCTTGAGAGGTTGATACAACTTATTCAGATATAGATAATCTTCAATCTGCATCTTCCAAAAGCTAAAGTTCGCACCATCGAACTTCTCAATTTTCACATTTTCTTCATCTACAATCATTTCTGCCACTCAAATCTAACATAGAAGTTACCACCAAAGCTCTTGATACCAATTGATAAAAAATTGCGTAAAATGTATTATAATCAAATTTGCGAGAAACAAAATAAATGTGGAATAATGACACACAAAAATTGATAACGAAGTTTGACTAATTATATCTACGTCTCTGGACTACTGCAAATATATTATTGAAAAAGAAGAAAATATAAAAAGTATTTACAAACATTCAACTCAGAACCAAAACAGCCAGAAAATAAAATTATTTTTTAAACTTTTTTATTTTCTCTCTCTCCCTCTCTCTCTCTTACTCTCTCTCTCTCTCTTTTCTTTCTTGTAGTTGGAATGATTGTTTCGTAGTTATAGCATGATGCTATTTAGATGATATTTATAATGCATGCAAAGTCTCATTTGTTTTTCCTATTTTCATGCATTCTTTATCTTACTGATTTCCCCATTTCCCCTTACAAAAGAATGTACACTTCCATCAACTTTTGCTTTGCATGACTAAGTCCGACATATATTAAGAAGTTATATGATTTACTTTATGAAATCAAACATATTAATTGAATTTAAGTGTCATGTTAAAATCTTAAACGTCAAACAAAATGAAATGGAAGGAGTACCTGATTATTAATTTTGCTAATAATGTGATCAAATACTTAGAAACTTTGGACGCCTAATATTCATATGTGTGAAAACAGCATAGATTTAACCTTAAGATTATAATATGAGGTTTTTAGGATTAATAAATAGTATGACTAGATTTTTTTTAACGTTATAATGATAAACAATTACTCTCTATATTTGCTTCATTGAAAACAAAATATTAAAACTTGTAATCGATCAATCAAGTGAAAATTTAACTTATCAATTCTAAATACTCAAACTTGGCAAATAATCATGTTTTCAATAAATATATAATTTAAATTAATATTCAAAATTCATATATAAATAGTGATTTTCTTCTCAATTTTTCTATACATGTGAATTAGATCTTATAGGATTTTCTATTTTTCACGTGTCATGGAAGACATTATCCATTTTTTTTAAAGGATTTTTGTTTTTTTTAGTGATTTTTTTTTTTGAGTTTGATTTCACTCTGAAAATCTAATGATACGATAAGACAATAAGGGTGAGAATTTAAATATTTTCATGTACCTACATAATTATTGTTCTTTTTTCTCATAGTATGTGTTTAACTAAACACTCTTTTTTATTGAGAATTGAATGAATTTTGATGGATTCTTAATTTGGTTTGTTAATAAAATCTGGTTTCTTTAATCTGTATGTTATTTATGTCATACTTATATATCCTTTATGCTTTTTAAGAATTAATCACGTTTAGATTTATTTTTTATTACTTTTCTATAGTCTTTTAAACTTATTATTCAATACTTGAGAATGCAAATTGTTACGTGTGGTTCTTTTCAAGAATTGACTTTATATATAAACTAGTAATTGGCTGACTGTTGTATTACTTGTAGTGATCCAGCCCATTGGTACCTATAGATGACAATGAGGCAGGGTACGGGTCACCAATAGCCCCTCGTTCCTGCTCATGGATAAAAATCCACGTTATGGTATATGTTAAGTGAGTACTAATTTTTTTTATTAATACATGCATATCTATTTAAGTTATTAATTTATTATTTATAATGAATTTTATTTATAAATACTTGAAGGTATATATTTTATTTATTTTCATTTTGTATTTTATCAACTAACTCTCATTAATTATTATCTCCATCATCTTCATAATTATCATCATCAACATTGGTTTCTATTTTTTCCTTCTCTATCATTAGACAAACTATTATTATCATAACGATAATATTGTTATTATTATTATTATTATCATTAATTATTATTATTACTGTAATAATTACCATTAGTCATCATTGTCAATAAAATTAATGTTATCCATTATCAACATAATTGTAGATTAATGGCGGTAGTCACTATCAAACAAACCTGAATAAAAAAAAAGTTGTATGTTTTATATAATTTATATTTAAATTTTGAAAAATAAAAATCAGAAGAGAAAGATATAAAACTAAAATACTAGTTTCAATTTTTAAAGGCGAGTTTCATTTTTATATTATCCGCCAGTAAAAAATCAATCAAGATATAATTTCTCAATGACTTATTATAAAAAATAACAATATTATTATTCATAAAAATTTATTATTAAACAAAAATATTTATAAAAAAAAAAAACCTTTTATACTGTAAACATATTTAAATTAAATTTTTAGAAATTTCAAAAACTTAAATCATCTCTCACGAGAGATTCTTAAAATAAAAGTCAGTTTTTTTATTTTTTAAATTATTAGATTACAGTGACATATATAACCTCCATTTGTAGAATTGATTCTATTGCAGTAAAAAAAGAAAACAAAACAGGTGAAACTCATATAATGGAAAATAAGAACTTAAGCTTTCATTGAAATAGAAAATTAAAAAAAAATTCTTAATTCCTAAGTGAAATTGAAGATTCACAAATGAATTATATCGATAAAAATGCTTAACTCAGCTAAATAATTAGTGCTAGACTGCGACTATATCCAATATGTAATATGTTGGTGGGAATATTTGAAGTAAGATAGAAAACTAAAACCATATGGAGCGCATGTGGAGACATTAAAAGTTTGTTCTTCGTATGATTCCAACAAATCCAGCGAATATATCATATGGTTTGTTTAAGCGAGTTGTGTGGCCTGCTATTTGGTAACTGTTGTTCTTTTGATTATTTTCCGGGATTTGCACCAATTACTAGCTGTTCCTTTTACTTCAATCATTCAAAGCAAGGGTGTTACAAAGTACAAATCATAGAATAATGGGTTTTGTAGATTCATAATCATAATGTAAGCCAAACAAGGATGTTGCTAAGTGCTAACACGAGTTCTGCTTTGAAGAAATGGGACCTGGGTGACACTTTCATTGGCTACCTTAAACCCTCAATCTTTACCTTTTTAATAGGACCACCTATCAAGTTCATAGACCTTATACCTTTCAAACATGATTTTCATGAGAAGACTGAATATACGTGTTGAGATATATTTTTAATGCAGATGAATTTTTCACAAGCTTAGAACTTGGTTTCACGAAGTATGATTAGCCAATGAAGACTCCTCCCAATCATGTTCCCGTACGATATATTTTGTAATTTTTTAATGAATATAATTTATGTTTTAAAATCGATAATTAAAGATTAATTTATATTAAAAAAGGTGACTTTTGTCGATAACAATGGTCCAAAATTCCTTATTTAAAAAACGAATTAATAATCGATATATATCTAACATAAAAATAAGCAAGGCATTACTTGGGTTGTTTCCAAATATATATATATATATAGGAAATTCAGTCTCTACTGAAGATTAAAAAACAGATACAGAAAACGTTTAAATGAAATAAATTTTAATTTTGAAAACAAATTATAAAGATAAAATGTACATATAAAGATAAAATAAAGATAGTTTGGAATGGTTGTTAGGGGTGTAAGAAGGTTGGATTAAACCGAATTTGAATGATCTAGTTATCTAACTTGATCAAAAATTAAAAAGTTTGATTGAGTTGAGTTTGCATTTCTTTTTACTTCAATCCGACTCAAGTTGATCACAAACAAGTTGGATTGAGTATGGTTAATTAGACCATTCGCAATGGTAGTTCAAGAAACAGCTTTCTTAGGAAAGTAACATTACTTCTTAGTTTGTGGCCATTGAAAACAATTAAATTGGAGTGCATCCTCAACAAAAGTTACTTTAGCTAACAATATACAAATCAACCAACAAATATTAAAAAAAATATATTTTTTATTTTATTGTTGCAAATGCAACAATTACTTTTTTTTTTCATTTATATATAAATAAGGGTTTTTCAAAAGAAAAATTGCACAACTGAACATCTCAAATTTCTCTCTATCATCCTCAAAAATTCTCAACTTCTTCTTTTCATTTTATGGATTCAAACCAAAATTCATGGTTTAATTTGATACCAAATTATGAACAATCCACAAATCCAAATTTTCAAAATCCGTGGTTTAACAAAAGTAGTAATTAATAATTTTACTACTTTTTTTATTGCGTCAACAAATTATTTAAATAATGAAAATAAAAAATTGGTTTTTTTAAAATTAATTAATTTATAAATAAATTATTATAAATTAATAAATAAGTTCATAATAAAATATAATGATGTAAACTTTTTTGTGGGACTTATTGGAAGCACCCAAAGAGAGTTGCTCGAGATGAAGTACTTGGAGGTGCTTGTATGGACAAGAGTAAAAATGAGTGATGTATATAGGTGAGTCCCATTGAAAACATCCAAATGGAGTTGTTCCATTGTGGATGCTCTTAGGTTAGCATAATTATTTATTTATTTATTGTAAACATTAAAATATTTAATAATAGATGTACATCATTTGACATCTTGTTACAAATATAATATATGTTATCAACTCATAAAGTAAATAACAATATGAATTAAATTTCTTGATTTGTCATATCAAACAACTAACATTAGTACAAAATAAAATTTAAATTACATATCTTCTTCTTCTTGAGTTGGGTCACTTGTTAAAAAATACAAAACTTGTTATTTGACCCGTACAATATCAAATTTTGATCGGGATGAATTGGATCTAATATGAACGTCAAATAAATTCAATTAGAACTTACTAGATTTGTTTTAGTTTGGATTTGCATATTATTAATACTCACTTACACTCCTAATAGTTGTTAGGTAAATTTTCTTATTGAGTTTGACTTCTACAAATAGTGTGAAATGCTCGTCCAAAGAAAAGAAAAGAAAATAATAAATACGTTTAACGAGATTTAGAGTAATTTATAGATAATATTTTTAAATTTCTTACTACACTTTAAATTAGAAAGCTAATTTTTAATTATATTTGTATACTACATTTAAAAACTTTTAAAATTTTAATGAAGACAACTACTCCACATCTTTGTATATAGTTCTATCATTGACAATAATTTAATTCAAAAAATGTAAAAAAAAAAATTTTAAAAAAAAATCCAACTCTCATAAGTTGTAATGTGTAATGAAAGAAGAGGAGATACAAAACTAGTAAGTGTTGAAACTTGATAGTATATAAAGATTTGAGTTCAATCTTTGATATTATTATTGTAATTCTTATCAATGAAAAAAGAAAGGATACAAATGTACGTTTGTTTCAAATCTTTATAGTTCTCTTAACATATTTTTTATGACAAAATAATTGACTTTTTAGAATTTTAAAATCTAATTAATACCTTTTTTCCTTTAAAAGAACTAATACTTTTTGTTTTTCAATTATATTCTTATTTAATATACACTTCATCAACTACTAACTTAATTTTTTTTACGAAAATTAGATAATATAATTGAGAAAATAAGATATTAATTAAAGAATTTTTAAGTTCTACTTTTATTTTTACGAAAATTAGATAATAGAATTGAGAAAATGAGATATTAATTAAATAATTTTTAAGTTCAAATTTACATCTATTAAATATTTGTTATACATGTGCATTACTTTAAAAGATTAAAGATTTGAGATAAAAAATAATAATTAATTAATTAATTTGTGTTGAGAATTAAAGAGACTATATAGAGAAGAATTTAGTCATTTTAATAGTAACTTTTGATAGAATTGTTTTACTTAATAATTTATATTTATATTAAATTTTAATAATTTAATTATTAAAATTTATAAATACATATTATATATTAATTTAAATCTATATAATTAAGTATCATATTATTTTTATACTAGAAATCTTTTTATAAATTTTATATATCTATTAAAAACTTTTAATTTAACGTAATGATTGAAATTTAAGGTGGATAACAAATTATTGAATGGAGTAATTCTAATGAGAATTATTGGTGGAATATGTGAATTCTTTCCCTATCAATTATTATAATTGAGAGAATAAAAATAAAACTAATAAAAAGAATGACAAGTGAAAAGAAATGGTGAGAGATAGAATTTTTTTTTACAAGGCCTATCTTAAAAAAAAAAAAAAGAAAAAAAAAAGACTAGTCTAGAGGGGATAAATTATTTATACAATTATTAAGCGAGGATATAACTCAAAAAATTCATCAGGTCAGGCATTTCTCCATTTTTGAAATGGAGGAAGTAATTAATAATGACCAATTTTCACGTTCTCCATTTTTCTCCCTCATCCTGTTTGCTCATTGCTTGAATTTTATAATGAAATCAAAGTTTAAAATTCATAGATTAGTTTTAGCCATACAAACAAGTGAAGTACAATTTACTTGACAGAGCAAACTATGCGACCGACACTTCTTAAAAAAGGAATGAATAATCGGATGACTAATTTGACACTGACAATTATGAAAATTAGTATTCAATTAGTTATCGTATCCGATCGAAACTCTTGATATGGATACATTGATGTAAAAATTATAGGTTGTGTAACATATTAAAATTATTATAAAATAAAAATTATAGCAATAAGCCTGAACTGGACACAATCTGCAAGTATTATAATTCATGAATATAGTCATCTTTGATAACAAAAAAATTGATAAAATTCTCCTATATGACTAAAATCAAATTTTTATATTACAGACATAGTGAATGAGAAAACAGAATAAGAAAGTTTATCTATGCATTCTGCATATGTAATATGTATCCCCATTTGCATGTTAGGAATAGTCGAATCAAATGCATTCATCTCTCCACATAACTAATACTGTCATACTACAAGACAACGAACATATGATGAATATTCACAGGAATCTTTTTAAGATAATAAATAACAAATAAATGTAAAAGCTAGAGAATCCATACATATTAAGTTCACAAAGTTGTATTATATAGTGTTCTACCTTGAATTGAAAGTGCTAAGTGTATGTCAAAACTGGAGAAAACATCTTGAACATGGAGAACCAAACACTCCTTCTATTTATTTTTTTATAAGCATACATAAAGCTTCCCTCGAAAGGTCTTACATTACATACAATGCAAATCACACTGCAGCTGTAAATAAATATACAGTATACACCCCATCTATCAACAAGCTTTCAATATTATTCGTAAGAAACTTTATACAAAAATCACACAACTATCTTCTCTAACGTAATGACGCCAAAAAAGAATTAAAATGAAGAATCCCCAATATGAAGTTGCAATAATTAGTATCATTTTTGTTCCTTCAATTTCAATAAATACTTCAGAACTCATACAGTGTCCCTGCACCAGAAAATAGAGATTATGGACATATGTTAGGAGGGTTACTTTATAGATTATTAATGAAGTTTCATAGTTCATTCATATTTATGTAAAGCAACTTGTCCAGATTATGTGGCTAAATTTCAACTACCTAAATTTGTCATGACTTCTTCATTTTCAATCTCTGCATCAGTGAAGGTCAGGGCTTTCTGCAGCTTCCTTGGAGAGAACACCTCAACCTCAGCCATGTATGTGGCAGTCACTGGTCTGTGGTCTGAAAATTTCAGTTCAGTCCTTCCATAACTAAGTAATTTCATTCCCGTGCCATATGAAAGAACACGATCACACCTGAAAGGTAATTGCAAATTTATATATATAAAAAAAACCATTTATACAAGATAATATTTTGCTAACAAGTGTGGTAAAGTTTGTCGGTTAAGCAGCAATAAATACACCATATTAAATATTAATTACTTAAAAAAATGTGTTAAATCACTTTTGAGTTATGAATATCAGAATGATCACCAACTATTTATGGTCCAAGTCAATCACTAATGCATTTAAGCTTTTCAATTTACGTAAAACTTAATCACTCCCAATTACATGTTAAGCAGAGATTAATTAGCATATAGTAGAATAACACATATACATGGATTCATAAAATTACTAATACTTGGTTTTCCTAAGAATAATTCAGTTTAGAAACATAAGAAAACAATGGTAGTTTGAAAGATAGATAAATCAATATATAAACAAAGACTGGCAGATGTTGTAGCAGAATCTGAGATCAAACAAGCATATGTACCATGAGGGTGTGCGCCTCCCAACCTTTGGATCCTCTCCATAGTATTTCTCTGAATTAAGCTCATACTTATAAGTTGGTGGGAAGTTTAACGTGCCTTCTGACCATCCATCAAACACACCTTTCTCTAGTTCTTTCGTAAGCTGTCACAATAACATGACAATAAATTACACAGCCATATAATATTTTTTCTTAAATATGTTTTTAGTCCTTCAAATTTAGGATAAATTTATTTTTGGTCCCTCAAATTTAAAATTGATATTTTTAGTTCCTGTAATTTCAAAAAAATCTTATTTTAGTCTTTATATTCAAATTTTGTTAAGAAATTTATCAAATATTATTACATAAAATTTACTTATTAGTATTCCTGTTAATAAAAATATCACATTAAATTCAATTGATATTGCATAACCGTCTTAATTTGTTACTTTCAGATATATTATTGGTGATCTGATAGATTAAAATAAGATTTTTGAAAATTACAGGAACTAAAAATAACAATTTTAAATTTGAGGGATCAAAAATAAATTTATGTTAAATTTGAAGAACAAAAACATATTTAAACCAATTTTTTTTTATGCTGATACTTTCCACATATCATAATGTATCTCACGATTGAAAAATAGCATGGACTGTAGAGCATAGTTATCTAACTTGTTCCAAAAAGGAAGCGTTAAAAATGTTATACATAACAGTTCCACTATTACAAGGTTACTGGGATATTGTTGTCATTTGAATACTGTTATCTAAGTTAAAACAAGGATACATTGGTTATATATCAGTATGCAGTTTTATTTACAAGAAATCACTGAAAGGGTTGAGCAAATTTCTTGAGTGACAGCATGTGTTTCCTAATAGATTTTGCGTATTGCTCCTCGCCAGCAAGACCTCAAGGGTACAAAGTTTCAGACAAAGAAATTTTAAAAAAAGGTTGGTTATATCAGTAACAAAGGCTTACTAGCTAGAAAAATATGGGTACCATATTTCTTGTCAAAGGAGAAGACTAGACCACATAATTGTGATGCAGAGGATGGTTCTTATGCAACACACACGGAATAAGAGTTTCTATACTATTACCTGGTCTTTCTCAATCAATTTGGACCATTGCTTTTTTGAAATAAAATCTCTTGTTTTCTCATATGACAAGTTGATACGGTAATTCAGATCACCCAACCAAATTATTCTTCTGCAAATAAATTGGAAATGATTATGTTATTATACTTGATTTAGACAGAACTTGTAAATACACAATTGAAGCAGACATAAAAGGAATAACCATCATGAAAGGAATGCCTACCAATCCCACTGAAAAGTCAGAAAAAATCGTCCTTTTACAAATCAATGACTACCAAAAAAAATAAAAGAATAATTACTATCTATGCAAGAACACAAAATAGAATATGTTCCCTAACAGTTGGAAGCATATTTTTATTTTACCAAAGATGAAGACCAAACTACCAGAAGATTTGCTTTAATTTAACGTTGTCTATGTGTTTAAGTGATGAGATTTCTATTTGATATAAAGTACTTCAAACATTATATTGTCATGCTATATTTAAAATTTGGGGGCATGATATAATTCAAGTATATAGAAAATTGGCAAAACAACAAAAATGATGAATCTAGATGAGAAAGCCAATAATTTTAATGCTACAACAGTGTCAACCTGGGGTAAAACATGTACTCACTCATGATCAAGGATGTTTCTGGGAAGTCCATCAGCAAGAGAATAAAAATGCGTTCGTTGATGTATTTCGCGCACATCAGCATTTCTTTTATGTTCATCTGCTTCCTTTTCACCTGCCGTAAGGTGGGTACATATGAAACAAAAGAGTGTCTGATATATAGACATGCTGATAGATATTGACCCCTGAAAATTTTAAAATGTTTCTTATCATCTCATAAGTACATTAACCTTGATCAGATGTCAAGATCACCCTATATTTCTTTCAACAAAATCACCTTAAACAAAAGAAGACCAATATAATCATCACAAAAAGTTATGTTAAAAGTTAAAAACATTAATTGGTCAATTAACTTCTCTTTTTTAATACTAAAGGTCATTAAAAGCTTAGCGATATCATCGCCATTGAATGGTGAGGAACCATATATATCAACTGTGCAAAGAGAAATGATAAGTGAGCAATGCAGAAAACTATATATAACAAAATAAACAAGAGAAAGATATATTAACATTCTCATATATAATCATCATGATATAATGAGTAATGACCAAAGACTTCAAACTCAAACAGTATAGAAAAAATTGAATATTCTAAAGAAAGGGAAAAATACCTTGTTACCAATATAGCCCATAACACCAACACCAACAGTTGACACCTTTAAATTCTGAATATGCTTACGCAAGCTGCGACGAACCCATATGGTGATGAAAATCCCAACCATCTGTTTGCTCACTATCTTTACATATGATGATCTCCTTTTCCGCTTCATTAATGCTTCAAGGTCAATTTCAGCAAGCAAACCTATGTCATCTATGGTTGGCTTGAGAGAATGACATGTTCTGAAAGACTTTGATGATTTAAAGGATCTGATAGACTTAAAAGAAGTTGGTCTATCCAATGGTCCCTGAGATATCAGGTGCAGTGGTGGCTCTGGCCAGCTCAAACCAATCCTATCAGAACTACTAATCATTCTGGATAGCTTACTCTTCGGTTGAGAAGATGATGTTTCTGTATTCTCAGACAAATTTTGGTCACGAAAACAATTCAGCCTATTCAACCTCTTTTGATCTGAAAACTGTCTCAGTAAATCATTGCCAAGTGGCTCTCCTGTGTTGGCAATATCAGCAACATCTGAAGCCTGAAAATTTGTATCCAAGACTTCTTCATCTGTGGTTGGTTTATCTGTAATACCATCATAAACGTTGTTTTCTTCATCCAAAGGATGGACTTCCTCGCCAACATCACTATCACTTTCAAGTAATATTTCTTCTTCCATGTCTGGCAAATCTTCTAATGGCTTAAATTTTGATGGTGATGGAGGATCACTGAAGGATTTAATCTTTGGTGCTTTTGGTCTAACTCTATTCAGTGTATCTCGAATGATATTTTCCCATTTTGGTACCGGCCGAGTATCTTCAGCTCCAAAAATGTTACCAGTATTTAATGGCACAATCTCCTGAAGACTGCAATATTTTACAGAAAAATGATTATATGAAGAAAATATATTAAAAAGTGATTCCAAAATGACGTTCTATTCAGGTGTACGTATATTCAATATATTTTAGAAAAAATTGATAAGGTAGAATGTAGAACTTACCCAAGAACATAGATATCAGCTGGCTCATTAATGCCTAACCATTCGTCAATATCTAGGTCATCAGGGGGAAGTTTTCCTCCAACATTCCATGTTCCAACACATACTCTAAGAGACAAGTATTCACCAGAATCCAGATATGAGAAGCTTGAGCAATACCATCAAATGAACTATGCTTTCTACTCTTTCAAATCATCGCAATTAGAGTCTTCTCTTGCTAAATAAACATAAGAACAGTGCCTCACCTCAGTTCCTTCTTGTTTATATACTGAGACCTAGAAGTTAATGACTTTTGCCTTCTTAACCTTGGAAGAAACTCTTCAGTTCATTGGAAATTTAGCGGGTGTGATAAAGATAATCAAGAAAAGTGTCATACTAATCATTAAAACTCTCAGAATAGAAGAAAATTTGGAAACAGTAATTTCAATATTTTCATATACCAAAAAGAAAAATAATTACCATTCGACTCAATTGGAGCTTGTTCCCCTCTGCTGTCCCCAAATCGTGAAGGTTTTCCCCACTCTGCATATTCAAATTGAGACAGATCACAGAAAAAGCCAAACTGAAAATAAGTTGTAAAGTTTTAATTCTAAATTTTCAGATTATTTTGACATAAAGCATACTGTTCAATTTCCATATTCTAATAGAATTTATTAATTTAACAACATGCTGCAACCAACTTTTGCAATCTTCAAATAAACACACGCACAAACACAAACACAAAGACAAACACTGATAACAACAGAACTTTGGTTGCAAACACTGACCTTCATTGTCTGAGTCACTCTCAGGGTCATCCTCGTTATCATCATCAGGGTCAGCGCTGTAATCAGGCTCGTTGCTTCCCATGTTAAGCCATTTGCGCATAACCACTCTTGCCCACAAGAGCTGCGTGCAACACCAAACCAAATAGCATATTTCAGACCAAATCCTTTGCACTGTGCCTCAGTTTCCAAAGATCAACAAATCCCAAAACAGTACCAAAGACACCAACTTGCACAAGCATGCAGAAAGAAGCCATGCACGAGCTCAGGGTAGAGAGAGAGAGAGAGGCACAGTACCTGTTGGTTGTTTGCTGACCCTTGCTTCATCACAGTTAAAAATGCCTATTATTGGACGAAGCAGAATGAGAGAATGAACACAGAAACTTAACAGAGTATTGACTAGAAAAGGAGGTAACAAAAGCACATCCAAGTACTTATACCATACGTACCTCTCAAAAAACAAAGTAGTTATAATAGTAATTCATACAACCAGAAATTATGAGAGAATATATAATTGAACTTGAAGATGCAAAACTGCTTTTTGTTTTTATGAATTTTTATTCCTAAGTGTGTTGACATAGTCTAGTTGAATTTTATAAAATAGGTGAAATATTTAACACATTTTTTTTATTTTAAGATCAGACATTTTGAACATAAAATTTATAAAATTATAGATTTTGATTTCATCTTAAAAAAAAGTATGATATAATAATAGATAGCCTAATAAATGTAATAAAATTTGCTAAGACATGAGCTCTACAATATTTTTAAAAGATAAATTAGTCTAACTCAATATTGAAAGTTGATTTGTAAAGTGGTTTGAATTGCTTCCACGCATATACAGCACTTTTTTTTGTTTTTGAATGTTAACTGTGGAGTAATAATTATAGGGTATTTTTGGTAATTTGTTGGTTTCAGTGGAATTCTTCAGAAGAAAAACAATAGCAGTAGTTTTAAAACATGATTATTGAGAAATCACTAATCAGGATTCAGGATCATATTCGATCTTTTATCTGATTGGATCATAGAAATGCAAAGTATGGACTGCATGGTGACCAAAGATGACAAGTGGGTCCGTCCCCAAAATCACGGGCTATGGACAAGTTGCGACTTCGACTTGGAGGTTAAGCTATTAAATTGGAATGATAGTACTCTCACATCTCAAACTCCCCCAACCGTTTTCGTACACGTGGCAGGCATACCTTGCACATGTAAAGCTTTTATTGAAAAATATACATACACAAGCTCCCAGTTATTAATTATTATGTCATTAAACTTTAATTTTTATTTTATTGAAAAAAATACTAAAGTTCCTTACGGTGAGACTTCTAAGGTGACCCTCAACTCAAGTGAAGTCAAGGAAGAAAATTAAAAAGGGAGAGAGGAAAGCCTACTATTTATGAGGATGGATCAAACTTCCAATTCTTCATTGCCTCTTTGGATTAAATTCTCTATGGTTAAAATTTTGAGGTTTATTTTTTTATTTATGATTTCATGAATTTTACTTTTAGTTTTTATGATTAAAATATTTTATTTTAGTTCATATATACACTATTTTTTTAAAAAAATTTCATACGTTTTACATTTTAATTTCTATAAAAATAAATCACATGGTCTTGAAAAGTAACAAAAATAATATAGTTTAAATATTCTTCTATAAATTTTCTTATAGTTTTTTATATTTTCATAAAAGAATATTAAATAAAAAATATCCCATTATTTCTTTTTAGTTGTCAATTTTTTAGAAGACTTTTATTTTTATCTGTTTGTCAGCTTGAAAGTTCATGATAATATTATTATTTTTGTCAATTATACCATTATTTCTTACCTAACTTATAATTAATTGGTTTAAACATTTTTTTTTCTTATAATTTCATTTACTTTACATTTTAGATTTTATAATTTAAAATAAATATTTTTAGTTCATATACTTTTTTTTTCAATTATTTTTAGACTTTATAATTTAAGGGATTTTTAATTTATGAGAATAAAAAAAATACTTTAACAATAAGTCTCACATATAAAAATATAAAAGAAGTACGAAACATTGAAAGATCTAATTTAGAATAATTTTAATAAAATAATTTGACATATAATACACAAAGTTGAATTAATATTTATGTCACATCAATAAAAAAAAGAGATTGTTGCAAAAAAAAAATGATAGAAACTAAAAAGATTTATCTTAAATTTTAAATACTAAAAAATTTAAAAAAAAAATAAGTATAATGACTAAAAATATCTATTTTAAATTATAATAATTAAAATATAAAGTAAATAAAATTATAGAGAGTTTAAAAAATATTTTAACTTAATTAATTTACATATTTAAGACTAATATTTTTTTTTAACATTTACAACTAATATGTATTCACTGCAGAGTAAAAAATTAAAATGCTATAATAAAAACTTTAAAATTATTTAACAAAAAATAAAATTATTATATCTTTTAATTTGTTTATAAAAAATTTAATCGACGGTTAAAAAAATTGAGGTAACAATTGTATTTAATATTTTAAAAATATAAATTACATTTGATACTTATTCCATAAAATAATTATAAAAAAATATATATGTTACTAGTAGAAAGGTGTAGGAGAATTTAGAATTGTTCCTACAATACTTACTGATAAGTTAAATTATGTTTATACAATTATACAGCATCTCCTTAACTAAAACTGCATTCTTTATTTCTCCGCACTGAATAAATGTTGATTAATGAATAATGAGTACACCACGTGAAATGCAACAATGAATGAGTGGGTCTATGGGAAATTAGGGTTGCATTCTTTTACTTTTACAACCTAATTGTTTGAAAATGGACAAAAGAAATGACAAAAGAGAGAAGTCATCATGAGATGAAATGAAGAAACAACTTGAAGAAAAAAATTTAATCAACTTGTTTTTTTGGTGAAAAGGAGTTTAATTAATTATATCACGTGTAACTATCCATCGACCCCAGCTTTCAATGAAGGCACCAACCAAAGTTGGTAAAATAATTAAAGACTGTGGAATGTCTCAGAAATTATTGAGTTATAATATATTAAAAACCTCGTAGATAAAGTGATGAAGTATTAAAATGGGAAAAACCGACTATTTTTTAGTCAAGTTTGGGATGAGTGGAAGCTACAAAATAAAAGAGTTAATCTGTAATACCCATTATTTTCAAAGATAAATGATGATAAGGTTGGGTGAAGAAACAACGTCCACAATTTAAACATATGCATGATGCATCCATTAATATTCTATTTCATCATCATTTTTGCTTTCAAATGAAATGGGCATGGATGAACATTTTGACTACCAAGCATACATGAGTAATTTCATATATAATAAGCTAATGGCACCTACCTCATGAATATTGCTTATGATTGCATCTAAATTTTAAATACAGTGTTTCCCATGTTGTTTTTTTTTTTTTTTTTAATTACAGTACTGGAAACTAATCTTTCTACATTAAAATTACTCCTCTCATAATCACATACTTTAAGAATTCAAGATTCAAATTCAAAATCTTTAAATTTGAAAATCAATCACTAATTATATTGGTTTGGTTTGAATTTTAAAATTTGTTTTAGTTAATTAAAAATAAATTGAACCGATTGAAGTTAAATTGATTTGGTTCAAGAAGGTATATTATAATTTTTAAGTACTTTTTAATTTTTAATATAGTCTATTTTATGTCATATAAAAGTTTATATTAATACAGGAAAAAATATTTTTTTATTTTGCAATCAATAATTATTTTCTTTATTTAAAAAATTAATTATCTATAGTTATCATTTTATATATTATTTTTTTTATCTAAAATAATATATATATATATATATATATATATATATATATATACGATCAAATTAAGGCACTTGATAATGAGATCATAAGAAAAATAAAATAAAATAATACAAAAATTGAAGTAAAATTTAAAACATATTAATCTAAAAATTAAAATAAAATATTTAATTAGTTTTGGATTAAAAACAATCGTGTTACTAAATCAAGTTAAAATTTAAAGTAAAAATATTTATTCCAAAAAAATTTTAATTAGTAAAAACTGAAATAATATACACATAATTATACAAGTTTGAATTCTTTTATTATCGTTACAATATCAATAAAATAAATAAATTTAATTAATTGATTTAATTTAGATCGTAGAATCACCATATAAATGAACACTTATTTTAAAGGAAACTGATAGAACTTCCGAATTCTTGTTCTGAAAAATATTTCAAAAGATTAAAATATTAACTTAAATTATAAAATATTAAATTAAATAATTATTTAATAATAAATTTATTAAAAAATCGAAGGATGTATCACATCTCTATTTTAAATAGACACCGACACCATAACGACCTCCGCAATAATCGTAGGCCATAACTTTATGTGATAGCTCTCAACATTAACAGTAGAATCATTTATTTATACATGTCTACATATTTTGGTTTGATATTAAATATGGATACAAACAACTTTTAAAAAAATTATACAATTAAATCAATGTTATTAATATATATTATTTTATTTTATAACATTAAAGATAGAATTAAAATTTTGTCTTGAGAATCTATATTATCTTATAACGTAAATTCTTTTATCACGCAAATCATCAAAGTGCAACTTTATTTCTAATTAAAAAAAAAATACTAATAGCATGTATAAATGTCTCTAAGTTTTTCTTTTTTCATTTTTTTTCTTTTACACCAATTAATGGGTTCTTAAAACTGGTTGTACAGTCAAGTTTAAAATGTAAAAAAAATTGTTCATAACATTGTGAGTTCACGTCAATTTAAATTAGTTATATGATTAGGTGTTGAATTGTTGTAGTTGTTAGTTAATAATTATGGAATAATAAGATTTTGAGAGTTAAATTACCTATGAGGTAGTCAAGTTAAAACTAAGTTATTACGACTTAAGAAAAAATATATAAGAGTTTTTTTAAGATTTGTATTTCATAAATGTGTGTTTTAAGAAAATCTAGAGAAAAGTTCTCTAAAAACCCAAATCTCCTTCTTTCCCTTGTTTTCTACTGAAATCTTCCCTCCTTTCCTTCCTGTAGTTGAATCCACTTGATTGAGTTGGAAGATCTAAGCTTGTGGAGTTGAAGACTTAACTCAGAATGTTGCAGATGGTTCCTTTTCTTCCTCTTTCCTTATCATCTTTTTGGTTGAGATTTACAAAAGGTAAGGGAAGCTTGTAGTTTGATCTTTTATATTGTATATGATGATTATATTATACCTTGTTGAATCCTACTCTGATGAGCATTTAAGTTGAAATTTTGAAAGATGAAACTTTTGAGCCCTTCGTTCTTGAGGTTTCTTGAAGAGGAATGAAGGAATTGATGAGTTTGTAATGCACTGTTGTTGCATGTTGTTTCTCTTTCAAAATTTTAGTAGTATTATATTGGTAGATGGTGGATGATGAGTTACATGCATGAATTATAGTATGGGATGAGAGAATTTGCATGGTTCTTGAGTTGTTGTATTCATACTTAGATTTATGTAGGTTTTATGAACTTGCTCGCTTAGAACGCCAATGGGTTGCTTAGAGTAAGAAAGTGAGACCATTGACTTAGCTCGCTTAGAGCGCAAGGTGTAGGTGCCTGGAGTGAATTACAGTGGCTCAAAGCGAGAATTAATTTGCTTAGAGCGAGCTAGTGTGACTAATTCAAATGTGCTATTTGGCTTGGGACACTTTGAGTGAATTTGGTTTGCTTAGAATGAGGGCTTTGTTCGCTTTAAGAAATCAGATTGAGATTTTTAGGAGTACTCTCTATTTGAGTTAGCTTAGAGCGAATTTTGTTTGCCTATAGCGACTTCTGGGGTGCTCAAAGTGCCAGTTTTCATAAAAACTTGTAAACCTCTTAATTTAACTTGATGAGTGGATTGATTATATGATGCATGATGATGATATAACCTGTGTCATTATGAATTGATCTTTGATGATGCATAAGAATATTTGAAGTTGTTTAAACTAATAGTTGATTAAATGTCGAGTAAGATGAAAGGTGTTTGTTGTGTAAAGTTGCTAGACATGCGGTGAAAATACATACATTTGTTAAGATACATAAAAACTATAAGAGAGTAAAAGATGTTTTGGAAATTAGAATATCTCATTGTAATGATATACGTTGCGGTGCTTCAAGAGCCTAATTGAAAACTCTTTAGTAAGTAGGTTGACTATTGAATGGGTAATTATTTTTTAGTTGTCACATCTATGTTTTATGTGGTATTCATATGTGGATAATTGAGTGAAGAATAAAGTTGGAGACTTAATCCTTATTCAAGTATCGAAAGGGCACAATATTTAGAGGGTAGTCGATGACTAATGTTGCAAACTAATCTTGTAATAGACTTATATCCAAATTTTTCTATCCTAACAGTAGTATTATATTTCATAGTTTAAGTAACAAAATATGATAAATCAATCTAGCTAATACTAGCTGTTGTTTCTAGTTTTATACTGGTTGTTGTTTTCGATTTTATACTAACTGTTGTGATTTGATAGGGTTAAGTCACTTAAATGACTCACCTCTATTGTAGAAGATCTTCTTAATTGATATGCATGACGACACATTAGTTGTTTATCGTTACTTAGGTTGAATATGTTGTTAATCTGAAGTTGATTAATGATGTTGAGATTAAGCAAGTGATATATTAAAGTTGTTATATATTGTATTAAGTTGCAAGTTGTTTGTGTAGTTTTGATGTTGTGACAAAGTTGTTTGAGATGTTGATGTGATGATGTTGACTTCAAGTAGTAAGTTGATATGTTGAGTTGTATTGTTGTAAGTTGTTAAATTGTGTTTATTGTATTGTTTCTTTTCGTAAGCTTACTCATCTTGTCCTTATAATTAGATTTATAATAATCATATTTAATATACAAGTAAAATATAATTAACAAGTTAACTTGTATAATTATTAGAAAGTCACGTGGTTAGTGACCATTTTGGTTAGTGTCAGTTTAATGTGACACAAATATTTTATTGATGCTAATTGATACTTAGATTTATCTTATATATAATGACATATTTTATGTATATAGATATATATGTATAAGAAATATTATGAATTTTCTACTCCTTACATATAATTCTGCATATGAGATTAGATATTTATTACATATAATCTTAAATTAATAGATATTTATTATTTCTTTCCATTATAGTAGTTAGATTATAATAAATGTACGCTCTATCGAATGATTACAATGTTGAGTGAGAATTTTTTGAAAACAAAAATATGATATATTCAAAAGGTAGGAGTCGTAATAAGAAGCATAAAACGATCGAAGTGATGTAGAAAGAAGAATCAGCGGCACCCAAATGCGTGTGACATTGACTTAGACGTGTCCTATTTCTATACACACAATCATAGCCACGAAGCCATTGGTACCTAAACAAATTTGGGCCCAAGTCTTCAATACTTCAAATTTTTATTCAACTAAACTCGGCAAATCTGGTTTGAGTAAAAGTGACAGTTTGTCGTCACATTTTCCTTCTTTTCTTTTTGTTTTTGTTTTTTATTAATCATCGATACCTTTTTGGTCGTCAAAGACAAATGTTATTCCTCACATATGTGGTTGTCAAATAATAATAATAATGTATATGTAGAAAAACAAAAAAAAGGACACAACAAACTGATAAAGGCTTTGTAAGGGACTATAATCCTTGAGATAAAATCTTACACCAATTCAAACTTCAAATAAATACCTGTGACAAATACGGAATAGGCTACAGTTTTAACCTTAGGTTCTTAAGTAAAATTATCCACAAACATTTATTAAAGAAGAAAATAAGGGGAAAAAGTAAAATAATTTTATTCACATATTGTACAAATTAAAAGGAATATTTTAAAAATTTATAAAAAAAATCTTTAATTTAACTTAAAAAACTAACTTTAATTTATACATATATAAAATAATCTCATCTCAGATGAATTTATTTAATTTTTTATATTCTTTTATAATTCTATATTTTGTGAATTCAAAAAAAATCAATATCAAAATAAAATGTATGAATAACTCATGAGTTAATCATATAAGTGAATTTGAGATTATATTTTAATCAATTTCTTATTTATAAAAATTTATCTAAATAAGGTTTTAAATAAATATCTATGCTTGTAGTTAAGAAAAGAGTAAAACACTTATAATTAATGAATTAAGTATAAATAATTAATGTACTAAACTTAAGGTTAAATTATTTGAGAATATAATTTTTTTAAAATAATTTTTAATTAAATTTTATTTACCTTTAATCAAACTAGATTAATCTAAAGTATAAATCTAAAACACGTGTGAAATGAAAAGAATAAAACACTTAGAACAATTTCAATGGGAGTTGTTTGTCCCGTTTCTTGTTTCAAGGGACAGTTTCTTCCCATTGGAGCACTCCTACGTGACAATATGAGTCGCTTGAAGAAGAGGGAGAGTTGTTTCTGCAAGCAATTGTTGCTTACCTGATTTTGGTGGGGAAAGAGATCAACGAGGTAGGGATGAGGCAAGGGTTTGATAATGGTAGGGTTGACGGCATAGGTGCGAGGTTTGATGGCAAGAGCAGAGCCGCGACGACGACTTTATTGAAGGCGTCGAGAGCTTTGTCGACATTGCGACGGTCGTGCTTGAACCGGTTCATGGCCTCTTATAGTAGTTGCAACGCCTCCCACCAGGCGTGACACACGAGCGATGCCGCGCAACACACGAGCACCTTTCTTTTAAAAGTTTTCTTTTATTTTACATTTTAAAAAATTAAAATTAAAATTTTATAAATATATAATTTAGTTCCTAAATATATTTTATTGAAAATCAATTTCTTTAATTTTTAAATTAAGTAATATTGGTCCATTATTAATATGTTATTTAAAATTTAAAAAGATTGACAGATAAATAACAATTACCCGATTGTATTGGCTTCCTCATATGGAATAATAATTATTTTTATTATATATATTAATTAAAATTTATAGTCTCTTTAAATAAATTTTTTAATTTTAAATACTATTAATTATCTATGTGATTAATTATTTGTCATGTAGTATTTGTTATGTGATTAATTTGCGTCAAGCATGCCATATAAATAAGTCTTAAAATTTTGTTAAAAAAATGTCTTGAAATAAATATTGAAAAGATGTTGAAATAAATTAATTATATGTGGCCTTGAAGCTTGCTAGAGGAGGACGTCCCCCTACCCCATGCATGTGGTATGGAGTCATTGTGTCCTTAAATAGTCTGACATGATCGGTTGTATTTGTAGTGTTAAGTAAATAAGGCTAAAACAACCTACAACAGATACATATCTGCATATCACTTGCAAAATTGGGTCGGAATTGTTTCCACGGTACTTCACTTCACGGGTACTTCACTCGGCTTTTTTGCCGGTCAGAACCTTCCGTGAGTAGCCCTTCTCGATTTGGCTGGTTCTCAATGAAAGCACCATTGTAACGAGCATAAGACTAAGGAAGGGAACCATCCCTCAAAAGCCGGCTCAAGAGGTTGGAGTTTCCACGGTACTTCACTCACGGGTACTTCACTCAGCTTTTTTGCCGGTCAGAACCCTCCGATGGTCAGAACCCTCCGTGAGTAGCCCTTCTCAATTTGGCTGGCTCTCAATGAAAGCATCATTGTAACGAGCATAAGACTAAGGAAGGGAACCATCCCTCAAAAGTCGGCCCAAGAGGTTGGAGAACCTCCCGCCTTATAAGGCCTCCCTGGTAAGGAGACCTCCCCGATGTGGGACTTGTTACATTACTACCCCCTTCAAAAGCCAGCGTCCTCGATGGCTGCACTCCACAGTACTTCACTCACCGGTACTTCACTCGGCCTTTGCCGGTCAGAACCCTCCGGTGGTCAGAACCCTCCATGAGTAGCCCTTCTATGTTACTCCTTTTTTGAAATCACATTCTTGAGAATATTATTGAAATATTATTTTTGAAAATATTGAAAAATATGTTTGGTGAGATTTTAATATTTTTGAAAATATTTTAAAAATGAAAATTAATTAAAATAAAAAATGAGTTGAAAAAGTAGATTAAAATATAACTTTTTACATTTTCATGAAAATATAATTTTTTCATTCTCCATCATGAGAATCAATTAAAACAAAGTGAATTATGTTAAAGTATTTTTTCAAAACTACTAACAAATATGAGAATATGATATTCTCAACTCAATATTTCTACAAATAAATTTTTAATTTGTGAAACAAACACACTCTAAGATTTCATGTTTTGAATTAAATTATTAAGCAAGAGATACTGTGGGAGTTGCTTTAATTTTGTTCGTAATCACAAGAATTTATACCCCAAGCACAATCATGGTTTTAATTTTTAAAGAAAACTTCCCTCTTGATAAAATAAAAGAAAAAAAAAAACTTTCCTAGATCATCGATCGTTTTCAAAAAAAATTGTTAATTAGCCTTCCAAAAGATTTTTAAAAATTATGTCTTTAATTTTAACATGCGGTAGTAATTACTATCTCTGATCTTTTAAATAAGAAACAAGCTATAAGTATAATTTTCACTATAACTTATTTTTTTATTAAAAAAATCAAAGGTAATGCATATTAAGAAAAACAAAAGTACAAATAAAATAAGGAATCTTACATAAATAAATAAAAATTTAGTGTATATTTTTATTTGATACTATGTTAGGTTTGATTATATAGATTTGTTACCCCTTTCTTTTTATCAAGAGGTAGGGTAAAATGTTGTTTAGATTATAAGCAGGCGAGAGGGAAAAATGAAATTTAACCATTTTAAGTATTTATTTAATAAAAGAATTGAACACAAATAATTAATATATTAAATTTAAGGTCGAATTATTTGGACAATGTCAAAACTTAATTTTTGACAAAATTAATCTTTAATTAAATTTTACTTACTCTCCAATTAAGATAGATTAGTCTAAAATTACAAATTGATGAGTCATAGTTATCTTTTTTTATTATTAAATCATTAAAAAAATTGACATAAATAAATAAAAATATCCTATATTAATTAAACATGTTTTTAATTATTGATAAGTCTTCGATATTATCTTGGATAAGTAAATTATATTTTAGATTGATAATGAATAATTTAAATTATGAAATAAAGTTGTTTTTATTTATTTATAACAGATAGATGAGTAAGAAAATTAAGTATATAAATTAAGATGAAAAATTATATAATTAAAATTTATAATAAATAAATATTTTCAAATATATGAGCTATATTACAATTATTTTAAATTTGTAATCAATAATTAAATTATGTTATAAGGTTATTTTTAATTTAAAATGGATACATAACTAAAAAAAATTAAGTATACAAATAAAGATGATAAAAGGAGTAATTTAAGATGTTTGAAAAATTATTATTTTTAGTTACAGAAGTAATGTGCAAAATATACCTTCTAGAGAAAGGAAAAAATATTAAAAAGGTGATTAGAGTAAGTTATTAGGAGAGTAAATTCTTCACCTTTTAGATCAGGGAGATAAATTAATTAATATAACGTATAGGAGTGATATAGAGTTTGAACATGGTATTTTCCATGCTCAAATCATAATCAAAGAATCAAATTCATATTCAATCTAGCTTTATGTATACTATTCTTTAATTGCTCCATGACTTAACGTACCCATAAAAGTTTAGATTCTAGATATGTAATAGAAAAAAGGAGAAGCATAAAAAGAAGAATTAAGATTATGAAGAAGGAAAAAGGGTGGAGAAACACTTAATAACATACCTCTGAAGTCTGAATATGAGATTAGCAGACCAGGGAAGTTCAGTACTGTACTTGATGCTTCTGCTACTTTCGTCACTTCCAAAGCTTTAATTCTTTAGGGAAAAGGAGAAAATGAAAAGGGTTATCCTGTGCTTAAGCTTAATTAATAATCTAAGCATAAGCTGAAGAACATTGCAATATTGCTGACTATCAAGAACCTATATCTGCAGAAAAGTAACACTCATAGTCGGAACCTGCTTCCTATATATCTTCCCTAGCTTGTATATAAGTTTTATGAAAATTAGTTTACATTATCTATTGACTAACGTATATAATAACGCAGTGGGGAAAGGGTCGTACGTCTACATCTTATCTGACCCAATGTTGCTGCTACACGTGGTCTTGGTTTCTGTCATAGATCTCCACCTCCACGTAAATATAAATAATACTCGTAAAAAAACTATTTAAGAAAAAAACATTATGTGTGGTAGGTGTTGCATGTGGTTTCTTCATGTGTGTTGTGTGTCTCATCATTGAAGGTAGAAGTTTCAAGAAACACATAAATTTCAACACGCTGGTTAATTAACCAAGCTTTACACGTGAAAAATATTTTTTTTATATACATCACTCCCTTCGAATAACAGTCGGCTCATGTACAGTATAACAAATGTATACTAGTATTCAATTATAAACAAAGTTAATTTGTTACGTAAGAAAAGTTGCTGATTTAATGATAGCTATTGTTTCAGACCCCAGGCTTGATATCATGATTACTAGTGTTTGCAATATATAATAGAATCGGAGTATTGCCATATTCCCTGACATAACAGCAAATGTTGTTTATTTAATTTTTTGATTTCTATATCAAGGTGGCAAAAATTAAGTTTCCTCGTTGACAAGTGTCACATATATAGCCAATAGCTTTCCTCATTGTCTAAGCTTTACCCCCATTTTATAAATCTAAGGAAACAATTTGATCGGGAAAAATAAGGGAAAGTTTTGTTTATACATTTTTGGAGATATGATTCCACATTGGCCAAGGTTTTAAAAATGGAGGAAGTGTTATGTTTCTTTAGCTCAACTCCATTAATTAATCTAGAGTCTGTAAACTGATGCCAAGTGCCACAAAGAGATGTATCGATTGTTGTTTTAAAATCATGGCATTGTTAGACATAACATGTGACAAAGTCAAAGGTTTGATATTTTCCCCACCGATAATCAAGGTAATTGGTTTGTTCTTGTGATGACTTCGACGAAAAGGATTGAAAAATGGAAGTGTTTTAATTAAGGGCATGATTAGCTGGTACTGCCTCTTATCTCTAATATGAGAGCATTTGACTTAACACGATCGAGTTGGGTTTAGTGAATTATGATTTCAAATCAACATTTCTCATAATGTTGCCAGCTTTAATATTGAAATTGACATTTGAAGAATATTTAATCCAATTTAATGTTAACTGACCAAATATACATCATTCAAATGAAGAATTAAACCAAGATAAAAGCAAAATAAGAAAACTAAATCCAATGGTTAAAGATGGTAAATAATGATCAAATAAATACTCAAATTGGTCTTTCAATTTAGAAGGTACTGTATAATTAAAAGATCGGGGTACTTAATACCAATATACCATGAATTGGAGTGCAAGCGATGACAGAAAAATGAATGGTAAAAAGCTGAAGGTGGTGAAGAGTTAAACGGATCATTATGATGCTGACAAAGCCTATACCCCTAGCTATATAGTTCTAAAAATGACAACACGAATTAGAAATTGGAGTTGAAAAACTTGTCTTGCTGTAAAATTAAAAAGAAGGTCATGGACAATAATGATCGTACAACAATAACAATGACAACAGAAAAAGAAAAAGAAAAAGTCATGGATACAACAAAATAGGGACATATATACTTGCTTTAATGTCAAACAAGTTGTCCGAATGGTGCCACAACCTTTAAAGTACACTCTCTAACATCCTTTAATATATAACTAAGTTTCAATACTTAGAGCTTTATATCAATAACATCTACAAATTTGTACTAATATTAGGATCAGCGTCTAAGATTGTTTTTTTTATTTTTATGTTGAAGTATCCCAAGTGATTTTTTTTTGTCACTATTATACATTGTTAATCATAACAAGAGAAAGCTAGTGCTCATTAGAATCAAGAAAAAGTAAGTTAAAATTCTCCTTATAAGAATATTCGATGAAATTATTGATTTGTTATGAGGTCTTCTAAAGGTTTATTACAAAAGAGTTTAGCAAGGAACACGTCGATACTAAATAAAGTCGAGATCTGTTCATGATATTAGTAGATTTTGTAGAAACTATTAAATTAAATATTCAAAATGTTAAAATTTCTTTAACTATTGAAAAGTGTCGAACATGACTAATCGGCTTTGATGTTTAATTTGGGTTTGCGTCATAGATTTATTATTAGAGTAAGTAATGTGATTTCACTTCCACTTTCGTTTCTAATTTCTAACAATAGATCGAATGATAGATATTATGCAATGATACTGAAGTAAATGTGTAAATAAATAAAGTAGAATTTGGAGATTAAAAAAGGCTAAAATTAGATAATAAAAAAATAAAGATTAAAATTGGATTTTAATTATTTTGGACTAAAATTAAAACTTAAGAATTTTCTATAGACGAAAAAAAAATGTTTAAAATGTCACAAATAGTAGTTACCATGTAGCTATCATATACATGAGTCCACACATACACATGAGATACACATGTAGTTGCTTAATAGATCTAATTTAATGATAGAAACTAAAAATATTGACCGAAATTAACGAGATAAAAAAAACTGTGAAATTGTTTTGAAAGAATAAACGAGAAAAATGATGGTATTTGTAAAGACAAAGAGATATTTAATGAAGCCTAGCCTACAAAAATGCATTAAAATGGAAAATATCAGCATACTTTCTAAAAAGTTAAAAAAAAAAGTGAAATAAAAATTAAAACAAAAAACAAAACAGGGAGGGAGATCACAATGCAAAGTAGAATGAGACAGAGAAACAATAGATGCATTTGTCTATCATAATTATTGCCATCAAAGGGACCACGTCTCTGCCCTGTCCTATAAAACAGCATTCATTTAACGTATTAGGATTTAGCAGGACCATTCAATCACACACGAAAATAGGAAACAAGGTTGGGAATGAGGACAAATAGATAGCCTCATTTTTTATTTTTTATTTTTTATTTTTAAAAAAAATTTAAAATTTATTTATTTATAAAACTCGAATCGAGATTTTATTTAAAAAAATTAAATTCAATACTATTTGAAATAACGATATTTAGTAATAATTATTAATTAAACACTTTTCTTTCACACATTGTGGAAAAAAAAATTAACAAAAAAATTTATAATCAATTCTAATCATGTGTATATTTTTTAAAAATTAACGACGGCCACGAGCAACATTAATATAAGAAAATGAGAAAATTTGTAAGGAGGGAAAGTCTGCCCTTACTTCTTACTTTTTTGCTTTGAAAGGGAAAAGTGTCATTTACATTTTTCCTTAAAGACCAAAGCTTGTTAGTTTAATTAAGTGATGAGAAGTTTAATATGTTTGAATTCATCTATAAGGAACTTGAATCAACTGTTTGTGTTCCGTTATCTATATTTATATACAAAAGTCATTTTCGTTATATAATTTTTGAATTATTTTATTTTAAAATTTTTAAATAATAAAAAATTAACTATTCTTATAAATTCAAGAGTCAAATCTAAAATTTTAATATTTAAAAATTAGACACAAACATCAATTAATTCAATAAATATTAATAATTTTTAAATATTCTTAAATAAATATATAGAGACATAAAGTGTTTTATCCTATTACTTATATGTAAAAAAATATTTTTTTTAGTAATAATCTCGATATCCACATTTAATAAATCATTATACTATTTTATTATTAAAAAATTATAAAAAAAAATATTTTTTTTATCAAACTCAAAACTCTAAAATTTAAAAATAAATCATAGATTTAGTTGAATTAATATAATTTTATTATTTAATAAAGATACGAATTGCTTTGTCTCCATCAATTCCTAATAAAAGATATATAAGATACTTAGATTTTGGCTTTCCTAAGTCATGAAACAAACAATAAAAATGAGTGATGGTGTGAATGAAAAACGTTCTCCACGAACCCAAAAGCCAGTAACCAAACATGTTAGAATAGTGGATTAAGCCTAACTCAACCCTACAAAACCGGCTTGTAAGGTAAGGGTTGTTTTCCACTTATATATTATTCAATTGCCTAATCTCTAGTCGATGTGGGACTTGGGTTTTTCCCAATACACCCCCTCACGTCCAGCACTATTGGGCTTGGTACGTGGATAAATGGTGGGTGGCCCTTTTTAATGATCTAGGATTGGCGGGACTTGGGTTTTTCCCAATACACCCCCTCATGCCTATGAGGCATGCATCAATGGTGGGTGGCTCATTTTTAAAGTGGATCTAAATGGCTCTGATACCATGTTAGAATAGTGGATTGAAGCCTAACTCAACCCTACAAAACCGGCTTGTAAGGTGAGAGTTGCTTTCAGTGTTAGAATAGTGGATTAAGCCTAACTCAACCCTACAAAACCGGCTTGTAAGGTGAGGGTTGCTCTCCACTTATATACTATTTAATTGCCTAATCTCTAGTCGATGTGGGACTTGGGTTTTTCCCAATACACCCCCTCACGTCCAGCACTATTGGGCTTGGTACGTGGATAAATGGTAGGTGGCCCTTTTTAATGATCTAGGATTGGCGGGACTTGAATACACCCCCTCATGTCCATGGTGCATGTAGCAATGAATGGTAGGTGGCCCTTTTCTAATTGACGGGACTTGAAATACACCCCCTCATGCCCATGGTGCATGTATCAATGAATGGTGGGTGGCCCATTTTTAAAGTGGATCTAAATGGCTCTGATACCATGTTAGAATAGTGGATTAAGCCTAACTCAACCCTACAAAACCGGCTTGTAGGGTGAGGGTTGCTCTCCACTTATATACTATTTAATTGCCTAATCTCTAGTCGATGTGGGACTTGGGTTTTTCCCAATAAAACAAGGCTATGTCGAAAGCAATTCTCATATCCAAGTGACCAAATCAAGGTCCTTCCTTTTTTCTATAAGTACACCTCCTTTTCTAAAAAAATTAAAATTTTAAAATATTCTTAATTTTTTTATTTTTTATTTTTAACTTTAATTTTATATCCACAACATTTAATTTATTATTTTTTTTTCACACATCTTCCCTCTTTTTTCTCAATTTTTACATGCACCTCCTTATTTTTCTCACCCTACCTATTTTAGTAGTATGTGAAAATTAAAAGAGAAAAAAAAAGTGTGTGAAAAAGAAAAAGAAAGTAACAAATTGAAAATTAAAGGTGTAAAAATAGAAGATTTAAAAAAAAAAACTACAATATTTTATAATTTTTAAAAAAAATATAAAGGAGGTGTACTTACAAAAAAAGAGAGGTGTATATATCATGAGCCCCAAATCAAACCACCTCTTCACCGTCCACGAGCCCAACAAGCCTTTTTTTTTTCTTTCTTGCGTCCGTGTTTGTTTATATTGCACCAGGTGAGAGGCCCAAAACCTTACCTTTGGGCTTACCATATTACGTCTCGTGGTCTGAACTCTCTTTTATTTGCTTTTCTTTCAATTGACTTTACTCTTTAGGAATACTTATTTTAATAAATAACTAATAAAACATGGAATATAAACATTCGAAAATCTCAGAAGATTAAAAACAAAGTACGAGTGTTCTACTTGTTTTTAATGGATCTCTTTTTAATTTTTATTTTTTTACTTTTATATATGTTTATGTATTTTATATATCATGTTATCTAGCTTTTTGTTTGAGTATTCTTTTATTACTTCAACGTGTTATTTGTGCATCATAGTTAAATACTAATCTATTTTAAATTAAAATAAAAAATAAAAGAATGTCAAAATCTATATAATGAGTTAATGCTGTGCAATTGGTTGGGCATGGTGGAGTTGAATCGTGTTTGGTTCTAAAGAATTGGGTTTGCACTGTTTGGTGGTTTGTTTTATCCTTCTTTTTCAAGATGTAATAAAGCTATTTACACCTCGTATTATTTGTTTGTACTATGTAGTTTGCGCCACATGCCCTCCTGAACTAACTAAAATATTTTTGTATCTTAATTAAAATAATTAAGGTGAATGTCAAAATTAAGTTAAACAACTATGATCGGCTAGTCATTTAATTAAATTCTATATTTAAAAATATGAATGTCTATCTTAAATAATAGAAGATTTTTAAAGATTATTTTAATTTTATATTTAATTTAATTATTTATAAATATAAATTTTAATATTTTAGAATAAATTATCAATAAATTAAATAAAAATAACCTTATAAAATAATATTAATTATTTATCATTGTACTAACCGTACTTCGCACCCGGGCTCCGAGCCCGGATTGGCAATACAAAACAGCCCCGGGCACATGCTGCGCGACGTTAGCTCGGTATTTGAGCAAATCATACCTGATTCCAAGGATCTCGTCCCAAACCAGATCCGCCTTTCAATCATATCATATCATATCATGATATATCTTATCTCAAGCCCAAAAGGGCCCAAGGCAAACCTAATTCACTCCAAGGTACGTGCATTACTTATACGAGACTATTACACATACAAACCCTAACTTTGGCATCGGAGTCTCTTTTGTAGGTACCTCCCCCATCTTGGAGCACCAATACATCAGGCAAAGGAGGCTCACCGATCTTACCAGACGGATCACCTCTACGACCAAATTCTGGTAAGAACATTTGGCGCCCACCGTGGGGCCGATCGAGACAGCCCTCATCGGCCACCTGTATGGTTTCTACTAGAAGCTACATCAGAAGAGCAACAGAAGACGATGCACATTCAGCCACGATGGACAGCAACGCTGCGACCTTGAGAAGGCTAATCGACCAAGTCGAACAGATGCGCCAGCAGCATGACGCTGACCTGCGCAACATGCGTGCCCAGCACGAAAGTGACATAGCGGCGATACGGACCGCCAATGAAGCAAACCTCGCAGCATTACGAGCCGAGAATGAGTACATCCGCGCCCAGCTCCCTTGACACCTTGGTAACGTCTCCGACTCTCAGCTCAACCTCAGCGGAGCAGCGCGGAGTGGGGCAAGTCGGGAACCCGGATCAAACCTCTCACGGGAGGTAATCGGTGCAATCGCAGGAGGCTTCGCAGGAGGGGGAGCCAGCAGCTCGGCCCGCAAGAAACACCTGCGTAAGGTTAATCGCGTACACTCCGCCACCTGCGCCTTACGCCGAAACCCGCCAATGATAACTCTCACCGACGACGACTATGTCGGGGTCAGCCGAAATCAAGACGATCCCATGGTCATAGTTGTGGCATTGGCCAATTGGGAAGTTCGCAAGACCTTGGTCGACCAAGGAAGCTCGGCCGACATCCTATATTGGCCAACATTCCTCAGGTTAGACATCCCCCACTCTCTCATACAACCTCATACCGAACCTCTAGTCGGTTTTGCAGGAAAAAGCATTCATACTCGGGGATATGTAGACCTACTCACGACTTTCGGAGCACCCCCGGTTTCCAGACAGGTCCTGATACGATACCTACTTGTGGAAGCCGACACCTCCTATAACGTCATCATCAGCAGACCAACCCTAAATTAGCTCAGGGCGGTGGTGTCCACCCCGCACCTCACCATGAAATTTCCAGGGCACGATGGGAAGATCATCTCCATCACATCGACCACGAAAAAATCACCGATCTCGACCCGAGATCCGACACTCATGACGAACGACCCAGCCCCGTTGATGAGCTTGACGACCTTCAAATTGGCAAACTCCCCGGACAAACCACGAAGATCAGCCGGCAATTAACCCCCGAACTACGACAGCAACTCCAAGCGGAGATCCTCAAGAACGCTGACCTCTTCGCCTGGTCTAGCGCTGACATGCCCGGTATAGACGCAGACTTCATCTGCCACAGATTAGCAATACATAAGGAAGCAAAACTAGTCGCCCAGAGAAAGAGGAAGGTCCGCGGCGAAAGACGGGAAGCCGTCATTGCCGAAACGCAGAAGTTGCTCAACGCTGGCTTCATCCGTGAAGTCAGGCACACCACATGGCTGGTAAACATGGTCCTAGTAAAGAAGCACTCGGGAAAGTGGCGTATGTGCGTCGACTATACCGACCTCAACAAAGCATGCCCCAAGGACTCATACCCCTTGCCGAGCATCGACAGGTTAGTCGACGGAGCCTCCAGACATGCCCTCCTCAACTTCCTTGACGCTTACTCCGGGTACAACCAGATAATGATGTACCCAACTGATGAAGTGCACACATCCTTCATCACTGACCACGCCAACTACTGTTACCAGGTGATGCCCTTCGGCCTCAAAAATGCGGGAGCAACATACCAGCGGCTAATGGACAAAGTATTTCACCACCAAATTGGGCGAAACTTGGAAGTTTATATGGACGACATGGTGGTTAAAACCATCTCAGCAACGGACCACGCCTCCGACCTCGCCGAGGTGTTCGCCTAGATCAGGAAGCACAACATGCGCCTCAACCCGGAGAAATGTGTCTTCGGCGTCCAGGGGGGTAAGTTCCTCGGCTTCATGATCACCAGCAGAGGAATCGAGGCCAACCCCGAGAAGTGCCAAGCCATCATACAAATGCAAAGCCCACAAACGGTAAAAGAGGTTCAACGCCTGTCCGGACGGCTAGTCTCGCTATCCCGCTTCATCCCCAAACTTGCGGAGAAAGCAGGGCCAATCTTTACCCTGCTAAAAAAGCCAAAAACCTTCCTTTGGACAGACCAATGCGAAGAAGCTTTTCAAAGCTTCAAAAACTTTCTCACAACCCCGCCAGTCTTACAGAGGCCGGATCACAATACCGACCTCCTTCTCTACCTGGCGGTGGCAGAAAACGCCATCAGCGCTGTCATTGTACAAGAACACCAAAAGACATAGACGCCTATCTACTTCATCAGCCGAGTCCTCCAAGACGCGGAAAGAAGATACCAGATGATCGAGAAGCTGGCGTTGGCACTGGTCACCGCAGCCCGGCGACTCCGACCCTACTTCCAGAGCCACCAGGTGGTAGTCAAAATTGACTACCCCATCAAACAAATTCTACGAAAACCTGAGCTCGCCGGACGTATGATTGCCTGGTCGATAGAACTGTCCGAGTTCGACATCCAGTACGAAAACCGTGGACCCCTGAAAGCCCAGTGCTTAGCCGATTTCGTAGCTGAGCTCACGCCAGCTACTACTGAAGAATCCCAGGCATGGACCCTGCATGTTGACGGGTCCTCCAACACCAAAGGTGGGGGTGCAGGCATCATTCTGGAAGGGCCAAAGCAAGTCACCCTAGAGCAATCCCTCAAATTCGGTTTCAAAGTAACCAACAACCAGGCAGAGTACGAGGCGCTCCTTGCCGGTCTGAGGCTAGCCCACGATCTCGGAGCTCGAAGAGTGAACTGCAACAGCGACTCGAAGCTCATGGTAGAACAGCTCAGTGGGACATACCAGGCAAAAGACACCCTCCTACAGCGGTACTTCCACATTGCATCCCGCTAGATCTCGTCTTTCGACGAATTCTCTATAAAACATGTACCACAAGAGCAAAACACCAGAGCATACCTCCTATCAAAACTCGCTAGTACTAAACGGCCAGGTCAACACCGAACCATCATCCAGGAAACCCTGCACTCACCTAGCTTAGACGACAAAATCGTCAATGTCAACGACATTGAAGAACGGGGATGGATGGCGGACATCTGGAACCACCTGAAAAAGGGGACCCTGCCCAAAGACAAAGACGAAGCACGAAAGGTGAGAATGAGATCAGCCAAATTCATCATCATCGATGATGAATTATTCAAACGTGGGATTTCCACTCCATTGCTCAAATGCCTGACCACATCTCAAGCAACCTACGTCATCAAGGAAATCCATCAGGGGATATGCGGAATGCACTCCGGAGCGCGCTCAATGGCAACCAGGGTACTCCGAGCTGGATACTACTGGCCCACTCTAAAGTCGGACTGCCAAAACTACATCCAAAAATGAAAAGAGTGCCAGCAATTTGGCAACGCACGCCGACAACCTCCCGAAGCCCTTCACCACATGATGTCAGCGTGGCCTTTCTCCCAGTGGGGAATGGACATCCTTGGGCCATTCCCCCCCGCAAAGGGTCAGCTAAAATTCCTCCTAGTGGCAATCGACTATTTCACCAAGTGGATTGAGGCGTGCCCACTCGCCAAAATCACCACCGAGAACGTGCGAAAATTCACCTGGAAAAACATAGTCTGCAGGTTCGAGATCCCCCACACCATCATTACTGACAATGGACGACAGTTCATCGCAGAAGAATTCGAGAACTTCCTCCAAGAACTCGGAATCAAGCATCTCCCAACCTCAGTGGAGCACCCCCAAACCAACGGCCAGGCCGAGGCAGCCAACAAGGTCATCCTCCAAGAGCTTAAAAAACGGCTCGGGAAAGCAAAAGGGCAGTGGCCTGACATGCTCCCCAGCATCCTCTGGGCATATCACTGTACCCCCTAGTCGACCACGCAAGAAACACCCTACAGGCTAACTTACGGAGCCGACGCAATGATCCTAGTTGAAGTCGGAGAAGCGTCGCACCGACGCCAAGTCTTCAATAGCGAACAGAACGCCCAAGAGCTGGTAGCCGACCTCGACTTGGTGGACGAACTTAGAGACGAGGCCCAAATCCATGAAGAGACCTGCAAGCTCCGAGCTTCCCGGCGATATAACTCACGAGTAAAACCCCGCTCCTTCCGAGCAGGCGACCTGGTATGGCGACTATTAGGAGAAGCACGAAAAGACATGTCAGATGGAAAACTCGCACCTACTTGGGGCGGCCCCTTCCGAGTCACAGAAGACTTGGAAAATGGAGCATATAGATTGGAAGAACTCAGCGGGAAACCCATACCGCGAACTTGGAATGCTACGCATCTCAAGTTCTATTTCAGTTGAACTTTGTACCAATGAGCCGTGCACTCTTTTCCCGCCTCAGTCTTTGGCTGAGAGGGCTTTTAACGAGGCACACATTTTCATCAATAAAATGACTCGTCCCCTTTTATTCATACTCTTACTTTCATCATTTTGTCCACGATTACTAGAGGTCGAGAACGAACCTCGCCACGATTATTAGAGGTCGAGAACGAACCTTGTCGTGATTACTAGAGGTCGAGTACGAACCACGCCACGATTATTAGAGGTCGAGAACGAACCTTGTCGTGATTACTAGAGGTCGAATACGAACCTCACCACGATTGTTAGAGGTCAAGAACGAACCTTGTCGTGATTATTAGAGGTCGATAACGAACCTCGCCGTGATTACTAGAGGTCAAGTACGAACCTCGCGACGATTATTAGAGGTCGAGAACGAACCTTGTTGTGACTATTAGAGGTCGAGAACGAACCTCGCAGTGATTATTAGAGGACGAATACGAGCCTCGTCGCGATAACTAGAGGTCGAAAACGAACCTCATCATACCTATACTCAATTAGAGGTCAAAAACGAACCTCGTTACGTTCATTAGAGGTCGAAAACGAACCTCGTCACGCTTATTAGAGGTCGAATTTGAACCCCGGCATTGCAAAAGATAAGCTCGAACCCTCGCAACACGCCATCAAACAAAGAGCCGAAGCCGACTTTGAGTCTCGATACAATAAATTCAAAATAAAACCACCTACGCAACGGGCACCGAACGTGCGCCCTAAAACTTGAGAAAAAACCAAAACCAAACACTGGTGCAGAACAAAACTCGTATACAAAGATCACGATCCATACATAAACACGGATACAAAAATGTATACACAACAAAACTGTCCTATACGGAGACGTCGTTGCTAGAACCCTCCTCGACATCATCCTCTCAGACTAACCACCCGAAGCGAACAACCTTTTCCAAATGCATACCGGAAGAGTCGCACCCCGGCGCGAGGAGCCTAGCCTGCCGAGCAGCCTTGAGGAAGCCCCTCTTATGTTCCATTACCACAGAACGTTCAACTTCCTCAAGCCTCCTCTTCAACGCCGCATTCTCGGCCTCCAAATTCGAAAGACTTACCCTCTGGGCAGCCACCTCCTCCTCCTTACTACCAAGGACCACCTCGTCGCGGAGACGCTCCTCGGTTACGGACACCAGCTCGCCCTTCAAAAAAGTCACCTCCTCCTCCAAGGAGCAAACCTAGCTAGCGTAACCCTCATTAGTGCCCAAGGCGGCCTCCAGCGATTTCCGGGTCTCGGCGAGATCCCCCCGGACCGCCTGGAGCTCAGCCCCTTGCATCTTCGCCTCAGACAGGGTGGCGGCCAAAACCTTGTTCTCCTCCACCAAAGGCCTCACTTAGCCCTTCAGCTTCGCCAGATCTTCCTGCTGTCGCGACCACTTGTGCTTCCAGTAGTCCACAATGGTTGTGCCCCTCTGTAGGAAGATCTGAGCGGCATCAAAACTCCCCATAGGCCCAGCAGACTCGAACATCGCCTGGTCGGCCGCGCTCAACGACCCCCTCAGAAAAAATTTCTCGGGTGTCAACGAAGCACTCCACAGTGAGTCAATCTCCTCCGACGCGCTCAGGTGCTCCAATCGCGTCGGGGCGCCCTCCTGCGCGTAGCAGTACGCAAGATAGGGACGTTTTGGAGGCCCCCTCGCCGCAGGTGCAGAGGTTGGGACCCCAGAGCTAGGACCTTCCCCACGAGGATCGGCCGAAGTAGCAGCAGAAGCCCCCAGCTCTGCCCCAGGGACATCGGCCCCCGTTGCCGTCGACCTCGGAACCTTCAGAACCCCGGGGGGCCTGCCCGCCTGCAAAAGAAGTATGGGAAAAGGTCTAAGCCCCGCCAGACAACAAACAACCCGGGGAATAGCAAATCAAGAGATCGCAAACACACGTTGCTTACCTCAACAACACGGGTAACTCGCCCGACGGTCGGAACTTCCGCTCTAGAAGTCGTACTGACCTGGCCAGCAGCCCGGGAAGTCGACTTGACGGCAGCTTCCACCTACAATAAACAATCGCAACTCATGGAACTGAAAGAGAACGTACAAAGAAAGAGCAAGTCATCGACAAGCAATCCCAATAGCTCGTTCAGAAGCCCAGATAGATACCCCGGCAGGACGGACGAAAGGCTCGGCAGCCGACGCTGCCCCCTCAGAAACCACCCGAGCTCCCCTGGGGCAGGAGACTCCCGGGCAAACCCGCCACCTCAACGCTGGTGGCCCCAGTAACAACCTCCTCCGCCTCGCGAGGAACAGAGGCTCCCCCAACCTCCCTCGGGACCCTTTTCCTTTTCCGATTGACCTTTAGGGGAGAGACCTCTACCTCCCCCTGAGCCTTAGAAGCCTCAAGCTCAACAAAATTGTAGCAATGGCACTGCTTCTAGTCACGCCACAAGTCCTTTCCCACAATACCTGAAAGCAAAGGACAGAGCACGTTAGCAAGCATAAAACCCTAACACATAAACAAAGTTACCAAAGACTCACCCTCCAAATCTCTTTCTCTGTGCGCCGAACGCTCGAGCGACAGAATGAGCTTACAGTCTAGCGGGCGAGGAAGCGCCTTCAAAGCATCGACAGCAGCCGTCTCCGACGGCGTCAGCTGCGAGGGATCCACCCCATGAAACCCAGACGGGTCACGGCACCAGTAGAAGGGAAACCTCGGCAGCCCGCCAAAATAGAACCCCCCATCCTCCAAAGGGTCGACATCGACAAGAGTAACCCGGAAACACTCTTGCCTATAGTTTTTATATGATTGGGAATAAGGAGTAAATAAACCCCCTTCCTTACCCCCATTCAAAGAAAGAGTCCCGTACGGCGGGGCGCCCGCCTTCAATTGGTAGAAAGAGAGGAAAACCCGAAGGGACACCTCCACCCCTAGAACCGTTCATAAAACCTCGAACGCCCTCAAAAAACCCCAACTGTTGGGATGCAACTGACTGGGGGCCGCATTGACGTAGTTCAAAAAGTCGCATTCAAACTGCGTCAAAGGAAGGAAGACACCCAAGTCCCTGAAAAAACTCTGATACATATAGAAGGAGGGGGAACCAACGGACCTCTTCATATACACACCTTCACTAGCCGAACAAGGCTCCAATCGAATCATCTGAGAAATAGAGGGGTCACAAATCCTGTGCGTCTCCTAGAGCGCATCAACCTCCAAACTCGAGTAAAAAACGCTTGCAAACTTGGCCATTTCGCGTTTTACCCATTCGTAGCCAGGGACACTCAACTCTAAGTCCCCGGGCGGAGGCACCTCCTTTCCCTCAGCGGCGCCCCTTCCGGTAACCACCGCCTTACCGCATGCTTTGCCCCTAGCAGGGGCAGTAGAACCAACGCCATGACCACCAGCCATCAAGAAAACTCAAAGAAACACAAGAAAGACAAAGAAAGCAGAAATAGGGAGTAGACGAAGACGAAGCGTGCACAAGAAGCTGAAGGGCCAAGAAAGAGTAAAGCGAAAACGAGAAGAGACGCGGGAAAAGGAGAAAACCTCTTCCCAAAATTCAAAATGGCCAGGCCACGTGTCGACCAAGGGGCACGCCTGATGACACATTAATTGTAACCCATCATTGCATAACCGTCATTTCCCTTAAGGCGCCACTTGCACGTTCCCGGGAAATGAACAGTCGCGACACATGGCAGACCCTCAGGTGGTGCGCGTGGAAAGCTACTTCCCACTGGCGAGCCCGGTCTCAGCTCCTCGACCTACGGTCTTCAGAGCTCGGGGGGCTAGTGTACTAACCGTACTTCGCACCCGGGCTCCGAGCCCAGATTCGCAATACAAAACAACCCCGGGCACGCGGTGCATGACGTCAGCCCGGTATTTCCCACTGGCGAGCCCGGTCTCAGCTCCTCGACCTACGGTCTTCAGAGCTCGGGGGGCTAGTGTACTAACCGTACTTCGCACCCGGGCTCCGAGCCTGGATTGGCAATACAAAACAGCCCCGGGCACGTGCTGCGCGACGTCAGCCCGGTATTTAAGCAAATCATACCTGATTCCAAGGATCTCGTCCCAAACCAGATCCGCCCTTCAATCATATCATATCATATCATGATATATCTTATCTCAAGCCCAAAAAGGCCCAAGGCAAACCTAATTCACTCCAAGGTACGTGCGTTACTTATACGAGACTATTACACATACAAACCCTAACTTTGGCATCGGAGTCTCTTTTGCAGGTACCTCCTCCATCTTGAAGCACCAATACATCAGGCAAAGGAGGCTCACCGATCTTACCAGACGGATCACCTCTACGACCAAATATCGGTAAGAACAATCATAAATATATAATATAACATATTTAAAAATATTTATTTACTCAAATTTATATATAATTTATATATTTAAACACAATATTTATTTATATACATAATTTGATTTAAATTTTAATAATATATAATAAACATTTAATGTGTGTACTGTCCAAACTAAAACACTAGTAACAATTTAAATTGAAATAATTTATAAATAATTTAACTCATTTCACATTAAATTTATGAGAATGTCATTTTAAAAAAATAGAAATTAATATATATAAATCAAACTTACACATATATTCAGTACTAATAAATAAATAATATAATGTTATTGAATCAATCAAATAATAACGTGTACTTTTTGATACTAGATATTTTAATTATACTTAAATAATATACTCTTTTATAAAATTGTTTTTCTTTTTGTTTCTTGGTTTTGCACATTTTAATGACTGAAATAAGATATTATTATCAACATAATTACTTTTTCATATATTTTACTAAAAAAATATTTACATATAATAATTAAATTTTCTAATATATTTTTATACCTAAAAAGTTTATCAATGTAGACTAATTTATATTATATATTAGTGAAATCAGGGGAACATTTTAAATCCGATTTATGTAAAAATATCTGTATTAATGAAATCACAAGTTCTATATCATTGGAGTTCAATTAACCTTGTCCACATCTCTTTTGCAAGAAAGAAAATCTATTAAGATTTAGAAACAGAACTGAGAGAACTAAACCAAGTTAAAGTAAAAATATCAAGGGAGAACAAAGGCAGAGCGAGAGACACGAAACCTCAAAAGGATAAAACAAAAACCAATGCGTCTGTCTGAAAACCAAAACCAAAGGTGATGCTGTGTGCAGCAGCATTCCAAGATGCCCTTTATTCTTCATCCCTGTAAGTCCCTTTGCTCTTCCAACTGCACAACAATACCAGTTAAGGATACCACTTTTTTCACCAAAACCTTCATCAAGAAACCCCACAACAATTCCACCAAGTTTCGTTCTTTTGCCAAGATTGTTCTTTCCACTCCCCGTGCTTCCATAGTTTCTAAGAAAGATTCAATCTTGGGTTACACCCACTTCACACTTTGCTCCAGGAGTGATGGGTTTGATGGCTTTCCCACTGAAGAGGCCATTGATGATGGAACAACCCAAGAGCTTGAAAAGCTTGAGTTGCTGAACAAGCCTTCTCCTGTGCTTGTTACAGAAGAGTCTTCTCCTGAAGTTGAAGTGGAGCAAGAGAAACCCTCCAAAGAGGAGGCTTTGGCACCTTTCTTGAAGTTTTTCAAAGGAAGGGATTCTGGGGAGGGTGTAGAGGAAGAGGGCCAGGAATTGCAAGTTTCTGAGGAGAAAAGTGATGTGGAGAGTGAGAATGAAGAGGGAGATAAGAAGGTTAATGTTGAGTACTATGAGCCAAGACCTGGGGATTTTGTGGTGGGTGTTGTTGTTTCAGGTAATGAGAACAAGCTTGATGTTAATGTAGGGGCAGACTTGCTAGGTACAATGTTGACGAAGGAAGTGCTTCCCTTGTATGGTAAGGAAATGGAGAACTTGTTGTGTGATGTGGACAATGATGCTGAGAGTTTCATGGCTCAGGGGAAGATGGGAATTGTGAAGAATGAGGAGGCAATAAGTGGAGTGGCAGTGCCTGGAAGGCCTGTTGTGGAGATTGGAACCATTTTGTTTGCTGAGGTTTTAGGTAGAACACTTAGTGGCCGGCCATTGCTTTCCACCAGAAGGCTCTTTCGCCGCATTGCTTGGCATCGAGTGAGGCAGGTTTTTCTCTTTCTTTTGTTACTCTTTTCTTCATCCCTGTATTTAGTTTAGTAGATATATTCCAACATTCATGCACAATTTGTGATATAAGGCATCAATATAGTACATACTTGCATTTGCTTCATGTCTATGTATCGGCTTCATATTGGACACTGATACATTTGGATTCTTTACCTATATATATTTATATAGTATCCGACTCTTTTCTATTAGTATTTAGTTTTGAAAATCCTAGACTGCTTTGCATACTCCTAAGTATGGCTAGTGAGGGAGCTTTGATATATTTCAATATGGATCCTTCAATTTTCTTATTTTTCACTTTCGTCTAACTATATGGCATGAAGTGCTGCCTATATGAACAAAACTACTCTTTTCTCTTCTTTCATGAGATCAACGATGAGAACTTGGTCAGTGGACAGAGAGCACAAGATGTAGGCACACAACAAGCAAAACATGGAAGCTTTCGTTTCCAAGAATGATACTTAAGGGGGAAATAAGATTGATGCTCTTCCTGTTTGTTGGCAATAGGCAGTGATATATGACAATAATAATTTATAATGTCAGGATGAATGCTCTTAGTTTGGTTTTGTGGAACTGAAATTATATACTATTTTTTATCATTTATGCATATCTATATGTGTGCTACACATATCCTTTGTATCATAAAAATATCACTTTATCAGATACATCGTATTCAATGATATGAGCATCATTTTGGATTCAGCTGTTCTTATGACTACTTAATTGGAACTTGGAAGAATATAATATTGAGCAAACACTAGCTTTGGCCCCCCAAATATACCCATGAAATCATTTATCCTCCATTTATTAGTGACATCATATTGGTCCTTCTATGATAATTAATGCCTTCAATTTTGTTTTTCAAGGTTCAATTTCTGTCCTTTTAATTACCAATTTGATGGAAAAATGAGAAATTGAAGGATCAATTTGGCATTGTGTTATTATGACCAAAATTGATATTATAAATTGTGAACTAATATGATGTTGTCTGCATATAGAGTGTGTCTGTTTCAATGTTTTAAAAACTGGATCAGTCTCTATTAATTTTTAAAAAAAAAATATTCATGTAAGATATTTTATATCTATAAATTTCAATAAAATTTATACCATGCTTTAAAGAAGTATCTAAAAAATCTATAATCAATATAATAATAATAATAATAATAATAAAAACAACCAAATTATAGATTTCTTGAACTGTATAAATTAATATAATTTTAAATTAAAAATAGTATTAATTAATTATTTAAGTCAATTGTATAATAATAGAGTATGTTAGTTTAGTGGTCACTAAAGTATTAAATAATTACATTCATCTATGTTTAAGTTCTATATTTAAATAAAACAAAATTTAATATATAGGATATATATTATATTTGTTGCATATAATAACAAGAAATCATTTGGTTTAGTGGTAAGGCACTTATACATACATGGAATAATTTTTAAAAATTAAAAAACGAAAACAGAACATGATTTTAAAAATTGTCTCTGACTAGCCAATTGAACCGGGAACCAGGGAGTAATAGAAAACTGAAAGTAGAAAACCAAAACAACATAGAGATGCTCTTGTTTTCTATTTTAAAAATTGAAAAAGAGAAACTATTTTTTAAATCAGTTTTCAAAAACTATTCTAGCCAAACATTTTTTTCTTGTTTTCAAAAAGAAAATAATTTTTAAAAATAGGAAATAATCAGGCTGTTACTCTTTATTATTTTGTATCAACATGGTAAGCAAATATTACAGCATAATTGTACAGAAATTAGAGAGAGAAAATATATTGTGATCAAATAACAAAATTGATACCCATGATCTTATGAATGCTACATTATCCCTGTTTGCAATCTTAACTCTTGTAAAGTCTAATAACATCTTTCTAATGCTGATTAGATTTAAATTTTCAATTTTTAATATTTTGGGCAGATAAAACAGCTCAATGAACCTATTGAGGTTAGAATTACTGAGTGGAATACCGGCGGCCTGCTAACAAGGATTGAGGTCTGTGCCATTGACCTGCAATTTATGTTTATGTGGCATTTGAGTAGATGCTTATCTCTTCTTAAATTTGGATGGGCAGGGTTTGCGAGCTTTTCTACCCAAAGCTGAGCTTCTAAGAAGAGCAAATAGCTTTACGGAATTGAAAGAAAATGTAAGTTACAGCCTTGGAACTTCCTTCCAAGCCAGGGTTTTTTTTTTTTATTTATTGGGATACCTTCTGCTGATATTCTGATTTTATTATCTGTTATTTAGTAGAACTGCTCATAGCAATCTGTATAGCTTCACAGCTGTGGATGATGCAATTATATTAAGTTTACTTCCAATGTGGCTGTTGAGTGTAAACTTAAGCTATATGATCTCTCCTGTCACTTTCATTGTTATTCTATAAGTAAAAGTGTGAAACCAAGTCTGTTCCTCAAGTGAGTAGCCAAAGATTTTGACTACTGCTTAGTGAATAGTTATTAAGCATAAAAGGATGTTCTGACCTGGTAGTCAAAATGATGTCTTATCTTATTGCCTCTGTAAGATCTTAATGTTTCCTCCCATGCTTATATTTATGTTGTTCTTTATTTTAACATATACCACTCTTGATTTAAATTCATATATATTATGATGGGGTTCAAAGTATGAAACGTGATGATCTAAAATATCTTGCATGATACTTTATTGCTTTATGAGCTTCCATTAGGTAAATGAATGTAGTATATCTTACTGTTTTTTAAGTGATCAGAAAATTACCTTCTTATTCTTTAATACATGGAAGACTCGTATTAGTTTGACCGAATACATTTGTTGTTATCTTCAGTCTTTATTTTGTCTTCCTTGCTTCTTATTACCACTTGATTATGATGATGTAGGTGGGGCGCCGTATATATGTACAAATTACTCAGATAGATGAAACTAAAAACAATTTGATACTTAGTGAAAAGGAAGCTTGGGTTAGTATTTGAATCTGTCTATTTTCTATTCTTCCTTCCTTGCTATTTTCCTTCATTTTTCCAGGGTTAGTTTTTAACCCTTTCTTTCTCTTTTGTCTTCTGAAGTTTCCACTGTGCTATATGATATTGCAGGAAAAGCGGTATCTTCGTGAGGGAACACTTCTAGATGGAACTGTAAAAAAGATTTTACCGTATGGAGCCCAAATTAAGCTAGGAAAAACTAACAGAAGGTTAGTGTCTGCCTGGAAATGGATGGCTTTGCATTTTTTTTCTTGTTTGATAAATCATAACTTTATTCAAAAGGGTATTTATCTTTCTAGCAAGGGATGATTCCATCTTAGAGAATCATCGGATGTTTCTAATGTTAAGGAAAGAAAACATAATTCAAGTTGGTTTCCTTCATTCTAGTTTTTTTTTTCTTCTTTAAACTTAAAACTTGTGGTTTGCCTTTGAAATTGGTGGAATTGTTTTGGGCTGCATTATTACACAAGTTTATTTCATTTTTTGGTCTAATTTTTTTCTTCTACGAGTACTTATGGAAAAATTTATCCTGATAGTGCCTAAATTTCAAAACGCATGCAGATGTAAATACTTCCTCAATTGTCTGCAGTGCTTTTATCTAGACCATTTTAGGCATCATGTCGTCTTAAAACGAAAAATAGACAGCATGAACTGTAAATTACTAAACATATTTGGTACTGTTGCAACTTTCATTGAACCTTGATTCTCTTACTAAATGAAGTTAACAAATACAAGGTGCATCAATCCATCTTCCTGCATAGTTTTCTTTATTATTTCCCTGCCTATCATAGTTTTAGTATTATCATGCTCATTTCTATCCTTATCATTGCTCTATCATCTGATATTCTAGTTTGGCTGCTATGATAAAGGCTTTATAGGCATATCATCTTGGACTTGGAGATTTATTTATCAACTTTATGAGCTTTTATTGTTAAAGTTGAATTAAGCCTGCCTATATACATCAACCTGGCATTTTAAATGAACCTATTGAATCCCTTTCAGTGGATTGCTGCATGTTTCAAATATCTCTCGAGCTGAAATTGCTTCTGTCAGTGACATACTTTCTGTTGATGAGAACGTTAAAGTTCTTGTGGTGAAGTCAATGTTTCCTGATAAAATTTCTCTCAGGTAATGGATTTATGACTTTAACTTGCTTTTGGAATTGTTTGTTACATTCAGTTTGTTCATGTTTCTGTAATTGCCGACTTTAACTCCTTTTTGCCATCATATGTACCCCCACCCAATCACCCAAAAAAATAAATAAATGAAAAAGATTAGTAATTTGCTTTTCTTGTCATGCAGCATTGCAGACCTTGAAAGTGAACCTGGCCTTTTTCTATCAAATAAAGAGGTATATATATTTATTATTTTCCTAATAAAGAATTTGTTTTGATAAACTTCTCAATAAATATTTATAAAAGAAGAAAATATGGTAAAATGAATTAAGTTTCTACCATAAACTAAAATCAAATTATGCACTTAAACATTTATAGAACTCTCTTATTTAACTTCTTCAAAAGCTGATTTTAACTTTAACCTGTGTATAAACTAATTTTAACTTATGAGAGAAACTTGATTCATTTTACCTCCATTTGATTTATAATTAATTGGTTATTGAGAAGTTTGTCCAAACAAAGCCAAAGGTGTCTTTGATTTTAGTTGGGCTGATATTGATTGATAGCCTTGATTTTCTTTTCTCATAAAAAAGAGAGTATTTCTGGAGGCTGATATGATGGCAAAGAAATATAAGCAAAAGCTACCACCTGCTGTCATCACTCAACGATTAGAACCCCTACCAACCAGTGCCCTGCCTTTTGAAAATGAATCACTTTATGCAAACTGGAAGTGGTTCAAGTTTGAAAAATAATGAAGTAACAAGTTGACACAAAACACAAGCATGATGTTATTCACTGACAGAAGCTCGACTGAGAGAACTTGACATTGCATGGGGGCGTGACATTGCATGGAAGAAAACATTAAGAGCCTCATTGGTTTTTGTTTTGATACGCTCACTGTTCTCCTGATGAGAGCATAAAGATCACCAGCTATGAAGTATATGTGGTCAAAAGGATCAAAGAGTGATTCACTTTTTTTTTTCCTTTCTTTTTATCTTAAATTTTGTCGTGCGGGGTCTCATTTTATAGATAGATTCATGTAGTTTTATGTAAATTAAGGGATAAATTTTCGAGTTTAATTTTGATTAACGCTCAGAGTAAAGCTTTTGCACTCTCAGCATGTTGTGTTGACACTTCATTTTTGACCTTCCAAGTTACAAATTTGTTTATGTTCTAACATTATTTTATGTGATAGTGTAAAAGTTTTATATTGATAAGATCAAAATTAAGGTCAGTTTGTATTACATTCATTTCCATAGTTTTTGATGTTTTTCACTTCATCTTGTATTTCTCCATACTATTTTTGTTTTTACTTTTTCTAATGGTTTGGACAACCCATTGATTGCTAGTTGTAGTGGCAATAGCCAATACAAATTGGAGGATGTTCTTTCCGCTCTTCTTACACTTCTTCCATTCTTTAACATCTAAACAAATCATCATAGATTGGCCAGTCAAATAATGTTGGAGAGTCATAAGCTGAAACCAAGTTCAAGTCCCCATCACTAGTCAATTTCCAAGCAATTCAATCCTGGCCCAAAAAAGCCTCAGCAAAAGGTCCTCAATATTTTCCATTTTTCTTATTTTTACCTAATTAAGGAAAGATAAGTAATTAAAAATACTCCTTCACATTCTTCTTTATCTCAGGCTGCAGAATAGAGGTCAAATTTTGTTCGAGGTTTTTTTTTATTTTTTTTACCTAACTACGGAAAAGCTTAGTTAAAAATAGAGATAATATGATCTATAGAAAGAGATAAGTAGTTAAACAGATATAAATATACAAAAAGAGTGATTTGAAATGATTGAGATTTTTTTTTTGCCCAATTACAGAGATATTATATAAAATATACATTTAAAGGAGTAAATAATATTACAATGTTTAATCAAGATAATGAAAAACAAGAGCTTTACTTTCAAGTTGTGTATTTTTCATAATACACGAGAAATTATTACAGAAAGTTTGCTTTCAACCAGATAAATTGAGCTAACGTGAAAAGATTAAAATAAAAAATAAAAAATAAAAAAAAAGGAATGAATTTAATCCAAAGAAATTATAAGTTTATAACTAATTGAAAACATAAAAGAAAAAAACACTTTAACCATGAAAAAAATTAATAATAAAAGCTCTTCAAAAGATTAAATATTTTCAGTATGAAACTTTTGATATTTAAAACTTAAACATGGCTTCGATTAATTTGAACTGTGTTGGATAGATCAATTCAAGGAGACAACTCCTCTAACATTTCTCAATTATAATTTGTAAGACTGAAATTGGAAACTTTTTAATGAATCAAACAAATAATTTTGAAACGGAATTAAACTAACAATAGTTGAAAAAATAAAATGCCTCCTCTAAACCAAGTATAATAATCAATAATAGTCACTTATAAAAAAATATTTGTTAATAAACTGTTTACTTCATAGTAAGATCAACCTAGTGTTGGGAATGAGCTAATATGCACAAAATCCTAATTGTGAGAATATGATAATATACACATGGTATTAAATTTAGACTCTTTGTCATTGTAATTTGAAAAAATCTTGATCAGAAAAAGGCATACAATTTAAGAAATTTTTATAATGAAAAGTACATTATTAAAACATGTTTAAATAATATAACCAAAAACGTCCTATTCAATGAAATTAATAACTAATTTTCCTCATAATACGGTATCACTTCAAATATTTTTATTTGTTTATATCAAAACCAACAATTCTACATAAATGAAAACTTGAACAATTAAACAAACTATTAAACTTCATACATTTATTGTATATACAATAATTCATATAAAAAAATTTACAAAATTTTCTTTATGCAACACTTGCATTTTATTGTAATCTTATATATTAACCATAGTTTAACAACTATATTTTCGCTACTAATTGTACTTGCACCCCTTCTTGATTAAAATATTACATCTATTTCCTTTTATTCAAATAAGGCTACAAATTTATATTCATATTATACTTAAAAAAGCAACTATAAATATCCATCCAAAGACATCGTGTTCTATGATTGTTAACAAATACCATATTCCTTTATGGTTATGTTGCGTGACCAACATGTGCTTGCTAAATATAATTTGTAAATATAGCCCATGGCATTCTTTTCCCCTTCACCACCAGAGTAACAGCCACTTTTCAGCTTTCACAAAAAAAAAAATGACACCAACTCGATACGAAAAACCCATCCAAAGAAAAGAGAATATCACCACTATTTTCAACATATTTCACTTCCACTCGAGAGACCATGATAAAAATTCTAGCTCTAACGGGATGAACTAATTTATGAAGAAAACTTAGGCAGGAGGAACAGACCGAAAAACCATATAATCGAGTCCTTAAAAAAAATATGAAACTAAAACAACTTGTACCAAAACCTTCGTTTATAATTTTGACTATCTCTTGACTGCACCCTCCCAACCAACATGACTCATTACTCGCAACAAATACATATGTAGAATGAAAATAACAATAATAATCGACTCCCAAACCCCGAAAGCTCAACCAGTCAAGCCTCAAAATTCAAACCCAACCCTAACTTTGCCAGATGACAAAAACTCAAGAGGACACAAACAGCTCAATTAAGTGACATAATCCAGCAACTATTAAGCATGAGAATATCCCAAGATATGGGCGGCAAAAACATCAACCACCTAACCTTGTCAGACTGCAAGTATAGAATATGAATAAAAAATACTCAAGCTGAGGACGCAGGCTCATCAACTTTCTTATCTTTATCCTTACTATCCTTTCCAGATGCAGGTTCTTGCTCCCCAGTCTTGTCCTCAGACTTATCTTCTTTCTTCTCTGCATCAGCCTTCTCTTCTACACTTAAATTTTCAATAAGACCAGCTGCTGTAGATGATTCCTGCTCATCCTCTGCCTTCTGGGATTCAGCAACTTCTTGGAAGGTTTCCATGAAGCTTTTGCAATCTAAAAGAAAACACAACAGAAAATAATTAAATATAGAAAGCTACAGTTATGACAAACACAACACCATTATTTGTCCGGAGAGAAAAACATTTGATAATAAAATTACTCCATCCATCCTTACAATAATACTACATCCCTCGGCCCAATCAGAAAAAGAAAATAAAAGAAAATATGTTAACGAGAACTTCATTGCATAGTTCATCCTGACGGTGGAACAGCTAATTAAAAAAAAATTAGTTGATACCAACAAGTATACACTGAACATTTCACCATAAAAGAAAATAAAAATCCACCATAAAGTAGTATTTGTCCAACCCCGACATACTAGTAAGTGGAAGCTAAAATCAATTAAGAAATAAACTGCACTACGATAATAATTTTTAATAATTTAAAAGTGTTGAGAACCAAAGATATGTTACAAAGAATACAAATCAGAGAACATTAAAATATTAACAGGAAATTCATACAAGTCTGTTACCGTATGGCATACAACCATGCTACATACAACCATGCTACATCATGGGTGACAAGAGCTTCCAAATATAAGAAAACTCAAAAAACTTGGATACCAATCATATCACAATTTCAAGAAACAAAGACAAAAGGGCCAATTGAAAATCTATTGTTCTGAATCTGAACTATGAAACCCCACCCTTTGTCCACCCATTTACTAAATTTATTAAAATCTAAATCTATTAAAGAAAATCACATAAATCGATAAATTATTTCATAAACTTAATATGTCATTATTCAGTTATGAGAAAGTACTTTAGGAACCATATCAAATAACATCTTTAATACTTGAAATTTATCAAAACAGTTACGGCCAGGGGATGTACCCAAACCATTTTCACTTCAAAAATATGTGCAGATATCAAGATAATACACAAAGTGATGCTCCGTCAAAAAGAAATAGAGAACCGACATCAAAATGAACGGAGGATGTGATAAATAAGAGAACACGTGATACGGAAGTTCACAATCATAATTCAGTTGGACATGCAAGTATTTCAAACCCTGAACTCACAAGACTTCATAAAAACTTTGTATTACAAGTATTTTACTAGAGATTCATCAAAAGCAGCTTTACGCTAAAGAGCACTAGAGGGTTTAAAGTTAAAACTAGTAACAAATACGAAACAAGCACAACCTAGTAACTCAAAAAAGCAAACACAAAAAAGACATACTTCACGGGTTCATATTGGCACCACACCTATCATCAAACAGCAATCGACAAGTCAATGGATTAGTTGCAAATCATCTATATGTGAATTTGCAAAACAACAAAACACACAATAAGTCTATATACCGCAAAAACATCATCGGCACCAATAGAAGGAACTCGAAAGCCACAACTTACTTTCAATGGAAGGAAAACGAATGCAGAAAAGCTCATCCTTGAGTTCACCATCAGCAAAGTCCCTAGCATGCCAAACGCATGACTTCTCGTTTCCGGCGTGCTCTTGCACAGACATCGTAGGCAAAACTACAATCGAAAATCAACAACAAAACAAAAAGTAAACCTCAAAATCAAAATTCAAAAAACCAGATGCAAAAGAGAATAAGTAAAAGAGCGCATACTGAGATGATTGGCGCAGATCTTGAGCGTCTTCGATTGCCTCATGAGAAGCCTAACCTTGCCGGTAGACTTGTGCTTCAGGAACTTCACGGTGCCGGCGCCTCGCTCCTTCCACTGGTTTCCGTCCTTGTCGAACCGGTAAAGCTTCGATTTGCTGCGATCCACGGGAATAAGTATCAACCGCAGCGATAAGTGGCAAAAAGTGTAAAATGAAAAAGTAAGAAGAGAAGGAAAGAACGTACAGATCTAGGATTGCATCCTCGTCCTCCTCACCGGTGGTGACAGCAACCTCCTCGAGTTTGACGATCGGAGCGACCTGAGCTCCGGTGTCTTCGTCATCTCCGACGGCGGGCGCCTCCTCTTCTTCTCGGTGCTCGGCATCGGCCATAGTGTTGAGATAGAGAGAACGTGTGCGGTGCCGACTAGGGTTTGGAAGGTGTGAGTAGGAGTAAGGTGTGTGCAACGCAGAATGCGTAATTGAGGGTGCGATGGTTATTTTAAACTCTTTAGAAAAAGAATAATAGTAATTTAGAATTTATTTTTGTTTAGGTATATACATACAAAAACTTGTTGACCTAAAAAAAATGTTGTAATCATTTCTGATTCTAAAAATAATATATATCAGTACTTTTCATTTTATTTTCTATTGTAAATTATTTTATTATTTATGTTATCTGTTATTATTTTTAAAAAACGAAAATGTAATTATTGCATAAGGATACCATGTTAACATAATAATAAAAACATTGTCATATTACAAGACTTGTCACGAGTCTAACACTGTATTTTTTTATATTGTAAATTTTATTAATTTAATTGTTGTTGTGACTAGTTGTTAATTTTTGTGAGACTCGTAGGATTGAAAAAAAATTATGAGTTTTAGTTGTTAGGAATTGTTTTGAACAGGGAAAGGTATATAAGTTATTTATTAATAAGTGAACATCATAAGTTTATTTATTTGGAAAACTTTGAGAGACGAACTCTAGAATCTAAGGAGAATCACTTTCACTTTCGACCCCACAAATTTCTTCCATCCCTTCCCTAATAGTAAACTTTGTGGCTGCTTAAGTGATTCGAAGTTCCAAAGCCAAGAATCAAAATAGTCATGGTGACGATACAGAGCCAACTCGAAGTGACTTGTTTTACTTCCTTCTATCTCCTTTTAGGTGATTCAGAGGTAAGAGAAACTATAACTTGATTCTCGATGAATTGATGGGTTGCATATTACTTGATTTTTGTTGAAATTGTAGTTATGGTGATAATTGAGAATTGGAATTCTTACTTTTTAGTTTTTGAAGTACTAGTTCTTGAATATGTTGAATATGAGATGATGATCTAAAGGTCAATTTCTATGTGGTTATTTTGGTTGGGAATGAACTGCTTATGATGTGTCGTTGTGATATTTTGCTTTGCATTTTGGAATTTTATGGTTTTCAAGTGAAGGGAGCCAAATTGTGAAAATGTCAAGTGTAGAATTTACCATTGTGTCAGTCGCAACTTCAAGGTGTTGGGCGTGATGCATGTCAGAGGCTCTTTGCCACACTTTCTTTATGCATAAGATTGGTAGCATTGGGCCTAGTTTTGGGTTAAAGGAGCGTTCTTTTACTTGTTTGTGCAGGGTGTGGATTGAGGGGTGTTAAGCGTGGTTGCCCTTAGAACTCTCTGACTTGGTGATCATGGGCTCGAGTTGAGTGGTGTCAGGCATGATCAAAACAAAAGTTATTTGCCTAAACAACGTTGGGCGCCAATGTTGTGACATCAAGAGTAAGTCAGGCAGAGACTCTGTCTAAAATGAGGTCGGGCATAGGTCTTGTTATGCTATACGTGATTGGCATAAGGCTCTCTGCCTTGTTCATGTCAACGCATGGGTAGTTTGACACTAGGTGTGGACAAGTTAGAGACTTTCTGCCTCAATGATGCCAAGTGCGGGGGAGAATAACATTGGGCGTGAGATGTTAAATTAAAAAAAATAACTTGTTATTTCATTAACTAAGTGTTGAACATGTGTTAGTAATTAAATTGGATTGCTCACATGGTATAAGTCGTTATGTGATTCTAGTACTTTATACATTGATATAGGATGATGTATATTGATATTTACACTATTAAAAGTTTTAAGTTGTTAAATATTGGAATATGGTAGAGTTGTATGTGTTTGTAGTGTTAAGGTGATTGTGTTGAGAATGCTTAAAACATGTAGTTGAGTATGTTGATTGACTTAGAAATAGAGGAGATTGTTGTTTTAAAAGTTTAATATCTCATTGTGAGGATATGGTATTATGGTGTTCTACGAGTCCAGTTGTTATAAATCCTTATTGAGAAGTTAACTTTTGAAACAAAGTGTTGAGTCTCATTTAGAACTTTAGTTGATGTTGTATAAGGGTCAAATTGAGTTATACGTGTATAAAGTGACTCCTATAAAATACTATAGGGGTCAAGTCGAGCTATATTGATTATAAAGCAACCAATGTAGATTTGTATTAAGTTAAGTCATATGTGTATAAAGTGACCAAACCGAGTTAGGTACAAAGTCGAGGACCAAACTCCAAAAGTATTGGAAAAGGTGCAGTATTTAGAAGGTAGTGAGTGAACTAATCCTATATTAGGCTTAGTTATGCATGATAAGGTCGTGATAGACTCACACCCAAGTTGTTATACTTTGGAAAAATATTGAATTTTCATAATTTAAGTGGCAAAATTCGAGAAATTATGTTGTGTTGTATATTTTCACCCAAATTTGTTGTTGATTTAGCAAGTCCAAAAAGATTGTGTTGTTAAGTTAGTTCGATAAGGTCAAGCTACTTATACTAATGACCTATATTGTAAGATATCTTTTAGTTGAAATGTGTGACGATACATTGTGTTGTTGTTTGATGATTTGTGGAGTTGGTATGCAGAAATGTTGCCTAAGTGTTTATGTTGTGAACTATATTGTTGATTAACTATTGTGTTGAATAGTTGTAACTTTCACAAATGAAGTTAATATAATTATATGTTGTGTTATAAGTTTACATGTTGTAAGTTGATAAGTTGATGTTGATAATGTTGTGTATTTTACTTTTGCATTTATAATGAAATTTTTTGTAAGCTCATCCTTACATGTTTTCTTGTGGTTGGATTGCTACGATAGTTTTTAGTATGATAGTAGGGCAGAGATATGTTGGAGGAGGAGTATTGTTGAGAGCCATGTTGGAAGGTGGTTGAATTCTTCAGTTGCTACCCTAGAGTAGCTATTCTTTTTGCAGTGTTGCTCGATCGATGACCAGGATTATGTTTTCAGTGGGATTACTGTGGATATGTATATATGTACAATATTTAAGGTGTAGTTCTATTGAGAAACTTTTATATTTTTTAGTATATACTTCTATACACACACACATACACACACACACACACACACACACACATATATATATATATATATATATATATATATATATATATATATATATATTATGTTGCATCTATATCCAAGATTTATTTGCATAGTAATCCTAGTTGAATTAGATTTATATTTTTCATTATTTTAATTATTGAGCTGTAAAGTATAAAAACCTATCAAATTGTTACAACAAGAGCGTACTAAAGTAAATATAAAAAAAAGACACACAAAAGATATTTTATTTGTATCTGTGCATCACTTCTTTAATTCCCTTCAAATTCTTTCGCATGAGAAGATAATTTTATAGTCGTGAGACACACCCTTTATTCCACACAATTTTTCTTATTTTCCTTCCACTAAACAAAAGTTGTTATTATTGTTGTTGTTATTGTTTTTTTTTTTTAATATTCTCCTTTAATCCACCCCTCAAATCCCTCTTAAATGAACCTCAACAAAATTTTGAAGTTACACACTCAAATTTTGATATGAACAACAATTATAGCATTAGCTTAGTATCCTTCTTTTATTTTTATCATATTTATTCTCCGTTTAATAGCATCATATTATTGTATTTAAATAGATAATTTTTATTTTTTAAATTAATAAATATATTGAAACTTTTAGAAATAGTTTTTTAAATAAATAATATTTTCACTGATAAAACATATGTTTATAGTACTAAATTATTAGTGTGTCTAAATTGAGGTTAAAAATATGTATGTATTTTATTTTTCTCAATTAAAATAAAGATTTAAATATTTTTTTAGTTCCTCAAATTTATGGTAAGTTTATTTTTAGTCTCTCAATTTTAAAATTGAGTTTTTTTAATTTATGTAATTTTAATAAATTTTGTTTTAGTTTTTATACTCAATTTTTTTAGGAAATCTATTAAGTATTGTCACATAAGATATATTTATTAGTGTTCCTGTTAATAAAAATATTACATTAAACTCAACTGGTATTGCCTAATTGTCTTAACTTATCATTTATATATATATTATTGGTAACCTAAGGAAATAAAATAAAATTTTTAAAAGTCGGATAGATTAAAATGAATAATTTTAAATTTAAGAAAAAAAACAAATTTATTCAAAATTAAAAAATTAAAAAATATGCAAGCCTAGAATAAAAAATGTAGAAACTACACTAAAAGATTAAAACACACGCCAACAACTGCGTTATTCATTTTGTCATTTTTTTTAAGTACATTTCATTGTTTTACACTTTCGGTGCATATTCATTTTGTCATTTCGTCAACACTTTATTATATAACTTTTTTTACTAAATTACCATTTTTTCATTTTTCTTAATAATAATAATAATGTTTTTATTACTAAAAAAAATTTAATGTTGTTGTTATATTTATTATTTTATTTTTATGAAAAATATTTTTATCATTCAATCAATTCAAATGAAGACCATTAGTGTTGTACAATATCAAACCAACGCAAATTGTTATATAGTAATGAAGTGATTTTGCCAATCCAATTAAACTTCAAAAGTGACAAATGCTTCACTATAGCATGCTGAAATTGGTTAAATTTTTTGTTTAGATTCTGAGATGAATTAATTCTCAAATCAACAATTTATTTTATCAAGAGTTTGCAAATAAATAAAATTGATTAAAAAATAAAAAATAGACGCAACAAGCTATCAGTAGCAATTTGTTCAACTCTTCCTTTAAAGAGAAACATTCATGTATGTAAAATTCTAACTATTTTAAATATGAGGAGTTCTATGGTGGCCCACCTTTATAGGTGGTTTACCATCGTTAGATTCATTTTGTCCTATAATAATACCATGTAGGGTTTTATTTTATGCTTTAAGGTTTGATGCCAACAGGTTGCGCAATGACATGCATTTCTGTGACTTGTGCTTGCATCCCTGATGCTACTGAATCTGCAAATAAAACACCAGAGTCGTACGTAAGGAAGAAGAGAAGAAGAAAAAGGAGAGGGGAATAAGTGGCGTCGTCGTCAAAAATCATCTCCAATGACGGTGCATGGTTGAAAGCGGTGGTTCCAAAGGTAGTGTAGGGTGGTTAGTTAAAAAAAAAAAAACTAATATTTTAATATATAATATAGAGGGTACATCTTAATAATCCAAGTCTCAAATTAAATTAATCTAAGGGACATAAATAATGGTGCATGGTGAATCACCTATATAAGTGGATCACCCTATAGTTTTTATCTTAAAATGCATTATAAAAAATTAAGATAATTATGAGATGCATACACATCAATTATTATCGGTTCCAGTTAAAATGCTTGAATAAGTTCCTTTAGAAACACTTTTCGAGAAGAAAAATAAGAAAAAGATGTAGAATTTTGAATGATTTTGTGGTTACTACTTACAAAGATGTGTAAATCCGATACAAGGGAGTTCCATGGATCTAAATAAGGTTGTCACAAATCGGAGTACACGGTATATACACAACTACAGATTTAGGGTGTCCTGTGCACATTAGGGCGAAAAATGGTTTATAGTAGACTATGAAGGATCAGTACTAGAATTTGTCATGACCTCAATATTTTTGGATTCAATTATTACACCTTAGAATGATAGTTTTAATGACGGAGGGGAAGGAGGTTGGGGATAGTTTAGGTTTGGGCCACGAAGGATTTCCTTGTCTTCATGGGACTTTGAAGTTGTTGTGGAAGACTAACTAAAGACAATATTGAAGGTGCTTTTCACTATGACAAACAATGTTCATAAATGCTCTAATTAGGGATGGCAATGGGGCGGGGCGGGTACAGGTTTCATGATACCCGTTCCCGTCCCCGCGAATCAAACTCATTCCCGTCTCCGTACCTGTACCCGTCGAGTATGTGATTTTCATCCCCATCCCTGTCCCTGTTGGGTATCGGGTATACTCGTACCCGTACCCGTACCCGTCAAATTTTTTATTTTTATTGTTTTAAAAAATATAATATTTTTAAATTATTTTTTTAATTATATTATAATTATAATTAAGTTATTTCTTTATCTCATATTATAATAAATAATCACACATAAAAAAATATTAAAATTCTTTAATATAATTAAATTGAAAGTGAGTATTAAATTAAAAATGAGAACGAGGACGGGTATGGGTACGGGTACGGGACGGGTAAGTACATACCTGTACCCGTACCCGTACCCGATTTAATATATCGGGTTTTACCCGTACCTGTACCCGGTCAAACTGAATATTCCCCGTTAAAGTCGGGACGAGTTCGAGTATTACCTGCGGGTACGAATATATTTGTCATTCCTAGCTCTAATGAAATTATACAATAATGAATGACGTTTCAACAAAATGTACAATAATTATTGGATTAATGTTGATTTGGTGTGGAGGATACATAATACATTATAATGTCATGCACCTCATATTAGTCTAAATTATTTGTGGAACATGGTGGATTTTACATTAAATGATTCGCCTCTTAAAAATTCGTCACAATTTATTCACCACTAAAACATAATATTAAGAGAAACAATAGGCTGAGGCTTCACCGAAAGAAGTGTGCTAGAAAAGAGTCTACACAAATGTGATTTTAAAATCTTGGTGAAACCAAACTTGCATGATAAATATGCAGATAACCCAACCCAAGTTCTTCATTATCCTACGAAGAACAACATCTTCTGAAATGTAATCGCCATGGGGTGGAGCTCGTACCATCTACAAATCCCGTGCTGAACGTACGTCAGGGATCATCATGAACTCAATCCAAGTATTAGGAACCACGTCAGGCACACGAGGCAGAGACAATTCACCATACCCCAAATCAAGGGAAAAAAATCATCCATCGATAATTAGTCTTATCTATCCACAAATTTTCCTAGGCATTCAGTAGGTTGACATGGAAAATTCTGAAGCACTGTCCATGGATTTGCACCAAAGGTACACATTTTGGTGACAGATTGACCAATATTATCCACAACCAATTGACAAACATTTGGATTTCAATCTCCACAATTTGACACGTTTAGAAGGATCAAGCAAGCAGAGTAAGCCACGGCAACACTTCCCTAAGGTAATGTCACTATTAGTTTGGCCAAACCATCAGCATTAAAGTTTCCTTCCCGAAACATGCGTTGTAATGTACCTCAATCCATCCTCGTGTAGATGATGGTTCGAGACACCAGCATCAACCATACGGCCAAGCATGAAACTTTTTCGAAACCAGTTTTCCAGCAGAGCGTGAGTTTTTGTGATTTTTAACGAGGACTTCTTTTGTCATTTCATAAAACTAAACTAATTTTTTAATTTAAATATAAAATAATATAATAATAACGTAGCTTTTATTTTGTTTTGCCCCAGTAAGTCATTTAAAAAATACTACCACGTCCGAGTAATACTAGAGTATAGAGTCTATCTCCTCCTTGGGGTTCAAGCAGGTGGATACAGAGATAATCAAATCGGAATTATGTTGCTGTGTACGTGACTTGAAAGTTTTGTGAGACTTTCTTGTATTTCTCTGTGGCAGATGCAATCCACAAATAGAATGAATCCCCGCACGAAGCTTTCCCTCTTGAACGCCTTCTTCAGAATCAGATACCCTTTTCGCCAATCCCCAATTACTCCCTTCACTCCACCGACCCACGTCACGTCCACCTTAAAGTTTCACTCTTTTTCAAACATCCCGAACACCCATTTCGCGATTCGGTGTAATCGAAGGAGTTTGAGTGGTGGGTCTGGCGAGTTGGATCACACGAAGGAGGTGGACAGCATCAACCTCAAGTTCGCGGAAGCCAGGGAAGAGATAGAGATGGCGTTGGAGTCTAAAGATACTGTTTATTTCGACGAAGAAGCTGAGTGTGCACGTGCAGCCGTCAATGAGGTTTTGGGCATGTTTGAGGGATTGTTGGCTAAGCTGCCAGAGAGGGAAAGAGGGGCTTTGCAGAGGTCTATGGGTCTCAAAATTGAACAATTGAAGGCTGAAATTCGACAATTGGATGAGTAAGAGGTTGGTTTGGTTGTGACTTGAGCTGATCAATTTTTTAAGAATGTGTCGCTGACAGAGTCATTTTAGGATGTTTTATTGGATGTAGTTTTGAATAAATACATTGGAAGCCAAGCCAACTCTTCATGACTTATTTGTGACTAATGAGGACTGACTATTATAGTTCTTTTGCTTTATGTTGTTGTTCTTCTGGCATTCTCGATACAGGGTTTGCACTTGTTGTATTGGTTTAATAAGACCTTTCATTTAAAGGGATGATGTTGTTATACTAAATCTTGGATTTGCTGATAGTGTGAGGAGTCTGTTGGAAAATCTTAAATTTCTAGAGATTCCGAGATATCCGAGATATCTGAGATATCCGATTTAAGTTATCTGGAATTATTTGATTTATCTTTTGAGTTATTTTGTTTCAGATTAGATAAGATAGTTTTTTGATAAGTTTTGATTTGATAAGATATTTTATTATCTTCTTGTTAGTTCAGTACGTTGTAAAATGACTATTTAAAGGTCATCTCTTATTCAATAAAGAAATACAGTGAGTTGCTACGTTCACCCACAACATTAATATTACCTCGTCTCTCTTTTTTTTTTCTACAAATTGGTATCAGAGCTTTATGCTCTGAGTGCCGAGTGTGAGAGGAAAATAGTGTGCGCCTGTGAAGGGGAGGAAAGAAGAAAGAGAGAGTAATGGCGAAAGTTGTTAATGGAATGACCGTACCACAACTGTCAAAGAAAACCAATTATGATAATTGGTGTTTACAGATGAAGACCCTGTTGGGTTCCCAAAGTCTATGGGATATAGTGGAGAAGGGGTTTCAAGAACCCGAGGAGGACGAAGACCAATCTGTGGCTCAGATTGCCGCATTGGAAAAGACACGAGTGAAGGACAAATCGGCTTTGTATTTTTTGTACAATGCCGTGGATGAGTCAGGCTTCGAGAAGATTGCAAACGCTGCATCTTCAAAGGAAGCATGGAAGATCTTGGAGGTTGCGCACAGAGGTAACCACCGTGTCAGACAGATCCGACTTCAAACTCTCCGAGGAGAGTTTGAGTGTTTGAAGATGGAGGATAAGGAACAAGTATCCGAGTACATAACTCGGGTGGAGAAGTTGGCTAACCAACTCGGAAGGAATGGGGAGCCAATGCCAGCAAGTAGAATTGTGGAGAAAATCTTGAGATCATTAACAGATGATTTCGAGAGTATTGCATGCGTAATTGAGGAGTCAAAGGACTTGTCAGTTCTCTCAGTGGAAGAGCTCGCTGGGTCACTAGAAGCCCACGAACAAAGGAGGAGGAAGATGAAGGGTACTCTTGATCAAGCATTATAGGCGCAACTTGATTTGAATGAAACTCGGAACACCCAGGGCCGAAGATCAAGTGGACAAGGACGAGGTGATCAAGGACGAGGTGATCATGGAGGTGGACAATGACGAGGTGATCGTAGCCAAGGAAGTCAGCCGAGGTCGGAGGTGGAATGTTATAAGTGTGGCAAACTCGGCCACTACGCAAAGGAATGCAGATCGGCAAATTGCTACAACTGTGGCAAATACGGTCACATAGCAAAGTATTGCCGAGCTAAAAGCCGAAGTGAAGAGAAAGAGAAGAATCTTCTCACAGAAGAAGAGGACGAGGAAGCAGGAATTTTGATGATGACGCAGAGCTCGGAGACCAAGCTACGTCCGAGTTGTGCCTCCGAGGATGAGCTAAACTTGAGTTGCGTGGAGAGATCAGCAGTTGAGCTTCCAAGCTCAGATGAGAAGTCAGAGGCCGAGCTTGATTCGAGTTGCTTAAACAACTCGGTCTGGTATTTGGACACTGGGGCGAGCAATCATATGTGTGGAGAAGAGAGTTTCTTCAACGAACTCATCAAGGTGAAGGCTGGATTCGTGTCATTTGGAGATGATTCCAAGGTTGCGGTAAAAGGGCATGGAACCATCAAGTTTATGCAGAAGGATGGACGAGTTGGAGAAATAAGAAATGTCTACTACGTTCCCGAACTTAAGAGCAACATCTTGAGCATGGGGCAGATGATGGAGAAAGGCAACTCGGTTCTGATGAAGGATCGAGTGCTTTATTTGAAGGACAAGCATGATCGTTTAATAGCCCGAGTGAAGATGAAAAAGAATCGGATGTATAAACTGAAACTGAACATCATTCAAAATAAGTGTTTAAAGCTGGACGTGAAGGATGAAGCAATAATGAGGCATTCTCGTCTTGGGCATTTAAACTTTGGAGGTTTGGTCGAGTTATCAAGGAAGGAGTTGGTGCACGGATTGCGTGGTGATGAGTTTGACAAGAAGTTTTGTGAAGCGTGTGTACTCGGAAAGCATTCAAGAACAAGTTTTCCGAGCTCGTCCGAGTACAAAGCAAAGGAGCAAGACATCTACAACTCCACTAACGAGTTACATGTAGTGTGTCTATTGACAGGAACAGAAGATATAAAGTTTGAAGAGGCGGTACTTGATGAGAGATGGAAGAAAGCAATGAATGAGGAGATCGGATCAATTGAGAAGAGTGAGACGTGGAAGCTGACAGATTTACCCACAGGAGCTCGGCCAATTGGTTTGAAGTGGGTATACAAAAGGAAGACAAATGCAAATGGCGAAGTGGAGCGCTACAAAGCTCGTCTTGTGGCAAGGGGTTATAAACAGCAGAAAGGCATTGATTATGATGAAGTTTTTGCACCCGTGACAAGGATGGAAACGATTCGATTACTACTGTCCTTAGCAACTCAGCATGGATGGAAGATACAACAAATGGACGTGAAGTCAGCATTCTTGAATGGGGTGTTGGAGGAAGAAGTCTACGTGGAGCAACCTCTAGGGTACATGAGGAAAGGTGAAGAGAAGAAAGTGCTGAAGCTCAAAAAGGCTTTGTACGGTTTGAAGCAAGCTCCTCGAGCATGGAATGAGAGAATAGACACCTACTTCAAGAGAAATGGTTATGAACAATGTCCGTATGAACATGCTCTCTATTTAAAGAAGTGCAAAGGAGATATATTGTTCGTTGCTCTATACGTGGATGACTTGATATTCATGGGAAGCAAAGCTGAGCTAGTTGAGGAGTTTAAAGAAGTGATGAAGAGGGAGTTTGAGATGACCGATTTGGGCATCATGAAGTATTTTCTGGGTTTAGAGGTGGATCAAAGAACAACGGGTACTTTTGTGTCCCAAAAGAGGCATCGGCCACCGCGGCGTCGGGGGTGCTGGACGTCGTGTGGCTCGCGGGGCCATGGTACGCGGAGGAGTATCGCGCTCTGGTGGAAGAGGCATCGAAAAAAAAAAAAATTTAAGATTATGGGGGAGTTTTGTTGGAAAATCTTAAATTTCTAGAGATTCCGAGATATCCGAGATATCCGAGATATCCGATTTAAGTTATCTGGAATTATTTGATTTATCTTTTGAGTTATTTTGTTTCAGATTAGATAAGATAGTTTTTTGATAAGTTTTGATTTGATAAGATATTTTATTATCTTCTTGTTAGTTCAGTACGTTGTAAAATGGCTATTTAAAGGCCATCTCTTATTCAATAAAGAAATACAGTGAGTTGCTACGTTCACCCACAACATTAATATTACCTCGTCTCTCTTATTTCTTTCTACAAGTCTAGTTGATTGAGATGTTCTCGTAACCTATCTCCACAACTTTAATATGGTTTAGTCTCATAATATTATGATAAAGAAAGAAAAGTTTGACTAACATGAAAACTTAATCTTAGTCCCATAATATTATCATAATAGGTCTCCTGTAGCTGATTTCAGTTGATTTTGGCTATGCTAGGTCAACTGACTTAGATCATGCATTATTGGTGGTTGCTAACTTTTTCTATGGCGTAATTTCATGTGTTTTGATGGTTAATAATATGAAGAAAGCAAGATTTTTAGTAATTCATAATTGTTAGCAGTAAGTGATATTGCTCTTGACAAGACTTTGCGATACATTAGTAGCACTGCCAAATTTCAATTAATGTTGATATGCGTTATTTGAATTCAGGAGGCTGCTCACACCAGGGCTACACACCGTTTGAACTCATGAACAGCAGATCCTTTTATTAGCTCAGAACCGCCCAATGGTGTCTGTCATTGCTTGCCATGTCAAGGACCAGCTTGAGCTCTCCTTTTACTTCTTAGTCAATTACCTTTGTTTCTATTGCAAGACACATTCTTTGTAGACAATAATTAAATAAATCATCTCCAAATCTGAAAACTAGTTTTGTTTAATTTTTTTTTTTACAGATTAACTGTTCAAGCCTAGTGTTTATTTAATATTTTGACTGGAGAGCTAATCCTAGGATGTTACGAATATTATTGACTTGAATAAAATTGCCTCCCGTGAAGATACTTATGGTCTAGATTGAGAAACAAATATGTATTCAATCTATATGTGAATCATATTTCACAATAGCTGCACTACTGGAGCTCCTTGCTGCTACATGTGATCCATTCACTTTAATTAACCAGAGAAGGTACTAGAGAAATATTTTTTTTAAAAATGTTTCCCTGATCCAAGGTGGCTCAAAATATCAGGCCCACACTCGAATGTGGAGGTTTCTCTGTTTGACTGCTCTGCTACTCTGTTGAGCATGATTGATGGAGGTTGTGTCACCTGTGGAGACTTCAATGCTATAATAAGTTGAAATTCCTAGAGAGTAAAAAAATCACAGGATGATGAAGATACTTGTCTGAGAAGGAAGTGGTAGTATTTATAAGTGTTGGATAATAAAGGCGGTTATCAACTAGCATGAATGGATATTCACGTGCTTCCTCATTTCAGCGTGAAATGTAACGAGCTCTTAGATGTTTACAAGTTTGGCATTGGATCAATTGTCAAGGGGGATCCCATTGTTTTACCAAGATGTGTGATGTGGCAAAGTACACGGTATTGTAGCAAGTGATGTACTTTGATGCTTTTGAAGGTTACCTTTTAAATACGTGATTAGACCAGCCACATAATGAGTGTTCATGTGGGAGATATTCCAAGGTGTATCCGAGACTACCTGAAGCAGCTTGGCTTCGAGCTGGGTTGTCTCAAAGGCTTTTTCATTGTCGAATCAGAAAATCAAGATGAGCTTTCTATATTTGTTGCAGTTCCATTGATAAGATAGACAATGAAGGTAAAAAAACCTCGGAATGTAATCCCTTGTATTATGTTCCCGTAAGAATCTGTATTCTCAAGTCTGCATTCTTAGATATAGTTAGTTACTTTATAGTAACGTGAAGGAACAAATGGTAAACTTGAGACAGGTATCGTGTATGATTAAGAGATGCCAACATGTTGATACATTTATCATTTGCAGGATAAAAAACGACCCTTACAAGAAAATTGGCAGATCATCTCACTCTCCCTTGGATTCTCATCATCTCCCTTGAGACTTCCCATTCAGTACAACATATTCATTCGTCCATCATTTGCCATCAACCTCCTTTTACTAAGTCATGGCATTGTCCAAGGGGCATGAACATATTAAGTTGAACTTCGAAGTTCAAACTACTCACTTTTAATAACGTGTTTCGATCGAATATTTTCAGTTCAATTAACTAAAAAGGTGGCTCAAGGAACATGAACATATTTCAACATAATTCAATTGATTATTTAAGAATTTCATTCGATTAAAATGACAACTCTAGGGGCATGAACACGCTCCAATATGGTTTAATTGATTATTTAAGAATTTCAATCAATTAAAATGACAAATTAGAAAACATAAACACACTTCAATATAGTTCAACCAATTATTTACTAAATTCAATTGATTTAAAGAGCTATATAGTTGGTGGTGCACGGCTCGAGATATCTTTGTCAATACTATTTTGTTCTTCACTGAATACAACTTAGGTTGCATTTTCGAAGCCACTCACTGAAGAAAAAAAAAAGAAAAAAAAAAGAAAAAAAAAGACGAGTCCCACCAACTTTTATCTTCTCTCCCCTTGTTTATCTATACTACCAAGTACAATGTAAAAAAAGTATTTTGTTCTTTTAGTTTCGACAAAATTTGCTATGGTACAAACTGTTGGAGGTCCTTGGAGGGGATGAATACAATATAAGAAGGGAGATTCCTAGAGCAAACTGATGAACATGACGATTCTGCCTTTTGACCAACATTGTCTGACAAATCAAAGTTTCGCTGTAGAAGGAAAATCTAGTGTCTGCTTAGATATGGAAGAAGGAAAGGGAAGCATGGCTTTGTTTCCTTTTGTCTCCCAACACGCTGTAATCTTGCCCCCCACACTTAAACCTCTCTCCATAAAGCTCATGCATCTATAAGCCTCAGAGTCCATTTTATATGTTTTAGTCACTTCATTCTTCAAATTTAGTGTTGCGTGTGTTCTAAGAATATTTATAAGAAAAAATCAGTAAACAACATTTTATTAGAATTTATGATAAAAAAAAATTAGTTTTTTTATAGTGAAGGCTAATCCTAAAGTCACAAGGTTACTATCACGGCATCTGTGTCCGACTTGATCATATAACAAGCACTCCAAGATGTCTCAAGCCATTTAAGGTCTTTAGACTCAGGCCAAAATGTCTCATGATTATCTTTGCAATTCGCATGATGAAAAAATTAATTTACTCTACAGAAAAGTATAACAAAAAAGAAAGGCATATGTTTTGTCTACAGCAGACGTTCGGACCAATGGGCCATAGAGGTTCTGTATTTTTGCTGTCAGGTCAGCCTCACTCCTTTCGGCTCTCTCTTGTACCCTTTTGTAGATGTGAGACATAATGTCGCCAAAGAATTTTACGTAGAATCAGAATAAGATATAAATTATTATTTTTAAATAAATAAATAGGTGTATATTTACTTTGTGGAGGGGCCTTGGAAGTGGCATGAACATGATACGTGTGGAACCAGATGACTGAATTCAGTTAAGGAAACAAAACTCTCCTAGTGCTTATGTTCATTGTTTACGAGAACTTGAGACGGTGCTTAATGGAAACTCAGCTACTCACCATTTAAATCCGCAGACAGTGAATGGTAATAGCATGTATTATTTTGTAGTAAACCTTGTCTTAAATAAAATTTTTAACAGAATTAAAAATCATCAAGAGGATAAAGTCAGCAACAAGAATAAGGGCTTTTACTCATTTTATTTTTTGTATTTAAGATGTATCTTGGTCATAATTTATTTGAATTTAAAAATAAATATAACTTTAACTTTCTACTATGAAATCAATTAATTAAAGAGGTCCCTTTTCCCTGGAAATTATTGGCAGAATTTCAGGCAGAAAAACTGGTACCATTTATATAGCATAAATGACAAATTTTCGGTGCCATGTCGAGTGACTCGAGTCCCCTTTGCCAACCATTTAGGCTTTCAACAAATCATAATAACATGGAATAGCAATATGAAAAATTGAATGAAAGAGCATAGTTATTCAGTAGTAAAAGGTGGCGAAGCACGAGTATACTACTTCACAATCACAAAGTGCAGATTACTGAAATCTGTACTGCTGAAACTGTACAACAATAGCCGTTTAAATGAAACATCAATTCCTCTCTAGCTCCCTACTCTCAACTTTTCCACATTAGCAGCACCCTTGTTTTCATCTTGGAAGAGATGAAAATCAATCAATAACCATTTTCAATTTGGAATCATAATAAAAAAGGAAGAGGGGGAGGGGGTTATCAGCTTTGATTTGAGGACTGTTTTATTAGAGGTTGAGAAGTCTTTCCCATCTCCTCAGGTTGGCTCTTCACCTCCATTAGTAGAGCAACCACTTCCTTCATTGTAGGGCGTTCTGATGGCGAAGAGTTCACACAAAACATAGCAATTCCAAGCGTTTGAAGCATCTCTTGCACCATTTGATCTGGTAGACCTTGGAGCTTTGTGTCTAGTATTGATACAGCTGGTTCAAAGCTTCCCATCTTCCTCTTCACCCACTCCACTATGTGTTGGCCATCTCCAACATGGGATTCAACAGCACTACGCCCACTTAGTATCTCTAGTAAAACCACCCCATAACTATAGACATCACTCTTCTCTGTTATGTTCATGGAGTAACCATATTCTGCATTGGTGATAAAAACATGGTTAGAATTTAAATGGATATTCCTGAACTTGAACTGAATTTGTGCACATTGTTCCTACTTTAGATGTCCTATAATACTATAACTAAGACAACAAATCTAAGGGCATTGATTTTGTAAATTATGTAAAGGATGTAAGAATTTAAACAAGGTAAAAAAAAAAAAAAAGTAAAGAAAGCCAAGTACACTTGCCTGGGGCAATATAACCATATGAACCAGCAACTCTGGACATTGCATGATGATAATTTGGTGAATGCATTAGCTTTGCAAGACCAAAATCTGCCAGATATGCCTCAAATTTGGAGTCTAGGAGTATGTTATTGCACTTGACATCTCTATGGAGGATTGCAGGGACACAATCATGATGAAGGTAAGCTAGACCTTGAGCAGATCCAACGGCAATCTTGTATCTTGTTTCCCAGTCTAAGTTCCTGTTCCCTTGTAAAAGCTGTCGCAGATTACCATTTGGGATGTAGTTATAGAGAAGAAGATTAGTGCTCCTGTTAGAACAATAACCTAGGAGCCTCACAATGTTCCTATGCCGAATGTACCCGAGAATCTGAATCTCTGCAGCAAAAGAATCCACAATTTCATCTGCTTTGCTTGCTTTCCAAAGCTTCTTCACTGCTATCAACTCCCCATTTGGCATCTCAGCCTTGTACACAACACCTGAGCAACCCTTTCCAATCACATTTTCATCCTTCAAGCAATCCAAGATATTATCTATGCCGAAGTTTACTTTCTGAAATGGGATGAAAGTCCAAGGATAAGAGAAGTCTTCAGCTCCTGATGTGGAACCTGAAGTCCCCAAAGTTTTTTCAGCCGTGTATCCATGCTTACGAGTTACTAGAATCCAGGATGAAATGATAATTATAGTAACCGAGGCTAGAATGACTGCGATCACAGCGATGGTTTTTGCAGATTTTAAACCATTTTTTCGTATCAGACTTGAAGAACATGTTGTTCCATCAATGGACTGACAAAGATGGGAATTCTGAAGATATGAATTAGAAGATACAGTTCTGAAGAATGGAGTTACTGGGATAGGACCTGAGAAGTTGTTGTAGGAGATATTGAGATAAGTGAGGCTAGTGAGAGACCCCAGAACCTTAATTCCTCCATAAAGCATATTATGAGAAAGATCAAGTGATTGCAACTGTGTCAAAGCAGACACTGAGTCCGGGATTTCTCCTGTAAACGCATTTGAGCTCAAGTCCAAACTGATGGTTAAGCTTGTAACAAGACCAATCTCAGGGGGTATGCGACTAGAGAGGTTGTTGTAACTCAAATCCAGTAGAGTTAGCTTCTGCAAATTTCTAATGGATTTTGGGATTGATCCTGTCAGTAAGTTGTTATTGAGGATGAGCTTGTTCAAATAGCTTAAGTTTCCAAAGCTCCAAGGAATTTCACCTGTCAAACTGTTTCTACTGAGATCAAGCTGCTCCAAATTTTCAAGCTCCCCAATCACATATGGAATTTCCCCAGTGAGGTAGTTGTTGTGCACATCTAACAGTTCAAGAACTGTGATATTGGCAATCTCCACTGGTATGCTTCCAGAGAAGTGATTCATGTACAAGTCAAGGAACACAAGATTCTGCAATTGGCCTATCTCTTTAGGAATCTGTCCTGAAAGGTGGTTCTCTCCAACCCTCAGCCTCACTAAAGACTGGCAATTAGCAACACTTGGTGGCAACCTTCCTGTTAATGAATTTCCCAGAAGCAGAAGCTTACTCAGCTTCTTCAAGCTGAAAATCTCTTCTGGGATCGAACCTGTCAGCTTGTTCCTTGAAAGGTCAAGTGCATAGAGTTCTGTGCAGTTTCCAAAAGAGGATGGAATGGTTCCAGACACTAAATTACCCCAAAGGAAAAAACTCTGCAGAACCTTCAATTTGCCTAAATCCCATGGAATTGTACCTGATAACTGATTCTTGTCAAGCTGAACAGTGGAAAGGCTGGTGCAGTTGCTTAACTGCCATGGTATTTTACCTGTGAGTGAATTGTCTGATAGATGAAGCTGTTCCAGAACCACCAGCTTCCCAAAATCCCCAGGTATTTCACCAGAGAGATCATTAGAAGAGACATCAAATATAACAAGTGATGAACAGTTGGAAAGCTCTGCTGGGATTGGACCGGTTATGGCATTGCCCCAAAGTAGCAAGCTAGTAAGTTTTTGCAACTTGCTCAATTGAGGAGGGATAGAGCCAGTGAGCTTATTCATGTGTAGATACAGATTTCTCAGCTCAGAACACAACCCAAGTTCTGGTGGTATTGAGCCGGAAATTTCAGTATCATAAAGTGCTAGAGTTTGTAGATTGATCAAGTTACCAAATGTAGAGGGAATGGCACCAGAAAGTCCAGTGGAAGCTGCACCAAAAGTGGTGAGGTTGGAGAGTAGTCCCAACTGTGATGGGATTTGTCCAGTGAGGTATGGATTGCCCCCTATCCTAAACTGCTGCAGAGAAGTCAAAGAGCCTAACTGTGATGGGATTGAGCCATTAAGAAGATTGTCTTGGAGGCAGAGAACTTCAAGTGAAGTAAGATTAGCAAGATGTTGAGGAATGCTTCCTGTCATTCTGTTGGAGTTCAAGAAAAGGAATTGAAGTGAGGAGAGTCTTCCAAGTTCAGCAGGTATGGAACCAGTGAGAGAGTTTGAGGAGAGGTCCAGCAGCTGAAGATGGGTGAGTTGACCAAAAGAGGGTGGAATGGAGCCAGAGACATTGGTGGAAGAGAGATTGAGAAGTTGCAACATTGATAAAGAGGAGAGCTGAGGAGGTAAATAGGAGAGGTTTAGAAAAGTATCTGGAATAGAGAGGGAAATGACTCTACTTTGTGGGGAGCAAGTGATGCCTTTCCATGAACAAGGTGTTGAGCTTGATGGATTCCATGAGGAGAGAACAGAAGGTGATGATTTTGCAGCAGGACCTGCTGCAGATAGAAGAGCAAGAAGGGCTTGTCCATCAGGTGAGAGACAAGTGACTCCTATCTTTGTCAGGGAGAGGCAGAAGAATAGCAAGGAAAATAACAAAGTGGTAAAACTATAGGGAGCAATATTTTCCATTTGGATAATGAAAATGACCTGGTTTTGGAGATTCAGAACTTGGTCTAATGAAGTATTGGTTGGTTTTAAGGTCACTATGTCAGTCTTCCAGCTATTGAAGATGGTGATTGGTGAAGCTGAAGTTGATTAAAGTCCACTCTATGTGACCAAATGCATGTGAAAGAGGGTTTCTATTGCTTAAGTTTCACACTAAAGTTTTCAATAGTAGCATGTGAAACAAAAAGAGACTGTATCATGTATCTTTAAGAAGGAAGATTGGACAATGAAGAGTGCAACCCATTTCTCTCTTACCAAAAAGTTGGTCTACTCTCTCTGCTACCAAATGTTAGTACAAAGCCAGGCTTCTGATGATGATGCTTACTGTGCGGCTGTTCCAGTACTTGTGATGTTATGCTAATGGTGGTGGAAATGGTGCATAGCCGTCTAAGTTCTGGCACTTGTAGTGCATGCACCATTGTTGGTTTCCATGATTCGCGTGACTGCTTACAGGTAATAATAACAAAGGAGTTTAGCTCAATGGTGGTAGTGCGGTGGCTGAGCTTTTTTTTAGTTCAATGCACTTTGAAAACCTACCCTCCCAGTTTCTCTTTTTCATTAAATAGTTAGTATAGTTTTTTATTTAATTGCTTTGGCTGTATACGTTGTTGTGTGCATGTACCAATTTGACCTCCATTATTTAGCAAGTAGTATATAGTATTATAGGGAGTCTATGAATTGGGACAATGTTGGCAGTTTACAAAATTTCAATTGTTCTCCAATCACTCGCTGACACAGACACTCTCCCTTACCCTTTCATTATCTTACTATTTAGGGAGGAGTGGGGCTTCCCTGTTTGTTCTTGCACCTGCTGTAGTCACTGACTTATCAAACAGACCAAAATTCTCACACCATTGATAAGTTCTGTAAACTACATAACATTATTGATAAAAATTGCTAGCCAAATATCTATATTCATATGACTTAAAATTGATGATGATAAAAATACTTTAAGCAGAGGAGGAAGAGAATTATTTTTAAGTGCTAAATTCATGTATTATTAATGCCAAACTAAATGTTTATTACAAAACATTTTTTGAGTACTCACAGGGGGACCATTAAAAATAAGGAAAAAACTTGGATACAATTTCTTGAATGTTATTGATTTTGTTCTTTGATTATAATTAAAATTGTCTTAGATATCTGTATAACATAAGTATGCATATTATTAATGTAATATTCAAATTCTGATTAAAGAATTACACTAACAATAGTTTAAAAATAAAGTGATGTATATTGATGAGTGAAAATTTGGTAGGCATGTGACTATGTGAGAACAACGTCGGTGTAAATATCAGTCCTCATGAATGAATGTCTAAAAGGACAAAATAGCCTGGATGAATTCATGAAGGACCTACGAAATGCAAAACAGTAGTTGCATGAATGTGACAAAATTAGGCATTGCGGATAAGTTGCCTCTATCTGAATCCTGGTGGTAAGGGCTGGGATTGGGACAATGCAAGAGATTCAGAGCTGTGTGTTTATGTGCAAATGTGTCCATGGCACACACAGTAAAATTGCCTTATTGGGAACACAAAGAACACTTTGATGAGTGAGGCAGCTTGGGAGATTGTGAAAGGTTAAAAGGGTAGAGTAACCAAAACAATTTCAATGTCTTTTTCTTTGCGTGGCCTTGGTTTTAAGCAAACTACTAGTACTTGGCTACTTGCATAGTCATAGAGGAATTCCTACGTGGGAGGGGCCAAATTGGTACTGTAAATTTTCCAAGTTTTACTTTTTAACTGTGTGATTAATGTTTTGAAGATTTAATTAAGAAAGGTTAGAGTGATTTGGTTACCGAGGAGGAGGAGAAGGTGGGTTTGTTTTGGGAGTGGTGCAAAAGAAAATTGAGTGTCACATGACAGAGAGAAGGTTTTGGAATAAATTAGGGCACAGGTAACGATTAGGGTTTTATTAAGCTTTAGGTTTTGACTGTTTTCTATCATATTCAGCTCCACGAGGCTTATCTCTCATAAATGTCGCAAAATTTTAGAATCGAGAACCTTTTGGAATGGTAACTATGATTCAGTATAGTACAATTGTTCATTTTTCATAACATTTTGAATTTTTATTATTGGCAATAACTATATTAATTCGGTCATCAACCGTGTTCATAAAATGTTTGGGAAAAATAAATGCTAATTATATGAAAGATGAAATTTGTTAAATTAACTTATTGAAATAATTTTAATTATAAATAAAATTAAAAGAATCTATTTAATGAAAGTTATTTTTTTTATAAAAATTAACTTTTAAAAAATAATTCAGATAGTTTTATTTTCTATAACAATTTATTCATTATTTCGTAATTTTGAAATAAAATTTTATTAACATACTAAAATAATATTTATGCACTGTAACAATTTATTTATTATTTTATATTTGTTTAAAAAAATAATTAATTAATTAATTTTTTTTCACTATAGCCTTGTTATAGTTGTTACACTTACATTGTTTTTGGCTAGCATGAGCACAGGTATCAAAATGGGTAGAACTCAATAAATTAACTCCAATAATCTATCCAAATAGGTTTGATTAAACCCTAAACTCAATAAGTTAAATGGTGAGTTGGGTTTGGTTGACTTGTTGTGTTATCTCTTTTTTTTTTGTTGGTGATATTTATTTTATTTGTGATTTATTTACTTAATTAGATTTATTTGTAATTTTATTATATACTTATTTTATTGTTAGTTATTAAATTATTTTGTGACTATATTGTAAAGTTATTTTAATGTTATTAATAGATTTATTTTATTGTTGATTATTAAGTTTGTGCTTCACTTGAATCATTTAATTCATTATTAATGTTACAACATTTTTAATTATATTTGGTCATAAAATTTAAAGAAAATTTAGGAAAAATTAAATAAAAATAATTTATAATTTTTTTAACAATTCAATTCTCAACCTACCACAAATAGAGTTAAGTTAATTTTTAACTCGATGAAATACAAATTTAATTCAACCCATTTTTTAGTAACACAAAAGTGGATGAATTAAGTTTGATCGACTTATTTAACAATTTTAGTCGTCAATCTCATGATATGTTAGTTTCATAGTAACTGCCTCTAATTTCATTCCAAAACAAGTTAAGTGTTAATATTTTTTTTTGGTAACAAAATTTGAATTTTCTTTTTTTATAAAAAGTTTAAATTAAAATAAGGCATGATTACATGTAAGAGTCAATTACTAATTTCTTTGAGAACTCTCAATATGGTTATATATTGTGTATTACATCCTCAACACAAGTTCACATTAAAAGTAAAATACAAATAAAACTAGATCTTGATCTCAAATTATAAATAGTAAAAATGAAGAGGCTTAACTGATTACCTTTGTCACATTATTGAAAATTGAATCTAAGTTGAAGTTTGAAAATAGTTGAAAAATATTTCAAAAAAATTGCTATATAAATTTAAGATGATCGAGTCCATGCATTCTCCACTATAAAGTATACATGTAAAGGAAAATTGAAGCGTTTTTTTTTTTTTTTTTTTTTGCATTTGTTAAGGTTAAAGTATATCATTGACTCAATGGTCTATGGATTGGTCTAAGCTAGCTAGCAAAATGGTACAGTTATTTGTGAAAACTGTTCTGATAATGTGCATGTCCCTCCTATAACGTATAGTGTAAAGCAAGATCTTCACATTTTACGTGTATCATAATTACATCTTACATATAATCAAACTAAAGAACACACATTTCGCCTTCTTTTCCCCTTTTTGGGGTTACGCCAAATTAAATAACGATGATCAAAGACAATAAATAATTTAGGGGGGAAAAATAATGTGACCCTGCAACTAGGCAGTTCGAGTAGCAAAGAATCACGTAAAAAAAAAGATTCCAAGTTTACTTTAATTCACCGTTACATGTACAACATTTAGTATTGTTTAACAATTGTGAATACAAAAAGTAGTTCCCATTTTCCAAAATAATTTTTTTATTTGAATTGCATTATGATTAATTATGGTGTAGCATAAGCATGACAATCTAACCCGCCCCGTGGGTACTTGCCTGAACCTGGCCGATTTGGATGGGGAAAATTCGTGTTTATCGGGTTCGAGTTTGGGTTAGGGTTTTTCCTGATTGATAAAATCGGGTGCGGGGACGGGGATGTTAATATCCACCCCGCCACCATACCCGCCCCCTCCCCCGCCCCGCTTAATAATATAATTAAAAAATTATTTTTATATATATAAACCAAAAATTATAAATATTTATATGTAAAAATTTATATTATTTTACTTTTCTTTTATTTTTTTAAATTGTTCATATTTATTTAAAAGAAAAAAGAAGAAAAAAAATAGGAGCGGGAGCGGGAGACGGGGGCGGGGGGCGGGGGCGAGGCGGGGCGGGAAAACTCGAACCTCGCCACCAGGGGTGGGGATAAGGACCCAGATTTTATCCCCGGTGAGTATCAGGAGCGGGAGAGTTTAAATTTGCAGGGCGGGGGCGGGTGCCCTGTTGCCATGCCTACTGTAACAATAGCTCATGTATTATTTTATAATTGAATTATGTGGCATATTCTGATAGGACAAGGTGAATCCATTAAGATAAGAAGCTGGACTCAAGCAATCAAAGACAAACCTAGGCCTCTAAACTCCGCAGTGAACTACACAAGGAACATGTATCTATTATTTTATTAGCTTTATTTTTTTTTAAATTAGTGGTTTGTTTTAGTGTACAAGTTTAAATGTTTATCCAATCAAGTATATAATAAGCATATTTGCACTAAGTAGTATAAAAACCCTAACTAGAGAATGGAGCAGGGGTATGCAAAGTGTATTGGGTCTTATATTAAGAGTCAAAAGAAAACAAAGGAAATAGGCATATATGTTGTGTATATGTTACCAAAAATCTTATTGTGAGGTACAAGAAATTATTTTGAATGCTATGAGCATGTATTCTAATCATAGTTAAGTTCATACAGCCCCAAACCCTATAATGGTAATATATAGGGGTGTCAGTGTGATCACTTTAAGATTCTTTTAGGAACAATTCTCTTATTAATGAATTAATTTGTCTATATCTTGTTGTCGTTTATACATGAAGAGAGTTGTTATGTATACTCTTAATAGAAAAAGTAAAGAAGTTACTTATAAATGAAGAGGATAAAAGAGATGGACTTAAGCCGTAATTCCTAAATTTAAGTGTAAACAAATTATTACTCCTTCCATTTTTTTTCATTGACGTTTAAAGTTATATACAATAATTAAGAAAATGATTGATATTTTAGTTTTTCAAAGTATTTATTACATATTTTTCTGTTATATTCTTTTGGTGGTTAGAGAAGAAATAGGTACATTAAAAAATGAATAGACATATTGATCCATAAACATACATTAATTATTAAAGGTAAAAATGAAAAACAAAATTAATAAGTCATTGATTTTAGAAAAGTGAACAATGTGTCACTTTAAAAAATAGGTAATAAATACTTTAAAAATTTAAATATCAATTATTTTCTTAATTATTCTACATAATCTTAAATATCAATGAAAAAAAAAAGGAGGGATTAATAACCTTTAAGTGATGCGATAAGGTATTTCAATGCTGAGACATTAATCATAAATGCAGTTACACTGGGCTTGTAAGTTGTAACACTTGTTCACATAGGAGAGGGTTATTAGGTGAGTTGAGACGGTCATGAGACATTTTGGCCTAAGACTATCGGTGAGCAAACTAAAGATCTTCGACAACATGAGACATTTTGAAGTAGTAATAATAACCTTGGAACTTTGGATTGTTACACCATTAAGATTAGGTCTCACTCCAAACACTAACATTTTTTTAACCATAAATTCTAATAAAGTATTCTTTATTAATTTTTTAATTAATATTCTTAGAACGCGCACCATTAAATTTAAAGAATGGGCCGTGAGGTTTACAAATCCATGAGCCTAATGGAGAGGTTCAAGTGTGGGGGCCAAGATTGCAGCGTGTTGGAGACAAAAAGGAAACAAAGTCATGCTGCCCTATCCTTCTTCCATGCTTTAGCAGACACTAGATTGCCTTCCATAGCGGCGCTTTGGTTTGTGGTTGATGACATGGTTGTGAATTGATTCTTTGAAGATTAATCAAATTAAAAATCTTTCGTTCATGTGCGTGGGACGCTCTGTCGATTTTGTAAGGGCATTTTTTACCTGCAATTCTGCAAATGATAAATTTATCAACATGTTGGCATCTCCTAATTATGCACAATACCCTGTCTCAAGTCTACTATTTGTTCCTTCATGTTTAGACTATAAAGTATAAAGTAACTAACTATATCTAGGAATGCATATTTAAGAAAACGGATTCATCCGGGAACATAATTAAAGGGATTACACTCAATTCTTTTTTTAACTTCGTTTTCTATCTTATCAATGGAACTACGACAAATACAGAAAGCTTATTTTGATATTCTGATTCCACAATCCTGCCCGTAATAATTCCTCCTAAATGTGAACTTAAATGGCTATCAGTTCAAAAGAAATATCTATAGTTCTAGAACAATATTCTAACCTTTTCATCTCAAATTAACATCAAGTGGTCATTACCTAATACATAATCATTTATATGATATAAGTATATTCATTCTTATATTTTACATTTTCTGCTGCAAGCATTCCTCTAACATACTAACCATAAAACAACCTCTGAAAAAATATTCTTGCTTTATCTGTTCAAAATATATCAAGCAGGACCCAACACCTTCGTTCCTATAACAAAGATATAGACCAGACGGAGTTGGGTCTGGCAAAAGGAACTAGTCTCTTACAGTGTCGCTAACTAATATTTGAATCTATGTTAACAGAGGTGTCCACATATAGTTTTCGTTAGTGGCTAGAACAAGATTGCCTCTAAAAAAAGATACTCAGTAAAAAAAAGGGCATAGTAGAATAGTAAAAGCCCAACTTGTGTGTCTCCAAGAATTACAAATTATTGTTCCCACGTACATATGTCTCATATGGTGAGCAATTGACAGCGTGTAGATACATACTGATGACCTGCACGTCACAATAACGATCAGGGAAGTATCTCTACCATGGTCAAGATGCGTCAGTTCAATGAAAGCCTTTGAGACAACCCAGCTTGGAGCCAAGTTGCTTCAGGTGGTCTTGGATCCACCTAACAATCTCTCCCACGTGAACACTCATTATGTGGTTGGTTTAATCACGCATTTAAGAGGTAAAGGTAATACACCTTCAGAAGCATCAAAGAACATCACTTGCCACATCAGCCAGTACTTTGTCTCATCAGACATCTTGGGAAAACAATGGGGTCAACCTTGACAGTTGATCCAAGGCCAAACTTGTAGACATCTAAGGGCTCACAAACTTTCAAGCTGAAATGATAACCTTCCATACTAGTTGATAACCACCTTTATTATCCCACACTTATAAATACTAGAACACCCTTCACAGATAAGAATCTTCTTCATCCTGAGATCTTGTTACTCTATTGAAATTTCTACTTGAGCATTGATGTCTTGATAGGTGTCACGACCTCCATTCATCATGCTCAACAGAGTAGCAGACCTCCACATTCGAGTTTTTGCCTGATATTTTGAGCCTCCTCAAATCAGGTCAGCATTTTCCTGTAGAATTTTCTGGTTCATTTCAATCCTAAAACTCAAGACCTATAGAATAGTTAATTAAAGTGAGTGGATCACATGTAGCAACAAGGAGCTCCACTAGTGCAGCTATTATAAAATATGGTTAACATATACATTGAATACATATCCGCCAGTCTCCAAGCAAAAACTTATTCTACACACTAGGCTTGAACATTTACTATGAGAATTTTATTTTAAATAAAACTAGTTTTCAAATTAGGAGATGATTCATTTATTGTTTAGAAGGAATGTGTCTTGCAACAGAAACAAAGGTAATTGACTTAGAAGGAAAAGAAGAGCTCAACCTGACCATTGACTCTACAAGCAGTGGCAGCCACCATTGGGCAGTTGTGAGAATTAATATGTATGCTTAAGAAGCATAGGAGGCTTTAGGTTTATGGTGACTTCGGATTTTAAAAATCTAAGAGGATCTAGTCGTCATGAGCTCAAACAGTGTGAAGCCCTATTGCTCACTATTAACTATGAGGTATACAACACCCTATTTGAGGGCCCGCTTTTGAATTCAAATAATGCATTATCAGCACTAAATAAAGTTTCGCAATGCTAGTAATGTAGCGCAATGTCTTGTCAAGAGCCATATCGCTTACTACCAACAATTATGACTTACTAAACATCTCGTTTTATTCGTATTATTAATCATAAAAAAGATGGAATTACGCCAAAGAAAAAGTTATCAATCACCAATAATTCATAATTTAAGTCAATTGAAGAAACGTTGAGACAATCAACAGAAATCAGATACAAGATAGCTTTTTCACTTTATTGCTTTAGGGAAAGTCAACTCATATTATGAGACTAAACCTTATAAGGTTGTATGTAGAGATAGGTTTCTCAATCAAAGTCTCCTTGCGCTATCAGTCTCCTTTAAATAAAAATCTTAATAAACCATTAAACAAGTGCAAACCCAAGAATAACAACATCAAAATCCCTTTAAATGAAAAGAACCATAGAACATAGTAGTAAGTCCTCACAAATAAGTAGTGAAGAGTTGGCTTGGCTTCCAATGGGTTTATTCAAAACTACAGCCAATAAAACACCCTAAAATGATGGTGTGTGTCATACATTCTTAAAAAAATTGACCAGCACAAGTCACAAGCAAACTAACCAATTACTCATCCAATTGTCGAATTTCAGCCTTCAATTGTTCAATTTTGAGACCCATAGACCTCTGCAAAGCCCCTTTTTCCCCCTCTGGCAACTTAGCCAACAACCCCTCAAACATGCTCAAAACCTCGTTGACGGCGGCACGTGCACACTCAGCTTCTTCGTCGAAATAAACAGTGTCTTTGGACTCCAACGCCATCTCTATCTCTTCCCTGGCTTCCGCGAACTTGAGGTTGATGCTGTCCACCTCCTTCGTGTGATCCAACTCGCCAGACCCACCACTCAAACTCCTCCGATTACACCGAATCGCGAAATGGGTGTTCGGGATGTTTGAAAAAGAGTGAAACTTTAAGGTGGACGCGACGTGGGTCGGCGGAATGAAGGGAGTAATTGGGGATTGGCGAAAAGGGTGTCTGATTCTTAAGAGCGCGTTCAAGAGGGAAAGCTTCACGCGGCGATTCATTCTGTTTGAGGGTTGCAGCGGCCACAGAGAGAGATACAATACAAGAGTGGCGCTAACTGCAAAGAGCTCAGGGTTGAAATGAAGAATAGCAAAGAAACTCTCCACGGAACTTCAGTATTCACTATTCAGGTCACATACACAGCAAAATAAGTGGTGTTTCCATCGTTATTAGCTAATCTAATTTGAATTACATAAGATTTGTCTTTATAATCTAATCTAATATAGTTTGTATTTTTAATATTAAATATATAATGAATATTTATTATTATTTAGATTTTATACCAGTATTGGGCTGAGAGTACTCGGGAGGGAAACCTGTTAGGCACGAGTTCACTTTGTAGCCGCCGGCCGAGTATTGCTCGGCCTCGTCGTGGTTGGGGATAGTGCTCGGCCTAGGTACGTCCTTAGCCGAGGAGGGTACTCGGGAGGGAAACCTGAGGCACGAGTTCACTTTGTTGCCGCCGGCCGAGTATTGCTCGGCCTCATCGTGGTTGGGGATAGTGCTCGGCCTAGGTACGTCCTTAGCCGAGGAGGGTACTCGGGAGGGAAACCTGTTAGGCACGAGTTCACTTTGTTGTCGTCGACCGAGTGTTGCTCGGCCTCGTCGTATTTGGGTGTAGTGCTCGGCCTAGACATAATATAAAAACAATATGAAGAATTCTGAACTTTTATTAATGAAGTGCCTCGTTAAAAACCTTGCCGACCCAAAAACCCTCCCTAGGGAAAAAATAGTCGGTCAAGGAAAAGAGTGCACCATTACATCAGCTGTAATACATCTTTAAGTGTGTCGAATTCCAAGTCCTAGGAATAGGTTCTCCTGATAGGTATTCTAGCTTGAAAGCTCCATTGTTTAGGTTGTGTCGGATGCGGAATGGTCCATCCCAATTTGGGGCGAGCTTCCCCTGTCTCGGATCTTTTCTTGCTTCACCTGTGGCTCTCCAAACGAGATCTCCTTCTCGAAATTCTCTTGGTTTCACCCTGCTGTCGAATCTTCGCTTGTAGCGTTGCTTGGTGGCCTCGGCCACGACTAGCGCTCGGTCACGAACCTCTTCTACCGTGTCCAAGTTTGTTCGGAGTTCGGCTTCGTTGCTTGCTTCATCAAAGTGGGCTCGGCGGAAGGACGGTTCTCCGATTTCCACTGGGATCATCGCGTCGGATCCATAGACCAACCGGAAAGGTGTTTCTTGCGTGGTTGACTGGGGGGTGCATCGGTATGCCCATAACACCTCGGGTAGCTGCTCGGCCCATGCTCCATTTGCTTCCCCTAAACGTTTCTTTAGTTCTGAGAGGATGACCTTGTTGGCTGACTCGGCCTGACCATTCGTTTGCGGGTGTTCGACCGATGTGACCTTGTGCTGCACTCCTAAGCCGGCTAGGAACTCGTTTAGTTTTCGGTCGGTAAATTGCAGGCCGTTGTCGGTCAGAAGAGTGCGTGGGACACCGAAACGGGTGATAATATTCCTCCATAGAAACTTTTGGACTTGATGGGCCGAGATACACGCCAAGGGTTCGGCTTCGATCCATTTGGTGAACAGGTCGACGGCAACGATGAGGAATTTGCATTGGCCCTTGGTGACCGGGAAAGGTCCAAGTATATCGGCACCCCAAGTGGCGAACGGCCATGCTGGGGGAATGCAATGTAATTGTTCGGCCGGCTGATGGGCCAAATTGCCATGCTTTTGACACGGTAGGCACTTCTTTACGAACATAGCGCAGTCGGTGTTCATGGTCGGCCAATAGTACCCGGCTCATAGGAGTTTGGAAACGGTTGTCCTCGCTCCCGAATGCAGTCCACATATACCCTCGTGCACTTCTCTCGTCACATAATCAGCCTCGGCGGAGTTTAGGCACTTGAGTAACGGGGTAGAGAAACCGCGTTTGTACAACTGGTCGGCGATGACAACATATCTGCCGGCTTGGGTTCTTAGCCGTTTGGCTTTGGATGGATCAGTCGGCGTGTTTCCATTCGCAAGGAACTCTTTTATTTCGGCTCGCCAGTCTTGAGAATCGTCCTGATCGGCGTATCCGGCATTGACGTTTGACACCACTTCTGCGTCGACACTGGGGCGGTCGATCTCTTGTTGGATTATCGTTCTCAAGTGCCCCGACTTTTTGGTTGCGGCGAGCCGAGCCAACTGGTCGGCACGGGCATTGTCTTCGCGTGGAATGTGCTCCACCGACACCTCCTGAAAGCCCGCTTTTATTTTTTGATAAGCGTGATAATACTTCATCATGCTGTGATCCTTTACTTGGAAGCTTCCACCAACTTGCTCGGCCACCACTTTGGAGTCGGTTCGACATTTGACTTTTGATGCACCCATGTCCTCGGCCAGTCTTAACCCTGCCAATAAAGCTTCGTATTCGGCTTGGTTGTTCGAGGCTTTGAACCGGAAGCGCAGGGATTGTTCCAATGTTATCCCTCTCGGCCCTTCTAGGATCACTCCTGCCCCGCTCCCCTGGCTGTTTGAGGATCCGTCCACATGGAGGGTCCACCATGGTTCCTCGAATTGGCCCTGTGGGTGAAGTTCATTTATAAAGTCGGCCAAACACTGAGCCTTGATCGGTCCCCTCGGTTTGAAGGTGATGTCAAACTGCGAGAGTTCTATCGACCAGGCCATCATTCTTCCGGCAAGTTCGGGCTTCCTTAACACCTTAGCGACGGGGCAGTCGGTGTGCACAACAACTCGGTGGCTTTGGAAATAATGGCGTAGGCGTCGGGAAGTGTGTACTAGGCCGAGCGCCACTTTTTTGATCAATTGGTATCGAGTTTCTGAATCTTGTAGCAGTCGGCTGACAAAATACACGGGAGCTTGGTTGCCTTCTCTTTCCTGCACCAGAACCGAGCTGATCGCCTCCTCTGACACGGCCAAATATACCAGTATTGGGCTGAGAGGGTCAGGCTTCGTAAGGGTCGGGGGTGTCGCCAAAGTCGTCTTCAAGGTTGTGAAAGCTGCTTCGCAGTGTTCATCCCACGAGAAGGCCGACGCCTTCCGCATGAGCTTTGTCATCGGGCTAATTTTGTCGCTTAACCGTGGGAGAAATCGGGATAAGGCGACTAGTCTCCCAGAGAGGCGTTGCAATTCCTTGAGATTGCTTGGGCTTCTCATGTTCAGCACGGCCTGGCATTTGTCTCGGTTCGCTTCTATGCCTCTTGCTGATAGCATAAAGCCTAAGAATTTGCCTCCCTTGACCCCAAAAGTACACTTCTCGGGGTTTAGCCTCATGTTGTGCTTGCGGAGTTCGCCGAAGATTTCGGCTAGGTCCGTGATGTGCTCGGTGAGAGAATTGGACTTGACCACCATATCGTCCACGTAGATCTCGATGTTTCGACCGATTTGTCCCTCGAATACTTTATCCATTAACCTCTGATAGGTCGCCCCGGCGTTCTTCAATCCAAAAGGCATGACTCGGTAACAGAAGTTGGCGTTTTCAGTGATGAATGCCGTCTTCTCCTCGTCGGAAGGGTGCATCCTTATCTGATTGTAGCCGGAATAGGCGTCGAGGAAGCTGAAGATAGAGTGCCCGGACGCTCCGTCGACAAGTCGGTCGATGCAAGGGAGTGGATAGGCGTCTTTGGGGCATGCTTTGTTGAGGTCGGTGTAATCGGTACACATTCTCCATTTTCCATTCGACTTTTTTACCAAAACTACGTTAGCTAGCCAAGTCGTGTACCTGACTTCCCTTATGAACTTAGCCTCTAACAACTTCTTCACCTCGGCGTCCGCAGCTTTTCGCTTCTCCTCCCCCATCTTTCTTTTCTTTTGCGCGACGGGTCGCGCGTCTCGGCAAACGGCTAACCGGTGGCATAGGAACTTGGGGTCTATCCCTGGCATATCTGATGCCCTCCATGCAAATAGGTCTCGGTTATCCCTCACAACGCACTTGACTCGTCTTGAGTCGGCTTCGCTCAACTGAGATCCCATATTTGTGCTTTGTTCGGGTGTTTTGCCTAGTTGAAAAGGTCTGAGGTCCTCGGTTGGCTCGATTCGTTCTTCTTCGCCTAACCGAGGATCGAGTTCGATGTCTTCCGTCGTCTGCTGCCCTACTACATTCACACCCTTCGTCCTTGGGGAGTCGGACATTGGCCGTACCTTGAGACTGGAGAGATAACATTCTCGTGCCGTTTTTTGATCGGCATGTACGGTTATCACTTGTCCATCTCTCGACGGAAACTTCATGCACAAGTGGGGGGTCGAGACAATCGCCCCGAGGGCGTTAATGGAGGGCCGACCTAGTAGGATGTTATACGACGTGTTTGCGTGCACCACGATGTACCGGATCTTGATTTCTTGGGAAGGCTTTTGATCGAACCCGAATCGGGTATACAGGTCGATGCACCCTCTCGTCATCACCCTTTCGCCTGAGAAGCCTACCAGTGGCTCTTGGTACGGCTCTAGGCTCTCCTCAGGAATTCCGAGCTGTACAAATGTATTCCAGTACAATATGTCGGCCGAGCTCCCCTGATCAACCAAAGTTTTCTTTACGATGCAGTTGCGTACTTCGACGGAAATCACCATGGGGTCGTCCTGAACAGGATCAACCCCCCGGAAAATCTCGGTCGGAGAAAGTTATGGGTGGCATCCTGGGCACTCTTGGCTGGTTCACACTATTTACCGACCGCATTGCCCGGAGGTGTCTTTTCCTCGCCGAAGAGGTAGATCCTCCCCCGGCGAAGCCCCCGGCTATTGTATTTATTATCTTTCTTGGTCGGTCATCGTCTTCTCGAGAATGTCTTGACTGGTCTCTCCTTTCATTTGACCGGGATTGGCGGCGTCGGTCTCTGGGTGGGGGTGCTTCACGTGAGTGGTGGCGGTTACCCCCCCTCAACTGGTGGTCCTGGGGGGTGATGAAGCTTGATAGGTGGCCCTGTTTGATGAGGTCCTCGAGTTTATCTTTTAATGCTGAGCATTCTTCGGTCGAGTGTCCTCTGTTTCGGTGGAACCGGCACGCTTTCGCCTTATCGGCTCTCGGGGGAGTGTTTGCCCTTTTCGGCATCGCAAGGATTTCGGAAGCGAGGGCCTGCTCCATCACCTTGACCCTGCTCGTATTCAGAGGGGTGTAGGCGGTGTAATGTGGTCCTCTCGGTGGTCGAGTGGTCGGGGCCTCGGCATTCGCCTTTTTCAGGGGCTCTCGGCCTGGCTCTTTTCGGCCGTAACCCTCTTCGGCCCTGGCCTGGTTTCGGGTCTCCGCCAGTTCCTCCATTTGCATATACTTCTCAGCTCTTCGTCGGAGGTCATTCATATCAACGGGTGGTTTTTTGCACAAACTGTTCACGAATGGTCCCGGCCTGAGGGCCGTGCTCAGCCGATCCAACGCCACGGCAAGATTAAGATCACCAATCTCCATTACAATTTTGTTGAATCGGTCCATGAAGCTTCTTAGGCTTTCTTTCTTTTCCTGACGAACCCCGGCTAAGGCTAATGAGGTCGTCTTGTACGGCTTACTTGTTGCGAACTGCAAGGTGAACTGGGATGACAACTCACCAAACGAGTCAATGGAGGCACTCGGCAGTCTCGTGAACCAACTCAAAGCTCTTCCTTTTAGTGATGTGGGGAATATTCGGCACAAAGCCGAGTCGTCCTGAGTGGACAGGGTTGCCTGGGTCAGGAAAACGTTTAAATGTTCCTCGGGGTCGGATGATCCGTCGTACTTCTCGATCGGCATGCTTTTCCAATGGTCTAACAGGGTTGCCTCCATTATTCTTCGGGAAAAGGGGTGCCTTAGGGAGTGAGTGGTGGTATCGGCCTTGTTGGCTATCAATGAGCTGACGGGAGTTCGGGTCACATGGTCAGTCGGGGCGTGATATGCCGACTCCTCTTGGAGAGTAGGGGTTGACGACACATTTGTTTGGTTAAGACCTCGGAGTTCGGCATTTTGTCGTCGCAGTTCGGCCAACTCCCTGGCGTCGGCCTCTCTCTGCCTTCGGATAGCGGCCATTTCTTCTCGTAAAGCACGCAAGTCATCTTGGAGGTCAGGTTGGTCTCGGTTAGTGTTCGGCCGGACCTCTTGTATCACAGGTTCAGGTTCGGTTTGAGGCATTCCATATGAGTAGCGTTCTTGGTTGGTCATGACGGGGTTGCTATCGGGATTAGGAACCGGTTGAGTTGCTGTTTGAGGATACACACTTCAATTATCTTCGTTGTGACGGGTCGGGTCTTCGGTCTCTGTTTTCTTGTTCCAATCCGGGTAGTTCGAAGGGGGTGTGCCTGCAAAGACACTCCGACGCTCAAGTTAGTGCTCGGCGTAATAAATGCGGTAGTTCAGAATTAATTACGTACCTCGTTGAGGTCCTATTTATAGTGGTTCTTATTGGGCTGCAATTAGGGACTGGGCCCCGGAAAATTAGGGGTTTAATCCTGTGCATTATATTAATTAATCTCTCCGTAACCATCTAGATGATGTCGACAGACTCGGCCGACTCCGCCGACCCGCTTCACCCCATGTAGGGGTGGTCGGCGGGTTCGGGTACTCGGCATAATCAACGATCTCGGGAATTCGGGCGTTTCGGCCACTATACGGTCAACGATCTCGGGTATTCGGGCATTTCGGCCACCATACGGTATACAACCCTAAATCTAATAGTATGTTCGGCAACAAAATTGATTCATATTGTATGTGCAGCACTACTTAATTAACCCAATGAATTACTCATTACTCCCAGCTTGAAGACAAAGGAATAAATTAAGGAGATGGAACAAGTGGCCTGGTAAGGACATCATCCAGCTTATTGAACTAATTAAAAAATAAAAGGTTTCTATTGTAGCTTCTATCGAAACAAATGACAATTCAACTACATGTCCTTAGAGAAATATCAATAACAAAGTCTTAAAAGTTTTTGTATATCCTCGTTATAATTTTTATGAATAAAAAATAATAATTATATGTCTTTAAAATATGTATAGATAAACATTTTTAAAAATATTTGTAAAAAAAGATAAAAGTAGTCCAATTATATTTGATTTTGCATGTTTTTAAGAAAAATATTGTAGTATAATTTGGCAAGTCACTGTATAAGAAAAATACAGTAATTAATTAAGTAATAAAAAACATAAAGAATTATCTAGCTTAGGAAAAATAATTCCTAAATATACATGTAATAATATATGTATAAGAATTAAAATTTTAAAAAAATATTTGTTTATATCAACTTAAAAACATCAAATCTCTCGTCGAACTTAATTTTACCATACTCTTATAATAATATGATTATTGTAATTCAACTTCTATTTATAATGAATAATTTGATAATAATATGTCTCCTTAATACATTAATTGTAATTAAAAAAAAGAATTAGATAAAAGGTTAACAAAAATTCTTAAAAGCATTTGTCTATTATAATTCCTAAAAATATTTTTATGCAAAATATATAAAAGTTAATTTATTATTTTTATTTATATAGTAAATATTTAGCATAATACTACTTAAAATTATATATCTAAGTTGCTAAGTTATATATACAAATATAAATATTTAAATAATTTTTTTTCAAAACACATGTTTAAACTTGAATATCACGTGTATATATATATATATATATATATATATATATATATATATATATATATATATATATATATATATATATATATATATATATATATATATATATATATATATATATATATATATATATATATATATATATATAAACAAAATATTGTTCCCATCTAGAAAATATCTTGGTTTAACCTAGTTGTTATAGAATTAAAGACTTTATATTTGACTATTCTAACTTAATTATAGGGTTAGTGTCTTTATGTTTGACTATTACATGATCTATTAGAGGTGATTGGTACTCTACCAGAACCTCTCGAAAAAACATTGAGACGGTATACTCTTCTCGGTAAATTTGGACTCCTCTTAAAAATGTCTGACGAGTTAGTATATTTTTTTTTTGTTAAAAGTTAATATAGTTTTAGATATATGAAAAAGCAATTAAGAGAACTTGGGACTATAATGAATAATTTATTAAAATAAAAAATCGTATTAATTTTATTTGTTTATTTAAATCTTATTATTTTTTTTTGTAAAAATTCATTTTATTTTTAAAAATATCAAAAATTGATATAATATTTTCAAATTTTATAAAGAAAATTTTTAAAATATAAATTACAAAATTTGTATCCTAAAAATATTTAAAAAATTTTAAAGTCATTATATTTTTTTAAATAGTATTCAATCTTCGACAAATTTTCACCTTAAAATAATCGATTAAAATCAGAGTAGCAGTAATTTAATCGATGCTAGACCTAGTGCTAGTTTGAAGAAGAAGAAAAAAGTCTAAAAATATTTATCCTTTTTATTTTTTATTTCTTTCTCACTGTCTGTCACAACTCTTGTAGGATATGGTTGCAATTGCAGAGACCACCACTTTGACAATAGTTTGATGCTCGATTCTCATTCTCAAGATGGATGAATCGCCTTCATTGCCTGATGAACTCATATTGGAGATCCTTCATAGGGTTCCGGTGAGATCCCTTCTGCAATTCAGGTGCGTCTGCAAATCATGGAGAACCCTAATCTCCAATCCCCAATTCGCTAACGACCACCTTTCCACCTCAATCGCTGATCCAAACATGACCCACCACCGATTGGTCTCTTCCACCTTCGGCGACCCCCGCAAAATCGTATCTTTCTCCTTGCAGTCGCTGTTCCAAAATCCATCATCCCGTGCTAAACCACTTACCTTGAGGATGAGTCACAAGTACCACATTGTAGGTTCCTACAATGGCTTATTGTGTTTGTTTGATGTTTATCAGGGTTATTTCAGACTGTGGAATCCTTCTACCAGGTTGAAATCCAAAAGATTGTCAATCGGTGTTTACCCTGATGTGATTATTACTTACCATGGTTTTGGCTATGATCACGTGAATCACAAGTACAAGTTGCTAGCAGTTGTGGAAGATGTTCATGAAACCCTCACCAAATTATATTCCTTTGGTTCAAATTCGTGTACTGTGCTTCAGAATTTCCCGTGTGAACCCACCAGGATGCAAGGAAAATTTGTGAGTGGTACTCTTAATTGGATAGCTAAAGGAGGTGTAAGTGATGATCAATGGGTGATTCTTTCCCTTGATTTGGCAACCGAGACATACAGTAAAATGTTGCTGCTTGATGGGGATGCTGAGAAGATTCTTAGTCCTGGGCTACAGGTCTTGCGTAACTGTCTTTGTGTTTGTTTTTTTGACTCTAAGAGTGCTCATTGGATTGTGTGGTTGATGAAGGAGTATGGGGTTCATGATTCTTGGATTAAATTGATGATGGTCCCTTGCATTGGGCGTGAGACTAGTGCAATGTATCCCTCATCTGAGCCCTTGTGCATTTTAGAAGATGGTGTTGTTCTCATGAAAAACACATATGCCAAATTAGTTCTGTATAATCTGAATGATGGTAGGTTTGATTATCTTAGGATTAGGGGCGAACTTGGGTTTAATATGCATATTTACCTTGAAAGTTTGGTTTCCCCACAATGTTAAAACCGCATTTGTGGATTCCATCCTGTTGTGCTTCTATGAGATCTGATTAAAGGAAGATTACTGTTTGTTTCAGAATTTTTGGGCACTGTGTTAATTTGAATAACAAAATATGGGGTGTCTTTGGTACGAGTTCTTTAGGTGAAACCTTACTGTACCATCTCATATATTGTTATATACTAGTGATGATTAAATTGAAAAGCACTTTTTCTTAAGAATTCAATTAATATTATAGCGTTCTTTCTATTCTGTTCAGAAAATGTATTATGCTATCTTGACTTGGAAGACATTTGCATTATATGAGTTGTGTTTTTACATGCATAAACATTGAAAAATAAAGCAATCTTAGTGCTGCAATAGTGAACTATTTGTCTCTGTAATTTTTCCTCGTTTCAAATTCACAATGTTACAGCTATTTTGTTTGGAAAATCAGATTTTGTTCAATACTTTTAATCTCCAAAACAAAGGGAGTTTGGAAAAAGTATTTTTTGAATCTGATTTTTCCAGCCCATCAATATCAAAGGTTTCAATGACATTGGTGCCCAGAATTAATTTAGAAATATGAACTCTTACTTTTTATTTCGAATTGGTATTAATACTAGTTTACAAAGAGGCATGACAGATGTTTTGTTATTCATTTGTAAAATGATTTGATCACTTTAATAATAGTGGTATGCAATGATCCACTATACTTTTGAATTTGGACAACATGATGGTAATGGAGCAAATACCTACTTTGGATGTTTATCTTTTGAGTTTATTAGGGTAAATTTTTTTAAGAACAATCTTCTATTGCAAGGTATCTATGATTGAGTGTGGATGATGATCATCTGAGAAGAATTTCTTCAATTTTGTTTGAGTTGTGTTGAAAAGCTTTTCATCTCCACACGTAACACAGGATAAAAAGGTGGCTTGAAGTCATGGATCTTCTTTTTGTTTTGGGTTATGGATGTAAAACCCTGATTCCTGATCTTATAGCTTTCACAAGGTAACGGAAAAAAAGTTATGATACCTCTCAGTTGTATGGCTATTGGCTAGTACTTGAAAATGACTAAAAGTATTCACCATTCAATCCTTAATTCGAGGTCAAAGATGAAAAATTCACTTGTTGGTTTTAGGGAATGTAACCATATACTCAGTATTTGCCATTGACGCTGACAACCAATCATTACCTATTAATTATGGAGTTCCTAAGCTTTTCTATTTCCTTCTTATATTGTTTGATATTTTATTCCTGCCGTGCTACTTTTTCCCAGGATTTTTCAGAAATGTAAACCAACCAAACCAAATGCCCCCTTAATTTTCATTCCCTTTCTGTTTTACATAATTACTAAATTAGTTTCCATGAAATCTTTTAGTGTCTCAGGTGATATCCAGGAGGACACACTCTCAGGTGAAAATGCCGGCTTAATACATTTATTTGTCATGGTGGTTGTGTAACCTGTGGTGATTTTACTCCTAATGATAGTAGTTTCTCTTCGTCTTGGGGCATTTTTTTTATTTGTCAAATGTTGTCATTTGTGTTACATATATTTACACTCTTCCCTTTCCTTTTACTGGGTACCTTACAGAAAATAATTTGTGCTGGTTCTAACAACGGAACCTTGAGAATGTGGAATCTAATATTATGTGTAAGAAGCTATAATACTAAAACTAAAATATTATGTGCTAGAAGCTACCAGGAAACTAGTCATACATTCCATCCCAGCAGTATTGGTGTACCCATTTATTTTAGAAAAATGATATCTATTTGCTTCTCCTGGAAGACTATTCATTACTCGTTCTTTTACGTAGTTGTTTTTCTAGAAGCTTCAATTGTGTGTATATATGAATGTGTTTTTGGTATTTGCTTTCTATTCCTTGTTTATGCATTTTGTCAATTATTCATAGCTCTGATTTAAATTGCCTTTGTTCTTACAACTCATTATAGTGATTTTATTTTTCAAAAACATATTCTGGAATTTTCACAGGAAAAAAAAATATGGGTTGCAATTTAAGCAAAATTTAAAATCAATTGAAAGCATCTTCACATGCATCTTTTATCTCTTTTCTCAATATCAAATAGGGACAACATTCATGAGGTAAAACTCGATGTATATAATGTCATGACCGCTTCACAAAAAATTGATGTATAATAATTGTTTCATACGCAGATCTTGTTTTTCTTTTTGTTTTTCGTAACTTGCTAGAGTTTGCTTTATTTGAAGCTGTATTATAGACAGATGCGTTGATTACAATGACAAGATTTATTTTCATCATGTGTGTTTTCATGCTCTTAATAGAGATGGAAATCTAACAATTCTTGCAGATAAGGTGTGGAGGTCACATGGACACACAAGTGGGATACTGAGTGTGTTTAGTAAGGTAATTGAGAATTTTGTATGTTTTTTATTAGCTTATAAGTTAGTTTGACCAAAATAAACTTGTTTGGGACTAAAGCTTATTTTTGAAACTTATAGTTTATTTTCACGAGTTAATTGAAGTAGCTTATACTTTATATGTTAGTTTTTTTTTTTTTTTTTAATCTTCATTAATATACTTGAATTTTGACTTTACCCTTTTTTATCGTCATTCTCTTACTCTCATAATCAAATAAATAAATATATCATTTTACATTAATTAGCTAGCTTATTAGCTAAACTTACCATTCACTTTCAATTAAGGGCCTGTTTGGATAAATTTTTTTAGAAGTATTTCTAGTAGGAACAAAAATAGGAAGAAAAAAAGAAATAAGTTTCTCTAAAGTTAAAATTAACTTATGTATAAGCTAATTTGTAGAAGGTATTTCATATAGCTTCTCCTAAAACTTATTTTTACATATGCATATGTTAGTTTTAACTTATGAAAAAACTTATTTTATTTATCTTTCCTATTTTTTCTTCTGAAAGTATTTCTAAATAAGTTTATTCAAACAAGCCTTATTTCAGGTAACTTTTAAGCTTTTGGCTTATAAACTTCTAGCTAGCTTATAAATTAGTTTTACCAAACACAACAACTATGCAGCACATCATCATAGCTTATAATAGATTCCTTTTAGTTCAATGATTTTTGGACATCTCATTTTTTATTTTTATCTCTCGTCTCATCTTATTATATCCCTAGATGTGTATAAATATATATATATATATATAGAGGAGGGTTCAAACGACATCGGTGTAACTTTTACTAAGTGTTACACCGCTCAATAACTTTATATTAAATGTGAATTTTGTAAATCCAACCGTTAGATTGAAAGTTCATATCTCTTAGATCATATATGTCAAATTTTGTTAAAAAACAACAACTTGAAGGTAATCAAAGTGTTCATATTTTAGTATATTTTGAAATGTATATATTATGTCAATTTTGTTTTACGAGAATGAAGTATCAAATCATCTTAGATTAATATAAAATTTGATATATATGATCTAATAGATATGAACTTTCAATCTAACGGTTGGTTTACAAAATTCACATTTAATATAAAGTTATTGAGCGGTGTAACACTTAGTAAAAGTTACACCGGTGTTGTTTGAACCCTCCTCATATATATATTAGAATAGTTATATGAGAGTTTGTAGAGACTATTCTTCAACAAAAACGTTTTTAGCCGTTTCTTTAATAAGAACGTTTTTATGATTTTTTTTGCCAACTTCTTATATCTTTCAATTTTTTAAATTCAATTTCAATATTTTTAAAAATCATCAATAATTAAAGTTATCTTGTTTTACTATATAAATTGCTTATTTTAAATCTTAAATTTAATTTATATGGTAAAATATTCATTTGTTATAAATTTTAACTATAATATAATTTAATATTTGAATATCTATTTATTTATAAATTATAGCCATATAAAATAAATATTTATTCTTGAAGTTAAAATAACATTTATATTTTTGGCTAAATTGTACCTTTGGTTTGCTTATAATATTCAATTCACGATTTTTGTTTTCCAATTTTATTAAATTTGCAATTGTGGTCCCATTGCTAAATGTTTATTTATTGCTCGTTAAAATTGTTACGTTGACCATGACATGATATTGGGAAATGTTACCAAAATTGTTATTTAATAATATTCAAGTTAAATTGTCCTTTTATTCTTATTTTTATCTCATAAAATTTGTAAAAAGAGATGAAAATGATATAAATGGGAATAAAAATACAATTTAACCTAAATATTATTAAATATTAATTGTCATATCATCTGTTTAATGTTAAGTCATGGTCAATGTTACAATTATATCGGTGAACAAATAAATATTTAGCAGTGAAAGCAAAATTGTAGATTTTATAAAATTGAGCGACTAAAATTGCAAAATTGAAAGTTGGAAACTAAATCGTTGATCGAATATTATAGGGAACCAAAAGTATAATTTAACCTATATTTTTTGTATGTTTATCTCTCTACATAAATATTTAATAAGATGAGTTGTCTAAAAATATTTTTTCTTTTTATATCAATTTCCTTCTCACCACCAAAGCTCTAATAGGATATGCGTTATCAAGACCATTTTGACAGCAGTGTTTCTACTCAACTGATGCTCATTTCTCAGGATGTCTGAGGTTGTTTCTCCAACCGGCGATGAATCCCCTTCATTGCCGGTCTTACCTGATGAACTGATATTGAAGATCCTACTTAGGGTTCCGGTGAGATCCCTTTTGCAATTCAAGTGTGTCTGCAAATCATGGAATGCCCTAATCTCTGATCCCCAATTCGCGAATGACCACCTTTGCACCTCAATTGCTGATCCAAACATGACCCACCAACGATTGGTCTCTTCCACCTCCTCTAAGCCCTGCAAAATTGTATCTTTCTCTGTGCAGTCTTTGTTCCAAAACCCATCAACTGGTGCTGAACCACAGATCTTGCAGATGAGTCTCAAGTACCACATTGTAGGTTCTTGCAATGGCTTATTATGTTTGTTTGAGATTTATCAAGGTTATTTCAAATTGTGGAACCCTTCTACCGGATTGAAATCCAAAAGATTGTCAATAGGTGTTTTCCCTGATGTGATTATTACTTACCATGGTTTTGGCTATGACCATGTGAATCACAAGTACAAGTTGCTAGCAGTTGTGGAAGATGTTCATGAAACTCTAACCAAAATATATTCCTTTGGTTCAAATTCTTGTACTGTGATTCAGACTTTCCCGTGTGATCCCACTAGGATGCAAGGAAAATTTGTGAGTGGCACTCTTAATTGGATAGCTAAGGGAGGTGTAAGTGATGATCAATGGGTGATTCTTTCCCTTGATATGGCGAATGAGACATACAGTGAAATGGTTCTGCCTGATGAGGAAGATGAGAAGATTTGCAGTCCTGTGCTACATGTCTTGTGCAACTCTATCTGTGTTTGTTTCTTTGACTCTAAGAGTGCTCATTGGATTGTGTGGCTGATGAAGGAGTACGGAGCTCAAGATTCTTGGACTAAATTGATGATGGTCCCTCACATTGGGCGTGAGATTAGTGCAGGGTATCCCTTGTTTGAGCCCTTGTGCATCTCAGAAAATGGTGTTGTTCTCCTGAAAACTACTTCTGCCAAATTAGTTCTGTATAATTCGAATGATAGTAGGTTGGATTATCTCAGCACTAGGGGTGAACTTGGGTTTAATATGCATATTTTCCTTGAAAGTTTGGTTTCACCACAATTATAAAATCACATTTGTGGATTCCATCCTGCTGTGCTACTATGAGATGCTGTTTGTTTCAGAATTTTTGGGCACTCTGTTAATTTGAATAACAGAATATGGGGTGCTTTTATATTGATTGTGTTCATTATTGAACTAATGTTATCCAATTTTAATCGCCTTCTAATTTAGATATCTTTTATGATGCATCTCAGTTGTATGGGTATTGTCTATACTTGAAAGATCTTTTATGATGCATCTCAGTTGTATGGGTATTGTCTATACTTGAAAGAGACGAAATGTATTCACTGTTCAATCCCTAATTTGTGGGGAAAGATAAAAAAATCCCTTGGTAGTTTTAGGGAAATGCAACTATATACTCGGGATTTATCATTGAAGCTGACTACTAATCATTACCTTTTAATTTTGGAGTTCCCATGGTTTTTATATCCTTCTTATATATTTTGATATTTTAATCCTGCCTTTTTTCACAGAAATGTAAACAAATCAAACCAAATGCACCCTTAATTTTCTTGCCTTTTCTGTTTAACATAATTACTAAATTGGTTTCTGTGAAATCCTTCAGTGTCCCAGGTGATATCCAAGAGGAGACACTCTAAGGTGATAACACTCCCTTAATACGTTTATTTGTCATGGTGGTTGTGTAACCCGTAGTGATTTTACTCCTAATGGAATGTTAGTAGTTTCTCTTCGTCTTGGAGCATTTTTTCATTTGTTAAAGGTTGTTACTTGTGTTGCGTGTTTTTACACTCTTCCTTTTTCTTTCACTGGGTACCTTATTGAAAATAATTTATACTGGTTCTAACTATGCGACCATGAGAATGTGGAATCCAAAAAATGTAGAAAACATTCAGGTTGTGCGGGGTATGTAAATAGCTGTTTATAGTGTATTTGCTGTTCATAAATCACAGGCTACGCAATTATTAATACCAAAACTTCAATATTGTGTAAGAAGCCTTAAAAACTGAAAATACCTGTTTCTGTCGACCAGGAAACTAGTCATACATTCCATCCCAGTATCGGTGTACCCATCTATTATAGAAAAATGATACCTATTTTCATGTAGTTGTTTTTCTTGAAACTTCAATTCTGTGTATTTATGAATGCGTTTGTTGTGTTTGTTTTCTATTCCTTGGTAAAGCATTTTGTCAATTATTCATAGCTCCGATCTAAATTGCCTTTGTTCTTACAACTCATTATGGTGATTTTATTTTTCAAAACATATTCTGGAATTTTCACAGAAAATAAAAAATATGGAATGCAATTTTTGAGCAAAATTTAAAATCAATTGAAAGCATCTTCACATGTATCCTTTTATCTCTTTTCTCAATATCAAATAGGGACAATATTCATGAGGTAAAACTTGATGTACATAATGTCATGATAGCTTCACAAAAAATTGATGTATAATAATTTTACTTTCATATGATCTATTTTATTTTTCTTGTTTCTTCTTTTTGTTTTTGATAACCTGCTAGAATTTGCTTTCTAGGACATCCACATCCTGCTGAGGGGTTAACATGCTTGACAAAAATTTCAACTTCAACTCTTACTCTTTCTAGTTCTAAGGATGGACCTGTCCATATTGTGAATTTCACCACGGGAAGAATACATGTTTTTATTGGCTTATTGACTATTTTAGGGTTCTTTTTAAAACTAATTATGTAAATGGTGTTGATTTGAAATTATTTACACCTTTAGGACTATTTTAGGGTTCTTTTTAAAATTAATTATATAAATAGTGTTATTTTGAAACTATTTACACTTTTGGAATAGTTTACTATAGTGTCGCTCCACGTGTAATATTTTTTTTTAGAAGCCATGAAAGTGATGCCGTAAAAGTTTTCATAGCCGGTAATGTTTCAACTAAAGTCGTTATTTCTACGAAGTTGTTACACGTTATAGCGCATATTTTTTTTTTAAAAAAATAATTAAATAAAGTTGTTACAGACTATAACAATAGTAATTAATTAATTTTAAAAAAAATTAATTTATTTAAATTTTTAGCATATAATATTTTTTAAAAAAATTAAATTTATTTAATCATTTTTAAGATTAACATAAATTGTTAAAAAATAAAGAAAAAATAAATTTATTTTTGAATTGAATTATTTAATATATGAAATATAATTATAATATATATATATATCTGTAAATATAAATATAATAAAGTAATTAAATTTTTTTTATTAACTGTAAAATAGAAAATATCATAAATTATTAAATAAATAAAATTATTTTTTAAATATTAATTAATATATTAAACATAAAGTCGCTATCTTCCCTAGCGACACATTTAATTTTTAAAATTTAATTTATATAATATGTAAACATATTAAAAAATTTAAATATTAATTTATGTTTTAAAAAATGAAGATAATATAATTTGACGAAAATAAATTTAAAAAATAATTAAATAATTTTATTTCTGTGAAGTTGCTACAAACTATAGTGACATCTTTTTTTTTCAGATTTATTTTAACAACATTTTTTCACTTTTTTTTATTTTGTAATTCATTTTTTTTTTAACATTTTTTTCCTTCACTTATTTTTTTTATTTTGCATTTTTTTTAAATTTTCAGATTTATTTTAACCATTTTTTTGTGTTTTTTTTTACATTTTTTCCTTCACTTGTTTTTTTTCTTTTGCATTTTTTACATATTTTATTTTATTTTATTTTTCATTTTTTTCACCTTTTTTTTTCTTCTATGACTCACTTTTTTTTTTCATTTTTCATCGGCTTTTTTTCAGAGTTTTTTTCCTAGTTTTTTTTTTTGAAGTTTTTCTTTATAAAAATAATTTTTTAATGTTAATTGTTTTTATTTATATTTATTTTATAAAATAATATTAATTTATTTTTTGTTGACTGAATTATTCTGGATTATTTTTTAAAATCTTATTTTCTTGTAAATTATTAAAATACTTTAAATGATCAACTCTTAAAATAAATATATTTTAAAAAAATATTTTTAAATGTTTTAAAAAATGAGCTATTTGAGAAGTTGAAATAGTCGGTAACGACACTACTTAATTCGTTACCACCAGTTGCAACTTCTACACGACTAAATTCAAGTTGTTTTCAAATATATATATATATATATATATATATATATATATGACATTAATGTCGCCATGATCTATAGCGACATTATAATAAACAATTTCAAAGATGTAAATAATTTCAAAACAACCCTATTTATGTAAATAATTTTAATATGAATCCTACAATAATCAATCAGCCGTTTTTACTGTATTTAACATTCACTGCACTATTTGTCTTGTCTCGTCTATTGTTTTTGGTTATGGTGTCTCATTTTTATTTTTTTTTTGAGAAACTCTTGGTTGTGTCTTGACTCATGAATGATGCTTCTAAAATTTGGGTCACATGATTTCAAGTTCTGTATGCTACTAAAATTTCAGGGACAACAGTAAAAAAAAAATTGAGCCTAAAATATTCTAATCCTTGATTGATGCTAAAGATCTTAGCATTTATTCAAATTATGTTAGACTCCAACCTCAGTTGCCATAATTTGAGTGAAAAGGAATTTTTGACGGATTGCTGTTGTATTACTGTTCTATCCTGAATTTATCTGGTCCTGTCAAAGGGCTAAAGGGAACAAACATGTGAACATGTATGGGAATCAGATCCAAGAGCATTTAGCAGGACTAGTTTCAGCCAATATTGTACCTTTATTGAAATTTAATTTTCACTATAACAAGACTACTCTGAATGACGTTTGATTCATCAGGAATGGGAAGCCAGCTGCCATCTTTCCCCAATATGATGATAATATTTACATAGTTTATCCCGCTAGATTCACATCAAGATGGAACACAATTTTTCTTAGATTTATGTTCTTCCATAGTATAACAACTTGTCTAGTAGAGTTGTAATACCCCATGCCCCAACACTTTCAGCTTCACATTGTGCTACATGTTCTGTTTGTCTCTGCATGTTGCAAATTTTATTTCTTTGTTAAGGGGTTTGATTGTTTAAATTAAGCACTTGCTTGGTCTCTAAGAAACATGATGTTTGACAGTTGTTGATAATAGTGCCCTTGCTTCTCATTCAGATTGATTCGGTTGAGTGGGCTGAATGCTGATGATAAACAACCCAAGCTGTTAAGGGGGGAATAATCAAGCCACTTAAGATTTCAGTGTAGGGTTGGAATCTTATACTTCCAATGTGGGACTCAAATCTCATATTATGGAAGAACAGAATATTAAGAGTCTGTTTGGTCCAACATATTTGTACCTTAATTTTTACTTATCGGTAAAAGTTGGGTCAAACACATTTGTATAAAAACCTTTTAAAAAATAAGTAGCTTATTATTTGTGAAAAATAATAAGAAAAAAAAAATGAGCTTTTGGAAAAGTTAATTCAAGGATTTTAAGCTGAGTCTTTTTGGTTAGAATTTCATTTGAGTTTTTGTTATTTATATGCATTTTTTTTATTTTCTTTTATTTTGCATGCTCAAAAACTCTTATACTTTATTTTATTTTGTTATTTTGGCTCTCTAAAATCTCTAGTCAGTTATTTTTCCTCTTATAAGTTTTTTAATATTAGTTTTTTCCATTTCTTTTGATCACTGATTAGAAATTTTTGAAAAAAGGTTATATATAACCGCATAACGTTTTGATTATTTAATTAACTGTTCTGAAATACGTAATATTTTTTAATATATTTTAATGTAATTTAATATTATTAAATTTTGCCTAAATGATTTTTCAGTTCTTAAAAGTATTATTTAAAAAAATTAAACATTCAATATTTGTTTTACATGATATTTTTTATTTTATAAATATATTTTTTATTGAATGAAATAAGCTAATTTTATATAATTTTAAGTGAAAAAAAATCAAATACCTTGTAACGTAAAATGAATTTTTAAGCTAAAAATGATGAAATTTAACAAAACTACTTTTTATTATAAAGTTCTTATGTTTAGCGTTAACTTAAAAATCACTTTGAAGTGAAAGAAATAAAAAGATTATTTATTCTTTTAGCCCCTATAATTAAGAATGATCCATTTTAGTCATCGTACATACTATTTTTTTTCCCTCTTTTCAGTCCTTATATTGATTCATAAACCTTTTTTTATTATTATTTATAGTTTTATAAATTTTACTTTTTAGTCTTTATAAAAATAAACATGGACTAAATATCTTTACTTTAAATGTCATGGAAGTAAATATCATTATTTAAGTAGTTATCTAATTCCTGAATTAATGTTAAAATTTAACAAATAATAAATATCAAATTAACAACAAAATTTAAATTTTGTATTTTTAAAATCAGAAAGACAAAACATTTTATTCTAAAATAGAAGAATGAAAATTATAAATAAGTAAAAGTAGAAGAGTAAAAATGTAATTTAATCAATTTATTAAGGTTTTCCAAACAGTAGTAGAAATGTAAAACAATAGCCTCTCCATATATTATCGCGTCTTGAAATGCAACCTTGTATAACCTATTCAACTATCTCAACACTTAATAACTTTATTATTCACTCAAAGGTCATTTGAATTATTTGGTATATCTTTCATCCGCAATAATTAAGTAAGCATCATTTATCCTCATTCTTGAACAAACACAACTACGTAGTGTTTAGTTGGAAAAATTAGAATGAGGGAGAAGGGAAAGAATTAAAACATTTTAGTGTATTATATAAAATATTCCATATTTATAACTATGTTTTGAAATCTAAAATTATAAGAATATTAAGACGCATTAATTTTTAAAATCTTCCTCCCTTTTAACAAAAAAAATATTAGACTATTTCCTCTTAACAAAAAGAAAAAAAAAATCTCTAATCAAAATATTCTCCCTCCCCTCTTTTGAACAGACAGGGCCAAAGAACCACATGTCACGCATTTAAAAAGAAAAGGGAAAAAAACAGAAATTTAGCGATAAATAAAAGGAATAAAAGACAATGCAAAGCATACACGGGTCTTGGATCACATCAAAGTCCTACGTATTTCTTCAATACAAATATTTGCAATATTCTCTCTTAGAGTTAAGAGTTTGTCCAAGTAACACTGTCACCTTACTTAAATAAGACAACTGTGAAAATGAAACTGCAACGCTATGAAACAATTTATTCAATGATAGCCATGTTATTCATTTTCTTCTAGTTTCTATCTGCTATTCTTGGTTCTTTCCGCGAATCAAGTGGTAATCGGAAAAGTGTGTGGCAGAAAAACTTGCAAAACTATGTTTAACGCTCTAAGGTTCCATGTGTGACAAGTGCTCACTAAGAAATATAAGATCACTTGTAAAGTTCAGGCTTCAAGACACCAATGTAAGGCAAATTTCTATACAGTTCGGCAAAATCCAATCCATAACCTACAACAAAATAGTCTGGACACTGCATACCAAACATACGTAAACACAATCAGAGCAAATATCAACACTGCCAACCCATACCGCTTGGCACTTCATGTCAGTACCATAATTTGCTGAACTGCATACAATTCAGATTCATGCCAAAAACTATCTATGAATAAAGAACCAGCTAAAGCAAAAAATTTGAAAACTAAAATTATCATAACTGCAACATATCTAATTATCTATAAATATAATAGTAATACACTTCCACAATTCCGCCCCAGAGATTAATTAGACATTGATACATTAACCACGCGAGTACTCAACTAGTTTCAATCATATTTCCATTCCATATAGCTGAAAATCAAACTCGTTTCATATGTTAAAAGTAAGTTATGCACCTCAGTTTTTTAAAAAGGTTCAGGCACATGAGCTAATTTTAGTTCAAGAGAAAAATTAGAATCACTTAACCTCAGACATTGTGTTTAAGTGCAACACGTATGAGACATGGAATTATCTGATATGGCATGTAGTGCTATGCAGAAACAAACCCTAAACTGAGAGTACCATACCTCAAATCCCCGGTAGAATTTGCCTTCACCAACCAGCTGAAAGTTAACTTTTCTCCTAGAAGGTTTATCAAGGAAAGCGCAGACAGAAACAGAGGACGCTCCTTTCGATCTCAAGTGCTCAATCACTTTAGACAAGGTATGTCCAGTGTCGACAATATCTTCAACCTAATTACCAGAAATCAATGAAGCAATTGAAAACAAAACCTAATTAAAAGTGCAGTGAAATAGTTAGAGGAACAGTGTTGCAAAAGGGGGAATACCACGATGACGTGGCGGGCTCTGATGTCGAGCTTCAAATCGAAGGAAATGGTGGGAGCGGCATTGGAGTGGGTTCCGGAGCCGTAGGATTCGGCGCGTAGGAAGTCAACGGCGATGGGGAGGTCGATTTGGCGAGCGAGGTCGGCCAGGAAGAGGAAAGCGCCGGTGGCCACGCCGACAACCACGGGCGCCGGAGAAAGGCCGCTGAAGTCGGCGGAGATTGCAGCGGCGAGCTCGGAGACACGGCGGGAAATTTGGTCCTGGTTCCAGAGGATTGTCTCGATATGGGAGTGCATGGTTAATAGAATGAAAAGGGTTTATGGATTGCGACCAATCAGTAGAATAGGGTTTTTTTTTAATATTACAACGTCTTACGTCCTATCTCCATTCATCGCTATTTATAGTAATCTAATTTCAATTTTTATTTCCTCCTTTTGTTTTCTATAAAGATGAAGACTCATCTACATTCTACATTATCTATTTATTTTATTTTATTTAAATAACACTCTTTAAAATTTTAAGAATTTTTATTAACACTTCCTTCTTTCTTTCTTTCTTTCTTTTTTTTTTTTTACATTTCCAATAACCTTTCCTAAAAGAGAGTTATAGTATAATATTTTTTTAAGAAGTAAAAGAGTTAATACTTAAAGAACTAATTCAAACCATACTATTTTGATAAAATGAAATGTCAACTATGTCGCTCTACTTTATTAATTGTGTATCATTTACACGAAGGAAATCTAACTCAAATTGAATTGTGTGTACTAGTTATTATGAATTCTCTCTAGGTTGAATTCAATTTCTACGAATGAAAAATAATTATTGAGATTTTTTTTTCTTTTGCAAAGTGTAGGATTTAATTTGTATTGTTAAAAAATTTGTTGCTTGAATGGATGTAATTTTTTTAAAAGTATAATATAATATGCTTTTATTTTTTGAGAAATGTAAAGTTTATACTTCTAATCCTTATAAAATTGATTTAGTCATGTAATTTATTTTTGATTTAATGAATCTATATTTTTTAAGAATTTTTTTATTGGATTTTTAACTAAATAAATTTGTTATTAGATATTTAATTTTCTACAATATTTGCAATTAGGTCTATAGAGTTAATTTGTGGCAATTTGAAATCACCGAAAAAATAACGATATATGACAATTTTACTAACTCTAGACTAGAGAGTTAATTTTAGATATTATATAAGATCAATTACTTTATTATAATTTTTAGTTTAGAGACTTAAAATTTTCCAAAATTCAGGGACTTACTATTAATGTAGTAATGCTTTATTTATTTTTAATTTTTATCTTTCTTAAATTTTAAAAATTGTTTTTGTCTTGATAAAACAAAAAAAAATAGTTTTTATAAAAAATAATTTTCATCTTTTAAAATTTAAAATTTCTATTTTTATCTTTAAAAATTATTTTTGTTAATTAGATAACTAATATTCATTTTAAAAATTAAGATAAACAAATAGAACGTATAAATTTTATTTGATAATAGATATTAAAATTGGTTGTCGAACACATAAGTATTCAGTGAAACATGAGAATAGATATTAAAATCGATGGTTTCATACTATTTTAAAGATGAAAACAAAAGATTTTGTTTTTGTTACAAGTTTACGGAAAGAAAAAAAACTTCACTTATTTTATAGAGATTAAAAATATATTTAACTTTTAAAATATTTTTAACCTTTAAAAATATAGTTAACTTTTAGATACACAGTAAAATTTACCTTAACACTTAAAATTTGAATCGCTGTATTTTTAATAATAACAAATTTCAACCATTATTTTTAAACTAAATAATTTGGTACGAAAGTATGGCATATGACACGAAATTAGTTTTTCAAAAATATTTTTTTAATCCAAATTGTGTAAAGTTCGAACGGTTAGGTAAAGCTCTTGAAATATTTCTTAAAGTAAATAAGCATAAATGGCATCGTTTCAAATATATAAAAATTCAATTAAACATTTTGAAATAATAAATTTAATCAATAAAAATAACAATTTATATTGTTTCAGCATTTAATGTTCATATAATTCAATCCAGGCAATTGTCAACTAACTAATATATTCATCCTATTAAATTGCAAATAAATAAATTTCTTATTAAGAAAAAAACTAATTTATATAGCATTTAACTCTTTTAAAGTGGTTAAAATTTCTTAGAAATTTACCACGTATCTTTATTTACTTAATATAAAAAGTAAGATTTGATTACAATTAGAAATATTAAGACGAACACTGCATGTTAATAGCTAATGGCAAGTCCGTATAAATTATTGCTTTGCAAATATAATGATAGTAGTACCATAAACCTGGGTTGCAGGTTCTGTTCATCACCGCAGGCATCGAGAACTCATCGACCTTAGTTGGATTTCCCCAACCCAAAATTGGAGCACAAACAGAAAATAAACTAAACAAGAAATTAAAGGAAAAGATGTGTCTACCTCAAACTTGAACCCATTTCAAATGTCTAATAAACCAAAATTGTTTCCAAGGCTAATATACCAAATCCTCTACCGCAAACTCAGTCCTAAATAAAATATAATCATAAGAAAGTCTGAAAATGCTAAAATGAAAATGTCTACCAAAACAAATTCTTGAATCCCTCCATATCATCTCTTAAATCAACAATCCCGCAAAGAGAAAATGTGATCTTGATGAAAATCAAAATTGCAGAAGACCCCAGAAAGTACTAGCTCGTTAAGTCCAAAAATAAAAGCGGTTCAAATATCTAACTCTACCACTAAGATTGCTTCAATCATTCAACGACATCGAGCCTAGTTGATCACCAACTTCAGAACCAGATGCAGCCTCACGCAGAACCTGCATTGCCTCCGACACCTTTATCTTCAGGTCCTCCGGAGACTCAATAAGATTGATTACCTCTGACTGGTCCATTTCCAGCAACATCCCTGTCACCTTTGCTGTATATTGGTTTGGTGTGAGACTATCCACAAGGGGATATAGATGTTCACCCAACATCTGTTAATTTGAACAACATAAGCCAAATAATAAATTTCTCATATAATATGATCATTATAAATTTATTAGTGTCATCATAACAAATTATAAATTAAACAACGTGCTTCTGTTATTGTAAACCTATTCCTTCCAAGACAAACAAGAAATTAGTAAAATGCAAGTTGTCCTCTAATAAAGTACTTCAACTCTCAATTTAGTCTTTAGATTTAAATTGTGTCCGATTTGTCCTTTAAATTTTCAAACTCATTTTATGTTTGTCCCTACCGAAGGGAAAGAAGTAACATGGACATACTTTGAACATTACAAACAGTATAATTTAAAATAATAACTATTGTGAGACAGAAAAAGTTAGATGTAAAACATAATAATTTTTATGTACCAAGCGCTGATTTTCTGGAGTAGCAGATGCCAGAGCTGAGGCAAGTGTGGTAGACAATGCTCCAGGACGCTGATGATTATCATTAGGAGTTGATGCAACTCCAGATCCATCGAAGGGTATAGGCATCATTGGACCCATGAGACTGTGAGAAACTAAAGATGGATCCATGCTATTTCGACCATTGGACATGTATCTGAACCCTTGGTTGGAATTACGATGTAGCATGTGCTTAACAAAATAAAAAATTTTCAGCCGTCAAAAAAAAAATGAAGACTATATTTAAATAAATCTTTTAAATCAAATCTTAAGATTATAGTCTTAAGACTTATGAAATAATAATTACCTGGTTTTGTTGCACCTGTTGTATATTTCCATTCCGCCTAACACCGGTTCTCTGTCCAGGCTGCCCCTGTCTTTGAAGATGATAAGGCATAATGAAATTGGGGGCGACACCAGGCCGCATTCCTGGCAAGATTTGTTGCTGGAAAGAATATCCAGCAGGCTGTGGTGGTATGAAGCCAGGTGTGCCTTGACCAAAATACACCTGTTGAGGAGCAAGCCTTGGTGCCCCTGGATGATACACAGGAATTCCGGCAGGTAGAGGTGCCATTCCACCATGTGGTCGGATTTGAGCAAACTGAGCCTACAAAAAGAAAAGTTAACTTGTTACACCACCAATCAAGTTTAAAGAACTTCAAAACACAATTTAGCAACCATATTTCTAATTTGTATGCTTGAAAATTATAAAAAGAAAATAGTATTTTTGTGGAGGGTGATATAATATGCCAGAATTTTATCCACAAAAAGGAGTTGGACAGATATCACAAAATAGAAAAACTCTAATAACCCAGAAAATCAACAAAAATGCTATAGAGAAGCACATATATAAATCATAAAAGCACAGATGAATATTTCAACAAATGCGATTAAAGAAAATCAGGTTAATGACAAGTGACATTCACTTAATAGGGAAGCACTCAGGAAATCATATAAGAACAAGTAACAATGAATTGAAGAAAAGTGTCACCTGTAAGTGAGCCTTCCTCTCTTCTTTGCGTTGGGCCACAGCAACATAAAGGGGCTTTCGTCCAATCAACTTTCCATTCATTTCATTCAACTGAATAAAAGATGATAAAAAGCTCATGCATCCAATAAGAAATAATCATACATACCTTTTTGTAAATAAGAAAAAATTATGACTTACAGCTTTACTTGCTTCCTCGGGAGTAGAAAAAGCCACAAAACCAGACCCCTTGCTATGCCCATTTGAATCAATCATTACCTAATATATTTCAATATATAAGAATTCCCTCAACAAATAAAAAGCTAATAAGATGCATGAAGTACACTAAAACAACAATACAGTTCACTTGTCCGTGCACACAATGAGAGACACATAATATGAATATTTTTCACATACCTTGCAAGATGTTATAGTTCCAAACTCTGAAAATAGATCCTTCAACTTCTCATCACCGAAGCTGTCATCAAGATTTTTCAAGTACAAATTAGCACCTTGTAGTTTTTCATATCTACTAATTCTTTCCTGCTCAATTTTGGCTTTCAACTCAGCCTCTCTTTCTGCTTTCCTCTGAGCTCTCCCCACATATAAAACCTTGTCATCATTGATAGTAGTTCCATTTAACCTCTCAACAGCAGCAGCAGCTGCATCTGGACTCTGGAAATTCACAAAACCAAAACATTTAGAGTTCCCATTCACATCTCTCATAACTGTTGCACTGGTTATTGTACCATAGGGGCCAAATAGCTTCTTCAGGTCTTCATCGGTATATGTTTCAGTAAAATTTTTCACATATACATTAGTGAATTTTGGTGACCCATTTGCATGAGCCCTTTCCTGGCGCCGCATAAAGAGTCCAACATAGACTTGTTTATCATTTATAAGCATTCCATTCAACTGTTTGATTGCATTCTGGGCAGCCTCCTCATTGTCAAACTGAACAAAACCATGCCCTTTTGACTGGCCACTGCCATCAACAGCCACTTTACAAGAAAGTACATTACCAAAGGCAGCAAAAGTGTCATGTAATGCCTTGTTATCAATTGATGTATCCAGATTCTTAATGAACACATTGCCAAATCCACTTTTCCGAATGCTTGGATCACGTTGAGAAAACATAATTCGAATCGGTTTTCCATTCAGAGGAGTGAAGTTCAGAAGTTCCATTGCATTGGCAGCTGTCATAATTCATAAAAGTACCAAAATCAGTGAGACAACAGGATAAAAAATGAAAACAAACAATCAAATTCCAAATATTAAACATTTTTTCCTCTGTAAAATGACAGCATAGAGATTTCAACTAAGGGAGGTCAAAATCTCCTGCAAACTACCCCAAACAGCCAAACTTCTCACATCAATATAACTATAATCAAGGACCAAATTATCTTTCATGATTAAATTTTTTCATTCTGAATTCACTATCAGTTACACTTATGAAATGAATCTTGAAACCTATGAAATAGCAACTCCAACACAAGCAGTCAAACACCGACTCCATAACTCAGTAGTGTATGAAATGAAATCAAATAACAAATACAAGTAACATAACAAAAGATAATCAATAAGTATAATCTTGTGTAATGAGCATCACGAAGACATGCCGAAATGCATTTTTTTATAATTTTATATTACATTTTAAGATGAATTGTCTGACAGTGTCCGAAATCCGAATCATATAAAAGTGTCAGTTCAGGCCAATGAAAAATATATTTTTGTAAGTGGATGCATAATGAAAAGTGTTCTGCTTCATAGCTTGGAACACACATATCTAATTAATGAATATCATCATATACAAGGTGCAAAAAATCAGCCTCCGCCAAACACTTGTCTTTCTACCACTCAACCCCGCGCATGAAAACGAAATTCACTGAAATGTTGTCGATTCCAATAGTATCAGTTCAGCAAATCCCCACAATCCTACTTTGTTATTTTTTTTAAAGTGATGGTTCTCTCTTTTATAATAATAATAACAATGATGGAAAAACTCATTCACTCAACCAAAAACCCCAAAGCAACGAGTGATGAACATCAAATATCAATAAAGATCAAAATAATTCACACCAATTTGCAATTAACAAAAACCAAAATCAAATTCAGAAGAACACGAACCGTCCTGAGCGTTAGAGAAGTTGACATAAGCGTAACCAAGAGAGGATCGCTTGGCTTGATCTCTGCAAACCCTAATTGAAACAATCTGAGCCACCTGGCTGAACAGATCATAAAGCTGTCCCTCGTTTACGTTACCCTCGAGATCGCCGACGTACAGCGACGCATTGACAAATGATCCTCCGCCCAATGCGGCCGCCGGAGCCGTCACCTGAGCCGCCGCCGCCACAGACTGAGTCATGGGTGTGGGAATCGCAGCCGCCATTCACTCTTTTTGAAAATAAAAATCAAAAAATTGGAGAAAGAAAAAACTCAAAGTAACAGTGAGAAGGAGAAAATGGAGTTGCAACTGCGAATGAAAATGTAGGAAAATGTAAATAAAAATAAAATTGAGAGTTTTAATAATTTGGGGGTTATTTTTTTCCTTCCCTTTTCTTGAGCTCTGAAAATAGAGAAATGGGAGAGGTGGACGTTAGAGACGAAGCGTTGGGTTTTATACCTGCCTCTGCCTGCAACGTCACATCTCGCTGCGTCTTGTATTTAGGGAATCGTGGTGTTTTAGAATGATGACATGGCACCTTTTCTCATTTTTTTTAATGCATCTTTTAATTTATGTACCCAAATAAGAAAATTAAAATCTACCTTATTAAATATTATAACACTCTCTAGATTTTTTTCTAGAGAATAAGTTAACAAGAAGTTAGAACCACTTAACGTATCATTTTTTTTTAATTTCATTTGTCATATCTTCTAATTCTCTTAGCAGTCAACAAAATTAATTTAATACATTTCATTTTTAAGTTCATAACAAAATAAAATTATGTTATGATATGTGTATTTTTTACTAAATAAGTTAAAACTATTTTTTTTTCTAAAATATTGTAATTGTTGATATGGCAGAACTGTTTTTGAATACATAGAATTAGAAAGTTAATTTTACTCGACATATTTGAAGAGATTAATCAAACTTTATGTATCTATTGATATTCATTCATTCAAACATAAGCTGTTGGTGTATTTTTTATATCAAAATTATACTTGTTTCCGTTGAAAGTTCAAAAAAAATCTCTCTATGTATAAAATAACTATGTTTTTATTTTTGTCAAACAGGATGACTACCATCACCATTACAAAGAAAAATACAAACATATATATTATGAACTAAGATGCACACCGTTAAATACTAATCAAGATTGTGAGCTTAATGAAAAAACCAAACTCCTTAAAATATATATATATATATATATATATATATATATATATATATATATTAATCCATTTACTTCAAGAGTAAATTTATTTAAACTTACTTAATTTAATAACTTATATTTTACATTAAATTTTAAGAATTTAACTATTGAATTTAAAATTTTGAATACATAAATCAAATCTGCAAATTTTTAAAAAATTTGAAAATTATTTAATACTTCATTTCATTAATTTAAATTGGCAGATAATCATAAAACTATTTTATACATTGATTTAAATTAATGAAAGAAAGCATCAAATAATTTTTAATTTTTTTTAAAATTTATAAATTTAATCTATGCAATAAAAATTTTAAAATTCAATAATTGAATCGTTGAAATTTAATGCAGAACATTAGTTATTGAACAGAACAAATCTAAGTAGACTTATATATATATATATATATATATATATATATATATATAATTTTCTTCAAAATTACAAATAAATATTTTAATCCACATAAAATTAGGTGCCGGTGCTAATTAAAAAAAAATAGGACAATGTTATATTCGTTATATATTTTTTATAGCAATATTAACAATTTATTTTAATATATTTTGTAATATATTTTTTGTTGCAATTTTGACAGCTAATATATATTTTAATTCTATAACATTTTTTTATTTTATGAACTGGCATATTGGACCCAATTTCACAAAAAACAAACATGCCTGTCTAAGGACAAGTAACAAGACCACTCCAATCCAAGTTAAAAACAAAGTATGAAAATAAAAATATCAATTTGAACATGTACTAGTCATAAATGCAAGTCTGAATAGTCCTGAATTTGGTTTTTTTTTTTTTTAATAAGGATTTGGATTTAAATCTCGTACATAAAAAAAAATACGATTGAGAGGAGCTACTAAAAATAAGAGTTATTTAAATCAATTCTAATTTCTTTTTTGATAAAGATAAAAGTTTCAAAGATAAATACTATGGTAATCAAATCTAAGTTTTTATGTTTCTATTATTCTAACTTTTTTTTTAAATTATTTTAGTAGTTAATATGACTCTATTAATAATATTAATTTTTTATTATAGATATACATATATTAACAATTTATATAATAAATTTATTTTTTATTTATTATAATTAGTCCAATCTAATTTATTGACTCAGGAGAGAATTAGGCTTGGAGTGGGGAATTAAATTCATACACAAAAGAAAATTCAGGCCAACACAATTCAACCTGAATTTTCGATATTCTAGACTAAAGTTTAAGTTAGACCAAGCTACTAGATTTCTAACTATAATGATGAATAATAACACTTGTGTCATGCTAGGTACAAACAAAAAATATGCGTGCTTAAGAATATAGGGAACTGCATTTGCATATCATCCATGCACTAAAGATGCATGCAAATGACACCACTAAGTGGAGAAAGATCTATAAGTAAGACTTTAAAATTATAGGGGGTATATCCAGTTATCCACTTTAGTTTTATTTTTTTTATTATTTATTATGAATGTTAATTTTAACGTTTAAAATTAAATTCTTGCATGTAAACTCTCTTAGATTCAACATATTAAACTTCTTTTACGATTTTAACTACTCTAATGAACACTGTACCAAAAATTACGTTTTACTTCATCATTTCACATTGATTTTATAATAGTTTATGTAGTGTGTGAAGACAGATATTTTTAATTCTAGTTATTTTTTTATTATTAATTTTTACACGTATTTCATCTGTTTATGAACATTTTTTATTCAAATATTAATTTGATTCAATAGTTTTTGTGTAAATAATTTTAACGAGAAAATTTTCATATTTTGAATTACTAACAAAAAAATATTCAAAATTGTGTCACAAAAATATAAACTATCATTTTCTAAAAGGATCAAATTGACGTAAAAATAAGAATTAATATTGTTTTAAAAAAAATAACAACATAAATATCAAAGAATAAGTTAAAGGATAAAAAGTATATAAATGTAACTGCTTCACATGGTTAAGTTGTTTTTCTATACTTTTAATCCCTCTTTTTGTTAGGAATTAAGTATGAAATTAGCGGGCTGTCCATGGTAACACGGGTCTAATTGGGCTTCAGGTGAACTTATGGTCTTCTTCTCTAATGATGGCGAGGGAGCTACATACAAAGAATGCAGATTTTGTATCTACTGGTGAGCTTATGGGCTTCTTTCCACGGTTAGGATTTATATTCCAATTTTATTTGAACATCATGTTCACCAATAATGATGAAATGAGATTTTTTGTAATATTGATCTTTGCACTCTTTGTTGTTTATTCCTATTGATGAACTCTGCTTCTCGCTGTCTCCACTGAAACTCACATTTTTCATATGATCGATTGATTTGGTGCATATAATAGTGGCATACATAGACCTTGTGATGCGTAAGTGCTATCAAACCGATTTTATTCGCAGAAAGCTTGATGTTATGTGCTTCACCTGCCTTCATTCCCTAATTATATTTGTATAAAACAAACATTTGACAATTTGGTTATCAATTTATTAGTGAAAGGGCTTTTGTTAGTGTCACTTCACAGTCACATATTATACATTCCAATGTCGTAGAAGGATATAGAGATATAAATTTGATTACCAAATTCACTACTCATGAAAAGGAACAATTCACCTCTTCATAAATATGATTTTGTATGAATGAATCTAAAACACTAGTTTTGGGTGAACTTTCTTTTTATTAATCATGGAATAAGTATAAGATCATTCTAATATGTGTTTTTCTATATTATATTAATGAATTTTAAAAAATATATTTTATCCTTATAATGTACTTTTAGTTTGTTTTTGGCCCGTATATTTCTAATTTTTAGTTCCTCTGGTTCCTTTTGTTTTTATCCTTGACGCAAGCAATATACGGTACCACAACATGGAAAAACAACTATTAATACCGAGCGGTATTATTATTATCTATCACAAGTTCACTTTCTCCAAAAATAATTCATGTGACTTTCACCCATTATTATCACTTATCTTGTTAAGGTGAGGTGGCTATCGTGTCAAGGCTTTTAGCTACTAGGATTAATCTCGGAAAAAAATGTTAGGATTTTTCTATTTATGAAATGAGTCAAATGTGTTTTAACATCTATACTTTCTTCATTTATAGTCTATTTTTTCCTTTTTCATTTTACTCTTAATAGGTTTAAATAATTTTTAATAATCATACAAATTATCGAGATATATTCATTAATTTTTATTTTTTTTTTTAACATAGGTAAGTAGTGCCTTTTTTTTTCATTGATCTGAATAAAAAAAATATTCCATACAGCATACATAAATGTGAACAGTTACAATCCGAATCACTTTTTCGTGAAATCCAGTCTCCAGATAACCAGATAGGAAGCGTCCATGCAAGTAACAAATGAATAGATATACATTTTCTCTGATTCTGACGCTTAAACTTTATAATTAAATTGGGGTGGGGGGTGGCGGTGCAATTGAACATTGATATCACAAGAAAATTAGAAATCAACAACAATTATTGATAAGAGAACGACATCATCCATCCGCTAGTAGTGTTTGCAAAAATAATGATCTCCAAAGTCCAAACTACATCTAATATCTGATTATCTGCTACGGGATTAATCGATTCCCTTCTTTACTTCCTGCAATTATCAAACGAAGTAAATGGTAGATGGTAAGCCTTATTGGCAATCCACTCGCAGATTTCCAAAAACATACCAAATGAGCCCCTCTTACATGCCTTTGGTTCATGAACAACCGTTCCTATGTTGCCTCACCAGAAATTCCCTTATATTTGTTTTCTGCCCTATTAAAAAAATTATTAACGTTTCTAAGTAAACTATAAAAGTGAGAGAAAGATAGAGGTTATGCAACTAAAAAGTTGGATGATCTTCATTCTTCCAATCTTCCGTTATATGCTAAACCTTATAATGGTGAGGTAACCAGTGATAACAGTCTTAGTAAGACAGAACAGAACACTAACTTCTTAAAACTCAACAGTTAAAGGATTTTGCCACCCAAAGATATGTTGCTTCACGCCTGTTCTAGTCCCAATACAAAGCTCAAAAATCAAAAGAAAAAAGGTGCTATAAGCTTGCCTGTCATCATGATGCACTAAAACAAAGTAAGCAGGATCTTGGGAAGATATCTGAAACAGTTCCCTCACAATGTAGAAGCAAGTAATAATGCTGAAAATTTTGGAAGGTAAATTACCGTCAACCACAAAAAAAATAAGACGTTAGAATTGTTAAAACCAAGTGAAGCAAGCATCTTAGGATAAATGTTAAAGGAATAAGCACATAAATAACGTCAAGAATTTTTTTTTTTAAAAGAGGCTTAAATAACTTTTTAGTCTTGATAATATACACCTTTTTCAGTTTTAGTCCCTAAAACAAATTCTTGTCAGCTTTGCTCCTTATTAATTTTTTTTTTCCAGTTTTAGTCTGAAAATTGTAAAATTTTGATACAGGTCCTTATATTAGAAAATTCTCATTTCAGTCTCTGTTATTTCGGAAAACATCAGGTCCGCTTTTCAATATATGTCAGCCACGTTATCATTGAACAGGGATGGGGATTAAAACTGGGGGAAAAATTAATAAGGACCAAAACTGACAAGAATTTTTTTCTAGGGACTAAAGCCGAGAGGCGAATATTATGGGTAGTAAAAAGTTAACCAAGCCTTTATAAAAAATATTTATTTAATATTAGTTGTCATTGTATAATTTTCTGATTCAATAATTGCCAAAATTGAAAAAAAATATATATTATGCAATGAAAAGATACTTATTATTACAAGTTATAACCGAGAACAAGTCATGAAATCCAGCAATACAAATTAATATGTACGTAGGCTCGACCCATTACCATTTGGGTGGTAATTGGTGAGGTTAATATAATTTGGAGCTCAAATTGGCACAATCTCAAAAGAGACTATATTTGCTTCTAATTTTCCTTTTGTCCTGCCTTTTTTTTGTTACCTTTAGATTCAAATTTTATATGAGAGCAAGACTATAAGTATGTGTTACATCATATGGCATAAACCATTGCTCTACACATGCAAGCAAAAAAAAAAGTAATGTTCTACCATACATCTCAGCAGGAAAAATATAAATCAGCCTTTTCTTCTTTTATGCATTTTCTGGAATGTCCCAATAATAAGCACTAATAATCTAATACAGAGTATGATCACATTTTGATTATAATATATAAATTATGCATCATTTCCTCTTGACAGAATAAAATTTGATATCCAAATCCATGTATAGTTGAAAATTAAATTTCATTGGAAATTGGAATTGTCATAAAACTAAAATTAGTTAAAATGGTTGATAAAGGTGCTTCCAATAATAACTAGTTTTAATCACCAACCAATAAGCAAAATTAAAATTGTGAGAACAAACCTTCCAAAACATATCAATAGAATTATCCAAAGGACTGCAGAAACCCAGCAAGATTCTTTGTAGGCAACCCAGACCTGATATCGTATGAATAGTTAGGATACATAAATTGAGACAAAACAAGTGTACTGAAATTAAACTCAGCAATACATAATTGACCATAACCTTGCATTTATAAATATTTTGACTTTGATTATCTTACATTGATTAGTGGTCAGTGATCAAATAGATCATTTTCACAACTATTGACAATGAAAAACCACTATTCCTTAAATTATTAAAATCTTTCTGCCATAGCTCCAGAATGCACTTGTTATTGCATATTTCTCTAATACAGCCATATATGGTTGGCTTGTCTGGGTAAAGCCATTACATGATTTATAATTTCTTATCTGAATTTACCAGGTTTCCATCTGTCCTAAACCCTTAGATTACACAATCTTAATTTTTTTAATATCTGGGTTTTACTTTGTCAAGGAAAATTATTTATTTTCTTTTTCTAAATTTTTCAACACATCTTATCAGCTAGGAACAGATGAGAACATTCAAATGACTTCTTTAACCTGTTTAATGTAAGTGTGTCGATATATTTTATCAGAATTAAGTTTTAGTTCAGGGAGGAAGAATTTTTAGAATCTCCAGCTTGTTGACATCCCTAGCCCGGCAGAATCATTGGTTCCTATACAGAAACATCTCATTTAGGATCTCAATCCATGTTATATTCTGTTAAAACTCATACAATCACTCCCAATTCATAATGGTGACTGAAGGCAGGAAGGTGGCCCTCATTGAGACACTGTTTAAGATTAAAAGGAGGAGGAAACACATTTTTCTAAAAGCTGCGAGTAAGCAATGAAACAGAGGACTAAGGCAGTTAATCTCTTTGGTAGAAAACAAGAAAGATTCTCAACGGAACGGCCTGACTACTCCTCAGGGCATCACTCTCTAGTCACACTCATCATGAATTTTAGAATATATGGAAGGTGTTGCTGTTATAGAAGTTATTCCTGTGAGCCATGGTCAATGCTGACCCTGGCTTGAGTACAGCATTCAAAGTGTGAATCTTACAAGCAACTTTAAGTTTCTTAACCATGAACAAACAGCACATATGTATATGGTGTATTAATGCTTTAAATGACCCACCCAAGTAGAAACCCCACTGCACATAATTTTACAGAATCAAATGGCCTTGAATTAGGAAATCAAAACAAATATCTTTTCCCACAATTAATTTAAGGTTTCCAGAAGAAGGAAGAAGGATCACTTCCTTACATTCTCTTGCATCTTGCCCCGTCTTACTATAGTGAACAGAATAGTTTAGCGAGCATCATACTCTCTCGGTCTTTCGTTAAGGATAACAGAAAATCAAATAACGATTTGAAAAGTTTGATAATTAAATACTCTGCATGAGTGAAACCAATTAACTTGAATATGACATAAAAGAATGTAACACTAACACCAATAGGGTGCCCTTGAAAGTGTGATAATAATTAAGAGTCGTTTAACATGTCTGAGACTAATTCTCTACTCTAGAACAAAATTTGTTTAAGTAAACATTGAGAATACACCTGCTTTAACTTTAAAGGGCCATAAATGCTTATAACCAGCCAGAACTTTATGAGTGACATGTCATTTTAACAAATCTCTATTTTTCACCAATGAAATTCCACTCTTAAAATTTTAGACTTTCTATTATAAAAATTGTGATTCCAAGCATATCAATGCAAAACCCTATTCAAAATTGTTTTGCCTCCTTCAACCTTAGTACTTCAAGTTATAAAATAAATATATATTTGGTATGATTTTGAGATGCGAATAGGAAAAAATGTAGACATAGTGACATACTGCTAGAGCCACAACGTTGATGTAGAAGTCAACTAGTGTTGCTGACAACCACCTGCAAACATTTTGGAGCTTATGATATTCACTTAAAAGAAAAATAAATGGGACAAACTGAAATTTTTGAGAAAATTTACTCACATCACATGAGCATGCAAATGCAAAGTTGTAAATACATACTTGAATGAGACACAGAAAGTACATGCTTTGGTCTTGATGAATATTTAGTTAGGAAAATGAAGACTAAAACACACTGCAACTTTTAAAATCAATGTGGTTCACACTGCACTCTGTGCTTAAGCTTTCAAATGTTTACCAACAGGTACATTGCTTATAACATGAGCAGGTAATTTGTTGGTGCTTTATTATCTGTATTTAGATTTTACTGAGATCATGTTAATGCTAACAGCTATACATTTGGCACCAAAGTCAAACGATGAAGAATGTCATCATTTATCCACGCATCATGGATATTTATCCTCAGCCTCTTTAAAAACTGTTTTTTCTAAGGCCTGAGAAGGTTCTCGTTGCATTATGATAAATTTCACTCAAATTGAAGCCATTACATCACAATGAGAGGCAAAATTTACCAAAAAGAGAATTAAGGCATAGACAACTAGTTGGAAGTAATAATTTAGTCAAGTATAGAGAAGTCATGGCACAAATAAATGATAATGCAATTATATAACTTTTCCTTATTAAACAAGAAAAACAAAGTTAGGTACTGTGATGGGAAAAAATGTTCCATCTCACAAAAAGCACAAGAATATGATTTCCTCATTCTTGCAGCTTATATAGCAAGGTTCAATCATTCTTATGTTGACAATATAAGGATTAAAACATCAAATGATGCTAACCATAATAAATATGAAGCACTTACGGAGTTAGAAGCTCTATACGGAAAGGAGAACCATCGGTGACAATAGTGTACACCAAAGTTCCAAGCATGACAACACCCAAAATGCTGAAAAGTATTCTTAGAGTCACAACAGATGAATACTCTCTTTTTGGTGCTGTGCCATTCCTAAGCAAAAAGAACTCTCAGTCGATCATAACTGATCATGAAGGTCTAGAGATTATATAAAATCACAAAACAAAGTAGACCATGAAATTGGATTCTATATATCATCCAGCACCGTTTATTCATATATATGTATTTAAGTATTCAACACAGCAGGAATAGTTTACACAGCTTGTAAAAACAATAATTTATAATGCAAAATTTAGAAACAGGAAGAAAAAAAATTAAGGTACACCTTAAAATTCATATATTTCATAAATTCCAAAAAGAAAAAACCCTTCGGACATCATAGTGCACATGACTCTGTATCATCTTTTTGCTTCTTTGATACAAAGTAGATCAAATTCATTAAAAATTAAACAATCCTCATGCTGAATAAAGTAAGAAAACCAATATATTATTTTCAGAATCAACAGCAAGCAAACTGGTCATTCTCCATAATAACAAATGAAAGAGAAGATTTGTTTAGAAGCATAAGCTGGATGGCAAATGGAGTGACACAAGTATCCATGGGTCAAGAAAATAGATCAAATTTTTAAAAAGCATGAAAAATGTTGAGAAAACTTGACTCTGTAGTATTTCTTCTGTAGACATACTTGTTTGGATGCCGCAACAGAACATAATACATAGGATCCTGTGAAGATTCTTGAGATGACAGCTTCAAAAATTGCACAGCAATATACACGGATGTAGTGATGCTGAAACAATTAAAAAAACACAAAAAAATAAGGAGAAAATAAATTAGCACTTCTAAGATTCCTTTAAATGATCATAACAGGAAAAGAAACAACATAAACTCATGATCAATCTGAGCTTTTATATATAAGGAGCATTTTACATTTAGAAAGTAATATGAAATCAGAGTATTGCTGCCAGCCAGCTTTCTCCATTGGTGCAACAAATGACAGGAAAACAGAAAAGAAATGTTGAATCTAGTAGACATGTTATTACCAGAGAGACAAATGTACATAATTGTTCTCTAATCAGAACTAATACAAGAATCATGAAAAGATAATTACAATGTGACTTTCTGACAGTTTCTGTCAGTAAAACACACAACTAAGCTGACATGAATCAGGAGAAAAAGTTATGATGCATTACACATAAAGTCATTTCAAAGATGAAGTATATAGCATTATTAGATCCTTGAACCACTTGACTGTTCCATGCACAACTATATAGCACCGAGAGCAATTATATTTTAAATTAAACATAAGAAATCATGACCTTTGATATCCACTTGTACTGTGCCATGCACTTTTGAATAGGCATTGAAAGCTATATTTAAGCCAAAAATTAGAAACCATGACATCTGGTTGGATTTTTATTTTATTTAATATTATAGCAGAACAAGGTAATATAATTTGGAAAATGTCTTAGAAAAGTAGAGATCATCTTGTCCAAATGTTTCTGCTGACAGCCCAGATTATACTGTCATCTTACTAGCCTCAGTTAAGCAATATTACACATTATTATTCAATTAAAAATAACATCAATTCACGACAGAAAGGGGTACCTTCCAAAGCAGACAAGAAAAACAATCCACAGAATTGAGCTGATCCAGTTTGCTTCCTTGTAAACAACCCAAACCTAATGTGATAGACAATGTATGTGAGAGTCTATGAATCTTTGCTTGAGAAGTGATTATTTCTCCAAAAGTAACCCCAACCAAACATGCACTAAATTTGCAAAGCTGTGACTTGTGAGTTGTTTAGAAGATAAGTGACAAAGTAAATCACAAAAACAAGTACGAAATAAAAGTCTCCTCAAGTTGACTAATATTCCCATGAAAAATTATAAGGGCACATAGCAGCTAGGATTGTTCAAAACCAAACTAAAGCAAACAAAAAAATCACAAAACGAGCCAAAAAACCAAAAACCAATGGAAAACCACAAATTAGCAGTTTGATTCGGTTTTTAAGTTTCCAAACCGTACAATTTGGTTCGGATTTCAAATTGAAATGTGAAACCGCTCCAAATCAAACCAAACACTTATTTGTATACATTTTTTTTTCCAAATGTATAGTGCATGTATACAAAAATGACACATAGCATACAAGATATTTTATAAAATTGTAAACTACTAAAAAGTATTTTTCTCTCCAAATATGCGTTATAATACTTATAAGGTATTTTATAAAATTGTAGGTTATTAAATTGAATTTTAGAATGAAAAATTATAAATTATTTACAACATTTGAAAATATTTTTTTTTAAGTGACAATCTATACATATATGTGAGAAAAAAAAAATTAATATGATAACTAAAATTGTTTTAAAGAAATGTTTTTACTAAAATAATAAGATAAAAATTGGTATTAAATTAAGTGACTAAAATATTTTAATATTTATATATTTTTAATTTTTTTTTTTACGTACAATCCTAAACAACTAACATAATATTTTCAATAATAAATTTTAAAACTGCAAAAACCGAACCAAACCAAGTCGCAAAAGATTGGTTTGATTTAGTTCAAATTTCATAATTCATTCGAACCAAACTGTACTCAATTTTCTTATTTGGTTCAGTGACTTTTAAGAAAAATAATCCAACTAAACTGCACAGCAAACACCCCTAATAGCAGCACAAGAAATGAATTTCCTTAAGAAAACTGCACCAAACTTTCAGAGGAAGTTGAACAATTGAAATTTCACAGCAGCTCAAGACACTGCACAAGATCAGTCTACTGACTCAGTCCTGCCCAGAACTTATATCTCACGTTAGAATTTGATAACTTATATTTGCGAAAGTTTATCATTAATCATGCCCCTTTCTGTATCTTAAGCTGATTTTGGTACACTAAATTAGAATTTAGCATCACTAAATATTAAAATATCCTTTCTGTCAATGCAGTAATCACTAAAACAATGGATAGATAATAGATTCCTCATGATATGTGCTGTCACACTAAAATAGTGAAGAAAATAACCAAGTCAATAAGTCGTTGACTTACACTCAAAGCTACAACGTTGATATAGAAATCAACCAAAGTTGCTGTCATCCACCTGAATCAAATAAATTAGGACTTGTTGATTCCATACAGAGAGAAAGATGCCAAATAAGATAGACAAAATAGAGTAATTCTACTATCGTTTTCTATTCAATTGTTTAAATAAAATGGTACGCACAAACATGAGTTGCTGAGGTATATGAAATTGGGAGTAGTAAGAGATTGAGAGGTTACGGTGTGAGAAGTTCTTTGCGAAACGGAAGACCATCGGTTAAGAGAGTGTAGAGAAGAGTAACAAGCATGAGGAGTCCCAAAATAGTGAAGAGAGTTCTCAAAGCGGTTGCCAGTGAGATATTCGCCATGGCAAATAGCAGTGAAGAAGAAAGTTATGAAAAGTGAGGACGCGAGGGAACCACGTTGTTTATGTGACCACGGACTAACAGTTCGTTCAAAATTAATTGTTGTTAATATAATATAAATACTTTAAAATTATAAAAACATATAAGAAAATGTAATTAAAATGTATTTATGATTAACATTGAAATAACTTTATCAAATAAGATTTTAAAAATTTTAGAAAATTTATAAAAATAAAGTACTTAAATTAATTTCAATCATGGAAATATATTAAAAAAATTTACGATGGATTATAAGAAAGAGTTACGTGATTTAGCTATTTAAAAAACGTAGAAAATAAATGAAATTTCAAATTGTTATGAATAATTAGTCGTTCAACTAGTGGATATTAATATTCATTATCAATCATTATTATTTACATTTCCATTATGTATTATTCTCTTTTTATGTAATTATCCAACTACCTATAAATAGGTTAGTCCTTTCTGAAAATAATACCAATTAGATTCTTTTCTTTAACTCATATTATCTTGTTTGTTCTCTCTACTTTTTTTTTTTAATAACATGTTATTAACATGATAGTCTTTCCTTCATTGGAGTTAACACAATAGTCTTTATTTATATTCTATCTTTAATCATATTCTTCACATTATTTATTTCATAGTATATTTGTATTGTTCATATCATTGTGAAATTAAAATATAATTGGTCTTGAAGTCAAAATCATGAAAATAGAATTTTAAGAACATTATTGCAATGATCTAGAAGACATTGTCAAATAAAGAAATTTTTAAGAATATTTTTTTTCTCACCATAAGTGGGAAAATTGTGCAATAATGAAAACAAAAGAATATTTCTTTTTTCTCACCCGAAGTGAGAAAATGATATGAAAAGTAAAAAAATAAAATAATTTTCACCATAAGTGAAAATTTTACCAAAACGTGAAAAAGAAAATAATTGATAAAGAAATAAATATGATATAAATATTATGTTTTATCCTTTGGTATAAATAAGAGTATCATCGGAAGTGGAAAAATTTTGTCAAGATCATTGTTGTAATATTAAATGATATTTGGGATATTCATAAAAATTATGGATAGTGAAACGGTCCCTAAATCTTTTTAGGTTTACGTGTGATTTTTATAAATGGTTGAGTTCTCTACTTTTGTAATTTGGTATTGTTCTTAATCAAATTGACTGAAATAATTGTCATACTATGTGATTGAATCTGCGTATTGTTTTATTAAATTTTAAAGAATTTGACTTTAAATCTTATTGATAGAATTGATATTATTTATTTTCATAATGTTATGTGTCCATTATTTTAATTAGTGGATATTTCATTCAATTATAATTTGTATAGGAATGATAAAATTTAATAAAAACATGATCAACTTTTATTTCCTTAATTTTTTCGATATAGTATTTATAAGGAAAATAATTTTCTTAATTTTTAACATTATTTTTCTCTTTAAAGTCAACCTAGCAATGACATAAATATATTTTTATACATAATTTTTTTAGAAAATATTTTATCATTTTGTTATTAATTATTATAAAGATTCATTTTTTTTAAATAAGAGAAAGACATAAACATTAAAGAGTTATGGTTTTTTTAAAAGAATATACGATTGTATTGTATCATTCATTTCCTAAAATGATAAAATAAAGCGTTAATGAGATATGTCTTTTAAATATTTTTTTTGTATGAAACATTTATTTTTAGATAATATACATGAGATGATATAAAAATATTAGTATAGATTTTGACATTAATTTGATGTATGATGATACATAGCAAAAATGTCATTTTTACAATGATTTAGTACATTTTTCATACATCTAATTTGCTCAAGAAGTGGCAATATTTAAAATAAAAAAAAGTTAAGAAATATCCTAAGTTGGTTTATTATCTCTTGAAGACTAAAACAAAATATTGAGATTTTTTTATGCAAGAGATCATTTTAACTAGCATTATTTAATTCTTTGAAGTGAATGTTCTAATGTATTAGTTTTTGTCTTCTCATATTCAATAATGCAAGAAGTTAATGTTATATGGTACTACAAATATAATTGAAGGCTCCGAAAGAACTAATATATTATTATCAAAAGAAACGAAGTTACATATTAAAAATGCATTATATTCTTCTAAGTCTTACAGAAACTTATTAAGTTTCAAGGACATTCGTTTAAACGGGTTCCATATTGAAACAAACAAGGGAGATAATGTAGAATATCTTTATATCATGAAATTCCACTTAAATATAAAGGAAGTATTGGAAAAATTATCTGTTTTCTCCTATGGACTGTATTGTATGTATGTTAATACAGTTGAAACACATATACTATTATAAATTAGAAGTTTACAAATCAAAATAAATTTGAGGTTTGACATAATCAATCGGGTTACCCTAAGACTATTGTGATGCGAAAAATAATTGAAAATTCATGCGAACATTTATTGAAGAGCTAGGAGACTCTCTAATCAAATATTTTCTCATGTACTGCTTGTTTTCAAGGGATGTTAATAATTAGACTATCACCAACAAAATTTGAGAATGAAGCTATCTTATTTTTAGAACGGATACAGGGTGATATTTGTGGATCAATACACCCCCATGTGGACCATTTAAATATTTTATGGTTTTAATTGATGCATCAACAAGATAGTCACACGTTTATTTATTATCAACTCGCAACCACGCGTTTGCGAGATTATTAACTCAACTAATTAGATTAAGAACTCATTTTTCTCATTATCCAATTAAGAAAATTCGTTTGGATAATGTTGGTGAATTCATATCTCATACTTTTAATGAGTATTGTATGTCTATTGGAATTGATATTGAACATCCAGTAACACATGTTCATACACAAAATGAACTTGCAGAATCATTCATCAAACCTTTAAAACTAATTGTAAGACCATTACTCATGAGATCAAAACTTCCAATGTCAACTTGAGGGCATGCAATCTTACATGTTGCAGTATTAATTCGCATCAGGCCAATAAGTTATCACATTCTCTCGTTTACAGTTGGTTTTTGGTGAAGTACAATCCAATATTTCTCATTTAAGAATCTTTGGGTATGTTATATATGTTCCAATTACCCCCCCCCCCCCCCTCAAAAAATTAAAATGGGCCTTTAAAGAATGTTGGAAATATATGTTGGGTATGAATTTCCATTTATAAAAAAATATCTTGAATCATTAACAAGAGATTTATTTATGGCTCGATTTGGCGATTTCCATTTTAATGAGTTGATTTTTCCAACATTAGGGGGAGAATATAAATATATAGAAAAAATATTAGTTAGAATGAATTATCATTATCTCATCTTGATCCTCGTACAAAACAATATGAACTGGAAGTTCAAAAGATAACTCATATACAAAATCTAGCCAATCAATTACCAAGTGTATTCACAAATTCAAAAGGGGTGACTAAGTCATACGTACCAGCGGCTAATGCTCCAATAAGAGTCTAAGTCCATGTTGGACAATCTAATACTGCAAACGAGTCATAAATATGCCTGATAGACCAATTAGTTCCAAGAATAAGAATCTTCAAATAAAAAAGGGGGCTAAAGAGCAAAATAATCAAATTGAGGATGTAAAAACTCAAAAAGATTCATCTAACATAACTAATATTCTAGTTCCAGAAGAAACTCAAGTACTTGAAATTATTGAAAATGAAGAGATCTCAACAAATTATGTCATAAATGAAATACGATAGAATCAAAACAACGTCAATATTAATGACGTGTTTGCATATAATATAGCACTAAATGTAATAAATGATATTGAGGATCCAGAACCAAAGTTCATCAATGATTTTCCACAAAGAAATGATTTGTCAAAATGGAAAGATGCAATTGAGGCAAAATTAGACTCGTTTGCTAAGCAAAAAGTTTTTGGACCAGTAGTATGTACACCAAAAGGTGTAAAACCAATTGAATACAAATGAGTTTTTGTGCAAAAATGAAATGAAAATGGTGAAATTGTGAGATACAAAACAATACTAGTTTTGAAGAGACATATTCACCTGTAGTGGATGCAAGTACTTTTCGATATTTAATTAGTTTGGTTGTACATGAAAAACTTAATTTACACCTAATGGATGTAGTTACAACATATTGATATGACTCTCTTGATGTTGACATTTATATGAAACTCCTAAAAGGATTTAATTTGTCTAACGATGCAATTTTTAGAGAAAATTATTTAATCAAGTTGAATAAGTCCTTATATGGGCTAAAACAATCAGGTCGTATGTGGTATAATCGACTAAGTGAATATTTGACACAAGAAAGATATAAAAATGATCCAATTTGTCTGTGTATATTTATAAAAAGATCTGAAAATGAATTTGCCATAATTATAGTTTATGTAGATGACATATACATCATTAGAACTCCTCAAGAGCTTTCGAAAGCAATAGATTACTTAAAGAAAGAATTTGAAATGAAAAATATAGGAAGGACAAAGTTTTGTATAGGATTGCAAATTAAATACTTAGAAAATGAAACTTTTGTGGATCAAGAAACTTATATAATAAAGGCGCTTAAAAAGTTTTAGGCTAAAAACCTATTTTGGTCCCTTATAATAATTGTTTGTTTCAATTTAGTCCCACTTTTATTTTTTGTCTCAATTTGGTCCCTCATAAGTTAATTGATTTCAATTTGGGACTTCCGTCCAAATTATTTAAACGGAGTTAACTGTTGGCAACGTGGATGTCACGTAGATGATACGTGGATACCACGTGGATGCCAAATTTTGTGAAAATACCTGGAACTAGAACGGTCCGTTCTGGATGCACTCTTGGTGTGTTAATTTTGCATCTGAAACGGGTCGTTCTAGATGCAAAATTAACACACCACCAGTACATCAGAACAGTCCATTCTGAAATCAGAACGGGCCGTTCTGGTTTCAGAACGGGCCGTTCTGGATTCAGAACGGCCCGTTCCAAGACTGAGAATAGAATATTCTTTGTTAATTTTATTAAAAAATATAATAATTTTGAAAAATATTTTTTTATGGTAAAACTTTTAAAATTATTTATTTTTATAAAATATAATTGTCTTATAAATATAGTAATAACTTTTTCTTTTTCTCTTTCTGTCTGAAGAAATATTTAAGTGTCACTTTATAATTTTTTGCAACTTATTTAAAATTAAAGGAATAAAATGATAAAAATTAATAGGATAAACATAATAAAATTATTAATTTATTTTCTTTTAGTGTCCTCTAAATTTTTTCATTCATTTAAAACAAAAATATTTTATATGTTAATTTGAATTAATTTAACGAAGTATGATATGATTTTTAATTTTTTAAATTTTTTTTTATAAATTTGATCTATACATGAAAAACTTTTTAATTTAACAATTAGATATAACAACATAATTAAAATATAATTAATAATATATATTTTATAAAATTATTAATATTTTATATATAAAAAAAAAAGAATGAAAAAAATTTTAGTGGGGGCAAGTGCCCCCACTATGATTAACTTAGATCTATCCCTACATATGGTTGTGGTGAAATGTTAATCTTGTGTATCCTCTTCCTTTACTTCAGGTTCTACCTCTTCAAGAACAGGTTGTTGTTGTTGGGGTACATCGTTAATGACTTAAAAAAAATACTATGTTATTTCATCTTTTACTGTATAGTGTCAATTTGGTAGTAAGTGGTTCACTCCAGTTTGAAATGAAATAAAATCTACTACCATTGTCTTTAGTGATACATTACATTGTCCTTAATAATACATTGTATAGCCTAACTGTTTAGTAATTGAAGTTATCAATTTTCATTGACAATATTTCCAAATTCAGTGTTTGAAATGCTTTGTACCTTGGGTCTTTTTCCCTCCATGATTCACAACCGTGAACTATAATCATTGATCATTTATGCTGAGCAGTCTGGAACTAGAACGGTCCGTTCTGAAACCAGAACGGCCCGTTCTGGTTGCATTTTTAGTGTGTAAATTTTGCACCTGGAACGAGCCGTTCCGGATGCAAAATTAACACACCAAAAGTGTAACCAGAACGGCCTGTTCTGGTTTCAGAACGGGCCGTTCTGGTTTCAGAATGGGCCGTTCTGGTTCCAGGTGTTTTCAAAAAACTGGCATCTACCTATGCATCCACCTATGCATCCACGTGGCATCCACGTGCCCACACAGTTAACTCCGTTTAAATAATTTGGACGAAAGTCCCAAATTAAAACCAATTAATTTATTAGGGACCAAATTGAGATCAATTAATTTATTTGGGACCAAATTGAGACCAAAAATAAAAGTGTGACTAAATGAAACAAACAATTATTATAAGGGACCAAAATAGGTTTTTAGCCAAATTTTTATATGGATAAATCACATCCATTATGCACTCTCATGGTTGTAAGATCTTTAGATGTTAACAAAGATCCATTTAGACCCCAAGAAAATGATGAAGAAATACTTGGTCCTAAAGTACCATATATCAGTACTATAGGAGTACTAATGTACCTTGCTAATTATACACGACCTGATATAGCATTTGTTGTTAATTTGTTAGCAAGATATAGTTTTTCACCTATACAAAGACATTGGAATGGAGTTAAACAAATCCTTCTTTATCTTAGAGGTACAATGAATATGGGGTTATTATATTCAAATATTCATAAACCATAACTAAATGGTTATGCAAATGTAGGTTATTTGTCAGATTCTCATAATGGTAAATCACAAATAAGATATTTGTTTATAAGTAATGGTACAACCATTTCATGACGATATGTAAAACAAACCATATCAGCCACTTCGTCTAATCATGTTGAAATTTTAGCATTACATTAGGCAAGTTGTGAATGTGTTTGGTTAAGATATGTGATTCAACACATACGGGAAACTTGTGGCTTATCTTCTGGAAAAATAACATCGATAGTTATATATGAAGATAATGTGACATGTATTACACAATTGAAAGATGAATACATAAAGAGAGATAGAACAAAACATATTTTATCGAAATTCTTTTTTACTCATGATCTTCAAAGGAATGGTGATATAAATATTCAACAAGTCCACTCAAGTGACAACCTAGCAGATCTCTTACAAAGTTACTTCCAAGAAATTTTTTTGAACAATTGATACACAAGATTAGACTCCGTTGTCTTAAAAATTGTATACATAAGGGGGAGAAATAAATATTTACGAATGATATACTATTTTTCCTCCACTAGGTTTTTATCCCATAGGGTTTTTCCTAGTAAGGTTTTTAAAGAGACACATTTTAAATATTGGATATCCAAGAAGGAGTGTTATGAATAATAACTAGTGGCTCAATTAGTGGATGCTAATATTCACTATCAATTATTACCATTTATATTTTCATTATGTATTATTTTCTTTTTATGTAATTGTTCAACTACCACATGTACTTATAAATAGGTTAATCTTCCCCCAAAGATAATACATCAGTTAGATTATTTTCTCTATCTTATATTGCCTTATTTGTTCTCTCTACTTTTTTTTTTGTTTTATAACACAAATAATTTATGCAAGAAAGTGGATTATTTTCATTAAGAAAGTATGTTTTTAAAAGTTTCTATTTTTAACAATCTACTATACAACTTACTACTAAAATTTAGTATTTTAAAGATTTTTTATTCTTAATTTTTTCCTTTCCTCTCTTTTGAATGAATATTTCATGTATAATTGATGTTTTAAAATTTGAACCAGCAATTAAGTTAATTGAGAATGATGAGTCGATGGTCAATAATCAAACTAATAAATTATAATATAATTAAATATCTAGTTTTACATTAAAATATTATGTAAAAATTATTTAAGTCACTCATGTAATAATTAAATACATTAGTTTAAACTACTAAAATTAGTCTAATGATTACAAGATTAGAGTAGAAACCTAAAAACTTAAATTTAATCTTCATCATCATCTTTATGATTTTTTTTTATAAATTAATAAAATTATTAGTTTAATGATCATTAAATTCAAACTTTCATCGACACTTGAAATGTATAAATATAAGTAATTTTGATATTTTACTTAAAAGATACAAATATTATTTTATTTGTGTTCACTCCATTTATAATAAAAAAATATTCATATATTTAAAATTCTTTAAGAAAAGTTATTTGATTAAAATTTTTCATTCAGTATTTTGTTAATGGAAAAATTCTCATTCAAACACACTATAAATTTGTAAAATAATATCACTTTAGTCCTTAAAATTAATAAGATTAAAAAAATTACAATTATAATTTATCACTTATATTTTCTTTTATATAATTGCAAAGGAAACAAAAATTATACATCTGTGTGAAGCACCAGAAATCAATGTCTGCTACGTACCATTCAAACAGAATATAAACATTACATAGTCCACGCCGCATCACAATTTGACAATCAAGGGAAAATAATAGTTTAAAAATTATTTAAACATTCCATGGTCCATGCCGCATCTCGCAGGTCGTGGTTTATCCATTCAACATGCTTTTCCTGCGAGTGCAATATTCTCAACCTCGTCCTTCCTAAAACAGGACTACAATAAATGGTACAGTTTATCAAAATGGCAACCTCAAGGTACATTACTCGCACAATCCCGGGCATACAGTATACACTATATGACCAAAAAGATTTTGAAGAGTTTATCAGCATGAACATCCACCCCTCTGCTCATTCTCTGGAACCGCTGCCTCAGGAATCCCTTGAAAATATCTGCAATTGAAATTGAAACAAACAGTTCTGAAGTCAGTCCGCAAATATCTCAATCTGGAAATAAGAAAACGCCAAAATAGAGTACGACATGAGACTCCAAGGAATAAAATTTAGTACGTACATATACATATTAAATAACCAATGAAGGAATATAGAATAGAACGATCATATTTATCTATTTTAAGGGATCTAGAAAAGAGTACACAAAAAAGAGGATCGGTGATATCTATCAGCAGATGGGAAGTGCTTGACTGACAGTCACCACTGCTTGCATCATGTTCTAACCTTGTTGTTTGACAAATGGTATCTCGGTACAAAGCTCCCTAGCCACTAAACCCCGTGACAAGGGTTGTGTTGGAATCAGAAAAAAAAAAAATATAGATATAAATAATTTGATGTGATTATTGGAAATGAAATCCTATGTTTGGAACTCGTTAAGTCGTTATGCTCGAAACTTAGTGGAAAAGGAATTTATTTAGTATCATGCTACATTTTACAGTTTTCCCCTTCTTATATAATCTCCCTCCCTCTAGATTAAAAAAAAATTCCATTCCACCTCATCTCTATTCAATAGTAGTAAGAGATTCATCAACTTAGTTATATATATATATATATATATAAAGAGGGATCTACTTAATCCAAAAATTGATAAATTTACTTCACTCAATAACTCATTTCCTACATCAAATTTCAACCATTTAACTATTTTTACTATACAGATCAAATCTGCAAATTTTTAAAATTTTTGAAAAACATAATACTTCATTATAGAACAGTGGCAAGAATTCCCAATTTATATTGGACTTGGACAAAAGGTTTATTATAAGAATCAAGTTAAAACAGAATGTCCTCCCAAAACATAAATATCCTATCATAAGAATACAGTTTTGGATACTTAATAAACTGCCAGCTGAAAATAAGAAATAATTGAGTGCAACGTATATAATTCATATTTTTTAAACAGCCAGAGAAATCCCGGAGCAGAAAACCATTTGAAGACTCTATCAGACATTATGACTCCATAAAAGACCAGATAAGTTTACCATCTATTTATCACAGCATACATCAAGTTTCTTATGTCAATAACTGAACAACAAAACAAATATTGCATTTAGAAAAAGGGAAACAACAAACTTACTAAAATATCAAATGAACTGAACATTAGTTGACATTGAACCTTTAAAGACAAAAGAAGCTTAATTGAACTGAATATCATTTCATTAGCAACAAGCTCGTTACATACAGTTAACTATTTATAACAATTACAGCTACCTCATTTGTGCTTTTGGCATTGATGCAACCATTGTTAGCATGTTTGATATGAAACAGTCATGATAGCTACTATCACATACATCCACGTATATGGGAAACATATAAGTGAGAGCAGTTATCATGAGAAGAGAAAGAACCAAATCTTGATCCTGACATTAATGAATGGTTAAAATTAGAATCTAAAGGACACAATTAATTTTAGAATCTTCAAAACTTGATCTTCAATGTTGACAATTGGTTTTAGGTTCAATGTTGACAATTGGTTTTAGGTTGCTATTTGTTTAGATGGCTTCTAAAGAGTTTTCCTCACAATTACTTTCTTTAGACACACATTGACTTGAAAGAGAATTTGCTATAGATGATTGGATTTTTTCATAATAGTTTCCTCAAAATTAGCAGTATCATCCAAAACAATGTCTTCAATACATATTTGTAATCTTTCCATTATTTTTAGAATCTTCACAATTTGCTATTCAATGTTGGTTGCAGCTGCAGGTGGTCAACCCCTAATCACTTGCCCACCCCCCACCCCCACAAAATAAAAAATAAAAAAAAATTAGCCATGCTACACAGCCTAACTAACTGTTAAAAATTGATGGGTTGACCTTCCCATCAGTTGAATAAAAATAGGCAGTTGAGACACCATTGGGCTAGGTTGACCTGTTTTACCATCTAGAAATCATGCATCATATCCAAATGGAAAACTGCTTCCAAAAGACTAACTTCCATTGTTCTTTTTGGCCAAGCAAAGACGAAAGCCAAAGTTAAAAGAAAGCTAGTTTCATATGTTTTACTTTTACCTACAAAGTTCCACCCCAAACTCCAGATTCAAGCTTCTTTTTTGTCTTATTAATGCCCTTCTATAAGAATCCACTTTGTTTTGAAAGATTTGAAGATAGATATTCTCATGGAAAGACATTACAAAGACAATACAAGTTGACCTAATAGGTGAAGATGCAACTATAAAGTAGTTCCATGAATAAGATATATATATATATATATATATATATATATATATATATATATATATATATTGGTTCAAAAATTGAGTGCAAAAAGAAAATTGGGGAAGGTGACAAAAGCATTGAGCATTTCTATTCTTTATTTCTATTAGTTTCAATGCTATTACTTTATTACAAAAAAAAAAAAAAAGTTCAGTTAGAAAAATAAAATAATATGATTAATCTATTTGCAATTATTATGACACGCAAAAGAAACGTCATCATGTTTAGCAAATTATCTTCCTAAGCAATCTGCAACTAGAAAATATTATAAAGAGAAGTAACCCAAAAAAAAAAAAAAAATAGGAGAAAGGCTTCTATTGCATAAATCATTAGCATTGACTCCGCCAGATGGGAGCAGGTTTAGGAATTTCTTTATAAGATACAGATAGTATGACTCCGTAGAATGGAGCCCAAAAATATAAAAAAAAAATTCAACTTAGAGCCTTTCCAAAGATCTTAGTGGCAATAGCAATTTTCAGAGCCTTTGAAGATGGTTGGAAAATTACTTTGACATATTCTTTCGTATGTTTAGCCGCTAATTAGGGAAGTTTTATTTTAGACAACTTTTGATAAGATTATTCTCCAAAGTAATTACTGTTTTACATAAAATTCAGATACAGTAAAAAAAAGTTACATTTAGTCAAAAACTTAAACAAAAAACAGTAGTATGTGCCAGGTGAACCATCTGCTATTTCTAGCACTAACTGACATTCCAACAGTGAGTGCCTGTAAATTTACATGCTAGTTGTATATTAATCTTAAACCACAAGCAGTACTAGCATTAGAGACAATAAATAAAACAAACATAACCTTATCCTTATTAAACAAATAAGAGGTTCACATATATAAACATTTCTGCAACTTAATAAATTCATGAATCATGATAATAATACTATTTCTTTGGCTAACTTCAATCATATAATACTACAACATATATTCATATCATAATGTTTATCTGCATGCAAATCCAAAGCAAAAACTTACATGTCTTGTTCACGCTCATTGGCTAGAGCAGCCTTGGCAATACACAGGAATGCAGCATCAACATTGTAATCCTCTTTTGCAGATGTTTCAAAGTAGGGAATATTCCCTTTTGAAGCACACCAATCCTTTGCTTTCTTCTCAGAAACCTGCGTTTAAGATAAGTAAACATTTTACATTTACACAGACAAAATAAGGAAACTTAGAAGCATAATATTATCTGCCTAGTGCCTACCACTCGACTATTCCCTCCGTCAATGTCGATCTTGTTTCCAAGCAAAATAAATGGAAAAGTCCTCGGATCAGGAGGGTTTGCCTGCACCACAAGGAGAACATAAGTCTGAATAGAAAACCCATCTAGCATAGTCCAATATTGGTAGGCTATGAAGCACGGATACTTCAATTTGTTTCACGTATCCGTATCCGACACGATACTCTTGGATACTTCACCGATACGTGTCAATGAAGTATCCTAGCCTTTAAAAATATTATAAAAATTTTATTTAATTTTGATACTTTCAGATACTTCACCGATATTTATTAGTGATACGTATCAATAAAGTGTTCAAATTTTTGAAAAATTATGAAATATCCATTACAACTAAATAAGATATATAAACATGTTTAATATAGAAACATAGAATTATTGGTCCTTGATGAACACGTATCTTACAAGTATCGTATCCTATATATTTTTAAATATCGTATCACCGTATCGGATACGTGTCGTATCCGATACGCATATCGTATCGGTGCATCATAGTTGGTAGGTCATACATAAGAGTGAGACAGATCCATTCAATTGGAAGGCAAATCAAAAGAACCATTTGTCAACATCACGAGCACAAGCTAGATAAGAGTCAAACCAGTAAGAGATAGAGCATCTAGAAAAGGACAAGAACAACCTGTTTGAGAAACTCCTCATGCCAGTTGTCAAGGGTATCAAACGACTTCATCACATTCACATCATAAACCAGAACACAGCAATCCGCCCCTCTATAAAACGCAACCCCGAGACTTTGGAATCTCTCTTGACCAGCAGTGTCCCATATCTACCAATCAAACACAACAACACATTGGAACACAACACAATTTCCACAACAACCTCAAAACAGAAAAATACAAAAGAATACTGAAATACCGTTGAAATAGGAAACGAAACCCACTTGTAGAGTGACAAGTCTGTCGTCAATCTGAAGCTCTTTAGTGACAAAATCAGCTCCAATGGTGGCCTTATATTGCTGACTAAACTTCTTGTGCACGTATCTACGGAGTTAGTTAAGGTCCACACATGGCTAAATTCCAAAAATAAAAATAAAATCATGAAATGAAATTAACCTAAAACGCAAAACTGATAAACTTTACAGATGCACTAATCATGAAAAATCATTATAAATGAAAGTGAATCTGAAAAGCGGTGACATAGTGCGAGGCGAGTGGCGCGTGAGGATACTGATTCATCAACGAGGTTTTTCCCACCCTGGCAATGGCAATGAAGGGATTAGATGGTGCGTTTCCGAAAACGGTGTTGCAGGGAAAATCCAGAGAACGTACCCGCTATCGCCGAGGACAATGACCTTGAGCAGGGTTCGTCTGCGCAACGACATAGCTGCTTACGGTGGGGGCGCGACCTTTGATTGATTCCTTCGCTTCTTTATTGAGGGATTTGATTCGGAGTCAACTGCGAGCGCAAAAGGGGAAAAGGGACGCCATTTTCGATCGCTTTCTGCACTGTTATTGTACCCAACGGATTTCCCCCAAAAACAATAATAACAAAAAACGATAAACAATTCTTTTCTTTTCTTTTTTTATGAATTTTATGGACTCCAAATAAAAAAGGCTCACTACAAATTCTTAACGAGTTTGTGTATTTGTCGCTACGTGAATGCCTAACTTTTAATTATGGATTATTTAGGAGTTAATTTTAGAGTTTTTATATAAAGTTTAAATAGATTAAAAGATAAAATTAGTTAATTAAGACGCCGATGAGAGGTAGAGTTACAATCGTGCACGAATGATGCCACATTGTGGGGCTGATCTATCAGATCTAAATCAATATCAGGCTGAGTTGTTTAGAAAAAGAAAAAGGAAAAACATCATAATACACCGCGGAGATTCCACGTAATTATTTAGAACTTTTGTATAGCAATTGTTACGTCTAACAATAATACATTAATTCGTCTTGTTATCATAGGGGTATGCCCGAATGGGGTAGGGGGTTTGGATTTAAATTATTTTATGATCGATCGAGTTAAATTAATTTTTATGTTCTTATATTTTTTTTAAAAAATTTAATTAAGTCTTTGAAGATAAAAATATCTTCAAAAGATTCTTATAATTTAATTTTTCAATTAAATCATTTAGTTACATACAATTACAATTCTCTTAATTAAATCGGATAGTGTGAGATGTCAGTTATTTTGTAGTATAATTTATTTTTATAAACACGTAATTTCTTCACAATAAATTATATGAGAATACATGATCGAATATAGCTATAGTCTTTAACGTCATTATTAACATTTGAAGCCCTAACTAACTCATGGTGCTTAGGAATGTAGCTGGGTACAGATAATTTGCAAACTTAAACTGATCCAAATCAATTTAATAAATTTAGATCAAATTTTTTTAGTGTTTGAACAGACCCAACTCAACCCGATCAAAATATGACACTGTATGGATTGGATAATAGAATTAATGTTTTCAACCTATTATTGACCCACCCAACCCGTCATATATTATTATTATTATTATTATTATTATTATTATTATTATTATTATTATTATTATGTTTAAATGATCATTTACTTAGGATAATACTCACTGTTACTCTTACTCTTAATAATAAATTTTGTGTTTTAGATTGATAGCATTATAACAATATAGTATATTTATTTTAAATTAATTAATGTTGATTTTTTGAGTTGATAATAATGTAATAAAATTAATAATTTATTTTAGAATTTAATTTGTATCATTGTTTGCTTTATAAGTTGATAACATATCAAATGATTTACATCTATTTTAAAATATTTAAATTTTTACAAAAAATAAATTAATATAAATATACTGACCCGATTAACCTAATTCAATCCATTTGTGATTGGGTTGGATTGGATTGGATTTTAAAAAAATTGCACAAATCCAATCTAACCCAACGTAATAAATTTTGATTAGATTGGTTCCCAGGTTTATCCAAACCCGATATAACCTACCTTGCTTATACCCTAGATATTAAAACTTAGTAGTTTTACATTTACATATAATGTACTTGTTAAGTTGTTAAGTTTCTGTTTTGTTAAGTTTCTATTATCACATACTCATAAGTGTTCTTAGGTTGTTACGTTGTTATTTTATTATTTTTACGTGCCTATTTTATCGCTTTACAGTATGGCACTTTCAGCTTTGTCGTTATTGTAAAGGTTTATATAAGCCACCTCTGTTTATGGAATAAATCATTCTCTCGTTGCATCATTTCGTGTCTTGTATACTTTGAGCTTTTACAATTGGTATCAGAGCTCCGCAAGGGGCCTGGTACAGAGTGTGATTATAGAGTGCTGTGAGAGAACCACAAAACATCCAAGTGTGAGAGTACAGTACGTGGAAAAGGGAGATGTCTACCACAGAGAGGTTCGTGCAACCGGCCATACCAAGGTTCGATGGCCATTATGACTTTTGGTCCATGACGATGGAAAACTTCTTACGAAGCAAAGAATTGTGGCAGCTCGTAGAAGAGGCCATTCCAGTGCTTGACGCCACATCCATTGAGGTTCAACGCAAGAGTGTTGCAGAGGCCACTCTAAAGGATCTAAAGGTAAAGAATTACCTATTCCAAGCTATTGATCGGGGGATTTTGGAAACCATATTAGACAAAAGTACATCGCAAGCAATCTGGCAATCCATGCAGAAGAAATATCAAGGCTCAACAAGAGTAAAACGTGCTCAACTTCAAGCACTATGCCGTGAGTTCGAGCTTTTAAGTATGAAAGAAGGGGAGAAAGTAGATGCATACCTAGAACGCACTCTCAGTATAGTCAACAAGATGAAATCAAATGGTGAGAAAGTAGATTCTAGCACGGTAGTTAGCAAGATACTTTGATCGCTAACTGCAAAATTCAACTACGTGGTGTGTTCCATTGAGGAGTCTAGCGACTTAAGCACCCTCAGCATTGATGAACTTCATGGCAGTTTGCTTGTCCATGAACAAAGAATGCAAAGTCTTCAACCAGAGGAACAAGTATTGAAAATCACTTATGATGACCGATCTGGAACAAGCTGTGGCCGTGGTCGTGGATACAGTCGTGGCCGGGGGAGAGGTCGAGGCCGACAACCATTAAACCGAGCACTCATTGAATGCTTTCACTGTCACAAGCTCGGCCACTTTCAGTATGAATGTCCCGAGTTTGAAAAAAAGGCTCACTACGCAACATTTGACGAATCAAAAGAAGCAGAAGATGAGCTATTACTAGCAACATATGAGGAGATGCCACAATCTGTCCAAGAGGAACACTGGTTTTTGGATTCCGGCTGCAGCAATCACATGACCGGAAACAAGCTTTGGTTTACAAAAGTGAGCGAAGAGGGATTTAGTCGATCTGTTAAACTCGGAAACAACACAACAATGGTTGTCACTACGAAAGGTAGCATTCGAATTCAAATTAATGGCACCTCTCATGTCATCACCAATGTTTACTATGTTCCAGAGCTTAAGACCAATCTCTTAAGTCTAGGGCAACTCCAAGAGAAAGGTTTAGCTGTTCTATTTCAAAATGATACATGCAAAATATACCATCCAGATCGAGGACTGATTCTTCACACCAACATGAAAGGTAACCGAATGTTTTATCTGACAGCTTCGATGACTTCTCAACCTCTCAGGTGCCTTCAAACTGAGGACTCTTCAGACAGGGAAACACAATTGTGGCACAAACGCTTTGGACATCTCCATTTTAAAGCACTAAACATACTTGCGAATAAGCAAATGGTGATCAGTCTGCCACAAATGAAACTTCCTCAAACACTATGCACTACATGTCTTGTGGGCAAGCAACATAGAGACACTATACCAAAGCAAAGCTCATCGAGAGCTTCAGCAAAACTTCAATTAATTCATGTTGATGTCTGTGGTCCGATCTCACCTGCCTCACACAACAACAAAAGGTACATATTAAACTTCATTGATGATTACTCACGTAAAACTTGGGTCTATTTTTTACATGAAAAATCTGAGACTTTCACTGCATTCAAAAGTTTTAAAGCCTGTGTTGAGAAGGAAGCGAACACCCACATCACTTGTCTCAAAACAGATCATGGTGGTGAATTCACATCCAAGGAGTTTGAGAATTTTTGCACACAACAAGGCATCACTAGGAAATTGACAGCTGCCTACACCCCTCAACAAAATGGAGTTGCAGAACGCAAGAACCGCACCATCATGAACGTTGTACGAGCTATGTTACACGACAAGCAGGTCCCAAAACCCTTTTGGCCTGAAGCGGTGCGTTGGTGCATACATGTTCAAAATAGAAGTCCCACTTATGCCATTGATCAGCGAACCCCAGAGGAGATATGGAGCGGAATCAAACCACGAGTTGATTATTTTCGAACATTTGGTTACATTGCTCACGTGCACATTCCAGATCAAAAAAAGAAACAAGCTTGATGACAAAAACCACCCGTGTATTCTGCTGGGTATAAGTGACGAATCTAAAGCATACAAACTATTTGATCCTGTTATGAAGCGTGTAATCGTGAGTAGGGACGTGGTGTTTGAAGAAGATAAAAGCTGGAATTGGAATGAAAACACATAAAGAAGCAAAAGTGAAGTTCTAGATTGGGAAAATGAAGCAGTCACAGTAGACCCAGTAAATGAAAATGCAGAATCTACATCACATGAAATAACAACTAGTGATGAAGAAGTACACAGATCAGCTTCCAATTCAGAACACGTTGATTCCTCAACAGAAGTTTTGGCTCCAAGATCACGAAGACAACCTGCGTGGTTGTCTGATTACGACACCACTTTTCCAGTAGAAGAGGAAAGCTTACTGGCACTAGTGATGACTGAGTCTAGAGATCCCTAGTCATTCAAAGAGGCTTGTACAAATCAACAATGGAGAGAGGCTATGGATGCAGAGATGAAGGCAATAAAAAGGAATCATACGTGGGAACTTGTGAATCCGCCAGAGGGGGTAACAACCATTGGTGTCAAGTGGATTTTTAAGACCAAGTTTAATGAAAGTGGCCACATAGAGAAGTACAAGGCTAGACTAGTGGCCAAAGGCTATGCTCAACGATTTGGAATAGATTATACAGAAGTTTTCACCCCAGTTGCAAGACTTGACACCGTGAGACTGATATTAGCTCTAGCTGCTCAAAATGCATGGAAAGTAATGCAACTTGATGTCAAGAGCGCCTTCTTACATGGTGAGCTTCAGGAAGAAGTGTATGTCCAACAGCCTGAAGGTTTCATCAAGAAAGGAAAAGAAGATCACATCTACCGTCTCAAGAAAGCACTATATGGGCTTAAACAAGCTCCAAGAGCTTGGTATAGCAAGATCGAAGCTTACTTTGCAAAAGAACGCTTTGAACGATGCTCCAGTGAACACACCTTGTTCACAAAAAGGATTCATGATAATATTCTGATTGTCAGTCTCTAAGTTGACGATTTGATTTTCACTGGCAATAGCAAAGACATGTGTGACGAATTTAAAAACTCAATGAAGGCAGAATTTGATATGACCGACTTAGGCCATATGAGACACTTCCTTGGAATCGAAGTTATACAAAGTAACACAAGAATCTTCATTTGTCAAAGACAATAAGCTCAATATGTACTAGCTCGATTCAACATGACTGAAAGCAACTCAGTGCGAAATCCAATTGTACCAGGCACAATACTCTCCAAGGATATTGAAGGTTCTGCAGTCGACGCTACCAAATTCAAACAAGTCGTTGGGAGCCTCATGTATCTAACAGTGACCCGACCAGATTTAATGTTTGGAGTAAGTTTAAATAATCGATACATGGCAAATCCAAAAGAGTCACATTGGGCTGCAGCAAAACGAATATTAAAATACCTCAAAGGAACCCTCGAATATGGTATATCTATCAAGGGAAAACAAAGACTGGTCTCATGGCTTATAGCGATAGCAACTATGCAGGTGACTTAAACGATAGAAGAAGTACCTCTGGAGCAGTGTTTTTGATTGGAAATGGAGCAGTTTCGTGGATGTCAAAAAAACAGCCTGTGGTTGTAACATTCCGAATTTTTCTACTAATACTACGAATAATTATTATTTATTTTTGTATTTATGAAGATTATTTCCTTATAATTATTGTGATTAATTAAATGGGTTTAATTGAAGTTTTAAAGGTTTTTAATAATAATCATTTATGAAAATTATTTTATATAATATTATTAATTATGATATTTTGTTATAATTATTATTTGAAGAAAATCATCTTTTAAATTGTTTTGATATTTTATTTTAATTTGATATATATATATATATATATATATATATATATATTATTTATTTATTCATTAACTAATAATCCTGGATTTTCATAGCTTTGGAACGGGCCGTTCCACTTTTGGAACGGGTCGTTCCACTTTAGGAACGGGCCGTTCCGAATCAGGCATGCGTGGGTAAAATTTTAACCCAGAACGGGCCGTTCCACTTTGGGAACGGGCCGTTCCGGATGTGATTTTAAAAGAACAAAGTTTGACTTAGAACGGGCCATTCCACATTGAAACGGGCCATTCCGGAAACCCCAGAACGGGCCGTTCTGGTTTTGGAACGGGACGTTCTGGGAAAGGCTTTTGTACCTATTCGGTGTGCCCAGAACGGGCCGTTCCGGATTCGGAACGGGCCGTTCTGGTCGCGGCCTGATGCCTATAAGTAGAGCGTTTTGCACTCTTTAAAATTCATTTTCTTCATTTTCTAATTTTTTTCCTCCTTCCTCTCTGAAGACGAAGGGGAACCTAGAGGGGGCGACCAACAAGATTCAGCTCCTACTTATCGAGGTAAGGGAGGGAGTGAGAAACCTCGCTCTGGGTGTGGGATTGTATGCTGGGTAGTGGGATTGGCCCCCAATCCTGTGTTTGCTGTATTTTTATGTATGCTCATGTATGAGGGGTTTCTCCCAATTGTATCTGTTTTGTTTATTATTTTTCTTATATGCAATTACTTGTATGACTTGAGATCTCTATGGGTTCCTATGGGAAACCCTATGAGAAAACAGGTAAAATATGAATGTTTTCTATTTTGCCTTCTGATTACTTTGTTGTGTTCCTTGTTGGATGTCATGCATGAGTATGTGGTTAATTTTGAAAATAAATATGTTTTAATATGATCTAGAGTGCTCTGTGGGTTCCTACGGGAAACCCTATGAGAAATAGGAAAAATATGAAATATTTTCTGTTTTGATTTCTGATTTTTTTGTTATATTCCTTGTTTGATGAGATGTAAAAATATGTATTTAATTTTATAAATAAATGAGTTTTGATATAAATTAAAGTGCTATGTGAAGGCTTGGTGAATATGATGAGATAATGCGATAATGTGAAATGTGATTGAGACATGAGATATGAAATGTGATAATGAAATATGATGAGATAATGTGATGATGTGATATGACCATGGGAAATGATAATGTGATATGAGAATGCATATAGTCTTGATTGACATGCATCATTTGCATAAGTGTTTTAAGGGTACGATATGGAATACACCGCCAGAGAAGGCCCCTTAGTGTAAAAGCTTTGGGGATTAGTCCTTGGGGATAGCTCGGTTTGGAAGTCCTAGTCTCGCCCATTGTGTGCATGGGATGTATCTTGCGCGGCTTAGCTATCCCGACGAGACTCTGGTAGTATATCCTTCTAGTGAGAGTGCGTAGAGGGTGTGACCCGACATGTACTCCTAGACTACTCTTCGTGTATTGCTAGCGGCAATATGCCATGTGATGTTTTACTGGCGCCACATGCATGATAATGTGAAGTCCGTGTCCATGCATGTGCATCCTTATTATTAAATGATGATAAATTACTATTTGTATGACTTGGATGATTGAATAAACTATTGTTGTTGATTGATCTATGAGGTAACTGTATTGTTTGTGTTTTGCTATCCGGTGTGCGTTCCTACACCGTGAGCCAGAGTGAGATGTTTCTCACTCCCTTCTTTTGTGTTGTTTCTCTTGTTTGATATACAGGTGATCATCAGCGTGAGGCTGAGGATGTTGGTGATGAAGCTTAGGCTTCTATGTTGGGTTTTGCTCTGATAGGACATGTGACATCGGAACATAGATAGAATTAGTTTAAAGATGTTCTTATTAAAGTATTTTGGAAAATTCAGTTTTATTTCTTTGTAATTTTACCGGCATGTTATTTGGATTAAGTTTATGAATGTGAACTCTTTACCCTTACGTGGCTGAAAATTTGATTTTCAATGATGAAAATTTTTATATTTTTATAATTACTGTATATGTATGTTGGGGTAGAGGGTGTCACAGTGGTAAGCTTATCTACCACCGAGGCTGAATACATTGCCGCAACATCTTGTGCCTGCCAGTGTATTTGGATCCAAAGAATTTTAGAACACCTTGGTTTAATAGAAAAGGAAGCAACTGAAATTTTATGTGACAAAAGCTCTACCATTCAATTATCCAAAAATCCTGTCTTCCATGGAAGGAGCAAGCATATAACAATAAGATTTCATTTTCAAAGAGACTTGGTTAATGATCAAGTAGTTCGATTAACGTACTGTTGTTCCAATGAGCAAGTAACTGACCTAATTGTAAGACCCACTTTCCTTTATTCTTCCTTTACTATTCCCCCTCACCCTCACCCTCTACTCTTGCTCTCTTTTCTCCCCATTCCTTTCAAATTTCTGATTCCCTGTGGTGGACTTGTAGTGGAAGGTGCTGATCATAGAGTAGATGGAGCTAGCTGAACCGGAGTCATCTCGCTTTCTTCTCCATTTCCTCTCTTTTCGTTGTCCCGAAGCTCGGAATCTTTGCCCGAGGTAAGGGAAGCTAGTTCTTGTGGATTTTTGGTTGCAAACAAGTTCAAGGAACTCAATTTCTGATTGATGGTTGTTGATTCTTGGTGGTGATTTGCTAAAAATGGATTTTTGGGAGTTTGGGGTTTCATTGCAAAAATTTGGGTTTTCTTGATTCTATGGTTGCATGTTGGAAATGAGAGGTTTTTCGTGATGCTTGATGGAAATGTAGTATTTTGGGCCGATTGCATGTGGGTTTTCCTGGTTATTTTGCAGGTTTTGATGAGATTTTCGAAAGTTTGAGGGTTGCTGCTGGGTATCACGCCGGGCGTAGTTCTTCGCGCCGGGCGCGTGACCATTAGAGACTTCATTTAGGCAAGCACGCCGGACGCAATGGTGAATGCGTCGGGCGGGCTTGAGGATGTGAGTCTCTGGATGGCCCTCGTTGGGCGTGGTGGAACCGTGCCGGCGCGATATCAGTGGATGACTCAAGTTTTGAGGTTCTGGTGTGGCGTTGGGCTTGGCTTTGTCTCGCCGGGCGTGGAGACTCCATGGGAGTCTCTGCCAGAGGTGGCGCTGGGCGCAATATATATTGCGCCGAGCGTGAGACTTGGAGAAAGTCTCTGCATACCCTGCGCTGGGTGCAGGTTCGTACGTTAGGCGTGTGAGATCTTGTGAGGTCTTTGCCTTCCCTCACGCCGGGCGCAATAGGTATTGCGCCGAGCGTGTTGGTCCCTGGTGCTCTCTGGTTGTGCTGCGTTGGGCGCAACCACGGGTGCGCCGGGCGCGGAGATGGGATTTTACTATATGCTAAGTTGAGTTGAAATGATTATGATGGGGTGACTAGTAGATAATGAAGTTGATGATGTTGAGTTGTGTTGTATGTTGACAAGTTGAGTTGTGTTGTATGTTGCTGAGTAGTGTTGTGTTGTAAGTTGATATGTTGAGCTGTATTAATTGTATATTGTTGTAAGTTGATATGTTGAGTTGTACAGTTGTGTTGAACTGTGTGTTGATATTGGATGTTGTAGGCCGAAAGGCTGAGTTGTTGTAGGCCAAAAGGCTGAGTTGTTGTAGGCCGAAAAGGCTGAGTTGTTGTAGGCCGAAAGGCTGAGTTGTTGTAGGCCGAAAGGCTGAGTTGATGTAGGCCGTAAGGCTGAGTTGTTGTAGGAGATCTCCGAGTTGATATGCGTGACGACGCATTGTATGCTTATTGATGATCATGTTGAAAAACCGACGGGATGTATGTTGATGAAGTGTTGATAGTTGTAGTTGTTTATATTACTTAAATCTTTCTACATGCTGTTTCTTTTTATGCTAGCTTACTGATAGACTATGACCAAGCCCAAGGAATTCAAGAGGTGATATACTAAAAGAACCAAGAGGAATGGGATGATCTTAAAGACCTTTTTCTTATGTTTGTACATATAGTAGTTCTTTTGTATAGGTTATTTTTTGCCTTTGTATTTGTGAGACACTTTACTTGCTTTTTCTAGTGTTTGTATATTGATTTCAAGGTAGGTTACTTGGAGAGTTTAACTCCATTTAACCTCCCTAGTTGATACATTCATTTTGTATTTTTTCAGTAGGTAAAAAGGGGTGACATTTAGCAATGCTTGAGGGTGTGACTAGTAATTGGGCCAGAACTGGGCCTAGGCAAAATTTTGCATATTGGACTCATTTTGCTCCTAATTTTTCATAGATTTGATTTAGCTAGGTCTCATCATCATATGATGAACCTAACTAAACCAAATCAAATATTTTTGAATTAATTCATGGAGCCAAATGACCCCAAGGCCGCCTAGCCTACTACCTTTGTTCTTGGCCGAATTTCTCATGTCTACTCTTCAAGGTTTGAAGCTTGCCTTGCAAGCTTCTAAACCTTAGTAGGGTAAGCTTCCCTTACCATGGTTCTTAAGTGAACCATGGTCAAGGTTAGCTTCTCCTACAAGCTAGCTAAACCGTGGGAGTTAAAGCTTACCTTATCATGGTTCCTAGTGAACCATGGTTAAGGTTAGCTTCTCCTAGAAGTTACCTCTCCCTATATATTTGTAAATACCTCTCTTGTACTCACTTTTGAACATTTGAGAAAGAAAATTCTGATTTCTCTCTCAAGAGTCCCTCTCCAAAACCGAATGAGAACTTTCTCTCCTAGGTTTTCTAGCAAAGTTTCTCAACTTTGCCTTGGTTCCTCAAGCTTCCTTCACAAGCTTTAGGAAGTGGCCGAACCTCCTCTAAGACTTCTCCTCCATTGAAGATTCTTCAAAGGAGTTTTCAGAGGTCTCAAAGTGTCAACCTCAAGAAGCATCACGGTCCAAGCATGGAACTATTGGAGAACATCAATTTTCTTCACCTAGCTCCATCACTTACCCCTTTGTTGTTTCCATGTGGTTGGACTGCAATGATCATACTATGTATGGGAGTAGAGCAGGGATAGGTGGTGGATAGTGGTGAGTCTGCAGCTGGTAGGCGGAGCTGACTCCTATGGATGTTTTGTTTTGTTTTGTTACGGCTACTTGATATAGTGGCTTTGGATGTATTTTGTATTCTACACTCTAACTCTAGTCGGATGTAGGACATTGTATATATTTATATTCTAGACACTATATTTATATACTCGTTCTATCCTGTCTCGAGTTTCCGGTGTACTGTGATGGTGAGTGTAGTGGCCTGTCGGGTCGTTACACATAATGACTAAAGCATTGAAGCTTGATCAGTTTGAAAAAATCCGACACATGCTTGGAGTTATAGGAGTTACTGAAATAAGCTAAAATGCAGCCATTTAGCTTACGGGAGGGAATGTTAAGTTGTTAAGTTTATGTTTTGTTAAGTTTCTGTTATCACGTACTCATAAGTGTTCTTAGGTTGTTACGTTGTTATTTTATTATTTTTACGTGCCTATTTTATCGCTTTATAGTATGGCACTTTCAACTTTGCAGTTATTGTAAAGGTTTATATAAGCCACCTCTGTTCATGGAATAAATCATTTTCTCGTTGCATCATTTCGTGTCTTGTATACTTTGAGCTTTTACAATAAGATGAATCCATATGCATGTATCAAAAAAGAAAGATAAATCCATGAGACTTTTCCATGTTGCATACCACCTTTTGACAATTTGTTTGAACAAATACCGTATTCAGACCAAGTTCCTCAAGCCAGCTTAGTGCTCTCAGCAATGGCAAAGCTTCACACACTCATGGGGGTTAGTGGTCTCAGCAACGCCACTTTTCTCATTGCATTTTATGGTATCCCTTACTGGTGGTTTCCATTGTGTTCGAGTGAGGGAATCAAATCGAGGAGGATGGGTGTTTACTTGTTGCCTAGCCTGGGTCCATTCATTGAGACTCTCCTCCACTCATTACAGATCCACACATTGACGTTCTAGAGCAGCATTGCAAACTCGAAGGTCTGTTTGGTTTCTCATTTCTGCAGGACGCAAAATCTTAATTCTTAAGTTTTGGTCAAATTAGTATTTTAAAATTAAAAATATTAAAAATAGATTAAAATAGAAGGGTGATTATCATATTAAAAGATAATTGACATATCACATTATCAATTATATAAACCGACAAAATTGTAATGACTATAGAGATTGAATGATTTAAAAAAGAAAATCAAAATATAAAGATCTTTTAGAGTGGTTTTAACCATAGGGACCAACAATTAAAACAAAACAAAAAACGTACTGGGAGATTAAATATAATTGGATTGAGTTAATTCAAATTTGATTTTTTTTTTATCTATTTCATTCAACTCATTCCAACTATAATTGACTTGGGTTAAGTAATTTAGTTAAATAATATATTTATAAAATTTAAAAATATATAAAAAGATAAGAAATTAGTTCAAATTTTAATACATGTCTCAATTAGTTACAAGTGACATTATAACATGATGCACATCATACACAATACTAATAAGAAAAATATAATGTCTCAAACAAACAACACTAAATCAATAATAATTATTTGAATAACATAATAAAATTTAACAAACTAAAATTGAAGAGGTGACTATGAAATGAAATTATTTTTCTTTGATTATTAGATTGTTAATCCAAATATTAATTGATGTATTATTTACGTCAAATTCTATGTGTTTTATATGGTATATATGAGATAATTATTTTTTATTACTATTACATTCGTTCAGATTAGCAATCCTAACTCAATGATAATTTAGTAAAACAAAAAGTGTTTAACTCGATTCAATAATTCAACCTTCAACAACTTTAAATGTAGAATTGGATTAGGATAAATCAGGTTTACATGCCAATCCCAATCCACTTCTGCCTATCTTATTCAATTATTTAAAATGGCTTTGATTTTTTAAATTTTATTTTCAAAATAGAAAGTATTTTTTTTTTTGGTGTTGTGAAATAGAACGTATTTAAATCAAATGTTTTGTTTTAATTCTTTTTAAAAAAATATTTTTTATTATATTTTAAAAAAAATTATGTCTCGTGTCAAAATTATGAAAACTAGTTTATAGTATGCTTAGTCAATATTATGAATATTTCTTTTATATAGTTATAATTTATAATAAACAAATATTCTTAAATATTTAGATTATATTAAAATTAAATTTTATTATAAATAATTTGTTAAACATATAAATTATATTTTAAATTTATAATAACTAATTTATATTATGATATCAGATATTTGTAATTATTAATGTTTTTTAAAATATTAGAATCAAATTTAAAACTCAAAACAGAAACTAAATTAAAAAAAGCACGAGAAATAAGAGAAATAAATGAAAAATGTACTCGTTGAAATGTAAAATTACTCTCATTTTAAATAATTATTTTAACTTATACATATAAAAGAATATTTGTATTTCTTGTTTTGAGTTATGAAATTACGTGTATGTGATTATATCAATATTACGTTATTATTATTATTATTATTATTATTATTAAGATATTTATTGTTGTTGTTATTGAAAATATTATTATTAAAATTATGATTTATTTATGTTTTTAGTATTTTAAATTTAGGATATCACTTTTTGTGTTTCAATTTAAAATTTATGTTTTCAGTCTTGTAATTTTTAAAAATTATTATTTTAGTTTCTATATGTTTTTTTATTTTTAAAATTTAAAATTTGTATTTTTAGTCTTTAAAATACAAAAAAATATTATTTTAATTTTTAAAATTTAAAATTTATCATTTTAGTTCCTATAATTTTAAAAATATGATTTTAATACTTCGTAGTTATGAGTAGCATAATTAACAATAATAAATTAAGACAATTTTATAATATTAATTGAATTAATTTGATATTTTCAATGCCAATGATATTGACAATAATATAATTGATAGTAACAAATTAAGATATTTTTGTATTATTAATTGGTTTAATATGATATTTTCATTGACAACGGCACTGTAAAAAAATCACGTGTTACATATTAATTAATAACATTTGAGTAAAGGATTGAAATAATATTTTTTTATAATTTAAAAATTAAAAACACATCTTTTAAATTTGAGAGACCAAAAACTATATTAAAAGATTAAAATAATTTTTTTAAAATTACATAAACTAAAAAGATAAATTTTTAAATTTGAGAAACTAAAATAATATTTTTTTATATATATATTAGGGACTAAAAGCACACGTTTAAAATTTTGGGACAAAAATTATACATATCTATAATTTGAATAACTTAAAAACATAATTAAACCTAAAATTATTATTATTATAATCACATTCATTTGGACCTTGTGACCTTGAGAGAGATCATTCTCATTCCACTGTGCCTTTTTACTATGTGAAGTCTCACTGAGACAACCATACTACAAAGTAATTAGAAATAAGACTCTCTCCCTATGTTAAATCAAATGGGCTTACCATTTACTTACCCATTAATATTAATAAATATTAATATAATTATCAAAAAATTTGAAATCAATATTACAACACAGTTTTATATGTTTGACATTTAATTAATCTGTTTTTTTATATATAAAAATAACAACATTGACTATGATGTACACAATAAAATAATTCAACAATCTTCCACTTAGATAATATAAGTCAAATTATTATATTTATGTTAAAATTAATACTTTAGATTAATGTTACAAAATATGACTACAACAAGATGTTAAAATATAATTAGCACTTTCAATCAACATATTCAAAACAAGATTGTGAGTATTTTAATACTATAAAAAATCATACCTAATAGGAGTATTCACACCATATATAAATAAAATATTAATGTCTTAGTAGCCTAACCAAATTAGACACCAATTATGGAGCAACAAACAAAATTATGCTCAATTATACAATTTCAAAATAGAATAACCTTGATATTTATCCAAGATGTCCAATTATTAAGATAAATATCTTAATATATCAAAATTAGATCGGTTCAAAATGTCTTCCATCAATATATATACCATAACATAAATTCTCAAAAACTTAATTGTTTTGTTAAATAAATATTTAATTACTTTCTTAAATAACATTGTTTTTTCCTTCTTTTATGTTAAATTTTCAATGACTGAATTTGTTTTTGGATATTTGATTAATGTTTTCATCCCCACAAAAAAACTTAATTGTTCTGTTAAATAAATATTTAACTACTTTCTTAAATAACAATGTTTTTTTCTTTCTTCTTTGTGTTAAATTTTCAATAACTGAATTTGTTTTTGTAGATTTGATTCATGTTTTCATCCCCAACAAAGAATTCTACATCCTAGACAACCAATGCTCCAATGCAAGCCTAAGAATAACCTTCACCGATCCTTAAATGGTATTAGTGAGAGTTTTGACATCATTGAATGATATTTTCTTCACATTTTGATAATCTTTAACCTTTTTATGCTAATCAATAATTTTTAATTAATACATTTTTTTAAAACTATGTGTACACTTTTTACTAGGGATGGCAATGGCCCCATGGGGGCGGGTAATAGTAAATCCGCTCCCGCCCTGCTAGATGAAAATTATCTCCATACCAACCCCATATCTGCGCGGATATCCATTGAGCGGGTATCTATGAATTTATTGAATACCCACAGATATTCATGGATATCCATGAATATTTATAAATTTTTTAAAAAATTAAAAAAATTATATTACAAATAATTTTAAGTCTATATTTAATGTCATTGAAATATTAAAAATAAAAATTTAATGTTAATTTTGAACTTGTATTTAACGTTAATTTTGTTAAAATAATAATAAAAATGTAAGATAATCAATGACTTAAAATACATCAATCTCACAAGTAGTTAAAGTCTCATCACAAAGCTACAATAATTCAATCTCATAATTTTAAATGAAAGTAAACAACTTAAAATACATAAATTTTATTGGTCCAATCAAAGCTATAAAATTAAGCAAATTATATCCAACATAATTTTAAAACATGTTTAACACATGTTGGTACATCAACCTCACTTTTGTAAGAAAATAAGACGAGAGAGTGTACTTTTAGAGTTATGTGGTACAAGAATAATTAGGATATTTAAGAAATATTATCAAACGGGTACCCGCGGGTATGGATATCATCATACCCGCCCCCGCCCCATTTATAAACGGGTAAAAAATTATCCGTCCTCATTATCCGCAGGTACCCAATTAGCCTATCCATTTATTATCCGTAGTGGATTTTACCCGCAAATACCCACGAGGACGGGTATTTTTGCCATCCCTATTTTTTACAAAATATTTATATTTTAACATTAATTTCAAAAATTGAATTATCATATAAAAATATTTTCAAACCTTTTGTTTTTGTTTTAAACTTTATCATGTAATTTTTTTTCCTCCAAAGTTTTTTTGAACTTCATAATTCTTAACCTTTTTTAAAACATAATTATATTTTCTATACTTCATAATTTTATATCTTTATTCACTATTTTTTTTTATAACTTTGGACCAAACATATAATTAAGGCAAAATTAAATAAAACTAGATTACACTGAACCAATTAGTAGGTTATTTTTGTAGCAACAATCAGTCCTATTCTTGTTTGTGTTTGGATTTCTGAAATTTGCTCACAAAACCTAACAGTACCACCAACTCAAGTGGTGGTTGTTTTCCATTCTTCATTACACTTTGAGGTTCGAAAACTGCACCGAACTGCAGTGTAGTGTTCTTAAGCATGGCAACGCAACCGAGCGATGCGGAACTTATAGCCACCTTGCAAGCCAGGGTCAAGGTACTTTCATTCAATTTTCCATGCTTTCGGTCAGTGTTGAATATAAAATCCATTTTCGTTGTTTTGTTAGGTTTAGGTGGTTTTGGCTTGCATTTATGCTGCGGTTTTTCCTACTGATTTTTTATTTATACTATCAGGAATTAGAAACTGAGAATGCGAAGCTGTTATCTCAACTTGCTGATTGCGGCAGTCACGAGGTTAGCTAGTTAAGTTAACTGTTTCGTTGTTTTCTTAGCATTTTTGGCATTTGGACCACAGTGATAGTTTTCAGCCTGGAAAAATTAACCAATGAAAAAGAAAGAGAAAGGGAGGGAACTGCATTCTTCAATGAATTTTGTTTGAATCTGTATTGCAGATGGAGAAAAAATTACATGTCCCTGATGAGAAAGGCAGGGAGTCAAGAAAAGGCAACAGAAAATCTGAAGAGAAGATAGAGAAAAATTCAGGTTCCTTTTTCTCGATATCGTCTTTAGTGTACTAGTAGTAGCACCTGTGACATGGGTGTTAAGAGGAAAACCCTCTTCACTTGTTGTGGCTTCTAATGAAAGAAACATGACTTATTGTTTAATCTTGTTAGAGATATCAGTTTAGTAGAAAAGAGCGACAAATTTAAATTAGCTTTTACTTCATGATACAGGCTATAACACAAGGTTTATGAGTCACCATAGCAAGAGATATGTGGCTTTAAAAGTCATGTACTTTGGTAAAAGGTATATACTATCACTGTAATATCTGGCTTTGTTTTCTGCCTTAACCATTTTCCTTAATTGATTTTTTTCCCATTTTGTATCCCTTATCATTTTGCTGTCTTGGTTCTTTATACTGTTGGTGCTAATTGATTAAATTCAATATGATAATTGATATTAAGGTTTTCTTATTACTTGTCAAATACAGGTTCTATGGTTTTGCTTCAGAGGCACAAATGGAACCAACAGTTGAGGTTTGTCTTTTTCATAAACACAAGCCAATAATTCTCAAAGAAATTGCATAAATTGATCATGATTACCATGAAGCAGAGTTTTCCAAACTATCACAAATAATTTGTTCTGGATGAAGTATTCTGGTTGTCTACTGTGAGGATAGTTTTGTAAAACCATTGCATGACATTGTATGTGAATGCCTCTGTTTTATTTGATTTATGATTTTTATTGCAGTCTGAACTTTTTAAAGCCCTTGAGAAAACAAGGCTATTGATTGGTGATAAGAAGGAGTCACAGTATTCAAGATGTGGTCGAACAGACAAAGGAGTTTCCTCTGTTGGACAAGTAAGTTGATGCACAAAGGAGTAAAAGAATAGAGAGACAGTGCTTTCTATTAGCAATGACTGATACAAGACATGATTAAGAAAAGCTAATATGACAAGTTGATTTTTTCATTTTTATATTAAGATACTGCACATTAACAATCATTGTGCTTCTAAAGAGTAAAGACCTCTATGGAAAATGCAATGCAAGAAAAAACGAGGTGCTTTTACAGAGCACTTCAATTGAGATAAAGAGGACCAGTGAGGAAATTTCTAAACAAGTTCATACATTTAAAATTAATATTGGGGCTCATTATCTTTGTGGGAAGACCTATGGGGGATTTATACTTTTCTCAGGATTTCATCATCTCAATTGACTTTCTTCCCTTATATTCTATCACATGCAAGGTTCCATCATTTTTCTTGAAACCTGAATGAAGACAAGTAACTGAATTGGAACATCTGCTATTGTTGCTAGACTCAGTACACTTGTATTCTTTAAATGGTAAAGAAAAAATGGATCCTCGATTCTTCTGGTCTGTGTGCATGGAGATTATTTTTCCAATTTCTCACAAATTCTCCAAACCATGAGAAATTATCCTTAAAATAGCCGCTTTGGAAAGCTACACTTCCTTTTAAGGTTTTAAGTCTTTAGTCTGGACGGAAGTTCTCAGTTGGATCAACAGTGAATACTGTATCATAATATGTTGCATCTGCATTGACCAAATATGGCTTCATCTACAAGTAGGTTGTGATGTGTTATTATAGGTAACTAGGATGGAAAGAATACTTATGCAGTTATGCCTACTATTTAGATCCCATGTCAACCAGACATATGGCCATTGTGTTCCTTGTAAGGCTTGGGCAGTTCTCACTACTCACCTTACTAGTCAGTTTTGTAGGGTATTTTGAGCTTTCGCCACAGCATCTCTATTACTGGGTCCCTCTCCCTCTGATTCTGAATGTGTGGTTGTCATCAACACTCTGATGTTTGTGTCTACATTGACCACCTGTATCCAACAATTGTGTGATTCACTCCATCATATCTCAAAGTTTCTTGACTTGAACATTTTGGAGGTTGAAATGTTGAATTCGGTTGCTTGCATATCTCTGTCCTAATCTGATCATTTAGAACACACCTCATGTTTTGACTAGGTGCATCCCTTCTCTTGGGCTTCCTCTGATAAACCTTACTTATTTTGGCCTTGGGTTCCATCATTGTATTTTGGAGTGGGTAGTTAAATATCAGTGCCCAATTTCTAGTATTCCACTATTCTCCTGTTGATGGAAAATTCATTATTTAATTGGTTCTGACAATGACAACATTTTGAAGCAGGTGATAGCTCTTTTCCTAAGATCAAACCTCAAGATATCTGCAACAAATAATGGAAATTCTGGAGTTGTTTTAGATGAACATGGTTAGCAGAACAATCTTTTTAACATATAGCCTTTTCTTTGTTGCTTTCATCATTTTCTTTCAAGGACTTAATCTTGTTTACTTTTCTATTTTTGGCAATATCCTGATCTTTTCTTGTCATACACAGTCTGGTATTGATTTTCCTTGTTTGCAATTTGCACACTTATGCATCTCTAAGTGAATCTTATAGACCACTGACGCATCTGTAATATAGGAGAAGAAGAAAGGAGGGTGTAAGTTTATGAGAGAACAAAAGGAATGATATTGTGTATGTTTGGATGCTACTTTGAAACTCTGTTCAACGAAAACACATACGTTCCGATGCAGAAAAAGTAAAAGTTTGTGAGTGTAGTTTTTTTTTTTTTTTTTTAACCCTAGTTGAGGGAGTTCAACTCAACTGGTTCTCAAACATACCCATTATAGGAAAGTTGGTGGATGATTCTGTTTGAGGAGAGAGGAAGGAGATTTGGGTATCATGGGGAAAAAAGGGGTGAGGGGGAAAAGAGCATGCAGAAAGGTTATGGAAAAATTGGTATAGGTTTTGAGGGTAGACTGTGCAACCTGTGTGACAGTCATATTTTCTTGTTCTTTCCTTCAAATGTCTATTTAAAGAGGTTCAACTTTATGTAAGGAGCCTTTTGTCCCTTTGTTTCAGTTAAAATATACTCAGAATTTTCAGTTTCTATCAAAGTTGCACATTAAATCAATGAAATGAGTTAATGCATGTGAAATTAAACATGTATTCATCAATTTGATATTACCATTGAAAATTCATTTCATAATTTTCTCCCTGAATTTTATATAATAAATTTAGAACTAAAATCCAAGTGCTGGGCCGGGAACCAAACAATATAAATCTATATACAATCAATAATAGTTGTGGTACTAATATTTGATTTGAATGACAGTGTAATGTTGTATTGATGTATGGGTTTTATTTCCCCCTTTCTCTTTCTTCCTCTATGAAAGATTAAATTTGCAAATGGCTCCAATTACTTTTTCTTAATGCTAATACATAATTAGGGAAGTCCTTTCTCTGAAATTATAATTCTGACATGGTTCCTCCTATTCAGCATTTCAGCTTACATAATAATCTCATTTTTTTCCCCTAGTGGAAGGAGGTCAATTCAGTGAAGTGAGGAAATTTGAGTTTTTCATGATATTTGAAATTTTGAATCCTTATTTCTCATAATAGTTTTGAAGGTTTTAAGACCAGAATTTAAGTTTTCCATACCATATTTGTATTATTCTAATACATCAATAGGGTATACAATCAACAATAGGTGTGGTACTAATATTTTATGGTGTTATAGGTTGGGGCCTAAGCAGGTTATACACTATTTATTATTCAGATTCACGTCCATTGAGTTGTATCTTGCTGATGCAAAAATGGTGGATATGTCATATGGTTTAAGCCAATTATAAATGTAAATACAAATTTATGATATTTCTTGTAGTTTTATAATTACCAAGCTATGTTCTTAGCCTATGACTGCATTTTATATCATTTGCATGTATGTGGAAAATTATATAGCTTTATTTTCTCCTTTCATAAAACCAACCTTTTATTTTGTAGAAGGGGAAATTGATTATGTGAGGGTGCTAAATCGAGTCCTTCCAAATGACATTCGAGTTTTGGGTTGGTGTCCTGCTCCTGTTGATTTTCATGCAAGGTTTGTATGCATTCTTTAAAAATTTGCCTTATATGACGATTAAATTATACAAAGAATAATGATAGCAATAAGCAATGCTAGGCAAAGGTAACTGCTTTCCCAGTATCCTGCATAATGGGATGGAAGCAATTGTGGCAACACTGGACATAGGTGTGGTTATCTTCCAAATACTTTTTGGCTGCTATATGTCCCTAATATGAGATCTGAAATTTTGTTCCGTTCATAAACTCTATCTATTGTCATCCCTAGCCAAATACTATGAGTATTTTTTATTTATTTATTTTTAATTTGCACATATGTGGATGTTTATACCCTATTATAATATCTTGAATTGTTCTATTTTGTTATCATGTTCCTTGTTTTCTTTGTCAATACAGGTTCAGCTGTTTGAGCAGGGAGTATAAGTATTTCTTTTGGAAAGAGCAGTTGAACATCCAGGTAGGAAATCCATTTTCCTATATAATTTCTTTTTCTCTTTTCTGTTTCCCATCATTTCAAAGATTTTAGAAGCATGTGAACTGTATACACTTCTCATTGGCTTATGTCCCATTAGGCCATGGAGAATGCTGGAAACAAACTTGTTGGAGAACATGACTTTAGAAACTTCTGTAAAATGGATGCAGCAAACGTGCACAACTATAGGCGGCATATCATGTTGTTTGATATTTCTCCTTCAGATGTGAGGTTAAGATTGGTAGACATTTTTCTCACCCTCAGCCTTGTGTTTATGCTCATTTTTGCTGGCAAGAAACCAACGCTTGAAAAATTTATGCAAATTGGATGTTGCAAATGTGCACCACTATTGGTGTATTGTAGCTTATCCTAACATTCACTGTATTTTGAATTATGTGAAGCTAAGATTGGTGGAAAATTTGTAAGTTTTTGGGCTTGAAGTCAACACTTTTCCCCATTTACCTGTAGGTACAATGGTAATCAACTTTGGGTGATTAAAATAAGAGGTAGTGCTTTTCTATGGCATCAGGTCCGCTGTATGGTTGCTGTTCTATTTATGGTTGGCAAAGGTCTTGAATCTCCAAATGTGGGTACCTGACACCCTCTTATATAAATCACATTGAAAATTTGTTTGTTTGTTGCTTTATTGGTCCTATAGGCTTTAAAAGTGTAGATAATTTGTTTGATTGCCACAATAATGAATATTGGCTCTTCTAACATTTTTGTAGATGATTGTGGCAATCAAACAAAATCATGTGAATTTGTTGTGTACAGATAGAATTAGGATGGTATTATTTATTTCCTTTTTTGGTACATTTGAATGAAGAATTATTTTTTCCCGATTCCTAGGCCCAAATAAATACAAAATAAATATCTTCACCTGATTTTTAGCTCCAAATTAGTACTGAATATCTTCTTCTAATCCTTAGTTCCAAATCAGTGTATCAAATCTACCTTTTATCTCTATTTATTTACCCTCATTGTAGCAATTCCGTGAGTGAGAAATACAATTCACTTTTTCTATATGGTATAAGAGCTTGATCTGATCCCTCCCTAACTGCAGTGCCTGCCCTACCATGGAAAAATCAGCGTGTTTTCCCAACTGAAGGGTGAGACTGATGCATTGCTGACCAGCTCAACTGAAGGGTTTTCTCTTCCTATTACAGCCACAGGCCACAAATTAAATGGCCAAAACTTAATCCCATTTTCCTCCAAGAAAAAGTAAAGTAGGGGTACGTTACATCTTAGGAGAATGCAAACAACCCCTATAATACACCTCAAGAAGGAATTTTCTGTAATGTTGTGGCATTATAGACTAGGTCACCCCAACTTAGTACCTAGAAAAAATGTTTCCTTCATTGTTCAAAAAAAGTCTTGAGGAATTTTCAATGCAAAGTTTGTCAATTGTCCAAGCATACCCACACCACTTATCCCTCTCAGTCATATGTGCATTCACAACCATTTTCCTTGATTCATAGTGATGTGTGGGGACCATCAAGGGTCAACAGTGTTTCTAGGTCTAGATTTGTTGCTTTAATTGAAGACCACACAAGAGTCACTTGGGTGTTTCTCATGAAGGAGACATTGGAAGTAGAACGAATATTTAAAATTTTCCATTCAATGGTGCAAACACAATTTCAAACATGCCTCAAGGTGCTGAGAACGGATAATGGTTACAAATATTATCATTCCATGTTGAACACATACTTCCATAAACATGGAATAGTGCATCAGAGTTCTGTGTGGACATCCCACAACAGAATGGGGTGGCAGAAAGGAAAATTCAACATCTTTTGGAGGTGACAAGATCACTCTTGATGGCCACAAATGTATCAAAACAATTTTGAGGAGAAACTGTACTATCTGCAACTTACCTAATAAACAAAATGCCTTCCCGTGTCCTTAACTTCAATATCCCTCATTCCACTCTCCAGACCTTCTACCCAACTAGCAGAATCCTAACCTCAATTCCTTTGAAAGTGGTTGTCTGTCCAGCTTTTGTCTATGATCTAAACCTTCACTGTAACAAACTTGATTCCGAATCCATCAAATGTATCTTTCTTGGATACTCACCTCAACAAAAGGGATACAAGTGCTCTCCCTCAACTAGAAAATTATACCATACAATGGATGTGACATTCTTTGAGCATCAACCTTATTCCCCCAAAATTGGCATTCAAAAGGAGAAGATACCAATTCTAGCTGTACACAACAAAATTGCATGATTTTGTTTGGTTACTACAATCATCTACTGAAAGCATACAACAGGATTGGTGATGTGATTTGTGAAGATTGCTTGCATTTATATGGCATGTTTGCCAAGTTAACTTCTTGAAGCCAATTTCATTTAGGATCTGATATTGATATTTTTTGTATTGAATAATAGGGGTTTTGTGGGCATAATGGAGGCAGCACTCACCAAATATGGAAGTGTTCTCTATTTGTTGCCCTGTACAAAATGCCATTATGATAAAAATTCTGTTAATGTCGTTCAGCATAATTGTTTTTACCATCTGGATGTCTGAATGATATTTTGATTGTCCTCTCAAACAGCTGCAATCATACATCAAACAGTTTTAACGTTTGCACAATCAACCATGGAGAGATCCCTTTTCTTTTGAGAATATTTCTATCTTGTATTCCCTGACACTACGCATTAGCTGTTTAGCATATCCTACATTATCAGAGGATACAACTTAATCACATGGGGGATATAGACCTTTTTAAATCTTTGTCTCTTTGTTAGGAAATGGTATTGCCTTCTTGCTTAAGACACTGTCTCCTAGGGATGACAATAGGATTCAAACTGAATGGGTATCCATAAAAAGTACCCATTGGATTTTGCCTAATAAATGGGATTGGGTTTGGATATGGGTAACTATCCACAAAATTTAACATGTATAGGTGTGAGTATGAGTACTGTACTACTCAACGCTACCAATACCTGCATAGTATGATAGTATATTTATTATATTTTACAATGATCTTTATAATTAACATTAGTATTATATTATCATTCATGTCTTATTAGTTTATCAAACAAATGCATAATGGTAGACCACATTCAAGTTATCCATAAGGGCATGAATCCGGGTTTGAGTACAGAGATAGACATTATAGTACCCTACTTAAAATCTTACTCATTGTTATTCCTAGTGTCACCTTGTCTTTTATTTATTTTCTTTTTTATATTATCACTAATATTTTACCCTATGCATTTAATAAGCTATATGTTTATTATATATAACTAAAATTTATAATTAATTATATATACAAATTAATAGTATGCTTAAATATATAAATTGCATTTAAAATTTGTATAAATATATATTTTTAAACATAAATTACATTTAAGATTTAAATAATTTATATTGCATCAAAAGATTATTTTTTATTATTGATAATTTATTTTAAAAATATTAGAGTTTAATGCATAAATAAATATAAATAAAGAATTAATTTATACTAGAGGTTTAAAAAATTTCTACAAACGTTTCCGTTGAAGAATAACTCCTAAAACTATTCTTGTGTTAGATAGCTGTTTGCATTTAATATATAGAGATTGATTACATTGTAATATTAAATCTTACAAAACTTCATCTCCATATGGATTTCTTGTTTTGTAGTTTGAAATAATAAGTTGTCGTCTTAAATTTGAAGGTGATTGATATGCTGCTGGACACTACTAGAATCCTAAGGAAACCTCAGTACACTATGGCTTCGGAGGTTCCGTTGGTTCTTCAGTCCTGTGAATTTGACGACATTAAGTTTATGTGTTCATCAGGTATTTCTGATTTGTAAGGATTTTTAAGTATGGTAACTGACTGGTTTGTTGGATTCCTTTCTGCAGAATTTGTATTAGTTGATTAACATAGTAGTACTATAAACTTTGGTTGCATCTAAATTCCGACATCTTTGCTTGCCTATTGGGTCTTTTTTGTTAGAAACTTTGATAACTTGAATTTATTTAATTGATTGCTTATCTAGATGCGGGAGAAGCGTTGCGTGTACACTTGGTGAATGAATGCCAAATTTACCAGCTTCAAGCTGCAGTTTTTCATGAAGCTCTTCTTAATTGTGTGCCTGTTTCAAATGGTGCTGCAAATGCGTTAGCAAATTACTTCCCAGTTACTGCTTACTTCTATTTACAGTGATTTATGATGCTGATAACCCTTCCTTTTTCAGATCAAAGGTTGCTTTCTTTTCAAGGATCCAAGAAAAAAGTTTCCCATATCCCTCTTATGTCACGACCAACTGAGCGTGAGTTCTGTCTTCTGCAATATTATGAAAGTGTGTAAAAATTACTTGGGGTCTGTTTGGATAAAAGCTTCTGAGAGTTTCTCTTTTGAAAATAACTCTATTTTCAGTAGAAAAATATCCAAACAGGCTCTAATGCATGCTATAAATGGAATGTGAATGCGTTGTTTTCTTCTAAGCTCCACACCAAATTATTTTTCACAAAATATAATTCTTGGCTCCTCCACTCTGATTGCTTTCTTACTCTTGTTGAAATAAATCTAGCATCATATGAAGAGCGCCGTGCCAAACTCAACACAGGTGCATGAAGATTTCATCGGTCATCTCCATTATATAATGTGTTTGGGTGAGCATTTGCAGACTTCTTTTTGCATTATCTTAATTTTGTAAATTGATTTTGGTTAAAAGTGAGTTTGAAGTGAAATGATTTTAATACAATGTTATTTGAATATGTTTACAAAAGTCATTCTTAGATGTGTAAATGGTCAATAATGGGTATCTAAATAAATACCATTAAATTAAAATTATAATATTAAGGGCTACTTTTGTCGATGCAGGCACTACTGTTTTTTTATCCCGCTGCAAAATTAACAAAATGTGCTTCCATCAAAACCATGATTTGGAATGCGGAATTGATTCTGTACAATTTACCAAACATGTTGGCAAAATAAACAGGGCATGTTTGCATGAGTTGAATGAGCTTTACGTTTTTTTTTCAAACATGGACTAAAGTAATTCACTTTCTTTTTTATGCTTAGTTAGAATATAGAGCAAGCTATCCCAATTATTAATAAGAAAATCAATGGCTGAAAGTATTTTTATATCTCTTTTTATATGTGGATACAATAGTATATAACTGGATAGTGTAATTAGGAATTGAGTAACTGATGAATGACAGCAAATAGCAGCAGAAGAATGACTCCTTATAGAAGTCTACTCAGAACCTGAAGGAGAAATCGGATTAGAATGCAGAAAAGAAGCAAGAGCACATAAGCTAGAATTATCAGAGAGAAGCATACCACGCTCATAATGATCTCACTCCACAAAGTCTTCCAATAAAATATTCTTTCTCCTAGGCCTCATGCTTTTCCTCTGGCCCATAGTTCCCAGATCTGCTTCCACGTGGCCATTCCTTATAACTAACTTTCCATCCTCCAATTCAGTATTTGCATATCCCTTTCTATTATTTTGCTCATGTTACAGAATGCATATTTTGGTATATCTACTATTGATTTTCTTATAAACGATAGAGATTATTTACTTTATCTTCACTCGTTTTAAAAGTGTCAAAACTTCCAAACACGCATAGACCTTCAACATGTGTGGTGTTTTTAAGCAATCATTTTTGTAGTGTTATTATAGAAACTTTTTGGTGTTTAATAGTATCTAAAATATTCATGTTTTTTACTTGTTAAGTGAAAAAATAAATTTTGGTTCATTGGAGTATCATACAATAGTGTTCATCTTCACACACGATGTTTAAAAAATTTGATATGTGCTTAGCACTTATTTACTTGTAGTCATATATATCCAAACAATTCTTAAGTGCATAACAAGATAAAAAAAAAGTAGGGTACTATATTATTCATCTTAGATGAAAATTATATTAAATATTTAGTTTAACGAATTAACCAAATCTCATTTTATTTTTTTTATCAAATATGAAAGTACAGGAAAGTATTTTTTATAAATAAATACTGATTATTTCTAGCATTTCACTGTCAATATTAAAAGAAAAATTCATTCAATTTATTATTTAATATAGTTAGTATCAGATAAAATTTGTCATTCTTAATCATTATTTCTTTTATTTTACCCTTTCACTACTTTTGTATTGAATTTCAATAGTTTTTCTAACATAATAGTTAAAATAAGTTAAATTTCTATGCATTAGAAAATTAAACCATCAGGCAATAAAAAATCAAGATAATTAAAACTTTTAAAACAATTATTATAAAAATTAATAATTTTACTGTACATGTTAATTTTTTATTTGATCACAAAACAAAATTTTGTTACACAAATAGTACATAAAATAATCTTATATTGTAATTTAAATAATTAATTATAAATTTAAAATGTAATTTACATATTAAAAATATTATATTTTTTATAATACGTATGCTAAGAAGTAGGAAGGCCAAATATGAGTGACATAAAAATAATAGAAACGAAAAGTTAAAAGAAAATAATTATTGTTGGATGATATATTAATATATTTGGCAAATTTAAAATGTATAAAATTGTATTGAAATTTGGCAATAAGGAAGAGAAGGAGAAAGAGAAAAAGGGAGTGGAGGGAAATTCGGATAAAAAAAAAGAAGAAAGAAATAAAGAGAAAGCGATAGAAAGTTAAAATGTGTGAAGAGAAACACAAATTGTCCCTGACTGGCGTCGCGGTCTGAATTTGAAAGGAAAATGGAAGCTGCGATGGGACTGATGCGGAGGATTCCGCCGAAACACACAGAAACAGCTCTCTCCGCCCTCCTCAGCCTCATGCCTCACCACTCCCCCGATCTCCTCTCTCAAGTCGATCAGCCTCTCCAGGTTTCCTCTAATTTCCTCTTTTCACCCAATGCAACCTAAAATATTCCCCAATTTCTCTCACCATTTCCTTTCTCACCAGGTTCTCTGCGATGTCGAATGTGGCAAGCAGTTCATATTGTGTGAATACAACAGAGATGCTGACTCTTACAGGTTAATTTTTCATTCCTATATCTCTTGATTCCCGCTACCTTTTCTTTCCTTTCCACCTTAATAAGACATGTCTCTTATCAATTACTCTATTTTTTATTGGATTTATCGCTCTGTGCCATGCTTATTTATGTAGATGTAGTTCCTTGTGTCAGTAGAAAACCAGAAAAATTGAGGGAAAATGAATGGAAACATTTCCTACCACGAATAGTATATAGTTAAGCTACATTCCTAATCACTGGTTGTAAGGCTTTCTCTGGGATATGTTCCCCGGCTCTGTGAATATAAATTAGTTTTTGGTTGTCAACTTTGGAATACTGTTATGTCCATGAACAAAATAAATATTCCTAATCTAAAATAAATTTAATGTGTTTACTGGTCTACTGATGAATATGGCAGTGTGCTGTAAAAATAACAATATTTTATGAATATCGAAACGGAGACAGGTACAAATATTTAATTATTTGTTGCTCTGTAATTTAGTTCCTATGGTCAGATCTGGAATTTATTTCTCGTCAGTGTCCTCCCCAATTTAGTTCCTATGCTGGACGGTTTGAACTTACTTGTTATTTGTGTCTCTGCAGATCACCTTGGTCGAATAAATACCATCCACCGTTAGAAGATGGGTCCCTCCCTTCTTCAGCGTTGCGGAAGCTTGAAATTGAAGCAAATGACATATTTGCAATATATCGTGACCAGTGAGGTTCTTTACTTACCTCATCTTTTGAGCTTGTGTGTTTTTTAAGGTGTCTTGTCAAGAAACCTTTCTCCCTAGGAACTTATTATTACCTTATTTCTGTTTTGGTTCGAAGAAAATGAATTGAATTTGAAGATGGGTCATCTTGTGTGTTCTTCTTGCTGTCTATCTGAAAACAATTTTTTAGCTATTTTGTTTTAAAACAATATGCACCATTAATGGATAATGTCACAGATATTATGAAGGTGGCATTTCATCAGTTTACATGTGGGAAGATGATAATGAAGGTTTCGTGGCCTGCTTTTTAATAAAGAAAGGTGAGGCTTTTATTTGAGTGAATTCTAATGGAAGACTCTACTCATCCTTTTGACGTTGTTTCTGATGTGATGTTTTTTTTTTTGCAATTCCATGCTTAAAGATGGCTCAAAGACAGGGCAGGGTCGACGGGGATATTTAGAGGAAGGAGCATGGGATGCTATACATGTTATAGAGGTAAAGTATCATTTCATTGAAGACTAAGCATTGATAAATGCAGCTGTATATATAATCTTTAATACATTGGGAAACTAAAATATCCTTATTTAGTTCTAAGTTTCTGTTTCTTTTCTCGCAAGTTCATTTTAGTAATTCTTAGTCCTCTCTTTCTTTTGTTAATTTAGGTGGGACCAGAGGAAGAAGAAAACACCAATTATCGTTTAACCAGTACAGTTATGCTGACATTGACTACAAATAATGAGTCATCTGGAACTTTCAGTTTATCTGGATCAATTAGGCGTCAGGCATGTTCTACTAGAATTAGCTCATGTTGGCAATTAGATCATTTAGTTAACACTCGCATGCCAAGTTATTTCTGCCTTTCTTGAGAAGCCACGTCGTGAATCATGCACCTTTATTGAATATTGAATCAATTAGATGGTTCTTTTTTGACGAAGTTCATATATCTACATGCTTTTAGTTTGATCAAGCCTTTTTTAAACCCAAATTAGTTTTTTCCCGGTATTTTAGATGAGTATGAGGCTATCAGTTGCTGATGGACATCTTTGTAACATGGGAAGGATGATTGAAGAAATGGAGAGTAAGCTGAGGAACTCACTAGATCAGGTACTGCATGATTATGGGATTCAGTCTTCAACAGCATACTTGTATTCGAAATTAGTTTCTTTACCTTCTTTCACTTGTTCTTTGGTCGGGAAAGGTTTGGGTATTCATCAAATTTAGTATTTGGTTCCTTTGTGTCTATGACATTTCAGACTATGATGCATGTTACAGGTGTCTGTATGTTAATCATCTATCTTTATGTTAATGCATGTCACAGGTATACTTCGGTAAAACAAGAGAAATGGTTTGCACCCTGAGACCACCGTCTGAAGTGACACAGATGAGAATGCCTGAGAGCTGATGTGCCGTTACTTGGTGTAGCAGAGAAAAAAATTACTTTGTTTTCTTCATACGTTTAGCTTATTGGCCGGTAACTTGTGTCACAGTATTTGCAGTAGGTAGTTTCACAATGGTTGGTGGTTCGGATGGCCCTCGTTTTACAGATGTAGTTCTGTTTGTTGAGTGTCAAATGTTGTGTTCTGTAGTGGATAAGCATCATGTTTGTTGTTGATACTTGAATGATTCAACAAAACAGTGGATTTCCAAAACGGGTTGTTGCCTACGAGAATGCCTGAGATGATACGCCCATTAGGCTGTGTTATGTGGGGAATGACCTTCGAATTTATCGTACCATTAAAAGGTGGATTATTACTTCATCATCATTGTTATAATTAACCAAAATTACGTAGGATTACAGTGGAAGACCTATTGGGATGAAAATGAATACTAGCCTGAGTAAGGGAATATTATCCATACTCATGGGCACACCTGGCAATTTTGATACCGATATTTATATTTATTATTCAATAGGGTTTTATATACTTAGATATACTAATCACTTGTACTTTAAGTAAATGAGATAATTATCGAGTGCCTGATACAAAGTTGTTGTGTAAGATTGTTTCTTTTAGATAATATATATGTGGTCTATATATATATATATATATATGTATATATTATTTTTTATAAATAAATGTAGATGAAATATATTTTTGTAACATTTATATATTAATATAATTTTACAAAAATATAATTATATAACAAAAGTTATGTATATTTCTAATTAATATACTTATATTTTTGTAAAAGTATATTAATATATAATAAATTATATTTATCAAACTATTAGTTTATCTATGAATATACTAATAATATTATTGATATTAATTTATCAGTAATATTATAAAAATAATAATATATAAATTTTATTTATTTATTAATAATAAATATATATAATTTGATGTATTGAAGAAAATTATGATATGCGTTAACTTGAATAAATAAATGATTGTATAATTTTAAAATATTGTTTATATATATATTAAAATTATTAAATTTTTAATGGGAGAGACTAAAATTTCACAATTATGATATTTGAGAGACTAAAATTGTTCAATTAAAGATTGAATGACCAAAATCGTACAATTGCAATCTTTTAGGGACTAAAATTACCCAATTAAAACTTTGAGGATTAAAATTGCACAATTTTGAAGAATCAAAAAACGCAATTAAGCCTTTTCTTTATGTCGTCTTGGATCAAGTCGGTTTGTTTGTTTAGGAATCAAGCACCAAACTAATTTATTTAACTGCCCAATATATTTTATCCTAAAAAAAAACCTTGTAAAGACGTGTAAAATTAGTTTAATACATTCAAATGTGGATAAGAAAGAAAGAATCTAGCACAATAAGAGCTAGACATATATTTAGCAAGTAGCAAGAAAAAAAGTACAATTCCTTGATCAATATGAAATAGAAATTAAACAACATATACAATTGAATGAAATAATAAGAATATTCAACACCTTTATAAAGAATAGTGGGAAATGACCATGGACCAAAAGATTTGGAATAATAACAATTTGACTTAATTGATAGAACTACAAATCTTTCTTATCATCCCAGTAGATCCAGTTAATGGTTCAATATCTCCCATTTTTATCATAGCAGCTGCAAAGTTGGACTTAAAAGTTGTAGGATTGTTGCTGTATTCGGTCACAACAGAATCTGTAGATCCTCCGCTATATAGAACTTGATCTGATTGAAGAAGACCCTTCTTTTGAATCAAATTCTTGAAGTAATTGTTGTCAAATGAATTGGGTGTAACCAAGTCTAGTGCTGCCAATTTCTTATCATTATCATCACTACTAACTGATGGACAACCACGTTGACGAGTGCTTGCAAATCCTGCATCAATGTCACTTGCATTGTTGTATATCCTTCCACGAAATGTGAAGCATTGAGCTTGTCCAATTGTGTGGGCTCCTGCATGCATCATAAATATAGATAAATTTATAACTATAAAAGAGCAAATGTTTTCAAACTTCTTACGAGGCTTGAGAATATACAAGCAATTATATACGAGTAATTAATTACCTGATAGAGTAACCATATCTTTTGCAGTGAGTCCCTTGTTGCTGAATTTAGAGATAAGGGTGTCAAGATCATCTGTAAATAGTGGAAGGTCACTAGTTGCCATACTTTTGCTTGCAGTGGTAGAATCTCTTCTTCCAAGCTTCACAGTCCATGACGGACCACCCACCTGATCAAGAATTCAAATAAAAAAGGCTTAAGTCATTACTATATATGTTTTTGCATGTTAATTATCAAGTTAAAAACACCAAATTAACATATATAGTTAGTTTGTTACTCAACAACTTACAGCAAATGATGCATCACGTGCTGCTACAGCTACAATGTCAGCACATGACACAACTCCGGGGCATACTTTCTCCACCTCAGCTTTTGCTTGATCTATGATGTTATATCCCCTTATTGAGTTTGCATTCTGAAGTGCACTCTTTTCGCTCTCTATAGAAGAACTATCATCAAGCAAAATTGATGCATCACAACCCTGCAATAGTGCATACATCAATATGTCTCCAATCATTGTTTATGATTCTAATAACACCTATGATCTAGATTTAGATTAGTCAAGTTAAAACATGCAGTTAACAAATCAACAATAAAACTAATGCACGTACTTGAACAAAACAATCATGAAAATGAAGACGAATGAGAGATGCAGCCATGCGACGCTCCTCAGATACTGCACTACGAATCACAGATCTTATAGTGCTAAGTGCATTGGGACATGCACCGTCATAAAACGTAGAAGACAATTGTGCATCACATATTGTGGCTAATAATATCAGTGTGACAATAAAACTTGTGATACTTGAAGTCTTATAGGCCATGAATATTACACCAGTGTGACAACAAAACGAATTGATTATGAATTAAACTCAACAATAGAGAGAAACAAAGAATTAATGCGTAACAAAAAAGAGAATGAACCAATGAAATGATGCAGTGGTGATGAATTTATAGTACATGTATAATTTGTCATAGTCAAAGGTGGTAAAGTTGGCTGGGTCTGCTACAGCGTGTTGTAGGCATTAGTTGATGGCGCGGTTCATAGTTGACCAAAGCTGGCTTCTAATCACCATGCATAAAGTCACTATAGTTTTCATTAATTAATTTTGCTTTATGTGGGTTTTATTTGTTTTTTAGGGGTTAGGGTTGCTTTAACCGAACTTGTAGGGAAGTTAGCTGCAATTTCTCTATATGTGTGAATGGAACTTTCCATGCATTATATTCTTTAATTATAATTTCATTAACAAGCTTCGTTGAAAGAGACCTTGTCGGCTTGTCCATGTCTTGGTGCTCTTGATATATATGATAATTTTATAAATTTGACCAAAACAAATTTGCAAAGTTTCATCTAAATTTCGTCAACTGAAGACACTGTCCCACGTGATAAGTTTGATTGGTTCATTACTCTGATATGTTCGAGGCGCCATATGCATGAACTAATCAAAAAATTTCCTTTGGAAAAAAACTAATAATGATTTCTATCGAAAAAATAGCTAAGGAATAATTTGAAGATATCAACTAAAAAATAGACTTGTGACGCTTATAAAATTACGCCATATATGCTAATTAATCATTTACACTGTTCTTACATTGTTTTAATCTTCCGTTTTGCAATTTTTTTCAGTCAAACTGAAGTTAAATATTAAGTTTATATATATGTTGATGTAAACTTACAATATCTTACATACATATGCATAGATCAAATAATCTGTAAATTTTAAAAATTATTTGATAATTTATTTTATTAATTTAAATTAATGTATAAAATAATTTTATAATTATTCATCAATTTGAATTAATGAAACGAAGTATTAAATTATTTTTAAATTTTTAAAAAATTTACAGACTTAATCTGTGCATTAAAAACTTTAAATTCAATTATTGAAACTTTAAAATATTGATATAAAACATGTTATTAAATGGAGTAAGTTTAGTTAGACTTACTCCTAGAGTAAACGAATCCTTCTTCTCTATATATATACTTCTAAGAAATTAAAGCATTAAATTTTCATGATAAATAAACTAGAGCATAGACTTAATTATATTTTGTTATATTCCTGAAAATGTTTTTTTTATAATTATATTCATTTTTAACTTTTACAGTACAACTAACAAAAATTGCATTTTCATACTATCGCCAAAACCAAAAAAGCATTTAAATTTCTAATTTTTTTAAAAATTACAAATTAAAAAATAAGGATTAATATATAAATGTAAATTTTGTCAGTGATTAAAAAATAATATAACTGGATTAAATATATATATATATATATATATATAACTAAACAATAAAATTTACATATAAATTATCTATATGTTTATAATACATAGAAGTCGGTTAACTTAAATTGCTATATATTTAAATATCTCTTTAATCTCTCAGATAAGTTTATTTTTGTTCTTTAAATTAAAAATTGATTTTTTATTCCTAAATTTTGAAATAGCCTCTTTTAGTATTTCATCATAAATATTATTACAGTTGTTGAATTGGCTAATGGTTTCCAACTCATCATATGCTACCTTAGAATAATAGACAATAAAATTTTAATTTTTTAATTTTTAAACTTTCAATTAAGATTTTTTTTATACATTTAGTCATATTTTATTCACTAATAATGATCAAAATAAACATCATAAAGGGTGTATTATTAATCAACTAAAAATCTATATATTTTGATTGCTATTTTTAAAAGAATATAAAATAACAGTAAAAAAATTTTAAAGGGATGGAAAAATTAAAAGTTGAGACCATAGTTTTAAAAATCGGACCGGTCATCGAACCGGTTAAGGTACTAGGTCTGTAGGTCAAAAGTTGAAACAGTGGGTCACTAGTTGAACTGCATGACTCGATTTTTATTTATTTTTATTAAAAAATATTCATATTAAATATATTTTATACTTATAAGTTTTAATAAATTCATAGCTTATTTTAAATTTCAAATTTTCTATCTTATTTAAAATTATTTTTATTTTTATTTTTGTAAAAAATATATAAAAAAATTACATGTTAAAATATATATTAATACAAATTAAAAATATAAATAATATGTACATATATAATATGCTTGCAATTGATATCACAAAATAATATATGTAATATCTACATAAATATTATATTATTAAATATATAATTTAAAATTAATAATATATTATAAAAGTTATTTAAGTTGTATATATTATAAACAAATACATTAGAACAAGTAGTCATTGTTATATTTAATAAGAATCTTTGTTCTTCTATTAAGAGATTCAATTTTCATTATTATTTTTGTGGTTTATGGTCTCTTAATGTTTTTTTTTAAAAAAATAAGAAAAAAAGTGGTTGAACCGGTTTGACCCACCGGTTCACCGGTTGAACCGGAAAATTGACCGTTCAATCTGATTTGAAACGGGTCGACTGCATAACCGATCCAACTTAAGATTCGGACCGGCTGAACCACCGGTTCCCGGTCCAACCGGCCGGTTCGATCCGGGTTTTTAAACACTGGTTGAGACATGAAAAGTGAAAGGAATTTTATATATTATTAATAAGGAAAGAGACATTTTGTGTCTCCAATAAAAAATAAAATAAAAAGTAAAATAAATAAATAGTTATTATATATATATATATATTTATTTTTTTCTTCCTACATTAAAATTTTATTATTATTATTATTATTATTATTATTATAATCTATATTAAAATGGAAATTAAAAGATAATTTTGAAGTATCCCATTTGTATAATAGTATAGACATAGATATTAATGATTTATTTGTAAATATTGTTGTCTAGTTATATTTTTTATCACTAAAAACATGACATTTCTATATAATCTTTATTTATTTATTTATTTTTATTTGTAATCCTTAAAATATTTAAAAATCACGTGCTTTTAGACGATTTTGGTGTTAAGCACTGTTTTTGTTAATAACATATAAGCTAAATGAATATAGTTAAAATGAAAAAAAGAACTTTTAAGAAATAAAAATATAATTAAATCTATCCTCTATTTATCATGGAAATTTACTGATTTAATTTCTTAGGAGGTTATACATATGTAAGTTTTCCGCATCTTTCCAACATATATGCACTTAATTTTTAACTTGTGTTTGACTGAAAAAATTGCAAAACATAACATTAGCACAAAGTAAGAACAGTAAAAATGGTTAGCATATATGGCGTAATAAGCATCACAATTATAATTTTTAGTTAATAACTTCAAAATATTCCATAAATATTTTTTCGAGATATACTAATATTATTATTATTTTGAAAAGGAGAAAAATTGATTAATCCAAACTGGCTAGGCCATAGCAGGTAGCTACCTGGTCAACTAAGGACCGCGCCACATCAACTGATCATGCCTACAACGCGCTGCAGCAGATAATAGTGACCTAGCCACCTTTGACTCTCACACACAACCAATTCTCCTATAAATTCATGAGCCATTCCACCCTCTTTTTGTCATCTTCTTCATTGGTTAAATTCTCTTTTTTGTTACGCATTAATTCTTTGTTTCTCTCTATTGTTGAGTTTAATTAATTCATAATCAATTCGTTTTGTTGTCACACTGGTGTAATATTCATGGCCTATAAGACTTCAAGTATCACAAGTTTTATTGTCACACTGATATTATTAGCCACAATATGTGATGCACAATTGTCTTCTACGTTTTATGACGGTGCATGTCCCAATGCACTTAGCACTATAAGATCTGTGATTCGTAGTGCAGTATCTGAGGAGCGTCGCATGGCTGCATCTCTCATTCGTCTTCATTTTCATGATTGTTTTGTTCAAGTACGTGCATTAGTTTTATTGTTGATTTGTTAACTGCATGTTTTAACTTGACTAATCTAAATCTAGATCATAGGTGTTATTAGAATCATAAACAATGATTGGAGACATATTGATGTATGCACTATTGCAGGGTTGTGATGCATCAATTTTGCTTGATGATAGTTCTTCTATAGAGAGCGAAAAGAGTGCACTTCAGAATGCAAACTCAATAAGGGGATATAACATCATAGATCAAGCAAAAGCTGAGGTGGAGAAAGTATGCCCCGGAGTTGTGTCATGTGCTGACATTGTAGCTGTAGCAGCACGTGATGCATCATTTGCTGTAAGTTGTTGAGTAACAAACTAACTATATATGTTAATTTGGTGTTTTTAACTTGATAATTAACATGCAAAAACATATATAGTAATGACTTAAGCCTTTTTTATTTGAATTCTTGATCAGGTGGGTGGTCCGTCATGGACTGTGAAGCTTGGAAGAAGAGATTCTACCACTGCAAGCAAAAGTATGGCAACTAGTGACCTTCCACTATTTACAGATGATCTTGACACCCTTATCTCTAAATTCAGCAACAAGGGACTCACTGCAAAAGATATGGTTACTCTATCAGGTAATTAATTACTCGTATATAATTGCTTGTATATTCTCAAGCCTCGTAAGAAGTTTGAAAACATTTGCTCTTTTATAGTTATAAATTTATCTATATTTATGATGCATGCAGGAGCCCACACAATTGGACAAGCTCAATGCTTCACATTTCGTGGAAGGATATACAACAATGCAAGTGACATTGATGCAGGATTTGCAAGCACTCGTCAACGTGGTTGTCCATCAGTTAGTAGTGATGATAATGATAAGAAATTGGCAGCACTAGACTTGGTTACACCCAATTCATTTGACAACAATTACTTCAAGAATTTGATTCAAAAGAAGGGTCTTCTTCAATCAGATCAAGTTCTATATAGCGGAGGATCTACAGATTCTGTTGTGACCGAATACAGCAACAATCCTACAACTTTTAAGTCCAACTTTGCAGCTGCTATGATAAAAATGGGAGATATTGAACCATTAACTGGATCTACTGGGATGATAAGAAAGATTTGTAGTTCTATCAATTAAGTCAAATTGTTATTATTCCAAATCTTTTGGTCCATGGTCATTTCCCACTATTCTTTATAAAGGTGTTGAATATTCTTATTATTTCATTCAATTGTATATGTTGTTTAATTTCTATTTCATATTGATCAAGGAATTGTACTTTTTTTCTTGCTACTTGCTAAATATATGTCTAGCTCTTATTGTGCTAGATTCTTTCTTTCTTATCCACATTTGAATGTATTAAACTAATTTTACACGTCTTTACAAGGTTTTTTTTTAGGATAAAATATATTGGGCAGTTAAATAAATTAGTTTGGTGCTTGATTCCTAAACAAACAAACCGACTTGATCCAAGACGACATAAAGAAAAGGCTTAATTGCGTTTTTTGATTCTTCAAAATTGTGCAATTTTAATCCTCAAAGTTTTAATTGGGTAATTTTAGTCCCTAAAAGATTGCAATTGTACGATTTTGGTCATTCAATCTTTAATTGAACAATTTTAGTCTCTCAAATATCATAATTGTGAAATTTTAGTCTCTCCCATTAAAAATTTAATAATTTTAATATATATATAAACAATATTTTAAAATTATACAATCATTTATTTATTCAAGTTAACGCATATCATAATTTTCTTCAATACATCAAATTATATATATTTATTATTAATAAATAAATAAAATTTATATATTATTATTTTTATAATATTACTGATAAATTAATATCAATAATATTATTAGTATATTCATAGATAAACTAATAGTTTGATAAATATAATTTATTATATATTAATATACTTTTACAAAAATATAAGTATATTAATTAGAAATATACATAACTTTTGTTATATAATTATATTTTTGTAAAATTATATTAATATATAAATGTTACAAAAATATATTTCATCTACATTTATTTATAAAAAATAATATATACATATATATATATATATATATAGACCACATATATATTATCTAAAAGAAACAATCTTACACAACAACTTTGTATCAGGCACTCGATAATTATCTCATTTACTTAAAGTACAAGTGATTAGTATATCTAAGTATATAAAACCCTATTGAATAATAAATATAAATATCGGTATCAAAATTGCCAGGTGTGCCCATGAGTATGGATAATATTCCCTTACTCAGGCTAGTATTCATTTTCATCCCAATAGGTCTTCCACTGTAATCCTACGTAATTTTGGTTAATTATAACAATGATGATGAAGTAATAATCCACCTTTTAATGGTACGATAAATTCGAAGGTCATTCCCCACATAACACAGCCTAATGGGCGTATCATCTCAGGCATTCTCGTAGGCAACAACCCGTTTTGGAAATCCACTGTTTTGTTGAATCATTCAAGTATCAACAACAAACATGATGCTTATCCACTACAGAACACAACATTTGACACTCAACAAACAGAACTACATCTGTAAAACGAGGGCCATCCGAATCACCAACCATTGTGAAACTACCTACTGCAAATACTGTGACACAAGTTACCGGCCAATAAGCTAAACGTATGAAGAAAACAAAGTAATTTTTTTCTCTGCTACACCAAGTAACGGCACATCAGCTCTCAGGCATTCTCATCTGTGTCACTTCAGACGGTGGTCTCAGGGTGCAAACCATTTCTCTTGTTTTACCGAAGTATACCTGTGACATGCATTAACATAAAGATAGATGATTAACATACAGACACCTGTAACATGCATCATAGTCTGAAATGTCATAGACACAAAGGAACCAAATACTAAATTTGATGAATACCCAAACCTTTCCCGACCAAAGAACAAGTGAAAGAAGGTAAAGAAACTAATTTCGAATACAAGTATGCTGTTGAAGACTGAATCCCATAATCATGCAGTACCTGATCTAGTGAGTTCCTCAGCTTACTCTCCATTTCTTCAATCATCCTTCCCATGTTACAAAGATGTCCATCAGCAACTGATAGCCTCATACTCATCTAAAATACCGGGAAAAAACTAATTTGGGTTTAAAAAAGGCTTGATCAAACTAAAAGCATGTAGATATATGAACTTCGTCAAAAAAGAACCATCTAATTGATTCAATATTCAATAAAGGTGCATGATTCACGACGTGGCTTCTCAAGAAAGGCAGAAATAACTTGGCATGCGAGTGTTAACTAAATGATCTAATTGCCAACATGAGCTAATTCTAGTAGAACATGCCTGACGCCTAATTGATCCAGATAAACTGAAAGTTCCAGATGACTCATTATTTGTAGTCAATGTCAGCATAACTGTACTGGTTAAACGATAATTGGTGTTTTCTTCTTCCTCTGGTCCCACCTAAATTAACAAAAGAAAGAGAGGACTAAGAATTACTAAAATGAACTTGCGAGAAAAGAAACAGAAACTTAGAACTAAATAAGGATATTTTAGTTTCCCAATGTATTAAAGATTATATATACAGCTGCATTTATCAATGCTTAGTCTTCAATGAAATGATACTTTACCTCTATAACATGTATAGCATCCCATGCTCCTTCCTCTAAATATCCCCGTCGACCCTGCCCTGTCTTTGAGCCATCTTTAAGCATGGAATTGCAAAAAAAAAAACATCACGTCAGAAACAACGTCAAAAGGATGAGTAGAGTCTTCCATTAGAATTCACTCAAATAAAAGCCTCACCTTTCTTTATTAAAAAGCAGGCCACGAAACCTTCATTATCATCTTCCCACATGTAAACTGATGAAATGCCACCTTCATAATATCTGTGACATTATCCATTAATGGTGCATATTGTTTTAAAACAAAATAGCTAAAAAATTGTTTTCAGATAGACAGCAAGAAGAACACACAAGATGACCCATCTTCAAATTCAATTCATTTTCTTCGAACCAAAACAGAAATAAGGTAATAATAAGTTCCTAGGGAGAAAGGTTTCTTGACAAGACACCTTAAAAAACACACAAGCTCAAAAGATGAGGTAAGTAAAGAACCTCACTGGTCACGATATATTGCAAATATGTCATTTGCTTCAATTTCAAGCTTCCGCAACGCTGAAGAAGGGAGGGACCCATCTTCTAACGGTGGATGGTATTTATTCGACCAAGGTGATCTGCAGAGACACAAATAACAAGTAAGTTCAAACCGTCCAGCATAGGAACTAAATTGGGGAGGACACTGACGAGAAATAAATTCCAGATCTGACCATAGGAACTAAATTACAGAGCAACAAATAATTAAATATTTGTACCTGTCTCCGTTTCGATATTCATAAAATATTGTTATTTTTACAGCACACTGCCATATTCATCAGTAGACCAGTAAACACATTAAATTTATTTTAGATTAGGAATATTTATTTTGTTCATGGACATAACAGTATTCCAAAGTTGACAACCAAAAACTAATTTATATTCACAGAGCCGGGGAACATATCCCAGAGAAAGCCTTACAACCAGTGATTAGGAATGTAGCTTAACTATATACTATTCGTGGTAGGAAATGTTTCCATTCATTTTCCCTCAATTTTTCTGGTTTTCTACTGACACAAGGAACTACATCTACATAAATAAGCATGGCACAGAGCGATAAATCCAATAAAAAATAGAGTAATTGATAAGAGACATGTCTTATTAAGGTGGAAAGGAAAGAAAAGGTAGCGGGAATCAAGAGATATAGGAATGAAAAATTAACCTGTAAGAGTCAGCATCTCTGTTGTATTCACACAATATGAACTGCTTGCCACATTCGACATCGCAGAGAACCTGGTGAGAAAGGAAATGGTGAGAGAAATTGGGGAATATTTTAGGTTGCATTGGGTGAAAAGAGGAAATTAGAGGAAACCTGGAGAGGCTGATCGACTTGAGAGAGGAGATCGGGGGAGTGGTGAGGCATGAGGCTGAGGAGGGCGGAGAGAGCTGTTTCTGTGTGTTTCGGCGGAATCCTCCGCATCAGTCCCATCGCAGCTTCCATTTTCCTTTCAAATTCAGACCGCGACGCCAGTCAGGGACAATTTGTGTTTCTCTTCACACATTTTAACTTTCTATCGCTTTCTCTTTATTTCTTTCTTCTTTTTTTTTATCCGAATTTCCCTCCACTCCCTTTTTCTCTTTCTCCTTCTCTTCCTTATTGCCAAATTTCAATACAATTTTATACATTTTAAATTTGCCAAATATATTAATATATCATCCAACAATAATTATTTTCTTTTAACTTTTCGTTTCTATTATTTTTATGTCACTCATATTTGGCCTTCCTACTTCTTAGCATACGTATTATAAAAAATATAATATTTTTAATATGTAAATTACATTTTAAATTTATAATTAATTATTTAAATTACAATATAAGATTATTTTATGTACTATTTGTGTAACAAAATTTTGTTTTGTGATCAAATAAAAAATTAACATGTACAGTAAAATTATTAATTTTTATAATAATTGTTTTAAAAGTTTTAATTATCTTGATTTTTTATTGCCTGTTGGTTTAATTTTCTAATGCATAGAAATTTAACTTATTTTAACTATTCTGTTAGAAAAACTATTGAAATTCAATACAAAAGTAGTGAAAGGGTAAAATAAAAGAAATAATGATTAAGAATGACAAATTTTATCTGATACTAACTATATTAAATAATAAATTGAATGAATTTTTCTTTTAATACTGACAGTGAAATGCTAGAAATAATTTGTATTTATTTATAAAAAATACTTTCCTATACTTTCATATTTGATAAAAAAAATAAAATGAGATTTGGTTAATTCGTTAAACTAAATATTTAATACAATTTTCATCTAAGATGAATAATATAGTACCCTACTTTTTTTTTTTTTATCATGTTATGCACTTAAGAATTGTATGGATATATATGACTACAAGTAAATAAGTGCTAAGCACATATCAAATTTTTTTAAACATCGTGTGTGAAGATGAACACTATCGTATGATACTCCAATGAACCAAAATTTATTTTTTCACTTAACAAGTAAAACATGAATATTTTAGATACTATTAAACACCAAAAAGTTTCTTATAATAATTTTTTATGCATGATATTTTAAAAAAAATATAAACAAAATCCACCAAATTAAGATTAAAAAAAAACGTAATCATTTCTATTCAAGTAATAATTAAAAAGAATATTTTCAAGTTCGATGTCGAGTTTTAATTATTTTTTTTAAATAATAACAAAGTAGTTTAATATGGTTTAAAAAGATAAATTTTTTGTTTGTTGTGGGAGTAATGTGCAAAATGTATATTCAAACAAAACAAGAGATAGAATAATTTAGGTATCTGGATATTATAGAAGTAACGTAAGTCTAATCTTAAATTTTGAACTTTTAGGTGAACATGAGTTCCACTGATGAATGATTATTAATTTCACTTTGAAATTGTATGAATAGTAGGTGAGTGCGACTGTATGATAACAAGCATAGGGGTATGATTAACTCGACATCATGAAGAAAGAGGAATGAAATTGAAAAAGTTTTAGTTGTTTGGGTTGTTCAACTTTTTCCCACGTAGTGATCACCAGATTAAGAGTTAGCTTTAAGGTACTAGAGATTGGAGATATTAGGGGTGAGCATTAGACCGACACCCGAATCGAACCCGAAAAACCCGATAAAAAATATTGTTTTTGGGTGGGTTCGGGCGGGTCTTATATGTAAATCGGGTTAAATTTTTGATTTTATACGGGTTATATTGGGCGGGTTCGGTTTTGAATTTTTAAACCCGCAAAAAACCGAACCCAACCGAAAATGAGATAAGTTTAAATTTTTATTACTTTTGTATAACTAAACAACAATGGTCCAAACTTAAAAGTCTTTATTTCAAGTATAATATAGCCATCAATTTGTAACTTATTTTTTTCCTTTTTCTTATAACTTAGATATTTATTTTGTCTTCTCCTTCCTCATTCAACTTCTCAACACACTAGTCCATTTTTAGAGTTATCTTTTTGCTTCTTTCTTTGTCTTTCTTTTCCATCTTCTTATCTCCATTTTGAGTACATTTTGTGTGACTGTGATTTCTTATGATTTTGTAATCTAACTTTATATTTTTTTTCCATGTAACAACTATGAATTTTGTTATCTTTTATTTTTGCTTCTTTAGTTTGTAAATGTTTCAACTACGAATCTACTTACACCATCTATTGTCACCTTCATTCTATTTTTATACACTATTTTAAAAATATTTTTTATAGTTTTAAGTTTCATCTTCCTTAAGATAAATTGGTTTACAAAAAAATTCAAACCCGATTATACCCACCCGCTTAAATCCGAATCCGTTTCAACCCGAACCGCCTCAAATCGAAAGTTCAGTCGGTCGGATATGGGTCACATTTTTTCAAAGTCGGTTTACAATGGGTTGGACATTTTTCACCCGAACCCGACCAAACCCACCCGTTGCTCACCCCTAGGAGATATGGACAGGCAATGTATTGGGAGGTAGTTATGTATATTTCTAATTGATATTATATTTTTGTAAAAATATATTAATATATAATAAGTTTTATTTATCAAATTATTAGTTTATTTATAAATATACTAATAATATTATTGATATTAAATTATCAATAATATTATAAAAATAATAATATATAAATTTTATTTATTTAATAATAATAAATATATATTATTTGATATATTAACGAAAATTATAATATACGTTAATTTAAATAGATAAATAATTTTATAATTTAAAAATATTGTATATATATATTAAAATTATTAAATTTTTAATGAAAGAGACTAAAATCGCACAATTATGATATTTGAGAGACTAAAATTATTTAATTAAAAATTGAAGAACCAAAATCGCACAATTGTAATTATTTAAAGACTAAAATTACTCAATTAAAATCTTTGGAATCAAAATTGCATAATTACAATATTTGAAGGATAAAAATGTAATTAAGCCAAAATAAAAACAATTGTCTAGTGTATTATTTTTAACGCCTCGTCTCTTCTCTTATCGCTTCTAAGGCTTTGTTTGGATTTGAAGATGGAAAATGAGGAGTGGAAAAGGAGAGATTTGAAGGGAAAGTGAGTGAAAAGTGAGGTTGTTTGGATTAAGGGAAAGTGAGTGGAAAGTGTAGAGAAAGTTTGTGAAAGTTTGTGAATGAAATGATTGATGTGATAGATAAAAATAATTTTTTTAATTGATAATTGTGAAAGATTACTATTTTGCCCTTAGGTTAAAAAAAGTTTATAATTATTATAATTAAAAGATAAATATATAAATTTTAACTAAAAAATTATAAAAAATTAATTTAAAAATAAATTAATTTAAATATTTGGTTTAAATTTAATGATAGATAAAAATTAAAAAGAATATTTTCAAGTTCGATAGTCGAGTTTTAATTATTTTTTTTAAATAATAACAAAGTAGTTTAATATGGTTTAAAAAGATAAATTTTTTGTTTGTTGTGGGAGTAATGTGCAAAATGTATATTCAAACAAAACAAGAGATAGAATAATTTAGGTATCTGGATATTATAGAAGTAACGTAAGTCTAATCTTAAATTTTGAACTTTTAGGTGAACATGAGTTCCACTGATGAATGATTATTGATTTTACTTTGAAATTGTATGAATAGTAGGTGAGTGCGACTGTATGATAACAAGCATAGGGGTATGATTAACTCGACATCACGAAGAAAGAGGAATGAAAAGGTTTTAGTTGTTTGGGTTGTTCAACTTTTTCCCACGTGGTGATCACCATATTAAAAGTTAGCTTTAAGGTACTAGAGATTGGAGATATGGACAGGCAATGTATTGGGAGGTAGTTATGTATATTTTTAATTGATATACTTATATTTTTGTAAAAATATATTAATATAATAAGTTTTATTTATCAAATTATTAATTTATTTATAAATATTCTAATAATATTATTGATTTTAAATTATTAGTAATATTATAAAAATAATAATATATAAATTTTATTTATTTAGTAATAATAAATATATATCATTTAATATATTAACAAAAATTATAATATACATTAATTTAAATAGATAAATAATTATATAATTTAAAAATATTGTATATATATATATATTAAAATTATTAAATTTTTAATAAAAGAGACTAAAATCGCACAATTATAATATTTAAAAAATTAAAATTATTTAATTAAAAATTGAAGGACTAAAATTGCATAATTATAATTATTTAAGGACTAAAATTACCTAATTAAAATTTTTGGAATCAAAATTGTATAATTGCAATATTTGAAGGATAAAAATGTAATTAAACCAAAATAAAAACAATTGTCTAGTGTATTATTTTTAACGCCTGGTCTCTTCTCTCATCGCTTCTTGGGGAAAACAAAACTAAGAAATGTTGAGGTTGAGGTTGAGGCATTAACGGCAATATCATTTTATGTTCTATGTTTAAAATGACAAAACTTGTATTTAAGAGTAGCCATAACCCAAAGAAAGACACAAAACACTCATGAATGATGATACTAAAATTCGATCAACTCCTATATGCCTGGCTTCTCTTGTTAGAAAAGCAAAGGTCCAAACTCTGGATGAAGCCTAAAACCGGAACAACCCGGAAGGCTTCTAGCTAAGCAAACTTCGAAATACTTGTCCTACACTGAAAGCTATGAAAAGGCTCATGATTCCAACTTTTTAAGCTTTAGCACCAGATGCAGCATTAGGATCGGTGACCACTGTGTCCTTTGTGTCAGGTTCATTATCAGCTGATGCTTGTTCTGTAACCTCCTTTGAGTCACTCTCATCATCTGAAATGGAAAAAGACCAATATACTCCAGTTAAATACAAGATAACAAAATTAAAAGTCATAAAGAATTGAAATTACAATCAGAAGAATCAATTATGCTGCATTCCACAAATAAAATAACAGACAGCAGGTAGATACTCTTACCATCATGATCGCCTGCCATGTCATCATCCAGACCCTCACCCCCACCAATGCCCAACTTCTGGATTTAAAGAAAAAAGAATAAATGATAAGATTTCATCAAACTAAAAATTCAAGTATTAAACTATCTTGAGTTTTTGCTACTTACAGAAAAATCAAAATTGCTGAAGTCCATACCAGTTCCAGCTCCAGCTGAAAAACAATATGCAAATGAGACAACTGATACAAAATGAAAACCTATATTCTGAGAAACGGGATAGAATCACCAACGTTTATCATCTTCTTGCTCCTCATCATCTTCATCAACCCATTTGTTCCAATCTACTTTCAAAAATACTGGAGGTTTTCCTTCCTGCTTTAACAATCTGCTCCACCATTTGCTTTCAGTTTTTTGCACGACATAGAAGATATTTCTGGAACCAACACTAGCTTTGCTATTCTGAGAAGAAAGATTATTACGCAAACCATCAGATAATTCTGTAAAATATATTATTAACAAACCATTATGAGACTGGAGGCTCTTACATTTACATCAACCTTGTCAAACAGGTCTATGTCAACTTCATATGGAATCTTTTCTGAACCACAAGTAGCAGAGAAGTAAAACTTTCCTTCTGGCTCCAGTACAACCTTCACATCCTGCGCATCAGGTAACTCAACAGTTATGTAGATCTCATCAGACCTCTGGGCCCATTTGACAGAAGGATGGCGGCTGCATTATAAAATTCAAAAGAATTTAAGGATCTAGAATACTGAAAATCTTGCTCAATATAATGTTGTCCCCAACTGACACAAGAAGACAACACAACTGGTTTTCACACGACTTTAATTTGAATATCAAGTTGCAAGGCCACAACAATAGCATACTGAACAAATACATTACATAACAACAATCATGCAGGAAATTTTTATAGTGAAAGAAAATTTGTTATAAAAAAGGAGCGAAGGTAGGGGAATACAAATCTTCCAAATAAAAAAAATTATAGTGGAAGAAGAAAAATAAAATATGCAAGAAAGCTTCCCAATCTCTGGATCTAACTCCTCTGAAGTGAAAAGTGAAAAAGTAAGAGGGTATATGCCGTTGATTTGAGTTAATGTATCTCATAAACTTAACCAACTTTAAATCAATGATTGATATCCTCTTCCTTTATCACTTTATACATTTCTTCATTTATATAGATATCTGAAATGTCAACCGCCTTGAAACATCCATTAACAGAACAACGGAGACCATTTAGCTAATATTGTATCGATCCCAACCATACATAATATATCAATGCTTGTTACTAAAAGTATTCAAAGCAATCACAAAACTTGATCTAAATTATTGATTCAAAGTATCCAAACTTTGCTGCAATGGAGCACAAGAGTCTATAAAACTCAAAATAACTCATCGCACCACACAATAAATAAAATACAAATTATATAAAAAATAGAAAGGAAAAAGAAATCATGCTGACCCACTTCCATTTAATTTCTTGGTTTAAATTAATTAAATATATATTTGACATACCACCTGATCGGAATACACTTGGGTCTATCAAATTTGAGCCTAGTAGAGATTTTATTCTGAATCACAATTCTGTTTTAACTTTCTCCCTTAAACTTCTAATTCAATATCAATTTGACCTTGATGTTACGTTCCTGATCCATGCGAAACAGTACCATACATCTAAAATGAGCATCAACTTTACGTTGCTCGAAGTTTCCATCACCAATCCTCCAGTCAGAATAGCCTTTGAGTATGAAATCAAAACAATAAATACACTCTTACGAGACCACATCAAAATTCATGCAGCAAAAGAGCTTTCCTCCGTTTCCCACGGAGCAAAAAAAAAACAAAAAAAATGAGACTAATGAAACATGCAGGATGCGCAATGCAAGTGATCTAAATCAACCGACGAAGCCGTGAACAAATGATACGAACATCAATAATTAAACGTTGCAACGAACCAACAAACCAGAGAGAATCTAAGATTTCTTAAGCAAAACGCTAAAACCCTAAATTATTTATTTGTTTTGTTAAATAAAAGTGACAGAGAGAGAATGCGAAAGAAGAAGGGGAAGTGGGAGAGAAATCCATAAAAAGTGTTGTAGTGTGAAATTCATGCAAACACGAAGACCTAAGAATAAAGAGAAACGAAATGCAACGCAGTATAGAGAGTTAAATTTTGTGTGGAGAACCTAACAACAAAATGTGGTGTGGGCGATTGAAAAAGGTACCTCATCTTATAAAAATGGTATAGAGGTGCAGAATGCGTTGGGTTTCAGAAAGATGGAGCGGAGAAGAAATCATACCAACTCATCACTAATATTAATATATATATACTCTATAAGAATTCTTATTTAAAATTTTATCTATATCTTATTCTTCTGTTATAAATCTGTTATAAAGGATATTAGTATACCTAACCGATTTTGATTTTCATTTTTACATGAATTATTTTATAAGTAATTTTTCATTTTTTTCTTATTTTTTTATTTTTTTATTTTAATACAATGTAAGTAAATATAACGAAAATCATCTTTATATATATATATATATATATATATATATATATATATATATATAGAAGTTATTGTGTTTTAATGCGATAAATTTAGAAATATTTTTTATGGAAAAAATATTTTTATAACTTTTAAATATATTTTTTAATTAATTTTTAAATTGAATTTTAATATTTAAATAAGATGTGAATACCATTAGAAAGAGGTGCTCTCCATATTTTTTGATTAATTAAAAAATCTTAATCATGTCAAATTAATTAAGTATTTATAATTTTCTCTTTTTTTTATTATTTGAAAGATGTATTTCACATAGTTATACATGATATATTGACTTTTATTAAATTAATCTTTAGTTAATTAATTGTATAAACTTTTACATTTATAATATATATATATATATATATATATATATATATATAATAATTTATGGGTTTATTTAGATAAATTTCTTTCAAAACACTTTTTAAAGAATGAAATAAGTCTTTTAAAATACTAAGTCAATACATTTTATTGACATATATATAAGTAAAATTAAACTATATTTTTTTAGAAATTTATGAGATCTCTTATAAAACTAAATTATCCATAAATTAATATTTTAACATTTTAAACAGAGTGCATCTTTTTTATAAAGATATCATGGAAAAAATTTGTGTCTTTTTTTTTAATACAGAGCGTCTATGTTTTGTTTACTCTATTGTTACCTTTACGTGAGTGAGCACGCCTAAAAAAATAACACATGCAATATTAATTGTTAACAAAATACCATTAATGAAAATTATTTCCCTTATTTTCGTTGATAAATTTACAATTGTGCAAGAAGGTAGTAACTGATAATAATTTAGAAGATATATGTGTATATATATTTAATTTCTAAATCTGTTAATTTTATCACAATCCTTCGTCTATTTAATTTTCAAACATGTCAACTTTAAGGCAATGAAGTCCCTTACTTGATTGATTTGATAACAAATATTTCGATCAACTACATTACCAATATAGGCTCCAAATTCGATCAATTTGTCATTAAATTAACAAATTTGAAGATTAAATTACATACACGAGAACTTTCAATCAACACAAGTTTTCATTTTCCATGACAAAATTACATATTTACTCTTATTTTTTTGTTACCATTCATAAGTAAATGAATTATGATGATATCTTCAACCCAATGGTTCTGGATTACAATAAAAAAAAAATAAAAAATAAAAATAAAAATCATAATAAATGATCAGGGGAATCAGTAGTAGGAAAAACAAATATGGTAGCGTGAACCTGGTACTCTTTTAGCAACTTACACCTTCAAAAAATGTTGTTTAAGTACATGAATGATAATAAATAATGAAAAGAACTCCTTAATCACATATCATCATAGTTATGCTACACAAAGTGGGTTGGCAAACCTACAGTAACAAGATGAACAGAAAAAGCCAGTAAGCTCCAATCAACTTGAGAAATGGCTACAGAAAAGCCTCTGATCCTAATGAAAAATGATGCCATCAGATGTGAGATTTTCAACAATTACAGTGTCACTATTCCTTTGCTAGCCTTGCCTCAAACCCCCCTCCAGGCCTCTTTACAAGATTGAAAGGCATGTATGTCCCAAGAAGTTTGTCCCATATGGAAAAGAATGGCTGAGAATAATTGTACTTCAGCCCTTGCAGTTGATGATGAATGTCATGGTAAGCTGTGTTATTCTGGAAAAATAAGTGGAAGATGTTGCCCGGTAACCACAGTCCACAGTGATCATCAACGGTTTTCACAACAGCAAAACAGAAGAATACAACTGCTGTTCTAGCAGTCATCCCTGAAACCAGAAATGAGATGGCCCCGCCAACAGTGTCGAGTAGAAGACCCTCTAACGGGTGATTGTAAAGGGCTCCTATTGCATAAGGAACAACCAGTCTGTGATGCTGTGAGTGGATATGGCGATATAGAAACTTATTCTGATGCATGTAACGATGCACGAAGTACTGCCATGTATCCATCACAAACATTGCAATAAGGATCTGCAAAACTTGCTTCGGGATAGAAGGCTGCACTATAACCCCATATGCATTTGTCGTTGTAGTCAACTGCAAATTTATAGCAAGAATATAAGTTACTCAACAACAGCTCAAGAATTTATCTACAGAAAATTATTTGACTTCCAACGTAACAACTGTAACTTCTCTCTCTCCAGCATTCATCATTATATTACAACTATAACTTTTTAGGCTTCTAAAAACATCAAAGAGCTTGTTTAAATATTCAACGTATATAACTCATCACTTCAGAAGTAATAGCCAGGTCTATAATATAATGGCTTCTATACTTCAATTCCTTAACTTCTACCTCTTCAAGCATAGATCCAAGATCGAAATCGGGTACTATCTGCAAAACTGATTTCAGATCTGCAACAACAACAACCAACCCTCATCCTACTAGGTGATGAAACTTAAATGTAGATCCAAAAAAGCTGAGGAGTCTGAATTATAGCTAGAGCAAATCTCAGGTGAAATTTAAATTTTAATATACACATTAGCCTGATTAACTCGCAGGAAATGGCTTTTAAAAGAAAGGTGTTTCTACAGTTATTATGACAAAAAAAGAGAGGAAGTTATAGGCCAACTGATTGTGTCAGTTTCAAATAAACTCAAGCATAACCACAGAATCTGGCATGTTCAGCAAATAAATGATCAGTGTTATTAGCAAAACAAATTGTGCATAGCTTATTACCAAATATCTGAGTGCCAAGTTAAACTAGTAAAAATTGTCCATATTTTATGGCAGGGTGCTGTTTTCACAATTCCGAAGTGCATATGATTGAAATGTCTTCACCCTACATCAGTTAGGTAACAACTGTATTTAAGTGGATTCTCTTTGGAGCTCTGCTCACAGTTGTTTCAAGGCAATTCCTGTCTCTAGTATACAGAGTTGGATAGCTGCTTATTGATTATCATAATGGAATAGCTTCTTATACGGGAGACAAGCTTTGGAAACAAAGGATTTTTGCTAAAGTAGAAGATAGAATATATGCATTGCAATTTTAGCAACAAATGAGAAGAATGTGACATTGAAGTAAAATTGGGAGAAGATATAAGTCATCCCACCCAGTACCACAACTTTCTAAATTTATCCGGGACCAATACTACAAAATGATAGAGAAATTAATGAAGATGTCACACATAAGATACAATTGAGTTGCTTAAATGGAGAAAGGCATCAAGGGTTATTTGTCATGGCAAATTACCAACCAATCCCAATGACAAATTTTATCATACTGTTATACATCCAACTATACTCTATAAATTGGTAATGACTAATGAATGTTGGGCTTTAATGGGACAACATGAGAAAAAGTTGGTAGTGGCAGAAATGAGAATGTTAAGATGGATGGATGGCCACACAAAAAAGACAATATATAAAACTAATTAAGGTGGTTTCAGCACATACAAAGAAGGCCCTGGGAGGCACTGATGAGAAAAGTAGATTGCAAGGTTTTAGCCTTGTAAAGAGGAGAAGAAGACCGAAAAGAACATTGGAGGAAGTTGTTAAGAGCAATCTGATGATAAATTACATCTTTAAAACTTTGGCCTTTAACCGAGTTAAATGGCATCAATGCGTCATGTAATCCATGTAGCCGACCTTACCTCGTAGGATAAGGCTTTTATTGTTGTTGTTGATGATGATGCTCTTGTGTTGCCTCCAAACATGATTTCTCTTTCTTCTTAATAGTAGTAATATTTTTCTTTCATCGGGTAGAAAAGTGAAATATAAATTCAGGCTGAACTTAAATGAACCTAAATTCCCATGAATGAATGACTCTACCAATGAAAAGACAAACAGCAGAATCTCAAATGAAAGTGAAACCTAGTTCACAATAAAATAATAATAAACTAACAACTATAATGTTGTAGACTAATTCTTCCAAACAACCAAATTTTAAATCGCATGGAAGCATTTTAAAAAAGAAACTATTCATATCAATTAGCACCTTCAATGTTAAGCCACTTAAAATGTCTAAATGGCAGCTCATATGCAACATCAAACCATTCACATATCAAGCAATTGGATAGATAACCCATGAATCTGCCACACCATGCATGCGGTATATCACTATAGATACATTGTGTCACCCTGCCCATGCTGAAAATACATTATCCAATAGAGTTCATATTTGAAGTTGTGCAAATTCATGCAAAAGGAAGATGGATCATTCTCAGTGTTATCAAAAGACCATTGTTTAGTGATAGATAAATCGAATTCATTCCATGGTGGGAAATGATTACAGCTGAATTCATATTATGTCCATATTTCACCAAGTCTTCGTGATCAAAAGATTGTGTCAGTGAGGGCATGAGAAATGATAAAGAAACGACTACAACATTGTAGTTATTGATTCTCTGTGTGTGTGTCTGTGTGTTTTCCGTCTGCCTTTTTTTTATCTGTATTCCATTTAGAATATATATATTAATAATATTATCAAAATCACTCTGCACTGCACTAATAGAATAATCAATTGGGCTCTTTTATTTTTCTGGCACGGTTTTCCTAATATTACTCTTTATTTGCTCTCTTTTGTGTATTCAGGGTGTTTAATCAATTAGTTAGGTCAGTTGGACCAAAGGTTTTTTATTTTAAACTGACAGTGTAACACCTTTTTATTTAATGCAGAAATTTTAGCTTACCAAAATTGACGTCATATCATTTTGCGAGACATATAAAGGGGCCCTATCCTACGCTAAAAATCTTAGGATAAAATGAGAGGATAAGAAAAACAAGAAGAGTCATGTATCCTAATGAACAAAAAAGAAGATGAGAGTTACACAAAAGCAACAACCAGAAATTGGGATGAAGGAACTAAACAGAAAGTAGAAAATGTAACAGTTTCATTTTAAAAAAAAGTTATTAAAATCAAATGTTCAGAAAAGTAACAGCAAGCAACACAGCACAAACTTAAAGAATAGTTTTTCAACAATATTAACTATAAATGTGAACCAATGTTATTAGTAGAAAATAACTGAAATGCATAAGGACTGACCAAGAGGAGTGCCACGATTGCCTGAACAATCTGCTGAAGCAAAACACCTTTCACAACCGTTGCAAAGGGCACCAAATTCTTGTCTTCCTCATCTCTCCTAGTATGCAACCGATACCTATCTAAAGGTGGGAGCAAGTGATAAAATCCGGCATATACCCAATAAAGCACAATAGGGGCAAACGTGCCCATCAATTCATCGCTCACGTATCCTTCCCAGAAAACCATCATATAAATTCAAATGTGGAAACGAGTCAATTTCAAGCAAAGACAATCCAACTCAGAAACAAACTCAGCAATTCAAAGCTGCATCACAGCTGACGATCTTAACTTGGACAACTTCCTTCACTCCCTGAAGAGGAAAATCAAAACTGTTTACTTGTTGGGCAAACAGAAGAAGAAACAAAAAGGAACACAACTAGCACCAAACATTGCATAAACCCAAAAGAAGAAAAAAGATGAGAAACACTATTAAACCCCATTGAAAATGTGAAGAAACCGAATTCAAAGCGTGCAACTTACCAACAATGCAGAAGAAAACCATAGCAGAATTTGGCAGAATGGCTTACCAGGATACCCAGATGATGAAAACGGTTTCAGCGACGAAACCCTCCCTAGAGAGAAAAGCGCATTGCTCGATCAGATCTAGGGCGTAACCGGAATGGATAAACACTTGTGACAGTTGTGAGATTCCGAAAATCTTCAAAAGTTTGAATTTTTATTTCAAACTTGAATTAATTTTATTGTTTTTATGCCCTTTATCTTCTCCACCCTCTCTGTACCTTCTCCCCTCAGTTAGAAAAGAAACGTGTTTGGGAGACAAGAAAATGATTGAGGCATTTTCTTTTCGGCCACTCCGTGACCTAATTTCGATGTTGGAAATAGTAATGGATACACGTGTTGCAAACTCCTCATTGTGATCAGACTCTCCTTCAATCGCCAACGTTCGAATAAAAGCTTCTTCTTTTTTTTTTTTTCATTTGTTTGCTTGCAGATGTTTTGTAAAATGGAAACAATAAAACACGATTCTTTACTATTATTTATTACCAGTTAAAATTTACATGAAATTTCTTTAATTAAAATTTTGAGTCAAATTACTCTAAGAAAAAATTTAAATAAATTAGTGCTAAAATAAATATTAATTTAATATAGGTAATTTTAAATGGTAAAAATCTGCATCAACAGTAATTTAAATTCAAATGTTTGCAAATTGTCTTTTAATATTATAGCGGTCTAATTACCTTTTTAATTTTTTTATTCATCACTGATAATTTATTTTTTTTACATGGTTATAAATTATGTTTTCTTTTCAATTACTTTTATGATAATTAATAATTTTTTCAAAAAAATTGGTTAAAACTTAAAAGAAAAGTTTATCTCAACAATTCTATACTAAATAGGTTTCAAGTCATCTTGTTAAAGATATCTCGGCTTCCGTCATAAAATTAGAAAAGAACCTTAGTTACAAATTAAACACTAGTCAATATGTCTAATAAAGAGTACTTTCAATCCAAATAATCTTCAAAATGTTGAAAATTATTTGGCAGATCAAGAATTATTACTTTGTGATTGAGTCTATTAGATATTGATGTCTGAGTAACACTATTACACGACAGTAAAAGATACATTAAAAGATTTTAATATACTTAAATATCGTATATGATAACATTTCATGTCCTATGTATACACCTATATTTAAACTTCATAAGGTGTAATCATTCTTGAGATTTACACCCATACATTTTGATTATTCAATATTTAAGTCTTTTTTTTAAATACAACTATTAATTTGAAATTGAACAGCAAAGACTTTGAAAATAAGACAAGTACTTTTTCTAGCAAGAACAAGTTTCATCAACTCAAACATAGAGTTTTTTTTTACACCCCAACACAAAGAAAGATAGTGTATTCTCTTTCTATCAACGTCCCACGATGGCTTGGCCTCTCCAACTTCGACATTATTTCCTTTAGTTCTACTCGTGGCTCATATGTCGTGGTGGTTTGATATCGGGATTTGGTCGTTCTCATGTTATAGTTGATGTTAAGGATTCAGTTCTCCACCTGTGCCTAAATTTAGATTGTTATTATGCATAATGGTTTACATATTTTTGGTGTGTTGATTTATTTTGTTTTTTATTTGTGATTTCGTGCGTGTTTGTTATCACGTTTGAAACGTGAAAAATCACGTTTAACGTGAAGCTACACGTTGTAGCTTCATGTTAACCGTAATTTTTCACGTTTCAAACGTGATAGCACACAGGCTTCATCTTCTTTCCCAATTTTGATTTTATGATTTAACATTTGTTGTTTGGTGAATCTGTTTTGTAGTTTCTCATTCCTTTTATTGCTTGATTGATAAACGACTAAAACAAATAAAATGATTTTTAATTTTAAGAACTCGTATATAATTTAAGAGGCAGATCTTAAATTTAAACAATTTATCTTGTCACATAAACGTATTTTAATGAAAGTTGTCTATAAGACATGATCTCTTAATTTTAAACAATGGATAAGATACTCGTTTTGGAGATGCTCTAAAATAAGTGCAAGTAATACTTAGGTCACCTCTTTCATCTAGTATGGTTATTCATGAATGTTATATATGATATTTGTTAAAATATAAATTTTCAAGTTAAAAGATAAAAATAAAATATTTATTTTTCAAATATAATTATATTAAAAATTATTTTATATATTCTTATACTAAAGATAAATAATTAGCAAATATATATTTAAAGTAAAAATACACTAGACCAAATTATTTTATATATATATAATTAAGACATATTTTCAGTGATTTTAAAGTACGAATATCAATGAGTAACTTATTTTTTACTTCATCTATTACTAAGTAAATACTTATTAATTATTTATTTTCAATTTATAATAGGTCTTACTTACGTGTATCCTTGGTATTTTCTTCTTTCTTTTTTTTTTTTTTTGTTTTTTTCAGCTATATTTGTCACACTCAAGCCATATTGGTGACTTAAAATATAAAGGAAAAAACTTATATGTAATTCGGCCAATTTATATGCCCATGTACACTTGCTAGAAAGCTTAATCAAATAGCCAAAATTAGTCAATGCAACTAGATATTTAAATATTTTAGCTTGTAGACAAAAATTTAAATACCAAAAAAGAAAAACGAAACGACAAGCAAATAAGCATTGTATTAAGAAAAACATTTCAAAGTGGACTTAAGAAAAGAAAATGCCCACATTCAGCAACCAAATTGACAAAAAAAAAAAACTGTTTGACTTGCTGCATATTTATGTGAATATTACATAAACAAATAAAACACATTATAATATTATACACGTAAAACACAGCTGTAAAATTATTGATTCGGTCTTGAAAACACCATCCGAAAATCGAATCGATCAATCATGCAAAAAGTTATTCAAAAATAATTTGCTTTTCAGCCATTTTTAATTCATTTGTCTTTTTTTTTTTATTGGATTGAATTTGAACACTCTAGCCGAAACATCCATTAAAAAAAATAATAATAAATTGGTACGTGTTATTAAAACAGTTATATTTTATCCACAAATCATTAATGCTGAGCATGTAGTATTAAATTCAATTCTCTCAACTTATCAAATCTTCTTAAACGAATTATCTAAAAAAACTTAAACAAATAAATTAATGTTGAATTCATTTTATTTAATGTAAAGAATATTCTTTTGTTATTTATTTAAGTGGATATTTTGTAAACCGTGTTTATACTTTTTTTTCTTCATATTTACAATATTTAACAGAAACTTACTTTTATAAAAAATGATTAATGATTTAATAAAGTTTATTAAAATTTAATTTTAAAGATTTAATCATTAAATCAATAAGTAAAAATAATGTTAATATTGGAATATATGATATTTAGTTTTTATTAAACTAAAATTAAATACATATTAAATATTCAAAAATGACACAAGTTGTTGAAAAAATAGTAATTTTTGGTGGTGACATTTTAATATATATATATATATATATATATATATATATATATATATATATATATATGAGTGGTTATAATTACACCGGTGTAACTTTTATTAAGTATTATACCGCTCAATAACTTTATATTAAATATGAATTTTGTAAATCCAACTATTAGATTGAAATTTCATATCTCTTAGATCATATATACAAAATTTTATACTAATCAAAGATGATTTGATACTTCATTTTTATAAAAGACGTAATATATTAATTTCAAAATACACTAAAATATGAACACTTTGATCACCTTCAAATTGTTGTTCAATTTTAACAAAATTTGATATACACGTATAAAGTGATATGAACTTTTAATCTAACGGTTGAATTTACAAAATTCACAATTAGTATAAAGTTATTGAGCAGTGTAATATTTAGTAAAGTTACACCGGTATAATTATAACTCCCTATATATATATATGTATATATATATAGAAGATAATTATAATAATACTGATGTAATTTTTACTAAGTATTACATCGTTCAATAACTTTATATTAAATATGAATTTGTAAATTTAACAATTAGATTGAAAGTTCTTTACTCTTAGATTATATATACAAAATTTTATATTAATTAAAGATGATTTAGTACTTCATTCTTATAAAACAAAATTGATATATACATTTCAAAATATACTAAAATATAAACACTTTATATAGAGAGGTGAAGATTATAATAACATCGATGTAACTTTTATATATATATATATATATTGTGTGTGTACGCGCGCGCAGAAGTATCCATTTATTTTAGAAAAAGTCTATTTAGTAGACTTATTCCATTAAATAACTCATGTTCAACATCAAATTTCAATGAATTAACTGTTGAATTTAAAATTCTTAATACATAGATTAAATTTATAAATTAAAAAAAATAAAAATTATTTAATATTTTTTTTATTAATTTAATTTAATATATAAAAATTTTATAATTACCTGTCAATTTGAATCGATGAAATAAAATAAAATATCAAATACAGTAATTAATTACATTTATAACAATAAACACAATTAATAAAACATGATATTACATTATTGAAATCAGTACTTAACATTTGATACATATATATGTTTTTTCTTTGTAAAATATATAAATTGGGAAATACGTTAAAATAAAAGTAATATAACTTTTTAAAATTTTAATTTAATACTTGAGCACGAATAATTAGCCTGGTTAATATTTTTATTTTATAATATTAGCCGAGTTAATTTAAAATACTAATTTATAAAGAAGAAACAATTAGGTCCTTAATTTCCCCGGGTTCCAACGAAAGTACGTATCTTTGAAAAACATATATTGTATTCACTCGCAGAGTCGAGATTTAATTGATTTGATGTCATATGGATAAATAGTCAACATAAATAACCATTATGATTTGCACAGGTGTCGTGGTGTGGAGACAGGCAAAGTATGATTTGGGTTCTGTAGTGTCGACACTGATACCAAATGGGAACCAATCCAATGTTCAGTGTTCACACCCAATAGTCCAATCCCATACACCCGAACTCACGTAAAACCTATGGCGCAACCTTTGACTCGGACGCTTAAATCACCGCTCATCACCCCATGATCGAAACTTAAAACCCACGCAACCGCATCACGTGAGTGAGCTCACACTCTCACTCAAAGGCCTTCGAGGAAGGTTCCCAACCACTACTATTAGCTTCCTTCTTTGACCACAACACTATCCCTAACCAAAACCATAACCCCTCACAATTTTCCCCATTCACGCGTTTCCTTCAATATTTTCTCTCCGATTAGGTTTTTTATCCCCTGACTCGGTCTTCGAATCCTCTTACACAGAGGTTCGATTTGTACTACGTAGTTGTGGGATTTTTGCTTCGCCACTAGTTGATTCCTAAAATTGTTGTTTCATTTCCCTTTCCCCTAATTTGATTTCTCTAGTTAGGGTTTTGATTGATCGCCGGTTTCGAATACCCAGAGGCTCGCCGTGTCATATTGTTGGCAGTTTTCGGTTAAGGTTGAAAAAGTTTGATTTTTTGGTGTTGGTTGGTTGAGGGTTGTTTGGTTTTTCCTTGCGATCGAGAATGGGTGAAGCTTCGGAAGCTGGTTCCACTGACTGTTTCAGTCAGATGATGTCGTCGATGCCAGGTTTTCGCTTCCATCCCACGGATGAGGAGTTGGTTATGTACTATCTGAAGCGGAAGATTTGTGGGAAGAGGCTTAAGCTCGACGTGATTCGTGTAACCGATGTTTATAAGTGGGATCCTGACGATTTGCCTGGTACTTGATCAACCCTTTCTGTTTTTTGTCTTTTTTTTTTGTTGGTGATTGTTATGGCGTTGACTTGGGCTTGCTTTGGTAGGGATTTGTGTTTCTTTTGATTTGATTGTCTTGTTTGGTCGATTCGAAGTTGTTGATTTGGGGATGAGTGTGTAGATCTTCATGTTCTAAGTATTGGTTGTGTTTGATGCACAGTTTTTTGATGAAGTGATGCTTTGGATGTGTTTTTCAGGTTAGAGTTCCAATCGTTGACTTGGGTTTGCTTCAATGAGGTGTTGTGTGTTATTTGGGTTATTTTGATTTGTTGGTTCAAGCGGTTCAGGTTATTGCCAATGTTTATCTGATGGGTGGTGCTGTCAATCTCTCTTTTATTTTCATTTTTTTCCTGTCGGGATGTTTACATGAGTCCTTTGCTTTGAGCTGGATGTAAGAATGATCCTTCCCTCCTATTGTGGCAGAGTTTCATTAACACAGCTCTATCTATTTTTTATTTTTTTTTTAGATTTATTGGTTGAAATTGTGCGTGGCTACTTCATAGGAATTGAAGTTTGGATATTGTCTGCTTTGGAGTTCTAATATAATGATTTGGCTACTCTTATTGCAAAAACAATGTAGATTGGATATGATGTGCATCTACATTTTGTCATATTTACTCCCAGTATTAACACTTGTTTGATTACTGACTAATTGGCTTATAATATTTTGCAGGGCAATCTATACTGAAAACTGGAGATAGGCAATGGTTCTTTTTCTGTCACAGAGATAGGAAGTATCCTAATGGTGGAAGGTCCAACCGAGCAACCAGACATGGGTACTGGAAAGCCACAGGAAAGGATCGTAATGTGGTATGCAATTCTAGGACAGTTGGAGTGAAAAAGACACTGGTTTTCTATGTAGGCAGAGCTCCTAGTGGTGAGAGGACTGATTGGGTTATGCATGAATACACCATGGATGAAGGGGAGCTTAAGAGATGCCAAGGTGTTAAGGTATCATTTTAAATGGCCATTTTGCTTTAAATTTATTGGGTTGTTGTTTTCTTATTTGTTTTGATCACAAGAAGAGAACTATTTACTGACTTTTGGGTTTTGATATAAATTTATTATCAGGACTATTATGCACTTTACAAGGTTTACAAGAAAAGTGGACCTGGTCCTAAAAATGGGGAACAGTATGGTGCACCATTCAATGAAGAAGAGTGGGCAGATGATGACATAGTAGATTTTAATGATAACAAATCTGATCAGGTGGCTCCAAATGATGTTCCTGGGGATTATAGTGCACTGCAGCCTTTGCTTGATGATGAAATTGGTGACATCATTAGAGAAATCTTGGATGATGAGCTTGTCCTTGAGCCTCAGCATCTGAATGGTTATCCCGACTTTCCTCAGGTATGATCTTCTCATAATTTCTTCCAAGTCCTTATTGATTTAGCTCCACCTTTATTTCTTTTCGGTCATTGTGTGGGTTGGTGTAGGGGTAGGAACTTTTAGCTGCAGCAAAATTTTGCAGCTTATTTAGAAGTTTTAGTGTTGTTCAGTCAAAATACGTGAAAAGCTGATGTACTTGTGATTTTGGATCTGTGAAAAATAATACTACGTCTGAATATCTCTACTATAAATAAATTGTAGGGAGTTTCTCATTCAAATGTTGTTTGCATTATACACACGTGTCCACTAATTTTCAGTGTTTGTCGATTGTAACGTTGGTCTTCCCCTTCTTTTTTCCTTCTACTAGTTTTTCGAAGTTGCTAATGTTTTGTTGTTGTTGTTTTTTTATTTATAGTTTTTTACACGTCATTTCTGAAAGTTATTGACCAAGGTTTTTCCAAAAATCATGTAGGTTGTTACAGAAGAAACGCAAAGTACCATTGCGGATCAGTTCTCTGAGGATGTCGTGTTCCCTGAGCAAATCAGTATCTTTCATCCTAACAGTCAGTTTTTTGATGCACAGCCCAGCTTTGACTTCAATCAGGCAGTTACTTCTCAGTTACATGTTTCTGAAGCATCTGAGGTCTCTTCTGTTTCCAACATTAAAACAAAGGGGCTTGACTTCCATGAGGATGGCTTCTTGGAAATTGATGATCTCAATGATACTGAACCTACACTGTCAAATTTGGAAAAACCTATGGAGTACCAGCAGTTTGAAGATGGGTTAAGTGAACTTGATCTGTATCAAGATGCTGAGATGTTTCTTCGTGACTTGGGGCCAATTATTCATGAAACAGATTCACATGCATATTCAAATGCTCTTGTCAGCAGCAATTTTGAAAGTCAAAATTGCCAGTTGCTGCCCAATCTGGAGGATGCTAATCAAACTGTTAGTGAGTTCTGGATGCATGGTGAAAGAAACACCCAGAGTCAGTCAGAAGGCTTTGTTGATTCGTTCTCCCTATCATCCCCAGGTATAGTAATCAGCACAAGATACAGTGTTGCTCCACTGCCAAATAATGATTTTACTTTCTTTGATTCGGATGGAGATGCAAGCTTCCCATCTCGTTTGTGCTGAGCTCTTCACAGTTTACTGCTCCTAATTTTAATGCCAGCTCATGCATGGCAGAAACCTTTCTGGAGTATAAAATTTGTGCCATTTTTTAGAGCTTTAATACTCAAATTAAGATTTCTGACTATATTCCCGATGGGAAAATGAGAATTGAGCCAATTTCAAGCGGCTCTTTTGTAAAATCTAAAAAAGATGTCTTAGGCTATCCCCTAATATATGCTAGTTTTTTTTGGTCGTGTTTTAGGTGTTGTATATGAATCTGTCAGCTTTCCTACGGAAGGCAATAACAATCAAAGTAGCACCTTGGAAGATGTTGCTACAAGTAGCTTCTCCTCTGCTCTCTGGGCTTTTGTTGAGTCAATACCTACTACTCCTGCATCAGCTGCTGAAAGTGCTTTGGTGAACCGAGCTTTGAATCGAATGTCTAGCTTCAGCAGGCTGAAGATCAAGCATACAAACATTGCTGCAGGTAAAGACACTGCAACTATGAAGAGAGCAGGCAGAAAGGGACTTCAATTCCTTTTCTTCCCGATTCTTATTGCTTTATGTGCTTTCTTGTGGATTTTTATCGGAAACTTAAGACTATTAGGGAGATGTATCTCTCCTTGAATATATTAATATATATGTATAAATCAAAAGTTTTGCTGCTAGGTATATTTTGTCAGGGATCTCCCAGAATGACTGTTGTCTGGGATCTCCCAAGAATTGCCAAACAGTGCTGTTCTAACATATTCTGAAAATAAAAAAAAAAATCTTTGTGAATATTGAAGGCAATATAATATAAGGCTTAGGGTATGCCTTACGTGCCTTAATTCAAGAGAAGGCGCTGTAAAGGAATTTAAATGGCTAACTGTGGTAACGTAATTCTCAACAATGTTACCGAGTTTTTAAAATCGTCTAATCATATTTTTGTAATAGTTTATTTGGTTTGTTTTTTTGGGTTCCTATGTAATATATTGTGCATGGAGATTGATTGTACATGGCTAAGATCTCATTTTGTGGAATATTTCTTGTATTTATAATGATCTTTTGTTGGTGGTAATGCCAGTATTAGCATTAGATTATATTGTTTGATAAATAAATGTGCTCTGAATAACCGGTTTGCAAGTAAAAAAGCTGAGTTTGAGTAACGGATCGAATTGACTGGTGGGACGGTAGACGGGTTTGGTCTTCAAACTGGGCAATTCATGACACTGGTGGAGTTAGAAAGTTGCTCAAGAATCGGCTAAAATTGGTCAAAACTGGGTAACAGATGGTGTCAGATTTTTATTTTTATTTTTTTCAGTTCTGGAAATTGGTTGCATTTCTTTTTTATATGAAATATCATTATATTTTGTTTTTTTTAAAGACCATTGTAGTACTATATTTAAGTAAATGCTTATATATGGAATTTATGTATTATTATTATTTAAGTTTATGCATTATTATTTAGTTATGTATTAGTTTTTATTTTATTAGATATTTAAGATGATTTTTTTAATGCAAATGTAAAATTGAATCTAATTTCGTTACTAGTACTAATTAGAAATTATTTTTGTAATAGATATGACTATTAGTTATCACAAACAAGTATTTTCATCACCTATAGCAATTTTGTCAAATGTCTAATATGATTATGTTGGCAAATATTGATTGTATATAACTTTTTGTTTATTTGTTTCATTAACTTAATATTTATTATGTTATATGGCATTTAAATAAATATATATATGTTTATTTATTTATTTATTTATTTGTCTATTATTGGTTTGATTATAGTTTAATTATTGATGAATTAACGATTCAAGATGTCATAATAATTGACAAACGCCGTTCAACCAATTGATATAAAGTATAAGCTCCTTGCTGAGAGTTAATAAAATGTATTTCGGACGATGTATTTGGAGAATCCTGAAAACCTATTGTTTCTCGACTTTGTGATGGCATATGACTAAGATAGATAGTGCTTTAATTACATTGATATAATCATATCTTCTAATATTTATTCCTTTTATTTTAAAACACTTGTCCAGGTTGCACGGTTTTGTTTGAATTTTATTTAAAGTATTAATTATTTTTTATTATTGACAGTTTCATAAAATGAATAAGTGCATTAGTTAAGCAACAAAAATAATTTATTAAAAAGTAATTTGATCCAATGAATTTTTTGAAGCCTTTGTTTTGAACCAAAGGATTCCATTTTTCACTTCCAGTTATAGTGTGTGTGTGTGTTTTTTTTTCATGTTCTCAATAATTGAGCCAAAATATTCTGTTAGTTCAGCGTAGGACAACCATACACACTTAAAATTTGAGTTCTTTTATGTTTTATTTTTGGTGTGTTGTTCAATTAATTTATGTAGGTTTGAATCAAATCTCGGATATGAAATAAATTATATTAGAAAAAGAATATTTATTTTATGTGTATTTATAGTCTTTGATAGAAATTAATACCTGTATTATAGTTATTAAAAAGATAAATAAATAATTAGTGTACTCACCACCTAATTAAGCAAGGAGCACTGTGTCTGATAACCTGTAGCTACAAACATGTTGGAGGTTTCTTTTCTGCGTACAGTTCTTCACTTTTTGTTTCTTTATGAAGTGCCCAAAAACAATGATACACAACTGACAAACCATTTTAGTTATGATTCCTTTTCAGTTTGACAAATTATTTATTGCAAGAACTAACCAATCCCTGGACTGTTTTATACAAGTTGCATATATTTGAACAGCTACATTAAACACACAAGCTACTCATTTAAATTTTAATTATACTGATTATATATCTTTTTTATTTTTATTTTTAATGTCACGTCCTGTGCATTAGTTGTTGTGTATAACCATTTCTCTATTGTCGATAATCTTGGTCATTTGAGACGGAAAATAGATTTGCGAATCTAAATACTCTTAATATAAGCTATTGAAAATTTGTTAATAATAGGATTTTACCGTTGAATCGTATACTGTTATTTTAATAATTATTATATTAAGCCAAGATAATTTTTTTTACAATTAAGTCCTGATAAATTAAACATTTATAAATATTTAATTTATGATAGTATATAGTTATATTTTCAAACATACTACAAGTCAAAATAAAAAGTAATTGAATAAGGAAAGAATAATTTTTAGAACAAGTTTTGTAAATTTACTAAAACTTGTAGTCCAACAACTTATTGATCCAATGATAAAACCTAAAGCTTAAAATGCAACATATGATGTTGATATGTATTTAATGTTTTCATTCAGACATAGCAGCAAGAACCCTTCTTACATGATACATGTTCCGATAAGGAATAAACATGGCAATGAATAATGACTTGGGTGCTTTCCAGTGGACAACGATGGATTAACATTGTCATTAACCTCTTCAAGTTCAAGGCCTGCGCACACTCACAAGACTTCAACATCACAGTTATATTTTGTTTTCCTTTTTTTTTTTCTGGGGGCAAATTTGATTTTCTTGGTGTGCAAAAAAATAAATAAATCAGTATTGTTTAATCTAACATGTGGATTCATGCCTTGTGTCTTACGTGACGTTATGGTGGAAAATTATTATAAAGGTTAACAAAATTATTATATTTAACAATTTATGATTGAAAAATAATATAATTTTTCAATAATATTAATGCATTTTAATTATATTTTAAATAACTCACATAATCTATATTGTATAATTCAACATGCCTTCGATGAAAAATTACAAGTAGAATGACATGATTTATGATTTTGTCACATAATTTATGATTGTATTTATGATTTTGTGTTTTATTTTTCAAACTTTATGGCTAACGAATTAGACTAACATGAAAGTAATTATTTGTTTCTTAATAATTGGTTAACTAAATTTTGTAAATAAATTATCTTTTTAATTTTTTGTTTTACATTTTTTTTATGTTATAATCAAAATGAGATAATGATAGTTGATTCTAACTAATCAAATTATGCAATTCCTTATCCTTTCTCACTCAAATTGGAAATATTAATTCATAAAACTAATAATGGGCAAACCATGTTGTAAATACATATTTTATTGATGATTCAAGATGTGTTATTGTAAATGAAGATTTACACATATTATATATTTTTAACATTCTTTGAGACACATTTTAAGGCATCGTGGTAAAGTAATTGAAACATATACAACACATCAAAAACAAAAATTAAATGAAAAAGATTATGTTGTCAATCAAATATATAATTTGCAAATGAATAGACTTGTAATATCTTATTAATATGATGTTAATAAGAACAACTTAAAATCAGATTATATGTCCTTAATATCATGTATAGATATAAGTATTAAAGTATTGTTGAGAATTTTTTTTATTCAAAATAAAGAATATTTTTTAATAAAAAAATCTCAATAATACTTCTAATTGTATCTAAATAGATTCTAAACATAAAATTATAAGTTTTTTTAACCCAATCAAAATCTTTTTTTACAACATAAATTATAAATTTTTTATCCGTGAGTAATGACATTATAGTCAATTTTAAATGCACGTTTTACAAGATGTTGAATATTTAATTATAATAGTCATATATAATATCCATTACTAACATTCATCAGCATTATCAACACGATTTTTCTTATTTTGGCAATAAAACGTGTTCTTAGCTTGATTGGTTGAACAATCAATCTAGTAAATGTTTGACTAAGAGTTGACAATAAATAAATATAAATATTTAGTTATTTAGTTGATGCATTAATTAAACCCGTAACTTATATAAATGATCTACAAGGTGGGTGTATGATCATTAATATTATCCCATACACATTACAAAATTTGAGAGATTATTTCTCATCTTTAATGATAAAAACAAATGAAGGCCATTAATATTAGAATATTCATTAAATTTTTAAAATATTTTAAGATTAGTATACTATTTTTTTTCATCCTCATATAAAGTTTGTTTTTTACATAATTTATTCATTAAATTAAAATTTGATGTAAAACATAATTTATTGAATAAAATAAATTTAAACAAATTTAATTTTAAAATAAGTAGATCTCTTTTCATTAGATGACAAAATTATTATATTTCCTTATTAACAAGCATGATTGAATTGAAAAATATTTATAACATACAATAAAAATATTTATAACATAGTATTGGTTTTTTTTTTTTTTGTATTTTAATATTAATTACTAAATTAAAGAATTATAATTTAAGAAAAATTATGGAATCAAATACGGACAATGGTCGTACATAAACCGATTCGATAAGAAAAAATATATTTTTTATTAAACTAAAAAATTAAACAAAATATAAATTAAATTATAAAATGAAAAATAAAATGAAACCAATTTAATGCTTCACCTAAATCTTTCTGATAATCAGGCAACGACCAGCCTCTGAAGTCAAATTGGCCATAATTTGTTTTACCCAAAGTAGAATAAGAGTAATGTATTTAAATTGTTACTATTTCACACTGTATCAAAAACTGCTATTTTCACCATCAATTTATTATCGTAATTTAACGTACAAAATTACCAAAGTCCATTATTTGACTTTGTTATATTTATTATTATTATTTTTTTATTATTTGAGATGAGTGCGAATATTAGTGATATAAATATATGGGTGTCAGAAACATTATAGTAGTACTTATGTTTATAAAACAAAAATAAAAACCCTTTTGTTAGCACAACACAACAGTGTGGTTGCTGGAGAAGAAGATCGAATCGAAACGCCAAGTTTCTTTCTTTCGTTCGTTCTCGCTGAACAAATAATGGTACTGAGGAGGAAGAAGATGGAGCAGCGCTTCACCTTCTTCTTCTGCTGTTGATTTCATGGCCACCTCCCAGTCCCAGCATCGCTGCGTTTTCGGTATGCCCCTTTATTCAGTGTTTCGGTGTTCAGTAAATGGGAAATCGAAATAAAATATTTAATTTCTGTATTTTATTTATTTTTTAATTCTCCATCTTCGTGGCTCCATGATTATCGCAACCTTGGATGTTTTCGATTTCAATTAGATTGGAATTTGCGAAATTAATGCCCGTTGGTTGTTAGGTTATGACAATTGTTGTGATTCTGTTGTAGTTGGGAATATACCGTATGATGCCACAGAAGAACAGCTTGTCGAAATCTGCCAGGAGGTTGGTCCTGTAGTCTCATTCAGGTAACTTGGAAAAAACTTAAGCTCGTGTTAAAACAATGCGTGTTTTAAACTCTGCCATTAGAGGATTAGTTTTAGACTAGGTTCTGTTTGGATAAACTTCTTGGCGAATATATCTGGGAGAAGAAAATAAGAAGGTAGAATGATTTAAACTTCTCCAATAAGCTAAAGACACTTTTTGGATAAATTTCTATACAAATATTTATTGTGCTTATGGAGTAGTTTGTCCAAATAGGGCCAAAATCAAGTTATACACTTTAACTTTTGGAAAAGTTAAATAAGAGGGCAGTCAAAATAAAGTGCAAAAGTTGGTTTTAGCTTATGGGGGAAGCTTAATTCATTTTATCTTCTTATTTTCTTCTCTTATAAGTTATAAATGCTTATAAAAAAAGTTTATCAAATAGGACTTTTATGGCTATAACTTGAAGTGGCTTTCCAAGCCTGTCCTAAGGGATAAGTTTCATAATGAGATTTTTTCTGTAGTTTCTTAGAATTCCTTTTTGCCGCTTGATCAATGGCTTATTTGGTTGAAGGATTCCCATCTTTTATCTGCAGATTAGTTATTGACAGAGAAACTGGGAAGCCAAAAGGTTATGGATTCTGTGAGTATAAGGATGAAGAGACAGCTTTAAGTGCTCGGCGAAATCTTCAGGGTTATGAAATTAATGGGCGGCAATTACGTGTTGATTTTGCCGAAAATGATAAAGGGACTGATAGAAATAGAGAACAGGTATATTGTCAAAACTTTTTGGATTAGTGACAAGTTATTCTCCCAGATCTCTCTGCTATGTTTACTTTAAAGGAAGTGCAGTAAATTGCCTGAAAGGAAGCTCAACTCCAAACCCGTCATACTGGCATGCACCCTGAAAGTCATGAATAATTGGACATATGTAGCCTCTCAGTTATATTTACTTTTTATAATTATATTTCATTTTTCAAACCACAATTTTTTATCAATGTGAAACCAAAGGGAAATAATTATTAATTAAATATTTTATTGATCTCACAATGATCAATATCTTTTACTTGTTGATAATAACATTTTTGACCAAATAAAGTAAGTAACCCACATTCGCTCAAAGGTCTTAAGCATTTTGACACTAAAGTAACATGAATACACTAAAGATCATCATTAGTTTCAAAGATGTCAAAGGCATTTAGGACAATGTAAAGATTTTTTTTCTTGTTTTTTCCCCAATTTCTTTGTGGCTGTGGAGGTCAAAATAGAGGAATCATGTGCTAAATGTCAGTTTAATTTCAGATTAAATTGATTCTTTTTCTTTTTTGGCACAGGGTCGTGGTGGGCCTGGAATGACAACAAATGTTGGTTGGTTCTTTATACTCTTGCTATTCTTATATGTTGTGATAAATTATCTCACATATAATCACTGCATTGTCTTTTTCTTTCTGTATTTTTCATTTTCTCATTTTATGTATTAAAGACCCTCAGAAACAAGTTGGTGGCCCAGCTGTCCATGGGGAAGCAGTTCAGCATCAGCCTATTGGTCTTCATATTGCCATAACAGCTGCAACTGTCATGACAGCAGCTCTAGGTGGTGCTCAGTTTGGCATCCAGTCAAATCAAAATAGTTTGCAGAATCAGTCAGCATTGGCACATGATCCTTTAACTCTGCATCTGGCCAAAATGTCCAGGAGTCAGTTGACTGAGATTATATCTGAGCTCAAGGTAACTATTTGGTAAGGTTAAATTCACCTTCGTAGACAACCTTCACTTTTCTTGACTTATTCATTCTTGTTATGTTGGCAGGGAATGGCTACACAAAACAAGGAACTGGCTCGCCAGCTGTTGCTTTCAAGGCCACAGTTGCCCAAGGCTCTTTTTCAGGTGTGTACTTTTCTCCTGTATCAATTTCTTTGTGGATTTATTTAAGAACGACATTCTTTGTTGACAAACTTGTCTCTTTCTAGTTTCTATGCATATGCTTGTATGATATAGATGCCCATTATGGTAGCTATTAAATTGTGTAGAAGACAATGCATCGATATCATCAAGTGCGGCTACGTTGGAAATAAACAAATGAGATAAGATTGATAAGAATTAAGATAGTTGAGTTGAGTAGTGGAGATTGGCGAACAGTTTATATCTGACAGATATGACTGCTAGTTCAAAAGTAAAATAAATTGTTGGATGACCTTTTCTCATATTTTCAATTTAAATATGGATGAGCTGAGTCTTTTTTTTTTTTTCCTGTCTTATATGTCATTCATGTGATTTTGTAAGAGTCCTTTCTGCTTGATAGAACTGAAATTCAGGGCATGGCTGTGGTCAGATGGTAGGGAGGCAAATGACTCTTTCTTTTCCTATCTAGCTAGAGATATTAGAACAGATGGCTGAAATTCATCATGAGATTGGCAGTTACACTTGGAAGTCTTAGAATTGGCAATTGCACAACCTTTGGAGTTTGGAGCAGGGATGCAAAGTTGGGAGCATATTTCTGTAACTGCTGCAGCCAAGCTGAATAGCAGTTGGAATGGGAGAAATAACATGAATTCTGGTTTAGTGTCTGCAGGTTTTTTCTCAAAATAGAGACTTCATCTCCTGTTTGATATCAATTGGGATGAAGAACGAAGAGGGGGGTGGGGGGTGTGACATTTAACTTATCAGGAACTTATGGAGAGAAAAACCAATGTTTTATGTTTTTGGTGTAGAGAGAAATTCCATCCTTTATACCAATGCAAGGTGAAACAGTTAAGATTGATGCTTGTGGGAGATAATAGAGCCCTAAATGAAGAGGAAGTGATTGCTATTGCAGTGAATGAAAAGAATTAGAAGCTCTTTCCTACTTTCAGCCTTGGGGACAAGCTTTATTTTTTAGCAGGTGGTAATGATGGGAGCTGAGATTCAAGTGGGTTAGTAAGATCCAGAAAGGAAACCCCAGCTATCAGCAAAACTACAACTATAACTTGTATTAGTAGTTTTGCATTTGTTCTGTACTGGAGACTACATGATGACAGTTATTTATAGAAAATAGCTGATAGCAGTTTCATATTAGGATTTATCTATTAGTAGGGTGTTTAACTAGGCAAGTGTGTTATTTGCAGTTTGTGAATAGAGAATACTCTCTGTAAGAGGCTTTTGTCTCTGGGACAGCAGGTGTATTGCTGTATTATGAGTATGATTTGTTGGTGTTCTATCAGAAAGTATTACAAGACTTTTTTGCTAAAGATGCTCTGCCAACACAGCTTTTTTATGGGACATGGGTTGGTGTTTTGTTTACAGTTTGTCTTAAATGCAGAAGGAAGGTTTTTTTAATGGCCTAATTGCAATTTTTCTTTTTCTTTGTGCTTTCTATTTTCTTTATGAGTATTCCTTAATTCTTATCCTTGATTCTTGTGATTTTCTTTCCATAAAATTTATCGCCTAAAAAAAATATGTCAATATTTGTTGTGTGAGCTGTAATTTAGAATCTTTCAATTTGGTGTGCTACTCTGTCTTCGTTATGACAATCAAAGCATAGCTGATAACTCTTTCCTTCAAAGTTACAATTTTATTGGTGTGTTCTTTATAATGAACCATATTTGTAACTCTAAAAAAATATAACATTTGGGGATTTTGTGCTTCTCTCCTCCTAATCTATATTTTGAGAAAAATCAATGATTTGGATAACTTTTTGATCATCATGTTCAAAATTTGCTGTATATGCAGGCTCAGATAATGCTAGGAATGGTGACTTCTCAAGTGGTTTGTTTTACTACCTTTTTGCTTGATGTTCATTCCTTATATATTTTATGCCAAATCTGTCATCCAGGACTTAAGATTTAATTTAGGGTGCTAGAAATTCCAACTTCCTTGGCTGTGAACTGAACCTGTGAATTTGCAGATTACAGTTAGGGAGTGTTTGGTACATGACAAATTTTTTCTGTTTGGGAATCATGATTCACGGGAATTATAAAACCTAGGAATCATGATTTATAGGAATGATGAATATATGTTTGGTTGTTCATAAGTGTTTTTGAGAATATTTATAAGTGTTACTTGGGAATCAATGATTTTTACTACATTAAATAAGCAAATAAAGGTAACATGACAATTTTACCGCATTAAAAATTTAATTTTACCATAGGAAAGTTAGTTTCTCGCCTCCTCCATGAGAATATTTTCATAGGAATCCTATGCAAAAAAATTCTTGGGAAACAGTGTTTCTTAGGAATATTATTTTTTAAATAACAAATTAAATGTGAAAACTAACATTCCCGATGTTAGATTTTCGAGAAAGTAAAAACTTTCCAACTTTCCATGTACCAAATGCCATTTTAGTGTGTTATGGGACAGCTAGAAGCAAATGTCAGCTAATATTTTTTATTTCATGTTTCTAATACTGCCTGTGAAGATCAATAAGTCTGTAAATATTTTCTTAAGCAATTGGATACTAGGAATTAGGAATTATTTGCAAATGATTTCGTGGACAGCTGTATACAGGACAAGTCAAAATTTGGGGAACAAGTAGTCCAAAACTTGAGGTCAAAGTTGACTAACTAACCGTTATTAATAAATAAAGTCCTAATGACTGAAACAAGTTAACATGCACCAAACGTCCATTTCTGACATGCTTGAAAATACCTAATTATAAAATTAATAAAATACCACTTAAGACTAAATGACTAATATAATATCACCTGAAGTAACAACGAATAACTGCAAATAATGATCTTTTAAGGTTTATGTAATATCAAATTAACATTAAATTTATATCACACTACTGAGATCTTTATGGTCCTTAAGCTTATTCCTACTAGATGTTCCAATTTTCTTTTTTATAATAATTTTTGCAGTTACAAATGCCAAACCTTAGGATGGTTTCAGATCAAGCCTCACAGTCTTTAATGAGTGAAGGCCAGCTGGGTCAGCCATCATTGATTCAAACTGTGTCCGGCCTTCCTCCTCATGGGCAGAACAAGTTGCAGTCTGGTTTGACACCTTATGCTCAAGAAGGCAAAATCAGCACAATACCTCATAATCCTTTGGTTCCTAATCAATTAACTGGACATCCAAAGCTTACAGTGCAGCCTCGAATTCCCCTTCAACAACATCCAAGCAACCTTGTAATTCCGGGAACATTGTCAGGGCAGTCTAGTTTAATGCTTCCTTCTGTGCGTCCTCCGGGTTTGGGCAGTTTGTCTGTTAGGCCTCCAATTCAACCAGCAACTTCAACTGCTCTGAACCAGCAAATGCATGCCTCTTTGCTACAGCATTCTGTACATGTTGGAAACTCAACTGTAGGACATAATATTCAAATGGTCCGCCCAGATGCCAGCTTTCAGGTGCAAAATTTTGCTTTTTTTTTTAGTCCTTTTTATGTTGCAAAGATATGGATATTTTTAAAATCTATGCTTTAAAAGTTAAGATTAGAATATGCCATGCTTGGTTAAGATCTTTTCTGCTCTGTGCACTTTGTTATTGCTTGTTATTTTGACGTAGCAATTTGTATTAGAGGAAGAAAGTGGATGTCCGTAGCAAGAGATATTAGAGCATAACAAAAACTAGACAATTGGAGTACACATCAACCAAGCAAAGCTTTCTATTCCCTCTGCACATCTCTCAATAAAACGCTGAACCAAAAAGGGGATGGGATGAACCTCAATAAAACAGAAGTTTATCTTTGGCCAATTTGGGAGATATTTCTGCAGCAAAATCAAACATGCTAGTCTGTGTGTAAAATTACGAGTTTGAATAAGTTAGTCTGTTCATAGTCGATCCTACCTGAGTTTGATCAACTCTTGTTTTTTGACCCTGAATTCTCTCACCCAAGTTAACTGGAAAACAATGATCTTTGTTTAAGTACTACTAGTCAAACCAAACACTTTAACCTTTGAGGATATCCCTCCAAAGTTGCAAGTGGAATGATTTCAAATTTAAAAGTGAAAAATCTGAAAGAGTCCATGTTCAGTACTCCTTTTATATTTTATGGTTATAAATAGGTGGTTCGTTCATGTTTGTAGTTTTTTTTTACCTTTCTTGCTTGTTTTTGGTTTTGAGGATTTCTTATCCTCTTGCATTTGTATCTCTTGTTTCTTTTTTAATAAATTCTTTGTTTATCAAAAGAAAAAAAGGTGGTTTACAAAGAAGAAAATCACCAAAGCACCTGCTATTGAAGCATCATTGACATTTTGTAATGTTTTCACATTATTTACCTTACATGAAAATGTAAGTTATTGGCTATGCTTTGAATTTAAGATGCTATGGAGCAGATAACGTGTAGAAGTATAAGCTTATTTTCTCTTCACTTATTTTGAGCTGGCTACAACTTCTATTTTTAAAATAAAGTATATAACTCCATTCATTTAAGCAGCCTGGCCCCTCCAGTTCATCAGCTAATTCTCAGTTATTGAGTAAAGGTGATAAATCTTCTAAAGTTCTTGACGATTTAAATTGGGCTAAGAGAACTAATACATATTCAAACATGCCGTTGGGAGTAGAGAAAACAAACATGGTTCGTGATTCTTCAGAATCTATTACTCGCCCGTCGAAGCTCATGAAATTGGATGAGGGAAGGAGCACCTCTCTTTCAGCAGGAATTTCAGACATGCCTGTCACTGATGGATCATCTCATGTCCTTGGAAGAAGCTCATTGCCTGTACATGCAGCTCCTAAAGCAGAAGGACAATATTCTGAGCAACAATCTTCTCAGGTATGTGTGACCAGATTCATAGATGAGAAGTGAAGGTGGATAATTTTCTTATGAAATTATTTTACGATTCATTGTTAAAGTTTGAATTTGGATGCAAAAATTACTGTATGGTCACTTGTCATCTCTTTTGAGATTCTATATTTTATTGCTGAAAAAGCTAGTCTAGAAGTATGTCAAGAATATACTTCAGAGTACAGTCTGTTTCTTAAATTAAGTCCGAAATTTACATAAGGTTATGCTTATGGCTAGATATACTTAATTGGATACCCTTTTTAGATGAATTAAGGTGATAGACTGATTTTACTTTTGAAATAAATATTTACATCTGTTAAAGGTGATTACTGTTGCTGATATTTAATGAGTTAGGTATTTGTTTTGATTCTTTTAACCACAATGGATCCTATCTTGTTTGATCAACGTAACCAGTCATTCTGGGTTTATAAATCATTATTCTTATTTAATTTGCTTATCCCAGCTCACACCTGATGTGGAATCTGTTCTGCTCCAACAAGTATTGAATCTGACACCAGAGCAATTGAGTTCCTTGCCACCAGAGCAGCAACAGCAGGTCATTCAGCTCCAGCAGGCTCTTCGGCGAGATCAGATGCAGCCCTCATAAACAGGAGTTCATGAACAGTTCAAATAGCATCAACCTATTGTATACTAGCATTTGCTGTAGATTAGGTTCAGAATATCAAAATTCTTTGGACCACTATTGTTTTTCTTTGTAATTTGTTTTCTTATTCCTTGGCCAAATATTTAATGTAGCATTGAGGAACTCCGGATGGGCACGCGTATAAATCCTTTAGAAGAGAAATATTGTACAATAATAATTTTGGCGATAAATTCTTTTGCCGTTGACATCTTTAGCGTGGACTGAATATCTTTGCCTTGTCATTTGAGCTATTATTATTAATAGCATGCAAATGCTTGAATATATTGCCCTTGTACTTAGTTGCGTTTTATCGTTGATACTTGATACCACTTGACTCAGACAAAAATACGGCTGAACTCAATATCCAGTGTACTGATATTCGTTCCTTTCGTTTTCCTTTGTTTCATTTTCTATAATTCTCTTTAACCGTCTTCATAATCCAATCCTTATAGCAAAGGAACGTATTAAACTAGTCACCGTACACAAGTGCGTTGTTGCTATCTGCATACGTGTACACTATTCACATATTTGTAGCAATATGATGGTTGGTTTATCATTGAAAACTTGAAAGAAGTGCATTCCACTTTTGCGATCAGAAGAAAGAACAACTTCCACGTGACATTGAAATGTGTTTGATTTAACTTTCTATAAGATTATTACATAGTGAAATTCGGTCTTTCTACTCATGAGTATCAAGATGCGTTGATTTTAAGATCCTTGACAGCCCCTATCAAGTTTCTGTCTCTTTCTCCCACACGGATGTGGGTGTAGGAGTTTGAGGAGTGAAAAAACTGTTTTGCCTTTATGCAATATATGGATGTTGTTTTGTATACATGTCAACCAACAAGATGTGATAGAAAATACGTCATTCACATATTCCAAATGTGTAAGCTAGTTGACTTGTTGGGAAAGGAGAACTAGTAATCCCTGTGGACCTACTAATATTTCGTTTAGAAAACTGATGAATCCAAACCAGACCACAGGAGTAACGTCCACACCAGCAAGTGGAGGAATCACCTTGCGGGTTGGACTGAGAAGCGGCTCAGTGGGAGCATATGCTATTACATATGGAAATTTTCCCACCGGGAGTTTTGGGTACCAAGACATGACTATTCTCAAGATAAAGAGAAAGCCAAACACTGAAAGGAAGGGACCTAGAAACCCAATGGCCAACTTTGCAGTTGCAGGGTCAAGATCAGCAAGAGACAATCTTGTCACGAAATCTGTGGAAGCATGTGATGTTTCTGGTATGCTGAACTTGAGAGTATTCAAGACTAGATTTGAATTAAGAGATTTCTGCGTGGTAGCTGCATCCAATATTGAGGATATTGTTACACCTGCAGAAGCTTCAACTTCAGCGTAACATGAGCAACATGGCATGACTGGAGAATTTCCATAGCTATTTCTTTTAGTGAGATACTTCGAACTTTTCTGCAACAATTAAAATCTCAAATTAGGCTGAGATAACATGATATTAATATAATGTGTTTCAAAGGTTCTAAATCGTTTAAAATTATTGAAGGATATTTATTTATTTATATACATGACTCACTACAAGGAACAAATTAAAAAGAAAAATACAAAAAATGAAACTTATGCACATCCAATAGAAACAATATCGATATAATAACTGTGTAGCAGCATTAATCAATATATCACGATTTAAAGTAGGCATGAAACCAGTTTAAGATGAGTTCATCAGTACAAGATGATGAAGGAATTGTGAAAAATACAGCAAAAAATAGAAACCAAAATTATTAGCTATAAAATGAGCTCTCTCAATTCGGCAAAGCCAGGAAAACAGACTTGTCCTACAAAGGGAAAGGAATCATTGAAATCTTGAGACATTCAACTCTAGGTAGTAGCCATATAAACCACCATAAGCTGCAATTAGGAGTGACATTTGTTCCACTTAATCCTAAATACCTGAAACATCTATTCAATAAGCTACTACAATTGGGAATTTGAATGAAATTCCCATTTTCTTTTCTTGATAGTAATAATATGTCCTGTACCAATCCAAGTTGGGATTATTAAATAATTATGACCAGATTTTGGAGATACTCTTGTATTTGTAGAGCATCAAACAAAGGCATAATGTATGCTTCAATTTTGTTCTTTTGAACTTTAAAAATCAAATTCCTGACTTTGCTGGGAATTTTATCAAATAAAGCGTGCACACTTTCAAGGAATAACAAGATGACATAGCACAAATTCAATGCTTCTTTCCAAACTCTTTAAAACATATCAATAATAAGTGAAGGAACCCTGGCTCCATGACGTTTTGCTGCTAACCAATCAGCACCTCAATATATTAATTTACTTATGCAGGAATACACATAACAAATCTATCAATAATTGAAATGCCAATAATCTATCACATGGTTTCTCTTCTCGTTCTCACCTATTTCAAGTCAAACATACAATATAGATTTACACCTCAATTTCACCCAATTTTCATATCATTTAAAACCATCATCACATTTGTCACCAGGATCCTTAAACTCGGTACTAATATAATGAATGAATTCTGAGGAGTATAATATTTCAGCCATTTGAACTATGTCTGTGCTAAAAAATGCTACATGGCTATGACCTGGAAACACTATCTATTGGATATCTATAACAAACATTATGTTTCTATTATTTTTCTTGCCCTTCCTAATTAAATCAATTTGTGTTGTCCCGTATTGCATCCCAAATCCATCTTAAAGGAGCTTTTGCTAACCCACAAGCCTGTAGCACAATCAGACTGGCCCAGTCTCTAAGATTAGGAAGTGATGATGATGCCGCAGATTTTATCCTCCACTAACCCACCTATCCCTCTCCTTATCTCTGGTGCTTGCACTTCAATGTACCAGCAAAAAAAAGGGCTTTTGCTCATTCTAGCCATCCACTGAAACTAAACATTGTTTTATATATTTGGTCACTATGCAAAAATAAAGAAAAAAAAACAATTAAATGGTTAAACAGATTTTTGCTAACCATATAAACAATATTGGTGCACAGTTAATTCAAGATTTCAAAGTAATATAGAAGGGAATTTTCAATTTAATTATATTGACCTCAAATAGCAGCTGAAAACTGAATCCTAAATACATCAAAAGAGATTTTGAGCACTCCGGCCACTTGTAGTGTGTTGGATTGACTTCATGGTGAGAAATAAAAAAATTGTTTTTGTATGGTGAAGGCAAAGCAATAAATAGTTGGTTATACTTTTTCATGGTGTCACCATGATTTTGGGGAGTAGAATATATTCTTGAGTGTTATCCAAACACACTATTGATCATCAATATAACACATTTTTATTCAAGAGTCATGTTTTCAGACATCATATCATAGGATTAGGAGATGAAACTAGAATAAGAAATAAAGAAAAATTGAAATGGGTATGCCAAACGTAGCAAATGGAAGCACTCCCATGAGAAATTTCTAATGAGAACTTACCGAGGCGCCAAAGCCAAAATTGGTTGGTTTGCATTGCCGTCCTACAAAAATGGAAATTTGAAACAACAAAAAGTGTGAAGCGGGCTTCGATAGAACGGTAAGCATAAGAAAGTTGAACACTAACCTCTGATTCCCGCATGAACACGAAAAGTGTTCAGATTCAGAAGATAAGATTGCGTTGCCATTGTGCCTCGCCAGAACGTACTATTAACTGTAAATCTATCTACAAATTTATAATTCTCAGTTTTTTAAGCCACGTGTTCACCTCATGCTTTATTTTTACTCTACTTAAAAAAAAAAACTAGAAATAGGAATGTCTATCTTATATTCTAAATAAAAAGTGGAATTAAACAATTTTATGGAAAATAATTGATAAAATCAAGAAAATTGGATGCTTAAAATATATAATTCTAACAATTAACTATACTATGCTTGAACGTGTCAACTCTGTGAGGCCAGTCTTGTATTTATAATCAACGACCTGGATTGGCTTCAACAAAAAATTAAAGAAATAAAAAATTAACTTTATTCAAATTTTTATACACATTTATCAACGATTAAAATTATTTAATTACACTTATTTAGTTGGGTAGGATGGTTTTTCACTCGCCCAATATTATCAATTTAAGTCCAATTTTCACTTTCTTAACTAAACCTTTCATCCACCCAAATTTTTTTTAGATCATTTTAAGTACTTTGCACAGTCTGTTGAGAGTACAGTGTGTTGTTAGAGCATCTTCAACCAATGCTTTCATTAAAGTTTATTTTTTATTTTTTTAAATAATATTTTACATTTTTCTATAATACCAATTTATAGTCATTATTTTAAGTAACTCAATAATTTTTGGCAAAATCTACGGTAGACCAATAGATCATATAATGCATGGATGGACCAAAAGAAAAGAAGATAATTTTCATGTGATTTATTGAGAGAGAAGTAAAAAATATCATTAAATATATAAATAATTAAATTAAATGGTTCGGATTTATTTGAAAATAAAAATTTTATTAATGTAGATTTTTTTTATTGATAAATGATCATTTTGTCTAAACAAAAAAATTTGAACTCTACTCAACTATCCCAACCCTCCCTTTCACTTCTCCCCCGCCATTGCTATCACCCTTTCCACTCTTTTCAACTTCGATTTTGACAACCGGATGGATATTCCTTATCATTGTTGCTAGCACTCTCACTTGTGTTTCTTTTTGTTCATAATTCTTTCCTTTCCAATCCATTCATGTTCGGGGAACCCCAAAAATCAGTTTTGGTAGAAGAAATGAAGGTAGTGGCTGATCCTTTTCCCCACCAACTACCCAAGTTGAACCCAAACTCATAAGAAAATTCAACAACCACCACCAAAGTTGAAGCTAAACCAAAAAAGAAACCAACAAGCATCAAAGAAGCAACGAAGGCCCATGAAGAGAAGATTTTCAAATTGACTAAAACTTCTCAAATGGACCTAAAATATATCTATTTTTATATTTTATTATTCATGTTAATTTTAAGTTAATATATTTAAATAGCACTTGCTAAATAATAAATAATTATATAGTAGATTTTAATTAAAAAAATTAACATTGCAAAATTAAAATACATAAAGAAACACAAATAAACTATCACTAAAATACATAAAATAGAGTTCAACTTTTGTTATTTTCACATCTAAAACATTTCTAAATATGCTCCACCAAGTCTATATGAAGGTGATAGTGTATTTTCTTTTGATGCATGTGTGCTTTTCTTTCTAAATATCTTCTTAAAGCTTTATGATGTCCATTAAAAGTTCAATGTTGAGATATCATTACTCGGATCATCATATGAACAATCAAAATTGACATGGTACTCTTCTTGTTCATCTTTCACCATCATACTATGCAATATTATGCATGCATCCATTATCCGCTTCAATGTATCCATGCTCCAAAATTGATTCGGCCCACGTATAATTGCAAAATGTGATTGAAACACTTCAAAAGCTCTTTCAACGTCCTTTTTGGTTGCTTCTTAACGTTGGACACACATTTTTCTATTTTCTCCTAGTGGCTTTGGGATGATTTTACAAATATAACCCATTTTGGATAAATATTGTATGCTAAATAATACCCCATGTTGTATGTAGTTCCATTTATTGTTAGTTATACCTTAAGAGCTCTCTCTTTGCAAAACTTCATTAAAGACATCAACTTGGTTAAGGACATTGATGTCATTATTAGAACCAACAACACCAAAGTATGCATGTCAAATCCACAAGTTATGTGACGCCATTGCTTCTAACATAATAGTTAGTTTGCCATGATCTCCTCTTTGATATTGACCTTTCCACGTTGTAAGACATTTTCCATTCCTAGTGCAAACAATCAATGCTACCTAACATATTAGGATAGTCACATGCATCTCCAATTTTCAATAGATGTTTAATCTCATAGTTGTTAGGCCTGTCATGTACTGGATCCTAAATACCACATTCACTCCTTGGACAGACTTTTGTAAGCATTTCATTGCAGCGATTTCACCAATGTGCATATACTCATCCACTTTATTTGTTGGTGATCCATAAACCAACATTCGAATTGCAATAGTGCATTTTTGCAATGGTGAAAGACTTGTTCTTCCAGTTGCATCATTTCATAATTGGAAATATTCATCATTGTTGCTAACTCCTTTAATAATGCATAGGAATATATGTCTTCGCATTTGAATCCTCCACCGAAATTGATTATCGCTATATTCTAGATTTGTAGAGAAGTAATCATTAAATAAGCAAAAATGACCTTTTTTCACAATTTCTTGGAATGAGTTCTTTTACGAGCACGTTGGTTGGAGTTACTACTTTCTTCTTTCACATGTTGATCAATTAATTTTTTAATGCACTTATGTTATGTTTGAATGACAGTTAACTCATTTAATAAATTTTCATTCAAGCTCATTATCAAAATGTGAATCGTAAGGATCCATTAGATAAGACAAGGCAAGAAATCTAACACAAATATTCTCATTGACTGCAACATTATCCAAGTTGATTTGTGAAGAAAAAGAAGGAATCAAAGACTTTGATACAAATTTAACTAGTGTTTGCACTTGTTGTTTAGAGCAATTCCCACCATTAGTCATTGTCGAAACAACACCAAACATAGTCATTGTTGAAACAACACTAAACATGACAAAAGTAGCTGTTGGGATTGAAAAATTCATTCCACTTTGCCACGACATTATATAAGAACTATCCAAATATGACATATTTGGTTGAAAGAAATTTGGGTATGAATATAAGGAAAAGTTTCCCATGTTTGGATTATTTGGAGAATTTGAAAATTAAGAAGAATTTTGAACATTCAAGTTGCCAATTTAGTATCTAATTAAAAAAAAAGAATTAGAATTATATTGGTTGGCATCTCCTATTTATGTATACAAAGAAAAGTTACAATTAAAAAAATTAAAATAATAAATAGATATAACTGAAAGATGAATATATGAGAAAATAATATCAAAATTTTACAATTTATACAAATCATAAAAAAACATAAAAAATTAAATCTTAAATACTTTGATTAAGAAACAAAAATCACTATTATTATTTATTCATGTCGACCACTATTGATATCAAAATAAATCTAAGCACATACCGATGTTAAAGAAATAAAAAAAAATGATTTAGTATGATACATTTGGATATTATTTTATTATTATTATTATTAAACCACCTGCATAATGTAGGCAAGTACTTTATCTATTTAAAAATGTGACCACTCTCTTGCATAATTGATTCCCCTGACCTGACGTTGACCCAAAATGGCGGAAGGTCTGATCCAAATCGGAGTGGTGGGCTGCGCCGACATCGCCCGGAAGGTCTCCCGCGCCATCAGCCTGGCCCCCAACGCCGCACTCTGCGGCGTCGCCAGCCGGTCCTTGGAAAAAGCCTCCGCATTCGCCGCCGCCAACAACTTGCCTCTCTCGGCCAAAGTGTACGGCTCCTACGAGGCCCTTCTGGAGGACCCTGACGTGGACGCCGTTTACATGCCACTCCCCACCACTCTCCATCTCCACTGGGCCCTCCTGGCGGCCCAAAACAAGAAGCACTTACTCCTGGAGAAGCCCGTCGCACTCCACGTCGCCCAGTTCGACCGCATTCTTGAGGCCTGCCAATCCAATGGGTTGCAGTTCATGGATAACACCATGTGGGTCCATAACCCCAGGACCGCTGCCATGGCCCAATTCCTCAACGATGCGCACCGTTTTGGTAATCTCAAATCGGTATTCACATTCACACCCCCATTCATTCGCTCATTATAAGTTGCTTACATGTAGAATTCAATTTATGATATTAGAAGCTTTTGGAGATCTGGTTTAGAGAATCGATTGTGATATTGTTGTGGGTTGTACAGGTTCGCACATGCTTTACATTTGCAGCAGATCCTGCTTACCTGAAGAACGACATTCGTGTGAAGGCAGATCTTGATGCCCTTGGTTCTCTAGGTGATCAAGGGTGGTATTGCATAAGGGCAATTTTGTTGGCTGCCAACTATGAATTGCCCAAAACAGTGCTTGCTTCTTATGAACCTGTGCTTAACAAAGATGGGGTCATATTGGATTGTGGGGCTTCTCTCTACTGGCAAGATGGGAGAGTAGCAACCTTCCATTGCTCCTTCTTGGCAAACTTAACAATGGACATAACAGCTATTGGGACTAGAGGAACTCTTCATGTGCATGACTTTGTTATCCCTTATCATGAGAAGGAGGCATCTTTTTTGGCTGGTACACAAACCAGCTTTGATGATCTTGTCACAGGCTGGGCTAAACAGCCGGAAAAGCATACAGTCCACACTGATCTCCCTCAGGAGGCTCTTTTGGTCAGAAAATTTGCTCGCTTGGTGGGGGAAATTAAGTTCAAAAACTCTAAGCCTGATAACAAGTGGCCAACAATTAGTAGGAAAACACAACTGGTATTGGATGCTGTCAAGGCTTCAATTCAGAGGGGGTTTCAGCCTGTTCAGATTCACCACTAAACGAGTCTCCACTGTGAGCTCCTTTTTCTGTTGTGCATTCCAAATAAAAATCCGTTCTTCATTGGATTATGTATTTCTGAACTCTTCATTTCTGCCACATGCAGCTTATTATTCTGTAAAATACAACCATTCTAATTGATAAATTTTATGTCTTTCAAGTGTCTTAATTAGTGTGATGACAGGAATAACTAATACCTTTGTCTTGGTCTTCATCTTCATCATATAACTTGTTAGTTGACTAAACATGTCAAAGTGGCTTCTAATATAGAATCTTGACTTTTTTGACTTCACAGTTGACATTAAGTAAAACATGTTGACTACATGGAATCCATATGCAGTAAACTCGGAGGAAAAATTATATTTGTAAGGTATATATAATAAGAATAAGATAATAATTATTTTTAAAATAATAATTTTAATTTTATATTTAGGCTAATTACTAATTAGTTATAGAATTTTTTTTACACATGCGGAATATCATAATTAAACTCAAATAGCTTGAAGTTACCCTTCAAGTGCAAAACTTCACACACATGCTTTGTTCCACTATCTCAAGGTCTGAATCGGTGTAAGCTTAGTAACTAGTGTGTGTTTTGTGCAGTTGTAATAATAAGGGCAGGGGTGTGAACTCGGGGTTTGTTGATGACAATGGTCATGAAGAAAATGGATGGAGGCATGCGATGACTTGTTGACAATTTTAATTTTGAAAAAAAAAAAAAAACTTTCAAGGTATATATTCTATAAGCAATTAATATATCTATTTGAATAATAATAATAATATTTTAATATAATTAAATATTTTTAGTAGATTGTTAATGTCTATTTTTTTTATATTTATTTCAATATATTTTTAACTCTAAATAAATCAAGGTCATCAATATTAAAATGCTTACTAAATCTTAAAAACCTTTCATAACTAAAACAATACCTTTTTATTTGTTACCATCTAAAGTTTTAAATTTTGCATATTCAAATATATATAAAAAAAAAGCTAAAAAATAGTTTCATATCGTTAATATGGTTGAAATAAAGTCTCACTAAGAAATAGTTAGATCAACATACCTAGGGATGGTAACGGGGCGAGACGGCTACTGGTTTCATGATACTCGTCCTCGTCTCCGCGAGCTAAACTCATTCCCGTCCCCATACCCGTACCCATCGGGTATATAATTTTCATCTTCATCCCCGTCCCTGTCGGGTATCCAGTATACCCGTACCCGTACCCATCAAAATTTTTATTTTTTATTTTAAATATAATATTTTTAAATTACTTTTTTAATTATATTTTATAATTATAATTAAATTATTTCTCTATATCATATTATAATAAATAATCACACATAAAAAAAATACTAAAATTCTTTAATATAATTAAATTGAAAGTAGGTATTAAATTAAAATGGGAACGGGAACAGGTACGGGTACGGGGTGGATAAGTACATACCTGTACCCGTACCCGTACCCGATTTAATATATCGAGTTTTACCCGTACTCGTACTCGTACCCGGTCAAATCAGGTATTTCCGTCAAAGTTGGGACGGGTTCGAGTATTATCCGCGAGTACAAGTATATTTGCCATCTTTTGATATACTATTAGCAAATAATATTTAGTACATATACATTTAAAAAAATCTACGGCGAAGCTAAGTTTTTTCTTTCATTTAGGAATAATAACAATAGTAATCAGTAAAAATAAAGTGAAACCTGAATGATTTAGGGAAGTTATGAAAAATTAACAACTAGTTGAGAACCCAACATATTATTAGGCTTAAAGTAAATTTTAAATTTTGTTCTTACCGAAAATCTGCTGTAGAGCTGATCTGCCAGGTAAGATCGATGAGCCTTCTTTAGGGGTACGCTGGTGCTCCAAGATGGGGGTGGTACCTGCAAAAGAGACTCCGATGCTAAAGTTAGTGTTTGTAGGAGTATGAATCTCGTATAAGTAATGCACGTACCTTAGTGTGAATTAGGGTTGCTTTGGGCCTTGGGCCTGAGATAAGATGTAATGTGATTAGATAACGGACCTCGTCTGGGGCGAGATCCTCGGGAATCGGTTATGATTCACTTAAATGCCGAGCTGATGCCATGCGGTGCGCGTCCGAGGTCGGTTTGCATTGTGGTGTCGAGCTCGGAGCTCGGTTACACGGTACGGATAGTACACTAGCCACCCGAGCTCTGAAGACCGTAGGTCGAGGAGTTAAGACCGAGCTCGCTGGGGGGAGGTGACCTCTCGTGTACGTTTGCTCGTTGTGGTGCCATGTGTCGCGACTGTTCATTTCCCGGGAACGTGCAAGTGGCACGTTTATGGGAGATGACGGTTATGTAATGATGGTCTTGCAATTAATTGTGTTGTCAGGCGTGTCCCCTGACCGACACGTGGCGTGGCGGTTTTGAAATGTGGGAAGGAGCCCCTTTTCTTTTTCTTTCCCGCGTCCCTTCCCATTCACTCCACTTTCTTCTACCTTTTAGCTTCTTGGGTACGGTAGCCCTCTGTGCCTTCTCGTTCCTGGCTTTCTTGCTTTCGTCTCCGTTTTTATAGTCTTTCTTCAAGTCTTCTTGATGGTTGGTGGTTGTGGCGTCGGTTCTTCTGCGCCTGCCAGGGGCAAAGCGCGCGGCAAGGCGGTGGCTACCGGGAGGGGTGCCGCCGAGAGAAAAGACCTGCCCCCGCCTAAGGACCTGGAGCCGGGTGTTCCTGGTTACGACTGGGTCAAGCGCGAGATGGGGGGCATCCAAAGTGTGTTCAGGTCGCGCCTGGAGGTTGATGCGGTTTGGGAGACGCACCGGATTTGCGACCCCACCCTTTCCCGGAAGATTCAGCTTGAGCCCTGTCCGGTTGGTGAGGGTGTGTTCATGGGGAAGTCAACCGATCCCCCCCACTTTTATGTTTATCAGAGTTTCTTCAGGGACCTAGGCGTTTGTCTTCCCTTCACTCAGTTTGAGTGTGATTTCTTGAACTACATCAACGCGGCCCCTTGCCAGCTACATCCCAATAGCTGGGGTTTTTTGAGGGCGTTTCAGGTCCTGTGTGCGGTTCTAGGGCTGGAGTTGTCCCTTCGCGTATTCCTTCATTTCTACTAGCTGAAGCTGGGCGTCCCGCCGTATGGCATTCTTTCTTTGAACGGGAGTAAAGAAGGGGGTTTATTCACTCTTTACTCCCAATCTTATTAGAATTTCAAGTCCGAGTTTTTCCGGGTAGTCCTTGTGGACATCGACCCTTTGGAGGATGGGGATTTCTACTTTGGTGGACTACCGAAGTTCTCCTTTTACTGATGTCCTAAACCGTCTAGGTTTCACGGGGTGAACCCTTTGGAGTTGAGGGCTTCGGAGGCTGCCGTCGTTAAGAATCTCTCGGCCTTGCCTCGCCCGTTGGATTGCAGGTCGATCATGTCGCTTGCGAATTCGGCGCACAGGGAGAGGGTCCTGGAGGGTGAGTATTTTGTATCTTGGTATTTTGTTGAGGTTTGTGTAATTCTTTTTTGCTTATGTGCCTTATTTTCTGTCTGTAGGCCTTATAGGAAAAGACTTGTGGCTTGAGCTGAAGCCCTACTTTAACGTGACCGAGCTCGGGGTTTCCGAGCCTCCGGAGGAGGAGGTTTCCCCTTTAAAAATCAACCGAAAACGAAAGAGGGGTGGGAGAGAGGTCGGGGGGACCTCTGCCCCTCATGAGATAGGGGAGGTGGCCTCCGAGGTTATTGAAACTGGGGAGGTGGACCTTGCTGGGATTCCGCCGCCGGAGGGGGTCGATCGTGTGGCTGCCGAAGAGGTGGCATCGGCTGTTGAGCCAGTCGTCCAACCCGGCAAGGCGCCGGCTCAAGCTATTGAGCGGGTTGCCGTGGTGAGTAATTTTCTTCTCTTAGTCTTATTTCTATTTTTTGGCGTTTTGACTTGAGATTGTTTTCTATAGGCGGGGGATGCTGCCGAGGAAGTGGTCCTTGTTGCCGGGCGGGCCATCTCGACCGCCGAGGAAGTGATCCGGGGTGCAGTACCTGTTGCTCCGGTTGGTGAGGTGAGTCGTTGGCTCTTCTGTGGTATTTGGCGTTTTACCCTTCAAGTTACTTTTGTTCTTAGAAGAGTGTCTTTGCTTTTTGCAGGCGGGGAGCGACACTAGGGTATCTGCGCCTACTTCTGCCGAGGTCCATAGGGAGGGGTCGAGTTCCGGGCTCCCTACCCTTGGTCCGGTGCCGAAGCCGAAGCAGCCGTACCTTGCGTATCACTATGCGCAAGAGGGCGCGCCCATGCAATTGGAGCACTTGAGTGCGTCAGAGGAGGTCGACTCTCTGTGGAGCGCTGCGGTGACTCTGGAGAAGTTTTTCCCGAAGGGGTCGTTGAGCACGGCTGATCAGGCGATGATCGAGTCGGCTGGGCCAATGGGAAGTTTTGATGCCGCCCAGATCTTCCTTCAGCGAGGAACGGCCATTGTGGATTACTGGAAACACAAGTGGTCGAGGCAGCAGGAGGACATGGCGAAGTTGAGGAGCCTTATTCAGCCTCTGAAGGATGAGAATAAAGTCCTGAAGGAGGAGAACGGGGTTTTGACCGCCGCCCTTGGTGAAGCGAAGATGCAGGGGGCCGAGCTCCAGACGGCAAAGGGGGGCCTCGCTAGGGCCCAGAAGTCCTTGGAGATCGCCCTTCGCTCCAACGAAGAGTATGCTTCTCGGGTGGGTGAGTTGCAGGGGCTGGTTACCTCGACCCGGGGCGAGGTGATGTCTTCTCGGGAACATGTTTGCTCTCTGGAAGATGAAGTCGCATTTTTGAAGGGAGAGCTGGTGTCGGTGACCGAGCAGCGTCTCCGCGATGAGGTCATTATTGGTAGCAAAGAGCAGGAGATTGCTGCCCAGAGAGTAGACCTTTCGTCAGTGGAGGCCGAGAAGGCGGCGTTGCAGAGGAGACTTGAGGATGTTGAGCGCTCCATCGTGGTGGAGCATAAGAGGGGCTTCCTCAAGGCTGCTCGTCAGGCCAGGCTTCTTGTGCCAGGGTTTGACTTCTCCGGCATGCATGTGGAGAAGGTCGTTCGCTTTGGGAAGCTGGTCAAGGAGGATGACGTTGAGGATAGCTCCAACGATAATGCCTCTGTGTAGGCCGATTTTGTAATCGTAATTTATTTCTGTTTTGGATTCAAGTGTTGAATCCTGAGAACTTTGCTTGTATATATATACGTGTATATATATTTTTTATATTTTTTTTTTTGTGAAGGTTTAAATTTTGCCGTAATAAAGCCGAGGTTCGAACTCGACTTTAGCTTTTCGTGATGGTTCAAACTGGGCCGTAGAATGAGGGTTCGAATTTGACCTTAATCTTGCCGAGGTTCGAATTTGACCTCAGACTTGGAGTGATACATTTCATTAAGGTTCGAACTTGACCTCGGATAAGTGGGCGGATTCAACCTTAAGTTTACGTGGAGGTTCAAACTTGACCTTAAATTTTTGTGAGGGTTCAAACTTGACCTTAAACTTTTGTGAAGGTTTAAACTTGACCTTAAACTTTTGTGAAGGTTCAAACTTGACCTTAATGAACCGAGGTTCGAACTCGACCTTAACTTTACGTGAAGGTTCAAACTTTACCTTAAACTTTTGTGAAGGTTCAAGTTTGACCTTAATGAACCGAGGTTCGAACTCGACCTTAACTTTACGTGAAGGTTTAAACTTGAACTTAAACTTTTGTGAAGGTTCAAACTTGACCTTAATGAACCGAGGTTCGAACTCGAGCTTAAATTTTCGTGAAGGTTCAAACTTGACCTTAAACTTTTGTGAAGGTTCAAATTAACCTTAATGAACCGAGGTTCGAACTCGACCTTAACTTTACGTGAAGGTTCAAACTTGACCTTAATGAACCGAGGTTCGAACTCGACCTTAAATTTTCGTGAAGGTTCAAACTTGACCTTTTATTTTCGTGAAGGTTTAAACTTGACCTTAGCCAACCGAGGTTCGAAGTCGACCTCCATTTGAGGTTAAACGTAAAATTATGCGAAAAGGATGTGAGTTGGATGGAATGAGTCATTTTATTGATTATGTAAATGTGCCTCGTTAAAAACCCTCTCAGCCAAAACCCATCTTTCTATTTTTTGGGATAAAAGATTGAGGCGGGAAAAGAGTGCACGGCTCATTCATACAAAGTTCAACTAAAATAAAACTTGAGATGCGTAGCATTCCAAGTTCGCGGTATGGGTTTGCCGCTGAGTTCCTCCAGTCTATATGCTCCATTTTCCAAGTCTTCTGTAACTCGGAAGGGGCCACCCCAAGTGGGTGCGAGTTTCCCATCTGACGTGTCTTTTCTTGCTTCGCCTAGTAATCGCCATACCAAGTCACCTACTCGTAACGAGCGAGGTTTTACTCGGGTCTTGTATCTTCGGGAAGCTCGGAGCTTGCAGGCTTCTTCGTGGATTTGAGCTTCGTCTCTAAGCTCGTCCACTAAGTCGAGGTCAGCTGCCAGTTCTTGGCCATTCTGTTCGCCGTTGAAGACTTGGCGTCTGTGGGATGTTTCGCCGACTTCTACTAGGATCATTGCGTCAGCTCCGTAGGTCAGCCTGTAAGGCGTCTCTTGTGTGGTTGACTGGGGGGTGCAATGATACGCCCATAGGATGCTGGGGAGTTCATCGGGCCACTGCCCTTTGGCGCTTCCTAGTCGCTTTTTGAGTTCCCGGAGGATGACCTTGTTGGCAGCTTCGGCCTGGCCGTTGGTCTGAGGGTGTTCCACCAAGGTCGAAAGGTGTTTGATTCCGAGCTCGCGGAGGAAGTCCTCGAATTCCTGTGCGATGAACTGTCGGCCGTTGTCAGTGATGAGGGCGTGAGGGATTCCAAACCTGCAGACGATGTTCTTCCAGGTGAACTTCCGCACGTTCTCGGTGGTGATTTTGGCGAGTGGACATGCTTCAATCCACTTGGTGAAGTAGTCGATTGCTACTATGAGGAATTTAAGTTGGCCTTTCGCAGGGGGGAATGGCCCGATGATGTCCATTCCCCACTGGGAGAAAGGCCACGCCGACATCATGTGGTGGAGGGTTTCAGGTGGTTGTTGGTGTGCGTTGCCGAACTGCTGGCATTCTTTGCATTTTTGGATGTGGCTTTGGCAATCCGACTTCAGAGTGGGCCAGTAATAGCCAGCTCGGAGTATCCTGGTTGCCATTGAACGCGTCCGGGAATGCATGCCGCATATCCCCTGATGAATTTCCTTGATGACATAGGCTGCCTGGGATGCAGTCAGGCATTTGAGTAGTGGAGAGGAGACGCCACGCTTGAATAATTCATCTCTGATGATGACGAACTTGGCCGATCTCATCCTTATCTTCCGAGCTTCGTTTTTATCCTCGGGCAGGATTCCCTCTTTCAAGTAGCCCGAGATGCCTGCCATCCATCCCAGGTCTTCATTGTCACTGACGTTGACGACCTTGTCGTCTAGGCTGGGTGAGTGCAAGGTTTCCTGTATGATGGTTTGGTGTTGTCCGGGCCTTTTGGTGCTGGCGAGTTTCGATAGGAGGTCGGCTCAGGCGTTTTGCTCTTGCGGCACATGCTTTATGATGAATTCGTCGAAAGACGAGATCTGGTGGGACGTAGTGTGAAAGTACCGCTGTAGCATAGTGTCCTTTGCCTGGTACGTCCCGCTGAGCTGCTCCACCATGAGTTTTGAGTCACTGTTGCAATTGACTCTTCGAGCCTCGAGGTCGCAGGCCAGCCTCATTCCTGCTAGAAGTGCCTCGTACTCCGCCTGGTTATTGGTCACCTTGAAGCCAAACTTGAGAGATTGCTCCAAGGTGACTTGGTTTGACCCTTCCAGAATTATGCCTGCACCACCGCCTTTAGAGTTGGAGGACCCGTCAACATGCAAAGTTCATACCTGGGGTTCCACTCACTTTTCTTTCAAATTTCTCATTTTTCACTCCCTCTTTCCCATCCTCAAATCCAAACAAAGCCTTAAAGTTAAAATTGATGGTGCAGCCATGAACCACTTGTCCTAGTCCATCAGAGAAGTCACCTAAATGAAATTGTCAAATTCAAATTCAAAGAGTTGGCGGTTGAATTAGAATTATTAGATTAAATATCGTTTTTAAATCTACAGAAACCAAACACGCTACATAATATCTGCAACGTGTCATTCAGCTTGTGGCCACTGCCACAATCGCCGAAGATGGTTAAGAATTAAAACGCAGCAGGTTATCCACCTTCAACTCTACTCCCATACACTAGAAAAAAACAAAATCTCAATTTACTTTTTAAATTTATATATACAAAGTTAGGAATACATCATTTTCAGCTAGATTTAAAAATTGATCCTAACTTAACCATAATAATAATAATAATAATAAGACTTTCAAATTTTAATTTAATGATGAAGGATATTATTTTTTATTTTTAAGTTCTTGGTGATATTCATAAATAATATATTTCATAAAGTCAATGACGAGGATGTATTTATTGTGTTTTTTTAAAGAATGATAAAATTATTTTAAAATGTTATTTATTTTTATAAATTAAATTGTTAAACTAGCTCTTTAAAATTAAATGAATTATATTTTTTATATTATAATTTATTAACATATAATATATTTGAATGAATGAATTTTAAATTATCTTTTTTAATTAATTAAAAATCATTTTGATTAAAATTAGTAAATATCAATTTTTTTTGGTATTTGTCATAATTTATTTTTTATTTATTTATTTATTTTATAACATGAATTTATTCTTTTCATGTGAAGTTTTGATTGTTAAGTGGAAATTAGTATGATTAAAATTTTGATTTTAATTAAAATAATATTTATTACTTATTATTTACTTGTACCGCGAGTAAACGAAATTTATTGTTAGTAAAAATGATAATAAGTAACAATGGAGAAAAAATAAAAATAAAAATAGAAACGTTTGGTCACTGAGAGCTATACATTGAAAACAAAAATAAAATAGTACTTACTCCGTAATAATTACCTCCGAATAAATGAAATAGTGTTTCGAGGAAAAAGAATAAAATTTAATTGGTGCTAAAAATATTAAAATCAAGTATAAATAAAATATAATTAATTAAGTTTTATATTTTACTAAATTTGTTATTGGTGTTAATTAATTATTTCTCGATATAATTTATGATGATTGTTTATTTCATTTATTACATTTTCAGTGAGAAAACTAGAAAAAAAAGTAATTATATTTTGCAATCAAACTAATATTTACGAAACATTATATAATGAAATTTTAAATCTTAAAATTTAACGTGAATTCGACACATATTAATGATAAAATTAGATTAAAAAAATTATAATTTGTAATTTCTCCAATATTTACAAAATATCATGTATTGAAATGTTACAAAAACTTCCATGTAATATAATTAAGATGTGTACTCGAAATTTTTTATATAAAAAAAAGGCTTATGGACTCAAGACGTATTACTTAGGGGGTGTATTGGATTAGGATTTTAAAGGACTTTTTTAGTTAAAAAAAATCTTGCGGATTTTAAAAGACTTTGCAGGATTTTCATGACTTTTAAGATTTTGCAAGATTCTACATGACTTAAAATCAGGATTTTAATGGATTCTGCAAGACTTTTAAATTAGGATTTTAATGGATTCTGTGGGATTTTGTGGAGTTTTGACATTTGATAAGATTTAAAAAAAATTATACATTCAAATTTAAAAAGAGTCAAAGATAAAAATAATAAATAAAAAAAATAATGTCTAGATAAATAATAATAATAATTCTCTATAATATTCTATCCTCTTTTTATAGCATCCACTATCAATTGTAACAATTCATCGGAATCATCCTTAATCCAAGCTTCATAGTTTTCTTTCTCTTTTCATTTTTCTTTATTATTTCCTTGTGAATCTCCCATTTGAATTATACTAAAACAATATATGTTAAAAAATAGTTATATAAATAATTACGGATAATAGACAAAATCAATAAAATTATATTATTATTTTTAGAAGCACACCATCATACAAGATCGAATATATTTTTGCTATCCAAATGGATCAAATACCTCAGTTATTATAAAAAAAAATGTAAAAACGAAAATATAGAAACATAAGATAATTTTTTATATAAAAAAATTAGTATATTCGATACTGAAAAAATATTTAGATATATAATTTTTTTTATATAAACAGAAGTATTTAGATATAGAGAATATATATATATATATATATATATATATATGATAATTTTTAACGATATTTATAAATATAAATTATTCTAATAAATATTTTAACAATATTTTCTTTTTTAAAAAATAAGTTAATGAAGGCATAAATCCTAAACCCTAAAAAATTAGATATTGCAATGTCTTATGTTAATTTTCTTTTTTTAAAATATAAAAAATCTTAATTTCATAATATAAAAATAAAAAAGAAAAATTCATAGTAAAAAAAATAAAATAATTGTTGAGTCATAAAAGGAGGAGGGATAAGAGTAACAAATTCAAGGGAAAGAGAGAATTCGCAATTTTTATGCTAAGAGGGTTCTTCCCCCTACTAAGATTCATTTTTATCTCATTCTACTCACAAAAACCCTAACAAATTCATCTTTTATATATATATATATATATATATATATATATATATATATTGTTGAGATTATGATATCAATTTCATCTTTCACCTTTTTCTTTTCTTAACGTGTGTCATAAAAAAATTACCACTTAAAAGTTAAAATTTCAAGTATTTTTTTTGTGTTATATAAAGGAACAAATTCAACTACATAGAATAAAATAAAGTAAGTCAATTAAAGAGAACGAACAGAAAAATAAAACAAGTCAATGACACTATCATTTACATATTAGAGTTTCACAAAATAGGAGAATGGTATGAGAATAGTATTATATATGAGCAATGAACAATAGTGTAGTATTATTAGTAGAGAAAAAATGGAGAAGACAGGAGCATAGAAAAAAAAGATGAAAAACTCACTTGAAAATTCTTAAAACACTTGAAAAATCATTTCAAACAATCCTTCAAAATCCGATGGGTTTGGATGAGATTGTTTTATGAATCTGGTATTTATAGATAACACTAGAAAGTCTTTCAAAATCCCTCTCACACAACAATCCTTTAAAATCCTTAAATTTTTGAATACCAATGGATTGTTTTTAAGTTGTAAAAAATCTCAAATGAATACCAGTGGATTTTAATGGACTTTTTAAAAAATCCTAAAAATCCAGATTGAATACCACTGGATTGTTTTTAAGTGACATAAAATCCTGATTGAATACCAATGGATTTTTTTACTCAAAAAAAGTCTTTTAAAATCCTACGAAATCCTAAACCAATACACCTCCCTTAGATTCATAGTTGAATTCATAAACATATTTATAAGAATAAAAGTTGTAAAATGTAAAAAGATATTTAAAGAATAATTTAACATTTTAGTGAAAAGAATATATGCGGACAGACAGGTGTGGTGATAATTAAATGCATTCCAATCCAACTCCAACATACCGCGGTGCCCACTAATCAGTAATCAGTATCCTTAAAAACGAGATATTATATTAAACCATAATACCACGCCATAGTATATAGGTTCAATCTCGGCCGAAGAAACTACCATCATCATCATCATGATCATGGACATGGACATGGACATGGAGCTTCACATCTTGCTTTTACTCCTGACACTTATAGTGCTCATCACCCGCTTCATTCTGAACCGCCACGCTAGGAAAAACCAACCCCCCGGTCCAACCGGCCTCCCCATAATCGGAAACCTCCACCAACTGGGCCCCAAACCCCACTGCACGCTCTCCTCGCTGGCCCAAACCCACGGCCCAATCATGTCTCTGCGTCTGGGCTCCGTCACCACGGTGGTGGCCTCCTCCCCGGGGACGGCCCAAGAGATCCTCCAAAAGAACGACCAAGCCTTCGCGAGGCGGCTCATCCCGGAATCCGTGGCGGCCCAGCCCAACGTGGGCGACACCCTGGCGTGGGCCCCCGCGGACCCAAGGTGGCGGCACCGGCGGCGCGTCTGCACCACAGAGATCTTCACGGCCCAACGGCTGGACCTGCTGCAGCACCTGCGGCAGCGCAAAGTGCAGGAAATGGTGGAGCACCTCCGGAAGCAAGCTTTGAGCGGAAACGTGGTTGACATAGGTGAAGTGGCGTTCGCGACGATGCTGAATCTTGTTTCGAACACGGTGTTCTCGGAGGACTTGGTGGACCCGGAGTTCGAGAGTGCCGGCGAGTTCAAGGAGGTTGTGAGGAGGATCATGGAGGACGCCGGCAGGGTTAACATCTCCGACTACTTTCCGTTGCTCAAGAGGTTTGACTTGCAGGGCGTGAAGCGACACGTGGCGGTTTCTTACGCCAGGTTGCATCACATTTTCGACCTCATCATAAGGAAACGTGTCGGGGAAAGGGAGAGAGAGCCTTCCGGTCCCGCAAAGGGGGATTTCTTGGATGTCTTGCTTGATCATTGTCACCAAGGGGACCCCTCCCATTTCACCCTCCAAACCATCAAGCCTTTGATTCTCGTAACTCCTAACACTATTTCTCTTTCTTATAATTATACACTGCAGATAAACAGTGACAAAGCCGTTGAATGAATCAAGTTGGATTGACAAGTGCATATGCAGGTTGGAGGGTTTAAAATTTCAACCCAATCCAACCGTTTCATTGGATTACATGGTGCAACCCTTTTTAACGTATACATCATCCCTAATAAAAACCACTAACCCTCCAACCCATTGCCTGAATTACAAAAATTGGAAAGACTAGCAAATCAATTATAAAATTTTATAATTTAAGGATCAATTAAAAAATTCATTACTTAAGGATTTATGAAAGCAAAGTTATAATTTTTACAGTATTCTTTGGAAACAGGATTTGTTCATTGCGGGAAGTGACACTTCGGGATCAACATCAGAATGGGCAATGGCAGAGCTTCTACGCAACCCAAAAGTGATGCAGAAGGCAAGAGAGGAGCTGATCCAAGTGATAGGGAGCTCCAAGGAAGTAAAAGAATCGGACATTCCAAGGCTTCCATACATCCAAGCAATTGTAAAAGAAACCCTTCGCCTCCATCCATCGGCTCCCCTTCTCTTGCCCTACGTTGCAGGAGAAGATGTTGAAGTGAGTGGCTACACCATTCACAAAGGGAACCAAGTCCTCATCAATGCATGGTCTATTGGGAGGAACCCCCAGTTTTGGGAGGATCCCTTGTTGTTTGAGCCTGAAAGGTTTCTTAGGTCAAACGTGGATTTCAAGGGCAGGGATTTCGAGTATTTACCTTTTGGTGCAGGTAGGAGAATTTGCCCTGGCTTGCCACTTGCTAATAGGATGATTACTTTGATGTTGGCTGCGTTACTGCACTCTTTTCAGTGGAAGCTTCCTCCGGGTGTCACTCCTCAAACGCTTGACATGACTGAGCAGTATGGAATCACGTTGAAGAAACTCACTCCTCTTTCTGCTATTCCAATTTCACTGTGAATTACATGCAAATGTATTGAAACCAAGTCCATGGAATTTAAACCAAGACGTTTTATGCTTAATATTACTGTTACTGTTACTTAATCAATAGTCGTTTGAGTTAGAATCTTAGATACAATGCTATGTTAGATACTATGATGAGAGAGAACTTTACTGTTTCTCGTGGTTGTACTCAACTTGAACAAAAATGTATTTGATAGAGAATATGTATGCATGTGGCCGTATAGAAAGAAAAAAAAAAGAAGGTAGGTTAAATAAAAAAATTAGTTGATTTGGATTTTTAATTTTTATTTTGAATATCAGGTTTTTTTTACCTGTTGAATATTTTTTTAGTACAATATTGGCTATTACATATTTTAATTTGTTTAAATTTCAGTTCCTGGGATTTGTTTTCATTAAAACATGTATATTAGGCTTTATTTTGTCATAGAAATTAATCCATACAATGTCAAATTGTTTAGATATTTGTTTCTTGAATAACTGGAGTCTAATTAAACAAAACTACCGGAATTGATATTAAAAAATTAATAAAAACTAAAATACTAAGATATTTGGCTTTTCTTAGTTTTAAAGGCTTTGATTCTAAATTTAATCTTATTAAGCGATATGTTCTTATTGATTCGGATAGTTCCTGTGTATGGTGTTAATATAGGATGAAGACTTCTTCACACCTATTCTGTGAGTGCTCTTTTGCATATCATGTTTGGATGCTTTCCTTGGAATGGTGTGGCTTCACTTCTAGCCTTATTGTTCATTTTGATCAATTTCTCGGGTTGCCTCTCTGTCCTTCCAAAATAAGGTATAGATGGGCTGTGATCTAGTTGACTATAATTTGGAGTATTTGGCTAGCAAGAAGTGCTCTTATTATTTCTGACAAGGTGCTATCTACTTGAGATGTGCTTGAAATGGTAAAATTGCGCACTTGGAAATGGTTAAAAGCGATAGCTAATTTTTTTTCATACTTATTTTCTTTTTGGACTGAGTCACTTTTTATATGCCTTAATTTTTATTAAGTGATATTTGATGGTGATCATTGCTATCTAGGTGTGTGATTCTAACTTAGCTAGGACAATGCTTTTGATAATGGTGATTGGTTTCACTTTGTAGTCGATAGTCTTTTTTTGGATTGCTAGTTTGGTTGTTCCACCTATTGGTGTAAGGTTTTTTATAGTATGATGATCGCAAATTATTAGTTTTGGGAGATATGTATTTATTGTGTTGTTTTCATTCTCTTGATGTCAGAAATCCACTACTTAATTTAATTATGTTATGTATATGGATTGGAAGATCTCTTGTATTCCTTCTTATTTAATTCAATTTTGCTTAAAATAAAGTATAACTAGCCTACGTAAAAAAAAAAAATCAAGAAACTCTTATGTCATTTTTTTTAATATATATATATATATATATATATAGTTGAAGAAAATATATATTGTGATGAATTTAGACATTGTAAAAAGAAAACCGTATCTATGAGTATTATCTATTTTTCTGACTTAATTTTGATGGGAGAAAATGAAAATCCAATATCAAGGTTTTTCTGGTTAGAATCCAATACCAAGAGTCAAGTTGTTTTTCCCTTCTTAATATATAATTGGAAGGACAAAACAGGCTAGGTTTCTGGATACGAATACCAGTCCTCATCGATTTTGATTAACCAATCTGGATAATAATCAAATCAAATTATAATAATAATGAAAGTGTAAGTTTTTTTTTTGAGAGAAAGTGTAAGTTTAAGTCTTTATTTAGGTTCTTATTTTTTTTCGGTTAATTAATGTTCTTATAATTTATTTACATGTATTATTTATAAAATGTATTAAATATATATTTTACTTAGAAAAGTTATATGAAATTTAAAAAAAAAAAGGTAAGGACAGAACATTTTATCTCTGAAAAAAGAACCGTCTTTGTCTATTTCAGAGTACTAGATGTAAGACATTTGATAAATTTTTAAATTACTGAAGAAAATAAAAGTAAAAGAAGGAATTCTTTTATAAATTAAAATTAACCAATACATATATTATAAATAAAAAGTTTTGAAAAAGTTAATACGAAAGGATTTTTATAACTTGTGCATAAACTATTTTAATTTATAAATTATATATATAATTCTCCTATAAGTATTTATTTAGAAACTCATCAAAATAGTTATGTAATAATATGTGTTGGAAGAGGTGAAAAATAAGAGTTTAATGGTCATGCATTAAACTAAGGAGACGTTTAGTATACGGAATTTTTTATTTTCTTGATAAACTTAAATAGGGAATTTTGATTTTTCATGTTTGGTAGTAATTTTTTATTTATTTATATTTTAGGAATATAGTTTTCTAGAGAATAATTTTTATCTCACCTTTTTTATAAAAAGAATTTCAAAAAAAAATGAGAATCTAACATTTTTGAGTTAAGTAAAAATTTTATGTATATAAAAAATTATAATATATATTTTAAAAATAAAAATATCTCATTCTCTCTCCTATTTCTCTCCCTCTCTTTGTCTCTCTTACTCACAACCCCCCCCCCCCCTCCTTCTTCTCCCTCCTATCATATCTCTATTTTTATTTCTCTTTCTATCTTTTTTTTGTATCTTATTATTTATTGACCTTATCAATTTTAATAATATTATTAAAGTCTGTTTTATTTTTATAGCTTAATAGTATTTGTTAATATTCAATAAAATGAAATAATATATTTTTATTCATTTTAATTATAATGTAACATTTTTTTTGTTTAATTTTTTTGTTGAATTTTGTATTTAAATAATTTTAACTATAAATTTTAATTATAAATACTTGTAATAAGATTTGAGTAAATAAAGAATACTTTTGTAAAAGATATTTATATACCTAGAAATATACTATAGCAAAGCATGAAAATCTTTAATTTTCGAGAATTCTATATAAATATTTTTAAGAACCTTTATAAATAATCAAACAAATTTTATTTATTTTTAACAATTATGATTTTCATGATTTGTAATTGAATGATAATATAAAATTATTTTATATCATAAAATTACTTTATATTATCAATATATTACCATTAAACCTGAAAAATAATATAGTCTTTGCAATATTTTCACACAGGACGCCTTGTTTGGTAGACAGAAATCGAAATAAAGAAGATATTGTAATTATCAATCAATTGGTTTCAACCAAATAGGAGGGAAGAGAAGAGAAAAACGTGAGTCAAATGCCTATTTCTTTCCTCGTAGAACCAACATAATGCCTTTTTCTTTCAACGTAAAACTAACAAATTTTTTTAACAGTACATGCGTGTTTGTAACATAAATTAAAAGACTAATTTCAAGTATAATCAGTTATCACTTTTTTTTCTTTCTATAAACATGATTCATATAATATTTAAAAATGATAATTAAAAACTAATTTATGCTTGTAAAATCTAATTTTTACTGATTAAACACTATTTTAAAACTAATAAAAATTAATTTTAGCATTAGGCTAACTCTCCATGTCCAATGATAGATGTTACAATATTTCACATTAAAATTGATTATCACTCCTATTCGGATAGAAAGAAGAAAACTTCTCATTAAAGAAACAATTAGTTTATTAGAAAATTTGAATTTTAGTATTAATAATAGTTACTTTTTCATCTAATTTCTTTCTACTTTACTGCTTTTTTATTTTTCATTTAAATTTTTTTATTTTTCTCAAATCAAACACTTTTAAAATTTATTATATTTTTCATTTATTTCTCTTTCTTCTGTATTTTCATCAATGCAGCCAAACATAATGAATTGAATTTGCATTTCGATATATTTCCATACTATGACTCTAATATCTACAACACTTTAATGCATAACACTGAACACCTAAGTTCCCAAACAACAATACAACCTATGGCATTGACATAAATTAAATATGAATTGTTGTAACCATATAAATATACTTAAAAAAGACTTTTCTTTTTATGATTAAAAATGTTAATTAGTTTAAAGAAGTACCTTTAATATTATCAGACGTGACGTCATTGATTGTAATTACACAATTAATTTATGAAGTAATAAAATATTTTTATGCGAAAAGTTTTCTATCAAATAAAAAAAAAAGTGATATAAAAAGATTAAACTCACTACTGTGAGAAAAATGAGAGTTTAAATAAAATTCTTAACTATTTGTGTCAATTCACACGTTGACAAAGTTTTTATAAGTTTAAACAGAAATGTAGATAGAGATCGTTGATTTCATGGGAAAAGAACTGGTTAGGGTTAGTAAAATAATTCTTCTAGGAATGCAAGTGGTGTGAACCTCTAGGCATTTGGCGCAATGCAAATAAACTCTTATATAAAGCACGTAAACCAAGAACATGCATATCCAACTTGCATGAAAATACGTTCAGTTTTGAATCTTGATATGTATGATATGGTTTAAGCAAGGACGGAGCCAAGGGGGGACCTACGGGTGCCACGGCCCCCCCAACAATTTTAATTTTTTTTTATATACATATATATTACTATATGGCACCCCCTATTTTTAATATAAACTCATATTTTTAATATAAACTCATATGTATATTACTATATGGCACCCCCTATATGGCACCCCCAGTATTGAAATCCTGGCTCCGTCCCTGGGTTTAAGGAAAGTAATGCATGAGAAACAATAATTAAGAAAGTATTATTAATGTAAATTTTAAGAACGGCAACGTGTGCGATTGTCAGCCAAGCAGCGGATTTGGATCAATAATTTGCAATTAGATTGGGTCATTTTCAAATTTCGATTAGCACATCTAAAAACATCAATGATTCAACATGCTCAAACACTTTTCTGTCTTTTTATTTCTTCTTCAAAATACAGTTTATTTATTTATTTATGATTTATGATTTGTGAATTCACGTTAAATATTTCAAATTACTTTTAAAAATGCGTGTTGTATAACTTTATGTATTTTCTAAATATAATTAAAATTTTAATCTTTCTTTATTTACTTTCTTTAATTATATATATGTATTAATATTTAATCTCCTCAAAATTTTGAGTTAAAGTAAAAATATTATAACCATTGGTAATGAACTTGTTTTTTTTATTTTTATTTTTACAACCATAGGTAATAAACTTATATAAAATCGTAGTCAAATTAAACAAATAGTGAAGAATAAAAAGGAATTTGATAATAAAAAATAAAATAGTATCATACTACAAGAGGATAAAATATAATGATTGAAATATGGTTTTACTCTCTTAAATGCAGAGTAAGTTTTGTTGGATGCAAGCAAAATCCCACATCGTTCAAGGTTAGTCAAGTGCCATCCATTTAGCTATCGGACGATGTGATCGTCCGCCCATTATTTATTCTTCACCCCGCTTCTGGTCTTCCCACATGCAACTGGTATGCGGTAAGACAAGTCTTCATTCTACGCGAGTTAGAATATGCTCTTCCTTATGTTAGCAAGAAGGAGATCTTTCGGAAGATCAGATAGAATGCCCAGTTCAGTTTGAAAGTACAGAAAAAATGAACTTAAAAAGCAAGATGATGAACATGAGTTTATATATATACAATTGTCTTCATTGAAAGAGAAGCTTTTTGGGCAATATCCAAAAGTAAAACTGTGAGGGCTGGGTCCAAAGCGGACAATATCTTACCAACATGGAGATATGTGTATGTGTGTGGTAACCCCAAATGCCCAACAAGTTTATGTTTTGTCATCTACATTGAAATTATTGTTTTCTATTTTATGAAATTTCAAATAAATTTACTTTCATTCATCAAAATCCCCTATAACATTATATGAGTTTGATATGATATTTTTACTGATAAAAAATTAGTATATAAATTTTGTGTTGCATATTTGGTAATGGGACTTTGTGTGACAGATTTTTTTTATAATATAAATCATAGATATCTTTCACAAAAAAATCTTGTGACAATTTATTAACAATATAATTTAAGCACGAGGTTAATTTTCTTTTAAAATAAAAAATAAAAAAAGAGTAATTTCAAATATAAAGAATGAAAATAAATTTATCTTATATTTAAAAGAATAAAAGGCAAATACAATCCATGTAAAAGTGAATATTAATGTTTCATTGTGAATTGGTGAGGCAGTTGAAGTTGTATTGGGCATTGGGTGGGTGATTTGCGATACATTCTTGAATAGCCCGTAGCCACGTGAGGAGAGGCATTGAGCAGCGTGCACACGTATGTGCACCCTCGCTTCCCGCCCTAACACACGCGTGCCTCGGTAATTAAAATCCGCACCTCCACCATCCACATTCCACATTCATATTCGCAAATCCAACATCTATCACTATACGCCCCAATATATGTTTCACAAGAAAAAAAAAAAAAAACACGTACTGTATCTTGTAATCGTAAATTATCATCCTAAAAGTTCAGGAACATGTCTAACATTAAATCATAAAATTCACTAATTATATACAATATTTATGCATATTTTGATATAGTTCTGGATATATACCATAGGGAAACTGATTCGAAACAAGTAGAATCTTCGTAAGAAAAACAATTGTTTTTTCTAATGATTAGTAGCACATCTTATTCAATAATTGTGAACAAATTAAGCCACGTACCTCTAACCCCAGTTACACGCAACACACTTTTTGCACTTATAAAAATACCAAATTAAAATCTTACTAACACCTGTAATAATACGAAATATCTTCAAATTTACCCTAAGCTCCAATCCATGCACGTACGCACAACTATTTATACCAAGCTTCCCATGCCTCTTCTCTGCACTTGACAACCTCCCATCTCACTCTCTCTTGCTGATATAGATATAATAAGAATGGGGTTACCTTCCACATCACTAGACACTAGCTGGTGCCTGTTTGCACTTCCAGCCATAGCAGGATCACAAAACTTACTTCACAACCCGCTCTTAGTCATCCTAATTGCACTTCTTTCCATTGGGCTTCTAGCATGGGCCTTCCCAAGAGGAGGAGGAGGTGTAGCATGGAAAAACGGAAGAAACCAAATGGGCCAGCTCGCTATTCCAGGGCCCAAAGGAGTCCCAATCTTTGGCCTCTTGTTTAGCCTAAGCCTAAGCCATGGGCTACCTCACCGCACCCTCGCTTCCATGGCTTCATCTCTAACGGCAACAAAACTCATGGCCTTCAGTTTGGGCTCAACCCCCGCAGTCATAACCTCAGATGCTGACGTGGCGCGTGAAATCTTGAACTCACCCCACTTCGCCGACCGTCCCGTTAAACAATCCGCTAAGAGGCTCATGTTCGACCGCGCCATTGGGTTCGCACCCAACGCACCGTATTGGCGTCTGCTGCGGAGGCTTGCCTCCACCCACCTCTTCTCCCCGCGGCGCATCCTAGCCCACGAGCCCCGTCGCCTGCTCCACTGCGCCGCCATGCTGCGTGACGTGGCTCACGAACAGTCCAAACACGGCTTCGTGCGCCTCAGGAAACACCTTCAAGACGCGGCTCTTAACAACATTATGGACACCGTTTTTGGAAGAAGGTATAAACGAGACGAATGCCGTAATGAGTTGGAAGAGGTGCGAGAGATGGTGAGGGAAGGGTTTGAGATTTTGGGGGCTTTCAACTGGTCCGATTATGTTCCTTGGATGAGCTTGTTTTATGACCCTTTACGTATTCGAGAACGGTGCTCGGTTCTTGCGCCTAGGGTTAAGGAATTTGTGAAGCGGGTTTTGGAGGAGCACCGAGTGGCTCCGTTCAAGGAACTTTCTGATGACTCGGATTTTGTGGATGTTCTGCTCTCTCTAGAGGGGGATGACAAGCTCCAAGATGATGATATCATTGCCGTTTTATGGGTTTGTGTTTCTTTACACTATCTTAACGTACTAAAGTTTGTTTTCCATGCATACTTTAACACGTGTTTTCTTCAAGTATATATATCAAATATGGGAATCTGTCCGTCTTAATTTTAATTTGCATCTCTCTTAATTAAATATGCAGGAAATGATATTCCGTGGCACGGATACAACTGCACTTCTTACCGAGTGGGTAATGGCGGAGCTTGTTTTGAACCAACAAGTTCAGACTAAGCTTCGCGATGAACTAGACAAGGTCGTGGGAAACAAAAGAGAAGTTACAAACTCCGATGTGATAAAACTTGCATACCTGGAAGCCGTTGTGAAGGAGACATTGCGAGTGCATCCAATTGGGCCCCTCCTTTCTTGGGCCCGTTTGTCCACGTCAGATATCCAGCTCAGCAACGGGATGGTGGTCCCAGGCAACACCACCACAATGGTGAACATGTGGGCCATAACCCACGACCCCAACGTGTGGCACGAGCCACTAGTGTTCAGGCCCGAGAGGTTCGTGAAGAGTGAAGGAGGGGTTGAAGTGGATGTTAGAGGTGTTGACCTTAGGCTGGCACCATTTGGAGCTGGACGTAGGGTTTGCCCAGGGAGGAACCTAGGCCTTGTGACTGTGAGCCTTTGGGTGGCTAACTTGGTTCACCACTTTCACTGGTTCCAAGACACGGCTAATCCACTTGACCTAACCGAGGTTCTCAAGCTATCTTGTGAGATGAAGAACCCTCTCAAAGCTGTGGCTTTTCCTAGGTTTACTTAATTAAAGTCCAAGATAATTATTCTAAGATTAAGTTGGTGTACGTCTAAGATATACTATATATAGAAACTTGTGTTTTAGGAAGATCCTCAATTTTCCTAAAGGTTTATAAGTGTGGGGGATTATTTATCTAGCTTTAATTACGTACTGTGTTACTATATGTATTTAACATGATGTGGCTAAACTAAATAAGTTGGCGTTTTGCCTCCAAAGTTAATACATGTGAGATAAATATATCCTTTCTGTTGTAATAATAGTACATGTTAAAAAAGGTACCTCATACTTATAGTGACTACCTTCGGGAAATCTCCTGGAAGGAAGCAATACTTTTAGTTTTGATTTTGTTTTTCATGCTAAACCAAATTTTTTTTTTTTTTTTTTTTTGTGGATTGGCGCTAACCAAAAGGGTGATATGTTGGGCTGGTTAAAACTGCAAATAAACAGAAACGAGTTATAAGTTATAACAGTTCTCTTGAAAAATACGAAGAAATGAGAAAATTTCCCCTTCCTTAATTATTTTGCAACAGTGCCTTATAAAAGAAAAATCACCCGCATTAAATTAAACACAAATGCTCATTGGCATGAATCCAACTACATGTATGAAAACTTTACACGTCACAAACATGTCCTTTCATAATGTTATTATATAGAAAAAATTTGCTCTGCTTAGCAACTAAAATTGCACAAATTATGTTCTTTTTGTAATCTCCTACGTAAGCATCATTTTTCATATTACATAATTCATTATTAAATTAGTTTTATTCAAAAAAAATCTTAATAATATTAATAGGAGAGGGACTCTTACGAAAATATGAAGTTATTATAAAAAATAAAAATTATAATTTTAACCATACAATCATACATATAAATAATCAATACATTACGCGAGTTATATGATGGTCAATTGGTCATACATGACCACTTAAAAAAGCCTGCGCATTTTTTAACCTTAATTATTCATATTTAATGATCTACATTTATACTTATCTTCTTACATCTATTTCCACATATATACACATACGTATATTATTATAACTAATTTTACATTAGAAGAAATATAAACTAATGCACAGTGTATGTAAATCAATTATAAAAAGGTGAAGAGTATAAGTTGAATTTTATGCTTTTGATATTATACTTTTTTTTTCAAAATAAAAAACTTTTGATTTAATTTTTTATCTAGTATGCTTCTAATCATTTATTGGTAATATTTATCTATTATATATATATATATATATATATATATATATATATATATATATATAAAGGTAATAGTTTAATTTGATGTATATATTTTACATGATTTTATCTTTAATTTTTTTAAATAATACTAAAAATTAACTATTTTTATAGACATAAAATTCAAATTTAAGATTTTATTAAAGTTTGAAGATTAAATACAATATTAATTGATCTAATAAATATTAATAATTTTTAAATATTTTTATTAAATAAAATATAAAGATATGAAGTGACTCGATCTTACTCGTATATATAAAAAATATGCATATGAAAAATCAATTTTTTTTGAATTGCAAGTAATTAACCAAGTTGGAAGAAGGGTATTGTTGCATGGGAGTTGCTACGGTACCTTCAAAGATCGAGGGGTTTCAATACATTCTTTTATGTAAACTTATAAAAATTAAAAAAAACTAATTTATTTATAAAATAAATAATCTAAATTATATTTATAAAATGAAAAATAAGATAAAATTATAGAGATTAAAATTATAAGATTTCAATAATATTATAAAATATTAAAAAAATAAAAAAATTAATAAATAGTAGAAATAAAAAAATTATTAAAATTACAATATAAAAATTCAAAAATTTAAGATAAAAAGACAAAAAATATACTTTAAAAATTATTAAAATTAAAATATAAAAATTCAAAAATTTTAAGTGAAAAGATAAAAATATACTTAAAAAATTATTAAAATTAAACTATTTAAATATATAATAATATTATTAAAAATAAATTAGAATATATAAAATAAAATAAAATGACTAAATAATTTAAAAATTAAAAGAATAAAATATCATAAATATTATTTAAATAAATTATTAAAAATATAAAATATAAAAAACTGTACCAGTACCCTCTCAAATAAGATGGGTACCATAGAATTTTTCTTGTTGCATACACGTTTTATTTACTGAGTAATTAATTTTTAAATTAAATTGAACAGTAGGCGACTGCGTAGAATTGACGAAGGTTGTGGCATTGAAATGAAAAAGAAATTTGTGCATCGAAATGGCAGTTAATTAGGAACGTGTTAAGATTATGTGAGGCATGGTAAGATGTATTGGTTTTTCTAGCCATGGTAGCTAGCTAGGGCGGTTATATTGAATCTTCCAACGTCTTAACAGAAAGTGAATGGCCTAACGTAAGTTCTCACAAACTTCCACGAATAATAAATCTAAAACACTACGAAGACAAGTCAGGGGAACAAATGCACAAGAACAAAAAAAATACAAAGCACATGGTTAGTCATCTAGTCAATATATTGGATCGGAAACTGGGCAATTCAAACTCCCCTTTTTCTGCTGGTTGGATATGGTAACTGCTTTTAGGTCATACCTAATATAAAAGTAAAACTGAAAAACAGAGTCAATTGGTGTTTTTTTTTTTTTTTTTTACATCAGCTAATTAATTTGAAGAGAAATCCGACTGTAAATTTGATTAATATTCCTTTCCGGTTGAACTAATCTGGTATATATATATATATATGAGTTTGGTTTTGAGCGCATGGTTATCTTTTGGTGAGGGGGTTAGACCTAAACTTTTGATGATCCAGCTAACTCTGTCATTATAAGAAAATTGTTACATAATAACACATCCTATAGTGACACTATACATGTCACTAAAAATTACTTTTACCCATACAATAACTATAATATTTGTTGGTATATTATTAAAAAGTGTGGATATAGACTACAGTGACACACAAAATATCATCTTATAAATTAATTTTGTAAAGTTAGATTATACTCTAATTTTTCTTTCTTAAGTTACTAATAAGCTTATCAAAATCTATTTTATCGAGTGACTTTGAGTTTATCATGTCACTCACTATGGGATTGTTATTATATCATTCACAAATATCCAGCTTTATAAATTTGAGGTTTGAAATATACATTTCTTGACATGAAGAGTGTGTTGAAAATCTCAGATCGATTAGTGAAATGACCAATTTTGTGTATATAAGTTAGGAACAATTCTCATCTTATAAACTAATTTTATAAAGTTGAGTTATACTTTAAATCACGTTCTTAAGATAATATATCAGGGCTTATATCCTAGTAAGTATATATTATGGAACCATTTATAGAGATTCAATCTTACTAACTTCATGTTTAAGATGTCTAGTTCTTAGTGTGAGAAATGTGTATTAGAGATTCCACATTGAGTAGTGTGAATAAAAAATTTTACTGAGAAAAATTTAAATTTGAGATAAATAAAATTTAAATGAAAGGTGATAAATGAGAAGACTTAGTCAAAGGATAAAACAGTTATGCTACTCATTTTGCAATAGCTAAAAAATAATAAATAACAATAAGGCATAAAATAAAAAATATAAAAAGATAATAAGTAAAGCAGTTGAGAGTTAAGGGGATAACCAATTAGCTAAAAAATCCGAGATGATCGAAAACCTGTCAGAACGCTACGCATTGGGTATGGAATAAAATATATATTTTTTCTTTAAGAATATGATCATATGCACTAATCAGTAGTGTTACTTGGTTATTTAAATAATAATGTTATCTTTGAGGTTATTTAATTGTGAGAATTTAAGGACTAACCTTTGTTTAGTTTAAATTTTACTACAAGGATGATTTCTTTATAAAAAATGAACGTTACGCAACAATTAACAGTGTCAATTGAATAATAATTTTATCTTTGACACTATTTGATTGTGGAGATTTAATAACTAGTCATTTGCTAACTTAAATTCTTATGCCCAATTTTTTTTTAAAGAATAATTTTAAAAGTTGTCATCTTTGGATAAAATGTTCAAAAAATAAATATGTTATAATCAATAATGTTAATTGAGTAGCACTTCTATCTTTAACGTTATTGTCGAGATTTATTGATTAGTCATTTGCTAACTTGAATCCTTATACAAAATTTATTTCTTTAAATAAAAATATAAAAATAATTCTCCTTCACGTATACATTATTTTTAATGATTAATGATATTAATTGAGTAACACTTCTAACTTTAATATCATGTAAATCATAAAATTTTATAGAACAGTTATTGCTATCATAAGCTTTTATGCATAAGGTAAAATAAAATTTATCATGAAAATAAAAATATTTATTAATAACATTAATTGAATAGCAATTCTATCTTTAATGTTATTTAAATGAGAGGGTTTAATGATTAGTCATTTATTAGCTTAAATTCTTGTAATAAAATATTTAAAAATTAATAACTTTAATTCTATCTTTAGCGTTATTATGAGAGTTTAATGATTATTTATTTGCTAACTTAAATCCTCACGTAAGTATTTTTTAAAATAAAATATAGAAAGAAACTTTTTCATAAAAAAATATAATAAAAATTAGATAATAACAAAATATATTTATAGGAACAAAATAAATATGTATAAAGAAAATTTTGCGCATTTAATTTAGAGGTACTATTTTTTTTTAGACAGACATGTGGGGTGTTAATACCTTCCCTACGCGTAATTGATCCTCAAATCCAATTTTAGCTTTAAAGATAAAATTAGACTATAATTCCACTTTCTTAAGAAAAGAATAAGTATTTTGAGTTTTTATTGCTTTAAATTATAGATATAAAGCAATGATCACAAAACAAGAGGTGGTGCTTGTTAACACATTATAAGAGTTGGTTGTTGCTCCTTAGTCTTAGGTATTGCTAATAGAGTCATGAGTTGCTAACCCTCTTTTTCCAGGAGGTTTTGAGAACATTTTGTATTAATTAGAGTCAATTCAAGACTATTAAAGTTCAAGCTTTAAGCTTATTACAAAAAAATATATTTAATACTAATTAACTTTGATAAAGAAAAAAAAAAAGCACATGTATTAACAAAAAGTCTGCATCTCTTAAAGTTTGCTTTTGGTCTCAATCATTGTTAGGCCTATCCTATGCTATATTGAGGTCCTCTGTCGATTATTATGCTCCATTATTAGTTTTTATAATGTAAAAATTTCACATACATAAAAAAAGCCTCATATTGACAAAAAAATAAACATTAATTTTTTTTTATTAAGAAAAATAAATTCTCTCATTGTTACTTTAAGTCTTACTTATAGTTGTGTTGATTATAAAAGTGGTCAACCATGAAAACAAGATGTTACACATGCTTAAGCATGGACATGTTGTCTTGGCTAATGCCTATTCTATATGCATGTTACTATGGGATGGATAAAGACGTTATGTCTACTTTTGTTAAATATTATTTTGATCTTAATTATAAATGACAATCATTAGTTTTTAAAGTCACATGCTTAATGTTAAATTTCTTTTATGCCTTTCATTTATTATTAATTTTTTTTATATATTTACTTATAATTAATATTAAATATGACAACCACTAAAAGTAAATGATAGGTTTAAAATAAAATTTAAATTTATGGTATAATTAATTAAAATTAATCATATCAATTAGTTTTCTTTTCTTGATCTTCATTATTTATTATATATTACTTATAATTAAAACTAAAGGTAATATATTGCACCTAAAAAATTCATCTAGATGCCTTATCAAGTTCAAAAATAGAAATGAGATTTTTAGGATCTTATACTTCCTAGAATTCTCCTAATCGTTTCTATTGTTGCACCTATATATCGAAGAGGGTACTAAACATGTTGGACATGTTAAAGGGATTCCTTACTCACCACACTTAATTAGGGAGCATTGGGTTATATTATCAATGATTATGATCATAGGTCTATTCAGTATCTTAATCACATTTTTTACGATGCAACTAGAAGATCGAGTATATGTGTGGGCGTGACTAATCTAGTAAAGTGCGTGGATGAATTAATGTTTTCTATGGTTCCATTACATTTCCCAATCTTACATCAACTCTATATATACGAGAGGGAAAACATACAAGAGGTCTTTAGAAAGCACCGGTAGTTATTCACCATGTATGAACAACAATCACACAACATAATACTTATATCAAATTCCTTTTTGTATAGGGTTTATTTGATATGTTTTTTGAGACATGCATGAATTATCGTAGAAATGCAACTAAGGTCACTAATGCTTGGATTTACAAGCAGGCATTGACACTTGCGCAAGCAAACATTGCAACAAGTTGCGCACATATAAGAGGGAAAAGGAAAACTCGCATTCAATGTTTTATTTCACAGTATGTAAGCTTAGTTGAATTATTTTGTTTCTAACATATGTATTATATATGATTATGTTCACTTGTTTTGATTTCTCTAATATTTGCACCTCATATTTTATATATCAAGTTATTCAACTATTAAAATTATTTAAAATAAATAAAAAATTAAGTACCAAAATTAACTATATGAATATGAATATTGTATTATAATTAGCAAGTTATTCAATTCAAGAAAATTATTTAATAAAAAATAAACATTATTAAACATAAATAACAAATAATTTAATTATACTACAGAAACTAATTAATTTCCGTTGTATTTCCATAATACACTACAAAATATAATTTTTATATGAATATAAAATCCTTTTTTTAAAAATGATTTCAAGTTGTAAAAATTAATTTTTGGGAAGGAAATTTGGTAAAAAAAAAAAAAGAATTATAAAAAAATTGTGGCGTGCAATTAAAGAGGGTGTTAATAGCAACCTTGCATAAAAGTCTTTGAAGTCATTGGGTTGTAAAGTGATTGTCCTAGAGAGGGATCATTATTTGAAACTAATGTCTAGTGTTTTAATCATTTTGGGCAAGTAATTTTTTTATCAATAGGTCGGTATAGCCTTTGTCGCGTTAACTATAACTTGAAAGAGAATGGCCATTACACGTACCTAACAAGCTAGCTTATCGACTACTATGCATACTACGTCAAGGGATGTGAGGTATTAGTTTATGTTAAGAAAAATGCTTGTTTTTTTAAATCAAAATTTTGAAATTATTTTAAAATATTATTTATAAAATTGAATTTCCAGATAAGCTTATTTATAGCAATAATCAAGTACGAAGGGTGTTAGCTGAACGAGAGTTTAATATTAGCTCTCCCGCAAACGTGTGCATGTGTACAAATCAAGTACAAACCATAAATATAATAATGAAAAGCCAGAATTGAAAAAAAGAAAAGAGTGAATAGTCAAAAGCTAACACTTATTTTGATTAAATAACCTTAACTATTCCGTGGACAGCATCTCTATGGTTATCAATTCATTAGTAGTGGGATTTTAAGTACAATTGATAACAAACTGTTCTTACATTGTTTTCAAAGAGGTACAGTTGATAACAAACTCACTAAGCAAGGCAATTTCTAACTTATACGCTACCTTCAGCTCAAATTTCTTGACCAATCCCTCTTAAGTTTCTCGATTTGTCTTGTGATTTTCGTTCAGTAGTGTATTAAGAGCATTTCCAATTGGGCTTGCTTATAAGCAATACCCTATGCTACATCACTGTCAAATCAGCTCTGACCCACTTTATAGGTTGCTTAAATTTTAGTAGAGTTGCTAGCAACTCAATTAAAATTTAAGCAATCTATATAGTGAGTCAGAGCTGATGTGGCAGTGATGTGACACAGAAATTGCTTATAAGCAACGCAGATACTCTAAGTAAAAGGCTAGATTGACCTATTGACTTTCTTGGTATATATATATGACAGTGAGGGCGCACCAATAATGAAGACTATTAGAATTAATGCACCTCAAATCTAAAGATACAAAACCCTCCTACAGAAAAGTATTTCGTGTATATATATAACACAAACTATTGGCAATAACATTATAGGAGTTGAATAACATTTTCTTTCGTGAAAATGGCGTCTGTCAAGAAACTGTTCCTCCAAATTCTGTGGTGTTTTTCCTTAATCAGTCTTAGTTCCCAAACACGGAGCCATTACAGTTTTGTTGTGAGTCCCATCACATCCTTTGGATTCTTATTGGTGTATGTAGCATTATATATATTGAACCATAGAGTTCATAAAAATATTTTTTATCTTTTGTTTCTCAGTTTGGTTTCACCAAACCAAACTATCTGCGCTGCATGAAAACTGCAATACTCTACGTACATTCTTGGAGTTTATATGACACATATATCGTAGTATAGTATACAAAATAATAGAATTAGTTATTATTTATTAAGGGTTATTGCCTTCTTGGTGAAACCCATTCCCCTCCATTTGCACGATTATTCTTTCACTATCATTTCCTAATTTATTCATCTATCTCAATCAAATAAATAAATAAATATATATATATATATATATATATATATACTCACACTGACGATACATGTTAATTAAACTTTTATTTTTTTATGATTTGGTTTCATTATATTATTTCTTTTATTGCTCTTTTTCATGGATAATTTTTTCATGAAAAATATTATTGTTTTTTTTTATAAAATTATCATAGGAAAATTTATACATAAAAATACGAGTACAGTCATAAATATATATATTTTTTATAAATAATTAGTAAATTGTTGAAGCAGGGGAAATTAAATCATTTAATTAATGTTGCAGGTGAGAGAAGCCCAATATACAAGACTCTGTTCCACAAAAAACATATTAACTGTGAATGGAAATTTTCCAGGACCAACTATCAAAGTCCACCGAGGAGAGACAATCTTTGTTGATGTTTACAACAAGGGCAATTACAATATTACTTTACATTGGTATTGAGTTTTCAAAATTTTAATGACCTATGGAAAATACAACACAGTCGATGAAAATTAATCAAATGGCTAACTATAACTAACTTATTTATGGACAGGCATGGAGTGAAGCAGCCAAGGAATCCATGGACAGATGGTCCTGCATACATCACTCAGTGCCCCATTCAACCAGGAAAGAAATTCAGACAAAAGTTGGTTTTTTCTTTTGAGGAAGGAACCATATGGTGGCATGCTCATAATAACTGGATAAGAGCCACTGTCTATGGTGCTATCTATATCTATCCAACCAAGAATACTCCTCTACCTTTTCCAAAACCTGATGCTGAGATTCCCATCATATTTGGTATCAAAAATATCTTGTACACGTGTTCTGCCTCCTTTTGATTTAATGGAAACTAGGGAGAAAAATGTAACAATTTATTTATTAATTTGTGGCTTGTGCATATGCAGGAGAATGGTGGCTGAATGATGTCAACGAGGTCTTCAGACAATCTATGGAAACTGGAGCAGCTCCAAATATATCTGATGCTCTCACTATAAATGGTCAACCTGGGGATCTGTTCCCTTGCTCAATGCCAGGTACCATCAAAATTTCCCTTCACAATTCACACTAACTCAAATAACCATATTATATATGATTTCTTAATTGGATGCGTGTGTTTGGTTCAAATTAGATACTTATTTGTCAAAATTAATCATTTGACAATCATGCAATTAGAAGGTTTATAATATTATTCATGGTGTCAACTAATAACTAATTCTTTTGTCAAACATTTGTTCAGAAACGTTCAAGTTAAATGTAGAGCAAGGCAAGACTTATCACCTCCGTGTTGTTAACTCGGCAATGAATCTCATCCTCTTCTTCTCTGTTTCCCAACATAATCTCACTGTTGTTGGTGCTGATGGAATGTACACGAAGCCATTGACAAGGGATTTCATTTGCATTTCACCGGGACAAACAATGGATGTACTGTTGCATGCCAACCAAGAACCTAATCATTATTATCTTGCTGCAAGGGCATATTCAACTGGGGTTGGTGTTGCCTTTGATAACACCACAACCACTGCTAGAGTAGAGTACAGTGGCAATTACACTCCACCTTCTTCTCCTTCATTGCCTTCCCTTCCCGACTTCAATGACACACAAGCAGCTTTTGGCTTCATTACAAGCCTGAGAAGCTCACCTACTAGATGCCCCGTACCGGTCCCAATAAATATCACAACTCAAATAGTGACAACTATTTCTGTTAACACTTTGCCATGCCCCAATGGCAGAACCTGCTTGGGACCAAATGGAACCATTTTCGCCGCTAGCATGAACAACATAAGTTTCCAAATCCCCAGCATTGACATACTAAAAGCCTACTACTACCACATAAATGGGGTATTCAAAACGGGATTTCCAAGGTTTCCACCTTTTCTATTTAACTTCACTGCAGACTCTTTGCCTCTAACCCTGAATATACCAAAGCAAGGGACTAAGGTTAGTGTGCTGAACTATGGTGCAACGGTTGAAATTGTTTTCCAAGGGACAAATATTGTTGGAGGGATAGACCATCCTATCCATCTCCATGGGTTCAGTTTCTATGTTGTTGGATATGGGTTAGGCAATTTTAACCGAAGCAGGGACCCCATGAATTTCAATCTCGTTGATCCTCCTTATGTGAATACTGTGATTGTGCCTATTAATGGCTGGGCTGCCATTAGGTTCGTGGCTAACAACCCCGGTATGTGTCATGGAATACTAGCTAGCTTATATTTTTAACTGTTATTTTCTATTTTTCATTTTCTAAGTGGAGAACTTATTTGTTACGTGAACTGCATGCATGTGCTTTGAATTACAGGAGTTTGGTTTATGCACTGTCATCTTGAACGGCACCAATCATGGGGCATGGATACGGTGTTCATTGTGAAGAATGGAAAGTATTCAAATCAGACATTGCCCCCACCACCACCAGACATGCCCCCATGTTGAAGAATATTTTGGACTTTCCCTCTTTTGTGAACTTTGATTCATTGAAAACAATAAGTTACGCAATTTGTTTTACCTTTTCTTTTAACAAGGCATGTATTGCAAATTTGGAGAAAAAAGTTCTCCGTGTACTCGCTATTTAATTTGTCAATTGTCATAATTTAATTGTTCTTTTTATTATTTTTGGCGCATTTATTGCGGTGCTTCTCCATCAAAATTTATTAGATTTTTAGTATTTAACGCTTCTTTAGTTAAGATTTTTATTTTCTGCCATTACTTTGGTGCCTTTTCTTTGTTTGGTTAATCGTCAAATGACCATATCGCCCATTTCAACTCAAAATTGAAAGCAAGCTCAATTAAACCTTGTCAAATCCCAGATAGAATCTCATCAAACAATTTGCATGACTGTTGGAAAGAAACCCGATTAAAATTGTTGAAATTATACGGGATGGGTAGGGAAAAAGAAAAGGAAAAAAAAAAAAAAAACCACTTCTTATATTCAATCTACCTCGTATATAGTTATGCACTACGTACATTTCTAAATTTGTTCCTGTTTAAGGTAGCCGGTTTAGATTATTCATTATTGTTTCGGTATAAATATTTGAAAATAAAGTATAATCTTATAAATTAAAAGTAAAACAGAATATAAAAACAAAAATAAACATACTCTTAAATATTTACAATTTATTGTCAAAACGGGGAAGGTGAAGGATCTATTCATAAATATATTTAAAAGGGTCTAATTCAATTGGTTGTATTATTTATTTTTTATAATAATTAATTTATAAATTATTTAAAATATTTTAAATTGATTGACAATTGCATTTATTTTTCATATCGTCTATGATAAATACCTGGCCTATGATATATATTCGATTTTGTACAGGTAGGGGGGTTCGGCCACCACCCCATCGGCCGCCGAATGGCGGAACCAGGAAGCCGAATGCCAATCGGCCACAAGGATCGGCCTACCATCATTTGGTACTCTTAATCAAAGATTAGAGGTTAATTAATCGATTAAGGTGTATTACCTAATACGGTAAATATGTCGCAGGGCCCATCGGGTCCAGGGCCCATAAATGTCAGTATAAATGGCTCAGGACAAAAGGTAACGTCACTGTTCATTAATTATCCTAGATATTCGAGCTTGTCCTGACTTGAGCGTTAGAGTGCCTTTTGCAGGTACCAACCCCTTCACCAGCGCATTGGATCGGAGCTCTCGTTCGGCCTTTGGACTACTAGAAGACTTAGTGTACCCATCAGACAGGTACATTTTGGCGCCCACCGTGGGGCCGAACTGAGACGCTTGTGAAGATTAATTGAGTGAGACAATGGCGATAACCAGGAGAACAAACACGACAGATCAACAACCCGAGGAGGAACATGTCGAAGTGGTGGACGAAACCGACCTTTCTGAAACCGTTCGTCTATTAAGACAAGAGATGGAGGCTATGAAACAGCAGCGAGAAAAAGATGCTAGGGAGCTTTCAGCCTTAAGAGCTGAGAATGAGGCGTTAAAGAATCAAGATACCTCGTGGAAACCTACTCAGGGCACCAATACACAAACTCAAGGGTCGCACCAGTCCCATACGGTCCATACCTCGGTCCCTCACGCCTCGGCAGTAGCACCTGGAAAGCACCCTTCAGCCTTACCCATTGTCGGTCGGCTCGCAGATTTGACAACCGTTGGCTCGCACCGACACCCTTTTACTCCCTCCATAATGCAGCTTCCTCTGATGGACAATTGGAAATCTTTACCTATTGATAAGTATGATGGTACCACTGATCCTGATGAACATCTTGACATTTTTCTTACGCAGGTAACCCTGAGTACTACGGATGATGCTGCATTGTGTCGCATCTTCCCTACATCCCTCAAGGGCAGGGCGTTGAGCTGGTTCACTCGGCTACCTCGTAATTCGATCGACTCATTCAATGCATTGTCGTCTCAATTCACAGTTCAGTTTGCAACGAGTCGTCCCCATAGCCTGACATCTTTATCACTGATTAGTCTTCGGCAAGATAAAAAGGAGACGCTTCGAGCTTTCATGGATCGGTTCAACAAGGCAGCCTTGGAAATCCGAGATCTCAACCCGGTTGTAGCGCTTCATCATCTGACAACAACTTTAAAACCAGGGTCATTCGTCAATAGCCTATGCAAGAAACCTCCTTAAGATATGAATGACCTACGCAGGAGAGCCGACAAGTACATGCAAATGGAAGAGCTAGCTGATTTCCGCAACCAAGCTCGAGCTGAAACTATGGGAGAGACAGAGAAGCTGATGTATGTTTGAAATGATGTATACACAAAGGTGCACTCTTTTCCTTGATCGGTCATTTCTACCCTTATAAATATGTGAAAAGGGATTTTGGCCGACAAGGTTTTTAACGAGACACCAATCAATGAAGTACAATTCACCCTCATTCAAGACTTTCTTCTTAACTGTTTGCTCGAATATTAACTTAGAAGACTTCCCTCCCGAGTCGTCACTCGGCCAAAGACGTGCCTTCTAATTTCTCTCACAAGGCTTCCCTCTCGAGTGACCCACTCGGTCAAGGACGTGCCTTCGAATTTCGCTCACAAGGTTTCCCTCCCGAGTTGTCACTCGACCAAGGATGTACCTTCGATTTTCCTGATAAGGTTTCCCTCCCGAGTCGTCACTCGGCCAAGGATGTACCTTTGGATTTCTTCAAAAGGTTTCCCTCCCGAGTCGTGACTCGGCCAAGGATGTACCTTCGGTTTTCCTGAAAAGGTTTCCCTCCCGAGTTGTCACTCGGCCAAGGATGTACCTTTGGATTTCTTCAAAAGGTTTCCCTCCCGAGTCATCACTCGGCCAAGGATGTACCTTCGGTTTTCCTGAAAAGGTTTCTGTAACATCCCAAATTTTATTCAATGAAAAAGGTTATTTTTATGTATTTTGAATATTCTATAAAAAATATTTTATTTACTATTTACGTATACATATTTTACTATTTATGTATACGTATTTTACTATTTACGTATACGTATTTATGAATAGTGTTTTACTATGTATGCATAGTGAAAGGCTGCGTTTTCGGGGGCTGCGGACGTTTGAAGTTTCAAAATTATAATTAATTTGAATATAATAATGAATAGTGCATAGTGCATAGTAACTTATAATATTATTTTAATGAATAGTGCATAGTGCATAGTAACTTCATAAATTCTATAAATAGGGACCTAAGGATTTTGAAAATTCATAACTAGGGAGAAGAAAAGTTTAGAGAGAAGGAATTCTAGAGAGATAGAAAGAGAAAATAAGAGAGAAGGTTCTGCCTAGGTTGTGAAAAGAGGAGGAGAATAGAGAAGGTTCTGCTCTAGTTCCGGTTCCGGTTTAAGGAGAAAGAGAGTAGATTCTGCCCAAATTCCTATTTATCCAGGTAAGGGGGGAGTGGGAAACCTTGCTTGGGGGTGTAGAAATAATTGTTAAATAGTCTGTTTGTTGGATTGGCTCCCGATCCCTTGTTTGTTGTTTGATTATTTGAATATACATTATTACTGTGTTTTATTTGTACTACTTGATTTTCTTGTTGCGGTAATTAATAATTATAATTAATGGATAACTTCACTTTTACTATTCTAAAATATTCATTGAATGGAAGACTAAGCCTCCTATTAACTTATAAATTTAGACTTTATTATCTAAATGGAAGGCCGAGCCTCCTTATTTTCATTAAGCTTCCTATTTTACTTAAGGATTTAATTATACCATGAAATATAAATTATATGATCCCTAAAGACCTTTGAACTATTGGACCCTTGACTTAATGACCTTTGGACTGTTGAACTGTTGGACTGTTGGACAATGGACTATTGGACTATTGAACCTTTGGACTATGGGACTATTGAATTATTGGACTTTTGGACTATTGGATTAATAAAATATAATATAAGTATGAATTATGCTTATGATATGGTGTATTATAGGAAATTCTGTAACATGTTAAATGTTAAGTTTATGATTGTATGACATGCATCATATGCATATATACTCCAGGTGTGCCGCTGAGGCCGCATACCCACGACTAACAAGGTGTACCTTTGGGTCACCCATGATATGCTAACAAGGTGTGCCTTTGGGTCACCAATGATGTAACCAGGTGTTCCTTTGGGTCACCCACGATATGCTAACTAGGTGTGCCTTAGGGTCACCAATGATGATATGTGAACTTCCGTATGGTGCCACATGCATATATTTATGAGTTGAGTCTATGACATCATTGCATGATAAATAATTATTATATATGATAATGATTATGTGTGTGTGCTATTTAACTTTTATTTCTTCATCTACAACTGAGTGAGATGTTTCTCACTCCCTTGTTATTTTTTTTGTATATGTTTAAATTTTTGTTGCAGGTGATCATCATCATGAGGATGTTGGTGATGAGGCCTAAAGGCTTCTTGGGGCATGCTCTGATAGGATGTGACATCGGGTTTAGCTAGGATTTCTCTTATGTCTTTCTTGTTCTAAAAATATTTTCTTTTCTTGTGTAATTTAATAAATTATAAATTGATTCCTAACTAGGAGGCACTGCCACCTTTACTGGGATTAATTTATAATCTTTGTTTTATAATAACTTCTTGAGTTTAATATTTATGTGTATGAATTATGAATGTGCATCTTCTACCTTATGATACTTATTATTTTATATCATTTTATGAAAATCTTTTATAAATATAGTTTATGTTTATTAATGTGTTGGGGTAGAGGGTGTCACAGTTTCCCTCCCGAGTTGTCACTCGGCCAAGGATGTACCTTTGGATTTCTTCAAAAGGTTTCCCTCCCGAGTCATCACTCGGCCAAGGATGTACCTTCGATTTTCCTGAAAAGGTTTCCCTCCCGAGTTATCACTCGGCCAAGGATGTACCTTTGGATTTCTTCAAAAGGTTTCCCTCCCGAGTCGTCACTCGGCCAAGGATGTACCTTCGATTTTTCTGATAAGGTTTCCCTCCCGAGTCGTCACTCGGCCAAGGATGTACCTTCGACTTTCCTGAAAAGGTTTCCCTCCCGAGTCATCACTCGGCCAAGGATGTACCTTCGATTTTCCTAAAAGGTTTCCCTCCCGAGTAATCAACTCGGCTAAGGATGTACCTTATAAAGTATAAAAGGTTTCCCTCCCGAGTTGATCAACTTGACCAAGGATGTACCTTATAAATCGTAAAGGTTTCCCTCCCAAGTTGATAAAAAATAAACATACTCTTAAATATTTACAATTTATTGTCAAAACGGGGAAGGTGAAAGATCTATTCATAAATATATTTAAAAGGGTCTAATTCAATTGGTTGTATTATTTATTTTTTATAATAATTAATTTATAAATTATTTAAAATTGATTGACAATTGCATTTATTTTTCATATCGTCTATAATAAATACCTGGCCTATGATATATATTCGATTTCATGAACAAGATTAGTCTTATGTTTACGTTAAAAAAATTAAAAGTCAGTTCAATCCTTGTACCTATCATATAATATAGTATTACTCAAGATAAGTATAAAAATATGTTTTGTAAAATAGTTTAAAACTATTATAGATTCATTTATATTTTTTCCTAAACAATGAAAATATTTTTTATGTCGTCTTTGGATACTTAAAAGAAAATACTAATATCTTTTGAAAAATATTTTTTTCTCTTAACTTTGGTGATTAATGGTCTTGAATTTTAATGAACAAATTAAGAACAATCTTTAATGTTCTGATTGAATGGATCTTCCATCCTCCGCTCCTTTGAAAATAGATCCCAAAGATCTAAAAGATTTGTGAAACATGAACTAGTTTAAGATGTTGTGCTTAAGCTTAACAATATGGAAAAAAGAGCAATGTTCACCTTTACGCACAACGTTTATATATCTGATGCAATTAATTACAATCAATTTAATTAATTTCATGTTATAACAATTAATATTTTCTGATAAAAAAATTAAATGAATTATGATTATTACGTCAAGAAGCACACATCAGAGTCATAACATTAATGTTAGTTAGGTTAGGGCACTATTATAATTTCTCTTAATATATGTGGCTTTTCCTGCGAATTTTTATGAAAAATTTGCAGGAAATGTTGTTCATACAAATTTTTCTGCGAAATTTTATCTGCGAGTAATACCTTCGTGGATAATATATTTTTGCGAATTTTAAAATTCGCAGGAAATTTTTCTGCGAAAAAAATTCACAGGAAAGTTTCCTTCAAAAAAAAATTTGCAAGAAAGTTTCCTATAAAAAAAATTCGCAGGAATATTTTTTATGAAAAAAATTAAAGAAATTACTATAAATTCTATCAATAATTCTTCAACTTTTCATATGCTCACAATGAATTCATCCAAAGTATTTGTTTTCATGCCTCCAACATGTGATACATAATCTTTTAAATTCTAAGATTGTAGATTATAAGCATAACACTCAACCATACAAATCAACTTATAAGGTAAGTGTTGCCTCAACTTATATACTCTTTAATTATTTTATTTTCAATCGATGTGGAACTTGAAGTTTTTTTAAAATATTATACTTATAAATTTAAATATATTTTTTTTATTTTTTATGCAGATTAAAATTTGCAGGAAAATTCGCAGGAAAAATTACTTACAAAATTTTTCTACCATTTAGTAAACATTACTTGCGAATTTATTTTTGTAAGAAAATTTGCAAGAAACAAAATAAAATTCTTACAATATTTTCTACAAATTTTTACCATGGAAATTTTTTTCCTATGATTATTAAAGGCTAAAAACCTATTTTGGTCCCTTATAATAATTGTTTGTTTCAATTTAGTCCCACTTTTATTTTTGGTCTCAATTTGGTCCCTAATAATAAATTAATTGGTTTCAATGTCGAATTTTCGTCCAAATTATTTAAACGGAGTTAACTATTAACCACGTGGATGCCACGTAGATGCATAGGTGGATGCCAAATTTCTTGAAAACACCTGGAACCAAAACGACCCATTCTGAAACCAGAATAGGACGTTCTGGGTGCACTCTTGGTGTCTTAATTTTGCATCTGAAACTGCCCGTTTCAAATGCAAAATTAACACACCACCAGTACATTAGAACGGTCCGTTCCAGAACGCCAACGGACAATAGAATATTCTATATTAATTTTATTAAAAAATATAATAATTTTGAAAAATATTTTTTTATGGTAAAAATTTTAAAATTACTTATTTTTATAAAATACAATTGTCTTATAAATAGAGTGATAACTTTTCCTTTTTCTCTTTCTGCTGTCTGAAGAAATATTTAAGTGTCACTTTATAATTTTTTGCAACTTATTTAAAATTAGAGGAATAAAATGATAAAAATTAATAGGATAAACATAATAAAATTATTAATTTATTTTCTTTTAGTGTCCTCTAAATTTTTACACTCATTTAAAACAAAAATATTTTATATGTTAATTTGAATTAATTTAACGAAGTATCATATGATTTTTAATTTTTTAAATTTTTTTTATAAATTTGATCTATACATGAAAAGCTTTTTAATTTAACAATTAAATTTTTAAAAATTTGATATAGAACATTAATTATTAAGTACAATAAATCTATCAAGACTTACTCTTGAAGTAAGTAAATTTTTTTTTCATTAAAAATGAAGATAATTTTACCACAAAATAAAAAATAATTAAACAATAAAATAAAATATATAAAAAATATTAATGTATTTATTATATTAGATATAACAACATAATTAAAATATAATTAATAATATATATTTTATAAAATTATTAATATTTTATATATAAAAAAAGAATGAAAAAAATTTTAGTGGGGGCAAGTGCTTCCACTATGATTAACTGAGATCCGTCCCTACCTATGGTTGTATGGTGAAATGTTAGTCCTATGTATCCTCTTCCTTTACTTCAGGTTCTACCTCTTCAAGAACAGGTTGTTGTTGTTGGGGTACATCGTTAATGACTTCAAGGAAAAATACCATGTCATTTCATCTTTTACTGTATAATGTCAATTTGATAGTAAGTGGTTCACTTTAGTTTGACTAACAATGAAATAAAATATGCTACCATTGTCTTTAGTGATACACTACATTGTCCTTAATGATATACTGTATAGCCAAACTATTTAGCAATTGAAGTTATCAATTTCCATTGACAATATTACCAAATCCAGTGTTTGAAATGCTTTGTACCTTGGGTATTTTTCCTTCCACGAATCACAACTGTGAACTATAATCATTGACCATTTGTGTTTAGCAGTCTGGAACCAGAACGGCCCATTCTGGTTACACTCTTAGTGTATTAATTTTGCACCTGGAACGGGCCGTTCCGAATGCAAAATTAACACACCAAGAGTGCACTCAGAACGGCCCGTTCTGGTTTCAAAACGGGTCGTTCTAGTTCCAGGTGTTTTAAAAAAATTTGGCATCCACGTGGCATCCACCTATGCATCTACGTGGCATCCACGTGACCAACAGTTAACTCTGTTTAAATAATTTGGACGGAAGTCCGACATTGCAACTAATTAATTTATTAGGGACCAAATTAAGACCAAAAATAAAAGTGGGACTAAATTGAAACAAACAATTATTATAAGGGACTAAAATACTATGTTAGTCATTATTAAAATTGTAACAAAATTTATAAGAAATATCTGCAAATTATTTTTCGTAAATAAATTTGCAAAAAAATTCTACAAATATTTTTTTGTAGGAAAATTTGCAAAAAAAATTTGTAATTATTTTTTTGCAAGAAAATTCGTAAAAAAATTCTGCAATTATTTTTGGAGGAAAATAACATTTTTCTAGTATAGCAGACACTACGTGGATAATAACACCTTTTGAATACGTTGTTTATACTTTTTTAATATTAAATTAAAGTATCAACATCACACTCTTTTGCAGAATGGATGATGAATCCTATATCTTGTATCTATCGAGGAAAAGTTATGTTTTGATTTTTTTTTTATTAACGTTGGGATTCCAAATTATGAGATTAGGGACGGGTTACTTAATTTACTCTTTGAATTGAATTTTTTTTTATTATAAATTTTTTACTCTCACCGGAAGCCATTGTGCTTTACGAGTTATTATTAGTATTAATAAACTGTTTGAGTTATCAAAAACAAATTAAAGTGTCAACTGAGTCATTACTAAATTGAAAAGTAATGTAGAAGATAGCATCGACTTGCTCCATGCTAGTTAAGATAATTATTTTTCCAAAAAAGAAAAAAACATCATTGTAATAATACCAGTTTGAGTAGGAAAATAAAGAAATTAATGTTAAATAATAATTATTTTAATTTTTATAATTAGCATCGACTTAGTGAACCCTATTGTTAAAATTGAGCAATAAATATTGTTAATTTTGTCTAACAAATAATTGAAAACAAATAAACATGATTACCTATAATTATTAATATATAGGTTGATAGTATCATGATGTTATTTACATATCTAATACTAGTGGATATCTTTATCTTTCCTGTAACTAATAATTCATGAAATTGTTGAAATATTTACCAATTAATAATTAATTATTTATGGGAATTTTTATTTTATAATTAATCACGTGTACTATCATAAAAAAGTAATTATTGAAAAATAAATAAAAAATAAAATAGTGCATATAAAATAAAATAAAAATAAAAATTAAATAATAAAAGTATATTAATCTAATTGGTATTATGATTAATTTATTAGTTTTAAGTTCTTAAATTTGATAATAAAAAAAATAGAAGGGTATATTGGTCCAAAAATTGTAGAGATCAAGATAGTTACTAAAAAAAGTATCCCCTTTGTATATTAGTATATTCCCAGAGCCCAGGTATTCGCGATAATCCCTACTCCAAAAACATAAATGCTTAACGTGTGAAGTGAATAGTGAACACTAAATGAAAGATATGCTAAATTATTATTATTATTTTTTATATAAATTTATTTTAATCTTTTATTTATTAAAATACTTATTTTAATTTTTTTTATTTTTTATATTCGATTCAATTTAAGTTTTTAAAATAATGATAATTTTTAACTTTATAACACAATTTTGAATCAATTTTTAACTTATTCAAGACATAAAATTTGTAATAATAAATTTAATTATATAAAAATTATAAAATTTAATTAACGTTTGAATTCAAAAGAATTATAATATATTAAAATTCATGTAAAATATTTTTTTAAAATAATTAAAATATAAAATAAAATTATAATTTTAAATTTTTTAATTATCTTTGAATTTATTTTTATGTAATTTTTATCATATTTATAATATTTTTTATTTAAATTTTAATTATATTTAATAATTTTTATATAATTAAAATTAATAAACCTAATTTCAAATTTTGAATCAGTCAAAAATAATTTAAAATTATATCTCAAAATTAAAAATAATTATTATTTTAAAGGACTATAATGAATATTTTAAAAAATAAAAGATCAAAATAAATATAATAAATAAAATAAAAGATAAAAAATATAATTTAGTCAAAATGATTAATTTCTTCCCATAAAATAAGAAATGAATTGTTTTTTCTTCTCTTCCCTATTATTTGTTTGGGCTGTCTAGTCTAGGTAGCACACCAGGAGAGGATCATTTTGGTTTCTTTCCCGCTGCCCTTCAAATCGCCGGATTTGTGCATCACCGGCCATGATGGAGTGGCCGGCGGCAGTGTGGACGTTTAGAACATTGGTCTTGCCAGCGTTAAATGTTTCTTCTGTTGTGGTACGCCATATCAAGGTACCGTCATGTCACCATTAACCAAACAAAGACGAGGCACCAAATTAAATTAATAACCAATTAAATCTTAATTAAAGGTATGTTTAATACTATAAAAAATATCACATGTCAATAGAAAAGCCCCGCAATAAAAATGCTAAAAATAATAATAAAAGAATTATTAAATTATGACAAATAGCAAAGTACAGAACCTTTTTTCTCCGAATTCACAATACATGCATTCCTTCTAACTAAAAGAAGATACGGTAATACAAATGTATAACTTATTGTTTTCAATCTATCAAATTTCACTGAACAAAGAAATTCTAGAATGAATATTCTTCAACATTGGGGCATGTCTGACGGCGGTGGTGGTAACGTTTCATTTGAATGCTTTCCATTCTTCACAATAAACACTGTCTCCATGCCCCAAGCTTGGTGCCGTTCTAGATGGCAGTGCATAAACCATACTCCTGTTATTGAAAAAGCACATACAGTTCATGCAACAAAAATAATCTCTCGACTAATTATAACATGAAAAATGGAAATTAAGAATTAAACTAACATAATAAGCTATGCTACGTACCAGGGTTGGTAGCCACGAACCTAATGGCAGCCCAGCCATTTATAGGCACAATCACTGTATTCAAGAAAGGAGGATCAACGAGATTGAAATTCATGGGGTCCTTGCTTCGGTTGAAATTCCCTAACCCATATCCAACAACATGGAAACTGAACCCATGCAGATGCATCGGATGGTCTATCCCCGCAACAACGTTTGTCCCTTGGAAAACTATTTCAACCGTTGCACCATAGTTCAACACATTAACCTTAGTCCCTTCCTTTGGTATGTTCAATGTTAGAGGCAAAAAGTCTCCGGTGAAGTTAAATAGAAACGGTGGAAATCTCGGAAATCCCGCTTCGAATACCCCATTGATGTGGTTATAATAGGCTTTTAGTATGTCAATGTTGGGGGTTTGGAAACTTATGTTGTTCAAGCTAGCAGCGAAAATGGTTCCATTTGGTCCCAAGCAGGTTCTGCCATTGGGGCATGGCAAAGTGTTAACAGAAATAGTTGTCACTATTTGAGTTGTGATGTTTATTGGGACTGGACGAGGGTATCTCTCATGTAAGCCTCTCAAGCTTGAAATGAAGTCAAAAGCTGCTTGTGTGTCATTGAAATTGGGAAGGGAAGGTAATGAAGGGGATGAAGGTGGAGTGTAATTGCCACTGTACTCAACTCTAGCAGTGGTTATGGTGTTGTCAAAGGCAACACCAACCCCAGTTGAATATGCGCTTGCAGCAAGATAATAATGATTAGGTTCTTGGTTGGCATGCAACAATACATCCATTGTTTGTCCCGGTGAAATGCAAATGAAATCCCTTGTCAATGGCTTCGTGTACATTCCATCAGCACCAACAACAGTGAGATTATGTTGGGAAACCGCGAAAAATAGAATGAGATTCATGGCCGCGTTAACAACTCGGAGATGATAAGTCTTGCCTTGCTCTACATTTAACTTGAACGTTTCTGAACGAATGTTTGATAAAACGAATTAGTTGACACCATGAATAATATTATAAACCATTCTTATTCATCATTGGCAAATGGTTAGTTTTGACAAATAAGAACCAATTTGAACCCAACACCCATCAAATTAAGAAATCATATATAGTATGGTTATATGAATTATTGTGTTGGGAAATTTTGATGCCTACCTGGCATTGAGCAAGGGAACAGATCTCCGGGTTGACCGTTTATAGTAAGAGCATCAGATGTGTTTGGAGCTCCTCCGGTTTCCATAAATTGTGTGAAGACCTCGTTGACATCACTCATCCACCATTCTCCTACATATGAATGAATAGATAAAATGTTACATTTTTTACCCATGGGTCGTATGATTCTATCAAATTCTGCAGTAGTAATTTGATTAAAAGTTCAACATTGAATTTAGACGAGAAATTTAAATAAAGTAATTTATTTTTTTTAAAGAATTTCAAATATTTTTAAGTAAAATATTTTGTTTGGATAATTTTTTTAAAGAATTTGAAATCTAAACAGTCATAAAATTCTTTAAAATAATAAAATTTTAAATTCTCTAAAAAAATAAATATTTTAAATTCTTCATAATTTTTTGTTTCTTATTTCAACTATATATATTTTATTTCTCTTTATTTTTCTTATCTCTTATGTTTCCTTTTATATTTCTCTCTTCCATCACTCATACTCTATTTTTTCTCTGCCATCTATGCTCTCACTTTCCTTTTATTTTTCTCTCCCAATTTATTTTCTTAATTATTGAATATTTAAAACTATTTTTTAATTATTAAAAATTATATAATATTAATTTTTAAAATTAATAATATTTAAAAATTAGGTAATATTTATTTTTATAAAACTTAATCTTAAAATCTCTCTTTATACATATAATCAATTTTAATCATGATAGAAATCAAATTATCATATTTAAACTAAAAATTTAAAATTTAAGAAATTTAAATTGACTTATCCATGTAAAATATTTTTAAAAATGACGAAAATTGAAATTAAAACAATTTAAATTCTAAAAATTTTAAAATTTTTCATCCAAATATGGTAGAACAAGTGTAAAATAAAGATAGTAATTTTGATACCAAATATGATGGGAATCTCTGCATGCGGTTTTGGAAAAGGGATGGGAGTATTGTTGGTTGGATAGACATAAATAGCGCCATAGACAGTGGCTCTTGCCCAGTCACTGTGAGCATGCCACCATATGGTTCCTTCTTCTGTAGAAAAAACCAACTTTTGTCTGAATCTCACTCCAGGTTGGATGGGGCACTGAGTGATGTATGCAGGACCATCTGTCCATGGATTCCTTATTTGCTTCACTCCATGCCTGTACATAATTCAGTTAGCCATTTCATTAATTTTAATTCATTATATATACATGTTGTATTTTCCATAGCTCAACAGAATCGGTGAGATTGAAAACTCAATACCAGTGTAAAGTAATATTGTAGTTGCCCTTGTTGTAAACATCAACAAAGATTGTGTCTCCTCTGTGGACTCTGATAGCTGGTCCTGGAAATTTTCCATTTACAGTCAATATATTTTTTGTGGAACAAAGTCTTGTATACTGTGTTTCTCTCACCTGCAAAATTAATCCAACTGATTTAATTTCCCGTGCTTCAGCAACTTACTAATTATTTATTAAAACTTATTTATAAATATATATGTGTATTTTTTATGTATAAAGTTTTCTTATGATAATTTTATAAAAATATTAAAGAAATAACATAATAAAAGCAAACCGTTCAAAATAAGAGTTTAATTAATAGACATGTAATTCACACCAATTTTTGAGAAATTATTTTTAACAATTTTTAAAATAAATTCCAATTAATTAACATCCGATTTATATGATGACATGAAGGTGTAAAAAAGTTTTGAACATTAATATCTTATGCAGATTAACAAAATAATTAAAGAACCTGATGAAAGAAATAAAAAAGATGCGGTAAATGAGGGTTTATTACTATTTTTGTCATGAAATGACTGAAATAGCTATTTATGAAAAATAGAAATGGGTAGAATCTGATCTGATGGGACTCACCACAAAACTGTAATGGCTCCGTGTTTGGGAACTAAGAAGGATCAAGGAAAAACAACACAAAATTTGGAGCAACAGTTTCTTGGCAAACGACATTTTCACGAAAGAAAATGTTATGCAACTCCTACAATATATAATGCTACTGCTAATATAGTGTGTTATATATGAATAACTTTTTTCTGTACGAGGGGTTTTCTATCTTCAAATGAGAGGTTTAAATAGAGAGAGATTTTAAGGTACATTAGTTGCAGTGTTTAAAATATTGGTGTGGCCTCACTCTCATATTTATTAAGTTAAGTCAATAGGTTAATATAGCCAAAGAAAATAATTGTCAAGTTGTGAAAATAAGATTAGAATATAAGATCTTGTGTATATGGTCCTTACATTCTATTAATTCATTTAAGGACAAAAAATTTAACAGGCATTTTAAGAGGGGTTCTTCGCACAATTTGAGGTGAGGGTAGCGTACAAATTAGAAACTGTCGTATATTTAGTGAGCTTATTAGTTGTACCTATTCGAAAACAATGCAAGAACCGCATTACTTAAAAAGTCATAATGAATTGCTAAGCTTTGATGATGTTATATATCCACGGAATAGTTAAGATTGTTTAATCAAAATAAGTTAGCCTTTTTATTATTATTCTTCTTCTTCTTCTTTTTTTAATTCTGGCTTTTCATTATTTTGGTATGCACACGTTTCGGAAATATAACGTTAAACTTGCGTCCATCTAACACCTTCTTACTTGATTAAATTGCTATAAAGAGGACTTATTTAGAAATTCTTTTCATAAATAAATTTTCAAATTCTTTCAGAAAATTAAAAAAATATATATATATATTTTCTTAAAATAAATTTATAAAACACGAAACTTCAAACATAAAAAAAAACTAGCTAATAAATAGTTAATATGAGTAAATTAAATTCAATCTCCTTAATTTCATTAAAGGTGTTCATTCAATCAAGTTTTTTTTAATAAAATCTAATCATTAATTAATAAAATTTATAGATATCGAACATTAATAACCTAATTATTAAAAAAAAATTGTCCCCAAACGTAGTCCATATAGATATTAAACTTGGAATGGCCGGTATGTTTGCTTTATATAAAAAATAGAAATAAAAAAAAATGCATCTGGTAACACAATCAAGGCTGCGTATAGCTTACAATTATCAATTATTTTTATTTAGATTACAAGCATTCGGTATGAAGTCGTATTAGAGTTGAGCAGAGTTATTATAAAAAATTTATTTTTAATATTTAAAACAATTACATGTTTAAAATTTAAATTCGAAATCAGTAATTAAATTCAAAGAACGTATACCACTTGATGGTTGGTTCAAATAACGGCTTTCTCATTTCTGTCTCCATTTTTCCGCCTACGATGAGATGATTAATTTACAACCGAGCGCTAATTAGACTTTTAAGCAGTATCACGAATTAAGCATTGGACTGCAACTTTTGGGTATAGCTCTTGACCAAGCCCACATAAGAGGAAATAGCCACCCGGCCCGTTTAATAGAGATAAGCACACCACATACGGATGGCAATGGGTCTCATGGAGCGGGTAATAGTAAACTCGCTCTCGTTCTGCTGGATGAAAATTGGTCTCATATCCACCCTATATTCATGTAGGTATCCATGAATTTCTTGAATACCCACGGATATCCATATATCCATGGATATTTATAAATTTTTTAAAAATTTTAAAAATTATATTACAAATAATTTTAAGTTTATATTTAATTTCATTGAAATATTAAAAATAGAATTTTAATGTTAATTTTGAACTTGTATTTAACGTTAATTTTGTTGAAATAATAATAAAAATACAAGATAATCAATAACTTAAAATACATTAATCTCACAAGTAAGTTAAAGTCTCATTACAAAGCTACAATAATTCAATCTCATAATTTCAAACAAAAGTAAACAACTTAAAATGCATAAATCTTATTGGTCCAATAAAAGTTAGAAAATTAATCAAATTGTATCCAACATAATTCTATAACATGCTTAACACATGTAACTTAATCAACCTCACTTTTGTAAAAAAATAAGATGAGAGAGTGTAGTTTTAGGGTTATGTGGTGCAAGGATATATAATTAGGATATTTAAGAAATATTATTAAACGGGTACCCGCAGGTATGGATATTATCATATCCTCCCTCGCCCTATTTCTAAACGGGGAAAAAATTATTCGTCCCCGTTATTCGTGGGTAGCCAATTAGCCTATCATTTATTATCTGTAACGGATTTTACCCGCAGATACTTACGGGTGCGAGTATTTTTGTCATCCCTAACACCGCACATGGATGTTTCATGTTTGAATTAACTTTTCAACAAAAAAATAAAAATGGAAAACTCTACGGTACCCATGTGGTACCGGAACAGTCGAATATTTATTTTTAATTTATTGTAATTACTTATTTTATTTTTATTTTTATTTATTATTTTTAATAATTAATTTTTATAAAAAAATTTATATCTTTAAATTATTTTTAAATTTTTTAAATTTTATTTTAATATAACATCTATTATAATTAAATAATTTAATATTAATATTTTTTTAATACGTTTTAATTTTTTTTAGAGTTAATTTTTTTAATTTATAGTATAAATTAGTTTTTCAATTATATTTTTTTTTCTTATTTTAATATTTTTATAATATTATTATATTTTTTGTTTTTAATTTTTTTAATTCTATCACGTATAAATAAAATTTGTTATGAAAATTAACCTTTTAATTATTTTTTTTGAATTAGTCTTTTTGATTGATTTATCTTCTACAAATTTTTGATCTAAAATTTATGTTATTTTAAATTTATTTTTTAAAATTTATTTGTTCACATAATTTGAGGTACCAAAACCCTTCAATTATCATGGGTACCATAGTAGTTCCCAATAAAAATTGTTATTTTCTGTTGCCAAATATGCACTTATAGTGTTTGTGTATCGTTGGTAGGGATGGCAATGGGACGGGTTGGGTACAGGTTTCATGATACCCGTCCCCATCCTCGCGATTCAAATTCATTCTCGTACCCGTACCCACCAGGTATGTAATTTCTGTCCTCATCCCCGTCCCCGTCGAGTATCGGGTATACTCATACTCGTAAAAAAATAATATTTTTTTTTACAAAAAAAATACACAATATTTTAAATTATTTTTTCATTATATTATAATTATAATTATAATATTTCTCTATCTCATATTTTAATCAAGAGATTTCTTAATAATTAAACAATTATAAATGTTTCACATTATAATAAATAATTACATATAATAAAATATTAAAAAAAATTAACATAATTCAATCGGGGACGGGTACGGGTACGGGTACGGGGCGGGTATGTATATACTCGTACCCGTACCTGTAGCTGGTCAAAGCAGGTATTCCACGTCAAAGTCGGGACATGTTCGAGTATTACTCACGGGTACGGATTTATTTGTCATCCCTAGTCGTTGGGAGAAACGAAAAAATTAGATTGTTAATTTCTTGTTGTCTTAATTGATTAAAATCTGAATAATTATTGTTTGGATAAATTTACAAAGAAATAATTTAAATAATTAATTTTAATTGGATAGAGTATATAATATATAATAAATTACAAATTAAAGTTATTGGGAATTGCTTGAAAGAGAAAAAAAAATGTCATTCAGAAATCTTAGGATAATATTTTTTAGGAAAAAAATTCATTGAAAAATAATCATAAATTTTAATTAATTAATTAATTATTATTTTTAGATAAAACAACTTATTTTGAAGTCAATTCAGTCTATTAATTTTTCCCTCTTAAATTAATGGAAATGAACTCGGCAAGATCAGGTGCATGAGCGAAGTAAGTAAAAGTTCGTTTCGATGTAATGTGCATATATAGTATATTTGTTGCCTCGAAAAAATTCTAATCAGCCATGAAAAGTGAAAACGAATTGCAGAGTTGAAACACTTTAAATTCTAATATACAATCAATTGACATCGTCCACATAAACTAATAAGGCAGTAAAACCAGTGACACGAGTAAGAGTAAATAGTGAATCTTGAATGTTTGTACCCCTACGCCAATGAAAGAGAAGTAAGTTTCTCATACCATTTTCGACTATAATTCGTTGTTATTGAATATTCTAACATACAATCAAATGAAAAGTAACATAATTCATTTTATTCACATATTCAAAAACAAGACGGACAACGATTGAATTCTGAACCTGTGTGTATTAATTTGAACAAGAGACACGGAAAATTATTATAAAAAAAAAAAAAAAAAAAAAAAAAAAAAGATAGCACGTAAAAAAAAATTAAAATCTAATGAAAGTCTTCAAAATATATAGAACGTATTATTATGGATGAGTATTGAAATTGAGTTAGATATTTTAAGATATTATAATATTTGACTTTATATACCAAATTAAAATACTGGCAAAAAACTTATATGTATCTCAATTAAGAAAATTTTCAATTCGAACTCAACGAAATTCCGGATCTCTTTCTTAAGTTCTTTCTTAGGAAACTACTAACAAAACAAATCCTGATTCAAAATTAACTCCTTCATTGAATGTTCAAACCTTAGTTGTTTTGTTATAAGAAATTGTCAACGTAATACATCTTCAGCTTTGTTTAGAAGAGAGAAGAATATCAACCAAGTCAACTTCACCTTTAGTTGTTAGAGGACACCTGAGAATTGATTTATCAAATTATCTTATGCAAAACGTAGATATAATGCACATGAGGATATTCATCATTTGATTTTATGACGCGTACATCTCTCCTCCTTACGGTTTCAGTGTGCTAATTTGAATTATCTAACACATTTAATATAATTTTGATCAAGACAAAGACGACTTGGTAGGGTCGCAGACAGCAATAAGCCTCCAATTGAAGAATATTCTCACGTACGCGTAATCTGTCAAAGCCAAGCAATACTATATATATATACATGCATGCATAACGAACTCCTTCATCATTCAAATTCATATATATATCAAACAGAAATTAAAGCTAATTATTAGCAGACCAAGCATTTCAAATTAAGTTCAGATATTTTCCATGAGAAACACAATCCTACAAATATTAGGAATTTTGTTCCTAAATGTTCTCCTTACATGTCAGGCTCTAAGGCATCACAAGTTTGTGGTATGTTTTTCTAGTTTTTAGTTTTAATTAATAGCTTATGAAAACTAGAGTTCATAACTAACATGCTGCATTTTATATCATGTATGTATTAATATAAAGGTATATATATTGAGAGTTAACGTGTTACACTAAGACCAAATTTTATTTAATTAAGTTGATACCTTTAAATATATATATAGTTTGGATTTAAAGTAATTAATTTTGTGTGATCTTAATTAGTTTAAATATTTTTTGTAATTCATTATATTTTTTAATAGTGGTCATAGTTGCATAAAGCAGCTATAGAAAAAATGAAGAAATAGGTATTGAGCAAAACAAAAAAAAATATATTAATATACATGTCAATGTAAAGTTTAAAAAAACTATTACAACAATCATATCCAAAAACTATTATTGTCGTGTCTGTCTTTCACTAGTTAAAAGAAAGACATATATTAATAAACTGATACATTTTCAAATCTAAATATTAATTAACTGCGCAGGTGAGAGATGCTCCTTACACAAAACTTTGCAGCACAAAGAATATCTTGACTGTAAACGGGCAATTTCCTGGTCCAACATTGTATGTTAACAAAGGAGAAACCATCATTGTTGATGTGTATAACCGAGCTAACTACAACATCACCATCCACTGGTATATAATTTTACATTATATATGTATTTTGCTGCTACATATGTACCTTTGATATATACATGAATTATTACTTTGAACTTAACTAGAGTTAATAATTAATTTTTAGGCATGGGGTGAACCAACCAAGATATCCATGGTCTGATGGCCCTGAATATATCACACAATGTCCTATTCGACCAGGTGGAAAGTTCAGTCAAAAGGTGATATTTTCTGAAGAGGAAGGCACATTGTGGTGGCATGCTCACAGTGACTGGTCTCGAGCCACCGTTCACGGGGCTATTGTCGTCAGACCCAAGCCTGGAACTACTTATCCATTTCCAAGACCACACAAAGAAGTCCCAATTATATTAGGTATACATACATGTATATATAGTACAAAAAAAAAATTAATTAATTACAATGGGCAGATTTGTAGTAATTAATTAAGTTCAATCATTATAATATATTGGCGGTGGCTATAAGCTATATATATTGATATATATTCTTTTAATTGAAAATTAATCATTTATAGGTGAATGGTGGAAGAAAGATGTCGTTGAGGTTTACAATGATCTTCGTAGAACTGGAGGAGATGCAGCTATTTCTGATGCTTATACAATTAATGGCCAACCCGGTGATCGTCATCCATGCTCAAAGAATGGTATGCATGCATGCTTGATTTCGACATCATTCGTGTACATGTGTGACTGCGTCTGCATGTGACTAATTCATAGATAACATATAATTATGTTTATTTTTTAATTAATGCAGAAACGTTCAAGCTTAGGGTTGATTATGGGAAAACGTATCTGTTGAGAATGGTGAATGCGGCAGTTCAAGACATTCTGTTCTTTGCCATTGCGAAACATAAACTGACAGTGGTGGGAACAGATGGTAGCTACGTAAAGCCAGTGAAAGTAGATTACATAACAATATCTCCTGGACAAACAATGGATGTGTTATTAGAAGCAAACCAAGCATTGGACCGTTATTACATGGCTGCTAGAGTTTATTCAAGTGCTGCCAACGTTCCATTTGATGAAACCACAGCCACTGCTATTGTAGAATACAAGGGAAAGCACATTCCTTCTTCAGCTACCCCTTTATTGCCTTTGCTTCCAGGTTTCGATGACACCAATGCTTCAGTCAACCTCTTGAGTCAACTAAGAAGCTTGGCTGATGATGAACATCCAATTGATGTGCCCTTAGACATAAGCACCAACCTATTCTTCACAACCTCGGTTAACACATTACCATGTGCAAATGGTTCAACATGTGGGGGCCCCAATGGAAACCGTCTCTCAGCTAGCATGAACAACATAAGCTTTGAGTTGCCATCTAGCAATAACATTCTAAGGGCTTACTACAACAACATTAGTGGTGTTTATGGTGAAAGTTTCCCAGATGTGCCACCCTTGCTATTTGATTTCACTGCCAACAATCTCCCTCCTTTTCTAAACACTCCATCAGTGGCTACGGAGGTGAATGTGCTTGAATATAACTCAACGGTGGAGATTGTTCTTCAAGGGACTAACTTGTTGGCTGGTACAGAGCATCCTATTCATCTTCATGGCTACAGCTTCTATGTTGTGGGATGGGGATTTGGCAACTTTAATAAGGACAAAGATCCTCTCTCCTATAATCTTGTTGACCCTCCTTATCAGAATACTGTCGCTATCCCTAAGAATGGTTGGACAGCCATAAGATTCAGGGCCAAAAATCCAGGTGTGTTTTAACTCACTTAATTAGTTGCATATATATTTCATAAACTATATATTACTGATTCATTTCATCCATCACTTCTTCATACTTATTATTGAAACTATTTTTTTTTCCTTCTAATTTCTTCTTCAGGTGTATGGTTCATGCACTGCCACCTTGAGCGTCACGTCACTTGGGGCATGGCCATGACTTTCATTGTCAAAAATGGAAAAAACCCTCAAGACCAGATGTTGCCGCCACCTCCACACATGCCAACATGTTAATTAATTTATTCCACTTTTTTAATTCCATTCTTTTGTTCGTTCAATTGTATTATTCTTTACTTTGTCATAAGTTTCACTTTTATGTATTCCTTACTGTTTCAAAATATATAGCCCGTTAGGGATATCTATAGTCGCCGCCCCCTCTTTGTGGACTCACTTCATCCATATATCCACTAACTAACATTATTGTATCATTCAAAATTCAATCGTTGTCCGTCTTGTTTTTGAATATGTCAATAAAATGAATTATGTTACTTTTCATTTGATTGTATGTTAGAATATTCAATAACAACGAATTATAGTCGAAAATGGTATGAGAAACTTACTTCTCTTTTATTGGCGTAGGGGTAAACATTCAAGATTCACTATTTACTCTTACTCGTGTCACTGGTTTTACTGCCTTATTAGTTTATGTGGACCATGTCATACTAGTAGAAAATTCTATGGAATTCGTATTAAGACTATTATTGACTCCAGTTTCAAAATTAAAGATCTAAGCACCTTGAAATACTTCTCCTTGGCATAGAAGTGGCTCACTCATTTTCAGGGATCACACTCTGCCTAAAAAAAGTATTATTCGAACCTATTACATGAGACAGGTCTACTTGGCTCTAAACCAGCAAAATCTACAACTTGATCCGTCAGTCAAATTATAGCAAGATGATGGTAGTCCTTACAGTGATGCAGCAGGCTATGGGAGATAGGTGGGGAAGCTGCTATATCTCACTTCAACTAAATTAGACATAGCATTTGCAACATAGCAGCTCAGCCAGTTTTTGAATATTCATGTGAACTTCAGTGGTTGCTATAACTTCTTCAAGATCTACATGTTACTGTAGAAGAATCCAGCCACCAAAACCAGCCAAACAACTTTCGGTGCTGGTGAAAAAAAATCAAAAGGGAAAATTACGATTTTGCCCCTAAGCTTTAGGATATTTACGAGATTGTCCTTGGAGCTTCAACTATAAATAGGCCTCCCCATTTCACTTGTAAATCAACTCAGAAAATACTCAAAAACACAAGTTTCCTCTTGTAGAGTGAGTGTTTGTTGAGTGAAGAGTTCTGTATTCCCACAATTTGTGGAAGGTGGTAATAAAATATTTTCGGAGTTGGTCCCGTGGATGTAGCCCTAGTGTAAGGGTGAACCACGTAAAATTCTTGTGTTGTCTACTTTCTTTTCTTTCTTTGTCTATCATCATCTAGTTAGTTTTATTTATTTGTTGCCGCCTATATGGCTGGATCCGCCTAAATGGCTGGTTTTATTAACATGTTTCTGCTTTCTTTCCCAACAACTGGTATCAGAGCCGGTTGTTTCTGCTAAACAGCTGGCGAGAGTACTGTTCATGTAAATAGTATTTTTGTGTGAAAAAAAAAAAATAATACTATTTACGTGAATAGTGAATAGTACAAATTGGTCTGCGTCACCAATTTGGCGGAAGTTTGCAGAAGCGATCCGAGAAGGCAGAACAAGAAGCAGATAAGTCATGGAGAGCAATATAGGCACCATGGTGAAATTGACGGCAACAAATTATTCATTGTGGAAGTCAATGATGGAGGATCGTCTTAATTTATTGGATCTTTACGATCCAATTGAAGGCGATGGATCGAAACCCGAAAAGATGTCTGATGGTGATTGGAAGAAATTAAAGAAGAAGACTTTAAGTACCATTCGTCAATGGGTAGATATTACTCTCTATAATCAAGTGTCCAAAGAAACAGATCCCCAAGTTCTTTGGCAGAAATTAGAGAGTATGTACGAGACAAAGAATGCTCAATCAAAAATATTCATGATGCGAAAGCTCATGAATTTGAAACTACAAGAAGGACGAGCCGTAGCGGAGCACCTGAATGACTTCGAAGGCCTAGTCATGCAACTAATTTCAGCAGGCTTAACGCTTGAAGATGAGATGCAAGCATTGCTACTCTTGGGGTCATTACCAGACAGTTGGGATACTTTAGTGGTATCCTTAAGTAATTCTGCACCAGAAGGCAAAGTATCATTGAATATGGTAAGAAATAGCATACTCAATGAGGAGATCCGAAGAAGAGATGCTGCCAAAAATGAGACTCATGCTCTTGTCACAGAACGCAGGAGTCGAAGTAAAAGCAGAACACCAAGAGGGCATAGAGATCATTCCAAGTCCAGGGAGAGACGCAGTTGCTACAACTGTGGCAAGCCAGGCCATCTCAAGAAAAATTGTAGATTCCTGAAGAAGGAAATCCAGGACAAGAATCAGGCAAATGACAGAAACACTGCAGCAGCAACATCAGCCAGTGATGATGAAATAACACTCTTATGTAATCAAGGAGAGTGTTGTCATATTGCAGAACCAGATGAGGAATGGATTATCGACTCGGCTGCCTCATACCATTGTGTTCCCAAGAGGGAATACTTTACCACCTACAGAAAAGGAGATTTTGGTCACGTGAATATGGGGAACAAAAGTACTTCACAAATAGTGGGAATAGGTGACATCCACTTACAAACTGGTGTTGGGTGCACATTGATACTCAAAGATGTGCGGCATATTCCAGATATACGTTTGAACCTGATTTCTGTGAATGTGCTGGACAAGGAAGGATATGAACATTCCATGAAAGGCGGTAGATGGAAACTCACCAAGGGAAGCTTGGTGGTAGCAAAAGGGAAGTTATGTTGCACGCTTTACAAGACATACGTAAAGGTGTGTAAAGGACAACTAAATGCAGTGGAAAATGATGCTTCACCAAATTTGTGGCACAGACGACTGGCGCACATAAGTGAGAAAGGATTACAACTTTTGGCCAAGCAGTCCCTTATTCCTCAAGCCAAAGGAGATTTTTTGAACCCTTGTGATTATTGCGTATTCGGTAAGCATCATAGAGTATCATTCAAAAAGAGCTCCAATCGGAAAAAGAATAAGTTGGAGCTAGTACATTCTGATGTATGTGGTCCCATGGAGGTAGAATCACTTGGTGGCAATAAATACTTTGTCACATTTATTGATGATGCTTCACGAAAGACATGGGTATACCTGCTACAAGCAAAAAGTCAGGTATTCCAATGTTTTCAGCAGTTTCATGCCATGGTAGAAAGGGAAACAGGAAAACAGTTGAAGTGTATCCGAACAGATAATGGTGGAGAATACATCTCAAAGGAGTTTAAAGATTATTGCTCCAAGTATGGTATTCGTCACGAGAAAACTGTTCCTGGCACACCTCAACACAATGGCATTGCAGAACGGATGAATCGTACAATTGTGGAGAAGGTACGATGTATGCTCAGAATGGCTAAACTACCAAAGCCATTTTGGGGAGAAGCTGTACAGACTGCTGTCTATCTCATCAACAGATTACCATCAGTACCATTGGGTTTTGATATTCCAGAGAGAGTTTGGGCAGGAAAAGAAGTAAGTTACTCTCATCTGAAAGTCTTTGGCTGCAAAGCATTTATGCACGTGCCAAAGGAACAAAGATCAAAGCTGGATGATAAAGCCATTCCTTGTGTTTTTGTTGGATACGGAAATGAGGAATTTGGTTACAAGCTATGGGATCCAGAAAGGAAGAGAATTGTCAGAAGCAGAGACGTAATATTTCATGAGCACGAGACGATAGAAGATCTAAAAGGTGGGGAAGCTGCAAAACCTATGGAAGATGGTGTTAATCCAACATCTCATGTTCCATCAGAATGTGCCACTGATGGAAGACAAACCCAAGAACCAGAACATGAGACAGAAGAGCCAGTTTTTGGGGATGAAGAAAGTGTAGATGAAGAAGTTGTTGTACCTGATACAGAGACTAATGAGCAGGGGGAGCCATCCTATACCTCTGGGCAAGTAGAACCACAAATAAGAAGATCTACCAGAGAACGCCAACCATCTACAAAGTACCCCAGTTCTGAATACATCCTCATTGCTGATGAGGGAGAGCCTGAAAGCTTCCAAGAAGTGCAGTCTCATAAAGACAAAGGCTGCTGGGTGAAGGCAATGCAAGAGGAGATGGATTCTTTAAAAAGGAACAATACATATGAATTAGTACAGCTGCCAAAAGGAAGAAGAGTACTCAAAAATAAATGGGTATTCAAACTAAAGAAAGATGGTGATAAGCTAGTCAGACAAAAAGCGAGACTCGTGGTAAAGGGTTTCAGCCAAAAGCAAGGTATTGACTTTGAAGAAATTTTTTCTCCAGTTGTTAAAATGTGTTCTATCAGAGTCATACTAGGACTAGTAGCAAGCATGGATCTGGAGTTGGAGCAGCTTGATGTAAAGACAGCTTTTTTGCATGGTGATTTAGATGAAGAGATCTATATGGAGCAACCTGAAGGCTTTGAGGTCAAAGGAAAAAAAGATATGGTCTGCAAGTTGAAAAAGAGCTTGTACGGATTAAAACAAGCTCCACGACAATGGTATAAGAAGTTTGACTCGTTCATAAAAAGTCAAGGTTTCAAAAGAACAGATGCAGATCCTTGTGTGTATATCAACAGATATCCAAATGGTAAATTCCTTATCCTTCTCCTATATGTGGATGATATGCTAATTGTAGGCCAAGATGTTCAAATGATCAAAAATCTAAAAGTAGAATTGTCAAAGGCATTTGACATGAAGGACATGGGCGTAGCAAAGCATATCTTAGGAATGGACATCATCAGAGATAGGAAAGCAGGAAAATTGTGGTTATCACAAGAAAGATATATTGAACGGGTTCTAGAGAGGTTCAATATGAAAAATGCTAAGCTTGTCATTACACCACTTGCTGGGCATTTCAAACTCAGCAAGAGATCATGTCCAATAACAAAGGAGAAAATGTCAACAATTCCATACTCTTCAGCAGTCGGAAGCTTAATGTATGCTATGGTGTGTACAAGACCAGATATCGCTCATGCTGTTGGCGTCATGAGTAGGTATTTATCAAATCCCGGGAAGACACATTGGGAAGCAGTAAAATGGATCTTGAGATATTTGAGAGGAACATCCAAACTGTGTTTAAGATTTGGAGGAGCCAAACCAATTCTTGAAGGCTATACAGATGCAAATATGGCTGGAGACCTTGATGATAGAAAATCCACTTCAGGATATATATTTACTTTTTCAGGGGGAGCTATATCATGGCAATCTAAGTTGCAAAAATGCATTTCCTTATCCACAACTGAAGCAGAATATGTTGCGGCTACTGAAGCTGGAAAGGAGATGTTGTGGATGAAGAAATTTCTTCAAGAATTAGGGTTGAAGCAAGAGGAATACATAGTTTATTGCGATAGTCAAAGTGCCTTAGACTTGAGCAAGAACACTATGTATCATTCTCGGACCAAACATATTGATGTAAGATATCACTGGATTAGATTGGCCATTGAAAAGCAGTTATTCCAGTTAAAGAAGATTCATACAGATAGAAATGCTGCTGATATGCTAACAAAGAATGTGACCAGAGAAAAGCTCAGACGATGTATCGAGCTTGTCGGGATGACTGTGGCTGGAGGGGGAGATTTGTAGAAGAATCCAGCCACCAAAACCAGCCAAACAACTTTCGGTGCTGGTGAAAAAAAATCAAAAGGGAAAATTACGATTTTGCCCCTAAGCTTTAGGATATTTACGAGATTGTCCTTGGAGCTTCAACTATAAATAGGCCTCCCCATTTCACTTGTAAATCAACTCAGAAAATACTCAAAAACACAAGTTTCCTCTTGTAGAGTGAGTGTTTGTTGAGTGAAGAGTTCTGTATTCCCACAATTTGTGGAAGGTGGTAATAAAATATTTTCGGAGTTGGTCCCGTGGATGTAGCCCTAGTGTAAGGGTGAACCACGTAAAATTCTTGTGTTGTCTACTTTCTTTTCTTTCTTTGTCTATCATCATCTAGTTAGTTTTATTTATTTGTTGCCGCCTATATGGCTGGATCCGCCTAAATGGCTGGTTTTATTAACATGTTTCTGCTTTCTTTCCCAACAGTTACATGTCATTATGTCAACGTGCACTTGTGCTTTATTGGGATAATATAATCAAAGAGTTATGTACTTAACGACTAATCCTGTTTTTCATAAAAGGACAAAACATCTTAAAATAGATTGTCATTTTGTTCGTTAAAAAGTGCATAGTGGTGTTTTAGGATTGCTGCCTTTTTCATTCATGGATCAACAGCTAATTTCTTATCAAGACATTATCTGTTTCTCCCATTTATTTTCAAGGTGGGCATGCTAGACATCTACCATGCTCCAACTTGCGGGAGCTAAAGTGTTAAATACCTCTATTTCTATCTATTCTACTATCCACAAGGTGTATGATATAACAGTGAAAGATACAAGTGGTATAATTTATTATAAATAATTAATTTAATTTACATAAAATTATTTTAATAATATTAAAGGCGAGTGTTTTTTTATAAAGGAGACACAAACGAGTGTTTTTTTATAAAGGAGACACAAAGGCCAACAAAACTAGAAACCTCTAAAAGAAAGCCAGCAAACAAAGGAATCTGAATTAAAGAAGAGGATTAAAAAAAATGCAAACCTAAAGACATAAAATGACTTTTCCTGGTGGATGTATCAAGGACCTGATTTGCCTCACAGTAAACATGATTACATGATATCTCACAATTGTTTCCTGCTATACTGGCAACTCTGATAACAAGAGAATAACATGAATGTTGTTCAAAACAACCTTCATCAAAGTACTTAAGCTGGTAGAATATATGGATTTGTTCGGAAAGAAATATAATATATGGATTTGTTCGGAAAGAAATATTTTATAAGGATTATGATGAGATATTATTTGTTTTGGGTCTAAGTTCTCGGGTTTTTATTTTTAATCATCATTCAAAAGATCTATATATATATTTTATAAATTATTATCTTTTCTTTCTTTATGAATATAGAGTTTGTTTGTATTCCAGCAGTAACACAGAGCTCTACTTGGAACCACCGAACAGCTAAGAGAAAGTCACAAACAAAGTTTCCAAAAGCATCACGAACCACACCACCACAAGAAGCCACAGCTTCGCTGAAAGCACCATCACATACCCAACAACAGGGGTAAAACCCAATGAATCGATGAGGAGCGGAGTAGGACCGTTCCATATGACCAAACACGTGCCCTCACTGTATGGATTAGCTGGTTTACATTAATTAATATCTCCACCGTGAAAAACAAACGTATTCTTTAACTTGAAACTGCTCTATCCTTATCATTCTAATGTCTCTCTCACACCATCTAAACTACTTTATATTTACATTTTGTAGTCTAGAGTCAAAATAAAAGAAAGCAAAAAAAGAAAAAAGCATATAATCCTAAAATTAATTTCATTCGTATTTTAAAATTACTTAGGCAATAAGTAGAATTTATTGCTGGAAAGTTAACTTTTCTAACTTTTTTTACGAATGATAATCGATTTTTGGAATGAGGCACATATATATATATATATATATATATATATATATATATATTCATATTTCAATTTGTTATAATACAAATTATTGATAATTTAAAATATTAATATTAATTTATAAATAATTATGATAAATAAAAATCAAATTAAATTAAAAAATTAAAAGAATTTTTTTATAAATTTTTTTATTAAAAAATTTTGTAAAAATATTTTTATATAAAATAAATATTCATATTTAATATATAAGAGTTTTGTTATATATCCGCATAAGTGAAAATCTTGAATAACCTTCTATCAAAATATAAAAGTAGCAAAACCTATCCGATTTCAATATCCATATGCACTAGCTATGTCTTGGGACAATACTTGGTGTACGTTTGAATTGCTGGTGAATTAAACTTAACAAGTGTTTTGAAAGTGATAAATGGTTATTTTTCTAGTAAACCCATCATATTTTTTTCTGGACGTAATAAATAGGTTTTTTTTAGTGAACTTACCATGACTTTGTACTTCTCATGATTTACTACTACCAGATCAAACAACTCTTAATACACAATAAAAAAAATTTTAAATCATGATTTTTAAAAATGATGAAAAAATATTTCATTGGTTATAAATTTTTCTAAAAAAATTTATAAGTCTTGTTTGAAAATCTAGTGTTTTTGTAACCCAACAAATCGTAGTGACTATTAATTATCTATTTACATAATATTATAATATTAATATTGGTAAATAAAATAAAATAAAATAAATCTATTGCCAAAATTAGTCAAGTGAAGTTTCACTTGGCAAATTGCGGTGATCTCATTACCAATATCAATGTTATTGAAAAATATAATATCTTATAATATTATGTAAATAGATAGTTAATAATCACTACATTTTACTAGATTGTAAAAATATTAGATGCATTTTTTGGATTTTATAATATTTTATAGTATTATGCAAATAAAAAGTTAATAGTCACTACACTTTGTTGGATTGCAAAACACTAGATGGCAAAAATACTAATCTTGTGTTTCTACCACCCAGTATTTTTACAACCTAACAAAGTATAGTGACTATTATCTATCTAATTACATAATACTATTAGATATTATATTTTTCAATAATATAAATATTGATAATGGGATTACCACAATTTGCCACGTGGAATCTCACTTGAAAATGCCCCTAGTGTTTTTGATACCTAGTATTTATGCAACTCAACAAAGTGTAGTAAAATGCAATTGGTATTTTTGTCACTTGATTTTTTTTATTGTAATGAATAAGTAAATAAAGATAACGTGACATTTTTATCATATTAAAAATTTATTTTTAACTTAGAATGTTAGTTTCTCACCTTATTCTCTATTGAAATAATTCTCTAAAAAAACTTAAACAATGTTTCATATGAAAAACTAACATTTCTAAAGTTAAAAACCTTCTGCGTCCTTGGTATCTTTTGTTAAGTGTTGAATTAGTTTATTTTAAGAAAATGATTATTTTTTTATAATTTTCTGAAATAATTTAAAGAATTTATTTATAAAATGAATTTCCAAATAAATCTTCTTTATAAAAATATTATAATAAATGTTACATATAGTGACATATAAAAAGTGTCACTATAAGTATAATATATATGTAGGTATATATTTATTTGACATATAGCTACACACAATTTTAGTGTTGATTTTGAATGAGATTTAATAACATATTTTGTATGTCACTATAGGATGTGTATTACTATATGATAATTTGCTTGTAGTGAAATTTAATCAAGTAAGAAGATGTTAGCTGAAGGCATGTTAAATGTTATATTTCCCCGAAACTTGTGCATATATACAAAGTACAAACCATAATATAATGAAAAGTCGGAATTAAAAATAAAAGTAATAAATAAATAAGCAAACGCATATTTTGATTAAACAATCTTAGGTTTTGTACCAAAAAAAAATTTCCTTGAAAGTCGTATTTTAGAAATAAGAGTTCTACTCTTAAAAAAATGGAAGTCGTATTTCAAAACATAAATTTTTTTTTCAATAAAACAATTACAAAAAAAAAATTATTTTAACGTAAAAATATTATTTTCATGTAAAATGAAAATAATAAAACAAGAGATAGAGTTTCAACCTGTAACCGGGGCTTGACATTTTTAAAATAAAAATGAAAATATTGTTTGAAGATCACAACTTATTCCGCTAAAAAGAAGAAAAATCTAAGATGCGTTTTGTTTATTTTATTTAAAAAATTAAATTAACTTCTATAAATAAAACACATACAACTATAGTGAGCATTTTTAAGAATCTTTCTTCAATAAAGAAATTTTTTAGAGAATCTTTTAATTTTATATATAATTTGATTTTTATTTTTCATAATTATTTCTTAATTATAAATAAAAATAAATTTATACTACAATATAAATTATTTTATCATTTTAAAATATAATTTATATATTAAAAAATATTTATTTATTTAAACTTTATATAATTCATATATTCAAACATTATATTTATATAAATAGTTTATTTTTAAATTTTAATTATATATAATAAATATTTAATCTGTGTGTTATGTAGACAAAAATACTAATTTTATTTATTTTAAAAGTTAAAAATAAAAAAATAAAAAAATAACGCAGACAAGTAAAAAAGTAAGAATCTTAACTAGTATGTGGATTGCATCCTCTAATCTAAGGTTAGCAATTGATTATGGGTTCAAGTAAGCTAGCTGTTCTTGCATTGTTTTCGAAGTGGTACAATTGATAATAATAAGCTCACTAAATATAAGGCAGTTTCTACTTTGTACGCCACCCTCAACTCAAATTTTTTATAGGAATGGCTCTTAAAAATAATTCTTTTGTCCTTTAGTTATCAAAATGACTAATTTAGAGAATATACACAAGTTCTTAGATTCTAATCTTGTTATCATAATTATATAATTATGATATTTTAGTTATATTAAACTATTTACTTCATAAATATATGACAGGAAGAGTGTACCAACATGTTAAAGAGCGTAACTAATGCACCCTAAAGTGTATCCCTATTTAAATCTCTAACCCGCAGATACAAAGTCCCTCGTACAGAGAAAAGTTTTTCATGTACGATACACTTTTGCAGTAGCATCATAGACATATATACTAGGAGTTGCATTACATTTTCTTTCATGAAAATGCCGTTTGGCAACAATCTATTCCTCCAAATTTTCTCTTGCTTTTCCTTCATCACTCTTTCTTCCCAAACACCCAGTCATTACACTTTTCTTGTGAGTTCCATCAGATCAGATTCTACTTCTACCCATTTCTACTTCTGTACCAGACACCCGTGAAATGTTATGCGCCATAACGTTTACAAATATATATATTTTTCATTCTTTTTTTTTTCTTTCTATTTTTGTTTAGTTTACCCCATCTGTTATTACTTCATATATATCAACCTGCCTCCTGCGTTATTTTTCTTCTTTAAGTCTATCAATCATTAAGGTCATATGATTGAAAAAATTTCCCAATAAACACTTACGTCAGAATAAAATAAAATATTTTTTTAAGTTAAAATTAACTTGTACATAAATTAATTTATAAATTTTTTATATTAATTTATTCTTTTAACTTGCGTATAAATTAAATTAAATTTATAGAAGTGTTTTTTTTTTTTTTTTTCTTAAAATTATTTGTATTGTTTTAACCAAAATTATATTAAGTTGTGACAAGATCGAAGATCATATAATAAGAGCAATAATTATTGTTTATTGAGGATTATTGGTGAAATGTATTTCCCTCTGTTTTACGTAATTCTTCCTTCCCCTGTTCCCCATCATTTTTACTTATAATTTTTAATATCATTTTAACTTTTTTTGTGTGGTGATTATTTTATATATTAATTAGATTGATGTTATTTCAGTCATTTCATGACAACAATAATAATAAACCCTTGTTTACCGCATTAAATTGTTGTGTTATCATATTCTTATTTAATTATTTTTGAGTTCGTATTCTTTAATTATTTTGTTAATAAGCATAAGATATTAATGTTCAAACCTTTTTACACCGTCACGTCATCATCATAAATCGTATGTTAAATTTGTTGACATTTATTTTAAAAATTATGTTAACAAAAGTTTCTCGCAATTGACTGTGTAACTGACATGTCTATTAACTAAACTCTTATTTTTAATGGTTTAATTTGGTTTTTATTGTGTTATTTCTTTTTGTTGTTTTTTATAAAATTATCATACGAAAACTTTATGCATAAAAATACATATATTCATAAATAAGTTTTAATAAATAATTAGTAAGTTACTAAAGCACAGGAAATGAAATCAAAATGATAAATGTTGCAGGTGAGAGAAACACAGTATACAAGACTTTGTTCCACAAAAAGCATATTAACTGTGAATGGAAATTTTCCAGGACCAACTATCAAAGTCCACAGAGGAGACATAATCTTTGTTGATGTCTACAACAAGGGCAACTATAATATTACTTTACACTGGTATTGAGTTTTCAATTTACAGCGATTCTGTTGAGCTGTGGAAAATACAACTTATATAATGAATTAAAACTAATCAAATGCATAACTATAACTAACTGAATTATGTACAGGCATGGAGTGAAGCAAATAAGAAATCCATGGGCAGATGGTCCTGCATACATCACTCAGTGCCCCATCCAACCTGGAATGAGATTCAGACAAAAGTTGGTTTTTTCTACAGAAGAGGGAACCATGTGGTGGCATGCTCACAGTGACTGGGCAAGAGCCACTGTCCATGGCGTTATTTATGTCTATCCAACTAACAATACTCCCAACCCTTTTCCAAAACCCGATGCAGATATTTCTATCATATTTGGTATCAAAATTACTATCATTTACCGTAGTTCTCTACCTTCCTAAAATTTAATCAAATTACTACAACATATATAATTTCATAAAAAACATGACCACATGTGTAAAAATTGTAACATTTTATTTATTCATTCATATGTAGGAGAATGGTGGATGAGTGATGTCAACGAGGTCTTCACACAATTTATGGAAACCGGAGGAGCCCCAAACATATCTGATGCTCTCACTATAAATGGTCAACCCGGAGATCTGTTCCCTTGCTCAATGCCAGGTTCCATCAAAATTTCCCTTCACAATTCACACTAACTCAAATTACCATACTATATATGATTCTTAATTTGATGCGTGTGTTTGGTTCAAATTAGATGCTTATTTGTCAAAATTAATCATTTGACCATCACGCACTTGGAAGATTTATAATAATATTATTCATGGTGTCAACTAATTAATTCTTTTGTCAAACATTTCTTCAGAAACGTTCAAGTTAAATGTAGAGCAAGGCAAGACTTATCTTCTCCATGTTGTTAATGCGGCAATGAATCTCATCCTCTTCTTCTCTGTTTCCCAACATAATCTCACTGTTGTTGGTGCTGATGGAATGTACACGAAGCCATTGACAAGGGATTTCATTTGCATATCACCGGGACAAACAATGGATGTACTGTTGCATGCCAACCAAGAACCTAATCATTACTATCTTGCTGCAAGGGCATATTCAACTGGGGTTGGTGTTGCCTTTGACAACACCACAACCACTGCTAGAGTTGAGTACAGTGGCAATTACACTCCACCTTCTTCTCCTTCATTGCCTTCCCTTCCCAACTTCAACGACACACAAGCAGCTTTTGGCTTCATTTCAAGCTTGAGAGGCTTACATGAGAGATACCCTCGTCCAGTCCCAACAAACATCACAACTCAAATAGTGACAACTATTTCTATTAACACTTTGCCATGCCCCAGTGGGAGAACCTGCTTGGGACCAAATGGAACCATTTTCGCTGCTAGCATGAACAACATAAGTTTCCAAACCCCTAACATTGACATACTGAAAGCCTATTATAACGACATCAATGGGGTATTCGAAACGGGATTTCCTAGAATACCACCCTTTCTATTTAACTTCACTGCAGACTTTTTGCCTCTAACATTGAATATACCAAAGGAAGGGACTAAAGTTAATGTGTTGAACTATGGTGCAACGGTTGAAGTTGTTTTCCAAGGGACAAACGTTGTGGCAGGGATAGACCATCCGATGCATCTGCATGGGTTCAGTTTCCATGTTGTTGGATATGGGTTAGGGAATTTCAACCGAAGCAAGGACCCCATGAATTTCAATCTCGTTGATCCTCCTTTCTTAAATACAGTGGTTGTGCCTATAAATGGCTGGGCCGCCATTAGGTTCGTGGCTACCAACCCTGGTACGTAGCATAGCTTATTATATTAATTTAATTATTAATTTCCATTTTGCATGTTTTAACTAGTCGAGAGATTATTTTTGTTGCATGAACTGTATGTGCTTTTTCAATAACAGGAGTATGGTTTATGCACTGCCATCTAGAACGGCACCATGCTTGGGGCATGGAGACAGTGTTTATTGTGAAGAATGGGAAGAATTCAAATGAAACATTACCACCGCCGCCGCCAGACATGCCCCAATGTTGAAGAATATTCTAGACTTTCTCTGTTCTATGAACTTTGATAGATTCAAAAGAATAAGTTACACATTTGTTTTACCGTATCTTTTAATTAGAAGGCATGTATCGTGAACTCAGAAAGAAAAATAAAAGGTTTTTCTATCCACGTCTGATATTAATTTATAGTATATTTAAGATTTATTTGGGTTATAATGTAATTTGGTGCGCCGTTTTTGTGTGGTTAATTGTGACATGACCGTACCTACCAAATTACAATTTACAAATCCAAGACAAAAGTGAAAGAAAGCTCCAAGCCTCCAGCTCGAAGTCATTGGTGTTTCATATGGCGTAGCACAACAACAACAACTTGATTACCAACATTAACGCCGGCAATGACAACAATAATGATACCAATTTCCTCAACATCTGCAGTGTCGCTGGAGACTCCATCATGGGCGATGGTGCCCTGCTGCACAAATCCGGTAATTTGAAGGGCGACGGGAAAGGAACTAAAATGACCCTCTACTATTAGACAGCCCAAAAAGATAATAGGGAGAAAAAAAAAACTAATTGTTTTGTTCACGTTGTTGTGTTGTTGCAATTCTGACCGAGGTTTACTTAAAGGTGGGTATATATATATAGTGAGAGAGGAGAGATTCTTTTATTTTAACTAGACTTATTCTGTTAAATAATTCATGTTTTACACTAAATTTTAACGATCCAATTAGGGGTGTGGATGGGTTTTTAAAAAATCCAAATCGAACCAAACCGATCCATTTTATAAAAGTGAATCGGTTAACCGATCCGTTTTTTATAAAGTGGATCGGTTTGGTTTTTTAAAAATATAGATCGGTTTTTTAAAATTGAATCGATTCGGTTTGATGCGGTTATCCATGTTTTACTCATATATAGATCGGTTTTTTAAAAAAATCAAACCGAACCGAGCCGAACCGAACCGATCCACTTTATTAAAATAGATTGGATAATTGAACCAATTTTATGAAGTGCATCAGTTTGGATTTTTTTTCCAAAATGGATCGGATTTTTCAATACGGATCGGATCGATTCGGATCAATTTGGATTTTTCGCACACTCCTAGATCCAACCGTTCAATTTAAAGTTCTTAATACATAGATCAAATCTGCAAATTTTTAGAAAATTTGAAAATCATTTTATACTTTGATTTGAATTAATGAAACGAAGTATCAAATGATTTTCAAATTTTCTAAAAATTTGCAGATTTGATCTATACATTAAAAACTTTAAATTGAACAGTTGGATCGTTAAAATTTAATGTAGAACATCAGTTATTGAACGAAAAAATTATATGTAAACTTACTCCTAGAGTAAAGAGATCCCTTCTTTTATATATATATATATATATATATATATATATATATATATATATATATATATATATATATATATAAAATGTTAATTTGAGTATATAAAATGAAGTATATAATTCATTTTAATATATATTTTGACATATATATTAATTTGAATTAAAATAATAAATTATTAAATAATATTTAAATTTTACAAAATTTTATATATTTGTGTACTAATTCCGTTGATAATGTAAATTTGGTTATATATTTATACACAAAACTCGTTTGATAATGTAAGTTCAACTATATATTTTATATTATTCTCATGTTGATGACATAAAATTAATCAAGCATTTATATATTAAGGTGATATGTCGGGTTCATAGACTAAGTTTAGGTGTCAACATGATAAACTTAACTTACATGATAACATTTATAATTACAAAATTAAGGAAAACGAATAGATGCAATTAATACAATCTCATGAAATAAGCAATTTATCCGAGATAAGAACAATTTGATATTATTATTAAGAATTTTTAATTTAATCGGTGAATTAAAATTTAATATAAATCATGAGTTATTGAATAAATATTTTTATCTATCTATTTATTTATCTATGTATAAAGAGAGAAGAGTTCAAACGATATCGATATAACTTTTATCAACTATTATACCGTTCAATAATTTTATATTAGATGTGAATTTTATCGATTTAACTGTTGAATTATAATTTAATATTATGTTATAAGTTTATATCAAACTTTGTTAAAATTGAACAAGAATTTGAAAGTGTAATCAAAGTGTTCACATTTTAATATATTTTAAAATGTATATATTATGTCAATTTTGTTCTATAAAAATAAAGTATTAAATCATCTTGAATTAATATAAAATTTTGTACATAATATTTAAAAATAAAGAATTTTTAATTTAATAATAAATTTTAAAAAATCATATTTAATTAAAAACTATTAAATAATATAATAATTATTAAAATTTACATCAATATTGTGTCAACCCTTCTTTTATATATATCTGTGTGTGATCAGTTTTTCATAGTAAGCCTAATATGATGGACAACTTTTTTTTTGTTAGGTGTTTATTAATGTGAAGAAAGAGTGATAATTCACATTTTGACTTTTGGTTTCAAACAAACACTAAGTTTTCATGAGCATTAAAAACAATTAATTTTGTTGAAATTGATTCTTCGTGGATCTTGCGAGAATGACGGAAGAGAGATATTAATTGGCAACAAGGTGGCAATACATCATCAGCATTTGCACCGATTTACGCATTATGCTCACTCTAATCATGTCAGATTCGAGGAAAACATGGAAATGAATGAGAACAAACAGCAATTAGAGAAACAAATGAGCAGTTAATTCTATATTATATACTCCATAATACCTATGCTTCTTACCTGCCCCACCCCACCAAATATTAAATCATACATGGTAAACACAATAACTTCTTAATTAGGTTGTTCCACTTCCACATTGGACTATACATAATTTTCATTATTCCCCATAATTAAACTATATCCTATCAATTATATAAACAGAAACCCAACTCTTTCTTTCCTAGACCTATAGCCAATAATGGAAAACCTTCGACCATTGATTTACAAAAGCCCCACAAGGAGAAGCTCTAGGAGATCAACAAAGTATCTTGGTGTGAGAAAAAGGGCATGGGGAAGATATGCTGCTGAGATTAGGAACCCTTATACGAAAGAGAGACACTGGCTAGGCACATTTGACACTGCTGAGGCTGCCATAGCTTATGATATTTCTTCTATCAACATTTGTGGCATTATTAATGCAAGAACTAATTTTCATTACCCTTTTCTGTCTCTTCCACCACCTCCTCCACCGCCACCACCCACCCCGGGGTTGGATCCAAGTGTTGGAGGTTGTCCAGAGATGAATGGTGTTTACGAAGGCGATGATGAATGTTTAGTCATTGCTTCCATTTTGCAAAGCTTTTCTAATTCTGGTAACTGTTCTTTCTAGTTCTTGGCTCCAACAAGGCCTAAAACCCCTTCCCCTTAATAGTCCTAGCTGCTCAATCCAAATAATATATTTTCTTTCCTTGCTGTATTAGGTGGTCCTTTTTTTTTTTATTATTTAAGGTATTACTCGATTGAAAGATTAATGTGCCTAAGATATTGAAATTTATATAATAAATTAATTTTTTGATAAATATTTTTTAATAAAATACATGGACAAAAAAATTATCTCAATAGACATTATTTTTAGAGAATACATAAAAAGTTTTTACTTTTATGAAAATTGACATGGGGAATGTTGATTTTTAATGTTTAATTTTTTATTTAAAAATATTATTTTTAAAAATATTATTTCTCATATATAATTTTTGCATAGATTTCTTATAAAATGATTCTTATGAAAAAGTAAAAAATCAATTTTATTAAAATAAAAATGTCATATTACCTTTATCTTCTTAATTAATATGGTAAAAAAAAATTCTCATGTAACATTTAAAAACATTTTTAAAAACCCTTACGATTAATTAAACAATTTTTCATAAAGTCTAATCATTATAATTTTGAAGCATAAAAGAATTTTTCATCTACCAATAATACCATAAGACTTTGTCCAAAATTTGTACGCATTTAATTTCTTGTTACTTGAACTGAACTAAAGTGGCTAAATATTCTAATTATTCCTATATATAAATTATGTTTGATTATAAAAGAAAAGACATACAAATAACAAGTGTCTTTACTTCTTCTTTTTTTTCTACCACTGCCCATTGAATGACAGAGGTTTCCATTATGTTTACGGATCTAACCTATTTGAATGGTTGACACTGTTGCTGACCTCTTGATGAATTCAAATGATATAATTAATGGTTTGCTGACCGTTAAGTCTCAATTTTACTTTTTTTTGGACAAGGCTTAATGAGCAATTCCACTCGTTCTTTGAACCATTGCAATATAATTGTTCTCTTTTTAGTTCATTTTGTGTGCAGATATAACTAACCCAAATTTAGCTAACAATACATTAATACACCTCATTTTTTGTGCAGGTATTGAGCTAGAGAATTGAGGATTGAAGACTCTTAGGATTGGAAATATAAGAAGCTAAGGAGCAGAGCAGGGTGTCTGCGCCGGGCGCAAGATGACCCGCGCCGGGCGTGATCGAGACAGAGAGTGACTCAAAGTCTCTGGAAGACATTGCGCCGAGCGCAAAAGGAATTGCGCCGGGCATGTACTGAGGCAGAAAATGCTTAACTTCTTGGAAGGCCCTGCGCCGGGCGCTACGACTTATGCGCCGGGCGCGTAAACCCTAATTTGACTCCCCAAGCTCGTATTTGAAGGCATTTTCGGGGACTTTTCTCCCCATTCACGCAGGGGCGCCTCCAGGAGCTGCGGAAGGGATTCCCAGGGCTTGGGACCGTTCGTGTGTGGGTCTTTCCTTCGATTCTTCATTTCTCCCTTCATCTCTATTTTGTATTTACCCTCATTGTTGAGTGGTTCTATCCATTTTTGTGGGATTAGATGTAACCAACGTACTCTATTGTAATCCTTACGTTTTTAATGATATATATACATGTTGTTTCATTCTTTGTTGTGTACGTTTCGATGTTTAATGCTTGCTTTGAATTGATCACCCTTTGCATGATTTAAGGTTCCATTGAGTATTGGGAAATACCATTGAAACTAGTTCTGAAACATATGCCTAGTGGGGATTGTATCTAGGGATAGAGCTTGACTCATTAGTAATCTTAAACCCTAGCCCGTAATGCGGGTGTAAATATTGGGTACTAAAGGGATTGATATTCAATATCCGCACCTAGGCTCTTGCTCTAAGGGATTAGGTTTGAGTAAACTTATGGGTTAACTGAGCAATGTATGTAACAAGAGATTAAGGATTCATTAGTGTAACGTTTGGTGAAGTCTGACCCCCACAACCTCACAATACCATTATACCATTTCTTACCTTTTCCACTCACAATCAACTATTTTTGTAGTTTAACATTCCAATAGTCACAACCTTGAATTCACATGACAAACTATGAAATTGGAATCATTCTTTAGTCACGAATAGTTAATAAATGTTTATGTTACTTTCTAATCCCTGTGGATACGATAATTTTACTACTTGAACGGCCGGTATACTTGTCGTGTTTAAGACCGTTGATAGAATTAAACTGATTTACAATTATAACAAAAGTATTTCAACGGAAATCTCAACACTGACATATGATAATGTTCGCTGACAGGATAATTTTTTAATTTTTTATCAGGCTGATGCCAGAATATACGAATAAATATGCAAATTTGAGGGATAGTTCATGGCATCCCATTCGAAAATTGTTGCTTATGCTGTTATGCATTAATGGAAAAATAATTAAAAATATTTCTAAAAGTGTTAAATTATGAAAGTTAATTATTAATATTTCACACAGATAATATAATTATTAAAAAAATATAATCATATTGTAGAATTTGACACTCACTTCGAATGTTTATATATGTAAGTATGTATCTAACTCGGTATTGTTAAAGATTAATTTATAAAATTAGTGAAAGTTAGGACAAAAATAATTATACATAATTTTGGATACATGAATAACGAAAAAAATATAAAAAATAAAATTAAAATACTCTAATTTTACATGGATTAATAACAATAATTTCATATTATAATGAGATAAAAAAAATCATGCTTAATTAGACTTTGTGCTATTCAAGTTTCATAACTTTTCCACATTTGTCTCTCACATCTTGCTTACCATATCATATTTTTGTAATTTTGCACTCATTTTGCCGGTCGTAAAATGTTTGTTAAATTACATGTAGAAAATATTTAATATACAAAAAATAATTTTACTTTCTTATAAATATGACGTATATGATGTCAAAATGTTAATTTTTTGACCAACCAAACTAGAAGTGTTTAAAATTGAACTAATCCAAAAAGAAAATCTACAAATAAATAATAAAAAAATTGAAAACTAATGAAATATCACAAATTAACAATTCAATTCAATTTGATTTTCAAATTTTCAAAATAGTGTAATTTGATTTGATTTTTGGATTGGAATGTGAAATGCTTCAAATCAAATCAAATCGCACTTATTTATAAAAAAAATTCAAATAGATGGTGAAGAAATATAAAATTGATACATAACATAAAAGGTATTTTATAAAATTATAAATTATTAAACTAAATTTTAAAATAAAAATTATTTATATCGTTCAAAAATTATTATTTTTTTAGTGACAAACTATATATGTAAGAGAAAAATTATTTAATATGATAACTAAAATTGTATTGAAGAAATATTTTTACTAAAATAATAAAATAATAATTGGTGTTAAATATATTAAGTGACTAAAATATTTTAATATTTATATACTTTTAATTTTATATTTAACATAACATAATATTGTATATTTTTAGTTAATTTTTGAATAATGAATTTTAAAAACTATAAAAATCAAATCAAACTAAACTATAAAAATTATTAGTTTGATTTGATTTAAATTTCATAATTCATTCAAATTAAATAAACTGAATCATACATAATTTTCTTGTTTGTTTGGAGTGACTTTTAAAGTAAAAATTGAACCAAATAATTATACCACAAAAACCCCTAAACCAAACAAATTTTCATAATCATGTAATGAAAAGGGTTATCAACTTTTGTGTAACAAACATAGCCTAATTGACATAATTACACGTACACGGTGGATTAAGTTTATTTTTTTTAAAAAAATTAAAAGATAAAACGGTTTAAAAATTTATAATTATCATTATACTTTAACACCATTTTTTAAGAACCATTTTATTTTTAAGAAGAAAAAAAATTAATAATCCAAGTATATATGTAATGGCGGCAATTCATTATTGACATATCATCACTTTGTTTATCATTTAAAAATCATTTGACGATTGGATGAATTAAATACGCAAAATTGCAAAAAAATAAAATGAAAAAAATACAAATTGCAAAAAAAAAAAAAATTGTGACAAAATTGTTATTAAAATTAAGAAATTTAAGTGGTATAATTACACAAAAACCTTGAAATTAGATTTATTAGGAGACAAATAAATCATATTATCTATACACTAACTAGGTTATCAAGATTGTATGTGGCAATGGGAGTTGCTTATAAGTAACCCCATTGCAGATGCTCTAAGTAGTGGATGATTGGTATCTTTAATTTTGTGTTTTAGTTGAGTCTTTGAGATTGGTGAACTAGGTCGATCAACTTGCCTCCTATTATAGGCTTGATCGGCATCTTGACGATGTACTAGGTTGGTCATCATTTGATCTATGAGAAAGTAATCAGTTACTTATAGATCTATAAAGGTACAATAAGTAATTTCATGGCTAAAGTCCATATATATATATATATATAAACTTGATAGATTGACATTTAGTTTATACTAAAGGTCAACCACATGCTTATATGAAGATACACAACTCTTTAGTTTCAAGTCTAAAAGACAAATAAATTAATTAGTTAAGTCATCTCATTGACCATTTATCATTTACACTATAAGAAATGTCAGATATAGTGACATAAAAAAATATCAGTATAGATATAATATATGTATATATCTATATAACATATATAATTACACATAATTTTAGTATTTATTTTAAATAAAATTTAATAACATATTTTATATATTATTATAATTTATATTTATATTTTTTAACAATATAACAAAATATATTGTATTTATTGTGGTATTATAACTATCGACACTTAATTAACCTTAGCTAGAGTAGCATAAGCATGTAAGAATGTGGTGGGTCAGTCTCGAGCCTGTGAGGGTACACTGTCGTCAATACTCTTTCTTTTTAATCTCTTTTGTATTTAATTTTATCTCTTATAACTCTTCTATTATTATTTTTTTTTCTTTATCTCTCCTTTTTCCAATCCAATCTAACTCCATTTTGGGATGGATGATGGATGTATAGCACTCCATCAAATATATATAGCAGTGATACTTGAAAAAAAAAAAATTTCATAGTGATACTGACGAAATAAGAGCACATAATTTTTACTACGCACTAGCTTCTTTCTGATAGCTCAGACCTCACAGTCTCCTTGTCTCGTCGTTTTTTTAGGTGGATGAACGTACGTTGCCTCTTTTTTAGCCCCACTTTATGCCGAGAAAGAAAGAAAAAACGGTGGCACAAAATAAGGTATATATGTGATACTACGATGCTAAAAATAAAATCTCTTACACTGTATCAAGGACGGAGCCAAGGGGGACCTACGGGTGCCACGGCCCCCCCAACAATTTTAATTTTTTTTTATATACATATATATTACTATATGGCACCCCCTATTTTTAATATAAACTCATATTTTTAATATAAACTCATATGTATATTACTATATGGCACCCCCTATATGGCACCCCCAGTATTGAAATCCTGGCTCCGTACCTAGTATCAAGTAAGGCACAAGCTAGCAGATATTGATAAGGAATGAAATGACAGCTGGTCAGACCTTTCTATATATATATTTGCATAAATATTTAATTCCCACACACAACTCTATCTCAAAATGCCAAACAAGAAGTACAATAGGTTGAACAAATAGCTACAGAAAGCAAAGCTTGTGTTTAGAATTTAGATTAATTTAGATCAGCATATTTATTGACCCTAGAGTAAGTCCTGACCTTAAGAGTACCACACCTTATAAGTTCCTGCAGAAAAAGCAATATTAACCAGATTATTAGTTAAAAATGCAAATTAAATGGGGTTTGAGATTTGACAACTGGAGAAGCTTACTAACATTTGAGAAGTTGAACCTGGTACAAAACAACCAACTGCAAAGTCATGGTAATATATTAATTATGCTGAGGGCCTGACCCGCTGCTAAGATCAGGACTTCGACTAGCATTATCGCGTTTTGCCAATGAATCAGCTTTATTCTACACAAAATGTTTCAAGATTTTGGTCACTAGTACAAAAAAGTTAATGGGGTTTGTATCTTAATTATTATTAGAAGTTATAAGGTGATGCAGACGATAAATTTTTAACTAATTTCTACATGATATATAACTTTTTTCTTGCCTTAAATATATATATATATGATGTAGAGATATGTGGAGAATATAAATACGTGATGATGTTGTTGGACCAAATAATTTCTCGGATTGTTACACAAAAGCACATGTACACAAAGTAGATAGCATTGAATGGTTTGATTACTTGCGATAAATGATGGATGTTGAGCATCTGGTGAGGTTTTCTGGGTGCTGGTTGGAGAGTTAGTAGTAGAATCTGCAGCTGGAGGAGTTTGGGGCTGTGAGCGCGTTGTGGTTCCTTCAGACTCGATTCCTAGACACCTCAAGAGAGGCCTGAGGGCTTCTTCAAGAAAATAGCATGGATGTTTCACATTGAAAATGCATGTCCTTTCTTCTTCTTGCGATGATGACCCTTTCATCTTCTTCACCTTCTGCGTCTCTCAATCAATCTTATGCTTTAATTCTGCTTTTTTTCCTAAGCCCACCACCCCCTAATAAATGCACTCCCTTCTCCAAAACTTTAATAGGTTGCTACTTCATATTTCATATACTTTAATTAGATACCTCAGTTACTATATCTAAGTACGCTAAATACATGTAATAAGATATAGGAGTATCAAATATACGTATATATAATATTTGGATACGTGAAACATATAAGATCTCGCATTGTTTAATAATATCTTCGTACTAGTGTATATAAATAAAAATATATTTTTTTTTTAAATTAATTTTATAAAGTTAAATTAACCTCGTACGAAAAAGAAAATATTATGCTTATGTATCGGTGGAAGGTAGTATAATGAAAATGTGGAATATGTTTGAATTAAGTAGCCGGTGCTGGAACTGAACATGGTGTGTAGGTAGCACTTGAAAGGATCAATTAATGCTCTGGCATATAGAATGAATTGAAGAGTTATAAAAGCTATGGTACCTACTCCGGTAAAGATGTCAGGTGATAGCATTAAATATTTACTGGGTGAATGTAATTGTATATATCCTTTTGTCCTTATTTCACCTAATCTCATTTACCATTACTTCCTTCGTTCATTCTCATCTCATGTGAAGATTAGTCTTACCAAGTATTAATTAGACCCCTTCCACGTGGTTAACTTCTCCCTCCATTTGACACATGAGAGAGCCTGTTTCATACAAAGTGTACTTTTGTAAAATTTATTTTTCTATTTTTAAGAAAATATATTGACACTCTATCAAAAAATATATATATTGACACATATAAGCACGTTCATTATGTTTAGAAATTCATACACTTGTTTTGACTGAGATTTATAAATAAATATAAATAGATTTTTTACATGCAAAATAGCCATCAATTTTGTTGATGATTGATCTTTGTCAACCCCGTTCATTTTAAAAATCTGTTTGGATTTTTTAATTACTAGATCTCTTTGGGTTTAGCACTCAAAATGTCAGACTAGGCTTTCCTGTTGCTTTATACACACAAGATGTTGTCAGGCTTCAGCCAGAGTACAATATGGGCCTTAGCCCATTGTCTCTAGATTTACAATTGTAAAACCCAATCTTAACATAAACAAATGCTTCGACCCAAAATTAAAGAAAAGTATAAATCGTAAACAATTGCCCAGCACGACCCATCTCATTTTATTTTAAACTTCGTCCGTGTTTGCAACGAATTTATAACACAAAATCAAAACAAAACTTGATATGAAAAAAAAAAAAAAAAAAAAAAAAGTTCAAAGTTTTTAAGCCATGCGACAATTTTGTGGGTACACAAACTAGGATATTTTTTTCATCAGAAAACTACAATAAATTTCATGTCCATAAAACGAGTCTGACTAATTCTGTCGCCTTTGTTCAATTAAAAATAAATTTAAAATGGCAAAAAAGTTCGTTAAAATAAATAATATTAATTATTTAATTAAAAATAATAAAGTAAAGAGACAGAGAGACGTGTGAAGATATGGGTTAGGCCCAAACTGTGAATTAGGGAAGGAGTCCATGTTGAAAAGGCAAGGGGCTTTTGGATGGGCCCCTGGGACGAATGTCTGGTGAATGCGACCATTTGGTTATTTGTATGCAGAAAAACATAATTTATTTGCAGTGCATGGCTCCAAACGAAAAAGAAAATAAAAAAAAGTGACACACGTGGGAGTGGGAAAGTACCTCTCTACCAAATCAAGCACTTAACATAAAAGTCCAAAATGAGTGGGTTTGGAATTAAATCGGATGGTGTTAGAGAAATAGATGGATGGATGGGTACATGTTATGTAACTAGGAAAATGTCTCTTTCTCTCAGCACCACAAACTTCTACCTTTGTGTTTGTCTTCATGGTTGGAGGCACCCCATAACAAACATTTATATCTTTTATTATCCACTGCTTTTTATATTTTTAACATTGCTACGTCCCTTTTCTCTTTTTCATACCATCCAATTAATAATTATTATTTTTGTTTTGTTTTCTCTAAGCAAACTTTTGTTGCCAAATTTAAAAATAACTCACGGTTTTTATTTCCACATCGGAGAATTTTGGAACAATGTTTATTAGTATTTTTTGTCATTAAATAATTATAAGAACGGATTTTATTAGTAGAAAATGTACGTGAAGTACAAACTAATTTAACACCCTTTTTTTTCTTTCTTTTAAAACAGGAAGAGATGGAATTTGGAGTTGGAGAAAATAATTAGGGAACTTCGTTATAGAAAATAAAAATATATATTAATTAAAATCTAATGGTTGAATAGACCAAGATTCGAGTCTCAGTATAATTAGAAGTATAATTACATGTAAGAATATTGAGTTCTTAAACATATAATTGAATTGTACTTAAATGTTTTAATCTATCTACTAAAATGTTTAGACAATCGCAACATGCATAATTTATTTTAACAAAGACATTTTAAAAAAATAATAATAATAATAAAAGGTTTAAATATCTTTTTAATTATTAATTTTATCTTTTAATTCTTATAATTTAAAATAAATCTTTTTAAGTATATAAGAATGTTTAAAATTGAACCAATACAAACAAAAAAAACTACAAATTAATTAAAAAAAAACAATAATCAATTGAAAAGCGTAAATTAACGATTTGATTTAATTTAATTTTTAAATTTTCAAAATTGCACGATTTTGTTCGATTTTCAAATTGAAATGTGAAATCATTCAAATCAAAATGAATTGCATTTATTTGTAAATATATTTTTTTAAAGGCACACTTAATAAGGTTTGGATTTCATAATTTATTTTAAATCGAACCACACTTAACTTTCTTGTTTGATTCAAGTGACTTTAAAGGCACGTTGGGAGCTTCCCAACTTTTCAGACCCTATATTTACATTTTTAATCTTTTTTAATCTCTTTGGCTAATTTCTTTATAATATTTATGTGTGAGTGGCGTGGATTTATTAAATCCACATGACAATGATGTATTTGATTTTGTGAACGGTGATGTGTCACTTAATGATTTGAGATAAAAAATGAAGAGTTTGGATGATTTTGTGAACAATTAATATTTGCAATGATTGTATGTGATCCAAATGAACAAGCAAATTATTGATGACGGTGAAGTAAACCATTAAGTGACATATCGTTGCTCGAAAAAATAAGTTCATCACTGTCATATGAATTTAACAAGTCAATGTCATTCACACATAAAATAATGTTATAAAAAAAATAGAATAGACTAATTAAATAAGATTCAAAAAAAATGTAAGTATAGAGACTAAAATTATTTATTTTAAATTATATGAACTAAAAGGTTAAATAAGTGAAAATATAGAGACTAAAAAAGGTATTTTAACCAAAATAAAATTATAAAATGTTGGGTTATTTACATATATACTTGACATGATTTTATTTTTTTACATAAGATTATAATTAATTTTTTATTTGATTTGAAGGGGAAAATCATTAAATCAACTATAACATCTAGTTTAAAAAAAAATCATTAATTAATTAAAATATTAGTTCAAATTAGAGTAAAAAGACTTTTGAAACTATAAGTGTTTTAAGTTGTTGGGTTTCTTCCTATGAGCCAATAACTTTTCGTTAACCAACGCAGAGATGTTAGTTAACCTTTTTTTTTTCTTCCTATCTGGCTTCCTTCAAATGCTCTATGGCATTGGAATTATGTGTGGAGGAGCTTGGAGTTTGAGGAGAAGAGAATAAATACTCTAATGTATAGTTGTTTTTGTAAGAGTTTTTTTTCAACTAAAGAAGAGTGAGTTGTCTAGTTCATGGATGTGAAATAATTGTGAGTAGTAAGGTTGTCCCTTTATCTCATTAGTCTTAATGATTGTATGATTTTGAAAGGATTCTAAATGTCTTGAAAGTGTGCTAAATATTATGATTATATTTTTGTTTTGCTTTGTGAATGACTAGATGAATTAATTATATTATTTGTTCTTGACATATTATTATAAGAGCTTGAATGTTATGGTCACTGATTTGATTAATTCCAATTGAGTTATATGCGTTGTGATTAGATGAATCAATTGTATTCATTGGACCTTGTAATTAATAGTGAACTCGCACGTAATGAACCTATTATAAGAGCTTAGAAGGTGCTTCGAAAAGCAAAATTAATTCACAATTTTGGGAACTAGTATTTTAAGAGCATGGGTGTGTTCAAATGAGTAAAATTGTGTTAGAGTTGACCACAATCGTACTCAATGTAAGTATAATCATGTTAAAAGTAACACAGGCATGCTAGGTTAGTCATGACCATACTCATTTTTCAAAATAGAAAAATGAGTTTACAAATATATACTTGCTTAAGGGTAGCATAATCATGCTCCAAAAAGGAGCAATAAAGTGGGATGTAGAACATAGACATGCTTAATGATAGTATAACCATGTTTAGAAGCAAGGTGGAGTTATGAGAAACCAAATGAAAATGTTGATCTCTTATTGACAGAAGATGTTGCCTTTAGGATCTAGTTATCGAGAAGTGAAAGGTATAAAGAATTACAATGAAGTTAAGATAAGAGTACTAATATGTGTTATCAAGAGTTTGAGAACAAATAAGAACAATTGAGCTTAAGACAGTTGAACAAATGATAACTGTTGAACAATTGAATAGTAGAATTGATTGAGTAATTAATTATGACATACATCACTTCTATAACTTGTGTTTTTATAAAGTAGTGTTGAGAAATATGATGTCAATAAAGTCTCTTAGTTATTGATATATCCAAATTTTGGGGGTCAACTTAATTTAAAAACTTTGGTCACACATTATAATGAATGTGAGTGGAATCAATATATCCAAATCTTGGGAGTCAACTTGATTTTTATAATGAGTGCGAGGGATTTAACAAAACCATTTGATCATGATACACCTTGATGAGTCTTTATTTTATTATAAGAATTAAGAATTTTATTTTATTTTATTTTATCTTAGAATATTTAAACAATAAAATTAAATTTTATTCTATTATATATTATTTGACTCTATTTAACTGTACTTTACTTTTTTCTTAGACTTCAAAATTCACACGCTTGATGGTGTTTTACTTTTTCTTAATTTAATTTCTTTTCATCTATTAAAATAGAACCTAGTTAATGAATTAAACTAAAAGAATGAAGTAATGACAAAAGTTACGATAGAAAGAATCTGAGTAATAAGAACGGAAAAGATAAATGCACTCTATTGTATCGCAAGTCTCGTCATGGACATGGAGTGCAATTAGTGGTAGTGCCCCCACTTTGAGACTTTGGGTCACATGCTATGGTATAGTACCTCCTCCTTCACACCAAAAGATCACCATCGAAATCATTCATCCCTAGAAAGCAGTAGAGAAAAAAAAATAGAAGATAAAGATAGCATAGCATGGGTGGCCAATTTAGAGAAAAGAAAATAAAATCATTGAAAAGTTGTAACATAACATGAGAAGAAGCTCTCGCTCCACAATTTAAGCCCCAAATAATGGTGAATAGCAAGGATAATATGGCGGAAAGGATACAGTGTTGTTTGCACCTAAACTTTTACTAACGTGGCTGACACAAATTGACATTTCATGACCATAATTCATCTCATACTCCCATGTTTTAGGCTTTTTATTTTAAGACCCCTTCAAGAACAACTACAAGGCAAAAAGATAGTGTAGTGCAGCAACTACGTGTGCTTATACAATGATATGTGAATGATAAAATTTAAAAATATCACATGACTATTTTAATAACTAATAATATGCATTTATGTTTTAAATATTATTATTTTAATATAATTTATATTATATTTATTATTTTTCATTTCTCATAATTATAATTAAGTGTCAATTTTGTTTAGATAATGTCACTTTCTGATACTGACGTTGAAAAAAGTATGCAAGTGCTGCATTAAGTCAACTTTGTATTTTGGCTAGAAATATTTTTTACATCACATTAATTACTTTTAAATGCTTATCAATAGCCTGCTTACTGCTTAGGAAGTTAATTAGCCCATTATTCTTGAGATGAGAGATAATCAGTAATGCGTTGAGCTGAAATATGGATAGCTAATTAATGCATTGATCAAAATATTTTATAAATGTCCACTTTTATTTTTGGGTAATCCTCTTTGAACAACCCTCTCTTGCCCCAAAAATAAAAGATATATAAATGAAAGAAAATCCCTCTTGCCCCCATTGATTTAAACCAATTGGAAGAATGAAGCTTTTTCAAGAAATTTGTATAAAAAATAAATAAATAAATAAAAATCTCTGTGGCTATGGCAGTATATATAGCCCCTTCCCTCATGGATCTCTTTAATTTGTCCTCATTTCTTGTCATGATTCGAAGCTTAAGTATCAATCTCTGAATCCTCACTTGTATAAAGCCAGAAATAGAGATAGAGAGAGAAATCATGACTCTGACCAAGTGTTTGTACTGTTCCACCATTTTCAAGCATGAATAAGACTAATAATAATATGGAAGAAGCTCATAGTTTTAAAAAAGTTGTGAGGCATATTAATTTCTACTTATTTATGCAAACAATAAGAAAATGATTTGCTGTGGTTTAAATAAAAATTAGACGAACTGTAACGATATGTTTATAATAAACTTTATACATGATCAGCAGCAACCTCATGAACTACACGAAAGAAAATAAATCTCGACATGAACGAATAAAAAATAATAATTATCAATGATTAAAAAGCTGTATTACACGTGAAGATAAATAGAATTATTATACATAAATTTATGACAAATATTTAAATCGACAGTGATTATTTTATAATTGATGAAGGCCCAAATACAGCTTGAACTAACTTTAAGTTGAAGGAGTTTGCATTTGTTAATTTTGTTTGCGAAAAAAAGTAAGATGTATACATTTTATTTCATTAATTTGTCTCCGCTGTGTATGGAATGATGCCAAAGTGACATTTCCGAAATTCCAATATATGCATGCGAATAATAGTCCCAGAAATACTACATTAGCCATTATTTGATTTTATTTTTTGTTTTAATTAATTATGAAAAAGTTAAAAGATTAATTTTTAATATATCACTTTCTGAAATGCCACTTGCTGTTGGTCCCACAACCCCTTTCTGAATCGCAAAAAGTTGTGCTACAGTCAAATGAAGTTATGACAACTATTGTAAATCTCACTTAAAATATTACAAACTTGCATCTTGCAATTGTGTTATGTAGGGGTTTAAAGTGTCATTGTCAAGTGTAGTTATTTAAAGTTTAAAATTGAATAATAATATAAATGTGGAAAGTCAACTTATTTAAACTAGTAAATATTCTAAGCTAAACTCGAATTGTGGATCAGTTTAATGGTGATAATTAATATAACATGCACAGTTGAAATTTTATTGTTTTTATTTACTCATAAAAAAATGTACATATTTAGTTCATGTTTGAGTATATTTATAATTTAATTAAATATATCTAGTTCCTAAATTTTTTATCAATTTTTAATTTTCAGTCTTAAAACAAATTTTATTTAACTTTAGTTTCTAAAATGTTTCTGTGCGAAAAAAATCTTGATGCTAATGACCAAAAATGATAATAAGAAAAAAAGTTTAGAAATTGAAATTGAAAATTGACGAAACTTCATAATTGAAATAATAAAGAAATTGTTCAGAAATAAAAATAAAAAAAAATTGTCAAAAGTTCAAAGAAAAAAAATATTTAATCCTTTATAATTTTCCAGTGCTAATTTTTAGTCATCAAAATGCGTTTATAGTTGACTAATTTATAGTTTAACAGATATTTTTATGATAAAAGATGTAAAGATAAATAGAATTAATCCTAATGATGTAATTAAAATAAACAATTAATATTAAATTAGTGTTTTAATATATTTGATGTATAAATTATATGTTTACTAGGATAACTAAATTTTATAATAAGTTATATATATATAATACTATACTTGATTCTCATATACATAATACATGAGTCTACAAGTACCTATACCGTTGATTGAGAACATAGAATAATTAATAATAATCTTTAGATTAAAATAAATAGCTTAAATTAAAAAATATTATTACATATTTTTGTTATCATAGTTCTCTTTATTGTTATTATTCTCGCCGTCATTATTAGAACTGTCATCATCACTAATTCACCATCTTCATTGCACTTCTGCTATATCACCATTGATGTTACCACCAAATCATCACTATTGTTGCTACTTTTATCGAATTTTTTTTAAAAAAATACCAAAATAGCACCCTGTATATATTGATTTCCCAACTAGCACTCTTCACTGTACAAGGTCAGAATTTAGTTCCCCGGAAATCGAATTCTGACTTTCATTGTGTCCTCCCCGCCAGTGTGGGCTGCCAGAATTCGATTTCCGGGGAACCGAATTCCGGGCAGCCAATTTTTTTTTTCCATTTTTTGTTTTGTCTTTTTAGTAAATAATAAATTATATATTTAATAAAACTCAAAATTTAAATAATAATTAAATAATAAATGATAATATAATAAAATTTAAATTTTAAAAAGTTAATTACTTATAATGTTAATAAATAATAAATTTAATAAAATATATTTATAATAAATTTTAAATTTACTAAATAATATTTATAATAAGTTATATTGAAATTAAAATTGTAATTTAATAAATAGTAATTATAATAATTAATATTTATATTTATTTTAAAAAAATATTTTTAAATTTATTATTTATTAACATTATAACTTATTAACTTTTTATTATTTTAATTTTATTATAAATATAATTTATTATTTAATAATACATATTTTTCAAATTGTTTTCAAATTTAAATTTTTTTAAAATTTTAAAAAATTATAAATATAAGTTATTATAATTATTATTTATTAAATTCCAATTTTATTTTCAAATAACTTACTATAAATATTTTTTATTAAAATTAAAATTTATTATAAATATAACTTATTAAATTTATTATTTATTAACATTATAAGTTATTGAATTTTTTAAATTTAATTTTTATTATAACTATTATTTATTATTTAATTATTATTCATAATTTATTATTTACTAAAAACACAAAACGAAATATAGAAAGAAAAAAAAATTGGTTGCCCGGAATTCAGTTTCCTGGAAACCTAATTCCAGCGGCCCACGCTGGCGGGGAGGACATAGTGAAGGTCAGAATTTGGTTCTCCAGAAACCAAATTCTTACCTTATATAGTAAAATGTGCTAGTTGAAAAATTAAAGTATACAAGGTGCTATTTTGGTGTTTTTTTTTTTTTTAAATTAATATAGTAAAAAAATTTACTTCCACCACCACCGTCACTATCAACATCACTTTCATCATTATTATCGTTGTTATTACTACCATCATCACTATACTGTAGAGTGAGTAATGATGACAGTTCCATTAACAAAGATAAGGATAATAATAATAAAAAATTAGAATGATGACAATATATAATAATATTTTTTAATTTAAGTTATTTATTTAAATTTAAGAAATGTTATTAGTTGTGATCATATTAATGTGTTCTCAATTACCTCGTCAATATATATAAATTACATTTAAATTTTTCATTAACAAAACAAATCTATCCAACTTTATAATTAATCGATTAATAAAATAATTGCTCCGATTAAAGAAATATATAAGTTATTGGCAAATCTTGGTTTGCTGGATCTCTCATCAATCACAAGTTGATTGAAATTTGCCTCTTGCATTTCACATTCTTCGTTTCCCTTTAATAGAACACGTCCCATTCCTCTTTTTTTTAAATGTATAATTCTAAAACTTCACCGTAACGTGTGCAGCTGAATTAGAGAAATTATTTAACGTAATTAGTTATCGTATAAAAGAAATCTAAAAGTTTAAACTAAATCTAAATAATCAATATATATAGATGTCATCGTAATTAAATTAGACATTATTAAATTTTATTAATTACTAACTAAATAATATTTAATATAAGAATTTCTAATATGTTATTAATTTCATGTTTGGTAATAATGAAAATATCAGCTCCTATTTATTATTTTGATGATAAAAAACAGTTAGTATAGATAACTTTTATAATTTATAATGCCTTAATATATACTGTAACATGTTTTTTACCATTAATCAATTGAAGTTTTTGATTTGATGGCTTCATTGATTGATTTAATTTTTATTTATTATTTTTAAAATAATTAGTAGAATAATTTTTACACCTTTCATAATAAATAATACAAGATATATAATTATATAAATATCGACAAGATTTATTATAATCAATTCATAGTTTTTAACTTAATTAATTAAATCATTTAGTCTCATCAAATCGAGACTCATATATAAGAATAAGATTCCTTGATATTCGTAGGTATTAAAGTTAATAAATTACTTTTTTAATAAATTTTTTTATAAAATATAAATTTAATCTATTTAATAATTATATTGGATTTTTTTAATTAATTACATAAAGTTAAAAAAAAAAGTTATACAATTCCAAAAAAAATTGATACTTGAACGCATAAAATTTTGTAAATATGATATATTTTATTAAACATTCACTTCACTTTTTAATTTCATAGTTTTTACCATGTTATTGAGTATGAGTAGAAAAAATGTTAGAGTAATATGAGTATTAAAGTTTGACGCTTGTTTCTCTCACACACATTGTATAATATTATGTTATGATGTATGTATTTTTCTTCAATTGTTTAGTAAAAAATTAAATTTTCACTTTAATTTGTCAATAAATATGCGTTTCAGTTAATATAAAACTTAAAAAAAAATTACAAATTAGGATTAAAATACCTCCATGTAAATTAATTATTATTAAAATATTCAAAACACTTTTTTTTTTTATTATAAATTAGTCTACGTTTTCATTACTAAAATTGTTTTAGCAATTAATTTGTCTTTGAACTTTAAGTTTATATATTTTTATATAATTCTTCTCTATTTACAAGTATCCAATAATATTTGCTTTCTAAAATTCCTGATAAAGGGGCAAGATATTTATTATATAACAACATGAACAGGGGGGACTGAAAGAAATATTAATTGTCATAATCAAGTGGAATTTCTTTGTGTATTGACATATCCCTAATGTAAGTTTTGAAATTGCTATCAAAGGTAGCAATAAAAAAATGAGAAATGGCTTATGATAATAGTTCATGGCTTCGAGAGGATATCAAAGTTTCAACAAATTTTAGAAACCTAAAGTACCACGGGGCGCTACCTACCTTATCATATAATTTCATGTATTACACAAGCATGCCTTTGACTAACCTAGCTATTTTAATGTTTTCTATTTATGAAGAGTAGTCAAATGTGTTATCATGATTCAGTGAAAGAAACAGGTACATGCTTTAAAGGGTGGTGGTGCTGTGTGCAATAAAATATATAACATATACAGAGATTGATTCAACTTTCTCCTATTGTTTCAATATATTATTCAGAATGCAGTATAATATTATATAAATAATTGGATTCCAACTATAGATGGATTTTAATTTACTGTAAATGGCATACAGGAAGCAGAACAATTACATTAATTATTAGTAAACTTGTACACTATTACTTATCTTAATTTCATCACTTCAACTCAAGATTTGAATTATTTTGAAACTGTTTGAATTCGATCTTTAATGAAAATAATTTTTTTTTGTCAAGTTTTATTTATTTTTTGGTTGAATAAATTAATTTAAGTTGAAGTTTTAAAACAAAAATATAAAATCATAAGAATCTTAATTTATACATTATTATTTATCTATACATTTATAATTAAGTATGGAATGGAAATAGCATACCTTACTAAAAATGAACATATGATTCAACTCCAAGGTGTTGACAATGTTTCTTTTTTTGGCAAGGATGTTGTTGACTAAACAGAACAAGATAAATATAAGTAATTTTATAACTATTTAACTGATCACAGGTTAGAATCTTTATTTATTGTTTTGGATTGAAGTATATATCAAATAGTTGTATTTTAAAGTAAATATGAGTATTTCTATAAGTTTTTTTTTTTTTTTGTATGCGGAAACTTTTTCCTATCTTCGATTGAAATAGCACCTCTCTTCCTGAATTTTAAATATTAAAAAATACACGTTTAATTTTAAGCTTGTTACTTTTTTTTATAGAGACATTTTAAGCTTTTTTTATTGAAATACAAAACAGTGATAGTTTACATATTATTTATTAGACTTTGCTCCTCTGAGGTATATATAGATATACTTAAAAAAAAAACAATATATAAAATTATAATGATCACTTGAAATGGTTGAGATTTAAATAATTTTGCACTTTATTGATGTATATATATACCTGTATTTTATTATAAAATTAAATAGAGATTTTTTAATTAATGTGTATTATTTGAAACTCATAATATAAAGTGTAATATCATTCTTCTCCTAGTTTCTTGATTTTTTTTCTTTCTTTTTTTAAAGACAGTTATATATTGATATTTTATGTATTAAAGTTATTGATATTTTATGTTGTATATTGTATATATGTTGGTATTTAAAACTCTAGCTTATCTTTACATGTTTTCATATGGTTTTGAGTATGATGATCATACATAGTATAAAAACACAACAAAAATAGATATTAGAGTTGTGTAGTGGAGTTTTGGAACCAAATATTTTTTTTGATAATTGCTTTTAGGTGGCTCTTATATAAAGAGTAGCAATTACTTGAATAACAACTTAGGTTGTATAATTTACATTTATAGGATTACTATGCTTATATTATATTGTTAAATAGTTATTTTTATCTTTATAGGTAGATTATGTAGTATATTATCATAGTTGTAGATATACAACTTTAAGATATTGTTTTTTTGCTGCTAATGTTTACCGATAAATGTAGGAATCGTGATGAATTGTTACGATAAATGTTATATATAAACTTAACTTATCATAAATTTGTTTTGCATGGCAATGTAGATCCCCAAACGCTCAAGAAAAAAAAATATTGAAAAAATATCATAAATAAAGAATTTCAAATGTAGCGTGCTGTAAAATAAAAGAATTTCAAATGTAGGGTGCTGCAAAATAAAAGAATTTCTCCGGTGTTTTTGAAAGAGATGTAAAAACCTATAATATAAAAAAATCCATAATTTTCTTGAAAGAGATGTAAAATCCATAATTTGCAAATTCTCTGAAAGGTTCATTGTCGTAGACATGAATGAATGCAAAGGGTATGATTGCGAGGAATGAAATGTTTCTCTCGTTAATGTCATTCATGTTCTTGCTCAAATTATTTCTGATATCTCTGAAATTAAAATTAAGATTTATTTCAATTAATTAGAAATTAAATTAAAAATATAATAATTTTAATATTAAAATGTAAAATGATAGCATAACTCAAAATTAATGATATGGCATAAATTTGACCTATGATACCAAAATCTCTAAATAATATTATTGGGTACCATATTTCTCTTTTTATAATATCAAATGGCAATATAAAAATTTCAAAAGAAATTATATATTACTATTTCCATTCAAAAACTAATGACACTAATGACATTTAGTCTTTTCTATTATTTAAAAATTATTAATTATTTTTTTTATAAATTTTAAATCTTACTGATATTTTTCAAATGTAATTTTTTTTATTTAGAATAACTATATTTGATTTTTTTTTTTGAGAAATAGTATATTTACAATTAATTTAAGAAATATTTCAACAAACACCAAGTTAATTAATTACGCTCATATCATGGAGAAAAAAAATCCCATATTAAAGATATTTTAGACCAAATCTATCAAACATCTACTAAATTAGTTCATCTTAATTTGTATTGTAACCTTAAAAATGAAAAACTTATTGCAAATAATATATATATATATATATATATATATATGAGGAAGGTTATAATAATACCGGTATAACTTTTACTAAGTATTACACCACTCAATAACTTTATATTAATTGTAAATTTTGTAAATCCAACCGTTAGATTGAAAGTTCATATCTCTTAGATCATATATACAAAATTTTATATTAATCCAAGATGATTTGATACTTCATTTTTATAAAATAAAATGACGTAATATATTCATTTCAAAATACACTAAAATATGAACACTTTGATTACTTTCAAGTTGTTGTTCAATTTTAACAAAATTTGATATACACGTATAAAATGATATGAACTTTCAATCTAACGGTTGAATTTACAAAATTCACAACTGATATAAAGTTATTGAGCAGTGTAATACTTAGTAAAAGTTACACCGGTGTAATTATAACCCCTCTCTCTTTCTCTCTTTCTCTCTCTCTCTCTTTATATATATATATATATTATTGTTTTTTTCCTTCACATTTAAAATTAACATTTCTAGTCTTGTAATTTGAAAAAAAAAATTATTTCAATCTCTTTATTTAAATCTTATTAGTCATTATTAAGTTTGTTAAATAACATTCATATATTCTTGATATTGTCATAATAAATTTAACTACTTGTGTCATTATTTGTGAAAAATATATATTTGAACATGATTATTATCATACAACTACAACAACTAAATTTTTACTAACAAGAATAAGAACATTAGTAAGTAACATTTTGTAGGATAAATTCATTATTTAAAAGTTAAAAAATACATTTTTTAAACTATAAAGTTAAAAATATTAATTTTAAATTCAAGAGATTAATTCCGATCCAAACAAATTTGAGAGATTAAAAATAACTTATCTCATATTTTTTATAATATACAAACTTTCAAAAACATTTAAACATTTGAAAAAGTAAAAAAAAGAAAAAGAAGAAGACATATTTAAACCAACTTTAGAGTTTATAATATATTTTTTTACAATAATAACAATGAAATCATATTTAAAATTTTATGTATCTATCCAAACCCATCACTAAGAATTATGGACATATAGTACATGATAATAGCATAAAATAGAAATACGGTAAGAATATATAGTGGGTCCGTAATACTCTAAAATTCAGAAGCTTTCAATAACTTGCACCCGTGTCCAGTTACCCCTTTTATCCAATCAATACCTAATTTCGTCCATTCGGACTTCATTATATTTGTTCATTCTTCTAGGTCTAGCCTAACAAATCATATCTAACTTTGTATCAAAAACAAATCAAGAATCTCATTTACCTAAAATTATTGACTCACACTCATGCCAAACAAACTTTATCACTTTTACCAACAAAAATTACGACAAATAATATGAAGTGTTTCATCATCACTTTCTCATGCTCCTTTGCATGCACAAAATGACAACCTCTCAAGAAATACAAGGGTGATATTAAAAGCAATAGAAGACGTGAGTAATTCATTGAATTGGATTTCTGTTTTATTCAAGGGGAGAGAGAAAATAAATTAAAAAAATTCAGTTATAAAAGGCGTTAGTAATTTATGGAATTACATCTTTGTTTTTATTCGAACGAAGAGAGAGAGAGAAAAAACATATAAAAAAATAAGAAAAAAAACAAAACACATTAAAAAGGCTCCAATGAAAATTATATCCACACATTCATAATTTATGTTTCACAATTCCATCTAAACATGTAGTTTTAAATACAATTTAATTAATAAAACAAAGTGTATTAGAAAGAAAAAGAAGTATATTCTTAACACTCAATCACTCAACTTTTATTATCGGGAAATTTTATGTAACTAATACGGTTCTTTTTTAATTTATTCAGATACATTGGCTTATTTTTATTGTTTATTAAGTTCTCGAGACTTAGGCAGGTTACACTTACACGAGGTATACACACAAAAATGTATGTTAAGTTTCAAACTTTTAATAAAAAACGAGTAAAATTTATTGTATTAATTAAATAAAAAAGTAAGGTAAAACTACCTGCGGAACTTTATAAATGAAAACAAAAGATGCGGCTTGAGCCATTCCTAGTGCTAGGGTTAATCAAAGACACCTTCAAGGGCAGGAATTAATCTTAAAGACTACAAAACCTGTCTACGGATTTCCTAGGAAATTAATTTCCATTCATAAAATCAAATTTTGCATTCTTACGTTTAAGTGTCTATGTACATAATTCAAAACACACACTTTTATTATCATATTTAGAAAAAAAATTATTTTTATTATTTAAGTAATTTTGTCAAAAAATAAATGAATAATGCTAAAAAAGTAAAATAAAATAAAAGGGGTGATCCTAATAGAATATTTAAGTGGTGGTTAAAGCAGAAGTAAAATGTAGGAAAGAAAAAGAGCATCTTGAAAAGAAAAAAAAAAAAAAAAAGAGGTGACGTGGCAGCACCCGAAAAACAAAAGTAATGTTGGGCCCACCAAACTCACTCGCATTTTGACCAAAAAACGGGGTTTTGCCCCTCCATGTTAGAGTCACGTCACTTTCCACGATCTCGCGCGAGAGCGTTTTTGACTGCGTTCGGGCAGCGGGCAGCACCGTTCGGGCACCTTCATTTCCCTTTCTCTATCTACACTCTCACTCCTCGCCTCACTCGAAAAAGATAACAATCTTACACTCTCACCAGCTGACAGAGAAAGAGAGAGAGAAAGAGTATCTCTGTTTTTCTTCCGAAGATAGCCGGAGAGAAAGTGAAAAAGGAAAAAAAAAAGTTTTTTTTTCGTAACGTGAAGGAAAAAAAAAATTAAAAATGGGAAAAATGTTTTGATTCTTTTTGGTTTCTGGGTAGAGCCTGTTTTGTGTTTTTGGGTTTGAGTTTCTGGGTTAGTCCAAAGGAGGTGTATTTGGGTGAGATCGGGTAGTGGGTGTGGCGTGGTGGGTGGTAATGGTGCAGATTTAGGGTGGTTGCATGGGAGATTTGGGAGGGAGTTAGGGTTTAGGGTCATTTGAGTTTGTGGTGGAGGAAGAGGAGTGGGGGTGGTGGTTTTGTGATGGTGTATTGGGGTGTGAGGTTTTGTTTGGATCTGAGGTTATTGGCTTCATAGGGTGATGGAGAAGAAGTATATGGCCTTAGGTTTCATTTGGTGGGTCTTGTTGGCTCATCCAATATGCCTGATTTCTGCTAACATGGAAGGTTTGTATGGAATCAAATTATTGTCTGATTCATTTATGCCTTGTGAAACATGAACGAGAGAATGAACTATTTTCAAGCTTGTTTTGGGTTTTACTTGTTGCTTCGTTGATTCTATTCAGTTGGGAAAGGAGATTCTTTTCCTTTTTCTGCCTCCTTGGATACCGGCATCATTTCATGTATCCGGGCTATGTGTGTTTTTGTTGGCACTGCTCTCTTTTGGTGTTTCATCAATCTTTACTCCCTATGCTTGGTGGTTTGTAGAACTGACCAGATGGAATCTTTGTGTCTTTGTTTATTTTTGTATAACAAGTCCTCAGAGGTTTTCCACCTCTTCACTCATGTAGTGCCATTTTAAGACAATGCCTTCTCCCGGCTGCCCTATCAGGTGACCTGCACATGGATTACCCCTTCTGAAATTCAAACTAAGTACTGAGTTCTTACTTGTACGGGTAGTAACAGTGTCAATCATGGAATTCGCCCGACCTTCCTCATTAAGTTCACCTCCCTTCTGGTTAATAAATCCTTAGTTGTAATTTACTGGATGTTTTATAATGTATGTGTGTGCTTGCGGGTGCATATATTGTTGCATTAACTGGTGAACTTTTCTGTATTTATCGATCCTGTTTTTGTGCTTGAAGTGTGTTGCTCCAACCTATATGATATGTTCTTGAAGTTTATTTTTATTTTTGTGTGCGCTCTTGTGCCTGTCGCGTTGCATTAACTTGTGAACTTTTCTGTATTTAACAATCATGTTTTTGTGTGTTTGAAGTGTGTGGCTCCAACTTATTTCCAATGTTCTTGAAGTGTATTGCTCCAACATATATTTTATGTTTTTGAAGTTTATTTTTTGTATGTGCATGTCGTGTTGCATTAACTAGTGAATTTCTGTTTTTATCAATCCTGTTTTTTTGTGCTTATTGCTTAAAGTGTATTGCTTCAACTTATATGGTATGTTCTTGAAGTTTATTTTTGTGTGTGTACGCGTGTGCATGTCGTGTTGCATAAACTAGTGAACTTCTCTGTGTTTTCCAATCTTGTTTTTTTTGTGTTTAAAGTGTATTGCTCCAACCTGTGGCATGTTCTTAAAGTGTATTTATTGTGCGCGTGTGTGTGTGTGTGTCGTGTCGCATTAACTTGTGCTTGAAGTGTGTACTAATCTTTTTTTGCATGACAAGTACTGCTCCAACCTATACGGTATTATACTCTTCTGAAGTGCAATTTATTACTGCTTTACCTTGCTAATTTACTACTGGTAGTGAAAATAATCACTGGTGTGGATCGGGAACAGAAATGTGTTTTGATCTTTAAAGGACCTGATCATATGTTCTTGTGTTTTGAAACAGGGGATGCTTTGCATAGTCTGAGGACAAACTTACTGGATCCTAACAATGTTTTGCAAAGTTGGGATCCTACACTTGTCAATCCATGCACATGGTTTCATGTAACTTGCAACAATGATAATAGTGTCATAAGAGTGTAAGTGGCTTGTTTCTTGATATCTGTAACTCATACATAAACAGCTTTTAATAGAGGATGATTTCTCTGATGTTTACTTGTGATCCTTACTTTGGACTGATGTCAGTGATCTGGGAAATGCTGCTTTGTCTGGTCAACTTGTTCCGCAACTTGGTCAGCTCAAGAATTTGCAGTATTTGTATGTTATCCCTTGATTTGATTTTTCAATGTTCTTACTTTTATTCAGAAGATGGGGTATCCTCTTGAAACAAATTATGAAGTTGTCTAACAATTTTGCCAATTGAGTTTCCATGAAATATTATAAATTTTTTGGCAGATGCTGATTTTAATTTCACTAATATTGGTTTAAATATCTTTAATCTTAATATTTTTTTTGATATATATTATTTTACATAATAGGGAACTTTACAGCAATAACATTACTGGCCCTATTCCAAGTGACCTGGGGAATCTTACTAACTTGGTGAGCTTGGATCTGTACCTAAACCATTTCACTGGCCCAATCCCAGATTCTTTGGGCAAGCTGTCAAAATTGCGTTTCCTGTGAGTATACTTATTGTTGATGACTTGTTCTGTATGTCGTATGCTGCAAACATTATGAAGTTTTAAAAAAAAAAATAATAATTTAAATACCTATCATTTTTCTGTTCAAGGGTCAAAGCTTGTTCTGTTTGCCAATCTCTTGGTTCTTGTTTTGTTGGATATCATATCAGAATGGATCTTAATTCTGCTTTCCTGTTATGTCTAAGGATAGTCGGCTTAACAACAACAGCCTGTCGGGTCCTATTCCCATGGCACTGACTAATATAACTGCTCTCCAAGTTTTGTGAGTGCTACTTTATCTGAAAATATTTTATTTATATTAGTTGTATGCAACGCTAATATTTTTTTCCTCATTTTATTTGTCAAATGTAGGGATTTGTCTAATAATCATTTATCAGGAGTGGTTCCCGATAATGGCTCCTTCTCATTATTTACTCCTATCAGGTTTTTTCTGAACTTTGTGCTATTGTCACATTGGTTCTGATTTATAAAAAAATTCTGATTGGCTTCCCTTCTTTCAGTTTTGCAAACAACTTGGATCTATGTGGACCTGTTACCGGGCACCCTTGTCCAGGCTCTCCTCCATTTTCTCCTCCTCCCCCTTTTGTTCCTCCACCCCCAATTTCGCCCCCAGGTAATATTCCTTCTGTTGCAACTGCTCAGTGATTAATGGAATTTTCAGAGCTCATGGTGATGTTTCAATTTTTTTTTGTTATGGATGTGGCTTAGAGTCGCTGACCATATTTCATCACATGTACTCTCACCTGTGTAGGTTGAATTGCTTTTTAGTCATGGAACTGAATATAGTGTTTTTCACTTGTGATATTTAAGATCTCTTCAATTCTCCGTGGGACAGTTTCTATTATTTTTTAAAGGCATGTTACATGTTTTCCTTTATTCCTGTTGATTGTGATGTCTAGTTTTGAAGACTAAATTCTTTATTGGCCCATTTGTGCTGCTTCACCATCATGGTTTATGTGTTTTATTATGTGGTGGTAAGATAAAGATAAAAGAAACAATGGCGATCCAACCGTCTTCTATATCTAATTGCAGGAGGTAATAGTGCCACTGGGGCAATAGCTGGAGGAGTGGCTGCTGGTGCTGCTCTATTATTTGCTGCACCTGCAATTGCATTTGCATGGTGGCGTCGAAGGAAACCACAAGAATTTTTCTTTGATGTGCCTGGTGAGCAACCGTAGTAGAATGACTCAATGTGCATAATATTGTTTGAAGTTGTTTAAAGGATGTAATTTGACTTCTTTGCATATATTCACAGCTGAAGAAGATCCTGAAGTCCATCTTGGACAACTTAAGAGGTTCTCACTACGAGAACTGCAAGTTGCAACAGATAGTTTCAGCAATAAGAACATTCTTGGGAGGGGAGGATTTGGTAAGGTGTACAAAGGACGTTTGGCAGATGGTTCATTGGTAGCTGTGAAAAGATTGAAAGAGGAACGCACACCTGGTGGGGAGCTTCAGTTTCAGACTGAAGTAGAGATGATTAGCATGGCTGTGCATAGAAATCTCCTCAGATTACGTGGCTTCTGTATGACACCAACAGAAAGGCTACTTGTTTATCCCTACATGGCTAACGGAAGTGTTGCGTCATGCTTAAGAGGTATATCTTATGTTTCTATAGTTTCTTGGGGAAGACACTAGACCTGTAAACAATAAAATTTGGCTTAATTGCAGTTTTGATCCCTCAAGTATTGTAATTGTGCAATTTTGATCCCTAAGGTTTTAATTGGATAATTTTAGTCCCTAAAGAATTGTAATTGTGCAATTTTAGTCCTTCAATTTTTAATTGAACAATTTTAGTTCATCAAATATCATAATTGTGCGATTTTAGTCTCTCTCATTAAAAATTTAATAATTTTAATATATATATATATAATATTTTAAAATTATACAATTATTTGTCTATTCAAGTTAACATATATTATAATTTTCATTAATGTATCAAATGATATATATTTATTATTACTAAATAAATAAAATTTATATATTATTATTTTTATAATATTACTAATAAATTAATATCAATAATATTGTTAATATATTTGTAGATAAACTAATAATTTGATAAATATAACTTATTATATATTACTATACTTTCACAAAAATATAAGTATATTAATTAGAAATATACATATCTAATATATTTATATTTTTGTAAAAGTATATTAATATATACTAAGTTATATTTATCAAATTATTAGTTTATCTATAAATATACTAAAAATATTATTGATATTAATTTATTAGCAATATTAGTAATATATAATTTTTATTTATTTAGTAATAATAAATATATATTATTTGCTACATTAACAAAAATTACAATATGCGTTAACTTAAATAAGCAAATAATTGTATAATTTTAAAATATTATATATATATATATATATATTAAAATTTTAAAATTATTAAATTTTTAATAGGAGAGATTAAAATCGCACAATTATGATATTTGAGGGACTAAAATTGTTCAATTAAAAATTAAAGGACTAAAATTGCACAACTTCAATCCTTTAGGGACTAAAATTACCTAATTAAAACCTTAGAGATCAAAATTGTATAATTACAATACTTGAGGGATCAAAACTGCAATTAAGCCATAAAATTTTAACCATTTTCTTATATGAGGATGCTTCCTCTAATTTTTTGCTATGAAGTGTCTTTGATTGAGGTTTTAAGAAGGGGCCAATGGGTTAAACTGTAATCTTTTCATTTATTTTTTATTCTTTCTAGCAATTGTTCATGCCTTTGTGATTCTCGTATTTCTTTCATTCCTTTCTTTGCCCCCCTACTCTTCCCCACCCCGCAGGGAACAGGGTTCACATTGTCATGTTTACTATTTCTTCCATATTTACTACTTTATTCTTTTGGGGGGGCAATTTCTTGGGGAAAGTGTATTCCATAAATTCTTATGCTCAAACCAAAGAGATGAAAAGTATAGATAGAAGAAACGGCATTCTATGCTGAAGTAAATTTTACTTGTTATTATTGGCCCACTGACATTGATTATATTCTCAATTATTCAATGTTCATTTGTCTTATAATTTCGTAATTGCCTTATTTTAGAGCGCCCTCCGCATCAAGAACCCCTGGATTGGCCAACTAGGAAAAGAATAGCTTTGGGATCTGCAAGGGGTCTTTCCTATTTGCATGATCATTGTGACCCAAAGATTATTCATCGTGATGTGAAAGCTGCAAACATATTGCTGGATGAAGAGTTTGAGGCTGTTGTCGGGGACTTTGGATTGGCCAAACTCATGGATTACAAGGACACCCATGTCACAACTGCTGTACGGGGCACAATTGGGCATATAGCTCCTGAGTACCTATCCACTGGTAAATCTTCAGAGAAAACTGATGTTTTTGGTTACGGTATCATGCTTCTGGAGCTGATCACTGGACAAAGAGCTTTTGACCTTGCACGGCTCGCTAATGATGATGATGTTATGCTGCTTGATTGGGTATGTTTAGTGTAAAAGTATATCCTTGTGTTTTTGTTAATTATAGTTTACCTTGCCCTTAAATCTCATGCAATCCCTCATTTATTGTTGGAGTACCATTTATGTCGTAGACTTGGACTTGTTAGGCAGAATGATAGTGTTCATCTAGCACTGGATACTTCTCGAATATGACCAGGTGAAGTATCCAAGAGTATTAGGGTCACAAGCCTATCCGATACTGATATGTGAACAAATGCAAGTATGGAATATCTTGTTTCATAAGTGTCCATAAATAGTTGAGAGGATACTGATATGTGAACAAATGCAAGTACGGAGTATCTTGTTTCATACGTGTCCATAAATAGTTGAGAGGATGCTGTAACATATATATCGCAATTTGGGTTTCCCCTGCACGATGGTGATATTTCAGGAATAACTCTTGTCCTTTCTATTGAAAAGGATATTTATGACGTCAAATGGGATTTACCAGGGCCTTCCAGGGGAATGCAAATTCAATCTGAATTCAGTTTTGAATTCTACCCTCTATAAACTATGTTGTCATTCAGGTGAATAATGCCTTTGGCAGCCGTTAGTAGTGCAGAAAGAGGGTTACTACCTGGATAAGCTCCCTTTATCTGATTTTGGGAAGAAAATTAATGTATACTTTTATTGGAAAGAAGGATATTCATGAGTTAGGACATAGTAATTTTTTTTTTATTTAGTATGAGTATGCGTTCTAGTTCTGCCAAGACAAGAATGACAAGTATTCAATTATATTTTGATTTCTGTTGGTACTTGTTTATGAGTGGTCGAGCATTATTTGTGGATGTGTTTTTTCCTAAACAAGATTTCTTTCATGTTTAAAGTTCCCTTTTCAGAATTGTATGTCCAAATCCTAATGCAGCTGAATGTTTTGACAGGTAAAAGGACTTCTGAAGGAGAAAAAGCTTGAAATGTTGGTTGATCCTGATCTACAGAACAATTATATAGAAGCTGAGGTAGAACAGTTAATCCAGGTTGCACTGCTCTGCACACAAGGTTCCCCCATGGACCGACCTAAGATGTCAGAAGTGGTGAGAATGCTGGAAGGTGATGGCTTGGCAGAAAGATGGGATGAGTGGCAAAAGGTGGAAGTTCTCCGGCAGGAGGTGGAGCTGGCCCCTCATCACAATTCTGATTGGATCGTTGACTCGACCGAAAATCTGCATGCAGTTGAGTTATCTGGTCCAAGGTGACCTTGGCACAGTAGTAAATCAAGAAGATAAAAAAAAGAAAAGAATGGAATTATTTATGACTTATTTTTTAACTATAAAAGTTTTCTTACTTTTTGGTTCCTTCAAGTACCATATCCTGATTACATCTCCTGTAAGTCCGCAGCATTATATTATATTCAATTACATTTGTGCATAGGGGGTTCGCTTTGTCAAGTTGCAATTTGTATCATCTACTGCATTTGATGAAGTGATGTTTACTTAGATGAAACAATGACAGCTTAATCTTTTTGTACACCCGTGTTTTATACTCGTTCGATCTATAGTTTATACATTATCTCATTCTTCTGACTATGTTTTTTTTATGCAACTTATGATAGTAATAGTTGGGATGGGGCATCCCAAAAATCCTTGGGAGTCACATTTTATTCAGACTGTTTTTGCTAAAAACCCATTTCGAATGTGCCTTTTGTTATGGTTATTACTGAATCATGTCCCATGATTGGTCAATTATGGTAATAATATTGATAAAAATTTGAATCCATGATATTTGAAACTTGTCTAAGTACACCTTTTTGTAAGTGATTTTTAATTAATGTTTGAATAACGAACGCCAACAGTATAAATTGTAAATATAAAGATTTCAATAGAAAACAGTTAGGATTTTAGGTGATGTGTGACAATCTTGTGTGAACGTACACTATGATCTGCGTTGTATAAATTGTTAAGCATGTAATTAACGAAATAGAATAAAACGTGAAAAGAATAAAACGTGAAAAGGTTCAATATGTGGGGTGTGCAGTGGGTGCAAATAAGATAGTAGTGCTTCAACTTAATAAAATTTATTTTCGATAAAAGTTTTATTATTGTTCTTGTAGTGGTGAAAGTCTGTGGAGCAAGTTGATTTTTGTGATTCGTTTTCTCTGTTTTAATGTTTTTATTATATTAAAATATTAAATAAATAGGAAATTATCGTCTAACGAAGTAACACAGTTGGAAGTAGATCTTGCTTTGTTCTGTGGATTTTTTAGTAAGCAATGCCTAATGATTTCTGTTTGGTAGGGATTTACCTGGTTGATTTGAAAGTTTACCAATTTTATTTAGTTGTTCGTAAACTCCCAAGCCTATTCGAATTACGAATTCCTAATTATAATTTTAGGTGACTTTATTACTCCATATTACTAAAGCCGACTAATACTGTTGCTATATAGTAATTAAAAACACGTACCGCTAGCTAATTATTATAATTGGATTAGGATGTGTTAAGTATTGTGATTTAAATATATAGTATGTAATTATTGTCTTTTTGTGTATTTAATAAATAAAATTTTAATGAGTATATGTATTGTCTTTATGTATAATTTAAAGGTTTAGCTTGTATATGTAGTTTGATGGAATAATCTATAGGTATTATTTGTATATTTTAGTCAATCAGTATTATATATTTTTATTTTTAGTGAATATATTCTATAAATATCCATTTGTAAATTACTGTTCATTAAAACATTATAAGTTTTTAATTATTGTCTTTTGACAATAATTATTTATCTATATAGTGTTTGAGGTGTGCTGTGAGATTATGAGAGTTAAAAAACTCTTAGGAATCTGGTTAGTTTTGAGGGTTTCTAACTAGAGGTCCAGTTGACCTTTGGAGGAGGAAGGTAGATAAGGTTTATATTAAGGACTCAGTCTCATAAGTTCATATCTTTCAGAACTTTAGAAAGAGAAAATTCTAGAGAGAGGAGCGCTAAGTTGATGTTTTCTTTTCTCTTCTTCCTCCCAGATTCCTTCGATATGTGATGATTGATTGTTGGACGGTGGATTCAAAGCATTAAAAGGTTGAGAATCAGAGTGGTGTACAGGGTTAAGTGCGAAACTCAAAAGCTTAGAGTCATTCCTTCTTCCCTATGGATGACATGGTTAAATAATTAAATCTTATTATAAACTTATGAAAAGAAATAACTTTAGTTTTTATACATTATCAATGTGTAAAATGTATTTTATGATAATTATTATAAAATTCAGTAAATTTTTTTATATATAACATTTTGTGAAATTGTATTTTCAAATATTTTTATTTTTATTTTTAATAACAAGTTTTAAGAAATTAACTTATTTTTTAAATGGAATTAGTATAATCATATAATATTAACTAACTTTCTTAATTAGTGTAAATTATTTTTTTATTATTTATATTCAGAATCAGGTGGAGTATTTATTAAATAAAATTGACAATAATGATACATATAAATAAAATTAAAAATAGTGACTTGTTATTTATGAAATTTTATATGATAAAATAAAGTTAAGTTATTTTTTAAATATAAACTAAACCAATATCATACTTACTATTTGGATTAGATTTAAAATAGCTTTTGGTAAATGTTAATTCTTACAACATTTTTGCATGTAAGTAGATTATAATAAATACTAACTCGGGGTTGTGAATTTCCCACTCCACATTCTAATTTAACAAAAGAAATTATAATTAATAACCTAAAAAGTAATAAAATTTAAAATTATTTTAAAAATAAGTATTAAAGTGGTTTCTAATAAAATTAAAATGTCAAATGATTCAGGTGATTTGTCTAACATATGATTTCATGATAATAATTTTTCAGTAATAAAAATTAAAATATTAACTAATTTAGTATTATTTTTTTGATTCGTTCTTGGAGTATTCACTGCCGTGACTAATTTAGTATTATGCTATATCAAATAAATATAATTAAACACATATGATGTAACGTAATACCATTGAATTTATAATCTAGACATCAGGTTACATATCTATTATTATCATTAAAAAGTGACATATGCATGTACTGAAAACCTGACATTTTATATATATATATATATATATATATATATATATATATATATATATATATATATATATATATATATATATAAAACTGACATTTCTCCAATAAAATGACTCGGAAAAAAATATCACCCAACATAGAAAAAAAATGTGAGAGGTGATTAGAGAAAATAAAATGTCGAATACATCACATCACCCTGTGAAATCGAAACACGATGATTTGATACGTGGATAAATAACGTAGCTATTACAATTTGTACACTATTTAGGTGTTTTTGTATTGTACTTACTAACGTCGTTGACAAACGGCAATATGGCATCGTGACATGTTGTCGGCAATCATTTTGATTGCCCCTCTTACTTTCAAATTTCAAGTTTTAGGTCACATAATAATATTTATTAAAACAATATTATTATTTATGATAAGCTTACTAATTCAATTCATATAATTCTATAACAACTTAGCTATTGCCGTGAGTTTTAGAATTTCAGTGTTGAGTTCATTTGATTATGTGTAATTGTTTAAGGTTTATATGTTATTGTTGTTACTTTATGTTGAGAAATTATGGGATTATGGATTTTTTTTTATGAGTTTTTAAGTAGTTTGAAGTTTTGTTGGAGAAATATTCAGTTTGATTTTAAAGGGGAAAGTATATAATTATATATATATATATATATATATATATATATATTAATCTAAAAAAATTATTTATTAAAGAAAATTTAAAAAGATAAGATAAAGTGATTCTTAAGACTTTTTCATTCTTCTTTAGCCCTCCCATAGTGTAGTTTGATTGATCTTTCTTGGATTTAAGGTGTTGGAAAATCTCAAATCTTGTTGTAAGGATTTGGTGTAGAGCTTTTGGTGTTTGGAGCTCTTCTTTTCTCTTTTTCTCTTTCCTAATTTACTTTGATTCCAAGGTAACGGAAGTTAACATGTAAATATAAGATCTTTCTTAGATTAGGTGGAGACCCCCTAGACCCTTGCACTTGTTGTGGCAAGGTCCCATGTCCCATTCCAAATCAACTCGAGGCGATTTTTTTTGCTCACGACCAACGCCACTCCTTTAGCACCCAACACAATCCAATCTGAGGCAACTTTCTCACCTCACGTTTGACACCCTGACATGATTTTAACGATACAATTCTATCTCCTTACGTTCAACGCTTCTAACATGCGCTTATCGTGAACAAGACAGAGACCCCCTAGTTGAAGCCACACTCAATGTCTATAAGGTGTGACAAGCGTGATGGTGAGTTCTACACCTAGTAAACTCACAAATTTTCTTCCCAACACCTGAAAATCAGAAGAACCAAACATGAAATACGATATTTCATATATACTAATCATCTTCAACTCAAAGCTCCAATCATACATGCAGCCACATTTAAGACCAAATCATCAATATCATCTCAACAAGCATCAAACACCGAAACCCGACCCCTTCATCATACCCTCTGAAAATCCTAACAACATAACCATATATGATGAAAACCAACAACATACAACTCAACCAATTCATCAATAGATCAATCAAAGCTTCTCTTACCTCAACTCCAAGCAAAGAGATGAAGAAGGAAGAATAACTCCAAGCAAAATCGAGAAAACTCTACATTGACTCTGATTCTCAATTCCACAAGCTTCAAATCACCAATAAGACACTCAATAGAGATCCTCAACGTACTCTGGGAGCCTGGAAAGGAGAATGAAAACTTCAAACACACTCTCAACAAAGATTCTCTATTTTATTTTTCTAAGTTTCTCAAAAACTGAACTTATAAAACTCAATTCTAAAAGGAAGTCTTAAATACTCATCCCCTCAAGGTCAAATTGGACCTTTGCTTAGAAAAACACTCTAAACACCCAAAACTTTTTAGGAGTTTCCCAACTCCTACACACACCACATAATCAACACAACTCATAATTATTGATAAATTGCAATAATTGAGGAAAACATATAGTGTGACAAGTAACTTGCAAACTTGAACTATTCCAAACTGACTAATTAATTGAGTTTGAATCATATTTTTTTAGTGATCATATTAGATTCAACTTGACGCGATCAAAACTTGGCATTGTATAGGTTGAATAACAAGTTTTATATTTTTGACTCGTGACTCAACCCGACCTAATAATAATAAAATAATAACAATAATAATAATAATAATAATAATAATAATAATAATAATAACAACAACAACAACAATAATAGTAATAATAACAACTATATTAATAAAAAATAATAATAACAAGAACAACAACAACAATAATTTTAAAATAAATGATGTGTTATGTGTTTCAAAGATCGACTTGATAACGATACTAGCTAGGTTAATGAATTACTGGTTAAACTAGTGGATTACTAGTTGAACCACTTGATTCAATGTATTATTTAATATATAATTTTATATTGTAAATGTCATATAAAAATAATATTTGTTGTTCAAGAAATAAAGATAAGCTCTAGTTGAACAAAATGGTTTGATGGCATGTTGAAATGAAAAATTGGAAAGGGTAAAATTAAGGCTAAAATTTTGGGAGGACTGATGGATAAATGGAGAGAAAACTAGTTGACATATATATAAGGTTGTGTTAATGGATAACTAGAAGAAGAATGGATAAGAAATGTGGGAGAATGGGTTGAATGAGAGCATGTGTGGAAGTTGAACCAGGGAAGGGAATGGTTTGTATGGGCAAAAGGCTTAAAGGAAATTATGATGACAAATTTAGAGGGGGTAAGGATCAATAATTGCTATTATGATTAATGGATTTGGGTGACAAAGTTATCAGGAAAATATACTATTAATTCTACATATAAGGAACTAATGAAATTAAGAATGAAGAATGAAGGAGAAAATGTATTTACGGAGATGTGGAAAATCAAAGTTCCACCTTAGGTAGTTATATTTGTGTGGAGATTGTTACTTGATCGACTACCCACCAAAATGAACCCCCATTTGAGAAACATTTCAGAGGGGAATGATCAATTACTTTGCCCCTTTTGTAACATGTCTCTAGAGTATACCCCTCACTTATTGTTTTCATGCATATATATACAAGAAGTGGGAAAATTTTTATTGGTAGGTCAACTTGCAAATAGTTTTACCAAAGGTACCACTCAATTTCTACAATGCATCAATAGTTGTGATGGACTAATCAAGGAGGAAATTTTGAAGGTTATATGGTGCATAATTGTGTGAAATATTTAGCAACAAAAGAATGTGTGCATATTTAGAGAGGAACAATTCAATAAAGATATATTGGTGCACATTATCAATTATATGGTGTTGATATGGATTAAACATCTAACAGTAGATGATAGCTATTTGATTACGGGGTTTAGGGTTTAGGATTTGATTTTCAATTTCTATTCTTAAAATTCAGCTGAATCAAACTAAACTATACCCTTAATATACATTATTCTTTCATAAGAGGTTTTTAGTTTATCCTTTTATTGCTCTATGAGTAATTAGTTATTATATTTTACATAATTTGTTAGGTGTCCAATTAAAAGTAATTTTGAAAGTCATATAAAGTGATACCCTATGGTTACAATGTTTGATGCTGTTTACAAATACCCTTGCTTGATGCTGTTTAAAAATACGAACTTTAACCTCACATGTGATAGTGGGAGTTAAAAGTTTTATGCACTGAGTTCCCATTTAGCCCGACTGTTTTGTTTCCTTATTGACATTTTTTCTCTTTTATGTGATCATGTAACAATTTGATTATATGTCAATGTACAGTACTGGGTTTTCTCATCTATGCTTGGAGAGCTGTTCTGTTTGAACTGTCAAACTGGAAGAATGATGCATTGGCGATCGCCCGTTTTATAGGGTGCGTCTTGAAATACGCCTTTGCAGTAGTCTACCATTTCATAGGAAGTCCGATAACTTTCTCAATTAGATGCATGGAGGATTTATTTTACACAGTTCGGGCTTGCTACTCATGGATAATTGGCAATGCTCCCGTACCGGACCTGACCATCATCATTGTTCTGGCATCAATTGTTTTAGCTGTTGCTGAAGCTACTGTACCAAACAACATCAACAGCTAACCTTATGTTTTGACTGTATCTGGTCTTATTGGCTATGCCGCTGTTAGAGGATATATTTCTGAACCATTGTTCTGGACCCTTCTTCTTGGGGTGTATGCTTTTTCAAAGTTTCTCAAAAAGAGAGATGATGTTTCAGCTGTAATGTCTATCGCTGCTGTGCTTGCTGGTGTTGGGGAGCCGTGGGTTAGAGTTTTGGTGATTGTTTCATACACGACCTTAGCCATTTATCAGTATTCCAAAAGTCTTTATGAAGGGAAAGAAGTTGGAGAAGTTGAAACAAGAGAGATGAGGCTTCCAATTCCACTTCTTCTTGCAGCTTTAGCTATTGGTTTGCGAGTTGCTACCAAGTGGGCCGACTACCGGCACTTGACATGGATGATTGCATGACTGTTGAGAACTACTGTACCAGAGTCTAAAGAAGAATGAAGTTTGATGGTGTATGAAGTTGAGGTAGGACATGACATAGATGGATAGAGGTTATTTTGTTGTTCTCCTTATGCAATTATTGTATTGTTCTTTTGCATGCTTTGAAATGGTGCAGGGAATCACTAGGCTGTGCCTGTGCATATAAGCTTCTTGTTAGACTATCAGTGAATTCATTTTTGCAATTTTGATTTGCTGCCAGTGCAGCTTAAATCTTATTTGTCATACCAACGTTGGGTTTTATGTTTGAAACTTTGTAGAATTGATGAAATGAAATGTAAGAGAAAGGGATGGAATAGAAAATGATTTTGGATTATCAACAAGGCACATGAATCAAAATTACAAATAATTCTTTATAACAATTATTTTATCCAAAGATCTATTCTATTCCTGGCCATTAGTTAATAAATTTATATGCATTAAGGTGTGTTTGGCTTTTAAGTATCTGTCACCCTTTCCAGGATTCCAAACGTGGGAGAAACAATTTTTTAAATTAGTGTACACTCTTAAATTTATACGGCAACAAACGAATTTCAAGTTCATTAACAGGGCACTATCGGCCCAAAAAAGTACATTAAAAGGGCACTATCGGCCCATCATTGCAAAAAAGAACAACGCAAGAAAAGCTTAAGACGCCACCTCCGGTTCCCCCTGAACCGGGCCGTCCTCAGACGCACCTTCCTCGTACGTCGTCTCCTCCTCGTTCGGCCCAGTTGGCCGTGCTAGAGCTTCCTCGCCGACTTGTTGGTCTGGAGGGATGGAGGTCAAGTCCACCAACTTACCTTGGAAGAAATCCTTTGTCATATCAAGATGAAATTCAGGGGGGAAGTCGCCGAAGAAGCATGCCTGCTGAGCCGCCTGGGCAAACCCAACCTGATGCTGAGAGAGGACCTTGTTGCGTACCTTTTCCCTATAGGCCCCGAAGGCAATCTTCTCAGCATCCAACCCCTTGCCCAGTATAGCAACCTTCTTCGCCTCGGTCTTCAAGGCCAACTCAAGACGTTGGACCTTCAGAGCCAGGTCGTCAGCAACTCGCCCCCGGCGATCCAACTCGGCCTGAAACTTGCCATTGGCTGTTTGGGCATCAGTGAGCGCCGTCAACGTCTCTTGGAGAGACTTCTCCTGCTCAGCCAGTTGCCGACGAAGCCCATCGGCCTCGCCGTTCGGCTCCATCACAATGCTTTGCGCCAAGGCCACAACACGCACTTGGAACTCACAGAAGAAGCTCCATTTATGAGCCGAGGTCATGCGACTCAAAACTCCTTGACCCGATTCGGAGGTCAAGTCTTGGCTCAGAAAATCCAGAGCGTTAACATTGTTAGCCAGGAAGCTTGGTCCAACCAAGCCTTGTGGAACAGTCGGATTGGCCAAGCATTGTTGCTTGGCCCGACGGCTCTCTTCCTCGGCCCTCGAGTCCTCGGGCCGTCTTTTTTCGCTTTGGGGCCGGGTGGCACCCTTGCCTCCCTTCCTTGGTTTGGCTGTTGGTCCCGCCCCACCACCTTGGGGAGCCGATTGATTCCCAGAGACGTGCACGCTGGCCGGGGTATTGTTCACTGTGGCCGCCGCCACTTGGTTCCCGATCAGCGTGTGGATGTCCAGATCGTCCTCTCCATAATTCGCCATGATTCCTGCACATCATTAGTCAAAATCAATGATAAGGCAAGAATTTAAACAAGTAGGAAAGGTACTATACCAATCAACTCTTCGACTACGTTGGCCGATTCACACAATCGGACCAAAGAACGGCATGGTAAAGGCCGAGGCAGCTTCTCCAAAAAATTTAAACTCGCTCTCTCCTCCAGGGACATTCGACACTTGGACACCGTGTCGTACTTCCTCGGCTTCTGAGTCCAATACAACGAAAATAGTGAATTCCCTTCAGCATCGAAGAAATATTTCTTCCCTGTCAACGGCTGAATCATCACCTTCATAAATCCTACTTTAAAATTCTTGTAGGACGTTGTGAAAGGTTGCAACAAGCAATCACTGTGCCGAACCAACGACAACCATTTAACCTTCTTCGTCGGCCGAGACGAATAATAATATAAAAATAAATGCGGGGTTGGCTTAATGTTGATTGCCAAGCAAAGCTGTCGAAAACCTTGCATGGCCGCCCAAGTGTTTGGATGGAGTTGACTCGGTGCCACGTTCAAAAGTCGCAGTATACCCACGAAGTAATCATCGAACGGAAGCGTGACCTTCAGATCCCGGAACATGTAATCGTACACGTAGAAGTACTGGTACTTGCACGTTCCTTGGTCCAAGTATACGAAATCGGGGTTCGGCCCTCCATCGCCTCGGCATGGCTGAAAGAAAATGGGGGAAGGTTCCTCTTCCTCGGGAAAGGTCAGGAACTTCACAGCCGAAATGAACTGAACAATAGAGTTCTTATCGGTATACCGGGAATACACGCTGCCAACCTCCCCGTGCACCCATGAATACGCAGGGGTCCCTATGGGAGCAAAATGCCTGGAAGACCCGCCACCCCTGCTCGGATGATCATAAGAGACTATTGCTGACGACGAGTCACTCCCACTCTGCGACCGTTCGGACCCGGAAATGGACTCTACATTATCAGCTCCATTGGAAGCCGAGGCCGATGCATTGTGTCGGTCCAGCGCTACTCGCGACCCAGCACTAGCAGAATCACCTGTGTCCCTAGAGGAGTCGATCTGAACAACATTTACATCTGTCATATTAAGGTACCTAGAAGTGGAGCTTGAGCTTGATCGGTCTAGATGAAATAACGCTTGAACGTTGTAGTTGCACTAACTTCGGCTCGGAGCAAACAATAAACGCGTATCTTTTGGGACCCCCCCACACGCCTATTTATAGGCGTTCCTTGCAACCATATCGAACGCCACACCCCCTCGTACACCGTTGGATCAATTAGATCCAATGGTCCACAAGGCACAACCCTTTGCATTTCGCCAGCAGTTGTAACCCTTAGCATGTCATCAATGCCCAACGGTTACAACCCTTAGCATGTCATCAATGCTCAACGGTTACAACCCTTCGCGTTCCACCAGCAGTTGTAACCCTTTGCCTTCCCTCAAAGGGAACAACTCTTCGTATTCCAAAAACACGCACCCTATACTCGCAACTCCCCACATTTCCCACTACTTTTCGCAACCGAAACATCATATTTATCCTTTGTGTCATTTCACTCCTCAAAGCTGGGGGGCTTGTGTACCGGAGGGATCCTATCGGTCACGTGGACCAACACGTGTCGTTCATGCGGACTGAAACATGCCCACAAACCTCGACGTTAACATCGGCTCGGCATACAGCCGAAGGCCAAGAAGAGTCCGCTAGGAATCTCGGCTCGGCTGAAGATCGATAAGAACAGCAAGATGCGTCTCCATATGCTACGTATCAACTCGGCCAAGCACCGACCAATTAGGATAACCGAACAAATGCCTGTCGGCCCGGCCAACGGCCGAAGACACCCAGCAACCCAAGCATTTACTTGTCGGCTCGGTAATGAGCCGAAGGATAAAGCAAGGATTACGGCAATGATCACGATTAGCAAGGACAAGTACATGATTAAGACATAATCAGCCGATTAACATCGTATTATCTAATTTGGTAAATGTCAGAGAAAGCTCACCATGCTCAGGCTCATGTCAGGTATTATAAATAGATCACATGTAACGAGGTAAGTCACTGTTCAATTATTACCCTAGAAAATCGTGCTTGTCCTAACTTGAGCGTCAGAGTGTCTTTTGCAGGTACCTCCCCCCTCTGAAGAATCCACCTGAAGTTCCGTTCGGCCCTTCACCACAGAAGATTACGAGTGTGCCCTCAGACAGGTACATTTGCTATTTTTGAGTCACTTGTACAAGCGTATATTTATATCACCATTATAGATAGATAGAAAATATCATATTAGTAAATGTAATGTGTTATTTCTAAATTTACAACTTAATAACGGGGTTCTAAAAAGGATCAATCTGTCGATAGGTTAAGTTTTTGTGAAATAACTCTAATGAGAAGAAAAATAAAAGCGTGACCATCCTCTACAGTCTTAGACACTCCAAGTCTAAGGAGATGTTTATTATGCAGAAAGTTTTCACTTTCTAGAAGGAATTAGAGCTGAGGATATTTTTTCATGTTTAGTTTATTATTTTTAAAAAATAATATTTTTAAGAAATATTGTTTCTTGAGAATACTTTTTAATAAGTTTTCTTGCAAAATTTGTTCTAAGGATATGAGAATTTAATATTTTTTATTTAAAAAAAGTTTTATTGCAATAAAAAATATCACGATCTTTTTATTTAATTATTTAACATAATAAAAATTATTTGATTCTCAAGGAAACATATATAAATATCTTGAAAACATTTATGATTGATCAAGTATATTTTACAATAATCACAATTTTTGAAAAAAGTTATCTTCTATCAATTTTTTTTAATAATAAATATGCTTTTCATTTTAAATTAGCAGATACATGCAAGAAATATGCTTTTTTTACATGATAAGATATAAAGATACTTAAAAACATTTAACTGAGGGAAGATTCATGCAAGAAATCAAATAAAAAAAAATACGCCTAAATTTACAACTCAATAGTTGTTTACATAAATTTAATTAAAATATTGAAATAACATGGTATCAAAATAAATAATAGAAATAGAATATATTATGTAAAAATTAACTTCAAATAAAATTCAATTAGACTGTAAAATGCTTTTTTTTTTGTTATAAAATTTCCACACTTGTTAAAATAAGAATTATTATACGCACCAAACACACAAAGAAGAAGAGTAATTATAACATTCATATAATTTTTATAATATTATTATTTTTATATTTCTCTTTCTCAAATCAACTGTCAATCTATCATATTTAACATTTTTCTGTCATTCTTATTTCTCCTGCTATTGCACAAAAACTGAAAAATAAATATAAATTGTATTTTGTTAAAATAAATATTACCCACGATGTAACCGAAATGCAAGCATTGAAAATTGGACTTGAACCCAAATGGGATGGCCAAACCGAACCCAATCGGGTCGGGTAAGGCTTAGACGCAGCAATACATTCCACCGTTGCCAAGAGAGAAATTTTAGGGTTTATTATGCCTATATAACCCTCGCATCGAATAGGGTTTTGCATCTTCACTACACTTTCAAGGTTTGTTTGCTTAATTTCCCTTCAGTTTTGGTGAAATTCTCCGCACGGTGCCTCCCGGGCCTCTCTGAGTTCCCCATGACGCGAAGGCCCCGATGCACGTGCCAAATCGCCGCCGTTCGTGTTGCAGTTTAGCCCCAATTTTCCACGGCTGATCTGTGTCAAAGTAACGGCCAAATTCCCCTTTCAATTCTTTCTCTTGCCTTTTGATTTTGCCTCGCTATACCTTCAGCTTGTTTTCGAACACCTCTGAAACCCAAGCTAGTCCTAGAGGCGCAGATTGAACCGCGATTGTTTTCGCTTGGGCAGTGACTCCGTCCTTGTTCCTCTGAAAACAATCGTCACATTATTTATTCGATTTAGAGTTTTTTTTTTTGTTGGAATTAACTGGCGATGATTTTGTATTATCCGCGCTTCTGAGTTTCGGCACTGAAGCATAATTGGTTCAAATGGTTGAATTTCTTGATATGAGCCATGGTATGATAATTTTCTTTTAAAAATGTTTTTTTGTTGTTATCTGTTTCAATATGTTTCTACTTTAGGAAGTGTGTTTGATTTTTAAAACTTGGCTATGATGATTTCTATTCAGCTTTATGCCAGTTCTGCTTCTGAAAATTTGTGATTGATAGAGCTGTTATGTATCTCTGAGCCTTTCTCGACATTGTTCTATCATTTTTTTTGTTGTTTTAATGTTTGTTATTTAATTGTGTAGTTAATTGTTTAATTTAATAGCTGGGATTTATTATTTTGTGATTTGGTAGTTTGCTGTTCATGAGGTTGCTGATGATGATATAATCCAATTTGCTTGAGGTGTTGTGGATCCAAGTCCCTGTTTTCAGGATGAACCTACTTGGTGAAGCTACATTCATGTGATAACAAGGGATTTAACTGAGGCATTATACTCTGTGAAATTGTGTTATAGATTTAAGTGATTTAATTATTATTATTTAGTTCCCAATTTTGAATGCTTTAAAGTAGTCCGTAAAGCTTTTGGTAACAACATGTTACAAATTCACCAATGATGTGACAATCCAACTTGCTAGGGATTGTAGTTGATCCAAGACCCTGTTTTCAGGGTGAACCTACTTGGTGTTACTACATTTCCAATAGCATCTAGGAACAATCTGAGGTTACCTAGTATTTTTGCAGTTGTTTGTGTTAAAGTTGTGTTGGTTAGGTCTATTTTTTTTTAATCCAATTAGACTTGAGTTTTAACTATACCCTGTGCCTATTTAATTGGTTCTGGGTCTGAAAAACTCATAGATTGAGTGTTGTCATCTGCTTCGTCTCTTGTTTAACCCACGAGATAGGAGTCAAATAACAGCACTACATTTATTTTGAAATTATATATAATATTTTTTTTTTGTTTTTTTCTTTTCAATTTGCTCAATTTTAATTACCTTTTTTTTAATTATGTTTTTGAGTGCTCATATTGAATCGGAATTGGTACTTAGTTTCTGTTTTGTTTCCATTATTTGAAAAAATATTGTGGTTGCTGGTGTTTTTTTTTACCTTATGGTACAACAGTGGGCTGATTCTGTTGGTTCATGTTTATTTATTTATTTTTTTTGAAAGCCTGCAAATAGCCCATTAGAGCTCGGGACGAACTTTTATGTTCTATCATTAGTTGCAGGAAGTGTATACTTTAAATGAAGTTCAGTGGTAAAACTGACTAACCGAACTGTAATATTTCTGTTTTTCTGCTTGTGTCTGGGATCCTTGGCTTAGTTTTGGTGATTGTTTCATACACGGCCTTAGCCATATATCAGTATTCGAAAATGCTTTCAGTAGGGGAAGAAGTTGGAGAAGTTAAATCAAGAGAAATGAGGCTTCCAATCCCACTTTTTGTTGCTTTAGCTATTGGCTTGCGAGTTACTTCTAAATGGGCTAGTTATTGGCACTTGGCACTTGATATAGATGATTGCATGAATGCTTGGAATTAGTGTATCAGATTCTGAAGAAAATGCAGTTCGGTAGTTTATGAAGTTATGGTAGTGAATAGTGTATGACTGCTTTTGCATGCTTTGAAATGGGGCTGGGAATCGCTTGGCTGTGCCTGCGCATATGAGCTTCTTGTTAGACTATCAGTTAATGCATTTATGCAATTTTCATATGCGGCCGGTGCTGCCTTGATCTTATCTGTCACACCAATGTTGAGTTTTATGTTTAAAATTTTGTACAGTTAATGATATATTTATTTTATTCGAAGATCTATGTTATTCCCCATTTTCCTCCAGTTATTCAATGGACTATACGAGTATCCGATTATCAGTCACCCTTCCAGTATTTCAAACGCAAGAAACAATTTGTTAGATTAATATTCACGTTAAATCTAAGCCATATATTTCCATTATATCGATAGAAAGAAAATATCATGTTAGAAACGGTGGTGCATTATTTTTAAAGATGAATATTGGTTTTTGTAAAAATAACATAAAATAATAGCAGTAGCATTCTTTTTCTATCAGTGTTTGTGTAAATTAACATTTTGTAGATATCACAATGAGTTTTTTCCCCTTAGATTTGACTTAATAGTAAGTTCACTAAAATGTGACTTTTAATCGGCAGTAAGGAAGCATTATTTCGAGATTTACATCTCAATAACAGTGTTAGGTCTTAGAAAAAGTTGATTACGGCAAGTTTTGTGAAATAATTCTATTGAGAAGAAAATTAAAGGCGGCAAGAGACCTATCTTCCACAATCCTATAGTTACATTATACACCATTTCAAATTTGCTTTACAAATATAGTGGAGGATAATACATGCAAAATGTCATAATAAAAAAACTATAAGAGGAATTATGCCTCAACTTATAACTGTTATTATTTATGTATTATTAAATAATATTTTTAAAATATAAAAATATTGAGCTATTAGGTTTTGGGTTTTATTGGAAAATTTGTTAACATTATACATAATGATTTGAAGTTAATAAATATATATTATTTGAAATATGAATTAGAATTATAATATAAATATATATATATATATATATATATATATATATATATATTAACAACTGTATAATTTTAAAATATAATATGTATAACATACAATTTTAAAATAATTAAAATTTTAAATTGTGATACTTTGAATAAAGTTGTTTAATTAAAGTTTTGGAGATTGAAATTGAATATACTACTTGATAGATAAAAAAAACACAAGTCTAAAATAAAATAAAGATATTGTAATTTTAGTTTTAAAAATGTCAAAACTCACTTAATTAAGTTTTATTTTAATGATGATTTTCAAAATAATATATTTTATCAATTAATTAAATTAAAACTATAAAAGATAAAGTATTTAAATCATTATATATTGTTGAATAATATTTTTTTTAAAAATAAAAATTATTGAGATAAAACTCAATACGTTAAATTGAATTAAGAACATTGTAAACAGTATTATATATGTTAAAACACTCAATAAAAAAATATATTAACAAAATAGAAAAGTGTAACCCACAATAATATAAAGAAAATAATAATCGGTGATGAATGTGATATTATATTCCAATATTATAATTAAAATCATTTACATCAAATTATATGCAATTTCAAAATGATTTTAGAATTTATTATATTTTTTTTACTTTAACATATAATATTTATATTATGTGTAAATATTTTTTTTATATATAATTTTAAATATAATATTACATAATTTAATAATTGAATCAATTAAATTTATATTATTTTTATTAAAAATGTAAAATTTGTTATAAATTTTTAGACTTAAACAGAATAACAACGGATTGTGACTCTCTTTATATATATATATATATAATTTATTGAGTCTTTCGAACACCACATGTCCACATGACTATTTTTTACTTGGCAATGAGTACTTTCTTATTCCTCAAAAAACAATCACCATAGGATACGTTCAATTTAGAATTTGATTTTTTTTTTTGGAATTTCTTGGCGACGATTTAATATTATTTGCGCTTCTGACTTTTTTTCGCTTCATCGGTTAAAAAATAGTTGAATTTCTTGATATGATCTATGATTTGATATATTTTCTAAAAACTTTTTACTTTTTCTCATGTTTTAATTTCTTTGAATTTTAATTATTATGTGTTTTGTTTTCTGAAGTTGGAGGATCTCTATTCAGCTTTAGGCAATGAGTTTTTTTTCTTCTTGTTTCTCAAAAATCAATCATCACATTATTCATTCAATTTAGAGTTTGATTCTTCATTAAAATAAATTTATTTTAATAGTTTTCATAATAGAATTTATATCATAAAATATTTTATTAAAGTATTTATTATAATACACTCAGAGTAATAATCAAATGTGAATCTCATTATTTTTTATAACAAGTAAATACTTTAGAAAATACAGATTATGACAAATGTGTAATATAAGTTGACTTTAATGTGTTATTTTCATTGATCATGATACTAATAAGTGTAAGTTTTGTAAGACATATGATAAATGAGTTTTGTTAGATAAAATTATTAATAACATATGAACAAAAAATTAAAACAAAGGTTTTTGATATTAAATTTCTTTAAAAGATTAATTTTAAATTTGAACAACTAAAAATAAATTTACCTAAATTTATATTTGAAAGAATAAAAATATAAGATTTTTATTATACCATCTCTAGTCTTTCTTTTAATTAAAAAATAAGTTATAGTTTAAAAATACACTATAACTTAATTTTTTATAAAAAATACCAGAAACGATAATATTTAGTGACTATTTTTATTATCCTATATTTTAATTGTATATGTCAAATGTTTTTTATAAATATATACATGATAATGATTTATATATATATATATATATATATAATTTTAAGTAATTATTTGAATTATTATATTAGATGAAAAATATTTTTAATAAAATAATTAAAAACTATAGAAAATATAATATTTAAGTTTAATATTCATTATAGCATTGTGTATTAAATTATTACTTGTTTAATTTTATTAAGTAAGTGATTTATGTGATATGTTGTTTTAATGTTTTAAAACTCTAAGAATTAAGAAATTCTTATGAGTTTAGTTGTTTGGGAGTTATTTTGAGTTGATGTCAAAGTTGATTAAGTTTAAGAAAAAGTATAAGATTTTTTTAAGATTTGAATTTCGTAAATTCATATCTTAAAGAACTTTAGAGAGATTTTAGAAAGACAAACTCTAGAGCAAAAGGAGATCTTTTTTCCTTCTGACTTCGAACCTGAGAGATGGGAATTAGAGGCTTGTAGTTGCTATACAATGGGAACTAAGAGGTCATGTTCTCTGTTGATTCTTCCTTTTCTTCTTCTTCTCTATAAGATTCGAGGTAAGAGAAGTTTGTAGATTAAACTTGTTGAGTTACATGTGCTAATTTTTAGATGTTTTTCCCATTGGTGGTTTTAATTGTTGAATTTGAAGAGGATTGATTTTTTAATCTTGGTATTTTTGTTGTTCTTGAATAGAATGAGAAGGAATTTGATGAATTGTGATCTCTTATGGTTGCATGTTGTTCCTTTTGATAATTTTGAGGTGTTTGTGATGTATGAGTGCTGAATTGAGAGTTGCATTTAGATTAAAGTTAGATTATTATTGGTTTGAGCCAAATTGCTGCTGGGTGCAAAAATTAACTTTGCATCGAGTGCAACTTCATGACATCAGGTGTAATGCAAGTTAGAAGCTCTCTGCCTTATTGGTGCTGGCATAGGATGAGTAGCCTCAAGTGTGATTCTAGTAGGAGTTCTCTGAGTTGGTTATGTCGGATGTGGGACAAGAGGCGCTATACATGATTGTAGTAGGAGCTCTTTGACTTATTGACTTGAGGTGCAAGATGAGTGGCATTGGGCGTGAGTAGTTCATAGGCTCTCTGCCTTGGTGACATCGAGCACAAAATTAGTAATATTTGGCATGGATTACATAGAGACACTCTATCTCATTTTCGTCAGGTATAAGAGGATTGATGTTGGGCATGAGTGAGCTAGAGGCCCTCTATCTCACTAATGCCTAACGTAGGGTGAATGACGCCAAGCATGGATGTCAGGCACGAGATGATCATATTGGACGTGAGAATGCTTAATGAATATGATTAAGATGTTGTGTGTTGTGTCGTAAAAGCATGAGAAATATGTTGTTTTGTAGTACTGTGTCATGATATGCATGACACAGGTTGTAGTGTTGAATTATGTTGATAAGATGCATGATGTTGAGTTGGGTTGTGAGGTGCATGAGGCATGTTGTGTTAAGCTCTATTGTGAGGTGCATGAGGCATGTTGTGTTGAGTTGTGTTGTACTATGCATGAAACATATCGTGTTGAGCTATGTGGGGAAAAGATAGTCACTATAAAGGGGGGTTGAATAGTAAATATCAAAAACTCACTTTTTGTAAGAGATTGAAGTAGTATCTACAATAGACGAAGTGCTAGAAGAGCAATCAAAAGAACATATGGAACATTGAGTATTTTTATACTAATTCATCTCAAATACAAACATTATGTCTAGTCCTCAATCCAACTAGATTGAGTTTTACTAACTTTCTCAAAGTTACAAGTGTTCTTTTCCAAGCCACTTTTGGCTTTACAAAAAGTGTTCTTTAACTAATATCTTCAAGCCACTATCCAAATATTCTTTTAACAACAAGCTTCTCTAGACTTAATCCAAGTATTCTTCTATCAACAAGTCTCTTCAAGCTCAACCTTATAATAATGATTATAAAGGTTACTCAAATGTTGTATTCGTCTCACTTAGATGTTGTACAACTGATTACAAAGCAAAAAATGTATAAAATAAAGAATAGATTTTCAAAGAGTGTTTTTGTACAAATGCATTACAATTAGTGTCTCTCTAGTAAATTGTGTCTATATGGTCTCTCTAGTAAATTGTGTCTACATTGTCTCTCTAGTAAATTGTGTCTCTCCAGTTCACAAGTTTGTTTCGTTTGTCTTTATTGTCTTTTCTTTTGGTAACAAGTAACCATTTGACACATTTTTTTTTTTTGATCAGCTAAGAGAAATTTGTATTAAGGAGGCACTAGGGGTGCCAAACCCAAATACAGAAATGTTGAGAAATAGAAAAAGTTACGGATAGTGTTATGCTACTCCACCCTGTTTACAAATTACAGAACTAGGATACATTTAATGCGAACATTAAATGTATTTCACCATATAGTACTTCTTATATGATTAAGGAGGCTACGTATCAACTTTCCATACCAAATGGAGCTTGCAGAAGTAATGTCAATGGAAAACAACTATTGTAGTGACTTTATCTGCTTTTCTCTATGATTTTAGAAATTTGGTTTTGATGAAAAACATGGTTCTTCTCTTTAATAGATTTATGAATTCTAAGATGGTTTTTTTGATTCAATCTGTTAAAGAATGAAACATTCAAAGCAAACTTTGTCATTAGTTTCAATAAATAAAAAATATTTAATCCAAATGAGATAGAATACATGCTTTGTCTCGCCTTACACTTCATATGATAAGTCTTTAAAAGACACATTTCAAAGACGTTTTCGTAGACATTTCTTCTATATATAAATGCTTTATTTGTTAGCATTAAAACTCTAAATATTGGGGGATTACCTTTTGACTTAACAGGTTGTATTGTGAACATAAGACTAGAGGAAAAATGTTATTTTTCTCGGTTGGGCTTAGAGTTAAGGTAAGGGAAGCTAGAAATTTGTTTGGTTCTTTTGGTTTGAGTTGCATGTTGATAAATTGTCATTAAATGATAATTATGTTGGTTGGATTCTAGTTGAATGATGAAAGGTTGAGGTTTGTCCTTATGATACAAGTTGAGAGAACTTGATGATTTGATCATAATCTTGGTTGCATGTGCCATTTTGGTTGTAAATAGTTGAGAATTGATGTCTTTGATATCTTATGTTGCCTGTTGGAAAGTTTTGGATTTCAGGTGGATTGAGACAATTTTTTAAGTTTGCATTTACAAATTTCTGATATCGCATCAGGTGCGTCTTCATGGCGTCAGAAGCAATTCTAACTAAAGCTCTCTATCTCGTTCACGTTAAACACAAGATCAATGATGCCAAGTGTAAGGAGAGAGACTCATCTCGAGTTGGGATGGTGTCAAATATGGTTTGAATGACATCGAATGTGAGAGTATTAAAAAGTCTCTAACTTAGTAATGTTAGGCTCCAAATTGGGTGGCACCAAGCATAATCAAGGTAAAGGCTCTTTGTCTAGACGACGTTGGATGCCATTGGGGTGACGCTAGGCATGAGTCAAACAAAGACTCTGTGCCTAATATGAGGCTAGGCATAAGTTTTACCATGCCAATCGTGAGGTCCCAGGGGTTCCCTACCTTTTAGTCATGTTAGGTGGCGTCGGGTGTGGGCGAGACAGAGAGTCCATTACCTCAATGGTGTTGAACATGAGTTAAGTTTCACTAAGCGCGAGTTGTATTATGTTTATATGTTGACTTGTGAGTTGATTGGTGAACATAAATAAAGTATTTGACACTATTGTATGTTGTATGATGTATGAAGAGTAATGTGTATGTGTATTTCAATATGTGATGATATATGTAGATGTTGTATGATGGATGACGACGATGGTCATCATTGATATGCTATTTATAGTATGGTTGAAATGTTGATAAGCATTGACATGCTACTCTTTTGTATGATTTCATTATTCAATAACAAAAAAATACATATTTTTACAATCTTTAATGGTGATAAAATATAAAAATAAAATAAGATTAATGCTTATAAAAATTATAAATTACCTTATAAGAAAATACTATTGTTTCCTTTTAAATTTTATCTAAGAGCATTACTTTCAATTACCATCTTTTTGTGAAATTTCTAGGAGCGTGACATGCTAAAGTCAATGCACATTACACAAATATGAGATCCAATCTTGTCTACGCACGTGTAATAAGATTAAATATTGTACATAGAAAAGACATCACATGGATGGCTATAATAAAGTGCAATGCAAAGACAAAAATTGGAAAACTGGATTCAATTACATTCAATACACTCGTAAACATAGCTTTTTTCTAAGCGAATAACATCCCATAACATAAGTTAAAACTTAAAACTTTAAATTTGCGCTTACCACATTGAGCAAGTTATACTACAATCCAAAATTTTCTCCAACCTGCAGGTAAGCATCTCCAATGGTGGAGGTAGCAATTTTCTTTCCAAACCCTTATGATTTTTCACAATGGAAAGTGTTCCCATGCCCCCTGAGAGGTGACGGTTCAGCAGGCAGTGCATGAACCAAACTCCTAGCATAAAGAGCAGAATCAATTGTCAAAGGAAACTTAGATAAAAAAGAATTAGCATGAAGAACAGTTAGGCAATGGCACTGTATTTGGAAGTTGAGGGTCAATGAGATTGTATTTTGTGGCGTCCATGAGTTTGTCAAATTTCCCAAACCCATAACCAACAACATGGAAACTATAGCCATGTTCTATTCCTGAAACCATGTTTGTTCCTTGGGGAACAAGTGCCACTGTTGAACCATAGTCCAAAACTCTAACCTTAGTCTCTGGCTCCACTATCTCTAGAATTAATGGTAAGTACTTCTCTATTAAATCATATAGTGGTAGAAAAAAGGGGAAATCCCTGGCTAGCACCCTGCCAATACAGTAGTAACAGGCTTCCAGTATTTCAACACTTGGGTTTCCTAATTAAACTCAAGTTGTTTGTGCTAGAAGCAACTTTTTGGTTAGAACTCTCGCATGAATGACCTTTGAGGCATGAAAAGGTGTTAGTAAAAAGGGTGGTCACTCTAAGTGAGTGGTGACATTTAAAGGGACTGTTCTCTTCATTAAGAAGCATGGTGTCCCTCTTCATTAAGAAGTCACTGTTCTCTTTATTCAAGTCTAGCAACTAACTAACAAAAAATAGAATGAAAGAAACTACGCAGTTAATGTAATGGAAGAGAGATTTCTGTACAACATATATATAGAATGGAAACTTGTCTTCTTCCAGACTTTTAACTGTCTCTATAACAAGAAGTATTATATAATTTATATGGTTATGCATCCTATAGCATTTTACACCCTCAAAGATATTAGTTGATGAAGACTAGTATATAGCAATTAATGGTCCCCCATGTTTACTAAGAGACGTATTCCAGTTACAGTGAGGACTGTACTGCAAAAAATGCTGTTGGTTGTATTATTAAGATTCACTACCAAAGAAATTTGTTGTCATTGCCAAAAAAAAAAACCTACTAATCGAAACCTCTGATTGGATTTATTATTATGTGATAATATCAAGTTACCAACATGAGGAGAGTGTATCTGTATCATTAGGGAGAGAGAGTAAAACAAGCATGCCATTAAACATTGAAAAACATGATAATAAATTCATCCAACTCCCTAACTGATTAATCAATTAATCATCGACAAGACACTGGATATAATTTGATCAATTTTTAATAGACACCTGCTTATTCTGATCCCTGTAACACGAGATGTGACAATACTGGTTCATACGGATCGGTCATTCGGAAAAGCAGATTATTTATTAAGAGTCTAATTGAATATAAATTAAAAGCGTTCTTAAGAACTTTTTTTATTAAAAATAAAAAGTATTTTTTTAGTAGAAATTCTCAAAAGTGTTTTTAAATTTGCATCCAAACAAGCTTTAAGTGATACTTGGCATAACATGCTAAATGACACATATGTTATTGGCCAAACTCAATAATCATCTATCATTAATAACAAACCTAGTGACGTGGTACACATCAAATTTAAAATTGCTTACGGCAAAATAATTCAACACAACCACAATTCCAGTTATAAGGATAGCCACTTGCTTTCGACCAAAAATCCAAATAACTTATGCATTAGTATAATACCCACCCATGAGAAAGACTTGAAAGGAAAAATGTGTAGTTGTAGTAAAATTGCTTGGCACAACATGACTGGAATGCTTATTATTTTAATGTATGAGATCCAACATTTGAGTTTTGAGAGGTGAATAAGTTGGGGTATGAGAAACCCGTGTAATCATCTACTGAAGGCAATCTTTTAAGCTGGGAATGAGAGGATTTGTCATCCAGTACAGAATGATTGTGTAGGGATGAAGAACCAAAGTCTTCCTTGAGTGTATCAAATGAAGGAAAACTTGATGAATGAGAGTATGCGAAGGCACTCTCATGTTCCACATCATTTATGGCACCCCCATCACAGTCATCTGCAGCATTTTGTTCAGTGAAATGTTCCCTTTCTGTTTCAGATTTATTAGCAACACTTGCATAGAATGGGTTCTCAAAGCTGCTATCTGGCACATGTGCATTATTTTTCTTGGTAAGCTTACTAGCCTCTGAGCGAGCTTCAGCTACTGCATTTTCAGCAGTTTGACCTGCAACCAACACATCTTGCAAATCTAGATTGGCTTCAGTTCTTGTCCCTGACAAGGAGGGTGAATAACCACATCTCTTAGAAAATAATTTTGGTGATATGGATGGACGTAATGTGAATGGCATAAACTGTTTACTTTCCTTTTTACCAAGTGATCCAAAATGGCTTGATGAGTGAAGATCAACTTCATTGTGTTTTTCTTCAGGAAGAGGCAATTTTGACTCACATTGACTACAAAATTGATTGTGGCCACTCTGACAAGGAAAGAACATGTTAAAACAATGTATTAAAAAGAAGTAACAAACTAACAATACCATAGACATTTTATGTTTTTCATCTGGCTAGTAAATTCTTAATAGTAGTACTATGCTATACTTACTATTAAGTCCTCATGCTTTTTAAAGAACTTGGTTTCTAAAGCAGCTGGATCCCAGTCTAACTTATGCTCAACAGCAATTTCTTTTAGAAGGTTCAGTTTCTTTTCCTGTGTAGGAGCTTGAACTGACAACAGCTCTATTAACTGCTATTGCAATTCACATAGAGAATGTCAATATGTCATAAAATAAAATAGCTTTTGACCTTAACTGTTAAATAAGAGTATGCATAATTCTAAACCTGGCGATTAACACTGCAGTCAGGGGTGAGCTCAGTTGCTGCAGATACAAATTCCTTTCCGTATTTGGAAGCAAATAGCAACTGAACCTGCAACAACTCTGGCAGATCAGAGCATCTTGGTGTAGCAAAACATACACTAGATATTGCCTCCTTCAAATCAAGGGGACATTCCCTGAACAACATTGAGAGTTACATGTATAATTAGAAAACAATAGTTTTTCCTTTTTTTTTTTTCTTTTTTAACAATGGTTGGATTTCAAAAATGCAAGTAAAAAGCTTAACTTCTTAAAACAAATAATTAGTCAAACCATGTCGAGTTACTGCAACAATGTGTTGTGTTGTGTCCTCAGCCAGAGTGTTAGCAGATGATTTTCTTATGATTCTTCAAACCTTTTACTCATTATGCTTATATTCCAAGAGGCCCTTGTATGTATAAAACAAAAAAGGGGGATTTTTCAAATGCTTTTCAAATCTCAAAGATTTGAACATATATATATTTAAGAACTCTTCATAACAGCTCTGTTTACAACAAACAAATTGAATAACAAGTTGACCATTCATATACATCGTTCTTCCTCTCTCTTATAGCTTACCAATACCATACACTGCCTTTTCACACAGGCTTTTATATGTTGACTTTTATCGATGCATGTGGATGTTGTGTCATGTCATGTGTGATTGTAGCTTTGTTCTTTGGCTAACCTTTGTGATTGAATCATTGGAAGGCGCACAGCAATAAGTTCACAGAAGAGTTGAATGATGTCTTGAGCAGTCATCATGTTTTCCTCTCTCATAACATGCTCCACCTATACCGCCATGCAGAAACGTGTTCAAAATTCTGAAACATAAACATTAAACAATATAGATCACGTGGAAATGAAGGGTATTATTCTATGCCTTAACACAAGCCTTGGCTTCTTCACCAGCCTCAAGTAGCTTAGCAATGTCGCTTCGCATCTGCTTCAACTGAACCTCTCTTCTGTTTCTCAGCAACTTAATACGCGGAATCGTGAGTTTCAGCAACGTTGCACTGAAAATGGAACACTACAAATTACTTGTCTTAATTAAACAGAAGACACATAAATGTTGAGCAGATGAAGGAGAGAGGATGTACCATTTGGAGGGTTTAAAGGCTTTGTTGAAGAAAGAATGAAGCATTGACATGTTGTGAATGAATCTGTAGGGAGATAATTGCAGTGAGGTTAGGACATTGAAAATAGAATAATGGGGATTGATTCATTAAGGTGAGACCCTTGCTTAAGAAGCAAGAAACCCGAATGTGATGACGCGTAATATTCAGATTCATTAAGCACATCCACATCGTCACCTTCTTCTGCTCCTACTTCATATTCTCAATAATATAGTTCTCCTTTTATATATTTGTATGCATGCCATGAATTTGGATCGCACCATTGGTGTATATAGCCACAAAGCTTATTACGCGAGATTATCAATTATCTATGTTTTGTGTTTTCGATAAATCATTATAAGATGTACATTTAAGTTTTTGCAATGTGGGGAAAAGAAGGAAAAAAAAAAAACACTGAATTGCATATTATGTTGGACTATTTTTTTTTTCCGATGAATTTATGTTGGACTAGTTAAGCACCAAGTGTCACCACTCCCTAATAATTTTTCATATTTTTACTATTTTTCTATATCTCTTTTTCATCATGGAAAAAATATATTTAGATCCAAAATGCTATTAATACATAATGAGAGATAAAAAAAATATAAATAAAATAGTTTGTATTATATGATAAAAAGATTATTAAAAAAAGATAAATGTATCATTATTTTCTTTTACATAAGTGTATCGTTACCTAAACATAAGTTAATTGGTATAATATCAAGTCAATGCATCAAATAACTAATAATAATAAGATAATTTATCTATCATATGTTATTTCATCTTAATCACCTAATAATGGGCATTAGATTTAGCTTAAGACATGTTTGTTTAAGAATCCTTTCTATATAAATTTTTATTTTAAGCTTTGCAACTAATAGGATAAAATTTGTTTTAATGTAACAAAATTTTATAATAAAGGAATACTTTTGATAAGAAGTTTTTTAAAAAAATACAATTATTTTTAAGCAAAATATATACTTAAAAAATATTCTTTGGAGTTGTCAATTTAAACCAATTCATCATTGACCAAAACATTTTCGTGTCATCAGATTGGACCAATTTGACATTAGGTTGAAGATTTTCTAACCTAATCCAACACCTAACTGGTTGTGGGCCAAATGTGGTGATCCATGAATCAATCAATTTTTAAAATAAATAAATTAAAAATAATTAAAATAAATTAATTTGTGTATAATAAGCTAATAAAACTTTGTAACGACTATAAACTAAAATAAGAAAATATATGTTTTTATTTATACTATAAAATATTAAAATATAATGCATAATAATAGAAATAAAATAAAGTATATTAATTGTAACAATAAAAATTAAAAATAAAACTCAATACACATAAAATATTGGCTTTAAAATAGATATTAACAATATATAATATTAAATTTATCATTTATTGTCTTAATAATTATAAAATAATTTTGGTTCACGAGCTAGTAAAATTTTGGGTTAGATTGGAGTAGATTAAAATGATTTTTAGCCTAATTTTTTTAAATCTAATTTATCCTATTTATTGAATTAACCGATTCAAGTTCATTTTCACACCTTTATTTGACAATATATATCATACATGAGTAGATTTATATAAATGGAAGGATAGATAGAATATTAGAATTAAAATAATTATCATGATTATGATAATACTTTAAAAAATTATTATTCAACAAGAGTACTTTTTTTAATTTATTTTTTTCCATAAGGACGGGATTTCAACAATGAATGCACTTAACAAGTAAAATATACATGATGATAAGCAAGTTATAGGTGACAAAAAAAAATGCCGAATGCGATTGCAATCATTAATTAAGCTATAACTCTACCTACATTCGATGATTTATATGTTTATATAGGTTTTTGAATCTGCTTACTAGACATTTGAGTCTTCTGTTTACCCTGGATTATGGCCCTTGGGATTTTGTTTTTTTTAAAATGTCTTTCAAATTTTAGATTCTTTGAAGGCCTTCACGGTAATTATGTTATAAATTATCGATAATTTGTATGATAATTAATTCGATTACTATGTAGTAACTTGTATCGCATTTATTCTTATTAATACTAAAAATAAAAAAGTACTCCCCCATCTCACAAGTCATGCATGTTTCGACACATAAGTTAAAAATGTAACTTAACTTGTTTTGTAATTAAATGAATTTCAAACCAAAAACTTAAGTACAAGAGATTTATGTACTCAATTTAAAGTTAAATTGTCATTCAAATTTAATTTTTGATAAAATTATCATTAATCAGATTTTATTTATCGATTGATTTAAAATGTCGAAGCCTTAGGCCCCGATGTGGAAAAAAAAATTAAATGAATTTCAATTAAAAAAAAAGTTGAATATTTGATTTTATTCAATGATAATTATCCTTTGGCTAATGATATATATACCTCCTTTTTTTTATAAGTACACTTCCTTTATTTTTTTTTAAAAAAATTTAAAATATTTTTAATTTTACATTTTTTACTCTCAATTTACTATTTTTTTCTTTTTATACACCTCATTCTTTCTCTTTTTCGATTTTCGGTTTTTACATGCATTTTTTCTTTCAGTATTTCCTTTCCTTTCATTCTTCCAAAAACCTTAACATTAAGTTTAGTGTTATGAAAAATATATTTTCACTATTCTAGAATACTATGCGGATAGTGAAATCAACGAGAAAATTAAAAGAGAAAAGGAAAAAGAATAATGTAAAATTAAAATAGTTAAAATTACTTATCAAAATAGGTGGGGTGAAGAAAATTTAAGGGGTGCATATGAAATAAGGGAAAGAGGTATATAAAAAAAAGTGTTAAATTAAATGTAAAATTAAAAAAAAAAAAAATTAAAAATATTTTAAAATTTTAATTTTTTTTATTTTTAAAAAGAGGTGTACTTATAAGAAAAGGAGGTGTATATATATGATGCTTATCCTTTTAGGTTAGGCCCAAATGTGAGAATGATGGGCCAGCCCCGTAACCCGTTTTCAAGTGTTGTATTTGGCATCCTCCATTGGAGCTGAATGTAAGAGACGAACATGAACTGAGAGAAGCAAATAGCAGCGCGCAAAACCAAAGGTCGTCTCGTCTTCATTCCTTTTCTTCCGGTAATTTGTCTTTACCTTCTTTTCTCTCTGTTCCAAATTTCAATATTCTTCATCACACTATTCCAGCTTCTAAAATTCAACAGTTACCTGTGGCTTCTTTTTTCGGTTTTCATATCATTATTTTCCACTATTGTGTTTATTATTCATGAGTTTAAAGGTTTTTTCACATCCTATAGGTAGCAAAAAAAACAGTGATATAAAATATTTGGTTGGATGAAGAAATAAGCAATTGGAAGTTGAGAGTTATTGCATGAATTTATTTCAGGTTTTGGAGAGTTGAAAACGTTTTATTGATAGTTTAGCCAACACAATGAGCACTCAACCTCTTCATGATGATGAAGACGATAACGGTGAAGTTTTCCTTGATGCGTCTGACATCGTCCATGAAGTTGCCATGGATAATGAAGATCTTCCTGAAGCTGATGATGATTCTGAACTCGGTATGAACTTGCTGTAAATGCTTCTAAACAGTTATTTCAATGTGTTTCTATATGACCTGTCTTGTGTATGATTTCTCTATTATCCTTTCATTAATGCTAGAACTTAGAATTGAGAGGAATTGTTTTTCAGAGTGTTAATATATTTGGTAGTGATGTTATTTTAAATCATTTCAGAGGATGAGGATGATGGTGATTTTGTGCACAAATTCACTGCCCATACCGGTAAGATTTCTACCTTTTTGTCTACGGTTCTGCTTAGCCATCCTGATGTTGCCGAGCCTTTTTCTGTTCCTTTTTTCAAATTTTAAAGTCATATATCACGTGTATGAAAGGTTTTACCAGGGAATTTATGATATTTTCATGAATTCTTGTATAGGGGAATTGTACTCAGTTGCCTGCAGCCCAACAGATGTGGCTCTGGTGGCTACTGGGGGCGGTGATGACAAAGGATTTCTCTGGAAGATTGGTCAAGGGGATTGGGCTTTTGAGCTTCAAGGTGCTTACCTGACACTAGAGTTACCGATGGATGGATATTTTTCCATTTAGGATAAGTGTCACATAATAATTGGTATAGTCAATATCACATTATTGGCAATTCATTGAATGTCCAAATGAGTTTGTTATTAATTTTGTGCAGGTCATGAAGACTCTGTATCCAGTTTAGCTTTTAGCTATGATGGACAGCGTTTAGCATCAGGAAGCTTAGATGGAACTATTAAAGTATGGGATGTATCTAGAAATTTTGAAGGTATAAATCTGGAAGGTCCTGGAGGGAGCATTGAGGTGAGATTGTTAAAGAAGACATGGTGTTATTTTTGTAGTTATTACTTATTACTGAAAGAAAATATCAACATGGACTGGAAACAAAAACCGAACCAAACCAAACTCAACCTTAGTTTTCTTCCTTTTTCTGTTGTAAATAGTTGCTGAATTTGATGCCATGAAATCTTTCAGTGGCTCAGGTGGCATCCAAGAGGACACCTACTCTTAGCTGGTTCTGACGATTTCAGTATTTGGATGTGGAATACTGATACGGCTGCCTTTCTTAATACATTTATTGGTCATGGCAATAGTGTAACGTGTGGTGATTTTACTCCCGATGGTAGTAATTTCTCTTCATCTTGGTGCATCTTTTGTTAAATGTTGTTATTTCTGGTATATATTTTTACACTCTTCAATTTCTTTTTACTTGGTGCCTAAGGGAAATTAATATGTACTGGTTCTGACGATGCAACCTTGAGAGTATGGAATCCTAGAAGTGGAGAAAGCATTCATGTTGTGCAGGGTATGTGAATTGCTTGTCAAGTGTGTGCTTATTGTGTTTGTTTTCTATTACTCAGTAATGCATTTTGTTAATTATTCATGCCTCCAATCTAAATGTGCTGTGGTCTTACTATTCTCCATAGTAATTTGCAAAACATATTCTGGAATTTTCTGATATTAAAAGGGATGGGATGTAGTTTGAGCAATTTTAAAATCAATTTGAAGCATTTTCTCGGGTATCTTTTATCTCTTTTCTCATTTCAAGTAGGGACAACATTCATGAGGTGAAACTTGATGTATATCATGTCATATGATAGTTTCACAAAAAATTGATGTCGAATAATCCTACTTCCATCTGCAGATTTTTTTTTCTTTTTTTTTTGTCTTCTTTTTGCTTTTGACAACGTGCTTGAGTTTGCTTTCTAGGTCATCCATATCATACTGAGGGATTAACATGCTTGACAATAAATTCAACTTCAACTCTTGCTCTTTCTGGTTCTAAGGATGGATCTGTCCATATTGTGAATATCACCACAGGAAATGTATGTGTTTTCATTGCATTTGATATTCACTGCACTGTTTTCTTTAGTCTATTTGTCTTGTGTTGCGTCTTTGCCTTTGGGTACTTGTTATTTTGAGAAAACTTTCGCTGTCTTCACTCGTGTAATGTTTCTAAAATTTGGGTCATATGACCTTTTATTCTATGTCGTACTTAAATGTTAGAGACAATAGTTGCTTTAAAGAAATTTGAGTGTAAAATATCTAATCCATTGATTGATGCTAAATATCTTAGCATTTACTCAAAGAATAATAACCTCGAACGTCAGTTGCAATAATTTGAGTGAAAAACAATTTTTGTTGGATTACTGTTGTCTCGTGATTTCCCCTTTCCCGTGAAGGGCTAATGAGAACAAGCATGTGAACATGTATGGGAATCACAAATTGAAGAACGTTCAGCAAGACTGGTTTCAGACTATGTTGTCAGTTTGTCATAATTTAATTTTCACAATTGTAAGACTAGTCTGAGTGATGCTTGATTTGACTGTAATTAGAAATTCAACTTGGCAGTTTTGTAACCTAGCTAGATGATGAGTTTGAGACGGTCTTCAACTTAATTCCACTACCTTTTTTTCTGTTTTATGAAAGCATTTTTTTTCTAAAAAAATTACGCCCTTCTATAATATAGCCTGTCTTATACTGTTGTAAGTGAGACTGCATATCCTAATTATTCCGTTGTCTCTGCATGCTACAGATTTTATTAGCTTTCTGCTTTGTCTCTAAGAAACGTTGAGTTTCATGTTTGACAGGTTGTTGATAATAATGCTCTTGCTTCTCATTCAGATTCCATAGAGTGTGTTGGATTCGCACCAAGGTTTGTATTCATGTGCACGGTGGAAATTTTATTGGACACGGGTTGTTGAAGACAGGGGGGGGGGGGTTGTGGTCATAAGTCCACCAATATAATGTTACAGCCAAAATTATAGTCTTATTGGTTATAGACATAATAAAATAAGGCTTTTCTTTTTATAAAGAGGTACAAAATTGGCTTAATTGCGTTTTTTAATCTCTCGAGTATTAAAATTATGCAATTTTGGTTTCTAAGATTCAAATTGAGCAAGTTTTGTCTCTTAAGTATTGTACTCGTGCGATTTTGGTTCCTCAGATTTTAATTAAGTAATTTTAGCCCATTAAGATTCACAATTATACTATTTTTGACCTATTTAATTACATATATTATCATTTTCATTTATGCATTAAATGATATATATTTTTTATTACTGAAATTACTAATATATGTAACTTAAATAGGTAAAAAATTGTATAGTTGCAATACTTAAGAGATTAAAATCACACAATTACAGTACTATAGAGACAAAAATTACATAATTATGATACTTAAGAGACTAAAATCGCTCAATTTAAATTTGAGAAACTAAAATCGCACAACTATTATACTCGAGGGACCAAAAACGCATTTAAGCCAATAAAATTCAAGTCGCTCAATTTAAATTTGAGAAACTAAAATCGCACAACTATTATACTCGAGGGACCAAAAACGCATTTAAGCCAATAAAATTCAAGTGCCGTGACTCAAGAATCATGAAATGTTATTATGTTAGACTCACCTAACCTTCAGTGACTGGCTTATTGTATAAATTCTGTTTGTATAAATAATTCTACTTATTTCTAAGGAATAATTGACAGCAAAATGACCCCAACCTTGCTTAAATATGGATAGCTTATACAAGGGGAACTATGAATAGTTTGTTCTTTTAAATTTGATGCGAGCCATGAATAATTTTTTCCCTTAAAATTTATGATAGTGGTTCCTGGGCGGCAGTTGGAGGCATGGATAAAAATCTGATCATCTGGGATATAGAGCATTTATTACCCCGAGGCACTTGTGAACACGAGGTTTGTTGGAATCTTGTTCTGTCCAAAGTGTCATGTTTGTTTTGTGCGTTTAGAGACAAAATGAGTTCTGTTTGCAATTATACATTGGCATGAAATTTTCAATTTTTGTTCTCGTATATGATGATATAAAGGAATTTTGCCTTGTGGGCAGGATGGAGTGACATGTTTGGCATGGCTTGGTGCATCATATGTGGCTACTGGTTGTGTGGATGGTAAAGTGAGAGTGTGGGATAGTCGGTCTGGTGAATGTGTAAAAACATTCAAGGGGCACTCTGATTGCATTCAGTCTCTTTCTGTGTCTGCTAATCGGGATTACCTTGTCTCGGCCTCAATTGATGGAACAGCTTGTGCTTTTGAGGTTGAAAATTTTCGGTAAGCAATCCCTGTTGCGTAGGATGAGGTTTTCAATCATCTAAGTGAAGCCCTCTGTGTTTATGTCCTTGGAGGGCGGGGTGTTACTCTACAGATCTCAGATTGTTATTTTTATGCTGAAAGTTAAAAACTGTAGTAGCATATGCTTTTCCTGGACCGAGACATTATAGATCGAAAGGTAGAATTTGTTTTAGCTTATTTTTCACCATTAATATTATTGGTTTTGATGTTCATACTGACTTAAAATGTGTACATGAAGGTGGTATTTATTCGTTGTGGACTTTTTTTTATGGATCATTAAAAGTTAACATGGTTACCAGGTACAAAAAACAATCCACTAAAAAGCTGCTTAGGCATTTTGTCAAATCATTTTGTTTTCCAAAAGTAACTAATTTGTGCAGCGAGTTCACAAATTAAAAAGGATCAAGTTAAGAAAATAATAAAACTACAAGATACACAAAAGCAAACTTCACAACATGCATTAAGCTTTCAAATTATGGAATTAGTGGTCTTAAATCGACTAAAGCCCAGTGAATATTGTTAGATGCCCATTTATAGCAGCCCATTGACATTGATCTGATTGTGGAAACTGGATATCTGATTTTCATTTTCTTTTTTTTTTCTCCTTTTATTTTCTTGAAGATTGGATATTTTTTATTGTGTTTTTTTAGCTTAGTTTTTCAAAACTATTTTATAAAATAAAAATTTGAAGTTTTTAAGGAAAAAGAAAGAAAAAAAATGTTTAATGGCATTATTTTAAACAGTTTTTAAATGAAGGAGACACAGCCAAAGTCTTCTTCCTCACTATTTCTCTGTCATCAAGGAAAGAATCTTTTTTCTCACTATTCTCCACATTTTCCTGCCGAATAAATTATCATTGGAGATACCTTTTGCCAGCAAGAAAATTTTTACTAGTTATTCCTATTTTTCCATGTGTCATGAGAAAAAGCCGAAAACTCCACCAATCACCATGGAAATATGATGCTACAATGAATAAATAAACTTGGTGCAATATAACCTTGCCTCAGTTTTAAAAACTGGCTTTGTAGCTATAATATAACTGCTGGGAATAATCTTAGTATTGATATTCTGGTTCTGAGGCTTTATTCTTTCTGCACTTGAAGTCTTTTGACCACCGAAGAATCGAAGACGAGGACCACTGTTTAAAGTTATCATTTAGAATGTTTGCTAATCGGTATAGATTATAATATTTTCGTAAGATTGTTTATAATTCTCTTTTATTTTGTTTGAAGCTAGTGATCAAAATCAGATTATAATATTATGTTATTTCTATTACAAACATATTTGCTCAAATAAAAGAATTGAAGATTGTGATTAATGGATAACATATTAACTTTTAATTAACTTCATTTTTTAATTTTTTTCAGGTGATTGATTATTTGAAATATAAAACCATTTACTATAAATATTTTAAATTCATTTTTCGTAATTTTACTATAAAAATAATTATTTCACACAATTCAAACAAAATAGATTGTCTTAAAATTATTTTCCATCTAACACTTTCAAATATAAAATTTATTTCATACAATTGGTTGTAACACTGGTAATTATATCTACCGTTAATTATTTAAACAATCTATTTTTCACAACTAACATAAATACATACTAAGAATGAAAAATAGATGAGATGGTTTACGAGTTTTTTACAAAAATGTTGTCCTAAAAGCTTATTTTTTAAGCTCTAAAAGGTTGTGTTAAATAATACCAGAGTTAACTAATGCTCCAACCTACATTGAGTACATTCTTCTTTGACTATTTCATTAGAGTGTTATTATTCTTCCTTTTTATTTTCTGTTTCACTGTCAAGTAAGAAATAACATGCATATTAATTGAACCTAATAGTGTGTAGATTGTGATGAACGGATTGATAGTGACAAGGCAAAGAACAATGAGCCGTTGATAGAGGAAATGAGATATCCCGAATGGCGGGCAATGTGCCTTGAAAATGGCAATTTGTGCCTTTAAATTATTACAAGTTGCACATATTATGCCCAATCCAATCCAATAAAACAACAAATACCAACTTGCAACTTTCAAGTTTCCTACTTGCACAAGATAACTTTGTTGACGTTTAACTAAACCACATTTATGTTTGGAACATTTTGTCAAATACCAAATGATGCTTCATGCTTTTAGTAAAATTTCAATTATCTACTCATTCGTCAGGAGCAGAAAGACTGCAATTTCCAGGAGAATCTTCTTCTTCTTTTTTTTATCAAGAAAGGGTCATCTTTCTTTTATTTATTTTTGTCTATTTTTGCTGAAATTGCACAATATGGAGTTGTTCAATAATCAATTAGTTTTTCATCATTAAGACAAAGCAACAAATAATTATTTTTGTTTTTTATTTTGAGGGACTAAACTGATTCTTGAATATTATTCACGTGCATTAAAAATCCATCTGAATAAGCTTTTCTATAAATACTTATAAAAGGAAGAAAATAATTTAATAAATTCTTTCATTGTTAAAATTAATTTATGCATAAGTTAAAAGAGTTTCAAGAAAAGTTAATATAAGAGAGCTTCTACAAATTATTATGTATAAACTAATTTATGAGAACATTTTTTTCATAAAAATATTCATAGAGAAATTTATCTATTAAAAAAACACTAAATAGCGAATGACACAAAAATATTTTCATAACCGCTTGAAATAATGTTTTTCGGAACTAAATATTAGATAACAGATATTAGGCCACTGGTAAAATTCGTTTGGTATGAATGTTTTTACGTTATCCGCGTACTTTATACGTCTAAAACTTTGAAAAATTATTCTAATAATTATATTACATTTTTTCTGGGTTTGTGATTAATCTATACTTACATGTGTCACACGTATGATAATTTTTGCCATGATTGCCTCATAGGCTAAGTCCACCCAGACAGTATTTTTGGTTGTTAACTAAGTCACACATGGTAATTATTATTATTATGACATGCACATATATATTCACTATTAAGATCTTTAAAGAAAAAAAAGTTATTACTATTTTTTCTTTTTCTTTTTATTCAGTAACTGGCCACTTAAAGCTTTAATTTCTAAGTCATTTAACTCGCACTCCAATTATGCTGTTTTGTTGCATCATTTTATTTATGTGGTTTTGGCCCTTTTCACGTTAGTATTGACAAATGAACAATTTTATTTTCCGAAACTGTCTTATTTTCCTCATGGAATCTTATATCTACTTAACTTTCAACTAATACTTTAGTAATAATGCATATGAGTAAAATTATGAATAATTGACACCTGTTTTAATCTTTATTTAGAAGTGTGATGATGATGTAAGATATTTAATCGTCCTGTCACACCTCCAAAGCAGCAAGAATAATAATAATAATAATGAAATGAATGTAACCATATAAATTTAATTACATTTATTTTGGTCTATTAATTAGGTTAAGATGAAATTGTAATTGTAGCTATCAAGAAAAAAGAAGGGGGCAAAAGTGGGACTGAAGCATTGCCTGAGACTCTGAAATTGGAGCATAACAAATGATATATATTTACTACCAACCCAAAGTATTGTGCACCAAATAGAAAGTTAGCTTTGGGCCGTTGTGTATAACAAGTGTATCATGTATACCCAAATCTATATGCTATTGCTACCCCAACAAAAGTCCAATAAATATATACATACTTTATTTGGCACTTCAAGTTGTGTTGAAAATTAAAAGATGTTACACCAAAAAGAGATAATTAAAAGTTGTGTATTAACATCATAGGGGCGTGTGTTTATCTTTTTATTTAGCTTAAAATATTTATCAATTTTACTCGTTAACTAATTTTTATCAGACCTTTTTCATTAATATTTTATTTTAAAAATAAAATAAAAAAGCTGTGGAAGTTTTCAAACAATAAAAAAGAAATGTGTGTGGTGGGCATGGATAAAGAAAAGGAAGAAAAAATAAAGAAAGATATGTTTTGGGGGAAAAATACATTGAACATAGCAATGCAGAAGATAGGGAGAAAGCAACAAGGTTTGTTTTAGATCTTAGCAGAATGTTGCGACACCAATGACGCTTTCAAGAGACTATTGTCACCAAATAATTGAATATCGGTTTTCTAAATTTCTGGAATTTCTAGCTACCTAACCAAATTACTTCCAATCATCCAATGCTGCACCCACAATCAATTCCAACTTTAAATATACAATAAGTAAACATTCTTAACAAAAACATGAGTCTCACATTCACTAAAAATAAATAAACAAATTTTATATAAGTGTATAAATTACTTTCTTTAAATTTATATTTATATATAAGCAAATAGAAATCATTTCAAACAGATTAAATGTTCTCATTTATTGTTATAGGACTATTTTTGAATTAAAAACATTAAATAAAATTGATTTCAATACAATTTATTTATATAATTTAAGCATTTTTTTCCGCTTATAAATGGGTCTAGGAGAATAATTTGACAAGATTAAGTTAAACTCTGAGAAATATCTCACAACTACAAAATACAAACATATATAATTAAAAATAATCAGAACATAAAGTGTGTGTTAGATAACTACTTTTTTATAATAACTATGTTATTAATGAGAAATATCTATCAATTTTGTTAATAATTTAGTACATATATTTGAATTATAATTTTAAAAAATTAAGTTGAGTTTAACTTAACTTTTTAAACTAACATAAAATAAAGAAGAAGAAAAAAAAAACATGACCTTTTTGCTTTTGATTCAATAGAGTTTTTTTTCTTTTCAAATTCGCATTCAACAAAATGAAAAATAAATTGAGACGCACATAGTTATCGTGTTTAAAGATTAGTAAATTGTAATTACAAGATAAAGAGGCATAAACAAACATAACAATTAGTTTTAGAAAATTTAAGTGGCTAGTTTTAATAAAATCACTCTTTTAAGATCATAATTTTTCAAATCATGAGATTTGAACTTTGAAATAATATATACAAATTGATATATTATAATTTTCATTAATAAAAAAAATGTAAGTAGATATATTTAGAATTAATATAGCAACAGTTGTGGACGCAATCGGTGATAGAAATTATTAGGACATGCTCTCTCTTTGATTCCAACTATTATGGTTCCATTTGGCGTAGCCACCATATTATTAGTGCCGAAACCGCGTCCCACTAATATTCTCAATATTTCTCACTTCAATTTATTCATCCTATAAAAAATATATGCAATTTTTTATAATAAAAAAAAACATATATTCACTTAATATTATAGTAGGAATGAAATTCATATGCTTTATATTGATATATATACATGAAGCTTTTACGTATCATTATATTTTAATTGCATAGATATGACGAATTAATTAAAATGCAGAGCATCTATTCCAAACCCCAGATAATAATTGTTAAAATTCCATCAATGGTCGACCATCGAATCAAAAACAAAGAACCCTAATTCACAATTGTTTCTCCGCTGCCTGTATAAGACAATCTATATAAAAGGGACCTCGACCATTAAATCATAATGTATATCTGACTATACTATAATGTTTAATTTTATCATCACTAAACTTTTATACGGTCATGCGTGCACACTATTATATGATTATTGGATCTAGTGCGTTTATTAAGATCATTTGATGATTATTTTATCCATAAGTGTCCATGACTATTATATAATTCATGCGATTTAAACAATAATTTATCATATATAATCTAATGGTTTGAAGAAATCTCTAGATATAAAAAAAGAGAATAAAGACAAGATAACTGTACTGTTAATAATTTTTTTTTATAAATTTTCTCATTAGCTTCTTTTTTATTTATTTTAATGTAATTGGAGGACGTGGATGCATAATGCTAACTATAAACTCCGGCAATCTTCTGATTAAGCACATGCAAATGATTCGAAACCTCTAGCCACTAGCCAAAAAGTTACTGTTAGTGTAAAAATATTTGTAACCAAAAAAGTGTAAAATATATTTTACCTTGCACGGTCATTTAGGTGTTTTTTTAAAACATAATAATAAACTTATGGCACAAAATAATTTGTTATCGGATAAAAATAATAATATAAAAAAACCTTTTCAACATGGGTGCATCTATTAACAAAGGTAAAATAGTAAAAGAATACAGTATCGTATATTAATTATTAACGGTAGAAATCAAATGTCCAACTGTCAACAAACAAAGTTTTAAAAAATTAAAAGTCATATAATCGATTATATTTGGCAGAGTGTTAAGGGGTAAGAATGCAATCCTAAAGTGTTAAGGGGCAAGAATATATTGAAGATTCTATGGCATATGAAAAAGCACCAGAGAGGATGTGAATCCAAAGACATCATAACATGTTTCAAGGTTTTGAAAATTTGTCTCCTCTCCTTCATGTGTAAAGAAATCATAAATTGCTTCAAGGTGTAGAAAATTGACTTTCAACATACAATTCTTATAATTTTTCCTTTTTTTAAATACAATTGTTGATTGATGATCATCAATTATGTTTTCTTCTTTGTGCAAAACAAAATCAATTATATAGTGACATATAAGGATGGATTTAGAACTCTGTCAGGAAGGGGCACAATAAATAAAAAAATTTAATGATAAATTTAAATAAATATTAAATTATAATTATTAAATTCTTCCCTAAATCATTTATCTAACTTGTGAATATTTTCTTAAAAATCACAAAACTTATCAACTATATAGGATAAGTATAGAGTTGATGAATCAGACTACTCTATCTATTTCAAGCTATTTTTGTATGAGATACTATAAATCTAGTCAAAAAATATTTATATTGAATTTAGTTTTCTAAATTCATATTTGAGTCCGACTCTTTTTGAATTACAGACTGTATAAAGTCGGACCATTTTTTTTATCTTTTTATATTTTTTTTCAAAAATTCAAAGTTGATAACTGCTATGAAAATTATTTTTATTACCATGTTTTTATTTTATTGTGAAATAATGATTGCATATTATAAAACAATCTCATCTATTATTTTATAAAATCATGTAATCAATTATTTCATCTTGCAAAGAACTTCTTGTTTAAGTTTTGAGAATCAATATATAAAAGTAGATTATACTATCATAGTGAATATTTAAATACTTAGTACATCATAAAGTATCTTTGTAAGGTCAACATATTTATGATAGCTTTTTTCTTTTCAATAATAAATTAAGATATAAAAATCATATGATGATGAAATCCTCAACTCTTGTAAATAAATATAAAGTTGAGATTTTTTTGGTATCAATATATGTAGTCTCAAATTCTTGAAATTCCTATAAATAAATTGATTTATGCATCTTTTATCTTTTAAGGAAGAGGGACGTGTGTTTGTTTGAATCATTTGTTATTTTTATAATTTTGTTATGAATGAAGGAATGGTAAATTGGGTTTAGGTTTAGGTGACAAATTTGGAGTGGGCGGAGAAATAGCAATTATGGGGGCAATTATTTGGTTCCATAGAATACACGAAAACATGGCGACCCAATCACATTCTTCCATCTCATAATCTAATATCATGATCGTCACAAACTCTTGGCAATAATTAAAGGATAAATTAATCCATATGCCACGTGGCAAGCCACCTGTGATCCCTATCATTGATGCAAGTCAGCATCTCATATACAGCTTCTAATCAAACAAAAACAAGTGGACCATTCATGTCTCCACGTCACTTCTTCACAACTCTCATTCCAAAAATATCCTCACCCGCTAATTATGTTTACCACAACATATCGCACTCAATATATATAATCAATATTTTACTATGTTTAATATTTATTATATATAATTAAATTTTTTAATAAATTATATATACAAATAAATATATATTATATTTGATTATATAAGTTATATTTCAAATTGTTATAAATAAATATTTTAAACATATAATTTATATTTTAGATTTATGATAAGTAAGTTATATTGTAATACGAGGTTATTTTTATTTATTAATAATTTATTTTTAAAAAATTAAAATTTAATTTATAAATAAATATGAAAAATAAAAATTATTACATAAGAAGTTTATTTTTTTTTTAAATTATCTCTTTTTTTTTTAAATAATCTCACGCAATAAATACATTCGTGTTCAATATATATCAGTTGATAAAAATTTATAATAAATAAATTTTCTTAATATATAAATTTTCTTATAATCAAATTTATAATCAATCAATGTTTTAACATCTAAATTATATTTTTTATTTTTAATAAATATTTTATATTGTAATGTAAAAAATTAATTATAAATACATTTAACAATTGTGGAAGAAAACTCTCTAAAAAATTTATTGTCAAAGAAAACCTCCTAAAGCATTAAAATTCAAAATTTTAACCAACAAATTCAATCTAACTAAGTGTAAAAAGAAAAGATAAATGCGGTCAATCAAAATATAATAAAAATAATATTTTTACTTAAGTGAGCATATTAACATCTTGTATATAAAATACATTATATTTTTAATAAATTATAGTATAAAATTGTTAGTTTTAATATTTTAAAATAAATTATTTTGAAGTTAACGTGGGAATTGAATTTTAATTCAATTCAAACAATATCCAAATTCAAACGAGTTACTTTCATTGACAATGAATATGTACTTAAATTTAGATAATTAGTTTAATATTTATTGCGATGACACATTAATGGGTGGTTGGGCTCTTCAAAACTTATTGGTGGCCAAAGGTTTTTAAGAGACGTGATTCAAGGTTAAAATTCAAAATACAAATTACATTGCTTATTATTTGAACTCATCTGAAAAATAGATTATTTTTAAGCTAATGTAAATAAGTTACCTTAAATCGTAAAATATCATTATATCGCTTTCTATTTCTATATCGAATATTACACAATCAATGTTGAAAACAATGTAAAATAATATTTTTTGTACTAGAATGAGTTAAGTTCAATTTTTATCGTTATTGTTATGATATTTTTTTATTTGATACAAAGATATGTACATTATTAACTCATTCTCGTGCTTTATTATTGTAATGTTACCATACTAAGTAGTTAGTACTTTTTTTAGTTTGGTACTCCTAAGTAGTAAGTACCCATGTTTGAACAGTTTCTGTACTTTAATTAACAAAAAATTATTTTAATAAAAAATAGTAAAAATTATTAATTAAAATATTATAATTAATATGATTAAAATACTATATATAAAAAATTCGAAAACATTATAAATGTAATTATAAAACACTGGTAGAAAAAAGAGACACATCGTATTATATATTTATTTTTAAATTTGGTTTTAAGAAAACATAATTATTAAAGTGCGTTGCAAGAATTTAAGAGTAAAAGTGCACATTGAACCCAAAAGGGTAGTTACTATAATCTTTCGCTATAACATATTTACAAATGTTTTAAGTTTGATGTTGTGATGGTGCACCTTAAATGTTGCGGTCCTCAAATCGTATTATGTAGTTCAATTACAGCTATGTAAATATTGATTCATCTATAATAATATATCTATTTTTTAAAAGAAAATTATATTTTTATATTCTATTTTAACTTTCCTTTACCAATATATTTTAAAGAGAAAATAGAGGAAAAAATGCATTTCTTTTGTTATGGACATGGTTCATATAGTATCTTAGAACTAATAATTAAAAGTTAATATATACTTGTAAAACATGATTTTTGTTGGTAATAAGATATTGTTTTAATATAGATAATAATCGAAAAGATAAACTTTACTACCATTAAGTAGGAAAAAATGCATACACAATCAAATAATCACCTTTTTTTTAAGTAAAAATTATTGATTTTTTTTATACAAAAAATTACTTTTTTTTCTCTGCTAGTGTAATTATAAGAGTAAACACTAAATTTGGTTTTCAAAAGATAGTAGAGGTGGCTGATAGGTCTCTAAAATATTTTTTGTGATATGTGGATTCCTAAATTTTAACTCTATCATGCAAGTTAGTCTTTTTATTATACTCAATTAATAACTCTATTAATTTCGTAATCAATCAACAATTAATCCACGTTGACAGATATTATCTCTCCCAATTGGTTGTTCTCTCTTAATCACAAACCATAACGCAAGGTTTTGATATTTTTCGATCAATAATGAATACTTTGTCATGTTTAAATATTTTGGTTATGGGGTGCTTTTATTAAAATGGATGGTTGTTGTTAGGTTTCATAAGATTCTTTATAGTTGAATTTTTCTATCTCAGTCATCCTTGATTTTTTTGTTTGTTGTAGTTAAATTTTTTGTCTCAACCTTCTTTAATTTATTCGTTTGTTTGGCTACATATTTAAGATTGTAAATCCTAAATTATTAAATTTGGAGTTTATCAAAATGATTATTAATTTTGGAAGATCTTAAGTAAGCAACCAAATATGAGTGTCTCTGTTATGTTTAATGAATCACAAAATTTTTCATTCTAGGTTTAGTTAGAAAGTTCATCAGATGAAGATGATGTTCAACAAAATGTGGTGCAACCTACATTAGTTAAGGGAGAAGGGACCATAATCAAACACAAAGGACCCATCCTACTAGTCTACAAACAACTATATTTGTAAATGATGTTGTTGACCAACACTAGGGCAATTACATTATGCATAAAAGTTTTAATATATTTTAAATATATAATTATTTTTAAAAATTATAATTATATTTAACTAAATTTGTGCAAACACACTAAAAACTTAACACTCTGGTGCACACTATGTAAGCAGGGGTGGACCTTAAACACGACAGGGGGCAAAGAAATTGTAGTTACTTGAATGATCTTGCATCGATAAAACACAATTCAAATGTTAGACTATTAAGAGGAAATAAAAAAAATGATGCATCAATAACATAATTATCATATCCTTGGAAAAGGACAAGTGAAAAAAAAAAAAAAAACTCCCTAGATTTCTAGTTGTTTGTGAAACTCTCAATAAAATATTGTTTCCATAGTAAGAAGGGCTCATTATCACTAACTTCTTCCTCACTTTTATCATAGGAGTTTTGTGATTCATTGAACATAACAAAAATACTCATATTTGATCGACATATCCTTATTTAAAATCTTTCAAAATAATTACAAAAAATCCTAGTTTAATGATTTAAGGTTTACGACTTTATGGTCTTAAACTTGTAGCCAGAATAGAAGAAGAAACTAAGGATGAATGAGATAGAAAAATCTTACTACATAAAATTCAACAACAACCTTTCATTTAATTAGAGCACTCATTGCCATAATACTTAAGCATGATGAAGTGTAAGTTCCCGATTGAAAAATACTAAAATTGTGTATTATGATTCATATTAGTGATTAAAAGATAAAACAAATAACTTTAATATAATAGGTATCAACGTGGTAATTAACTACTATTTTGTCATGAGTTTAACAAACTTAATAATTAAATATAACGAAATGACTAAATTATATAACATAATTAAAATTTAGGGTCTCATGTCATAAAAAATATTTCAGGACCTACATATTACATCTATCATCTTTTAGCATCTTTCAAGAATCAAGTTGAGTATTTACTCATAATTATTATAAAGAAAACCAAGTTTTGGTGGAAGAAAAATAAGAAAAATTTATTAAGTTCCCATATATTTTTTAATTCATTATTATAATTACAATACTTGTGTCAAGTTTTATAAGGATTATTTTTATTCTCTTTGTTTATATATTTGAGTAACGTTTTAGTTTACAAGATAAGGAATGGGGATTTTGAATATCATAAATATTTTTAATTTGATTTGATTATTTTTAATAAAAATATAATGATAAATTAATACAAAATTAATGTTATAATTATTTTTAAAAATATTAAATAAATCTACCACTTTATCTTTATAAATAAAAAATTATTTATTTATCTCCCTTATAAAATTATACTCCCAAATAATAGTATATCATTTGATTTATTTATTTGCGCACGGAAGTAAAAAAAATGTGTATGATACGTTGACCTTTTTAACACAAGTGATGTGATAACTTTTACATTTATTAAAATAAAAAAAAAGGAGCTTACATAAGGTAATAAATAAATAAATTGGTAAAATGTCTTAAATTGGAGGCTTTTGTCCATTAAAAAAACTGGTATTTAAATAATATTTTTTGGTTCCTTGTATTTTGGTACCTCATCTGATTTTGAGTGAGTAACGCAAGGTTTTATGGTGGAATGAGATGAGGTGTTGGGATATAAAGTGTGAAAGCGAATTAAAATATTCAAAAAGTTGAAAAAGAAACAGACATCCAACCTCCTTAATGCAAAAGACAACGCCGTCTTTCCCAAATCAATTTCCCCTTTCAGACCATCTAACTCCTTTACTTCCAATTCAACCCCTCAACCTTAACATATTTCTTTTTTTATCTATACGTACCATTATAAAAAAAAATTATCTATTTATTAACCCAATTTTTTATTTTTATTTTTTATATAAACTATTTTATCTTTCTTATTTTAAATAAAAATCTAAATTACTCCTTTTATGTCTTTCTGGTCTCCAATCATTCATTTTGTTAAGTAACAATTTTTTAAATTATTATTTAAATAAATAAAGACACAAAATATTTTGAAAAATTATTATAATTACAACATGTTACTAACATTTATCTTTATATAAAATTTGGGCATATAAACTAACAACTTGTTAATTTAAGTAGTATTGAATTCAATCTCTTTAAAGGGTTTGATATTCGAATTTTATATACGAAAAGGATGGTGATCAATAAATAATTTTTTTTAGGATAACATATAAATTTTCTTTGCCTTGTTATGTTGCACTAACAAGAAAAAGGCATTATGTACTTAAAAAAAAATTAGTATTTTTAAAAAATGGATATAGTTATTATTTTTAAAGAGATAGTTATGTATATATATTAAATATAAATAGTGAGAAGAAAAATAAAATAAAAATATAAAATATAATTCTCAAAGTGAATTTTTTTTTTTTTGTTATAATGCAATAACAAACATTTTATTATTAGTTATTCCGTGGGTTAATGGTGACCTCTGGTTCACAAGGGAGAAACGCATGATGGTGGATCTAAGCAATGAGAGGGCATCAATCTAATGGCGGTGCAAAACTACGTATGTGGGGCACGATGGTCCTGCTACACATCCCATTTTTTACTATCACACTTTACAATTCTATTATCGTTGAAAAATGAGGTGCAGGGGAAAAGGAAGAAAATAATTCAGCCATACAATTTATATCCTATTTAGAAGCCCCATGCAAACTAAGTTTTTAAATAATATATGATGATGATATGATTAGATATTTAAAAAAAAAAAAAAAACTTATATCTTATGAACAATTCAAATTCGATTCTTATAAAGTTTATTTTAGTCATTTGTCTCCTATGTTTTTTTAGTGGTGATTTTTTTTTTACTCAATGACAATTTAGTTATTTTTGTCTAAATTATAGATATTTTAGCATGTTTTTATATATTATTTTAAACCGTTGATCCATTACTTGTGATGAGAGATATATTTAATCATTTTTCTGCATATATTTGTTTATGTTCTTCATTTTCTTATAATAATATAAACTTTTTGAATACTATTTTCTGGGTTGTTTATGATTCTCTCAAACATGTATTTTGATCGTAATATAATTGTTTGGTTTGTACTTTTAATGTATTGGAAATGTGGAAAATGGTAGATAGTAAACTTTAACATTCTACACCGATGCGTGTAGAATAGTATATTTTTATCATGAAGAGTAAATTATACTTAGTTTTCAACAATTTTTCTTAATATAATTTTTCTGTCATTATTTTTACAGATATTGTCTTTTAAAAATAATTTGGTTCTAAACACGGTTGAATACTAAATATGAGCTCTATTTTTTTTTACTATTATTTCATTAACATTAACTCTCTTTAATTGTTTGAATTACATTACGTTGACAATTCTTTATTATTTGAAAATATCATATTGTGTATATAAGGGATATTATAGGTTTATGTATAACTTCAAAAAAAGTTGAAAGAGTGTTTCTTTTTTGGTGAATGTTGAAAGTGTGTTAGTATAAGAGGTAATAAAAATATGGGATTATTATTTAATATTTGTTCTTAAACGGTGATATATATAATAAGACCTAGCTAGATGACATGGATGGGGGATAAATAATGTAAGAGGCAATAAAAATATTAAAAATACTTTTTAAAAAACTGAGGTTTCTGTCTTATATATAGTTTAACTGTGGATTAAATATTTTTTTGGTGACTAACTAATCATCAAATTGCAGACGACGAACGTGTACTTAATGTGTATGTAACATATATACATGCATGTTCTTAAACTAGTCAAAGGTCAATCAGTTCTCCAGTGATCGATATAGATTTATTTATTTTTGTTTAAGGTGCGTACAGTTTGAACTTTGAAATTCAAATTCAAATTCAAAATTTTGGACACTATTCGTTTTAGGTTTATTCTATTTTTTAATTCTGCTGCTTCCTGGGATATTGGTTATGAAATTATGATAAGCGTGATAATTCAAAATTTCAAAAGCTAAATTATTTAGATTTTTCTGTAGAAAGTAAGTGTGACTGTGTGAGAACTTTCATGTACTTATCAATGCTTGTGTAGTTTGTCATGTCAAATTTAATTCAGTACTGTAGAAAAACAACACATATTCCATTTACTTATTGTTTGTTTGAGCTTTGAGGAGATTTTAAGAAGAAAAAAAGTAAGTGAAAAAAATAATTACTTTTTAGCTGCTTGAAAAAAAAAAAAAAGTAGAGTCCATGCTTAAAAAAAATTAACGCTATGGGTGACGAGATTTTGGAGCAAAATTGTAAAACCATTGTGAAATGATATATTTATTCTTTTAATTAGTTTGAATTATTTAAATATTTTTTTGGATAATGAAATTATTGAAATGTGTTACTAGCGTGTCTTTTAAATACACATTTTTTTGTCTTTTACTTTTTCACACATCTCTTTAATCAACTAACTTAAAAATTCATTCATTTTCTATTTATTTTTGTTGTATTTTTTCCTCAAAATCTTTCATTACCTAAACAAAACATTAATATATTGAAAGGTGAAATTTTCCATTTAAAAGGGTGAAATGGATTTCTAAACTTACAATTCTCTTTACTCATTTTTCTTCTTCTTCTTCTTTTTATTAGTAAATGTGGATATAGGTGACATGATCCTTGTTTCTTGTAAACTTCGTTAGCAATTCCACCTTACTTTCTTGAACAATTTTTAATTGGGTCGATAATAAAGAAGATAGATCAAAACCATGGTTACATCACAATGGTTAAACTCCATTATACTGTATATATAAAAATTAGCTCACATCAATAGATAATATATTTTAGGTTTTCAATTTATATAAGCAATTAATTTTGACATCCTAAAATATTATTAATTTTGATTTCATTAGAAAAATATTCATTTTTACTTCCTATATTTAACATAAATATTTGGTTTTAGTTTTTAATAATAGAAGGTTAATTAAAATTAACTACATTACTTTTAACAAATTTAATAACTAGAATTAAACTATTTTTTATAATGACTTCAAGTAAAATTTATAATATTTCAAACAAGAACAATATACTTAATATTATAATTCTTCTAAGTTGATATTTTTGAATCTATCTAGAATATCGTTTTATTTTATCTATTAATTGTTTGAACAATGCGAATCTTGTTCAAGCACTGTTTTCTTAATTTATGACTGCATGCGTATTTTCATATCATGCATCTTTTTATAAATATTAACTTCAATTAATTTTTACTCATAAAAATGCCAGTTTTCACATGTTGTTATTATTATTATTATTATTAATATTTCCAAAGTAGATAATTAAAGCTTAAATATCTGTTAGTGCTACTATTATTGGTCCCACCTCAGCATGTAGCTACTTTTTTTGAATTTCAAACTTAATCCTGTTTTAGTGTTAGATCCACCTCAACAAATATGTATGATGTATCTTCATAATTTTATCGCTTTGCATCTATCCTTCCTTTGAAGTTTAATTTTCAAATCAAATTACCCTTAAGAAAAAAAAAGTCGGTTTGTTTAAAATTTAAAAAAAAAATGTTTCTATTTTTTTTAAAGCAATTATGTAAGAAGTAAGTAGGATTTACTTCTTATAGAAAATATAATTTTTTTAAGAAAAAATAAATAAACCAAATACATCAACAGAGTATAAAGTTTTTTTTATATTAAAAATCATTTTTTTTTCAAAAAGAAGATTAAACAAAATGTTTGATGTAAGATTAATATAGTATAAAAATTGTCGAAGATATATACAAAAGAATAATCAGTATAATTTTTTTAATAATTATTATATGGTTTAATAACTTTTAATTGAATGACATTTTCTTAAAATTTATCATTAAATTGAAAATTTATTTTAACTAAATTATATATATATATATATATATATAATTATATGACATCTCATTCATATAAATTGAAATTAGCATAATATATATTTTTAAAATAAATAAATACAACTAATTTGATAATTTTTTAATTATATTATCTAATGGTTAGGTGGACTTATTTGTGATTCTCATGGTTGTTGGGTTAGAGGGATTTATGGGAACATTAGCTACTTTAATATCCTTCATGTTGAATTAATTGTCATATTACAGGGACTGCACTTGGCTTGGGAATTGCACTATAAGGATATGGTATGTGTTTCCGATTCTTTGCATGCGCTTCAATTAATTAAGCAACCCACCATTTTATCTCATGCATTTGTTACCCTTATTGAATCCATTAAAGATTTTATGAAAGAAGTCCGGAAGGTAGAATTTATGCACACTTTAAGGGAAGAGAATAAGTATGCTGATATTCTCGTCAATAAATAACTCCTTGCAAATAGTCATTTGATTGTGCTCGAAAAACCTCCATCTATTTTAGTAGATGTTCTTCGTGATGATAGAGATCATGTATTTTTCTTGACACCATAGTTTTGTTTATTTTCTTTCTTATTCATAGTTTTGTTTATTTTCTTTCTTATTGTGTTGTCTCCTATTACCAAAAAATAAAATAAATTAATATAACGTTATACATAAAATATTGAACAACATAATTACTGTAATAGTTACATTAACATACAGAAGCAATTACATAAAAATTACATTATTTTCTGTTGTACTCCATTCCGATCGATTAGCTTATTTTGGTCAATGAATTTTTGACAGCTTTGATGGTCCGTACTTTAGTTATTATATATTTACATTATAGTTAGATTTATATACGTAATACAACTTTTTAATTATCATATTTTATATAGTATTATTGATTTTATTTGCATAATTATAAATTCATACATCGTGGACATGATTGTGCAAATTATTGAATAATTAATTTTTTTAAACCGATGCTGGTTTTTTTTTTTTGTATTTTAATTAAATTAGTATATTTCATGGATCATTTTATTTTATGATGTTCTATTATCTTTTTGTTTTAGGTCTGTAAAATTTCAATATATTACTTATCGCGAGTATAATTATGTAAAATATTATGAAAAATTTTCGATTTGATTTATCTTTTAAAATATATGTATATATACATTTAAATTTATCAAGTGCTGTTTTATTTGATCGTGATACCAGTTGTCATGAGAATAATTATATACAGTTTTTTACAAATTAAATATTTTAGACTATCTCTTGATAAATTACATTTTTGTGATTAAAATGCTGTATTATAAATTTAAATTGCATAAATGATATTGGTAAATTTTTGTAGGCTTTTTCATTCAATTATTCATTGTATACGCTAAAATTTAATAATCCAATTATTAAATTTAATTTTTTATTGAATAAATTAAATTTACATTGTTTTGTAAAATGTTAAAATTATTAAATAATTCATTAATAATTTTTTTATGCATATTCATTTAATATTTAATTTGATGTATGATTTAATGTATTGGTTGGGCTTCTCTTCATGTATGCTAAAGTGTTTAGATGATCTTTAATTTATTGGATATGTGTGATTTTGTGGGTGGAAAAAAAAGTGGAGGTATATAGTAATTATTTGGTTAGCTATGTGGTATGAAGTATTTGGTTACATAGAAATAGCTATCAAATATAAGTCCTACAAATGATTGATAGCGGGTTTGAACGAGGGACAGTTAGTATACATAAATTGGTTAAATGAATCATTGATATGTATTCAGTAATTGTCTTAACTTTGTATATAGGTTAGAGTATCCTTTGCACTCCCTTTTCTTAATATTATGTTTTTTGCTTATAAAAAAAATGTTAGTTATAAGATTGTAGTGTACAATTTATCTAAAATTTAATATGCATGATGAGCATTTGGATAACATATATAAAATAAAGTAATAGTTTGATTATTAAAATTTAATATATACAAAAAGTAACTTAACTAAATAATTCTATAAAAAAAATATTACATAGTGTTTAGTTAAAGAGAATGTGAAGGAGGATAATTTTTATAAATTTTTGTTGTTTGATTGTGTTTTTAGAAGGGAAGAAAAATGAAGAACAGTAAAGTTTTCATATAATTTTAGTTCTCCTCATTATTTAGAGAGGAGATGATGGTTTTAAAGTATTTTCAATATAATATTTAAAATGTTTTTATTTATATTTTAAAATTCAAAATTATAAGTTATAAGGATTTTTTTACTTATATTTTTAAATTCAAAATTATATGTTGATAATTAGTATAAATGTCTTTCATTTTATATTTATATTATGTTGTATTTTTTCTTATACTAACTTATCATTACATATTTTCTTGTAATTGGATTGGGATAATCATATTTACACAGAAGTAAGTAGATTAGGTTGAATGCTCTTGGAATGTTTAAAGCCACACTATTAACGTATAGCTTGGTGTTACAGTTAATAATAATTTTGGTAATTATTCTTTAATCGATAACTTTGATAGAGTTTTTATTTGATAGAACTTGATTATTTTATATATATATATATATATATATATATATTTATTTATTTTATTCCCTCAATTGTTTTACAATTATATATATTATAATGTATATATATAGGTTGTTTATATTGACATTTGGTATTTACTTGTTTTCGCTTAGTTAATTTTTTTTAAGGGTAATGACTATAACATGTGGATACATAGAGAATTATTACTTTCTCTCTCTCTTTTTTTTTCCTGCTGGTAAATGAATATGGTTTTATTATTGAGCATTGGCGAAAGGCTACACAATAGAAAGAAATAAATGAAGTACATGGTGAGAGGATCTTCCTTCATCAAATACATCTAGTCCTGATTGAAAGCTATCTTAGCTAAAAAATGTTGGATACAATTGCAAGTGCTTTTTGAGCACTACTCTTGAAAATTTATGGTATGTTTGAAATGATAAAATGAGAAAGACGAAAACTAAACTACTAAAAAGTGTATTGCAAGTATTTCCTCCCTCATTTTGGTTTCAATGGTTAAATGTTAATTCAAAACGAAAAAAAAAGGAAAATGGTACTATCATAAAAAAAAAACCACCTTACTCTTATTCTTGCATTTTTTTATTGAAGATATTTATGGCATTTTACATACTTGTTACTTTATCTTACAATATGATGAGTTTTAAAGTGAAATAAAAAGAGGGAAGAGGGATGGAGGGCGAATAATGAAATATGGAAAATGTTGAGGGCCGTAGTTGCAATATTAAGGCATTGAAAATACCTTTGACACGGGAGACGCGTACATAAGCACGTATTTTGGACAAAGATTGCACCCCAAAATCTAGCGTATGTAGGTGTGAGTATAAGGAACACGCGACCCTGCGAGTTGCGAGTAACAAATGAAATAAATAGTGTAATAAGTAGCATGTTACATTTTCTTGTACATAAGAATTTTTTAAAAATAAATAACAGATTTTTTGATATTTTTCGGAGGCAAGCAAGCAAATGAAGTGGGTCCCACAGAGGTAAAATTTTCTTCCTTGTGTTTTCTTATTCTTCTTCTTCTTCTTCTCTTCCTCACAGTTCTCTTGGTCATTTTTCTTCCCTTCAACAATTCTTCCATTCTTCATATCTCTCCTTTCTCTTGCTTACCCTCTTCTCTTTCCTCCTAAAAGATTGCGACTTTGCCTATGTGGCTCCGTTTCTTTGACTCCTTCACACCAAATTCTTTGCTTTTTTGTCAAAACAGTGCAACTTTGCGGGTTTAGGACCTCGGATTCATTCGGAGGTCACATCCTTCTATTTCTTCTTGGGTTTGCTTTGACGGTAAGATGTGCATTTCTTGCTTTTTATTTTATTTTATTTCTATTATTATTATTATTATTATTATTATTAAATTTCAAATTATGGCCTCTTATTTTAAGCCTTGTTGGGAGCTGAAAATGGCAGTTTTCTTGATGAATCTTGGTCTGATATGGAAGATTTGATTGTAGACACAAGATTGATTGAATGCTTTGTCTGATTTTCGTGGATCAGTCTTATGTGGGTTCCTTTTTGCTATTGAAGTTCTTTCTGTTTTGAGCTTTTATTCATTTATGCACTGTTTCAAAGCTGTGTCTAGTTGTTGGATGTGTTTTCCATTTTAAAGGTTCCAATTCAAGTTTTTGGGTTATGAATCCTGTATCATTCAAAATTCTGCGGTGCTTTTTTGTTTTTTTTTGTTGATGTGTTTTTGACATGAGAGAGAATGTGTATCTAAAATCATTTTTTTCCTTATGGTTTTGGTCAAATAAATCTGCGATTGCAGTCCTTGATTGAGTTTTATACTGTCTTGTGTTTTAATTTCCGTGGGGCTAATGAATATGTGTCTTCTTAGTTGTTTGTGCTTTGGTACTAATTCTTTTGATCTTGTATGGGTTGGCTTTTGATTGGAAATTAATATTGACAACATATCATCTTAATTGATGATTCTTTTGTGTACTGTTAGACTAGCAAGATTTTCTTTTTTCGTTCTCTCGATGGAAACCCGGCTATATTATCCTCAAGCTTTGTTTGATTCAACTTTTTGCAAAATTGTTCCGTATTTCCTGTGTTTATCACATCAATCCATACAAAAAGGCTGATTTCTTGCCTTAGGTGCACTTCTTAATGTTTTATCATTTTCATGTAGTCTATGAATTTCAACAAGTTTGTATTTTACCAAGAGGCCTTCTCTCTCTCTGAAAATGTCTTCCATAAAATGAAGTAATTACTAATTAGCATGGGCAATGATTTCTAATCTTCTATGAACTTTTTATACTCCATGAAACAGTTAGGTTCTGAAAACAATTGTTTGATTCTATGTTTATATAAGAATGAATAATTGTTTGATTGTTACTGCGAATTTTGGATGTTGTTTAGGTAGATGATGTTTTTTCCTCTTTTCATTCTTTACATGTGACGGTTTTAGTTTATGTATAAATTCTAATTTGAATATGTAGTGTTTGATAACTATTACTTTAGTCAGAAGGGAAAGTGAACTGAAATTGAATTTTATACATCTATATTTCTGTTTTTTACTTTTTTTGGAGGATTTCATTTATTCTAGTTGGTCTTTATAATGGAGTAGGAATATTATCATATTGACTTTATGCTAGTTTTTATGAATAAGTTGAATAAAGTGGAAAATAGAATTTCAAAACTCATTCAGTACTGATATACTTTTTGTTATATACTAGAATAAGTGACCAATATCAGGCCTCTTTATAATATAGTTTCTGGATCAGTGTTGGATCGGATGTGTAGTATGTGCCATTATTGTGGTGTGGGCTTGGCGGATTCAAATGTTGACAACAAGAAACAAGGAAATGAGAGTAGTCTAAAGTTGAATGGTAAAGTTTCCATTAGGCCTTGCAAATCTTGTGGAGAGAAGCTAGAGCGAGCAAATTTGAAATGGCATAGTACAAGTCCACATGTGACCCCACTTATCAGTCCAACAACACCTTTGCAAAGTACTGATAGCTGTGTCTCCACTTGCAGTAAATTACTATCCCTTAGTCTTTATTTTATAATGTTGACAATGTTAGTCTTATATTACAAGACAGTCTTTATATAACCCAGTCTTTCTTCGTTATCTGATATTTCAGGTGAGTTTTCAGTTGATGTGAATTCATCTGACAGGTACTTAGCTATGTGCAAACAGATGTATGAATATAATGCTTAAATAAGCTATGCTCAAGTACTTATTTTTTTTTCTTCTATTAGGAATAGTCAAGAAGAAAGTACAGTTGAAGGTGCTGTGGAAGATCTTCATTATCAGTTGAATGGTTCACAAACAGTGATGGAAAACAATTCCCAAGAAAGCAATAACAATGAGGGTTACACAGTGAGAGATGTGGAGATTGCACAAGAACATAACTTTAAAGAAGTAAAAGATGATTGTTCTGAACACCCTATTGCATCCTATGCTGAAGAAACGGAATATTCTCTTCCTGATGATTTGGATGTCCAAACTTGGGAACCTCCAGAGCCAGAAAACCCACAGGATGATATGGAAAATAGTTTGACTTGTAATGATGACGATGAAGACCAAGGCATAGGGATTGCAAACTGGGGTGAGCCAACCTCTATGAGTAGTTCTGAGGATGAATTAGGTGGGAGCTATAGGTTCAAAGAGGAAAAACAAAGAGCAATGGAGGAAGTAATGAATGGGAAATTCAAGGCACTTGTTGGTCAGCTTCTTAAGTCTGTGGGAGTTTCCTCTTGTGATGAAGGTGATAAGAGTTGGGTGGACATTGTTACATCTTTATCATGGGAAGCTGCTTCATTTTTGAAGCCTGATGCAATTGGAGGTAATGCAATGAATCCTGATGGATATGTTAAAGTGAAGTGCATTGCTGCTGGTTCCTGCAGCCAAAGGTAAAAATAATTTGTTCATTAAGAATTTGCTTTCTGGTTTTCTATTTATTGTTTTTATATACCAGAACTTAACCAGTTAGTACATGGTGGTGTTTTTACTTGAGAGTTTTGTCTCAAATGCATAATGGCTTTATGGTACTATGCTTATGATTTTGAGAAATCGTGTATTATGTGATTATCAAGGTGTTTTTTCCCCCTTAGCTATTTAAGAACTTTTTTTTTTAATTTAATTTTTTCCCCTTTTGAACCACAAAGAGTTCAATTATTGTTGATCTTTTCAGCTTGGCATTTCCTTTAGCCATATGTTTTACCTGCTTTACTTTGATATTCTTTTCCTACTATTGTGAACTCATTGGGAGTCTTTCCTGTCTCATAAACATTTAAGTAAAAATTGAGCATATACAATTAGCATGCAATTTTATGAGTCATAAATAGCAAATTTTAAAGAAAATATTTTCTGTTGCAGTCAACTAATCAGAGGTTTAGTCTTCAAAAAACATGCTGCTCACAAGCATATGCCAACTAAGTATAAAAATCCAAGATTATTATTGATTAGTGGTGTGCTTGGCCATTCTATTAATGGGCTGTCGTCATTTGACTCCATGGACCAGGTAACTTAATTAGATAGATTGGATTCTGTCCTTATCAGCATTCCATTCAGTAGCTGATTATTTCTTTGCTTACAGGAGAAAGATGATCTGAAATCTAAAATGGATCGTATAGAAATGTGCCATCCAAATGTTATATTGGTGGAGAAGACTGTTTCTCGTGATATACAAGAGTCAATTTTGGCAAAGGGAATGACACTTGTGCTTGATATGAAGCTTCATCGTCTAGAAAGAGTTGCACGCTGTACTGGTTCACCAATTTTATCATGTGATAATTTGAACGGTCAAAAACTAAGACACTGTGACTTTATTTATTTTGAGAAGTTTGTGGAGGAACATGATGGCGTTGGTGAAGGAGGAAAGAAGCCAATCAAAACATTGATGTTCATTGAGGGCTGCCCTACACGTTTGGGCTGCACGGTATGCCATCACTAGTAGTTAGGAATCTCTGTTTTCTTATTTATTCTAATTCTTAAGCTTCCAAACTATTTTAACGTATTCTTCATCTTTTGTGACACTGCAAATTTGTATGCGTTTATTGGCATACATTCATTTGAAAGCACATTAGCTTGTATAGTTGAACATTCTGTCTCTTCAGCATGCTATGATTATGAAGCATCAATGTAGATGTAGATACCATACTACAATTACAGGACCACAGGTGTATATGGAATTTATTAAATCAACACATTTAGATGCTGGTTTTCACTTTGAAAGTAAATGTTAGAAATATAAAATAAAAGCATTAATGTATTTTCTCCTAACAGCTCATGTGGGGCATCTTAACACATTCTTCATGCCCAGGACTAGACATCTAGAATGTCAAATTTACAGGATTGGACATCAAAGGGTGTCCCAATATTAAGACCAGATAGGCTTAATATAAAATCATCTTGTGTCTTTAACTAATAACTTGAGCTTTTGGGATAGTTGGTTTGTGACAACAAATAAACTGCATTATTGCATATCATATGATTGTTGTATACTATGTATCATGTTTGTTAAACATTAAAAACTACCCATATCTCATTTTTCAATGAATAGATGCTTCCATATATCAGTATAATGCCTGAGGAGTATTATTGTCTCTGACTTTGTTGTACAGGAAATTTCAAACAATTTTTGATTCGTTATTATCAGCATAGTAGTCAGTTAAAATCGGGTTATAATCCTTTATTTCCAAGCTTCTCCTACAAGATATTTAAGGCTTGACTTGGTTACACATTTAAGATGTAGAAATTTAATTCAACAGTGAAGCTATTTCTTCTAGCTTCTGCATCTTTATCTGAATTGATGTGAAAATATTATTTACATCAGCAGTTGCAAATGACGTTTCAAACATGCTATTATCCTCTACTCTCTCTACCTTTGTGCTTCTGTTGGTGTATAATGTCAAATATTATTGATTTTTGCTACCATCCTCTGCCATGACATGAATGTGAAGTTATAGTTTATAGCCTTTCTTCTTGAAAATGGTTTTTATCTGGAGTTTTGGATGTTATTAACTTCAGCTTTACCTGTAATTACAGATTTTACTGAAAGGAACAACCAGTGATGAACTTAAGAGGATTAAGTGTGTCATGCGGTGTGCTGTTGTCATGGCATATCACTTAATTCTTGAAACCTCCTTTCTTGTTGATCAGAAAGCAATGTTCTCTACCATTCCTGCAGTTAGTTTGGTCACCTTGTCTGCTAATAAAAATTCCTGTGATTCAGCATCCATTAATTCAAGCATTCCATCACTTAAGTATTCTCCTGAAAATGGAATAGTTAGTACTGATATTCCCATATGCGATGGACTTCATGAAAAAAGCATCAATGATTTAAACTTAGAATCTGAGGAGTTTTGCTCATTTCCTTGCGAACCATATAATTCAGTTCCTGGGTTCTCAGCTATTTCATCTCTTAAGAAAGTTATGGGGGACAGTTTTCCCATTGCATCTTCTGCTCCTCTTCAATCTTTATCAGCATACTTTGGCTTCAATGAAAGCAAACCTGATGATCAGGTTAACCAGTCAATTTCTAATTTTAACTCTCCAGAGGCTGATGAAAATACCATGATCGAAGCAGAAAACAATTCTAATGAAGTGAAGTTACTTAATGGTGGACAATCCCTGTCTTCACCTGTCTACTTAGATTCCAGTGGGAGTATAAGTAAAGATGATGATAGTGGTAGAAAAGAACTCCAAAGTAAGGATGACATCAATGCAGTGTTGGATTCTCAGAGTATTTTGGTCTTGATGTCTACACGGAATGCCTTAAGAGGGACTGTATGCCAGCAAAGTCATTTTTCTCATATTATGTTCTACAAGAATTTTGATATTCCACTTGGAAAGTTTTTGGAGGATAACTTACTCAATCAGGTTTTCATTGCTTTTTTATTTTTTTTCTCCTCATTTGCTTTATTTAGTTGACAAATGGTAATCATACGATAAAGAGCATGATTCTAAATAAGTTCATTTGAAAAATGTATGGTCGCAGTTAGCAAGTATGTGGAAGTTTTCAAATTCAATATCATTTTTTTTTGTGTATTTTCTCTGCAAAATGAGGTTGGACTAGGTTTATGTTCTAACTGATTATTGTTGTTTTATATACAGACAAGACTTTGTGATGCCTGTCAAGAATTGCCAGATGCTCACTTTTATTATTATGCTCATCGCAATAAACAGCTTACCATACAAGTTAAACACTTGCCCGAGGAAAAAATTTTGCCTGGGGAGGCAGAAGGCAAAATTTGGATGTGGAGCCGCTGTCGTAAATGCAAGTCTGGTTCTACAAAGAGAGTGTTGATATCTACTACTGCCCGTAGTCTATCTTTTGGAAAATTTTTGGAGCTAAGCCTTTCTCACTATTCTTCTAGCAGAAAGTTGAGTTGTGGCCATTCTCTTGACAGAGATTTTCTCTACTTCTTTGGGTAAAATGATCTACATATTCCTTTTTAGAGTATAATATACTTTGTACTTATTTATGTTTATGTTCAATATTTGATTTAGAGAAGCAGAAGTATTGTTTATTAGCATGTCTACCTTGGCTTCTAAATTCTATTGATTATGATTTTAGGTTTTTGCATAATATTTACTTGATTTCCTTTCACACTGTTACAAATTTGAAGTGCTACCCATGTACTTTACTGAACTCCGTGACTTGTGGCTTAATAACTTAAGAAGGGTTGCCAGAATGTTTACCTTGCATGTTATCTATTGTTGAAGCTGGGTTTTATGGTGTCTTTCCTTATGCAGATTAGGACACATGGTTGCTATGTTCAGATATTCTTCTGTCAACACATATACTGTATCTATGCCTCCACGAAAGCTGGAATTCAGTGGTGCAATGAGACAAGAGTGGCTTTTGAAAGAGACCGAGAATGTATACTCCTTATTAGGCTATTTTTGTATCCATATTTCTTTCTTTTGTACTTACTGAAATATTATATACACAAGTTGGGCCTAGTTATGTTCTTAATCCTCATACATTCCCTGCATTAAAATTTCTTTTTTCCCCCTCTGTTTTAAGGTGTATATGAAGGGCATATCATTATTCACAGAAGTTGCAAACTGTTTGAAGACAATACAATTTGATGTTAAAGGAATTAGAGATTTCTCTGAGGTTGAGAAGATGTTAAAGCAAGAGCAAGAAGAGTTTGAGGTTAGATTTCTGTTTGAAATGATTTAGACATTACTTTTGAGATGCAATCAACTTAAGTCCTAATCTGAATGTGCTTCTAAAAGTTGCGAGCCCTAAATCTCTTTTTTCTAGCTATAACCTTAAATTTGGATTCATATTTGTTTAATATGACATGCCGTAACTTACTGAAGACTATTCTGTTTTATACATTAACAATATTGAAAATAACTAAGATAGTAATACATGTAATGACAGTGACAAAGTCTGTGATAGAAGTAGTACAATAAAAGTGTTAGGATTGATATTGCTACTACTAAAGTTCTAACCAGAAGTTTTTTTGCCAACGCAAGATTTAATTTAGTGTAACACATAATGTAGAAAGATTTAATTTGTTGCTAGTGATACATTAATTTTTGATTTTCATTTCTTTTGATTCTAGTTTTTCCCCTTAATGTAAGCTTGGCATATTGTGATTAGTATGAATACGTATTTCCTCTTTCTTTGACTTCTTGTGTGATGATAATAGGCAAACATCAAGACTGCCGTTGCTAAAATGGGGAATCCAGACCAGGCTGCCTTCAAACTTCTCAGTTTAAACAGATTGATGTGGGATCTTTTGATTGCATCCTATGTGTGGATTCAACGCTTGTATCCACTACACTCACCTAATGGTTTAAGGCTTGAATCTAATGTCTCTGAGAAAGATATGCAAGATGGGGATGGGGATGTAAAAATTATATTTGATACATCTGCGGAAGTAAATGAACTACCGGTAAAGGAAATTCCTATTAATGGACCTCTTCTGGAGTGCAACGAACAGCAGGATGATCCATCTAACATACAGAATGTGAAGATACCAATTGTTGATGATTTCAGATCCAAGAGATCTTCTGACCAAAATTTGAAATTGAGTCTGGATGTTTCCCCTCAGTTCCCTTCAGCGGATGGTGTACCAAATCATCTTGAAGTACAGGAGAATTCTGCAGTTTCTTCAGATATTCAAGCTAATCATCCAGTTGCTGATTTAAAGGTATTAAACAAAAGTTCTTCCATGAATTCACCAGTTTCCAACTTTCTGGATTCAAATGATTGGTTCTGGAAGCCATTTGCTGACATTCGGCAGATAAGCATAAGGGAATTCCAGAAAAGATTATTGCCAAAATTTGAATTTGTAAGCAGCTCTATTGCTGAATATATACCCACAGCCAATCAATTAATCACTGAGGAAGGTACAAGGTTGCATATCCCTCTCAAGACCGATAATCATGTTGTGTCTGACTTCGAGGGCGAACCCTCAAGCATAATTGCCTGTGCACTGGCCTTGTTGAAAGATGCATATGAGGTGCCTGAAGTTGATGATGAAGATGATAGACATGAAAGTGGAATAAATTCAAACTCAACAGAAAGTTTGCATGGCTTGACCCACGGCACTACCTTAACTTCACTCTCATTTTCAAGGGGTTCTTCAGATTCAGATTCTGTGCATTCTACAGGAAGCACTTCTTCAGAAGAGTCACGTGCCTCTCGTGCTACAGAAAACCATAGCATAGAGATTGCTATGGGTTATGCCAAATCACTTGGAAGGGAAAAATATTCAGTGATATGTCACTATTTTAAGCAGTTCCGTGAACTTAGGAATTGGTGTTGCCCATCTGAGCTTGATTTTATTGCTTCTTTAAGCCGCTGTAGGAATTGGGATGCCAAAGGTGGAAAAAGCAAGTCCTTTTTTGCAAAAACGCTTGATGACAGATTCATCATAAAGGAAATCAAGAAGACAGAACTTGAATCATTTTTGGGGTTTTCTTCTCTGTATTTCAAACACATGAGAGAGTCATTTGAGTCTGGAAGCCAAACTTGTCTTGCAAAAGTCTTGGGGATATACCAGGTTGGTGAGCTGTTTAGTACATATCTTTTTCTTCTCCATTTGCCAACTTTTCTCCTGTTTAGCTGTTTAGTACATATCTTGTGCAAAACTCATGCATCTTTAGCTGTTATTTATTTATTTAGATTTTAGTCCCTATTTTTTCTTTTTTCATTTTTAGTTCCTAAGTTTGACAGTACTTTAGTCTGTAAATAGGGAATGGAAGCACATGATTTTTATAATTTTTGGGACTAAAAATGAAAATAAATAAATAAATAGGGAGACTAAAGTAAAGGTGTTATATTATCATGAACTGGAAATATATTTAAGTCGTCGTTGTACTTGCTTCATGGGATTTTAAGCATTTCAATCTCAATGCAGGTTACTAAAAGACATGTCAAAAGTGGAAAAGAGGTTAAATATGACCTCATGGTGATGGAAAATCTTACCTACAATCGGAATATTACTCGCCAGTATGATCTTAAAGGTGCTCTTTATGCCCGGTATAACTCTGCCGCTGATGGTGATGGAGATGTTCTTTTGGATCAGAACTTTGTGAATGACATGAACTCTTCCCCACTATTTGTCAGTCATAAAGCAAAGCAGGTTCTTCAACGGGCTGTTTGGAATGACACATCTTTCCTGAATGTAAGTCTGCATTACAAGCATTCTGCCTAAAAGCCTAACTTTTCTCACTGAAATGTAGTATTTCTATAAACCAATTTCCGTGTTAATACAAGCGGCATACTTAGTAGGATGAAATAGAAATAGAAGGAATGATATAAAAGAAAGGGACTGAAAATAAAATTGGCAATTTATTTGAACATTATCTATATTTCAAATAAGAGGAATTCTCATAGCTTTCCCTCATTCCTCCCAATTTTTCCCTACTAAATACACATGGTATTTGTTCCTAAATTCTCAATAAACAGCATATATTATGCATCTTTTTTTTGTTGCCTTTATGTTCATATTTTTCTTGTTAGTTTTTTGGACTTCTTTTCGTGCATATCTTACATTGTTCATTTCGTTGTTTGCTCAATATGCAGTCAATCAATGTGATGGATTACTCCTTGCTTGTTGGAGTAGATTCTCAGAAGCGCGAGCTAGTCTGCGGGATCATTGATTATCTAAGGCAGTATACTTGGGACAAACATCTTGAGACATGGATGAAGTCTTCACTTGTTGTGCCAAAAAATGTGTTGCCAACTGTAATCTCTCCTAAAGAATACAAAAAGAGGTTTAGAAAGTTTATGTCTACATATTTTTTGAGTGTTCCAGATCACTGGTGTTCTCAGAAATCCTCCAATCCTTGCAAACTTTGTTGCTCAGGTGAAGATGACCCTTCCCAGCAAAAGCCCTAGCACAACAGTGCCAAGTGGTTTCTGTGTCCAAATATTTTGATTTTATTTCTCAAAAAAGAAAGAAGAAAATTTATGCATGTAGTTAGCACTGTATATAGACAGCCATATTGATTATAAACCTAGCCCTGCTATTCTGCAATTTTTTAGAGAATTTCTAGGGATGCTGTCATTTACAGGTCCATCCTCTCCGAGTATGAGATGAGTAAATTTTTGTAAAGCCTAAGGTAAATGTAAAGGTTTATTTAATCAATGAAAAGTACAGTTGCTAGCTTCGCTATATACCCCTCCCCTATTTCTCTCTCTCTTCTTTTGGCCCTTTGTGGACTCGAGTAAAGCACACGCTTTAAATTGTTTTTTTTAACAGCCTGTTATTACTATTTCTTTAAACAGTAGTGTTACTATCACATGGTATAAAAAGTGCAAGTTAGAATTTGATAAGAAATATGTTATAAATTAGATTAGATTAAAGTGATAGGAAATACTAAAAAGGAACTAATAATAAGAGTATGGCAATCATAAGGTTGGATGGAGAAATATGCTATATTATAAAAAAAAAGTTATAAAATCCTTTTGACTTAGTAACATTTTTCTTTTCAAAAATGATTTATATAGATTTAAACCCTTCTCAGTTGGGAGTAGCTCCAGTTATGGGGTTGGGCAAGAAGGGCTAAATCAGAAAAAGGGGGCATATATCACAGATTCATAAGCAATGATTCATCTCTTTTAATTATGTTTTTTCGTCAAAGTTTCATCACTAGTTAATGGGTTCATGGAGTGACTTTGGGTGGCCTGTGATATATGGTCAAATCCAACTTGAGGAAATTAATTAGATTAAATGAGCTTCGCAGTAAGAAGTAAAAACAATGGATTCAACTGTTTTAGAGTAATCAATCTTTGAGAGGAATTAGTTTTTAATTATTGACGCGCAATTTTATTTTATTTTTATTAGTAGGAGAAATTACAACGACAGTGAAGGACATCTATTTGAATTTCTCACTACTAAGTTAACTCAAATGATTCAAACTGTTTTAGAGTAGGATGATTAATTACTATTTTTATTTTCGTTTTCTTAAGTTGAACTTTAGAAGAATTTTAAATGCAAAAGTAATGATTGGTATGTACCGACCTAACTTAAAGCCGAGCTTAACCAAGATTATGATCTAATTTGACCAAGATGATAACTCGGTCAAATTAGAGTGAATACATGAAATGTCAAGGTGATGTGGAGAATAAACATGTTGGACTGGACGTATGACATTGGTAGTACATCTTGGCATATTGACGACATCAGATACATAACTTATAATAATAACGATCAACTTAACTGTTAGTAACCCTCAAAAAATAACCGTATAACAGTTACATCGGAAACAACCACATGGAACAGGTACTGATATAACGAAGACATGAAACATATCTGACAATTAACTTGATCGTCGGAGTCTTTTTTACAAGTACATCCGAGACGCTTGAAGAATGACGACCAATTTTAAAGACCAACCTCGAAAACCAATCTTTCATGATTTCTTGTGAGACTAAGATGAGAAGATGATCAATTTGACTTGAAGGGACGACCTGATTCTGGTAAGAACAGTAATAAATGCGAAAGTCATGGGGATGATTTTTTTTCAAAGATATTTTATTTACACATACTTCAAAATGATATATCAATTTAACGGAAAAAAAATTCTTTATTCATTATTGTGATCCTAGTATGAAATCTTATGTGAAAAATCCTTAAACCTTTTTCTGAAGTGTTTTGTTTTAATTTTAAATTAAATGCTTTTTAAGTAGACATTGTTTTCTGGTCAGATTTTTGCCACTAAAGCCGCTTTGGTAATTGTATATTTTTAGGCTAGGCAATACAATGGGTTAGGCTAATTAATTTCACGTGTTTTTTGTTTTTTATTTTTTAATGTTGAATTTCCATATTAACTGTATCGTCAAAGTTAATTTAGTAATTTGTTCAAAATATTATATTTCAATCAAGTTTATTTTCAGGATCTTTTAAATCCAAAGCACGTTATCATTTCCATACGACAACGTTATTACGTCGAAAGTGCCAAATTATTTGCTGTCCCGTGGTAACTAAAAAAAGCTATTAATTTAATAATTAAAAAATTAATTAAATACAGTGATAATATCAAATAATTTTATAAATGTCATCTAATCACTTATCTCCATATAATATTAATTTGTTGACTTTTATAACAATTATTTTAAATGTTATATAAAAATAATTTTTTATTAAATATCACCGTAAGTATTTTTATACCAACAGTAACAGTGTACGGAAATTAGACTCGTAATTAAAATTATTATTTTAAATATTTAAACAAAATGTTAAGGGAAGTGCTCTTCACACTATTTATCTATAGTGGCACACAGTTGTACAAATAGGCATTATCCCAGTTCAAATGTTTCTCCAAACTACATTTTACATGCAGTTAGTTATAGTCACAGTCATGCAGACATGCACAGGCATAAACATTGCCCAAGTTGAAAGCAAATTCCTGCCGAAAGCTATTGCTGTAGAAGGAAAGGTGTATTCCTACAAATATTTTCATTCCAAAGAACCTCGAAAAAAAAAAAAAAAAAAGGGTCTAGAGTGACACAGAATAGATTGTTTCCTTTACTTAAATGTTGAACATATCCTCATTACACATGCACTTTAGGTCTGTCGCAAACTTCATCTCCTTTTCCACATATATATCCTGAACCTCATCTTTCGGAATTCCATTTCTGATAGCTGCTTTGTGGATATAAACAACTCAACTAGCCAAGACATGGCTATTCACTATGATACTGAGAGAGGATGATTATGGCATGGATGAATCTTATTACTTCCATGTTATCAATGCAATACAGAGTGGCATTGCTAGGCTCAATGTTCTCTTACCCACAGTCACCACCCTTGCCTTCAGCATTTTTGCACCTATACTAACAAATGGCGCCTGCAGCACGCTGAATCGCTGGTTAATGATTATCTTTCTAGTTATGTTGGGAGTGTCTTGTGCCTTCTTCACGTTCACAGACAGCTTCACAACAGCCACTGGAAGATTGTACTATGTCCTCATTATTTAGTTAAAGTCTATTCAGGAATCCATATTTATTATTACAAGGAAACGTCAAAACTACATTATTTATGGTATATTAGTGATAATTCAAGTTCAAGCTACGAACATGCTGCATAAAGTTTTCATAATACTTTGATTCTTAAGTTGTTTCATAAAAAAAAGCTAGGCACACAATTGAGTCCACTGATAGTTGAATAAATTGCATCCAACCCTTCAGTTGCAGAGAGAACTTGTAAAAGAGAAATTGGCAACTTGAATAGTAAACAATAATCATTATCGATTCACATTTCACTGAAAATTTTATCAGACTACAATACAAAGGGAACCATGGAAAAATATCAATTCAGGTGCAACAAGAATGAAGTGAAATGAAATACCAAGTAACGTTAACCACGGTCAGTGGCAACTAACTTCTCCTACACCATTCACACAGGTGACCACTATCTAAAGATTTAATTTAATACCCCCTCTCCTTCCAAAAAAAAAAAAGACAATCACCTTTTTTTTTCTCTCAAATGCTACAAAAAATCGAACCAAACAATAACCCATATATCTGCTCCTTTAAAAGATTAAAAACAGAAAGAAGTCCTTAAATTCAAGTACAGTGACAACGGCGTGGAACTGAAACACCAGGAGGCTTTCTTCTCTCTCGAATTATGGCTTCTTTTATCATTGGCAGCTTTTGATGAACTTTCTTCCATATATGATTCACTGCACCATCCACAGGTATTGGTCCAATACCACCTGGTTGATCATTATCATAGACAAAAATGGGCTGTACCCGAGCCATATTTTGGCGGAACCTGTCCTTCTGCTCTTTTGAAAATCTTTTAAGATGATTGACTAGCCAGCTTGGTTTCAGTGCATCACTAACTGCTACAAAAACAGAAAATTCTGAATAATCCACCATACCTTCAAATGGTAGCTCAATGTTGTCACTGACAATGACAGGTACACAAAGACTTTGTATTGCATCAAAAAGTCGGCATGAAGTGGGTGTATCCCCAGCTGGATGCAAGCAAAACTCTGATGCTCTCATCCCTTTTATTGATTGCTCCCGCCCAGTTGCATTAGGGAAACCTTCCTCCATTATAACACCAGGCTCGTTAATCAATAGATCCCATAACTTCTCTCTAATTAGACCACCCTGTAAAATGAAATATTTGCCAATGAGATAAGCATGGAACAGATATAGTGTTAGCTTTACACAATTAGAAAGACCAGCATAAGCATATGTCTGTCGGATGACTATACAAAGGAATTATCAGTGTCTATTTACAATAAAATATATAGTGGATCTACACTTAACAAGTCAGAAGAATATAAAGGCTCTGGGAACTGCAGTCATCTGGGTACAACTTGCCACAATATGAAAGATCTACATAACATGAAATACACTAACCCGGTGCCTATGTTTAGCTCCTTTGAAATACAGAAGGTTGTCCCGCTCCTTGTTTTCAGACAAGTCCAACCTGGGTAGCAAATGAGTGTATGGCACAATGACATCTTTGATCACAGAAACCTGCAAGTGCGGAACCACACCACTTTGGGTACAGTTAGAAGCCTTGGAGTCAAGCCTATACCAGCCGCCAAAATCCACGACAAGCAAAACAGCAGGGGCAATTTCGTCTTTGACATGCCACATGGCGACGGGGTCTGCCAAACAAGGCTTCAGTTTTAATACCCTGACAAATTCAAAGACCTAAAACAAATCACAACGCGGAAAGCGAAACGGCGTTTGGCAGAAAAGGGATTGGAAAACGCACCGGTTAGGACGAAGACGTGGTCGCGTCCGCCGGAGCGGTTCCAGGCGTGGGTGGCTTTGAGGGCTTGGATGACTTGTCGCTGTCTCCGGTAATCCTCGTTGCCGAGCTTCTTCCGGAAGGCGGCTCGGTTGGCGCCGAGCTGCATCTCGGCGCTGAGGGTGGCGAAGAAGGGGACGAAAACGACGTCGGCTTGGGAGGGATCGAGGACGCGTTTGGCGAAGGAGGTGGCGCGGTGCTGCGGAGGGGTCATGAGGTCGGAGGTGATCCAGTACTCGGCGCTGTACTGCTTGATGAGAGGGTTGTCGGGGTAGGGGGGGAAGGCGGCGGTGCGGTGGGGGGAGAGGTGATCGTGATCGTGATCGTGATCGTGATCGTGATCGGAGGGGAGGCGGGAGTCGGAGAAGGAGGACCAGTAGCGTTGGAGGAGGGCGTAGTTGAGGGATCGGGGGAGGTCGGCGACGTAGACGTTGATGGCGGAGGCGGAGGCGGAGGCGGAGAGGGATGGAGGGTGGAGGATGGTGGGTGTGGGGAAGGAGGAGAAGAGGTAGAGGGCGAGGGAGAGAATGGAGAGAATGGTGAATGATAGGAAGAGCCTTGGAAGGGAGGAGAAGGTGGCGTTCTTGGCCATCGCAGGCATTGCTTTCTTTCTTCTTTACTCTTCTCGCTCATGTGATGCCAACTCAAGGAGAAGGACTAAATTAAACAAATTCATTTTCATAAATAAACACTACCTTTTTCTTTTTCCTGCATTATGGAATTACATGCTTCAATTCTCTTGTGTGCTCTATCAATTATACAACTGCATTTCACCATACTTAACAAGTTTAGTTAATTTATCTTGTCATATTTTTAAAATATAAAAATAGTTACGTTAAATTTTTTTATGTTTTTTAAATTTTTATTTTATTGATTTTTATTTAATTAATGTATTTTGTAATACTGTTCATTTTAGTATTGTTATTGATTTTATAAGATATATGTTGTTGTATTAATTTGTTATTTTTATATTGACAAGTTATGAAATTAAGAGATTTCTTATAAGTTTTTAATTATTTAAAGGATTGTTTTTGAATAAAAGTTGAGTTTGACTTTAGGGGGTGAGTATATACTTTTTTTTAAGAATTGAATTTTATAAGTTGATTATTAAAAATCCTAGAGTGATAAATTAGAGAGAGAAATTTTAGAATTTTAAACTTTTTTTTTTCTAACCCCAAAAGTATTAGGAGCTAATAGTCTAGTAGCTTGTCGATGATTCAAAATTAATGCAATCAAGAATTTGAGTTTGGTGTAGAGCTTTAGAATTGCTCAAACCTTATCCCTTCTCTTTTTCTTTCTTTCTTGGTTTCCTTGATATTGTAGAAGATCCTCTAATTAAAATACGTGACAATACCTGTAGTTAATTTTATGCATATGTAGTTGATTGTTGTGCCTATTTGGTTAAGTTGTTGAGTTGTATGATGCATATGTCATGTGACGTGTTGCTCTAGTTGATTAGTGTGTTGTGCTATTACATGATAGGTTGATAGTGTTGTATATGGAGGAGTTGATATAGTTTATGATGTGTGGATAAGGTTGTCCAGTTATTTATATTAGTAGGGTTGAAACTCCTACTTTTATACTATTTATTTTGTCTATTTTTGAATACTATTTACCTTTGTATGTTTTCCATGTGATTGAACTACGGTGGTCATACTTAATATGATAGTAGAACAAGGATAGGTTGAAGCTTGTTTTGAGGCCATATTGATGCTGGTAATATCAATCTTGAGTTACTTTAGAGTAGTTAATTGTTGTAGTGTTGTTTGACTGACAATTATAATTTCTTTTTATACTTTAGTACATGATTACCATGTATATGTTTATACTTGTTTTATGATTCAGTAATTGATAAACTTTTAGTTATACATATATACTTTTAGTTGTGTGTGCATACGTGTTTGTATGCGTATATATATTATGACATGTATATCCAAGTTTTATAATTATGTGAATCTTAAGTAGTTGTTATATTTCTGTACTACTAATAGTTGAACCGTTAAGTGTAATAACCTATCAAGTCATTACACATTTCTTCTTGAAAGTGCTTTTGTTAAAAAAATTAAAACAATTCGACATTAGATTTAACTGCAAACAATATCCTACTGTGTTTATGTAATATAATTTTAAGAATAAATAATATTACACCGATACTATAAAATGTCCGCGTAATATGATTTTGAGAATAAATAATTCATACATTAATATTATAAAAAAAATTACATCATTATATAATTATAAATGATCATAATATCACTTTTTATCCGTCATTAATATTTTAGCCTCATGCCAAATTCCTATAAACTACTTTAAATGATCATTGTTTTAAATCTAATTATAAATTTATAGTGAGATAGAAAAACCAATGGTAAAAGGCCTGCTATCAAGTAGAACATGGTAACATCCCAAATGCTTTCACTCTTTTACAAGAGAACCGACGGTACGGTTCAGCTGAACTAACAACAAATTTAAGGTAGTAATACTGTAATAGAGCCATATCTCATGCTCCAAGGTGTCCCAAAAGGAATCCCTCTCTTTCAATCAAAGGAAAAAACTATTTCACAATAGAAGTCCTTAGTCTTCTTCTTCACTAATCCATTACCATCAAAATTCCAATCTCGTAACAGGCCACTCTTTCAGTCGTTACCAAATAATTCATAAATGTAACTTATGCTCAAGCGCAGTCTTTGGTGCGAAGATGATGAAAGAAAAGAATGTGTTGTTGCCTGTTGGAGGTTAAACTTAAACATATAATTTCCCAATTAAACAGTTAAAAATAGCATGACATCTCCATTTTGAAAGTGTGTGTCGGTGATGGACTTCCAGACTGCTATTTATGTCAGAAATAACATTATTGTATCATAAAACAAAGGAAATATTTGAATTAAATTTTTTAGAATGACATTTCATTTTCTCATCAATCTATGAGCAACGTGAAACCTGTTTCATCTGAACAACCTAGACGCAACATCCAACCCATCCAGCGTATGCTTTTTCAGCTGAGGGATTATCTAGGCAAAACTATCAGACTTAACAGATATTGATATGTATCTTAGTTTGCCTTCAGAAAAGTATGCTTTGTGGGCATAAGACATGTTCTAGAGGGGAAATAAACACTCATTCAAGAACAACTGGCATCAATACAAAAGGTAGGAGATAGTAATAGAAACACATACAAATAAAATAAAAGCCTTACGCTATTGCTGCGGTTTAATATAACGTGAAATTGGGAATAATCAAACTATCCAAGAATAGCCCAACCAAATACATTTGTTAAAAACTTGACACCCACAACTATAAATTCTGATTCAGTTCCATCACCAACATTCTTAACTGGAGTCAAAAAACCTAGTGCCACTAAACAGGTGAAGCTGATAATTAATAGCAAAACTCAGACCTCATCCTCGTGAAGAAGCATATTTGGAATTCCCTTATTAACGGGAAAGCGTCTTCCAGTCTCGGGGCAAACAAGGGCGCCTTCTTCAAGGTGGAGTTCCAAGAGAGCATGGTGAAACCTGTTCAAAAACTCATCAGAATCCAGCATGGAAGAGTCAGCCTCCTCAGGTAGTTCAGTGTATCCCATGGCCCGCGATGCATCCACAAAAGCCTTCCAATCAATCTTCTCAAACATCTTTTTCAGAAACTCACCGTTCATTTCCACTGTCTTTTCCACCACTTTCTCTGCTTCAATGCGCAATGGAAATCCATTCACCACACCCTTAATGTTCGATGACAGCATGTTATGTGTTAGCAGTCTCATCTTTACCAACAAGTCACAATATCAGCAGCTTCAGCACTTGGCACTTAGCCCTACAAGTTCAAAATACAATTAAACAACACAATCAAACATCCATACAATAAATAATCCCAATGAATTCTGTTTGTTCTGTGTTTCAGTTGTTGCTTCACGGTGTTTGAACATATCACAACTTAGGAAAAATAAAAATTAATGCAATAATAACCAAGACATAATCTTGAACAAAGTACAATAGAAAAATGTCAAAATCGGAGTGCTTAAATTCTAAACACTAAGCTAAACAACAATATCAACTACCAATGCTAAATTATTATTTTTGAAAATATCCTAATGCCCAAATCTATAGTAAACAATTTATGCAAGAGTGACATAATTGGCCACATCAACACTTGAACCTCTAATTTTATTTTATTTTTATACCAAAATAGCTTGCAACTTAAAACAACTATGTTAACAGAAAGATAGAATTAAATTTACTCAACAAACACCTACATTATCTAGAGAAGAAACATGGCCATTTACAGCATTGTACAAGACTACTTTCAAAGTAACTTGTACAACAGAGTTTATTGTTTTACATCAATCCAATTCCTTACTTATGCTCAATTTTCTTCTATTTTCGTTTCCATTCCAAAGAAACGATCTGATACATTAAAAACATATTCCAATCCAACTCTACAGATTATACATATGGTTACCATAGTTTCATACTCCGTGTCCTCACAAAATCCACTTTGAAACAGCAAACCCTAAAGATGCCGATTCAAGTATACACAATCGGTTTAGAGTTTACACTTCACAGCCCATGTAGCTATAGAAAGCATACCTCATCCTCTCACTTAAAGTGTGTGAAAAGAATGTTGGTGCTCAAAACCACAGGTCAATGAGGTAGATTTTTATCAAACAGAACCAATGTATGGAGAAGTCACAATTGGTTCAACACAGATACAAACATTTCACAATTAAGAGGATGTAATTACAGAATTTGGAAGACTAGGGACCCGCAAGCGGTGAATTAGAAAATATGAGATGCATCAAAACCACGGGTTGTGTTAAAAAGAAAAGCCACTAATTTCGACGGACAAAATCACCCCTTTTTAGTTTCAACAATAATTTGGATGAAGCAAAAGAAAAAAAGGCATTAATTTGGGGTTTTTTTTGTTGTTGTGCTGGTATGTATTGTGGGTTAATTGACAGAAGAAGGTTTGAAGTTTGATGTCCAGAACCCTATAGTGAGAAACAGAATCAGCTTGAGAGACGAGAAAAGGGAACTAAAAGAGAGGGTACCTAACACGACGCAACGCTCCGGCGAGACGTGTCTATGGAGGACGACGGGGACGAGTGTGCTGACTGTAGGCGTGTGCTGCGAGCTGCGAGCTGCGAGCTGCAGTGATGAGTGATGAGGGTTTCTCCAAGGATTGATTATGGAATTAAGAAATTTATCTTTAAATTTAATTTAATTTAAATACACTGATTGATTAATATCGTTAATTTGTATAATAATTATTATTTATTCAAAATTAGATTAAACAAAGTAACAAACAAACATTAATTTATATAAAAAAACCTTAAATACGTTTTCACTTCCAAAGTTTCTATAAATATAATTGTCTTATTTTAATATGTAATTTTATTTTTTTATCTTTAAGTTCTTAACATTTTCTTAGTGTTATCTTTTAATCTTTAGCCTAAAAACCTATTTTGGTCCCTTATATTAATTATTTGTTTCAATTTAATCTCACTTTTATTTTTTGTTTCAATTTGATCCCAAATTAATTAATTGGTTTCAATTTAGTCTCAAATTAATTAATTGGTTTCAATCTGGGACTTCCGTCCAAATTATTTAAACGGAATTAACTTTTGGCCACGTGGATGTCACGTAGATGCATACGTGGATGCCACGTAGATGCATACGTGGATGCCACGAAATTTTTTTGAAAACACCTGGACCCAGAACGGTCCGTTCTGAAACCGGAATGAACCGTTCTGGTTGCACTTTTGGTGTGTTAATTATGCACCCGGAACGGCCCAGGTGCAAAATTAACACACCAAAAGTGAAACTAGAATGGCCCGTTCCAGTTTCAGAACGGGCCGTTCCAGTTTCATTTTTTTTATATAAAATATATATTATTAATTATATTTTAATTATGTTGTTATATCTAATAAAATAAATATATTAATATTTTTTTTATATTTTATTTTATTATGTTTATCTTATTAATTTTTATCATTTTATTTCTCTAATTTTAAATAAGTTGCAAAAAATTAGAAAGTGATACTTAAATATTTCTTCAAACAGAAAGAAAAAAAGAAAAAATTATTACTCTATTTATAAGACAATTGTATTTTATAAAAATAAGTAATTTTAAAATTTTTACCATAAAAAAATATTTTCCAAAATTATTATATTTTTTAATAAAATTAATAAAGAATATTGGTTTAATTACATTTTTTATCCTTCAAGTATTACAATTGTGCAATTTTGATCCCCAAGATTTTAATTGGGTAATTTTAGTCCTTAAAGAATTGCAATTGCACGATTTTGGTCCTTCAATTTTTAATTGAACAATTTTAATCCCTCGAATATCATAATAGTATGATTTTAGTTTCTCCCATTAAAAATTAATAATATTAACATATTTATAGATAAACTAATAATTTGATAAATATAACTTGTTATATATTAATATATTTTTACAAAAATATAAGTATATTAATTAGAAATATATATCTGATCTTATATATTTATATTTTTGTAAAAGTATATTAATATATATTAAGTTATAGTTATCAAATTATTAATTGTTTTATAAATATAGTAAAAATATTATTGATATTAATTTATCAGTAATATTAAAATACTAATAATATATAAATTTTATTTATTTAGTAATAATAAATATATATCATTTGATACATTAAAAAAAATTATAATATACGTTAATTTAAATAAGCAAATAATTATATAGTTTTAAAACATTATATATATATATATATATATATATATATATATATATATATATATTTTAATATTATTAAATTTTTAATGAGAAAGACTAGAATTACACAATTGTGATATTTGAGAGATTAAAATTGTTCAATTAAAAATTGTGAGACTAAAATTACACAACTGTAATATTTTAAGAACTCAAATTACTCAATTAAAACCTTAGGGATCAAAATTGCATAATTATAATACTTGAGCGATCAAAAACACAATTAAGGAAGAATATTCTATTTTCAGTTTTGGAACGGACCGTTTTGAAGCCAGAACAGCCTGTTTTGCTACACTGGTTGTGTGTTAGTTTTTGAATCTGAAACGGCCCGTTCCGGTTTCAGAACGGGCCGTTCCGGTTCCAAATTTTTTCAAAAAAATTGTCATCGACGTGGCATCCACGTATGCATCTAATTAATTAATTTGGGACTAAATTGAAACCAATTAATTAGTTTGGGACCAAATTGAAACAAAAAATAAAAGTGAGACTAAGGGGGGTGTATTGGATTAGGATTTTAAAGGACTTTTTTAGTTAAAAAAAATCCTGCAGATTTTAAAAGACTTTGCAGGATTTTCATGACTTTTAAGATTTTGTAGGATTCTACAAGACTTAAAATCAAGATTTTAATGGATTCTGCAAGACTTTTAAATCAGGATTTTAATGGATTTTGTGGGATTTTGTAGAATTTTCGTGAATTTTTGACATTTGATAAGATTTCAAAAATAATTTCATACATTCAAATTTAAAAAGAGTCAAAGACAAAAATAATAAAAAATAATAATGTCTAGATAAATAATAATAATAATAATTCTTCATAATATCTTATCATCTTAAATAGCATTCACCCACATATACATAGCTATACTAGTCCTCCAAACATTAGCGTCTTTTCGCTCTTGCTCCTGGGTTTGAATAATAGGTTCAAAAGTATGATCTTCATTAACTAGTAACGTTGAAGATGAAGGTTCATATCCACCACTTTAATTGGAAATTCATCAGAACGACATTCTTTACGTAAAAAGTTATGTAGTGTTGCACATACTAACACAAGTTCTACTTGTGTCTTAAATAAAAATGGAGGTGCTGACTTAAAAATTGTGAACCTTGATTTAAAAATACCAAATATTTTCTCGATCACATTCCTTAAATACGCATGACGAAGATTGAACAATTCTTTCTCATTTTCAGGATCATTACCCTGACCTGCAAAATTTTGTAGATGATATCTTACACCTCGAAATGAAGCTAAAAATTGGCATCAATTAGAAAATCTACAATTCACCAAAAAAATATTTACCTAATTACATATGCAATATATATAATATTAGTATAATAATAATAATTATTATATATAATAATTATTATTATTTAAAGAATAAACATTTAGATATATAGAATATATATATATATATATATGTATATATATATATATTATTTTAGTTATATATTATATGATAATTTTTAACGATATTTATAAATGTAAATTATTCTAACAAATATTTTAACAATATTTCCTCTTTTAAAAAATAAGTTAATGAAGACATAGATCCTAAACCCTAAAAAATTAGATATTGCAATGTCATATGTTAATTTTCTTTTTTTAAAATATAAAAAAGTCCTAATTTCACAATATAAAAATAAAAAAAAAAATCATAGTAAAAAAAATAAAATAATTGTTGAGTCGTAAAAGGAGGGGATAAGAGTAACAAACTTAAGGAAGGAGAGAAATCGCCGTTTTTATGCTGAGAGGGTTCTTCCCCCAACTAAAATCCATTTTCATCTCATTCTACTCACTGAAACCCTAACAAATTCATCTTTTATATATATATATATATATACATATATTGTAGAGATTATGATATCAATTTCATCTTTCACCTTTTTCTTTTCTTGACGTGTGTTATAAAAAAAATTATCACTTAAAAGTTGAAATTTTAAGCATTTTTTTTGTGTTATATAAAGGAACAAATTCAACTATATAGAATAAAATAAAACAAGTCAATTAAAGAGAACGAACAGAAAAATAGAGCTAATCAATGACACTATCATTTACATATTGGAGTTTCACAAAATAGGGGAATGGGATGAGAACAGTACTACAATATTATATATGAGCAATGAACAATAGTACAGTATTATTAGCAGAGAAAAAATGATGAAGACAGAAGCATAGAAAAAAAAAGATGAAAAATTCACTTGAAAATTCTTGAAAAGTCACTTCAAACAATCCTTCAAAATCCGATGGGTTTGGATGGGATTGTTTTATGAATTTGGTATTTATAGATAACACTAGAAAGTCCTTCAAAATCCCTCTCATACAACAATCCTTTAAAATCCTTATATTTTTGAATACCAATGGATTGTTTTTAAGTTATAAAAAATCTCAAATGAATACCAATGGATTTTAATGGACTCTTTAAAAAATCTTGAAAATCCAGATTGAATACTACTGGATTGTTTTTAAGTGACATAAAATCCTGATTGAATACCAATGGATTTTTTTACTAAAAAAAAGTCTTTTAAAATCCTACGAAATCCTAAACCAATACACCCCCCTAAATTGAAAGAAACAATTAATATAAGGGACCAAAATAGAGTTTTAGCCTTAATCTTTATATTAGACAGGTACTTAGAATTTTTTTTAGTTCTAATCATTAATTTTAATTAATTTAATATTAGAATATTTAATAAAATATAAAATATTAATTAAAATGATTAAGAAAATAATAATATTTCTAATTAAAATAATTAAATTAATTTTATACACATTATTTAATTAAGTAATATTTATTATTTTATGTAAATAATAAAATTAAGTATAATTTATTTTGAATATTAATATATTATTAACGACAAATTTTGTTACTTATACTATTGATCTTACTTTTCAATATATTAATTCACCTTTTAACATTATATTTTTATAAAAAATAATATGCTATTTTTATCTTTGGAGATAAAATTACTACTTGTAATATATAACAAAACAAATTAAATTATAATTAATAAGTTGAAAATTAAAAATAAATTTAAAGTAAGAAATTAAAAATACCTCGTTAGTGTCTAAATAAATTATAATATTTCAAAAAATAAAATATTAAAAATTAATAAAATGAAAGAATAAAAAAAAATTTAATAAAAAGTAAATATTGATAAAAAAAGAAATAAAATTAAATGTAGGGGGTGTATTGGATTAGGATTTTAAAGGACTTTTTTAGTTAAAAAAAATCCTGCATATTTTAAAAGACTTTGCAGGATTTTCATGACTTTTAAGATTTTGTAGGATTCTACAAGACTTAAAATCAAGATTTTAATGGATTCTGCAAGACTTTTAAATCAGGATTTTAATGGATTTTGTGGGATTTTGTAGAATTTTCGTGAATTTTTGACATTTGATAAGATTTCAAAAATAATTTCATACATTCAAATTTAAAAAGAGTCAAAGACAAAAATAATAAAAAATAATAATGTCTAGATAAATAATAATAATAATAATTCTTCATAATATGTTATCATCTTAAATAGCATTCACCCACATATCCATAGCTATACTAGTCCTCCAAACATTAACGTCTTTTCGCTCTTGCTCCTGGGTTTGAATAATAGGTTCAAAAGTATGATCTTCATTAACTAGTAACGTTGAAGATGAAGGTTCATCCACCACTTTAATTGGAAATTCATCAGAACGATATTCTTTACGTAAAAAGTTATGTAGTGTTGCACATACTAACACAAGTTCTACTTGTGTCTTAAATAAAAATGGAGGTGCTGACTTAAAAATTGTGAACCTTGATTTAAAAATACCAAATATTTTCTCGATCACATTCCTTAAATACGCATGACGAAGATTGAACAATTCTTTCTCATTTTCAGGATCATTACCCTGACCTGCAAAATTTTGTAGATGATATCTTACACCTCGAAATGAAGCTAAAAATTGGCATCAATTAGAAAATCTACAATTCACCAAAAAAATATTTACCTAATTACATATGCAATATATATAATATTAGTATAATAATAATAATTATTATATATAATTATTATTATTATTTAAAGAATAAACATTTAGATATATAGAATATATATATATATATGTATATATATATATATATATATATTATTTTAGTTATATATTATATGATAATTTTTAACGATATTTATAAATGTAAATTATTCTAACAAATATTTTAACAATATTTCCTCTTTTAAAAAATAAGTTAATGAAGACATAGATCCTAAACCCTAAAAAATTAGATATTGCAATGTCATATGTTAATTTTCTTTTTTTAAAATATAAAAAAGTCATAATTTCACAATATAAAAATAAAAAAAAATTCATAGTAAAAAAAATAAAATAATTGTTGAGTCGTAAAAGAAGGGGATAAGAGTAACAAACTTAAGGAAGGAGAGAAATCGCCGTTTTTATGCTGAGAGGGTTCTTCCCCCAACTAAAATCCATTTTCATCTCATTCTACTCACTGAAACCCTAACAAATTCATCTTTTATATATATATATATATATATATATATATATATATATATATATATATATATTGTAGAGATTATGATATCAATTTCATCTTTCACCTTTTTCTTTTCTTGACGTGTGTTATAAAAAAAATTATCACTTAAAAGTTGAAATTTTAAGCATTTTTTTTTTGTGTTATATAAAGGAACAAATTCAACTATATAGAATAAAATAAAACAAGTCAATTAAAGAGAACGAACAGAAAAATAGAGTTAATCAATGACACTATCATTTACATATTGGAGTTTCACAAAATAGGGGAATGGGATGAGAACAGTACTACAATATTATATATGAGCAATGAACAATAGTACAGTATTATTAGCAGAGAAAAAATGATGAAGACAGAAGCATAGAAAAAAAAAGATGAAAAATTCACTTGAAAATTCTTGAAAAGTCACTTCAAACAATCCTTCAAAATCCGATGGGTTTGGATGGGATTGTTTTATGAATTTGGTATTTATAGATAACACTAGAAAGTCCTTCAAAATCCCTCTCATACAACAATCCTTTAAAATCCTTATATTTTTGAATACCAATGGATTGTTTTTAAGTTATAAAAAATCTCAAATGAATACCAGTGGATTTTAATGGACTCTTTAAAAAATCTTGAAAATCCAGATTGAATACTACTGGATTGTTTTTAAGTGACATAAAATCCTGATTGAATACCAATGGATTTTTTTACTAAAAAAAAGTCTTTTAAAATCCTACGAAATCCTAAACCAATACACCCCCCTAAATTGAAAGAAACAATTAATATAAGGGACCAAAATAGAGTTTTAGCCTTAATCTTTATATTAGACAGGTACTTAGAATTTTTTTTAGTTCTAATCATTAATTTTAATTAATTTAATATTAGAATATTTAATAAAATATAAAATATTAATTAAAATGATTAAGAAAATAATAATATTTCTAATTAAAATAATTAAATTAATTTTATACACATTATTTAATTAAGTAATATTTATTATTTTATGTAAATAATAAAATTAAGTATAATTTATTTTGAATATTAATATATTATTAACGATAAATTTTGTTACTTATACTATTGATCTTACTTTTCAATATATTAATTCACCTTTTAACATTATATTTTTATAAAAAATAATATGCTATTTTTATCTTTGGAGATAAAATTACTACTTGTAATATATAACAAAACAAATTAAATTATAATTAATAAGTTGAAAATTAAAAATAAATTTAAAGTAAGAAATTAAAAATACCTCGTTAGTGTCTAAATAAATTATAATATTTCAAAAAATAAAATATTAAAAATTAATAAAATGAAAGAATAAAATAAATTTTAATAAAAAGTAAATATTGATAAAAAAAGAAATAAAATTAAATGTAGGGGGTGTATTGGATTAGGATTTTAAAGGACTTTTTTTAGTTAAAATCCTTATATTTTTGAATACCAATGGATTGTTTTTAAGTTATAAAAAATTTCAAATGAATACCAATGGATTTTAATGGACTCTTTAAAAAATCTTGAAAATCCAGATTGAATACTACTGGATTGTTTTTAAGTGACATAAAATCCTGATTGAATACCAATGGATTTTTTTACTAAAAAAAAGTCTTTTAAAATCCTATGAAATCCTAAACCAATACACCCCCCGTAATAAAAATTATTATTCATAATATATTTAAAATTTAAAATAAAATACAAAAGTAAATTATATATAATTATATTTTTTTATATAAATAAAAAAATAATTGAATTTAAAACATTCACTATTACCTTAATTATTTTAACTAGCATATTAAAGATATTTTGTATATCTGTATTTTTAAAACAAATAAAAGTGAATGGTTAATAATAAGAGGTTGCTAAAATATTTTGGATAGTTGTAGTCATAATTATAATAAAAGGTTGCTAAGATATTTTGTACAGTTTTTGAAAAAATATTAGAGAAAAAATATAATTAGAGAGGTAATTTAAGGGACAAATTTGTCCAAAGAATGTGAACACTAATTTGGGTAATCCCTTTATTAATAATATATATTAATATTCTATATTTTGTTCTTTTTAGATACAAAAAGTATAATTATAGGTTGCATCCAATACTACTCAAACGGTAGTCCACATATATTTAGATGACGTGACAGACATTGTTGGATGATGACGTGATAGTCCGTCAGTCACATCATCACTTAATAAAGAGGGATTAACATCAAGTACTAAATTGAAGAAAAAAAATTAGTCATATATTTTTAGAAATTTTTCTTAAGAAATAGTAATATGAAAATTGACTTAATTAAAAGTAGTTTAAACATATTTAAACTTAAATAATAACATACATCTAAAACAAATCTTGTTATCAAACAATATTTTTTAACTCTAAATATCAATCATTTATAATTTGATATGCTGAGTCATTGATAATTTGTTCAACTTTTGATATATTAAGTGTTTGGATTGAGGTCAATTAATGGTAAAGTATGTTCAGCAACATACTCGATGAAAAGAGAAATTTTATGTTTTTTACATATGTTATTTGATGTTGTATGCAAAACTCATTTTTAAGCTTCCGGTGAGATTGTGAAGAACCTATATGCATGGTTTGTCCATTAACTACCTATGTGTTGTTTAGCTTTGTAATTTCCTCTCTACTAAGGATGACTCACTTCTTGTGCCAAGCTTTTCTCGAATGGGTTTATCCTCTCACTCTATTTTCTTGATTTCTAAAATTGAATTTCTTCTGACCAGTTGATTGTGACAAAGTATAAATTTGGGAAACTGGTAGGACATTATGAACTAAAAATGGATATGGACTTGAAAATAGATTAAAATAATGTGTGGATGGTTGTGATGTCACGATAAAACTAGGGAACGGTTCAATTAATAAAAAAATACTATTAAGAATTATTATGATTGACTTAATTGATGAGAGTTTGATAATATTTACAAAATTTTAAATTCAAATTCTATTGATATTATTATAATTTTAAGGGATAAAAATAAACCCTATTAAGAGTTAAGCCTATAAAAATTATTAATTAACACACATCAACCTTACTTATATTTGGAAACCATTGTCTCTGATTTTTTAAATTTTCTTTTATCCCATAACCATGGTACACGTAGTTATAAAAATAGTTGGATGGTATATTCAGTGGATGATGATGCTCTTTATTATTATTTTGTATAGCTTTTCTGTAATTGTCACCTCCTATAATAGTATTTAGTGCTTTGATATTAAGCGAAGCTATTGATTAGAAGGTTGAAATCTGTTTAATGTTTTGCTTTATCATTTTTAATTTCATAAAGGATGGTCCACTTTTGGCTAAACATTCTTTGATGTATAGAAGACACTTCATATCGAAACAAAATGAACACAATCATCTCACTTAAAAGAGGGATGTTAAAACTACATATTTCCTATAGTAATGCTATATAATAAGCAATACTCATGCACCATTGATTCATTGTTTATTTGTTTTGCATAATACATTAATACATAACAAATAAATAAATAAAAAGAGATAAATAACAAAACCATCACGACGACTACATAAAGAAAGAAAATATATTAACTAACTATAAAAAGACCTAATTTTTCAGCTCATCAATGCAGGCACTGCTTGTGGTTGTCATTAGAATTACATAAACGTCCTTTTCTCCCTTGTATTTGATGATCATTCCCTTTTGAAGAATGAAGAATGCCTAAGGATATAAGATAATATAGAAGTATTATCAGAGTGATTCAAATCGGTAAGCAGAAAAAATTTAGTGACTCATTTATCATATAATTTCGCTACTTCACAATTTTAATGCGTGGTAGAATTTCCTTGAATTGATGTTTATAATGTCCCTAATTCTAATAAGAAGCAAACTTGTTGGTTTTAGAGCTTTGTTTCCGTTAAGAAAATTCATTTGTTAGATTCCATTATGTGGATTTTGTTTTTACTATGTTATAGATTTGTTGGTGTAAAATATTTATTGATTTTATTAATAAAGAATATTTATAAAAACATAATTGATTCACATTAAAAATTTAAATAAATAAGAGATTAAAAGAATTTTTAAAATTATTTGACAAAAAGTAATTTATAAAAATATTATCTAGTGTGTGATATGTTTTAAATTTAAGGTATACATTTATATTGTAGTATAAAATTATTTTTAATTGTTGATAATTTATTTTAAAATATTAAAATTTAATTTATAAATAGACACAATAAAAACAAACTTGAATTAAATAAGAAGTTAAAAAGATTCTTAAAAATATTTTTGTCAAGTAATAATTTCTAAAAAGTAAAAATGTTGTTAGGTAAAATAGTCATTTGCTTTTATAATATATGAGTTGGTTTGTTTTTTATTTTTAACTAAATTATTATAATTTAAATAATATATAAAAAATAATTGACAATAAGAATCTTGAGAAATACGAAATTTAATAACTAAATTACATGTTCAATAAAATATTTGGTTCCAACATTAGTATTTAAACATTGTAACTACTATAAAAGTTTATTTATATTTATGTTATCAACACAAATTCTTTTAAACATTCTTTTCTTAATTGGTTATAATTTATTAAAAAAAACATAAAATTTGATTAATTTTATATTTTATTTAATGACTTTTTTTTCTTCTTTCTAATCTTGTATTTTTTTAATAAATTTTAATTAATAAAAATAATTGTATTGAAAACTACTCATTTTAAATGAATATGAAAAATGAGAATGTGAAAATAACCCTTTCCTGTCTCTATCTATCTTTGTCCATATCTACCTAGTTTAAAAGAAAGAAATTTGAACCAAAAGGTTATACTTACCAGTAAGGCTATGCAACATGTTCAATTCAACGACGAAAGGAATTCATTTTGATGACCACCATGACATAAAGTCGGTCTCTCAAGCCATAAAGAAACTTGAAATAAGCGTGTCTCCATTTTGTGTTTAAGAAAATGGCACATAAAACTCCCAAAAAGCCCGTCGCAAATCCAGATTCTATTCCAATATAAAACCATGACAAAAATCCAGATTCACTCCCACCTTCATCTGTTGCCTTTGTTTCTTTAGGTTTACCATCATGATGGCATGTTTTTGTAAGTGGAGGTCCACAGAGATCAGGATTGCCGATATAGCTGAGTGCACTGAACCCCTCAAGTTGTGTGCCTGATGGTATTTTGCCTGTCAAATTATTGTATGACAGGTTTAAGAAACTAAGAAAGGACAAACTGGACATGCTCTTAGGAATTTCACCCCAAAGTTGATTTGTTGAAAAATCAAGGGACTCCAAGTTTTTCATGTTGCCAATCTCATTCGGTATTTTTCCTGTTAATTTGTTGTGGGACAAGTTCAAGGAGAACAATCCAGTGAGACTCAACATTTGGGGAGGTATTGTTCCGGACAAATTGTTACTTGACATATCAATTAAGGTCACAAAGTGTAAGTTCTTTCCATATTCTGATATTTGACCTTTTATAAGCAGCTCAAGACTATCTCTATTGATCAAGATACGATTATGAAATGAAGGAAAGAAAAAAGTGAGCTTGTTGCCGGAAGCATGGTTAAAAACTAAGGCTGTAATATTATAAAGACAACTGGGTATATGTCCTGAGATTGTGTTATCTGCAATATCCAAAATAATAAGTGAAGACATTTGACATATCTGTGTTGGGATATTGCCACTAAAATTATTGGACCTTATTTGGAGAATCATTGCACCATGTGGTATCCAGTTTGGTATATTTCCTGATAAACTATTTTCACGAACATTAAAGATCAATAAAGAGTGGCAGTTTTGCAGTGAGGGAGGAATCTCTCCATAGAGCTTATTCTCATGCAGATGAAGTGAGGAAAGCTTAGATAACAAGCCCATTGATGAAGGTATGTTGCCTGTTAACTTGTTGCTTCCCAAGTTAATACGAACCAAAGAATTCCACCTTTCCCAGCAATTTGTAAGCTCCCCGGATAGATGATTCCAAGATATGTCCAAGAACAACAAATTGCTTTTCCCATTCAACATCTTTTGATTACACAAGAGGGGAGAGATGTTTCCTGATAATAGGTTGTTTGATATGTCGAGAAAGGCCACAGTAGGTGATAGTCGAGGTAGGAAACCTTTTAGACCATTCGATGACAAAGATATGAATGTAGAGTTCAACACCACGTTTGAAAGATTCCCATTTATCGAATTATCTTCTATTTCAAGTTCAGGCACTCTTGATACAAAATTCCAAAATTTGTCATGGGCTTCAAATGACGATTCAAAAATAGCTAAACTTTCAATAGATCTTTGTGTATATAACCACGCAGGAAAGTGAGGACTTACAAATCCGAGAGCTATTTGTTCAAGTTGAAAAGGTGGAACCCAGTGGGGGTCAAAATCAAAGATTAATGGTGGTGATAATGATATATCCAAATCCTTTAATTTCGACATTTTGGCAAAATTTCTCTGAGACACAGCTCCTGACAATTGATTACTGCCAACAAGCAAGTCAATTAAGGATGATAGATTTCCCAAACTTGTGGGAATAGATCCAGAAAACATGTTTCCTGCGAGAACAAGATATTGTAGATGTCCAAGTTCGCCTAACCAATCTGGAATTGGTCCATTCAAGTTATTGTCTTCCAAGACCAAGGCTTCCAAATCTTGAATATTTAACAATTCTTTTGGTAGTTGGCCTTTTAAAGAACAACTTCTAAGATCAATTCGAGAGATACCACAAGTAAGATTGAATAACCATTTAGGCAATTCTGAGGGAAATTCATTGCCAGCCAGAGCAAGATATTTGAGTGCAGTAAAATTTGCATATTGAAGAGATGGACTCAAGTCTTTAAGTTGACATTCAACCATATAAAGCACTGAAAGTGAGGGAAGGGGAGTCACTAATTGAAGCCAGTTAGCTTCTTTGTGAAGATCAACGCCGCCGAGGTTGAGATATTCCAAGGAGGAAATGCGGGAAAGCCATTGGAGACTATTGATGACAAGATTCTGGTTTTCTGATAAATCAAGATGTCGAATAGCTGAAGAGTTTAGACACTGAGGAGGAGGAGTAGCTAGAGATAAGTTATTATGACAATCCCAACTATGCATAGAATAATTAAATTGGATAGCTAAGAAGTCATTATTCCTCAAATTCAAGTAATCTAGAAATTCTAATTCCACCAACAAGAAGGATAGGTAGATGGAACCTGTGAGGCAGTGTGACTTATCTTCTTGGTCAATATAAGTAGGAAGAGTTGTAGAACATGGGAGAGTGAGGTCAGTGACTCTACTTGTGATGTTGTCACACATAACACCTTTCCATTCACAACAGTCTTGTTGAGTGGACCATGAAGAGAGCATGTCTGATGGATCTATGACTCCTTGCTTGAAGTTTAAGAGAGCTTGTTTGTCTTTCTGGTGGCAGCGAATATTGAGGCTGCATGTGATGGGCATGACTGCGCATAGCACGCATGCAAAGATGATTGCATATTGAGAGGGAGATGTATTCATGGTTACAAGAGAAATGATGGCTGGAATGACGGAGGGAAACTCTTTATACACTTTTCACTTTCTCCTTCATACTTCATATTTGATCTACCATAAATTACTCTGTTCAATTACAATAAATAATTAATTAGAGTAAAATTGTGATAGATTACTTAAATGTCGCTTAAATGAATGTCAAATCCAAATAATTGAAATAGAATGCACTTATAAGCATCTTTCATTGGGACTGCTCTTATATATATATATTTTTTTTTGGTACAACAGGAAATTAAAGAAAGAAAGTAAAGGAAAGAAATAAAATAAAAAACAAATCACGGAACCCCAAGACATGCAGATTACGTGATGGACAAATTATCTAACATCAGAAGATCAAGTACGTTATTTGGTGGTATATCCCAGTTCTCATCCCAGTCAGTTTTTGTTGTGTTCCAACTTGCAAGTCTATCTCCGACCTTATTGGCATCTCTGTTTATGTGAACTATGGTGGTGAACCAGCTTTTCCTCAAGAGAATACGAATATCCTCAATGGTTCCACAATGTTTATGACAGTGACTATGGTCCTCCTTCTCTAAGGGGAGCACTTTAGTAACTTCCAAGCAGTCTGATTCACAAATAATATGCTTCCATTGGGACTGCTCTTATATATATTTGCCAGCAGATTATTTCCTTATTTGTTGTTTTCATTCTCGTTATTTTTTTAACTTTTTATTTAATTTAATTCTTATTTATTTTAATTATTTATGAATTAGATTTTAATATTTTAAAATAAATTAAAAATAATATTATGATATAATTATTTATCATAATTTTAAATATAATTTATATATTTAAAATTATTTATTTATATAAATTTTAAATATGATTTATATATTCAAACATAATATTTATTTATATATTTTATTTATTATAAAATTATATATATATATATATATATATATATATATATATATTACACAATTTAAAATATGATCAAATATCTTAACTATCTTGTATTTGAAAGCGTTTTCAATTTGATTTTAACATAATCGTTTTTTTATATTTTCAATTAGAGAATTTTTAAAATTTCTTTTAATTTTTATCTAATTCAATTTTTATTTTATTTATTTACAATCATAATTTTATTTTTAAAATAAATAACAAATAATTAGCAACAATTTCATATTATAAATAAATTATTTATTGTAACTTTAAAATATAATTTATATATTTTAAAAAAATTGATATATTTAAATATAATATTTATTTTTATATATAGTTTATTATAATTTTTAATTATATAATAATTATATAGACTGATTAAATCATATTTTTCTTTGATGCACCACCCATTCAATCACATGCCCTTGTCTTTGTCACGACTCACGTGTCAACTACGCCTCCGTAGTCCACACGTTTCCTTGATGTTGTCAAGCCACGCACTGTTACTTGGCTATTGACTTGACTTGGCACTCTTGGCTATCACAGCAGGAAAATTCTAGGTACCCTTCATGCCGCTACCCTTCCAAATAAAATAATAAAAATATATAAAATTATCAAACACAATTGAAACAAAATTTAAAGAATTAGAAATTTTAATGAAACATATCGATTTTAATAATATAAAATACTGATAAAATTGCAAATTATATTTATATTACAATATAAAAAAAGTCAAAAGAAGATATATAATATAAGAGAAACGTTAAGTATGATAAACAGAAAAAGAAAATAAGATTAAAATATTAAAGATAAAATAAAATAAATCCTTTTCCAATTAGAAAAAGATTTCAATTTTGTCTATTCATCTGCTAAATTATAATTTCATATCATCTTATATGTAAAATTAAATTTTTGTTAAAATTAAATATTAATTTAAAGATAATTAAAGTATTTATATTTTAACATGTTTCTTTAAACTTCTGAAATAGAGAAATTCTTCTTGAGTGACCATTTCATTAAGTTTTTGTCAAAGATTAGCCTCATAATCACTATTTTGTAGATCCCTCCAAACTCCATTAAGTTGGACTTGTGTTTGTTGTTAGGGATAGCACTGGATACAAGTTTAGAATTTAGGATTTAGGGTTTAGAGTTTAGGAATAGCACTGGACTCATCTTCGTCTTTGCGGCTCAAACTCATCCCATCCATCCTCGTATCCTTACCCATCGAGTGTATAAGTTTTGTCTCATCCTTGTCCCTGTCTTTACAACTATAATTAAGTTATTTGCCTATCTCATATTTCAATCAAAAATTTTTCTAATAATTAAACAACTACAAATATTTCATATCATAATAAATAATTACACATAATTAAATATTAATTTTTTTAATACAATTAAATCAGGGATGGGGACAAGAATGGGACGGATAAGTATATATTCGTACTCGTACTCGATTTAATATATCAGGTTTTACCCGTATCCGTACTCAATTAAACCGAATATTCTCCGTCAAAGTCAGGACATATTCAAGTATTATTCATAAGTACGAATTTATTTGTCATCTTTATTTGTCGCTTTCATGTCAAAATATTGTCAAAGATTTTCATATTGAAGTCTAAAGCACTCCCCTTGAATTCATGAAGGCCTTTAGTTACGTGAGAGGAGTTATTGTTTCACGTATTTGTTGTGATATAAATCATTTATCATAAATAAAAAAATATTATATATATATATATATATATATATATATTTAAATATAATTTATATATTCAAACATAATATATGTTAAATTTATTATATTTTTAAAACTTTTGCTTCAACTTAAAAATTTTACTTCAGAGGATTTTTAGGAATTCTTTTTATCTTCTTATCTAATCTGATTCTATTTATTCTAATTATTTATGAATTAAATTTTAATATTTTAAAATAAATTATAATAAAAATAAAAATAATATTATACTATAATATAATTTATTTATCATAAATCTTAAATATAATTTATATATTTAAAAAAATTTATTTATACAATTTTTAAAAAAAATTTATATATTCAAATATAATATTTATTTATATATTTTATTTATTATAAAATTTAATATACATGATAAATATTTAATTCTATATTATACAAACTAAAATACTAATATTAATTATTAAATATGATCAAATATCGTATCTATCTTATATTTGAAAGCATTTTTAACTTGTTTTTAATATAACCGTTTTTTTTTATATTTTTTCAATTAGAGAATTTTTAAAATCTCTTTTAATTTTTACCTAATTCAATTTTTATTTTATTTATTTATATTCATAATTTTATTTTTTTTAAAATAAATAATAAATAATTAAAAATAATCTCATATTATAAATAAAATATTTATTGTAAATTTAAAAAACAATTTATATATTTAAATTTATATAATTGATATATATAAATATAATATTTATTTTTATATATAATTTATTATAAATTTTAATTATATAATAAATATATGGACTAATTAAATTGTATTTTTCTTTTCAATTTATGTACAATTTTCACATGTCTTATCTTTGATGCACTCATGCCCTTGTCATTGTCACATGTCAACTACGCCTCCGTAGTCCAGACGTTTCCTTGATGTTGTCCAGCGACGCACTGTTACCTTGCTATTGACTTGACTTGACTTCGCAGTCTTCGCTATTACGGCACGAAAACTCTATACCCTTCCAAATAATTATTAATAATTATTAGATTAATTAAAAATAATTAGATCCAAAAAAATAGAACAAACCGAAACATATGGAAAATGAAAAAATAGAATTTGATTTTTTTAAAATTAAACAAGGTTATGGAGAATAGATATAGAATAAATGAAAAAAATTAAAAATCTTTACAGAATTTTAGATTGTTATATAAATAATTGATAAACGGAAAATAATATAGAAATAAGGTTGAAAGACTCTTAATAATCATAAAAAATATATTAATAAATCTAGAAGAAAAAAAAAATCACATGAAATTGGTATCAGATCAAAATAGATAAATAAAATGATGACATGGAAATATGCTATTGATCAAAGTTTTAAAACCCCTAAAATTTGTAGAGTTATTGAAGTAACTCTCATTACAGCAATAGAAAACTCAAATTAGAAAGAAAAAAAAAAAGAAAAAAAAACTAGCAAAAGAAATAAACCTGACTTGACTTGACTATTACGAGCGAGCGTGGTCGTTTTGCATTTGACTCTCAAACTTATGTGCCAACTGCCAACTTCGTTGAAGGGGTATCAAAATGTTGGACAACTTTTCTTTTTTCCTTGACTTAAACATTATATCTTTTTAAATGCCCTTCAACCCAAAGCTACGATTCGTTGCTTTTATGTTGGATGGAATGAAAAGAAGCACCTCTACATTCATGTATCAGTACAATCAAAATAGGATAAATTATGTTAAATTATTAATACACTTATGTAGAAAATGAAAAATTAACTACAAACTCCAATAAATTCATTGAATTTGTTATTCTAATTGCATAATTTTCAAAATAATAATAAGAAACAAATCATCGTTGATTTTATATTAGCATTAATTTTTTAAATGTAATAACTGCATTTTTTTATTTTATAATATTAGCATCAATTTTTTAAAATGTAATAATAATATAGTAACATGTTATCGATTCAAATATATTTAAAAAATAATGAAATAAATAATATTAATTTATTATATAAAATTTATACTCATTTTAATAATCATATATTTAAAAGTACTTTTAATTATGAATGACAATATAGAGAAGAAGAGTGATAAGAGAATGAAGTTGTGATTGTTCATCAACGAACTTGGCAACGAGGGCATTTGCAATGCTATGACAAATGGCATAGATATGATTTTCTTCCGCGTGAAGCACTATGGTGATGGAGAAGCACAAGTGCAACCAATAAATTATCGGCTTTGCCCTTTCATTTTATATGATTTAATTTGTTTTGTTGTTCGTGAAAGGGACTTTATTTTGTTTTAGTTGTTGTTCTAGGGAATTAATTTTACATGAGGATTTAAGGATACATGGTGACCTTTTGACACAATATATTGTCATCATTAATTTTATAGGAACTTGTCACTATATTTAAAGGCTTTACTTGGTTCGACATGAAATTTTTAGATTGCAAAAGATTTAGGTGTAATATTGTGAGTTATGGAAGTGTTATAATAATTCTAAATTGTTTCATGTTGTTAAGTTGAGCTGTTAATTAGTGTTCAGACTTTGGAGTCTAAAGATCCTTTAAGATTTTAATAGTGTTGGAAGTTTCTTTAGACAAATGATTAATTTGACCTCAAGTGTAAGAGTGTATAAGATTTATGTTTTGAATATAATCTCATAAACTCTTTCCCTCAATTTTTTTGAGGAAGGTCTTTAGTCTATAAGTTCCATTTTCTCTCAATCTTTTCTCTTCCTTCTTTGATCCTTATTGTGTTGTCTTGTTGATGAATTTAGGTTCTTAGAAGCCTTAAATTAAGTTGTTTATCCATTCAAAATTATGTTGCAAGAGTTTCTTCTCTTCTATCTTGATTCCGAGCTACCCAAGGTAAGGGAAGTTAGATTTTGCTTATAGTGAAGTTGTTGAGTTGTTAAATGATGTGTTGGTTATATGTTGTATGAATTCCTTACAATTCAAGATTGTATGTGAATCAAAACAGAGCAGGTTGTAGTGAGAGTTAGGATTTTGGATTCTTGATGAAGAATGTGGTGATTTGAGTTTACTTGTGGTTGCATGTTGATTCTAAGTGCATATATGTGTTGATTGTGATGTATGTAAGTGTTGTTTGATGTTGCATGTGTTGAATCTTGTTGTTTTCAGGTTATGACTCAAAATCAGGTTCTACATATGCAAAATGTTGATATCGCGTCGAGTGCGCCTTCATGATGTTGAACGTCATTCTAATTTAAGACTCTCTATCTTGATCACGTCAGTCGCAAGATTGGTGGCGTTGGACGTGGTGAGAGAAACTTGTCTCAAATTGGAATGACGTAGAGCGTGAGAACCCTAAGAGTTCTTTGACTTGGTGATGTCGGACTCAAAGTTGAGAGACACCTAGTGTGTCTAAGCTCTATTTGAATTTCATCGAGTGCCAAGGTGATGACGTTGGACAAGACTCAAGTAGAGACTCTTTACCTAAAGTGGGGTCAAGTGTGATAGTTTATCATGTTAGACGCAAGGTCTTAGGGGCTTCTGCCTTAGCCAAGTTAGGCATAGGTAATGTAGCGTCGGGCATGGGCGAAACAAGAGAACTTTCTGCATGGATGGCGTTGAGCACAAGATGAATAACATCGAGCGTTAGTTGTTGAAGAAAAACATGATGATGTAGTTGATTCCTAGATGACTTAAGATGTCAAATGAAAATATGATGAATAAGTTGTAGAGATGAAGTAGTATGTGATAACTTTGTTGTGAGTTGTTAGTTAAGAAGTGGATATGAGTCGTAAGATGTTTGTGTTGATAGAGTTGTATGTTAGCTGTGTAGTTGTGTTGAACATGCGATGTGTTATTGAGATGCGTGTTGATTAAAGAATTTAATAGAAGCAATGGTGCTTGAGTTGTGAGATGTAAAATTGTATGTTGATTTCATCGTTGTGTTGAATATATAAAGTTGTTGTGTTGTTGTTAAGCTATGTCGACCACTTATAACTAAAAGGAAAGTTTTCAAAAGTTGAATATCCCATTGTTTGGGTATTGTGTTGTGGTGTACTAAGAGCCCAATTTTGTTGAAAATCCTTCTTCAGAGGTTGTCCTTGAAGTGGATATTATGTTATTTCTCCTCTAGGACTTTGTTATTATCGTGTGTAGGAAATATCGAAACATATGTGTATGAAGCGGCCATAGTATAGGTGTTGGGTCCAACTATATTGATTACAAGTAATCAACCAAGTAAAGTACGAAGTTAAGAACCTAGTTCCTAATAGAGTATCAGAAAGGCATAGTATTTGGAAGGTAGTTACTGAACTAATCACATACGAGACTTAGTTAAGCTAGTTAATGTTGTGGTAGGACTGTACCAAATTATTTTACCTTGACAATAATATTATACTTCCTTGTTTAATTGATGACATATGAGAAATTGAGTTACCGTATTGTGAATTTTTATCCAATTTTCTGTTGATCTAGCAAGTCCTAAAAGACCACCCTATATTGTCAGTTTAGTAAGGTCAAACCACTTAAACTATTTGTCCTGTGTTGTAGGAGATCTCCTAGTTGAAATACGTGACGACACATATAGTTATTGTGTTAAGCATATGATGTGTTAAGTTGATTGTACTATTTATATGTTGTGTCGATTTGTGATGAAATTTGTTGTTGTATTGAACTTAAGTTGTTGTGTTGATCTGAGTTGTATACCGTGATGTCATGTTGTTGCGTTGTTAAAGATGAGATGATGATGTGATGTTCCTGTGTTATATTTATGTTGTTTCTTTTTTACTTTGGTTACCCTTACACGTTTTTATGTGGTTTGGACCACGATAATTATATATGATATGAAAGCAAGCCAAAGATAGGATTGAAGTGTTGTTGTGGGGGCCACCCAATGACATAAGAACTGGAGGATATTTTATTGATTATTTGATGGTAATAAATTTGTATAGACAATTGTAGTTACTTAACCGACAACTCAAGATATATAATTTATATTTACCAAATTATTGTATTTATATTGTACATATTTATGTAGTTGTGTGCCTTTAAATCATGCAATATAATACATATTTTTCATAATTGTAAGTTTATAATTTTAAGTTAGATATTTTTCACTATTAGTAACTCTATCATGTAGTATAAGGACCAAAACAAGTCGTTACCTATTCTCTTTTATAATTTTTTTCCTTTTATAATTGTTAATTCAAAAGTAATAAATGATTGTATTTATTATTTATAATAAAATATTTTCTTAGTATTTATTTTATATTAAATATAAATATTTAAGAATTATAAACTATTTATTATCGATATTAGTATATGGGAAAACTTTTAAATATTAAATAAGAGATTTTAGGAAAAATTGTACTATTTTCCCTCTAAAATTCACAATCTTGCAAATTTTGTTCTCAGTTTTATTTTCGTAAATTGTGTTCCTAATTTTTAAAATGTCATGAATTTTGTTTCATGTTGGCGGTTTGGAAGGAAATTTATCAAAGAATTGTCTTAAATATGACAATTTAAAGAAAAATTACCACAATATTTTTTTTCTAAATTGCGACGATTCTCTAGGTGAGGACAAAATTGATGATATTTTATAAATTAGAAGGTAAATTTGGCCTCCCATTCATGTAATCCTGACTCCATCTCTGGTTAGAAGCTTGTTTTAGCAAATTTTTTAATTAATAAGTGATCCACTTTTGATTAAACAATCTTAAAATTAAGAAAATACTAAAACTGTATTTTTTCTATTATTTAATTTGGTGCAGGTATTTTTTTTTCTATTAAAATGCTTTCATCATTTTACATAATACTGAACAAATGAAAAACAAAAGATAAATAACAAAGCCATCACCACAACTTCTGAAAGTAACAAAATATATCAACTAACAATAAGCAAATCTAAATATTGAGTTCATCAATTGACATTGTTTGTGGTTGTCATTAATTAGCTCAGCAACACTTTTCTTTGACTTGTTCCCTTTGAAGAATGAGGAACACCTAAAATATATATGATTTTAAAAACATTATCATCACAGTGATCCAAATCAATAAGCAGACAAGCATTAGGAGGGGACTCATTTATCACATAATTTCGCCTACTTCCCAATTCTAATGTATTTTATAAAATGTCCTTGAATTGAAATTTGTACTTTAGTTTTACTAATTCTAATATCCTTTTCATTTTTACAAATTCTTGTCATCAAAATTTAAATAATCAAACTGATGAACACATTCAACAGTTTCAAACCTAGGGCCTATTATAAAGAAAACACTGTCAAAGACTCAAAATGAAAATATTCCGTCATGTTGAGAGACATGTTATGTACATGAAGTGAAAAAAAAAAGAAGAGAAGAGTAAATCACATTTTTATTCTCTTATAATATTTGATCACGATGTTGGTTCTCTAATTTTTAATTATGTAATTTTATTTTTTAATTTTATAAAATCTACAATTTTATCTTATCATTAAATATGATTTTTAAAATTATAACATAAATTATAACATGATATTAAATAGATAACATGATAATTAGTATACTTAATTATATATTTGATTATTTATCTTATTTATAAAATTTATTTTGATCTTTTATCTTTTAAAAGAGTAGTTTTTTTTTTTTAATTTTAAGACACAATTTTAATTTTTTTGTATTAATTTAAGATGTAAAATTTGTCTCTTTATATTTATTTATGTGTTTGAATAAAAAAAGTTATAAATATAATAAGTTGTGTGAAAAATAAATTCTTGAGCAACCAGACAGAAATATAATATTATTTTATTTATTTGTTTAATTTCCTAATTATTTGTTGGGTGCATTAAGTTTCATTCTTGTTTCATCATATATATGACCTTTTTTTTTTAATTTGAATCTCAGTTGTATTAATAGTTTTTTATGCAAGTGAATTTGATGAGAGAATTTTTTATATCTTGAATTAATAAAAAAGAATTTAAAATCTCAAAATATAACATGATCACTATTTTAGAAGAATCAAATTGAATTAAGAAAGGAAGATAAAGACTCAAATTAAATCTTTTGAAAGATAAAATATCAAAATAAACTTTAAAAATAAAATAAAAATAAAAATTACAATTTAACCTAATTAATATTTGATGATATTTATACTGACTTGCATTTTTAATCTTTATTTTTACCATATTTTCAATTTTTTTTATCACCTTTGTAAGATAAAATAGAGAATAAAAATGTAATTTAATCTAAATATTATTAAATATGAATTATTTCATTATCTAATTAATGTCAAATTATGATTAATACTAAAAATTTAACAATTAATAGATAAAATTATAATTTAGGATCGATTTTATGTAATTTAGAAAGAAAGAAAAAACCTATTTACGTCACCTATTTTATATAAGGCTCATAGAGCAATAGTCTTTTAGGTCTAAGTAAACTAATTAATAGAGCTAAGTATTAAATATATTGCTAATAACTATATATATTAAATGAAATATTAATTATAAATTAATATTATATATATAATGATTATGTTTAAAATTTTAAATAGATCGGGCCTAATAAATTTTTTAGTCTAAAGTCTAACTCTTTTAGTAAAAAAAAGTTCTGAAATGTCTAAATCGGACTTTTTCTTAATAAATAGAACGCATGACATTTCTATCCCTAAAAATAAGGAATAAAGGAGTCCAATCATGTTTGGAAGTTAGGAGGCAAGTGTATTAAGAATGATAAGTGTATATGGCTGGGTTAATAGATAAAGTTGAAAGGAGACAATAACAGTGATGACATTGATGATAAAGTAAAAAAAAAAAAAGGATTCATCAATGATACAAATACTTTTTCTTTTATCTATTATTAAAAAGAAATCTGATTTACTCATATTAAAGAAATTAATTAATTGTATTAAATTGTGATTAATATTATAATTTTTTTTATAAGTTATCTTTATTTGTAAATGAAAAAAAAAATTGGTGAAACCTAAAATGTCATACATTAAAAGATTTTTTTTTTAAAAAAGAATATATTTAAATGAGAAAAAAATAATTAAATACTTATATTTTAAAAAATATGTATTTAATTTTTATTTTTATAAAAGAGAACAGAGAATACCCCTTAACTAAAATACACTTGCCTCTATGTCTTCGTGGTCTATGATATTGATCTAGTTGTAATTTAGCACACCTTAATGCTTAATATATATATATATATATAAAACAGGTTAAACAAATAATATAATCTTGAATTATCAAGTGTAGTGCGTGCTATAGAACTAGAACTAGAAGGCACTTTGTTTATGATGGATTACATTGCTTTGGGGGGTTTTGTAGTCATATTTCTAATGGAAAGTTGGGTTTTATTTTACTTGAGGATTTTCATTGCTTTTCAGCTATGCTTTTGATTGGTTTTTGAGTTGATTTTGTTGGGAAATTTAATTCTGTAGTTTATGTAACATGACCGAGGAGATTTTGTCCTCCCCACTTTTACTTCGCCAAAAATAAAGGTATATATGTTACTTAAAAAAATGAAATTATATTCAAGAGCATGTTTAGGAAGATGAGAATAAAAAAAATAATTTAAACTCAATTCCATTTTCATTGAAGTTGAGAAAATTCATTTTTTCTTTCTAAACTCATTATATATATATATATATATATTTATTTAAATAAATCATAAAGGATATTGTAATTTAAATATGACATAAAAAATTGAGAATAAGAAATATAAAAAAATTTATTTTTAAGTAAATTTTTTATCTTAACATTATTATTTAGCGATTATACTATTTGAATTATTTAACTATTATGATAGTTAAACTATATTTCTGAAAATTCCTTCTGTCTTTCTCCACCCACTTAAATTAAATGAAATTTTAACATAAAGGTTATATGCTATAAAAAAATAAATAAATAAAAGTTTTACGTACCAATATGTATGCTATGCAACTTGTTTGACCTTAACAGAAGGAATTGATTTTGATGATGAGCATGACATAAAGTCGGTCCCTCAAATCATAAAGAAAGTTGAAGTAAGCATGCCTCCATTTTCTGTTGAAGAAAATGGCAGAACAGACACCCAAAAAGCCTGTTGCAAATCCAGATTCTATTCCAATGTAAAACCATGACAAAAATGTAGATTCACCGTCTTTTGATTTTGTGTCTTTAGGTTTACCACCCTGAGAGCAATTTTTTGTGAGTGGAGGTCCACAAAGATCAGGATTTCCTATATAGCTGAGTGCACTAAACCCTTGAAGTTGTGTGCCTAATGGTATTTTGCCTCTCAAATTGTTGAAAGACAAATTTAAATGACCCAAAAAGGATAAACCAGACAAGCCTTGAGGAATTTCACCCCAAAGTTGGTTTGAAGAAAAATCAAGGGACTCCAATTTTTTCATGTTACCAATCTCATTAGGAATTTCTCCTGTTAATTTATTGTGGGACAAGTTCAAGGAGCACAATCCAATGAGGCTAAACATTTGGGGAGGTATTGTTCCTGACAAATTGTTACTTGACATGTCAATTAAGCTCATGAAGTGCAGGTTTCTTCCATATTCTGATACTTGGCCTTTTGTAACCAATTCAAGACTGTCTTCAAATGTGTAATGGCCACCATATGTAGGAAAGAAAAAAGAAAGCTTGTTGTGTGAAGCTTTGTTGGAAATCAAGGTTGTGATATTATGTAGACATGTGGGTATATGTCCTGAGATTGTGTTATCTGCAATATCCAAAATAATGAGAGATGACATTTGGCATACTTGTGTTGGGAGATTACCACTAAAATTATTGGACCTTATTTGAAGAGCCTTAGCACCAAGTGGTATCCAATTTGGTATATTTCCTAAAAAGTTGTTTTCACGAACATTAAAGATCATTAGAGAGTGGCAATTTTTTAGCGAGGGAGGAATCTCTCCATAGAGCTTATTCTCATGCAGATGTAGCGATGTAAGATTAGATAACAAGCCCATTGATGGAGGTATCTTTCCTATTAGATTATTGCTTCCCAAGTTAACATGAACCAAAGATTTCCAATTCTTCCAACAATTAGTAAGCCCTCCAGATAGATGATTCAGAGATACGTCCAAGTACACCAAATTGGTTTTCTCATCAATCATCTTTTGATCACACAAGAGAGGAGAGATGTTTCCTGATAATGAGTTGTTTGATAGCTTGACAACCGCCACATTGGATGATAATCGAGGTAGAGTACCTTTCAGACCATTTGATGACAGAGATATGAATGTAGAGTTCAACAACACGTTTGACAGGTTACCATCTATCAAATTATCTTCTAAATACACTTCTGACCTTCTTGACAAAAAATTCCAAAATTTTTCTTGAGCCTCAAATGATGATTTGTAAATCAATAAATGTTCAAGAGAACTTTGTGAATATAACCACGCAGGAAGATTAGGACCTTCAAATCCGAAAAACAACCGTTCAAGTTGAAAAGGTGGAATCCAGTGAGAGTCAAAATCAAAGATTAATGGTGGTGTTATGGATATATGCAACTCCTTTAATTTTGACAGTTTGACAAAATTTTTCTCGGACACAACTCCTTTCAATTGATTTGAGGAAACAGACAATAAAACTAACGATGATAGATTTCCCAAATTTGTGGGAAGAGATCCAGAAAAATTGTTTTTTCTAAGATTAAGATATTGTAGATGTTCAAGTTCGCCTAACCAATCTGGAATTGGGCCATTGAAGTTATTGCCTTCGAAGTTTAAGGCTTCCAAGTGACGAAGATTTAACAATGACTTAGGTAGTTGACCTCTTAAAGAATTAGACCTAAGGTCAATAGAAAGGATACCACAACTAAGATTAAATAACCATTTAGGCAACTCTGAGTGAAAATCATTTGTAGGAAGAGAAAGAACTTTGAGTGCAGTAAAATTAGCATACTGAAGAGATGGACTCATGTCTTGAAGTCGACAATTATGCATATGGAGCTCTTTTAGTAATGGAAGCATGGCCACAAGTTGAAGCCAGTTAGTTTCCTTGTGAAGATCAATGCCGTCGAGGTTGAGATATTCCAAGGAGTAAAGATGAGAAAGCCATTGAAGACTATTGATGGAGAGATGGTTCAATGATAAATCAAGAAAACGGAGGGCTGAAGAGTTTACACACTCATGAGGAAGAGTGGATATAGATAGGTTATGACAATTCTGGCTAAACACATCAGAATCAAATTGGATAGCTGAGAAGTGATTGTTGCTCAAATTCAAGTGTTTCAAGAATTCAAGCTCCACCACCAACAAGGATAGATTAACAGAACCTGTGAGACAGTGTGATTTATCTATTTTGTTAATGTAAGTTGGAAGAGTTGTAGAACATGGGAGACTTAGCTGAGTGACTCTATTTGTGATGTTGTCACACATGACTCCCTTCCATTCACAACAATCTTGCTGAGTGGACCATGAAGAGAGAACGCCTGATGGATCCTTGAATCCTTGCTTGAAGTTTAAGAGAGCCTGCATGTCTTTGGAGTTGCAGCGAATATTGAAGCTGCAATTACCAGTGTTGAACATGATTGCACATAGCAACCAAGCATAGATTATTGCATGTTGTGAGGGAAATGTTTTCATGGCTACAAGAGAAATGAAGGTGTGTGAGGTAGTAGGGAGGGAGGGGAACTTTATTTATACAATGAAGAGTTTGTCCTTGATATATGATTTATGATCTATAATAAAATATTGTGTACCATAAGAAAATGTAATTAATTAGCATTGCCACTATTTGGACAAAGAAATTTCCTTGCAAAAGTATTGCTCAGTACCTACAATGAAAACGATTTTGGAAACACTTATCCAAATGCCATAAAAACGATGGCATTGGTTGGTTGCCCCCATTAATGCTTCCATTGGTTTGGATTGTCGGCAACAGAGGGCCTTGCATCTGCACCAAAGATTTTTCTACTGCTATTTTCCCTTTAATTTAGTTATAATGTTTTAATTTGTTGTTTGTAACTATATATATGTGCTCATATAATAATTATTCCTTTAAACATGTAGTTAGTTCGATACATTTCATGAACAATGCATATATATACACATAATTGGAAAAGGTAATTCCCAAATTTGGTGCATAACCTTATCTCCCAAAATCTCTATTAGGATTTTTTTACAAAATTTTTAAATAGGAAGAACTTTGAACGTTGATTAAAAATAAATGTTCCTGACCAATGTATATTGTACCGGAAGGGTCCGATCGGCCACGTGGACAAGCACGTCATATCCTATCAGATATTGACGCAGTTCACTTCGGCTCGGCAAGGAACCGAGAACCGTATCCTCTCCCTGTCGGCTCGGCCACAGGCCGAAGATGAAAAGGGCGTCTCGGCCGTTCCACATCGGCTCAGCCAAAGATCAACAGAGTCAGTAATTAGGATGACGATCATGATTAACAAGGGACAACACGCAATTAAGGCATAACCAACCGATCAACATCGTATTACCTAATTTGGTAAATGTCAGAGAAGACCCACCATGTTCAAGCCCATGACAGGTAGTATAAATAAGTCACACGTAATGAGGTATGTCACTGTTCATTTATTACCCTAGAGAATCGTGTTTGTCCTAACTTGAGCATCAGAGTGCCTTTTGCAAGTACCTCCCCCCTGTCTGAAGTATCAACCCGAAGCTCTCTTTCGACCCTCCAGTTACTAGAAGATTACGAGTGTACCCTTAGACATGTACATATATTGAACGAAAGGTAAAAGTATTTATGTCTTAAAAACTTATAATATATTTAATACTTTATTTGTTTCATGTATATAATATTTACTAGTAAATCATTCAATGATATTGAAAATCTAATTTTTTAAATAAAATTTTATATTCAAGTTTTGTGAATAAAAAACACAACTAAAAAAAAAAGACTTTACTAAAAATAATCAATCAAATTTTTTAACAAAAATTAGTTATCAATGAAATAGATGAATTTTTCTTATCAATAATATATGATATAGTTAAAAAAATGTATATAATATGAACGTCCACTTCATAAATAATATTACCCATATAATACCATAAATTTGCTGGAAAATTTTTTGAAGAAAAAGTTCACAAAATTCATAAAAAAATTTCTACAATAAAAGTTCACAAGTTCAAGTCATATTTTGTAAACTTTCTTATAGCAAAATGAAGATATAAAATCATAGAAAAATGTATTTGTAAAATGAAAAACATATATTTATATTATAAAAGGCAATTAAATAATGAAATAATTAGTGTATATAAAAATATTATAAAATTAATTATAAAAAATTCAATTTAAAAACTTAAAATCAATATTAACATAAAATTTTCTACAAAATAATAGTAAAGAAATTTTCTAAATATTACTTTTTTTGTATTCTTTCAATAACTAAAAATTGAAAATTAAAATTCTATATAATTTTGATGACTTAAAATCATTAATAATTGAAAAATAATAACTCCATTTGAAAAAATTATAATATTTCAATGACTTAAAAATCATTATTAATTGAGAAATAAATAATCTTAAAAATTTTCTAAATATTATAAAAAAATATTATTAGTATCAATTAAAAATATAAGAAGAAAATAATTGCATTTTTTTTATAATATTTTTCATAAAATGCAATTTTTTTTTTCAGAAACTCCACATCCCGTTTCAATATTATCGTAGTTTTTTTTATAAGAGGTAGTAGGAGATATCTGTGTTTCTCCTAAAAAATTCTCACTTTCCACCGTGATCACATCTTTAACTATCTTCTTATTTTTCATTTTAGTTCGTGTTTACTTTTTTTGTCAAGAATTCACGTTAAGCTAAATCATGTAAAAAATAATGCAAAAACAGCTATCAATTGCTTCTTAGATTCACGACTAGTATTTGAGACATTACTAATACTAAACATATCCTTATGCTTTTGGTGCTTTTGTGAGGAAAAGCAAACTTCCTCCATTTTTCAATGCTATAAACTATTTATCATAAATATTAATACCAATTCATAACATAATAACAATATGCCATTTGCGTCTTTTTGCATATTTTTGTATGATTATACTATAGATGGACCAGTTTTATTTACAGTTGAGAAACAATTACAACTTATTCGATGGTCTAAATATTTTTGTCTTGTATATTTATTCAATTTTATTTTAAAATATAAAATCGATGCTTATTTTTTTTTAGTCGAGAAAGAGCTTAATAACTAGAGACTAGGGTGACAAATGAATTTTATCATCTAAGATTTATAATCAATTTTTATATATTAAATTTGAATCATTATTTTGTATAAGAATATTTTTAAAAATCATTCTTTGACAAAAATATTTTTAGAAACTCTTTTAACTTTTTATTTATTGAAAATGTTAATATGTCATATTTATTTATATATTAAATTTTAATATTTTAAAAATAAATGATCAATAATTAAAAAATATTTTATCATAATATAAATTATTTATCTTAAATTTAAGAAATAATTTAGATATTTATTTATATGAATCATAAATATAATTTATATTTGATATTTATTTCTATATATAATTTATTATAAATTTTAATTATATAATAAATATTTAATCTTGAAATTCACACCCTAAAATAGTAGTAAGTTTGGAAACATGTTTGAAAGGTTAAACATGATGTCCATTTGTAGAAATATGTAAAAAGTATTACATGGAGCAGTCAATCCAGACGCGAAAATTCACACTGCCAAATCGTAATCAAACACGCATCATGTACTTAGATGATTTTGACTACAAGAATTCATAATGTCTTTTTGATTTTTCTCCACTTAAATTAGGTATTTTTGACTGGATATTTGTTTCATACTTACAGTCAAATTGGAATCTGAAAAACATCTGCAGAAACAAAAAATTCCAATGTTGATCCAAAGTTTCAGACCATGCCACCGCAAACAGATAAAAAAATAAAAAAAAAAATTCTCACCCTCCGCCAATCCACACTTCAAAGTCAAATTCTTTTAACTAACCTCCGCTGTTTAACAAATTTCAACTCCATTCAATTTTGCCACACAAATCCATAAGCAAAACGAGACGAGAAAAAAAAAAAAAAAAGCATTTTTTCAAAGAAAGATGAAGCTCCAAACACGAGAGCTTCTTCTGCTACACTCCTTTGTCTTCTTATTATCCACGATTGCAGGAACCACCACCATCTCACCAGGATCAACGCTTTACGCTTCCAACACAACCCAATCATGGTCCTCTCCCAACAACACTTTCTCTCTCCACTTCCTTCCTCTCCTCCCTCCTTCCTTCACCGCCGCCATTGTCTACTCCGGCGGCGCCCCCGCCGTATGGTCCGCCGGAAACGGAGCCACCGTCGACTCCGCCGGCACCCTCCGCTTTCTTCCCTCCGGCAACCTCGTCCTCGTTAATGGGTCGGGTTCCACCGTGTGGGACTCCGGAACTTCCAACATGGGTGTCTCCTCCGCCACGCTTCATGAAAATGGAAACTTGGTTCTCTCCAATGCCACCGGTTCAGTCTGGTCGAGCTTCGACAACCCCACCGACACCATTGTGCCGTTTCAGAATTTCACCACTGGTATGGTTTTGCGTTCTGGGTTGTTCTCATTTTCTGTTCTTAAGTCTGGGAATCTCACTCTCAAGTGGAGTGATAGTGTGCCTTACTGGGATCAAGGCTTGAACTCTTCCATGAGTGAGGCGAATTTGAGTTCACCGGTTTTGGGGTTGCAACAAAGTGGGGTTTTGCAGCTTTTTGATCACAATTTGAGTGCCCCCATTGTGGTTGCTTATAGCAGCGACTATGGTGAGGGGAGTGATGTGCTGAGGGTTTTGAAGTTGGATGGTGATGGGAATTTGAGGGTTTATAGCTCTAAGAGGGGTAGTGGGACTGTGATTTCAAGATGGGTTGCTGTTGAGGATCAATGTGAGGTTTTTGGTTACTGTGGAAATAATGGTGTTTGTAGTTACAATGATTCTAGTTCTGACCCCATTTGTGGATGTCCATCTCAGAATTTTGAGATGGTTGATTCCAATGATAGTAGGAAAGGGTGTAGGAGGAAGGTGAGGCTTGAGGATTGTGTGGGGAATGTGGCGATGTTGCAAGTGGACCATGCTCGATTCTTGACTTATCCTCCTCAGTTTTTGATCAATCCTGAGGTGTTTTTCATTGGTATATCAGCTTGCCGTGGAAATTGTCTTGCTGCTGTTTCTTGTTTTGCTTCCACTTCCTTGTCTGATGGAAGTGGACTTTGTTACTTAAAGACAACGAATTTTATTAGTGGCTACCAGAATCCTGCTCTTCCTAGCACCTCCTACATCAAGGTTTGTGGGCCATTGGCTCCTAACTCGGCACCTTCGTTAGAGAATGCGGGATGGAAGGTGCATGGTTGGTTAATAACTCTTGTTGTTTTAAGTACTCTTTTGGGCTTCCTTGTGTTTGAGGGTGGTTTATGGTTGTGGTGTTGTAGAAACAGGAAAGGATTTGGAGGGTTCGCTGCTCAGTATGCTCTTCTTGAGTATGCTTCTGGTGCACCAGTTCATTTCTCTTATAAGGAGCTTCAAAGATCAACAAAAAAGTTCAAGGAGAAACTAGGTGATGGGGGATTTGGTGCTGTTTATAAAGGAACTCTTGCTAATCAAACTGTTATTGCAGTTAAGCAACTTGAGGGCATTCATCAGGGAGAGAAACAGTTTAGGATGGAAGTTTCTGCCATAAGTAGTACCCATCATTTAAATTTAGTGAGGCTGATTGGTTTTTGCTCTGAAGGGCATCACAGGCTTCTAGTATATGAGTTTATGAAAAATGGGTCTCTTGATAAGTTTCTTTTTGTTAATGAAGAACAACAGTCAGGGAAATTATTGAACTGGGGGTATAGATTCAACATTGCCCTAGGTGCTGCTAAGGGATTGACATACCTTCATGAGGAATGTAGAAACTGCATTGTCCACTGTGATGTAAAACCTGAAAACATTCTTTTAGACGAGAATTACAATGCAAAAGTGTCGGATTTTGGCCTTGCAAAGCTCTTGAGTCCAGTGGATCACAGGCACCGAACCTTGACAAGTGTGAGAGGAACCAGAGGGTATTTAGCTCCCGAATGGCTAGCAAACCTTCCCACAACTTCCAAGTCTGATGTTTACAGTTATGGTATGGTTTTGTTGGAGATAGTGGGTGGTAGAAGGAACTTTGAAATCTCAGAAGAAACAAGTAGAAGAAAGTTTTCCATCTGGGCTTATGAAGAGTTTGAGAAAGGTAACATCATGGGAATTATCGACAGAAGACTGGTTAACCAAGAGATCAATTTGGAGCAAGTGAAAAGAGTGCTTCTGGCATGTTTTTGGTGCATACAAGAACAGCCATCTCAGAGGCCAACTATGAGCAAAGTTGTGCAAATGCTAGAAGGTGTAACAGATATTGAGAGGCCACCAGCCCCTAAAGTCAATAGCAGTGCCACTCCTATCTCTACTATTGCAACTTCATCAGCTCCAACTTACTCCTCATCTTCATCTTTGTTTGCTTTTGAGGCCTCTCCCTTAGCTTTGGAAGGAGCACGGAGAACTTGACTTCATCCCTTTATATGTCAGACCCATGGCATTACTCCTTCCACTTTTGTTACCTTATGGATTGTTTCTAGATCATTTGACTTGTGATTTCTGTATGTACTATATTCCATTTTGCTCCTTTCTTGTACTAGCGTATATAACCGTCTGCTGTCGGAAAATTGGGCTTGTGCCCATTGGTGTGCAGTTTTAAACTAAATGAATGCCTAGTGCTTTTTCCATGATTTGTTATTGGAAATCATTCATTTATTTTGATTTCACAACTAGTGATATGTGTAATTTACAATAGTTGAGTCACGTGCTTGCACTTGAATAAGGTTTTACATTCAAGTCAAGAAGTTTAAAAGAAAAAATAATTATTCCCTTTCATTGATGACTAATAAGTAACAAGATTTAGCGAGTCTTATTTCTTAATACTATAGGAAAAATAATTGTTAGTCTGGTAAAAATTCAGATATAGTTTCTTTTGATGCTTCCTATTTATTTAATACAAACAAATGATTATTAGACGAGTTAATTTTAATTTAAAAAAAACTACAGCCTATGATTGGTAACTGATTAGAAGGGGCGTAATAAACACTCATATAAAAACCGAAAGGGGAAAAGCAAAGAGCGCACTCACTCACTTATTGCGTCAATTCCACTCCATTTAACGGTGAAGTGAGGAGGAGAATACGACGTCGCTGGAGCTGGGGAACCTCGTCTCTACTCGCTCTCGTCCCCGGCGGAGATCCACCATGGCCGGCAATCCCACCACCACCGCCTCCTCCGCATTATCTCCCGATAAATTCAATTTCTCGCCCGATTACCCCTCAAAAATCCCCCTCACTTCGGATCAGCTCAAACACTGCACCCAGGCCCTCAACCTTCTCAAGGACAAATTCCACACTCCTCACAAAATCACTGAGGAGTTCGCACACTTGCAGGTTCGCACCCTAATTCACGATTCTCCTAACAAATCGCTAACATTGAACTCACTGTGTTGTCTTGTGTTGTGGTTTCAGGGGAACAGAATAACACCGAGTGAGATGAGGAGAAGATGCACCGTCGCTCTCGACGCCGTCAATTTGAGCAAGAATCGTTACACGGACGTTTTACCATGTAAATTTACTACCAAGGGTTTATTGTGTCGTTTTCGGGGTTGGGGAAAATAAAATGAAATTTGTCGTTTCTTGTTTTAGTTGACAACAACAGGGTTGTTCTCAAGTCAAGTACAGATTATAGACATGCAGCACTGGGGTATATCAATGCAAGCCTTGTCTCGGTACTATCTTCCTTCTCGTGTTTGTTTATAGGACATGATATGCTCTGAAATCTGAATTGTATTAGAAGCTTTGGAGAGATTAGATAAATGACAAAACTTAGGTACACTAGTCTATGGTTGGTGCTATTCTTTAATTAGAATTAGAGTCTCACTTTCTATAATATGGATTTACATTTAATGCAGATCTTGGTAATATACATATACATTTACGCATATGATGAAGGTGAGATTCTAATTCTGATAGGAGAATAACACCAACCATACCAATCGTGCTGTACTTAAGTTTTTTGTCCTTAGATAAATAATTAATTTGACTTGCATGCCCTTCTTCAATGTATGTAGACCCCTGGAAATGTGTCCCAGTTTATTGCCACACAAGGTCCACTTCCGCATACTTACGAGGATTTCTGGGAAATGATTATTCAATATCACTGCCCTGCGATTATCATGCTTACTAGGTTGGTGGACCATTACAGGGTACTTGTCACTTGGCCCTTGCATATCAATTAGTTTTTCTTTCCTCTTCGATTTGTTTTTTCAATTACATTTCTTTTTACCCTTTTTTTAGACAGTAAAGTGTGGAGATTATTTTCAAGCTGAGGATGGACCCAGAGAAGTTGGTAATATTTCTATTGTTGGTAAATGGATGAGCACTACTGAAACTTCGCTGGTGCTGCGCCATTTAGTGGTGAACCATAGAGAGGTCAGATAATTTTCCACTTGCAAAGGTTGTGATGGTTAGGTTATATATTTTTCTCTATAGACTGGCATGGGTAATCATTTGTTGATGGGAGGACGTGAGATTCAGGGAGAGGCCTCTCTTTCTTGAAAATTTTATCATTTCATCCAACCCTTGGTCTTTGTTTATAATTGGTTTGGTAAAATTCGGAGCCAACTCTAAAGCCTAGGGGATCAAAACTTTTCTTTGATACCTTGCACTTTAATACTAAACCCAGATTATTTTCTTAATGATATATCTCTCAAGTCTCAACTAATCAACAGCATTGCTGTAACATTAGAAGCTGAGAAGCCACTCCAAATTTAAGGAAGCAAGTTCAATGGAATGATGGTCTGTGCTCATGTTATTCCAGCGGAAGGGTGGTTCTAGGTCTAGATAATGTAGTATTTAAAATTTAGCAATTTACTCTTACTATTGTCTTTGGAAGTTAGGTTCAACTATATCAAGATAAATAAAGATGGTTATCAACACAACAAATGACGCCCTTTAAAGTGATTAGTTTTAATTATAAAAGTAACACATAGCTTTGCAAAATTTTCTGGTTGAGTTACTAGTTATTCCGTAAATCTTCCATAAATAGGTGATGCGAGTTAAATTTTGTGAAAGAACAAATACCATAAGTATAATGAATAAACTTTCCTTCTGTTTGTTAGTTTCTTATAATTGGGAGGATTTTTTTTATCCTCCTTAGTCAGTTAGTTGTATAGTTTCCCATTTCTTTCAGATATAATTTATTCTTCTTTAAGATAAAAAAATCCATCTGCATAACCTTATGGTATTTTAAATGTTTTGCAACCAAATGAAGTTGGGTGTGATGTCTGCATTGTTTTTAATACTTTATTTTGTGATCTTATGAAGGTAACTTTTTCTATTTCTAATTGACATTAACAATCAAATAATGTTTTCTAATTTTCTCAATTAGTGCTCAAGTTAGTTAATTTTGTTTTTAATTGAATCTAGAGGGAGTATTAACTAAAGAAAACTATTTGTCGATTTCTGACTTGGTTTAGGCTGATAGGGGCAATTGCATCTATACGAACCATGTATATCAGCTTGAAATATTATTCATCTCAAGTTATATAATTGGGGTTTTCCTTTTTGCAAGATATCCTATTTTCCCCCTAATGAAATTTCCTTCTCTATCAAAAAGAAGAAAAAAAAAATCACAAGTTTTTTGTTTTAATTTTGAGAAGCACTCCGTTTCTCTCCATATTAATGATTAATCTTTTGCTTATTGTTGCAGGTAGAAGAGGCCGCATTATCTGTTTTGCATATTCAGTATCCTGAATGGCCCGACCATGGAGTTCCCAAAGATACTTTTGCTGTGCGTGAAATTTTGAAAAGATTGTACCATTTACCTCCCAACCTTGGCCCAATAGTGGTGCACTGCAGGTTCGTTTCATTCCTTATTCTTTGTTTATTCACTTTATGGCAATGATGATGATAAATCACATGCATGTATGTCTGAGACAAGTTCTCTCACTCAGTGCAGGTATTGGTAGAACTGGAACATACTGCACGATTCACAATACAATTCAGAGAATACTTGCTGGTGATATGTCTGCTGTAGATATTGCTAACACAATAGCTGTGTTCAGGTCCCAGCGTATTGGAATGGTTCAGACCAAGGTATTAAGATGTGCTAATTTGATAATTTAGTATGATTAATGAATGTACTGATTTTGGAAATGCTGCATATTTAGACAAATTATTATGTTCCATTTCTAAAGTGATGATGCGGTATACTGTATTGTGTGATGGTAAAGAAGGCATATTGTTGCAAGGAATTAGGCTAGATAGTTGGTCAAGGATGTTCTGACAAGTTAAAGGTTTGAAAGAACACTGTTCTCCTTCAGTGGGGATTCTATCAAACTCAGCATGGAAGCTCAGGACGGAAGCTCCTACAGTCCTACACCTACTATTACTTTCTGTTTCTAAACTAGATAAAAATTAAAATGCTAGGAAGCTTTTAAATCTAATAAGAAAGGTGGTGGAACTGTGGATAGGTTTGATGATAATGAAGGCATATTGTAGCAAGGGACTAGCGATAGTTAGTCAAGGATGTCTCCACAGTCCACACTATCACTGTGGAGGAACCATGTCCTTGTTTGAAATTAGTCATCCCTATCTTTTAGTTTACATTTGCTGTTGTTATCTTTAAGGGTTGGGTGATCAGTACGAATTCTGCTATAAAGCTACCATAGATGAACTGTGTTGTTGTTGTACTTTATTGAAAATTTTGGTGACTCTTTCTGCAATTTATCAGGATCAGTACGAATTCTGCTATAAAGCTATCATTGATGAACTGGAAGACCTTGTATCTCAGCAGTAATAACAGTAGAAGGGGGTACGTGCTTCTTTTTTCATTGTAATTCTTTAAATAATATAAATCGTTCAGATCCTGAAATTCTTTTATACAGGATAGGATTTGTATGTCAGTTTTCTGTATTCGTTAATTCTACTATATCCGTCTCAAAATTATTCTTTTGCTAGCTTGACGAATTGCTGTCTTGTTTGATGAAAATCCAGTGCTGGAAGGATGTTTAGCTTGAAGCTAACTTTCAATTCTTCGATCTCTATTTTTGGTTCCCTGCAATGCTTATGTCTCCTGGCAGCTGAGTCTGAAACTCTGGCATTCCGGAGACTTTATCGAACTTATTCTCAAGCTTTCATGTATAATTGCTGGCAGGGGAAAACTGACAAATATTAGCATCCTTTTGATTGTTAGAATTCTATTGGGGAACATAATGGCATAATGACTAGAATAATCAAGTCCATTGTCCCTCCTGTTACTATCTTTTATTTTCTTAAACCCACCACCCCACTCCCTCTGCGAAGAATATGCATCTGAAATATTTTCTGTTCATTTAAATTTATTATATAACTTTTAGGGTGTGTATTAAATGAGTATGCTTTTAATTAAATGAATTTAAATATGTAAGAGGAAAAATTAAAATTAAAAAATAAAATACATACTTGGTTTAATTGAACAAAAAAAATTAGTAGCTTATACTTAATGAACTTGTACAAGTGATTGGGATATATAATGAAGATAAAAAATAAATTTTAATATTAAAAAATGAATGTAATTGAAATTGAAACGGTTGTTAGCCCATAGAAGAAATATAAAGTTAGTGTTAAATATAGACATTTAAGATTTAGATTCATGATATAGGAGTTTAATAAATTAAATAAATGAGAATTTGAAAATTGACGATATAATTAAGGGGGGAAATTGTTAATTAATCATTGATTTAAAATAATATGTTAAAATCAAACTTATGGGCTCCTGAATTTTGGTTTTGAAAAGTTTTAGCATTAATAATATTTGAGAGAAATAAACTGTGTATATATCAACTATTACTTTGATATATGGTTCAAAATTCAAATCTGACTCGATTACAATTATGGAAGTTTGCTTTAGTTACATGTATATTCATTTTGGTTACATGCAAATGTAGCATTAAAGTCGAATAAAAACGAACTAGCGAACAACAAATTACCAAGTGCATGTATCAATTGATGTGTGGATGTTTAGGTTTAACTAAATGGCTTTAAATTTGACTTTCTTATGTGCAATTGTTTAAAATCATCCACTTACAATATTATCCAATTTAAACAAGTAACAACAACCAAGGTTCTGGAAGATGATTTTATTTTATTACATAAGAGAAGAAATTCAGAGGACTAAAAGAAAAAATTACAAAGAAAGGAGGGTTAGGAATCTTCGTCAACTAAAGAATAAATAAAAAAAATACAGAAATTACAGATGGGCCCCAAGCCCCAACTAGATGATATAATTTTTCTTTTTTCGACTAAAACAAAGCCCAACTAGATAATATTCAAATTAAATGATTAATAGTTTACAATTTGATTAGTTCAAGTCTTCAACTGCCCGCTCTAGTCACATTTATATGATATTTAATTTAGTACAGGTGGAAAAACAATTTCGTATAAAATTTAATCTTAAATTTACTGACCTATTTCCAATTTGGTTAAACGAATAGTAAGGGCAGTATTGTCAATTGACACAAATAATATAAAATTTGGTTTGAATTTGTATTTCTCATTATGTGAATTTGATACTTTATATGATTATTAAAATTCTAATTTGGTAAATATATTTACTTAAGAAAATTTTTTAGTGTCAACCGTAAAATTTTTCAAATGAACCTTTATTAGCTCTCAGCTTGACAAATGAAATCTTAAGTCAAATTAGATATTATTAAAATTTGATTAATTACTAAGTAAATAGTGATATTTAGTTTGAAAATTTCTGACATGTCATTAATTTCCTGTCCAGTAGTTATGGGAGTGACATCTCATATTTACCATTTTATGTATAAAAAAAATCATTATAATTAGGACAATTTAAAATCAATCTTAATAATATCGATGCGACTTAGTAATTATTTTTATAATTAATTAGTGAGATTGGCACACTTTATGTCTTTATATATTTTGTGTAGAAAAAAGTACTGCCTTTGTGTAGAAAAGTGACCACCTATGATTATTCATTGTGAAAGATAAAGTGAAAGATAAAACAAAAATAAAATAAAATAAATTAAAACAAACTATTATACGGTTAATACAACTTTAATACTTAAGAAAGATAAGTGATTTAAAGTTTTTGATAAAATAAATAAAATAAAAGAGTCGTTTAAAAATAGAAATTAAAGCAATTAGCAAAAGAGGTATTCTCTTTAATGGTATAGTTTTTAAATTATTATTTGTAAATTATTAAGGAATGGTACAAACACCTCAATTTGTAGGTGTATTTCATCGGAAATAATAAAGGTAGGTGCATGAGTAAAATGAAGTTAGAAATACAGAGAAAAAAAAAAGAAGAGAAATCGATGTGACAGAAAATGATGAAAAAAAGATTAAAAAAATGTGATTAACTTGATGAATAAAGCAAGTGATTAACATATGAAAAGGTGAAAGGTGACATGATTAATGGATTTAATAATAAAACATGGTTGTTAGCACTTATAAAAGGTAGAGTGGTTACAAAAGCAGTCCTCACTCACATAAGTGAAGTGAGAATAGAAATTAGAAACACATTGGTGTCTCTGCCATGGCCGTCATCGTCAACACAAGAAGAGCTGAAACACTGCACTGAGGCGCTCGCCTTATTAAAGCTCAAGCTCCACCCCTCTGATCCCACCATCGCCAACAACTTCGCCATCTTAGAGGTTCATTTATCATTATCGCATTTGCGCATCTTAATTTGCGATTTCAGAAGAACATGGTAACGCTAACCGAGACCAATAAAAGATGCGCCCTAGCTCTTCATCCTCTCAATATCAACAAAAATCGACATATCCACGTTCTACCGCGTAAATTTATTTAATACTTTCATTTCATAGTAGGAAAATTTATAAAACTTTACATTAATCTATAATTAATAATTGCATGTATGATGCATTTGTTTTCGGTGGACGAGAACAGGGTTATTCTGAAATCAACAGGAGGTTATATCAACGCAAGCTTTATCTCGGTACACCTTTGAATTGTGTTGTGTTTATTTGATTTGGTATTGTCCATTGTGGAAGCAGATTTTGACATTCATACTTTGGTAGACCTCGTTCCCTGGAAAGATATCAAAATTTATTGCGACCCAAGGTCCACTAGAACGGACTTATGAAGACTTCTGGGAAATGGTTATCCAACATCACTGCCCTGTGATTCTCATGCTAACTAATTTGGTCGACCCTAAGGGGGTACTTTACTTGCCACCTTCCTATTCTTAATCAATTTCGTTCTTCCTTCAATCCTTATTTGATTACTTATTTTGGTTACTCTTTTAATAGAAGGAGTTGTGTGGAGATTATTTTGAAACCGAAGGATGGAAGCAGAGATTTTGGTGAAAACATATCTATTATCAGGAAAGAGATGAAAAGTAGTGAAAGTTCACCGCTGGTGTGGTCAACCACAGAGATCAGGTTAGATTCTCTCCCCCATGCAGCTGCTTTGACTTGGTTCCTCATATATTAAGTTAACAACTTTTTTAAAAACTAGCATCAAAATATATAGTCCGGGTCTTTAGTTCCTTTGTGAAAAAATAAATAAAAGTAAATGTGTAATTATTATCGATGAGTGAATAGATATTATTTTTATATTTAAAAGAGATATAATAGTGAGAAAATATTAAAATATAAATAAAAACATAAAGGTCAAGTAGACACAAAATAAATATATTCTTTTATATATTATTATAAATTTTACATTATTGATAAAAAAAAAAAATAGATTTTATATCAAAAAGTCTATGATACTTACACTTGCACATAGTATTAGTGAACAAGTGTCTAAGTAAATATTTAAAAAAAATGTTAGAAGAAAATTAGTAAAGTAAAAAGTAAAAATTAAATTAAATTAATAAAATAATATTAATGATATATTAATTTTTTTAAAAAATATAAAATCAAATTATATACAATTATCTTATTTATATAAAAGTATAAAATAAATATTTTTATATAAAACAATAAATATATTATTTAATTAAATTACGCACTTAAAAATAATGCAATTATCTTAATCAATTATATTAATATTCTTCATTTTTTAGCCAACACTAAACTAACTAAATATAATGGCGAGAATTGAAAATAACATAAAAGAAATGTCAATGACCTTAAATTGATAATTATTTTTTACAAAGACAAACAAGATAGAGATATATTTACAAACATTTAAAACATATATAAATCCTTCTAAAAAATATATTTAAATCATTAATTTATATTTGTAGTTCTTATTTTTCACAATTCTGTCACGCTCATTTTTGTTAAAAGCTGTGTACGTCATATATAAAGTTGCGTACTTCATTTTAGTGAGAGATTTTATTTTCCATCTCAAATTATGATGAAGTAACTTCCATCACAAAATATATAAAGTCTTGTCACTATTTATAGAAAATAAATGCCCAAGATTTATGTAATATATAATGTAAACTCACTTGTCTATAAGAAGTAATATTTTAGTAAGTTACCTTAAATAAGTTAAAATTATAACTTACAAATACTCATATTTTTGCTAACTAGTTTTTAGAGGATGTTGTTAGAAATTTTCTTTGCAAGATATTTATGCTATGAGGCAAGCTTGACAAAAGCTTGCAATTTTTTGATAGTTTATTAAAATTATTCTTTTTAACATTTTGAGATATAAAATTATAGTTAATTTTATTTAATATATATTTTTCAAGAACTGATAAAGCAAAATTATTTAATCTTTATAAATAATATTTGTGTTTGGAAAAAAAAATCAACTTTTTTTTTATATAATTCAAGATCAAATATATTTTTAGTTCTCATAAATATGAAAATGACTTGATTTAGTCTTTATAATTCTTTTTTTTTTATCATTTTTAAATCTCTGATATTTTTTTATTTCTTATCATTAACTTTAGTTGATTTACGTATGACTAATAAAAAAAATTATAATAATAAATAATAGTTTAAATTAAGATAATTAAATTATTTTTAGATACATAAATTAATTGCAATGTATTTATTATTTTATATAAATAAAACAATTAAATATAATTTATGTTTATGTTGTGAATGATAATTTTTATTATTTTTAAAACTATTTTACACCAAGGTCACATAATCTATTTTTTTTGTATAAAAAAGACTTTATTGTACTTTTGTCATTTAAGTTTTGCAAGTTTTATTATCTAATTTCTAAATTTTTACATATTTTAATATTTTATTAATTGGTTGTTTGATTACTGACATCAAACATTATTTATTGATACAACATATTGATTGTTATTTACATGACATAATATGTTATGTCATTATTTATATATCACATAGACAATTCATGGTAAATATGTTATGAGTGATTAACTAAAATAGTCAACTAACAAAATGATAATGTATAAATATTTGAAAGTTAATTGAAAAAAAACTTGAAAAAGTTAGATAACAAAATTTGTAAAACATGATACATGAGTGACATAAAAAAATTACATTTGGCAGATATGTTGCCAGGGCGCTGTTTAAGATTTTGGGTTTAAAAGCCACTCGATCTTTCTGATTTCTGATGAACCAACCAATATTAGTGTGAATTACTCATGGATCCTGCATCATTCCAAAAAGGCATTCAGAATGCCCTCAAATGAAGCCATAACTGTCCCTAATTATAGCATCCTGTTCACTTCAATCAGTGGTCGCATTGCAGGTTGAACATACGCCACTGTCTGTTTTGCATATTCATCACACCAAATGGACTGACCACGGAGTTCCCGATGACAATGATACATCTGCTGTTCGTGAAATTTTCAAAAAATTATATCATTTAGAACCAAACCATGGCCCCATACTGGTGCACTGCAGGTTCATTTCATACATGCTTCTTATTTTATTTGCTATGTGCCAATGATGGCCATAAATCACATGCATATTTGATATTTTCTGAGACAAAACAAACAAACTCGCTCTCTCAGTGCCGGTATTGGTAGAACTGGAACATACTGCACCATTCACAACACACTTCAGAGAATACTTGCCGGTGATATGTCTGCTGTAAACATTGCTGACACAGTGGCTGCGTTCAGGACCCAGCGTCTTAGAATGGTTCAAACCAAGGTACATGATTTGATAATTTAATAATTAATGGGTTAAATTGTTTTTTGTGTTCATTTATATCCCCTCAAACTCTCTACGTAGTCACGGGGTGTTAATGATTAAAAAAAAAAATCCCCTAAAAAATAAATCGTCTTTCTTGTGGTCCTTTATTATTAGAAATGTGTTAGATATGGTTTTTGTTCTTCATAATAAATAATAGGTCTTCTTTTGGTCCCTTGGGTTACAACAATAAGGGCCAGAAATGACACGTTTTCATAAATGAGTGGATAATAGAAGACAAGTTTTTTAGCTACTAAAACCGAACATTACTTTACTTTGTAGGAACCAGATACATATTTAATTATGATTAATGAAATGTTCTTATTTAATGGATTTATTTGGAAAACACATGACTTGAGTTTCATTTATAATGAGATTGTCTTTTGAGTCCGGTATCCCAACACTAATGAGATTTTCATGACATGATTGTATATGTAAATATTATGTAGTTCGTTTTTGTTTAAATCTTTGAGCTTGGGGATGTAGGAAATTTGTTTGTGAGACAATTAATCATGACCTATATCGAATTCTAACCAAAGTTTCTTCCATAGGCAAGGGTATTTGGTGTAATTTTTAAAACGAGAACAGAGGTTAGAGTAATTTAGGAAAAACTGAAGATTACATTCTGCATTCTTGCCAGCATGCCTTAGTTTATCAGACACTTAGAATTGATCTCAGTCGGGAGCCTATGGCTATTTTACAGTTCTGGCTCTCTATTCCAATATTGCTTCTCTCCACACCTATAATTTATACCACTCACCAATCATCATGGTGTTGTAATCTGGCTCTTTTCTTCTATATACTTTCTACTTGAACTTTTAGGTGACTCTTTCTGCAATTTTCAGGCTCAGTACAGATTCTGCTATGAAGCTATCATAGATGAATTGGAAGACCTTGTATCTCAACAGGAATTAGGATAGAAGGGTACGTACTTCTGTTCCCTCTATAGTTTTGCAAGTATTATAAACCATTCAGTTCCTGAAATCCTTTTATACAGGATAGGATTTGTAACGACCCGGCTGGTCATTACACGCGGCATAGCACACTAGAAACACCGCACAGAAAAGAACAATTGTATACATATAGAGTCTAGAATATACATATACATGATCCAATCTGAACAGGGTTAAAGTGTACAAAAATTTCAACCAAATGCTACTATCCCAAGTAGCTCAACAACAAAACAGTTCCAAAAGAAATCAGCTCCGCCGGTCCGCTGATGACTCACCACTAGTCACCCACCTATCCTTGCTCTGCTCCCATACATAGTATGATCATTGCAGTCCAAACACCATGGAAATAACAAAGGGTAAGCTAGTGTAAATAAAATCAGCATACATATAACAATATAATAATAAACAGCTACAGCTTATACAATATCACAGCTTTCAATAGTATCAGCACCGCGAAGCGGCATTATCAGTACTGCGTAGCAGCAATAACAGCACCGCTTAGAGGCAATCACAACACCACATCAGTGGCTAATACAGCACCGACATAGCGGTTAATACACCACCACAATAGTGGCCACACACAGCATACAACTCAGCTAACACAGCACAGCACAACAATTCATTATACAGCACGGTTAAGTAGAAATCAACACATCTTATAATTCACTAGTCAGTTCATTATTCTAGAGTACAGCAATCATATGATTCAACATTTAAGATCATCAATAACAGCCCAACTCAGCATAAGACAACATTTGATAGAGCTAACCACTTATTTCTCAGCACGATCATCTAGTCAGCACAACATGTTCATCAAGTACAGTTTGGTTTGGTATATAACAACATTAACTACAATCTTAGCAAAATTGAACAGCTAACAGCGTATAAGTCATTGTTTCCATATGCGCCCGGCGCACTCATGGTCGTGCCCAGCACGGATCAACCAGAGGGCACCAGGGCCTTCGTGCCCAGCGCAGGAGTACTCGCGCCCGACGAGTCCCAATCAGAGAACCCAAGGCTCTCACGCGCCTGGCGTAATTCATATTGCGCCCAGCGCAGGCTCAGGCAGAGACTTCAGGGAGTCTCACGCGCCCAGCGTGACCTAACCCGCACCCAGCGTGGGAAAGGCAGAGACCTACCAAGGTCTGGTGCCCGACGCAATTCGCATTGTGCCCAGCGCCGTCTTGGCAGAGACTCCTAAGGAGCCTTCGCGCCCAGCGAGTCCCACCGTGCGCTTAGCGCAGCACCAGAACACTCCAAACAGGTCACCATTGATATCGCGCCCGGCGCAGCTCAAGTCCCGCCCGGCGTGGGCCAACTAGAGGCCCCCATTCTCAAGCTCGCCCGACGCACACACCTTTGCGCCCGGCGAGCTTGCCTGAACAGAGCCTCCTGGTGGTCACGCGCCCGGCGCGAAGAACAGCGCCCAGCGCGAAGTTCAGCAACAACTCCTCCAAGCTCGAAAATTGCTCCAAAACCTGCCAAAATCAGCCAGAAACCAACATGCAATCCATCCAGAGTTTCACATTTTCATCAAACATCAGGAAAAACACCTCATTTTCAACATGCAACCTCAAATCAAAGAAAACCCAAATTTCCTCAAAAACCCCCGAAACCCCAAAACTCTATTTTCATCAACCTCAGCTCAAATCATCCAATGTTCAAACAACAATGAGCTACTAGAACTCATTTTCAGCAAATAATCTGCAAGAAAACTAGCTTCCTTTACCTCGGTAGAAGATTCCGAGCTTCGGGGAGAAAAGAACTAGAGAGAAGATGAAGAAGAAACTTGAGGGAAGAAATCTCCACACGGATCAGTTAGCTTCGCCTAACTTGAATCACCACCTTCAGTCCAAGGAATCGGAAATGAAACAGCAAAGTGAGAAGAAGAGAGTAGGAGTTTAGAGTAAAGGAGTGAGACCTTCGTGAGTAAGAATGAAAGGGTAGAAATGGGAAAAGGGGAAAAAGAAGGGGTCTCACAGGATTTGTATCAGAGTTTCCTTATCTTTAATTCTACCATATCCTTGTTAAAATTATTCTTTTGCCGTCTTGTATGATGTAAATTCAGTATTGGACCAAAGGATGTCAGGTTGCTTGCCTCATTTGAAGTCAACTTTCAATTCTTTCATGTTCTAGACTTCTAGTTGGGTCCAGCAATGCTTATGTCTCCCGGGAGCTGAGTCTGAAGCATTAGCTTTCTGGATATTTTATGTATTGTGCTGAAGTCTTTGTTATTCTCGAACTTTAATGTATGCTAGAAAATGCCATATAGTGCTTCAGGTATTATTGAGTTATTTTCTGTTATATTTTATTTTTAAGAGCAGCAAGTTAGGTAATTTCATTTTTGTTTTTCATATGCTTCATCTCTACATAAAAGTAGTAGCTTGTTGTCATTTGTGTGCTTGCTGTTATAAACTTTATTCTTCTATCTCTCTGCCATTCATATATTTTCATGTGTAGTTTTTGCCTTGTTCTTTTCATGTAATATAACGATGTATAATTTCAAACTGGGTCAAAAGCTAACAAATATCAATATCCTTGTCATGATACTACTAGAATTCTGTTGATGGAACATAAGGGGCTTAAAGACTACCATATTCGAAGTCTATTTTTCCTGATACTTACCCTCCCTCCTTTTTTGCTATCGGTATACATAGGCTTTATTAGTGCATAAAGCTAATAACATCCTGAAGTTGAATACCCCCAGTTCCTGATGTTGAAGATGTGACACATGTTGGACTTTAAATGTTCATTTGTAGCCCTCTCACTTTCTACCCTCAATTTCTCATTTAATTCTGTTCTCAGTGTAGTTGCCCTGTGCATGAGGGTGAGGGGCTGTCTGATCCTCGCTATGTTCATTTTATATATGAGAACTAGGCTAGATTTCAATCAGTCCTAGTTTGCATTGCTGACCAACCGTAATTTTATAGGTTGACCCTGGACACTTTAGGTTTAGGTGATGATTTGAGGGGTTTCCTAGTGAGGTTCCTATAGTTTTTTAAAAATTAAAGAACCACCAAACCATTTTGGAAAACATTTTTTTAAAAGAAAATATAACCATTTTATCTTTCAAAAAACTGTTAGAATCTAATGAAAAGTAAATTATTCTTGTCAAATAAGTAACTAAACAAAATGGGTGTTAGTCATCTACTTGTAAGTCTTTAACATGGCTTGTCTAATCGATTACAGATAATTGTAGGGTATCTGTCAATGGCTAGCTAGATATGGACAAACAAATGTATAAACAAATATTAAGATTCATTAGTCTAGACTGCGGATGCTATGTAAGCCCAGCTTAGGAAAGGAAAATCTGTATAGCCATTTGCGATTTAACAAACTGACAAGGGCAACTTCACATGGGGAATGGATCGCCTGAGAGATTCCTATTTTGGCTTTGGTCTGTCATCATCCATAAGAAATTTCCTTGAAATTTCAGTAAGTTTTAATTTCCTTGAAAAAAGTATTATTATAACGAGTTATTATGGTACGTTGGAATCAAGAGGTTCTAGCTCAACCAGTACGTAAGTTGATTTTAGCTCGGATAGATGAATGGAGTACGTGAATTGTTTTAAACTGTTCGATTTTTATAAATAATAAAAAAAATAGTACTAGTTAAACTACTGTGAGTAAGAGAAAACGTTACGTGATTTCTACAATAAATGGAGAATTTGATATTGTACCGAAATTTACTTGCATCGTGCCTCGTCATGTTGTCAATATATACAAATTTGCGTGTTTTTGATGTGTATTGAGAATGGAGAAAATCTTGCTTTAATTCACGAAAATCACTTATGCTGAGAAATGTGGCATTGTGAGACTAATTCGATTTGAATTTTTGCAATTTGCCTCGTTAGAGAAAGAAAACAAAGAAATGCATTTTTTTCTACAAACTAAACTTTCTTGTTCTGGCGAAAACAAATGAAGCTGTTACCGTGTTTGCATGAAGTTTGAAAGCAAGTAAATGTTGAGTTATTACTGTACAGATGACCTTAAATACATAAAGGATATAAATAATATTTTACATTTTCTTAATTAAGTATTTTTTGTAGATGAGTTAGTTACATCTTTTTCAAGACTTGGTAGAGACATTGATTGAAGAATCCGAAACCAGTTTAGTTGGAGTGGAGACCTCATTCAATCAGTTTTCCAACTAAAAAAATTATAGTCGTCATAAAATCGGTAAATAATTTGCACCGATAATAATGATCTAAAATGTTATTGCTTCAAGAATAATATTGCGTATGTTTTAAAATCTGATTTATATTTACACAATAATATTCATAGATGCATTTGCACACAGATTTCTTTTTTTTTTTTATCAGTATGAATTATAAAAATAGCAACAAAGTTCAAACCTATACTTTTGTGAATATTATTCCAATTTTTCTAATACTAAGTAAACTATAGTAATTATTGCACGTAGCTTAAAAGCAAGTTATTATTGAGTTATAGGAATACCCTTATAAACAAAAAAATATAAACCATATTTTATAATTTTTTAATCATGTTATAAGTGTGAAATATTTATTGATTTTATTGATAATTAATTTTTATTAAAAAACTTAATTAATCAATTTTAATGAAATTTTCTTCCAATCATATTTCATAAGATTTGAATAGAGACCGTGCATCAGATATTCTAATCTAATTTAGTGGAGAGAAATAGCTCACTAAAGGGAGTCAATTAAATTTTTTGACAAAATAATCATTAATAAAGTTGATAAATATTTTATACTAATAATATGACTATAAAAAAATTATTATAGGTAATAAAATTTTATTTAATATGATTTATATTTACATAATATACCTTCATTTTTATATATAAGAAATAAATGAGAATATTAATTATTTAAATTCTAATTATAAGAAACATATATTTACTTTTAAATATAATAATTGATACAATTTTTTTATACCTATAATTTATTATGAGCCTATTAATTAGTTATTCATTTATTTTTGGTGAAAGTAGATGTATTTATTGACTTATAATATTATAAGTGATGTTCATTTGACAAAATTATTGATAGGTTTATAAATGTTGTCATTAAATATAATTATCGTTTACGTCGTTTAATTTTAAATAATTTTTAAGTAAAATTTTAAATTATTATATTATTAATTAAAACTAACTAATTTTAAGAAAAAATGTGGTGATTTTTTTTTATACATTCATTAAAGCTAACATCAAACATGTTATACCAAGTAAAACTAAAGTCAAATCTCTCAAGTAAAAAAATTTGTTTTCGAGTATTATTAATGGAAAAACGTAATTGAAAATGGAAAACTTATTAAAAAATAGTCCGTTGATTTTTTCCCCATAAATTAGTTATCAACAAAAAAAAAATTATAAGTACTTTGCATAATAATACAATTAAAAATAATTTAAGAAACGAACCTCAAATTATTTTAATCTTTTTAGTATTATTTAGAGGGTTTATAGTGATACGTTAAAATAGTTTTACTTAGTAATCTAATCATAATCCACTTTAAATGATAAGTATATTAATCTTTAAAATAACTATTTTAAAAAAGTCACACAAATCATATTTTATGATAATTAGTTGATTATGTTTTTACCTTAGTTAGACCCTTATTTAAAAACATTTTGCTAGAAATATATGAATATTCATGACCTCAACCTCAACATTACATGTTTGGTTAGAACTCCATTGTTCCATTTTATTTGATGTTTTAACATTTAGTTTGTTTTTAATGTGATTGTTGTTGTTTTACAATATTAATATAATATTAAATATATTTTTTATATTATATTTTAAATTATTATTAATATATTATTTAATTATTGATGAAAATTCAAAAGGTTTAAGAATATATTAATAAGTAATATAATTTATTTTAGAAAAAATTATGTTATCCTTCTTTGATAAATAAGAATATTATGTTCTTTCTTCTTGTGTTAAAATATAAATTTTAGTATATTTAACTTATCTATGTTAATATAAATTACATTCCTTTCATAATAGATTAAGATATTATATTATTACTTTTTTATATGTTAAAATATTAAATAAATTATGCTTTTATCCCTTATAAATATAAGAATTATACTATTATTTTTTTGTTATATTAAAATATATAATTTAAATATTTAACTCCATATACCTAAAGAATATTTATTATTAAATTTTAAAATATAATTTTAATTAAAATATATGTAAAAATATTTTTAATTCATTGTCATTCATTCACTAGATAAAAAATTGTAATCATCTACTAAATAATACTTTAATACTTATACATTACTTTTAATATATAATTAATAATTAATATTATGTAATAAATACTATTTTATTTAATGTTTATACTACATTGATTAAATTTTATTTTAATATTTGTGTTTGATTTTATTATACTTATATATATTATGTGAAAATAATGCCGAAAACATTCCTTTTCAAACACATAATTAATTTTAGCAAAAAATTATACAAAATTTAAAAATAATAATTAAATATATAAATAAAGAGATAAATCATTAAAATGTCATATATTTATATTTGATAAGAGAAAAATGTTTGTTGAAATAAAAGGAGTGAGTGGTATAATATTTATGTGTCTTAAAAAATGTTAATGTAAAAAGTATTTTTATAATAACTTTTTTTAATGAAAATTAACGAAATTTAAAAAAAATTAAAAAATTGATAATGTATTATATATTGAAATTTGGCAAGAGAGACGATTGTAATTTATAATATAAGGTGAGAGATCGGTATATTATTCATATACGAGGAGAGATTCATTTATTTTAGGAGTCAATCTTCTTAGACTTACTCTATTTAATAACTAATATTTTACATTAAATTTCGATGATCCAACTGTTGAATTTAAAGTTCTTAATACATATAGCAAATTTACAAATTTTAAAAAAATTGAAAACTATTTGATACTTTATTTCATTAATTTATATTGATGAATAATGAAAATTATTTTATATATTAATTTAAATTAATGAAACAAAGTATTAAATAATTTTTATTTTTTTAAAATTTACATATTTGATTTATATATTAAAAACTTTAAATTCAATGATAAAATTGTTAAAATTTGATGTAAAATATGAGTTATTGTATAAAGTAAATTTAGGAAGATTTACTCCTAGAATAAATGAATGACTCCTCTGCATATATATATATATATATATATATATATATAATTTATTTTATAAAATCAGTTATATTAATTGTTTAATTCATTAAAACTCCGGCCCAAACCTTACATGAGAGAAAATGAAACGGATGTGGAAGTAAGATTAAGATGCCTTTTGAGAGATATGGATTTAAATTTCTGCCACGTGAAACGTAATTTGATTTTGAAGGTAGACGATGTTGTCCTTTCGAAAGTTTTAATTAAATTAAAAAGCTTCAGCTATCACAATAAATTGTTTTTTTACTACAAAAGCGATTGTTGTGATTAGGAGAGGAAGGTAGTGAAAAAGACGAAGGCAACCCCATCATTTCATTGATGGTTGAGAAAACATATTCACCACGGTCAAAACAAAACAACCTTGTCATTTGTGTGTGCGTTTTGACCATCGCTGAAAATGGAACAGCACAGTGTAGTGGAGAGAGAAAGAAAGAGAGAGAAGAGTTGATTCTCCTTCACACTCTCTGTGTTGCGTGTCGCTGCAGTTCCTGTTCCACTTAGGGGCAACGCAGTGTGTGTGCGCGTGTGTGTGAGTGTGAGAGAGAGAGAACACTTAACTTCTCTCCGATCCCTTTGACCCTCCATATCCATTTTTCTCACAGAATGGCACACATGCAACTTCTCACAGATCTCTGATTCTGGTACCTCTCAACCCTATTAATTACCTGTATTGGATCCAAAGCTTTATTGGGTTTTTGTAGAATAATACCTTTGATTCATGGGGTTGGGGGAAGGGGGTCTTTTTTCCTTTATAAAAAATTCCCATTTAGTGAAATTAGCTAATTGGGTATGTCTAATTTTGCACTTTTTTTTTACGGTATTATTTCAGGTTTTATGGATTTTTAATTAAAATTTGGTGACTTGGACAGAGTTGATGGAGTGGAGCTATAAGGGTGATCAGAATTGGTATGATCAAAATTTGTGCCTTGACTATACCATTCCTGTGAATTGAGGGCGTTGTGTGTATTGAGGTTTTTTTTCTTGGAGTTATAGGGTGTGTTGTATGTACATTGTGTACAGAGTGTAAAACTATATTCACAAGCAATTGGATATACTATGGGTGGTATTTGCTCGAGGTCATGGAAAGCTACTGTAGATGGTGTAGCTGTAGATAATGCACTTAGTGGAAGCTCTAGGCATGCTAATGGGCATGCTAATGATGAACATGGAATGGCTTATCAGTCTATTGGACTTCCCAGAAGTATAGATAACAACAGTTCAAATGTGCTTCCTGATGATGATGATGACTTGGATAAGCATCAAAGAGAGTCGTTTTCGTTTACCGGACTGGAAAATGTTTCGTATGGGTTGAGTGCGGATGATATCAATGATGGGATTCCTCACCTGTCCAGGGCTTTATCTCATAAATCTAAGTCCAAGCAAGCTGCTGTTAAGTTGAGTTACCTTTCTCCCGTTTGTCTTTCTATTTATTGTGTTTGGATTTGCTTATTTTGTAATTCGAAAAACTTATAATCGATGTGCTGATGCTTCTGACTGAAAAGCTGATTTTGTGTAGAGAGAAATGCAAGCAACTCATTCTCTAACACACTGTTTTGAATACACTTTTTATTATTCATTGATTGAAATTTATTGGAAATTAAATTTTTTTGTAGGTCCTACTTTTTGTTAATAAAATTCACTCAAAATCTTGTTGAATGCTGCTGTCCAAACCCTCAAACATGACCTGATGACCCTTGTATATGAAACTGCACTAATCAATAGGTGCCTTCATATGGTTTTATTTTTATCTGAGTTTGACTTACAAGATCTAATAGGAATCAGGCAAGGACAGCATTAGAATTTAAAAATGGTTTGGGTCTAACTCAACCCAAACGCTAGCTCAAGGGATGAACTATATGCAAGTCATATAAGGAACATTTTGACCATATTCCTAACCATTGTGAGATATTTTGACACCCCCTGGCACCCTTCATCCGTGGGATTAGACATTTGGAGTTTGAATTTTGTAGAACTAAATATCCGTGTGTGACCATTTTAGGACAGATCCCGTTTTCTTCTTTGTACAGAGTTTTTGCTTTATAATCTCAAGAAATATTTACTTTCCATAATATAGCTAGTCATTACTTATTAGCATAAGCCTACATAATGTAACTCCACTATCAATATCCAGCAATAACTTTCAGAAAATTATTCTATCGAGTTGCCTCAGATCTGTTGATCTAGCAGCCTCTCTTCCGTTGAAACCAACCTTCATCACAAGACACTATTCCTTCTGTGCCCAACCTTCATTATGGTACATCTGGTCATTCAACAAGTGAAGCCTAGTCTATTTAGTAACAACCTGGTCAAACCTGCACCATTGGCTGTCATAGAAATTGCTGATTAGGTGTTTGCTAGGGTACGCTTTCCAGAGAACATCTCATGCGCCTCCACATGCACACCTCCTTGCTAGCATGTGTGAATCATCACCACCTGGCTAATATCTATTTGCCTTACTGACTATTCTAGCCCTGCTTGTTGGCATCCCCTAGTCCTGTTCTTGTGTTAGATACTGACATTGCTATCTCTGTGTTGGTGCTCTTGTAGGCCCTAGCTTCCACCTTACACTTCTTCCTGTCTTAGTCTTTGTTTAGAATTTGACAAGGTTGATATTGAGCCTACCATCTTGACCATTGAGCAGTCCACTTTTACAACATCCTCCACGCAAAACAGTTCCATACTTGCCATCCCTCTATGTCATCCATACCATTTTTTTTTACGTCCTAGGATCATACAGCCCTCCTACTAGTCAAACACACCATAGTTGGGGTCCATAATACCTTGGTTCCCAAATCCTTTTCTTCTCATTTGTGGAGCCCTTTCCTAATCTAATCATGACCTTCTTTTTTTTCCCTACCCATTTGCAAATCTCTGCATCCTATGCTGCTAGACCTCTCCTTTGTTCACAACGGCCAGACCTCATCCCATGCCACCACTGCCACTTGCATCACCAATTCACCTCCCTTTGGTTGTAGGATTCTGTGAACTGAAATGTCATTCAACCTTTAGCTCTTCTCTCAATCTCACTCTCTAGTCTACCTTCTCTGAGTCTCTTGCTCAATCTCTGTGATTTAGTTTGTTCACACATTTGTTAATTGCGTGCTCTGTTATGTATTGTGTTTGCCTATTGTCTATTTGGATCTTATGACTTATTATGATTACGATTTTTCAATCAAAATTTGTCTAATATTGTGATTTAGAGGCTATTTTCTTTATCTAAGTTATTTTTTTATGCATATGTATTATATTATATTTAAGTATAAGTTTGCATTTTATGTAGGAATGTAGTATTTTACGATCCAATACAGTCCACCAGTTATGGCTGATAAAAAATCCTGAACCCGCACGTAACGTGCGTTAACTGATATAAATTTAAGCTTATAGGCTTGAAAATCTTGAGCTTCGGATTGCTGAAATAAAATTCAGCAGTTGCCAGTTAGGCATGGGTTAACATCAGATGGTGCAGGTTGTAGAAAAATATCCATTATAACCTACACCTGACCGAATAAGTTTGATATAAAAAAGTAACAATTTTAACAGTTAATTTTGTAGTTGCCATTCAACATGTATTCGATTGTGTCACTGCAATTGAGTGAAAAAGTGTGCCACCTCATCATCTCATCATGTCAATTCTGAATTACTGCTATCTTCTCTTCCTCCCATCAAATCAATTTCTCTCTTTTTACTAGTGATTCGGTGGTTCTCACCTTCTCATCTCTTGTATCCACCACACCAGAAATGCAAACTAATTAAATTGCTGCTACATCTTCTCTTCCCTCCAAGGCTCTTTGCTCCGGAGACTTTTCTCCTAAGGTAGCTAGCAGCAACGGGAAGCACCAAAATGCTTCACTACAATGGTCAACATGTTGGTGTCAATATCTGCTTAAACTGAACCAATTAACCCACAACCCCCCTCATATTAAAACTCCAAAAAACCGACTAGTTACACAATTGAACATGGGGTAAAAGACAACTGTAGAAGGTTTGGTTCACCCAAATCCGGCCAAAACCATCCAATGCTTAGGCCTCCACCAGTTATGAGTTTTCATCCCCCTCTTAATCTTGGGTAGAATCTCAAGTTTAACAGCATTGATATTTACTACACTTTTAAGGGTTGTTGGTGACCGTATTGAGGGAACTGGGAATTGTTGAGTATTATTGCAAAATAATATAAGTATAGAACTATTTTAGGACTATCCTTTTTTCTCTATACAGATTTGCTGCTATATGTTCTTTTCATAGGAAAGAATTCTTCCTATAATACAGCTTTACTCTAGGTAACTAAATTATTAGCATAAGTTTATATAATCTAAATTTCCTTTGTACAATCAAAATCAAGCAATAATGTTAAGAAGTTTTTGTTTCAAATATCAGTTTAATTATTTCCATATTTTTTTCCCTACTAATCTATGTCGTGTGGTTAGTTGTCAAGATAATTGGTTGTCTTTGTTTCTATGATGGATAACTGTTCAATAAAAAAGGGTAGAGTTTTTACCAAAAGATTTATATGATTTTATAGAAAAGTATTTATATTTAAGGAAGAACCTGTTCTTGATGTCATGGGTTAGATTAGATCTCTATTCTTTAACCTTCCCCTTCCCCATTTTCAGCTCTTTAAGGCTTCCCATGTAGCCCCCCCAAAAAGGATTAGATTGGCTTTCTGTCTTATCTTTTGGTGCATTACAGGTATCCGAAGTGAGTTCACTTTTGGGAAGAGCTGGTACAGCTGGGCTTGGCAAGGCAGTAGAAGTTTTGGACACACTAGGCAGTAGTATGACAAATTTGAATCTCAGTAGTGGTTTTACATCGAGTGTGACAACAAAAGGAAATAAAATTTCAATTTTGGCCTTTGAAGTTGCAAACACAATTGTTAAGGGTGCCAATCTGATGCAATCTCTTTCAAAAGAGAACATCAGACATTTAAAAGAGGTGGTTCTACCATCTGAAGGAGTGCAAAATTTGATATCCAGAGATATGGATGAACTCATAAGAATTGCTGCAGCCGACAAGAGGTAGATTATCATGGATATTTTCATATTCAATTTAGTAGTATTCTGCCTCTGATTTGGAGCTTATTATTCAGCTACTATTGCACTTAAAGCTTTGTCTATCTTATACTGTTTTGACAGAGAAGAATTGAAAATATTTTCTGGTGAAGTTGTGAGATTTGGAAATCGGTGCAAAGATCCTCAATGGCATAACCTGGATCGCTATTTTGAGAAGTAATTGTAGTTGGATTGATTCATTGCATTTTTTGAGAACTAATCTAGTTGAATTGATTTAATCTTGCCTTATAATTTTTCTTGAAACATCTAACATTGTGTTAGTTATGGTTTTCTTTGTCTTTGTTGATGTTTAGGTTAGGTTCAGAGCTTACGCCACAAAAACAATTGAAAGAAGAGGCAGAGATGGTGATGCAACAACTAATGACCTTTGTTCAATATACAGCTGTGAGTATGCCTGTTAAAAGGAACAGTGCATATGCCTGTCATCTTCCTCAGATTTGTATGCTGAACTCATAACACTATCTTCTTTGAAGTGTGTACTTTAGTATTATATAATACTACAGAATGTGATTAACTTACAGTTTGCACGGAACTGAGGGAAAATTGTGTTTGGTTCTAGTTTGAAATTCTTTGATCACCCTCATTCCTTCTATTTGAAAAATCACTAAAAACAAAACTCCAATTATATGAAAAAATAAATCTGTCTGAATTTCTCAGTAATTGCATTTTGTACCAGAATAAAGTGTCCACATTGTCTAATAGGTGGCTTAGTTATGGATTAGGAGTAAGTTTTTATATTACTTTTGTGAGATAAGAAATTATCCTTACAAATCTAAGCTTTTGGCGATTTTATCCAATTATATATCTCTAGCTACACATATGTGGCATTTATCAGTTTTTTATTTTACTTTTCAACTTTGAACTCAACACACATGTACATGTTTTTGTGGATATGAAAACTTAGAACCACATCTGTGCTATTCATTAGATATCAATTATTCATTTATGGTTAAATAACTTGTCAATTTAATGTTTTTTAATTACTTGCATGCCATTGCCTTTTCAATTATATTTTTTAAGTTACATGCATGTAAAGCATTAGAGTCAATAATAACAGCAAGCAAGCTTCTGCATGATGATTTTATTTTATTATATTCTTTTGATAAGAAAAGAAATTCACAAGACCAAGAGAAAAATTACGAAGGGAGGGTTAAGAATCTTCGTGAACTAAAGAAAAAATCAGAAAACAACCAAGAAAAGACAGAATGATTACAACTTGGAGTGCACAAAATTCTAAGTTTGATTTTTATTTTTTAATTTGAAAAATGAGGTGCAATCTGATTTCCTCCCCTTATTCTGCAAAATAAGAGCATAAATAGACATTGTGATGGAAAGTTGGTTCTTAATTCTTTAAGCTGCACAGCTGATTTTATCAAGACTTGACTTAATTTAGTTTGACTTTTTTCTTTGAGTGCAGGAATTATATCATGAATTGCATGCCTTAGACAGATTTGATCAAGATTATCGGCGCAAACTTCAAGAAGAGGACAATTCAAATGCCACACAAAGAGGTACATGTTATGTTAGCCAGGATTTTATTATTCAGGTGTCATTAAGGGCCAATTTTTTTAAAATTTAAAAATTGATTTTTAAAATAGTGTTTTTTAAAGCAGGTAGGAATTGTTTCTCAAAAAAGAAGAAAAAGCAGTTTAGACAAGCATATCAACAAAGTAAAAAACTACTTATTTTATTAAAAAAAAAGTGCTTTTTTAAAGCTTACACAAACAGGTGTATCCACTTGAAATATGAGGGAAAATGAATATTATTTCTGATAATTGAAAACTGTAGAAATTTGAGCTACAATATATACAAATTTGATAATAAATGCTATCCTTGAATTTTGGGCAGCAAATCTGGTTCAATTACTACAAATAAGGATATCAGTCCTGAGTCCTCATACCATATAATGAGGATTAAATCCATACAAAAATAAACAAAAGGAAATAATGATAATAATATATGAGCTACAACAAATGACATGTTCTTGTATTATGTATTTGAAAAGGTATTCTGCATAGAGTCAATGTCTTATTTATGGTAGTTTTCACCAAAAATGTATTTTGATCCATCAAGTTTGCAGTTTCTGCAAACCCTGTGACAAGCAACAAGTTCCTCCTTTAGAGTGGCAACAACAACAAAAAATTACCTAATAGGAGAGTCTAGATGGTCAGATAACAATACGATAAAACTTTCCTTTGAGCTTAATAGGTATTTTGCAGTTATAAATAACCTACTATACCTTTTTTCCACTAACCACTTAGTTTGTATGTGACATCTTCATTAATTTCCCCATCATTTGTAATATTGATGTCGTATAATTAAACTTAAAAGCATGTGATGATATTTACCTCCACAGATTCCCTTGTTTCTTGTTAAAATTGCGATGCATATTCTTGTTAGGAAAATAATGTTATGAGTTTATAACTATCTTATTCTTTGTTATCACAATGAGTATTCATATTCTTAGGTGATCAATGTTTATAAAATGTGTAGGAGATAGCCTTGCAATTTTAAGAGCAGAACTGAAGAGTCAAAAGAAGCATGTAAGGAATTTGAAGAAAAAATCACTTTGGTCCAAGATTTTGGAAGAGGTAAGAACACTATCATTTCTATAGATTTTTATGAGTGAATGTTGGAATGTGTTTATTAAAATAATAGTTAATAGATATAGGAATTTTTATTTGTTTTTAGTTTCCTACTGTTGGAGATTTGGCATCCAAAGAAGTTTTATTTATAAAATTCTTGAATTAGTTTTAGCGTCTTTTTTGTTGTTGTTTCAGTTTACCTACATTCCTTTCCCTCTTTTCTCCCCGAATAACATTTATTTTTGAATTTTTTCAGCCTCTTTTTCTTGAGCGATTTTCTTATCACACAAGTATTAAATTTGATTGTTGTATCTGCAGGTGATGGAAAAGCTTGTAGACATTGTTCATTTTCTATACTTGGAGATACATGAAGCATTTGGTAGTTCTGGTATGCTTTCAATAATTACAAGGATTATTAATTAAGTTTAGCTTAGGGTGCATATGCTTTATTTTTTGTTTTTTGAGTATGGATACTTCTTAGTCTTGTATTTGTCAAACATGCTGGAATGTTTATGGAAAGAGTAATAGGGCCCCCCATCCATTGATATAGTTCTAATTGTAATGTACTTTCAATTATTTTATATAATGTGAGCATAAATTTGATGAAATAAGAATTGCTTCTCATAATATTATTTTAAATTGTCCTATGCTTGTTTCTTGTAAATGATTTTTCTGATCTGTTCACCTTGTCTTGACTTCTTTTGTACATTAGTTCCACTCAATTTCATTGCTGCTTTCTTCTTTTTACTGACAAAATGTAGACCATCTTTTGCTGTTGTTAAGATACCAGATGAATAAAATGTGTCTTTTATACTTATCTTCCTCTACACATTGCAGACACTGATAAGCAAGTTAAAGATTCTCAAGGCAACCATAATAAGTTGGGGTCTGCTGGCCTTGCTTTGCATTATGCAAACATCATCACTCAAATTGATACTCTTGTGAGTAATGGATATTACTTAAATTATATAATCTATAATATTTGTCATTGTCTCGAAAGTTCTAATTATCTTTCTCGTAATGAAAGTTTTCTTGTTTTCTTTTCTCTCTCTTATGCTTCATGTTGTCATGATCATATGGTCCTAGAGATAAATTGGTATTATGACTTTCTGGGATAATAGTGGGATTTGACCTAATCTTTTCCCTTTATTTAAAAAATTGTTAGCAGAGGGAAGATCGATACCTTTCTCATGCAAATAAAGCTGATCAATTGGGTACTTTGTGAATATCTTTGGTTGACCTACCTCATTTTAAAATCAGTTTAATTCTATAGGTATCTGGGTTCTGGTCATTTGTCTATCCAAGTGAAGTTAAAACTAAAATAATAGAATATGATTGATCTGTCTTTGTTTCTTTTTATTGATATTTATTTATTTTTTAAACTTATAAGCTAAGCTTATCAAGTAGGAGATGCAATTTTAAAAAGTTGATGGAATGTGATTGGTCAATTCTTGTTTTGTTTTTTTACACACTAAGAAGCAAATCCTATCCATTAGGAGATCCAATTTTTCCATTTTGTTTTGGGAGTAATCGGCTTTTCTTGAGAAGATGAAGATAGAAGCCTTTTCAATTTTTCCATTTCTTACATTGCATGAAATAAAATCATGAATTACATAATGGGTACCCCTGCTCCAAGAAATGCTAATCACAATTGTTGGTATACTTTTTGGTATACTATTTTTGTTTTTTTCAAATGAATAATGCTACTCACAATTGGTGGTATAGACGCCAAAGCCAAATGGTCACAACTGTACTGTTATTGTATCTAAAAAAAGGATAGCAACACAATTTTGAAGGTAGCCATGAGTTGACATTTTAATTTAACCAGGTGTCTCGATCGAGTTCTGTGCCTCCTAATACAAGGGATGCCTTATATCAAGGGCTTCCACCTAATGTAAAATCAGCATTGCGCTCAAGGCTACAGTCATTTCAGGTTAAAGAAGAGGTGTATACCCATTTCTATCATACATTTTATTAGCTGGGTATCCATGGCATAAATACTTGAGAAGTTGTTAATTAACATTTTTCCCTTGAATTTTCATTTAGAAAGATTAAATCTAATTTAGATCTTTATCTTTTCAAGGTTGCACATTTTTACTAGATCATGAGTAGTATTAAGACTATACTCCCTCTGTTTTCTATTATGAGAAAAGAAAAAACTGATTTTACGTATATTAAGGTAATTAGTTATCTGCATTAAATTTTACAAATCTCATACTTCCTAAATTATTCATGTTATAAATGTCAAAATAAGTAACGCAATTTAAAAGTCATGCATTAAAGGAGAGATATTTTAGGGAGAGTATCAATAAATGAGATAAAAGTAGTTGAAATTTATTTATATTTAAGAACAAAAAATGTGTTTTTTTTTTTCTTATAATAGATAACAAAGGAGTAAAATGCACCATGTTTTCATGAAGCCATTTCCCCCTTTTTATGTATGTCATGCTTGGAAGAATTTTAATTGACTTATAAAATGGGGAAAATAAGACACTGTTTTTTGTTGTATGTCACGTATATTCTCCAAGTATATTCCACATAATAATTTGCTGAGAAGAATTTTTCCTTTTTAAAATTTTTATGTTTACCTCAGAATTTTCATGTTATGACTGAGTTGTTAAAAAAAATAAAAATTCTTGTCTGGACACATTATTTAAAACCTATACATGACGACATAATGCCTGTTAATGACTTGCCCAGTTCCATTTATTAATGATTTTTATTGAATTTCTTCTGCCAAAGGAGTTACATAAGCTTATGCTGCGTTGCCAATATTGATGGTGACCAAATTTTTAAATCCAAATCTTAAATGAAGGAAACATTCTTGCAGCTTACTGTGCCACAAATCAAAGCTGAAATGGAGAAAATATTGCAGTGGCTTGTCCCTATTGCCGCCAACACAACGAAGTATGTTTGCTAACCCCTGCTCAGAAATTCCTAGATGTCCCAGTATTGCATTTGGTTAAATTTTCTTTTCATTGTGGTCGATAAACAGCAATGCTCAATATTTCATTTGTAAATAGCAATTGAGATTGCTTTGTCCAAAGACACTATTTCACATTTAGTGTTGCTTTAGCCATGCTCTATTAGACATGAGTGTTCATATGTTATCTTCAATTATTCAATTATCATTAACCTCTGCATGTTCTTCTCTGAAATTTAACAATCTCCTTTTCACTCGGATTAATTCAGAGCTCACCATGGCTTTGGATGGGTTGGAGAATGGGCCAATACAGGGTGAGGACAGAATGTTACATTTACTTCCTCTATGTTTGTATATTCTACCTTCTTTTACTAATGCAAGTTTGTATAGGTCTGAGGTCAACCGTAAACCCGCTGGACAGACCGACTTGTTGCGAATCGAAACACTACACCATGCCGATAAAGACAAAACAGAATCTTATATTCTTGAACTGGTTATCTGGCTCCATCATCTTGTCAGCCAAGTAAGAGTTGGTAATGGAGGAATAAGGTCCCCAGTCAAATCCCCAATCCGTTCTCCCACCCAAAAGACAGGGCAGTTGTTTACACACAAAGCCTGTTCTTCTCCCATGTTAACAGTTGAAGATCAACAAATGCTTCGCGATGTCGGCAAGAGGAAACTGACACCTGGCATTAGCAAGAGCCAAGAATTTGACACTGACAAGACCAAGACCAGGTTGAGTAAACACCACAGGCTGAGCAAGAGTAGTAGTCATTCCCCAATCAGTGAAAGCAAAAATGATATATTCTCTACAAGGAGGCTACCATCTGGTCCTGTCATTGATTTTGATATAGACAGAATGAAGGCCTTGGATGTCATTGATAGGGTGGATACCATTGGAAGTTCATAGTTGTGCGGCATATCTTGATCTTTAAGCCAAGGGGGAATGCTACAATTAAATGTTGCCTTCTTCAACTTAGGTGCCCCCCTAGTTTCCTGTGAGCTGTGAGAAATGTTTGTTGAATTCCTAGGCAAGCGTGATATGATGTGAAAGCCATAGTCTTTTTGAGATTGTTGTAGATGATTATGGGACGGGGACAAAGGGGGTCACCGTTTTCATTAGATGTATATGTACAGATTACATAATCATATAATAATTGTTCGTCTATATATTTTCTCCTCTCTTAATCTGGTGTATATATATGTATGAAACAATTCATATAACTTACCTAATAATGTGTAAAGCAGGCGATGGGAATAATTGTGAAGAACAAATAGCGTGATAGATATTTATTCCATCAACGATCGATATAGAGAGGAAATAAATTTGAACGTATCAAATTTTTGTAATCTAATTACATGAAATGTTTTCTACGTGCTGAGTCTTGTAAATGAATCAAAGCTACGCCAAATTCTTAAAAGCTTAAAGTTTACTTATAACATAATATAGTAATCAAATTTAGTTTACTTATTTAAACTAGTTAAATTTAAAGTTTAGATTTTACTTGTTATAAAAATATGACTCACTGATTAAACTAATTACTAATTAACGATTTAGTATCTAACTGTCCATTATATTTCAAGCCAAATTTTATAACGTTAATTAGACCATAGAAAATATTTTAAATATTTAATTATTTTTTGAAAAAAAAATTAATTATTTGAATGTGATTATGAAACATTATAACTATTATAGAGTGGTGAAACAGTTAATGTTATTTTAATTAATTATTAGATTATAGCCTTAGGTTCTAAACTCGCGCACATAATTTTCATTAATATTTCACGCAATCTTTAATTCATTATCCAAAATCAATTTATATAGCTCCAACTTGATTTTAGGTTGATTTAGCTTATTTTGTACCAATTTAATTGCTTAAATATTGATCCAGTTAATACTTTAATTACTCAGATTAATTATCTAACAAACTTATGGATTAAACAGGCTGAGTTACTAATTTTGTAGCTATATATGGTTTCAGTTATGAGGTTTCTGTAACTTACCCTGCAAAAAAAATAAAAAGTTAAACAACCTCACAATATTGATGTAATTTTCTTATATATGATCAGTTGTATATGTTAAATGCATCAATCATTTATAATTGGGACAAGTTAGATAATCTCATTAGAAACTATTAGGGTTAGTCTAATTAATACTAAGGAGTTGAGATAGTATATACATAATTTTGAGTTAGAAATTGATATCATTGTAATTCTTATAAATAATTAAAAAAAAACAATTTACATATAGTTATAATCAATGAGTTTAGCAATAGTTTGGCATTATAAGAAAGAAAAGTGACCGTGATATGTCACCTAGCTAACAAGTAGTTGTTTTAACCTGTCATAACTCACTGGCATGCATGTGTTTTGAGATTTGCATGTTTTGAATGACTCTTAGTTATGCATTTAGACTACGTACAATTTAAGCTTTTGAGGAGCTGGTAGTTAATTTTCGGCTAACACTTGTTTGTAATACATGTCTAGTTACTTCATTTTGCAACCGTGAGAAACTCTTAACGATAGAATCCCAAACCAATAAGTGATGTAAGAGAACATGCATGAAGATGCCTTAGAAATACTTACTTCCAAAGAAATAAAATTGATGAGCATTGAATTCAAGTTCACATGGAAGGCATCCTAATCCAATCCTATCCAACAAGGCTGAGAAGAGAACCTGATTCGAATTGCGAAAGAAACTTAAGCCCACAGATCATGGTTGCGACGTGGGAGAGATTCTCGCGTCAAAAATATGCATGCATGCATGCTTATATATCAAACACTTGCAACGTCAGATATATCATATATCCTACGCTTTCATCTCTCCCATAGACAGTATATACATGGATCGCACCCAATAATTTCATACTAACGACAACTCCACACCATACTAAGCATAGAATATAATAATAAATCGTATATATCATCCTTGCATCACAATCCATGTCTCTCCTCTCATTATTTGATTCATTGATTGATAAGAATATCTATGATGTAGATGTTATTGATTAAATATTCAAATAGTGAACTATTAGAATTATTTTAGTAATGGAGATTAAATATATGATGATTTAAGGTTAAATCTTTATTATTATTGTAATATTTTTTATTTTAAAAAATATAATCAAATAGTATTATGTCATTATTTGTGTTAAGAAAACATCGACATTTTAAACACTTTTAATTTATATTATGATGACTTTTGTATATTTATGTTTTAAACTTATATACCAATATATTAATTAGAATATGGCAATAATTAAGTATATTTTTATTTTATATTAACTTTAGGTTAATTTTGTGTATTTATATATTCATGTTATGTTGTGTCTTATAATTTTTAAAATTTATCGTATTCTCATATCTATCAATGTCGTATCTGTACTATCACTATACTAAAACAGGTTATGTACCCACACCCCCACAAGTCGTCATAGTCATTCTATAGTATATATTGTAAATGTTCCTTAAAATCAAAGCTTTATTCCTACTAGTAAGTGCTTTTCCCCCAATAAAACAATGGTTATTAAGATTCCGATGAATTACGTATATAGGACAAACAACTTAAAACACACATTAGACTGACATATGTAAACCTTAATCACCTTTCAGCCGTTTTACGCGAAAGTTATATACCAATAAGTAGTGCGTATATATTTTTCTGTTTTAAAGTATATATAAATGCCAGATCTTAGCTGAAATCTTTAGCTAAGATAAATACAAAATAAATATAAGAGAAAAGGATATGAAAAGATAAATATTGTGTAAAAAAAAAAAAAAAAAAAAAAAAAAACTTTGAATTGGAACGTCTAATTCATTATGAATGGGGTATGGCGATGGATATATTCTTGACAAATTGATCAGTGTAATTAATTAAACGCGTTTACAACTACTTAATTAATAATTTGATCATACAAATGTTTCGTTCGTTTGTTAGGTTGTTTCTTTGGTATATTATTCTATCCGATAAAGATATTTACTTGGTTTAGAAAAAACAAATCTAATGCGACACGCTTTAACTCAATTTGAGAAGGGGAACATGCATATAATAATATGATAAATATAAACAAGGAATAAATTAGGTAAGTTTTCCAAATCACGATCCCACGTTCATGCATATAGCGTAAGGAAAAGGCATATACAGTGACAAATAATGAACCAACTTCATCTATTTTCATTACTGAGCAGACTGCAGACAACAGTCAAATAAAAGGTACATTATGTAATCAGAGCTCCAACTCCTTGTGTCCCGTTTAATACCCATTCTTTCGTTTCTTCAATGATTTTTGCTTTTTAAGGAAGAATGAGGTTTTGTTTTTGTTTCAGCAAGTTGCTATCGACTTGGATGTTCAAAATAACTATATTATTGAAATAAACTATTAGTTAATTAAATTGAATTAAACTAAAAACTTAACTATTTTGAATGTAAACTAGACTAAACTATATTTTAGTTCAATTTTAAAATTAAATTATTATAATAAATATTTCAGCGCACGTACTATGATTATTGAACTAAACTTTTTTTTAATTTATTTTATAAATTTGAACTATTGTTTTATTAATTTGGTACACTGTCATAAAACTAAATTACTCCCCGGTAAAGCACTAGTCATTTGTTTATATTTTTTTTCATTAAAATTCTAGTAGAATGGATGTTGTTCACCTCAACTCTATAACCTATAACCTGTGCTAATTGAAAATATTTCTTCCTCTTTTTTTTTTTGCAAAACATTATCCCTTTATTTTCCTTGATTTTTATTCTTTTCATTAATTTCCTTTAAATTTCTGCTTATTTTTATTGTGATATTCTCTATAAAATTATTATGATTCACCTCGGGAGAAATTTCTCGATTTGCCTAATCTAATGTAAATGTTACACTGTCGTGCATAGTGATCATACTTTTATTATTTTTGTATTATATTTTTATTTTTCGCACTAGTTTATTTTTAAATAGAAATTTGATTAAAATTTGTAAAACTAATAATGTTACTTTTTAGTTACGATGTATAAATAGAAAATTTACAATTTGTTTTAATCAACAAAACTGAAACAATTAAGAAAAAAAATAATAGTTCAATTTAGTTTTTAACATAAAACTAGTTTAATGAACCTATAAAAACAATTCAGTTGAGTTCAAAAATCAAAATAAACGGTTTAGCTCAATTTTCTATTTTTTTTTTATTTAGTTCAATTTTCTTTTTTGGATTGAACCGTGAACAACTTTAATATCAATATTTTAACATGTTTTCTCGCTACTTTAAAGTATGAAGTGTAAGTTAATTTTATTTTACTATTTTAAGTTGATTAGAAAATTTGACAAAACTGGTATATTGTCAATCAAATAAAAAGCATTCATGCTATCATCCACACTAATGATCAACATGTTAGAGTTAGTCCTCCTCTTCAAGTTTATTGGGTTCCCCCACCTTCTGGTGTCTTCAAATTTAACACAGATGGTAGTTCTAGAGGCAATCCTAGGCCGTCCAAGTTTGGAGGTGTTATTAGAGATAGTTAGGGCAACTGGATCATTGGATTTTGTGGCTCTTGTGGTCATACAACATTCTTAGCAGCTAAACTTTTTGCAATCGCTTGGGATAAATTAAAGAATCTCGACCTTGATTTGAGAAACTGATTCAAAGTTGGTTGTACAACTCATTCATCAAAGCGACATTACCTTCCACCCCTATGCTACTATCATAAGAAGGTCCAAACTTTTCAAGCAATGGATTGGGAGATTATGTTTCAGCATACGTATAGAAAGGCTAATATGTGTGCAGATGAACTTGCTAAGGAGGGTTCCTCTATCCATACTGCGATTAAGATATTTGATTATTGTCCTGCCATTATTTTACCTTTAGCTTTAGTTGATATTTTAAGTGTAACTTACTTGCACTAGGTTTATTTTCTAGTTTTATTTTTTCTTTTCTTTCCTATTCATAAAAAAAAAAAATCTTCCTAATAACATCGTTGCCGCAGGAAAATTAGATGCCCTAAGCTCTCACATATATTTGTATTATGCTTATACCAGCTAACAATATTAACACTTGTTTGACAACCTAACTATATAAAAAGTCGTCTAAAGAAATCATATTATGATTTTAAAATCTGGTATATATATGCCACCCATATTTTATTCTTGAATACATTAGTTGTCAACCCTGATTTTTTTATGATGACTATAAATTGATCTCTGAATTTTGAATCTTATGCTCTAGAAAAATAGCATTTTAAAAAAAAACTATTTGCATCAATACAAATTGTTTCTATTTGTTTGTAGGGCTATGATGGCGACATACATAAAGACTAGAGAGATCACATGTTGCAGTAGAACAAGTTCTAACAAGATTTTAAAGGTTGCTTGTTTCAATCAGTGTATATATACTGCAGACCTGATTCTCTGCTACTTTAACAATAATGTACAAAAGAACATTCATTTGGGAACCAGAATAGAAAGTTTCACAGAAAAGGCAAATCAAGTGGAATTTTTTTGATGTTACGTAAGGGAATCAATTAAATCATCTAGCTGTACTTATTTCCTGCTTTCTTTCATCCACCCCCACCCCCCCCCCCCCCCCCCTCCCCCGAATTAAAAGTAAGAACACGAGAAAATAACGATATAAAGGAAGTGATCAGTTTTGATGTGTTAGTTTTAATGTAACTTTAACATTGTTGGGAGGCGTAGGCAAGTAATTTCAACCATCAAGACCCAAAGAAATACTAGAGGGAATGCATCTTTAAGAGGTAGTAATAAATAAAACCAATTACAAATAAGGAAGATTATTGGAGTAAGTCTTGTGAATAAAAAAAATGTGGATAAACAAATGGCTCAACTAAATATGACTAGTTAACATTTTAGACAAATGTTATGAATATAATTGATAAATATTTTACATCAATAATATATTTTGAAAATATTTTTGAAGAGGAGTGGATAATTAAATGTGAGAAGTACAAGGTGCAATGTTAGGAGGCAAGTGTAAGGGGGAAGTATGGGCGTGAGGGTGTAGTAATTCCCCCAATCAAGCATTGTAGAAAACGATGGATCACTAAAAGGAGCCATCCTTTGATTTCTGCCATTGATTCTGATATAGACCAAATGAAGGCCTTGAATGTCGTTGATAGAGCAATAATTGGGGGCTCATGTGTGCCAATTCTTGATCTTCTACTGAAAGAGGAAGGCTATATTAATCCCTTCTTCAATTTGGGTGCTCCCTCTCTAGTGAGCCATGACATGTTTATTGATCTCTTCCTAGAGCTAGGATATATATATAAGCCATAGTCTTTTTGAGATAGCTGTAGATGATTATGGGATGAGGGGTTCACTGATTTCATTAGATGTATATATATGGCCAGATTACAATTACATGATCCTATAATAATTCATTGTCTTTATGTTTTCTCTAATTCTCTCATTATATAATGTTAAGAATATAGAGAAGATGATGAGTAATGACACTGTGTAAAGCAGATGAAGAATGTGGAGCTTTATTTGCAAATAATTGAAAAGAACATTATTTATGATTAGTGTAGGTGATAGACATTTAATTTCTTCCATCAACATAACACTGTTGAGAGAGAAAATAAATTTTAAGGCGTCCCTTTTTATCTTTTTTTAATCCATAGGTGTCATTTTTTTTATCTAATTGAATACTAGTATATTACAAGTTAATCATAAAAATAATTTGTCAAAGAGGGGGCTCAAGTTAATCATAAATATGTAGTTTGTGGGGGAGATTTACGAAAAATTTCGGTCACAAAAATTCAATTGGCTTGTTAAATTAGAACATAGCCTACCGGTCCAACAGGGAACAGAGGTGTGTAAATTTAAATATTTAATTACTCAATATGATGTGTAGCAAATGCTATTTAGGGAAGAACCTAAGCAATGGACTCTAAGAAATTATCTACGAATTCGGCCATTACCCATTGCAGTAGTCATAATGATGATATTTGATTGGCAAGTTGCTTGTAAAATGATATTGTAGACCCTCATGTCATGTGCAGCATATCCTGAGCTACAATCTCGATTATAGTTGAAACATGTTACTTTGATAAGATGAACTGGAAGCTTGGTGTCTGTCCACTTGAGCTAAGTCACTATGAGTATGGGGTTACTAGACAATGTAGGTACAGGACAAAGTCTTGATAGGTTTTCAAATCTACTTACTCAGCCTTACCAATCTAGACAATTTTCACATAAATAAAATATTTTTTTTAATTTTTCCATAATTCTGTCATATATATATATATATGAGAAGGGTTATAATCAAGTATTACATTGTTCAATAACTTATATATAATGTGTAAATTTAATTTACTAACGAAATAATTTATAAAGGTACAATAAATTAATTTATTAAAATCAATAAAATATTCATAAAAATTAAATAAATTAAATCGTGATTATATTTAATAATATTTTTAATTTACTAATAAAAATAAAATAAAAGATCAAATCAACCTTTATATATTAAACATAATTATTATTTTGCATGAAAGTGTTTTCAAGAAACTTTTTTTAATAAGAGAGTTTATAAAAAAAAATTACCTTCTTCTCTAATTCAATTTTTATTTATCTTAATTATTAATGAATTAAATATTAATTTTAAAATAAATTATCAATAAATAGAAGTAAAATTTTATTATTATATAAATTATTTATCATAAATTTAAAATATAATTTATATATATTTAAATATCTATTTATATAAATTTTAAATATAATTATTATTTCAAATATATTATATATATAATTAATTATAAATTTTAATTATATAAAAAAAATATGTCAGTACATTATACAAACTAAAATATTAACAATAACTAATTCAGTTACCAATCAATTGTCACTCGAGGCTCATATCGTCCAACAATGTTTTCAGCGATATATTGTCACTGTCAGCGATAAATCGTCCAACAGCACTCAATTAATATTTCCTTTTTTTATTTTTTATTATTGTATTATACTCATTACATTATTATTATTATTATTATTATTATTATTATTATTATTATTATTATTATTATTATTATTATTATATATGTATTTTACAGGCAAAACACCTGTTATATGTAATAAATTTTATAAGAAATTATATATATATATATATATATATACACAAATAAGTATTATACTTAAATATATACATTATATTTAAAATTTATATAAATAAATATTTTTAAACATATAAATTATATTTTTAATTTAAGATAAATAATTTATATTGTGACACAAAATTATTTTACTTATTAATAATTTATTTTAAAATATTAAATTTAGTTCATAAATAAATATAAGAAATAACAAAAATTGAATTATATAAAAAATTAAATAGATTTCTAAAAACATTCATGCATAATACTAGTTCTTAAAAGTATTCTGATATGTCACATAACATATTGTTCACATTTAATATATAAAAAATAATTATTCTCTCTTATATTTTTTTTTCTCTCTTAATATAGATTTGTATTTTTTTATAAATCAAAAATATTTTTTAATATTTAATATAATTATATATTTAACCAACTCAAAACTCTTAGCTAAACTCATAATTCAAGTTTGATGAGATCACTATAATTTTTAGATATTTTACATTCACATATTGTACATTACATTCACATATTGTAGAGGTAATATATTTATCATGAGTAAATTTATGTTTAACTATTGTAATTGGTGAAAACTCATTAAATAAGTGAGAATGACAGTATTATTAATAAGATTAGTCAAAGGGTAGAAGATAATTGTGATGATCAAATTAAAAAACTCATAATTCACACGTATATAGAGTGGTATTAAATGTCCAAAAATAATATTCAATTATCTATTACCTCGTGGCATAATAAGTTTAAATATCAAACCTAATTAAATAGTATAAACATATATATAGAACAATTGTTACTTGATGGGTAATTAGCTTCTTAAATATGATAACAGCAACATATGATTCAATTATCTGACTGCAAATATAAAGAAAAAACTTTATTAAGACAAACAATTTATTTTAATGATGATCTTATACTTTAAAATAAATTATTAGTATGCAACTAGTATATATGTTTGGGATGCTTCCAGAATTGATTTCTGCAACATTAAAATAATGTCTGGTTAGCTGAAGTCATATATTGAAAGTGCAAAATGTTCTTGATTCAAATATACATGTGGGTGAGCGGTGACCGAAGGGAGATATATAAGTGATGCACAGTAGCCAAGTCATAGCTTAAAAATATATACCTCACTTACCTTATAAGAAATCACCTCTCTCAAGTCTTCATATGGAAGACAAGGTGGTGTATGCAACAGTGCGTTGTGACCACTGCCGCTGAGAGAACCTGATACCAAACAAAGACACCCATTCTGTCATCAACACTTGATCGGTTGTCAACGTAAGACAGATTCTAGGGGCTACCATCTATACAACACAACTGGATTAAATCCTTAATTATATATATATATATATATATATATGTTCTGTCTTCACAATATCAGATATATATGCTTCCATTTCATCTCAACGATATACTCTGAGTATATACATATGGGAACTACGTACACCACCTTCTCCATATGTATGCCAATTCACAACTTATTCGCCTCAGATATTAATTGAATGGTATATATGTATCCTTGCAAATCATTCACGTCTCTCATCTAAGACAATTAGATTCGCTTCATGATAACGATATATACTTCACAAATATTAATATCGTCAATCTGTTTTTCCTTCTTATTTTTCACATGCATGTACTTAAGTGTCAGACTCAGGGCAAAAAGGGGTAATCAAGATATGTAATCTTAGTTCCAATTTCATCTACATTATAAATGAATAATCTATTTGGAAACTGGAATAGCTTTTTGTAAAATAAATTTAATTATCAAATTATAAATATTTCTCAATAGTTATATGTGTATATATATTTAGTATAATTTTTGCTTTTGTTCAAAACCACATCTATTTTTCACAACAAGCAACTTTGTTTATATATTCTAAGAAATTTTTAAAATTTAATCTTCCGTAAAACCTTCAATTTAGTAATATATCAACGTCAAAAGAAAATACATATAATTGTGACAATTAGCATGTCGTTAGATTTATTTATTTATTGGTGTAGGATATATGTCCGTCGTTAGATTTGAATATGCAACTTTACCAAAATATAAGAATTATATGCCAACGCAATTCTTTATTTTTTTTCTCATTTTTTTTCTAATGATGTTTCCACGTGTATTTTTAAACAATGCTGTGTGAAGATCCTTTGAAGAACTATAATTCTAATGAGAAGTGTTTTCTTTCTCTATTTAATTTTTTGGGTGGACAAAATGTTTATTAAATGAGCTAATGTCTACCGACAACATGTCCTCTACAATTAATTATATCCATCCCATTTTCAAAAACTATACCTACTATAGTCAAAAGGGAAAGTTAATTGTACTATCACGCAATTACATAGGTGATGATGCTCTTACAATGAATGTTGCAATCTCCACTGAACTGTTGTTTCAAAGTCGTGTGATGAGAAGTAAATTACATTATCTCCAACAGTATATTGTTGGAACCATCTTAATTGTAGGATCTCGTCATATATAATTAATTAACTCATTGACAACAGAAGGGTAATCGAGACATGCAGATCGAAAGAAAATGTTGTTCGATCGTGTTACACGTATTAGTCGATCCATAAATTAATTAAAGTATATAGCAATGTAGGACCTTATAGATTCTGAATTTTTCTTCCATAGGCAATACCTAATCAAGATATTGTGACCGAAACTCATGGAAACTGTGAGATTAATCCCTTATCCACTTCCCACCGACTATTCTAAAGTGGTCAAAAGATGGTGATGATGTGCTTCGATCTCAAGAGGATTATAAGGAGCCATGATTGCTACTAGCATAGAGGAAACAACAGCATCAAATTCGATGATGAAGTGCTTGGAAGATTACCACATTGGGGATTCAGCTTGAAAAGAAAGTACAACTGTCAACAAAATATGTATACGATGCATTAACTTTCCAAGACCCTTCGGGAGAGACCTTGATCACACGTAACTGCCTTTTGCATTGTGTGGCATTCAAAACACATATACATGACTCAACATATGATATATCTGGGATTACTCTGTCTCATACCTCAATGCTTTTTACTTCTTTTTTTTTTTTGTTCAATCAATGCTTTTCACTTTTTTAGTGGTTCAATCAATGTTTTTTACTGTACTCTTAATGAGTTGACAAACAGTTATTCATACTAATTATTATATTGCAACTTATTAAAATTAAGTACTGGTGCCGATAATAACACTTTATTAGAATATTGGATAAGTGTATTTAGATTGTCTTTATGATGAAATATATATAATTAATTATATTTTATAGTAAAGGAAAAATAATAAATAGTTATTTTTTTTTTTATGATGTTATATTGATTTTAAGAATTAAAATTATATAAAAAAAAGTATTTATATAAAATATGATAGTAGCTAATAATAACTCTTATATTAAAAATAATAATTTAAACTAAAAGACATATAAATAAAATTATCATATCTCACTATCATTATAATTGTTTATATCATTATTGTTTTTACAATTGTTATTATTGTTGTCCTCCCATATCATTATTATTGTCACTATCATTGATAATAAGGTATATGTTAATGGTGGTATGCAACAACAATAGTAAGAGTTATAGTAATAGTAATGACAATAATAACAATGACAATGGTAAAAATATTACTGATGGTGATGGATCAATAGTACTAGTGATAATAATGATTGTGAAGGTAATAACAACAGTTGAAATGGTGATTACTTCATTATATGCATGTGTGTGAGTGAGAGAGAGAGAAAGAGAATGGTCTCCTCACTTCAACAATGAGTCTTGATGGACTTACTTCATTTAATAATTCATGTTTTACTATAAAAAAAATAATACAAAAAATGTTACAATATATATAATATATGTAGTTATACATAAATTTATTTGGCATATATTCACATATATACAATTTTAGTATTAACTTTGAATAAGATTTAACAATATATATTATATGTTACTATAGATTGTACTACACTTTATAAAAATACATCAACATATATTATTTTTATAGTGTAAAAGTATTTTTTAGTGATAAGTAATATGTCACTATAAGGTGTGTCACTACATGACAACTTTTGTAGTGTACGTACATTAAAATTTAAAATTTTAACTATTAAATTAAAAGTTCTTAATCTATAAATATTAAATTTACAAATTTTAAATAATAAAAATTATATAATATTTTATTTTAATAATTTAATTGACGAATATTCATAAAAACATATTATAAGTCCATTTGAATATATATATAATGAAGTAACAAATGATTTTCAAATCTTGTATAAAATTGTAAACTTGGTTTATTCATTAAAAAATTTTAATTTAATGGTTAACTTTAAGTTATTAAGTAAAATAATTTTATAAAAAGTAAGTGAATCATTTCTTTTATATATTAAATAATTTTCAAATTATTTAAAAATTTACATAATTGATCTATGCATTGAGAATTTTATATTTAATATAATTATATCGTTAAAATTTAACGTAAAACATGAATTTTATATATATATATATATATATATATATATATATATGTGTGTGTGTATGTGTGTGTGAGGAGGAATAACTTATTCAAAGAGTAAGTTTACATTAACTTACTTCACTCAATAACTCATTTTCTATATCAAATTTTAACAATTCAACTCTTAAATTAAAAGTTTTTAATGCATAAATTAAATTTGTAAATTATTTAAAAAAATTTAAAATTATAGATACTTCGTTTCTTTAATTCAAACTGACATATAATTATAAAAGTATTTTATATTGAAAACATAGATAATATTTACTCTTAAAATAAGTAAATCTCTTTCAAAAATCAAATTTAAACATTATTCAAACAATTTAATTTTAGATTCAACATATTAATCACTTGTAACTCTCTCCGTTACTTTATACTCATTCCGATATTGGGCACGTTTAAAATTATATTGTGACATTTAATTGACTGATTTAACTAAGATCGAAAAGGAATATATGTAAGCTTATAATTGTCTTTCATAGTGGATTGTGATTTATATACCTATACTTCTGTAGAAGAAGATATTCTTCCTTATCATATATTTCTTGCATCTTGAAGGGGTTTTGGCATACAATTTGTTTTCCAACTCATAGGAATCAGATTCGCCTAACAGAAAAAATAAATATAATTTTATTAGGCATTTGCATTTCCCCCTACTTTTATATACAGAGAGAGATATAAAGCATGAAGAAAAAAAATACAGATATAGAATCATGTTATTTTAAAAGCTCTAATAAGTAAATTAAAGCTTTAATTTTTTTATAAAATTTTTAAAAATATTTGGTTTTTTATCTATTGCCTCAAGAATTTGATATATGATATTTTATTAAATAAAATTAAGTTAATGTATAATATTTATTTTCAAAAGTATAATAATCATTTTTTACTAATATAAATAAATTTTAATTAAAAAATTATATAAATTTACTTAACGATAAGAACAATAATTAATATAGGAGTTGGCTTACCATACTCTTCAATTAATTTAATCTCTCGTTAACTTTAAAAGTAACTCTTCGTATATTTATGTCTTTCAATAACTTTATTTATGTATATTAAATTTTAATAATTCAATTGTTAAATATACTTTTATATTCTTTCAAACAATATGCGTATAAAAAATTGATGAAGTATTTATGAAATGGTTAAAATATGTGATAAAATATTACAGGTTTAATCTACTAAAAAAATAATTTAAAAGTCAAATTATTATTTTTGAAAATTTAATAGTCAAATTATAAAAATTTAGAAATATGGAAGGGTATTAAAAAAAATAACTTTAACAGTTTATTATTTTTTATTGGCTTGCATCAGGAAAAATATAAAAATAACTAAATTGAACTTCGGTAGCAATATTTATTTTTTTTAAAAAAGAATATAGGCATTTGTATACTAGGTATTCTTGAATTAAAATTTGAAGTTTTGTTGATGTTAATTAAAATTAACCAAATTAAATATCTATGTTGATCTTGATAAGTAAGATATTTGTTTTTCATATATATAAGAAAGGATGTAATAACTATGAAAAAATAATAAATTTTTTAAATAAACTAATTCACACGATATTAAAAAAAATATCTAAACTCAAGTAATTACTTATTATCAGAGTAAATATCTATTTTTATTCTTAAATTTTAAAAATACTATCACATTAGTTTCTAAAATTATAAAATTAGTTCATAAAATATTACATTTTCATATGTAACAAAAAAAATACTTTATTTATTAAAACTAATAAAATAGTTAAATTAGTTTGTTTTAATTAATAGTGTCGTAATTTGAACATTTATTTCAAAGATGCTCATATAATTTAACGATACTACTCAAAAGTCAAAATAAACATGATTTATAGTGTTTGTTGTTCAATAAATATATTTATAGGCTCATTAATAAATAAGAGAGGAAATTTTTATTAAATTAATTTTAAGTGTTTATTATCTTTTGTCTAAAAGAATTATTTATTAAATAAGAATATTTTAAAAATATATATAATTAATACAATTGATAATTAGAAGATAATCTAATAAAAAAAGACAAAAAAATGTGAAAAGAAATATCTCATATATAAAGATAAAGGTAGTACTTAGTTTTTTTTACTAAGTTTACTAAATATTTCTTAAATTTATATTTCTTTTCGAGAGTATCCCTAAATTAATGAGACACTTAATACGTGTTTTCAAAATTTTTGCATTTCAAGAACAAAAATAAGATATTATTTGTGTATTAAGTGACATACGTATATTAAATGAATTATACTTAATTATTGAACTCAAAAATGCATTTAGTAAGGGAAAATTTTTGAAAAGTAAAATTTAATGCCTGAGACATGTATCAAAATAGATTGAGGCATTTATTTGTAATTATCTTATGTTATAAGTGCTTATGAGAATATTTTGACAAATTTATAAAATATTTTAATATATTTTATCACTTAATTTATGTGAGGATTTATTAAAATATTTAAATTTAAATCTTGTCACCAACGTAAATAATTTTTATTTTTATTTTTTTATTCTTTCACTAAAATTTAGTTTTATATTTTTTCATTATTCCTTCCGAAAGTTTTTTCGTTTTTATCTTGTAAAGGTTTTTTTGTTTTTTTTTCTCTTCTTCAAATTTTTTTTGTATCTTTCTCCCTCTAAAATTGACATTCTCCTGTTGTTAAATAGAACTTGTTATTTTATTTTTTTTTTCTAAAACAATACGTCTAGAATAATTTTATTGTTGATATTTGTACAATTATTTTTTAATCATTATTTTTTAAAATATATATAATTGATTTTTAATATTTTAAATTTATTATTCTTAATTTTTAACCATGGTTATACATATAATATGTTTATTTTTATTATTAATTTATTATTTTTATAAACTAAAATTAGATGAATGGTGATTAGTAATTTTTTATCATTTTTTATATTACTATGATGCATAATATTATTTTCAAAAATTATTTAGTTACTTTTTATAATTTTATTTTATTTTGAATAAATTTAATTTTTAATTTTTAAAATGAGATAACATCTTATAAGTATTTAAATAATGATATATTTATCAACTAATACATTTAAAAGTGAATCTATGTTTCTTATAATTAAAAATATAACATTTATTTCTATCAAGGATGATTATAGAATTTATAGTGTTAAATAAATTTTTAAATTAAATTATTTACTATCATTTTAAATTTTGAATATGTATTAATATTAATATTTTAATCATATTTTTAATTTTTAAATTATTTTAATTGTTGATATGTACTTTCTAGTTTCTACGATTATTTTTTTAATTTATAATTTTATAGACAAATATAATAATAGCTTATAAATAAGAGATTACTCTTGTTAATGCTATTTTTGTTTTCTACTTCAAGTTGCACCTACCTACCACATTTATATCTACTCTGAAATATAATAAATCATTAATTGTTATTGACATTGGTCTAGTTTTAAGCAGTGATTTATTAACACGTGAATGGATTACTGACCACAAACATTTTCCTTAGCACACTCAAGTTTACGTGGCTTTTCGATCTTGGCCCTCGCCACGTATGAGCCTACGCAAAAGCTTATGTAGGAACCATCATATCGGCTTTTCGTAATCAAATCCAAACCAAACTTTTGAACTTTCACTCCTTCTTTCCCTTTCCCCAAATTTTAAGGAAAAGAGAGAGAGAGAGAGAGAGAGATTTAGCTTTTTTGGTCCCACGAAGCTTCATCATATGCATATGCAATGGTTATTAATTACGATTTCTCATAACTTCTTAGTGGAAATGTGACCTGTTGTCAACGATGCCTGGTTAGGCAGGCAGGCCAATTTCTTCTAGAATGAAATAGTTTTGCAAGTGCTACTCAATGATATCACTAACAGAATATATATCCCTATTATTCATAATTATCAATTTTGTTGACTACAATTAATGTTCTACTTTGAAGTTAAATACATTTAGTCATCTAACTTTCTTGTCGTTCATGTCATTTCTAATAGGATTTGGTTTGCATGGTCTCATATATAAAGAAAATTATTAACCTGAGAATCATATCATTAAACAAATTAATTACTTTTAATTAATCTTAACGTGGTGCGTACACCTCAATTAGGCTAACAATATCAAACAAATTAAACTCTCCTGCCTTTGTATTTGTATAATGGTATGCTTTTAAATGGATATGTATACAATAAAACTTAAAAACAAAAAATGTATGACAAAAATAAATAACTTTTTGGTACTATATATCAGTGTAACAACATGCATTGAGTACTAATATAAATTATTATTAGTATAGCTTTTAAAACAATTATATAAGTTAATAAATTTAACATTATGATGAGTTATGATGAATGATAATGTAAAAGATAATTATATTGTAAGCATATAGATTATTTTTCCAACAAATAATTAATTAGAATGTACTGTTAGGTATATATAAAACAAATTTACGTAATCATTTAATTATGGACAGTAATGTATTATAATATTGTTAAATTTTCTTATAATTAATAGTTGATTTAAGTCAGTGGAATGATTAGATGATTTTTAATTGATTAATAATATAAAATTTTGTAATAAAAAATGTATTTTTAGTTCTTATACTTTCGATCAAATGATCAAAATGTCCAAGGCACTATGTCATCAAATAGTCTTCACAAGATAAGTGTCAAAGAAAGTAAGTCCATTACATGCATGTTTTCACAAAATATAAGTTTTGCATCTTTAATATGTTTCGTCGTATGAAATTGAACCTTAAGAAATTGATTTAGGACTGATAAATTGTACTGGATATTTTGCATTGAATGTATATATGTTTTTATGATGTATAAGTACAACTTGGTCAAAAGTAATGTGCTCACTAAGACATCATAGTATATAAAAAGAAATAAGTTCAGATAAAGTTACCTACCAAGTCAAATGAGAGACAATCTTATTTATGTTAAAGCTTTGACAATAATGACTATCTCTATGCCATTTCAGAAGTGTCAGCAAGACATGTCTTACTACCTTAAAGTGAAGAATTGAACAAGGAGTTAAATGAAAGTCAGAACGAGAAGAATTACGAAGTCTACACTCTCAACGGGTGCCTTCTTGTAAGATCTTAAATACAAGTAAAGATGAAGAGGATAGCAAAAGAAAAAACTTGTGAAAAACTTGGACAATCTTTGTATGAGGTAAATAGCATATCCTTATTTTAGCAATGTAACCATACACTAAGTTTAATCTCAGTGAGAATTGCCTTTATACGTAATCAACTGTAGCATCTAGATAAGTTTGAAGAGACTTTATAAGTACCCAAAAAAAAAATAGGTAATAGGTATTATTTTGAATTTTGATGAATTTTATAAATATATACCACACATAAAAATGTGAACTAACTTATTTTTTTTTTATCAATAAAAAATACTACGACTGCAATCCAGAAGAACAAATTAAGCTAAGTACTCATGCATTTATCTCAAGTCATTCATATATTAATATAATTAATCTTAATTTTATTATAATAAAATTATTTTGTATTTTAATAAATTTCATTTAAAAAATTAAATACAATCATTTCACTATCAAAATTACTTTATATTAAAATAATAAAATTTTAATAATTGACCAAACTATGTTATGATACATTTTTATTAAATACTTAATTATTGTTAATTTTGATAGTCATTGCTCGTTTTTAAATTTTTTATTTTATTATATATAAATAGATAGGTATGTTTATGTATTTATATGGCCGATATCTTATTCAGTGCTATGCAAAGAATATACAATTAATTATATACATCCTGGCTTAGAAATGAAAAGATTCGTTGTATAAATATCCAGTTAATGAAATCAACATCTCGTACTAGAGACATCGATCGTACATAATTCAAATTAGCTAGGCGTACATCTTAGCAAAACTATTAGTAATTCCATATATATATGAGGAAAAATTAGAACCTATTGCCGAGTAACAAATTCGATAAAACTAAATGAAGCATAAATTTGGAATTAGTATATGTTATTTGTATACTGTGGAGTATCAAGAATAATAGTTTTTAAATTTAGGTATCTCATTGTTTGCTGATATCAACTGCAGTCAAGCACATTCCCCTTCGTTCTTTGTCAAGAATCCATAGTTCTGAACCTCAGGTCTCAGGACTCGCGAGATATGGAACCCCCACCCTGATCTCTGCCCTTAGGTTAGGACCTTTTTTCTATCTAGTAACCCTAAAAACAAAATCTCAATTCCCAGATGAATCCACCAACTTGGTCATATATACGGACATTTTGCTAGCTTGTCATTTATTACATAAAAATTATAAATAAAAAAAGGTGAAAAGGAATAAAATATTAACTCAACTAGACATATTACATGATGACACTACAATAAATGTTACATATAGTGACATACAAAAAGTGTCACTATAAGTATAATATATGTAAGTATGTATCAATTTGACATATAGCTACGCACAATTTTAGTGTTGATTTTGAATGAGATTTAACAACGTATTTTGTGTGTCACTATAGCTTATGCCTACACTTTTTAACAATATACCATATATTATATTTATTGTGTAGGTAAAAGTAATTTTTAGTAACACATATTATATCACTATAGGATGTGTGTCACTATATAACAATTTCCTTGTAGTGTGAAGCCCCAAATCTCACCTATTAGCCATGTATCAAAATACAATAATGACTATTTTTTTTATCAAAAACTGTAAGGCTCACAAGGTGAATATTCATCTTTTCATATAATTTATATATATTATATCTAAGTTTATGGTTTGATTAATGAATATAATCGGCTATTACTTATGTAAACCAATTAATGTTAATTATCAAAATAGAAATGAATAACTAGTTAACTCATACTGCATAATTTTAATTTAATGGGATGTGTTCTAATATTTTAAATCAATATGCAATTATGGTTTAATTTAAAAAATCACCTGTATGAAAAAGGAAAATTTTTGAATTTTTTAATATAAAATATTTATTGACTTTATCTAATTGATAGATAAGTACTTATGTTTTGTTATAAAATAGACCCATCATCTTTAGTAAAATTTTGCTCCTAAATATTTTTTTTTTCATTCACAAAACTCAAATTCAAATCCTTTTTCTAAAGGAGTCAAACCCAGTAATCTAACAATTTATTAATTTTAAATAATAATAATAATAATAATAATAATAAGAGTTTGACTCCAAAAGTAAATAAAAACATAATGAGTAATTTTTTTAATGAAAAATATTTAATATTATAATATATTAATAATTTGTCACATGCATGATTTTCTAATCAGCATCTGAAATTACTTATATTTTATCTTTGAAAGTGAGATTATCTTAAAAAAATTATTCTCTCATTATTATTGGATGAGGATATGTATTATTTGTGAATGCTAATAATTAAGAATAAAGAAGGGAAAGAATATTATATATAGAATATTAATGTAATTTAAAAATCTGATAAGGCATCTTAATTATTTTGTTGAATAAGTTGAGCAATTATTATTAGAATTTGCCATAGAGAGAATACAGAATCCAAGAGTCGTTTTCCGGCAACAAGTTGGACTTTTTGTTAATTGCAGAAGTGGGCCATTCTTATTTGTCGTTATCCAAACCAGAGACTAGGGCACATATGCTTTGCTTCTTTCATGTGTATTCCATGTCCAAAAAGTGAAAAAGACTCCATGGTGGGTGTCCTTCGCCTTGAGGGGTTCAGATTGTTTATCAACCGTATCTGCACAAGCACAACATTTTGTTTCTCTATCTAGGTTGTGCAATTCAAGTAGGAGTATAATATATCACACCTATAGTGGTTTTAGGTAGTTTAATTATAAGGGGTCAAAACTTTAATATTTAAATTTGAATCTTTTCCTTGCTAATTAATTAATATTATTTTTGGGTTGCACATGCTTATTAATATATGATAATGTGATGTTATGATGGTAAAAACATATAAAATAATTTCTGTATTTTGCTAGATTAAAGGTATAAATAAATAGTGAAGAAAAGGTATAAGACTCGACATAAATAAGGTTAAGTAGGAGTGGATAGATAATTTTAAATCATTGATAGTTATATAATTTCTATATGTTATTTATGTATCTAATGCGGAATATTATTTGTGTTTTTTAAAGAAACTTGAAATCATGTTCCATTTTTTTTAAAGAATTTCAAATACCTCTTGTATTTGTTTATATTTATATATAATTTTTGTTTTATCTGTTATAAAAATTGACTTCAAAAAATTTCATAAAAGAAACTAAATTTACAAAATTTTGTACAAATTTTATTCATTCCTTATTTACCACTTTATTTCGAATTATAATACACTGTTTAAAAAATATATAATTTTCCTTGTTAAACCAAATATTTAAAATATATAATTTATATAAACTTTATATACATAATAATTAAAATAATCACACATCATTCAATATGGTTGACTTGATAAAATTTCAACATTTGTAAAGAAACAATATAAGTGTACTAAGATTAACACTTACAATTACTTTATCCATTTCAAACATAATTATAAATATTATTATTTGTATAAGATTTCTTGTATTTATATCCTATATTAATTTTTCTTAATATGGAATTGACATAAAATAATATTATTAGATAATACAAATCCTTTAAACTCTATCACACCATCATGCAATTGAATAAACAAATATTACATTACAAAATTCTGAAGAAGTATCATTTAATAATAATTAATGTTGTAAGTGGCGAAAGTTTAGTTTGGCGATCTGAAAGAAAAAGAACAAACATTAAGCATATAATGATTTAACATTTATTAAGAAATAGTCAGCCTTTTCAGTTTAATAAAAACCAGTTAGGTTCCAATGTATGCTCAGTTCAATTTGATTATACTGTCATGATTTTTTAATATTTAATAAAGTCACAGAATTTGATGAAGGACGCATAGTCAATCCTGTCAACTAAAACCTGCCAAAATACCATGACATATAGTTTCTGATGTTTGGTCCATCACTCCAATTATTGTAACAAAGAGAAAGAGGTTGCATGTGCCTCTTTATTTTTTAAAAATAAAATAAAAAGAAAAATGATGTAAGTGAAATAATAGTCCGTGATAATTTGAAGACAGAGAGGTTCAGGGTGTAACATTGTTTTTTTATTAATTTAACGAAAACTAGTATTTAAACCTTAGTAATCTACTATACTTATTATATATAATTAAAATTTATAATAAATGATATATAAATAAATATTATATTTTAATATATAAATTATATTTAAAATTTATATAAATAAATATTTTTAAATATATAAGTCATATTTTAATTTTTTATGAATAATTTATATTATATAATATTATTTTTTTGTAATATAATATTATTTTTACTTATTGAAAATTTATTTTAAATTATTAAAATTTAATTAATAAATAATTATGATAAATAAAAATTGAATTAGATAAATTAAAATAAATAAATAAATCTCTTTTGTAGAAGAAAAATTTCTAAAAATATTTTCAAGCATGATAGAGGTTTGTTTTTAATATATAGGAGTTGATTGATTTATTTAATTAATTATGCTTTTAATTCTCTAAATTGGGTACTTTTTATTTAAAATTTAAAAAAAATATTTTATTTTTAAAATATTAAAAACTATTATTTTAGTCTTTTAAGTATAAAATTTATTTTTGAAGTCTTTATAATTTAAAAAAAGTTATTTTTTGTCACTAATATTATAATGATAATGAAAAATTGAGAGAAACTAAAATACTTTTTTAAAAAAAATTTAAAAATAAAACAATATTTTTAAAATTATAAAAAAATATAAAAATACAAGTTTTATTGATATTTTAAATATTGTGTTGTTGTGATGAACAATTTGAGTAGTTAATATTATGATGTTGAAGTTAATATTGTGTTGTAGATTGAATTATTTATGGTTATATATGTTGGTTGTATTGTGATTGTAGAAAATTATTTAAAATCATTTGAAAAATTTCTCTAAAAGGATGCTTACTCCGCATTGAAAATGTTTTACAAGTTTATAGAAAAGTCTTAACAATACTTATTTTAAGATGAAAAAAATATGTGTGACACTTGCTTACGTCAAAAGACTGATAAAGAAAATTAAAAACCTTGACCCAACGTCCCTTGTCCCTCTCTATATTAGTCACAAACTTGTGTGGGGAAATCATTTTAGGTTGTAGAAAGGAAATGGAAGTTAATTAAGCAAGTTTCTCCATCGGCTTATTCTGTGCCACATTGAAAGAGAATCATGAACCAGAAAAGGCTAAAAATAATAAAGTCAAGGTGGGCATAATTATATGTGCATGAGCAAAACCTTAAGTGGGTAAGTCGGTATCAAAAAGCATAGCAGCCATAGAAATAGAATCAACCTCCATTGAATTTGCACTGTGGACCTGCCATTTTTCACGTGGCTCGAGGTTGCGGTTACAACATATGGAATTAAAGGTAAACAATAAACATCACCCGTGACGGATACGGCTAAATCTTTGTCCACACTATAATTGTTTTTCATAAAAGAATAATCAATATTGGGAAACACTTTGTTAGGCTTAAATATTGGCGATGCTAATGATTATAAAATTAACACAACATTCAAAAGAGGAGACATTGAGATATTGTATATTGGAACACGTTGTTTAGGATGAATTGATTAGCACCCAATGATGAGGCCACAAAAGGGTACGTAACTGTATATGCTTGGTGAAAAATTTATACTAGGAGAATAATTTTGTTTACTTTCTTAGCTTTGAATTAGATACTATAAATCAGTATGAGGTGGAAAGTCAGATAAAATATGCACTTAAGGATGAAAAAGTTATTGCATTACAAGAGGAACAAGAACAAAAAAAGGTCGTCTAGAACATTGAGTAAGCAGAAAAGATCGAGAAATTGTAGATATTTCCCCCTCTATTCTATTTGATCTTTTTACGTCATTCTGCAATTTGTAATCAAAAGGAAATCTAAGAATTAGCCAATGGTGTGACCACCAAAAAATATTCTACAATTTTTAATGGGAATCAAGAGGTTGTGCTATCAATACTCCATATATATTTTTATATATGGGGAGGAGCATATATATCTACCTGTATATGGATAAAAAGACTAGCACAAAGAGTTTTTTATTTGTATTTCAGGGTTGATTTTTAATGCGAATAAAATAGTTTGGTGCATGATTAGTGTATGCCAATACAAAGCTGTAAACAGTGAAGAAATAAATAGAGATCTTTTGAAGGATGTATTGGAATAGAATGAACAATGAATTGAAATGGATCATGGAGAACATTAAAAGACTAGTGAAAGAATGTGAATTAAGTTCTTCTTCCCCCGATCTTGTCTTCAATCTTTTTATGTCATTTCACTTTTGGGTTTTCCACTTAGATGTCTAAAACCTTATCATTTAGCATAAAGCGTTGGATTCTGTGGTAGTTTATTTTATATACATATATTCTTCTTCCACTTTCTTAATTTTATTTTATTTTTTATATTATAGGTTTACTTAAATTAAAATTGTCCTATATATGTATTCGTCGCTATCAAAATGGATTCTCGCTCCCTCTTTTTTTCTTCTGAATGAAAATTATTATTAGTTCTAGCTAGTTTGAAAAGAAATTAGGAGATTATGTAGTCAATTAATTGTTCCACATAAAAAAAAATGGTCCCATATAAAAAAAATACTAACATAATAATAAAACGGAAAAATAAGAAAAGAAATAGAAATAGAGAATCAGATTGTGTGTTTGCATTGCACTTGTCCCACTTGAGACTAAGTTTTCTCTAGTCAACACACATGCCAATTTTGAATAATTAGATAAACTACAAAAGGTACATCCTTTCACTATGGGTCACAAGCACTACGCGTATATCTCTCAAATTCTGACTTCGCATGCCCTTAACTGGTCCCCATACTTCGTCTCAATTCATATGTCTTCCAGTTTTTGCCATTTGGCTGTTTTTCTACTTCATATAGTGGGTGCGTACTCTATGCATAAGACAAAATAAAGATTAATACTTGGCTAACTACCAAAATATCTCGTAATATGAATTTACAATTCTTGTTCATAGCCACGTATTATATATTATTTACACTCATTTTGCATTCATCAAGGGAATTAATTAATAATATTTTCTTTTTCATGTTTCATGCGATAAGAAATGTAATATTTCGTGTTTACGTATGGTGAAAAAAATAATATTAACTTAACATGTTGTAATTAAATTAAGATCATTTATTTGAAAAGGCTGACACCTTTTTCACTTGAATCTGAAGTGTTAAGCGTGAAAATGAGAAGACAAAACATTAAAAAAAGTGTCTTCTTGATGGAAAATGACGCCACTAATTCCAACATCAATGTCATAATTAATGTTTAGGACACTCTCATCATCAACCTTAAAATTATGGTTGTTTCTGTCCGCACCATTCCCATTCTCTTGTAGCCATATACTCCTCTTCCAATCATCAACTTCATCATTATTAAAATTCTCATTTGTTAATACCACAACATACAATAATTAATTCCATATCATAAAATATATACAAATTTTTTATTCTCATAAATTCTTCCACAATAATGGGTACTCTTTGTATTGTCAAAATCCCCAATAAATCAGAAGCACATTCAAATTGTTGATTTTTACCAGGAGGAATCTGAACGTCTGAATTTAATTTAATTATATGAATTTACTAGATATATTGTATGTTTGATGATGTTCAATTTCTCTTCATTGCATAACACGAGTCCATTCTCGAAGATTATTTCAATTTAGATTGGACGCAAATTAATAAATGGTACCACTTCCATGAATTTATTTGTAATTCTTTTGTTCTCTTGTCAGCAGTATAAAGCACCTTGAGCTGTTTTTTTTTTTTTTTTTTTTTGTCGAATGTCATAATTTCGATAGTATTTATCAATAATAAAATTTCTATATCTTCAATTTGGCTAGAAAAAATTTGTTAAAATAGTTTTTAATTAATCAACTATACCACATGTACCACATTCACATGTTTACGAAATGAGCAGAGTATTTTTAATTTCTGATCAATGCAGTAAATAATTATTCTATCTCCTCTATTAAGAAATATTTAAATTAGGTTCATTTATTTTAAAAAATTATATTATTTTTAAAGTAGTATTTATAATATTTTTTTATAAATTAATGTGTTTTGAAATTATCACCTTTTTTTTTACCAATAAAAATATAAATACTTGTCCTATGATCTATTTTGCTATCTAAGGATATGAAAGAATAAGTAGGGTAGATTTCAGCTTTCAAGGTGCACTCTTAATATAAGGATGTAAAGTATAAGTAAGATAAAATGTCTCAAGTTTAACCTGCAAATCAAAAACCAACCTAGAAAAGAAGGAGAGGAAATAAGTGACAAAAAGGGAGAAAAGTGACACCATCACTGAAAATGCTCTCTAATGCTGGCTAACGATGATGCATTGTAGTGATAACTAAAGAGAATAAGAGATGATATTGATATCATACAAAGGTTATATAAATCTTATATTAATTTAACAGGGTAAAAATTATGATAGATGATAGATCATTTATAAAAATGGTCCACCTTAAAATAAATGTCAAATATAGTATCGATCATATTAATACTAAGCCATCAACACTACAAGTTAGAGTTAGTCCCACTAATGTGAGGAAAAAAAAAACTTTTGAAATCTTATTTTATTTAAATTTTTAGTTAATATTACTTTTGATCCAAATTATAATTAAACAACATAAGATAGATGAAAAAGTAATTAATATGATTACTTTTCATTAACTCCACCATAAAATTACATTTTATTTCAAATATACCATTCATTTTAAATAGTTGTTATATTTTATATTAGTTATGAATGAATATATAGGAAACATGTTTAATAATAAATGAAGAGTATAAAAAAAATTTATTAATTTTAATAACTTTAAAAAATAATGAATGTTACTTATAATTAGAAGAAAAAATCAAATTTTTATATATAATTAAGACTGAAATTAATACTAAATTAAATATTATTATCCGACAAAGTTGAAACTAATTTCAAACATTGTGTTGAACATAGCATCGACTAGCAAATGCTAGTTTTTTATTCAGTGGGACAACGAAAACCCTTCCCTGCCTTCTGTTTTCTTCATCATTGTCAATGTAATTTATTTCCTCTCTCAATCTTCCATTTCCTTTCATTTCTTTCTTTCTCATTCTTTCATATTATCTTGAAATTATGATTTTAGTTTTATTTTTGTAACAAGTTGTTCAAAATCATGAAAAATGTAACAAGGAGAACACTTGCTAGAATAAGTGGAATTAATAGGAGTACATAGGAGATACAGCTGAGGAGTAATTTATGTTTATAGGTCATGGTTTTTGGAGGTAGGCAAACGAGGTGATGCACACCAATAAATAACATTTAGCAAAAATGATGGTGGAGCACAATGATGAGGATAAAAAAAATGGCAAGCCCCATAGAGATAAAGAGAAAGAGCAAGAGAGAAAAGAGTAAATACAAGAAAAGAAGTTGCTAGAAGCATCACAATGATGGTGAATCCAAAACTATTGATAACAATATCGTTTTTTTTTTGTCCCTCTTTTTTTTGTCTTGATCTATGTGACAAAGTGTCAACAAATAGTGCCACCTTTTATTTTATTAATGTATTATGCAGTCAGTATACATATACATAAACGACCCTTTATTATATGAATGTATTATAAATTACTCATTAACATTAAGAAATCCGTGTCAAAACTTTTAACCTAAAATGATTATTACTAATAATTTATATTCTTTATTTTATTTTGAAAATATTTAAAACAATAAATGTTTCTAAATTAAATTATAAATAATAATGATAATAAATTTTAAAATAAGATACGATAACTTATTATATAAATCTTGTATCTACAAAAGTCTATTGACAGACTCTCAATAAGAGAAAAATAAAATAAAATTCTATAATGGCCCAATATTTTCATTAGATCATGTTATTTTGATATTTTTTTAGTGATTTATATTTATAGGTTTGTGGTCTATTTCTCATATTAAAAAAAAAGGAAGAGATGCATGAAGTTATTTCATTCAATGAGGGACTTTTCCAAGTAAAAGAAAAAAAATAAGAATGTGGGACTTATTCTTTTATGATTAAATGACATGCCTTAGAGTTGATTTTTACCAAGATAAAAATGAATTTAATTTTTGAAGTGTAAATTTGGGTTGTAGATTTTTCATCAAACTTCCTATCTACACAAAGAATAGTTAAAAAAAAAAGTCGGAAATATTACGTTGACTTTATGTGACTTCTAACACAATAAAAAAAAATTTAATCATACATTTAGAGCAAATTTTCATTTAGATATGTCATTTTAATTTTACTTGTCAAAAAGAAAAAAAAAATCCCTTGTGATACTTTTCAATTATTATTGTCATCATTATGATAATAACGACAATATTGGTAGTCATGACAGAGGTTAATGATAATGATAGTGGTAGAGATAACAATAATAATAATGGTTATAATGGTACGATGATAATAATAGTGACAGTAATTATAATATTAGTGGTGACAGTGACAATGATAGAGAAAACTACTATGGTAGTGATTAATATATGGTAATTTTATTTGTAATACTTTAATATAAGCCATTATTTATTTTTAAAGGGTTGATATAGAACATTTATATTCTCACATAAAAATGATATTCTCACGACAATATAAACTCTTTGTATAAGTGTGTGAGTGTGAAATGTGATGCACTTTCTAAATTATTTCATATTAGTAATTAATGACTAAGGAGTTGGACACAAATGGTTAATGTATAGAACTCAATATTGAATTATTCATTTAGTGTTCAAGTTTGTTGATGAAAATAATTTTTAATTAGTCTTTATTTACCTTCTAATTAAATCAGATTAATTTAAGATAAACCCTTAAAACATTGGTATGAAATAAAAAAATAAATATTAGTCATGAATGATAATGCGTTGGTTATTGATCAAGTGTTTATATATATTAATTTAGATTTAAATTATACTTTTAATTCTTTATCACCATTTCAATAAAAATTAAATTATTTTCACGTAAATGAATTTAAAAAGAGAGATTTTACATCTTAAATCAATAAAAAAAAATATTCCCAAACAAAAGAAAAACTATTTTATAAGCACTAAATTATCCTAAATTTTAAAAATAAATGGTATAAATAATTCTTTTAAAAAATAAAGGAATAAAATGAATCCTAAAAAAATATAAAAGAAAAAAATCTAACCATATACACTATATTCGTTGTATAACTTGCATTTGAATCACTTCCAACCTAGAAGTTGTGTTTAATTTATTTTTTAATAATTTAAAATTCTATAAATCATAATAATTAAAATACTTACATAAATTAATAGAAATTTAACTTTTTGTAATATAAAAATACTTTAACATTATTTATTTTTACAAAAATATGTTAAAAAATAAATATATTTTTTATTTTTTTTAATTTTACATTTTAATAAATGTATACAAATATTTATGGATAGCCGTTCGATGAGAAGCCGCATTATAGAGATGAGGCGCTGGATGTACAGTGGGCACGTTTATTTAGGCATTGTCTGATGATGAATTGATGATATGAATCAAATTGAATGTGCATGCAGTTTCCCGCCTCACTCATAATACACCTTCAAAGTCAATGATCATTACTTGTTCTTATTAATTGCCATAGTTGACACCAAAATAAAATTTATTGTGCACACGTACTCTACAATATTTCTTTTAAATTTAAATTTCAAAAAATTTCCCTAATTAACCTGGTTTGGAAATCAAAATGTAATTCTTTTTATTAAGTACATTGAAGCTATAATTCTATGAAAGAGTATGTTGTTACACTTTAAAAAAATAATTACTTTTATTCTTTAATTAATGTCATGTGGCAGTAATTAATTAGTAGTAGTTTTTTTTTTTACAGCAGCAGTATTTTTTTAAAAAAATTATACTATTTGCTTATAATTTTAAAAAATAATTTTATACTTAAGTACATACTTATTACTACTCCATAAAACAATTCATAAATACACAGTGTATATTAAATTTTAATGATTAAATTGTTAAATTTAAAATTTTTAATGTATATATCAAATTTTTATAAATTTTAAAAAAGATTTAAAAATTATTTAATATTTTATTTTGTTAATTCAAATTGATGGATAATCATAAAAATATTTTATACGTTAATAATTTAAATCTATATAATGAAATGCTATATGATTTTTAAATTTTTAAAAAAATAGACTTATCTACATATTAAAAAATTTTAATTGAACAATTAATTTAACACTATGAGTCATTGAATAAAGTAATTTTATCAAAAATTACAGTCATTTGATATATATATATATATATATATATATATATATATAATAAGTTTTGTAAAAAAAACAATATAAGTATAATATGTTGTTTAATTAGTTTCACAATAAGAACAAAAAATCAAATCATGCCAGATTAAAAAAATGGCATTATTCATTTTGTATTGGTTTAGTTATTTTTTAATTAGCCTTATAATTAACTGGTGGTGATAAACTGATAATAGATCATGGATCAAATTGACATTTTATTATTTGTACAATTATCAGTGTAAAAAATTTCATATCTTCGTGTATTTTTTAAAAATAAATTAAGTGAAAGTAAAAGTTATTAATGATTAGATGATGAAAAATTGTTGGGTATTTATAATTGTATGGGTAGTTTTTAAGGAATTAAAAAAAAAATAAAAAATAAGAATAAAAATAAACTAAATTAATAAAAAAATGATGGAAAAAGAAAACATATTTTACAAGGTAGTTATAAGGACAATTTTGTCTTAAAAAACATGTACATCAAATAGAACAATTTTTCTTATTAGTAGTATATAAGATAACTCAATATTTTAATTCTAATTATTTTGTTTGATGGGTATACTGTAATGCAAATTTTAGTAATAGAAAAAACTTTTTGATCATATTTATAAAAGAGTTTAATTTTATGTCATGTGTAAGTGAAAAAAAAAATGTAGAAGAGGATTATAAACTTTTTGACTGAAATTATTATAGACATGTTTCTCAAATTAATTACAGTACTACGAAAATTAACAATCTTATCATGCATATAATAATCTACTTTTAGACGACAGCATAAATTAAAATACCTCTACCCTGTTAATTATTTATAGTTACATGTATAATTTAAAAACAGGGTTGGTTAAAGTTTTTTTAACTTCAAATATTTTTTTTAATTAGTTTAATTATTATTCTTTTGATCTTTAAATTTTTAGAAATTTTATCTTTTAATTTTTATAGTTAAAAATATTTTGTTAATCTTTATGTGTATATTCTTGTTCATTTTTAGTCTCTATTGCCTATTTTTATAGAAATTAAAAGAGAAAATTTATACAATTATAAAAGACAAAAAAGGAAAAATGATATGAATAAAGATTGAAATGTTTTTTTAATTATATTAGAACTAAAAAGTAAATTCTATAAAATTATAACGAATTAAAAAATAACTAAACCTTTTTTTTTTTACTCCTAATCTTCTTTCCTCTTCCCAATTTTCTCTGAGCAAAGTGAGTTTTTAAAAAAAAAAAAAATTGGACTGCAAAGTGCGTGTGAACGTAGCAAAATATATTATCTCTCAAATGTTCTAACAAAAAGGAAAAGGTAGAGAAATGGACATTAGATTAAAATATAAAAGATAAACACAAAGGTATGATTTTTTTCTTATGATATATCATCATCATCGATTCATCATATAATACACGGAGAATAGTTTTATTTTTTTAAAAAATTTGCATGCATTAATATATATATATAATATACCCTTATTATCGGCGAAGGATGACGCCATCACATTAATACGTCGTCGTCGTCGTGTTTGGCACAGTTTCTTCATCGTAGACGGTTGCTGGGGTCCACCAGTCAATGGGTGTCGGTGGGTTTACGACCAACTTTTAAATTTGCACTTCTTTTTCATTTTATTACTTTTGCGAATCTGATCCTTTTTTCTTCTTTTTTTTTTTTAAGTTTTCTCTTCCCCACATAATATGAGAAAGATGGACACCCTTTTACTTTTATGATTTGTTTTACAAAAGTTAAAAGAAAAAATTGGAACGCATGCACTTTAACCGTTTTCAGTTACTTGATTTCAAACCGTTTAAACTTTATTTATTAGTATTTGGATAATGGATTGTGAAATCATTGTTTATAAGCAGCTTTTAAAATTGTTTAAGGGATAAAATGACATTCTAGCATGGATAACACCTACCAGATAGACTTTTTTCGTGTACAAGCTATTCGATGGATTCGGATCTCAATGAACTTTATTACAAACTTGGTAATCCAAAGTTCCCAACAACTCAACTCCTACGCATTTCATTGATGGCATGTGCGAGTGAGAAGAGAGTGAACTTATCAAGTTAATTATAGCTTTATTGTATACATCAAGTATACTAAACTAAAATAATTCGACCCTTGTATTGTTGAATGATCGCAGATTTTTCATTTTTCACCAATTAGCGATATCACTCAACAATATATATTGTCATATATATTATTCAAGAGTGATAAAAACTAAGCAACTTAAATATATATTGAAACTTTTCAGATTTATGTGTATTTCCATACTATATAACCCGAAAATTGCAATTCTGAGGTGTGTCTCAGAAGCACCAACACGAATTTTTACGGTTTTGGGGGGTTTAAATGTTTCGGGAAATGAATTAACCACCGTCCTCCACCACCGGGGGAGAGGGGCGGGGTGGATAAATAAATAAAAATAGGCAAAGATGTTGATTGTTGAGAGAGTATTGACTATTGACTATTAAGTGCCTTATATTTGACCTGCAAATCTTTGTTTGCAACATTTAGTTGATTTATAGCACTAGATGGATCGTTTCGTATAAATTGACACATGTATTTAAAACTATAAGTTGAGACAGTTATATAGGTATGTACCTTACTGTCTACACTTGTGTACCCAATTCTTAATTTCATACTTAATACTAGCAGTTGTATATATATATTCATGTTGGAATTTGTACCATAAAATATTTTATACAAGTAATTGACACTCCATCTAACTTACGGTTCAGTTCTAGTTCAGATATACTAGTCCTCTACTGAACTTAGATAAGCAGCGTTGATTGATATGCACGTACACCTAGCTAATTTCCCCAAATATTTTAAATTCAGCCTATATTCAGGTTTCAGCAATTCTATTAAATACACCATATATAATTGCATTCTATTATAATATAATAGTCCCTTTATCCAAATTTCCACTGAATCCAGCGGTTGCTCGAGTCTCTCGACCCTTATCTTCTTTCTTTGCCAGAGACCAACGAGGCAACCAACTTTTTCGTTTGCATGATCTCCCATGCTGTTGACTTGCCAAACTCGCGCCAGTAGCATTCAATACACACACACACACACTTTATTATTAAAGAAAAATCATTTATTTTCCTAATACTTAAAGTTTTCTTAGTTACCATAATTAGAATAATAATTTGGATTTTCTTAGTTTTATTCTGTGTCTCTGTATATATAATAATAAAATGAGTAGAATTTGGTTGATTAGATAATGTTAGGGTTAGCGAAAAAAGAATTAGCAGTTAGCACAGTAAGAGTCATAACATAGATTCTGTCCAGCTCCATAACATTACATGCAACAGCAACACCCACCCCTCTCCATTATAAAACCCCCCAACACTCCCCCAAACCACACACATCACAACTAAACCCAAACACACACACAAACTCTCTCAACATGGAGCCTCTCTCTTCCACCAAACACAACAACAACAACCCCGCCAAGCCTTCCTCCCTCCACATGGAGGCACCGGCGGCGGAGGCCAGTCCCCTCCGTAAGATAATGGTGGTGGCGTCCATCGCCGCCGGGGTGCAATTCGGGTGGGCCCTCCAGCTCTCCCTGCTCACCCCCTACGTCCAGCTCCTGGGAATCCCCCACACATGGGCCGCCTTCATCTGGCTCTGCGGCCCAATCTCCGGGATGCTGGTCCAGCCCATAGTCGGCTACCACAGCGACCGCTGCACCTCCCGCTTCGGCCGCCGCCGCCCCTTCATCGCGGCCGGAGCCTTCGCCGTGGCCGTGGCCGTCTTCCTGATCGGCTACGCGGCGGACCTCGGGCACATGTTCGGCGACAACCTGGCGAAGAAAACCCGGCCCCGCGCAATCGCCATCTTCGTGGTGGGGTTCTGGATCCTTGACGTGGCCAACAACATGCTCCAGGGCCCCTGCCGCGCCCTCCTGGCGGACCTCTCGGCCGGCAACCACCGGAAGACGCGGTCCGCGAACGCCTTCTTCTCGTTCTTCATGGCGGTGGGGAACGTGCTGGGGTACGCGGCGGGGTCCTACAGCGGCCTCCACCACGTGTTCCCCTTCACGAAAACGAAAGCCTGCGACGTGTACTGCGCCAACCTGAAAAGCTGCTTCTTCCTCTCCATCGCGCTCCTCCTGACGCTGGCCACCGTGGCACTGAGCTACGTGAAGGAGAATCAGCTTGGGTCGGACAAAGGCAGCAACGGTGCGAGCGAGGAGGAGGGGTCAGGGTCGCACGGGGGCATGCCCTGCTTCGGGCAGTTATTCGGTGCGTTTCGCGAACTGAAACGGCCCATGTGGATCCTCCTCTTGGTGACGTGTCTCAACTGGATTGCGTGGTTCCCATTCTTGCTATTCGACACCGACTGGATGGGCCGCGAGGTCTACGGAGGAACCGTTGGGGAGGGCAAGGCCTACGATAGGGGCGTGCGCGCGGGTGCCTTGGGCCTCATGTTGAACTCCGTCGTCCTCGGTGCCACCTCCTTGGGAGTTGAAGTCTTGGCGCGTGGAGTTGGCGGCGTTAAGAGGTTGTGGGGGATTGTTAACTTCTTGCTCGCCATTTGCTTGGCCATGACCGTTTTGGTTACCAAGTTGGCTCAGCACAACCGCCAATACACCCTCCTCCCCAACGCCCACCATGAGCCTCTGCCTCCTCCCGCCGGCGTCAAAGCCGGCGCGTTAGCTCTCTTTTCCGTCCTCGGCATCCCTCTCGCGGTAATTTACTTATTTCTTTATTACTACTCATTAAAATGCTTTTCCTAATTCTTTTTTGTCAATTTACGATCTTCCAAGATTTTCAGTTTTTTAAGAATAAAAATATTGTGGCCGATATTCTACTGCAGACCAGGCCTTTTGGCTTGGGGCCCGCCCCGTTAATATAAAACGGGGCTAAGGATTTTTCTCAAAACTCACCACTTTTGTTTTTCGATTCGACAAATTTTATTTGGACTGTGCTTCAAAATAAATTTGTGGGCTTGCCTCTTGTTTCTTGTTTCAGCTGGAAAAGACAACCAACAAATTGTTTTCAAGTATTTTCTGACTGTGAACCGTCAGTTTAATTACAAAATATGCTACTAAATAGTGCCACTCGTGACACTATTGGATTCATTTTTCAATAAAGGTGCAGAGGGAGGACTAATATATCATATATGTGCCCTACCCTATACTCAGTTAATCATTAATTTCAACAAAAATAAATAAAAATGAGAGAAATAGAAAAGGATCGGATAAATATGTTATAATAAACAGATCATATTAACTCATAAAATAAAAGATATCATCGAATCTCTTAGTTATCCAAAGTTTGAGGCTCCCGTGGATACATCGTGATTGTATTGAATGCATTTAACTTTTGCATTGTAATTTGCAAACAGCAGTGTAGCTTTCCCGTGATGCTCTTTGCACAGGGAAACTTCTTTACTTTTCTTCATTTATCCACTTATTTCTCTTAAAGAAAAAGGTTAAAAGTGGTTTACAAAAGAAAAGTCAAAGAGCTTTATGCAGCGCAAAGACACGGTAGCAACCTAACAATTTCTGTTGGTTCATTTGTTCAGATTACTTACAGCATACCCTTCGCTCTGGCATCCATATTCTCCAGTACCTCAGGGGCAGGCCAAGGTAAGACAGTCAATCATAAATAACTAGCCACTTTTAGTTAACAATTCCGTTAAATTGGTAAAAATGCTTAACCTTTTGTGTTATGTTAAATTTTTCAGGATTGTCTCTGGGAGTCCTCAACCTTGCAATTGTCATACCACAGGTTAGAATTAAATTCACTTAATATATATGCGTAGAGTAATTAATTAAGTAAATGTGTATTTAGTGTGAATTACTAACTAACTATATATGTACATGTGTGTATAGATGGTGGTGTCTGTGACAAGTGGACCATGGGATGCTCTATTTGGCGGTGGTAACTTGCCGGCGTTCGTGGTGGGTGCAGTGGCGGCTGCAGCCAGTGGCATTTTATCCATAATCCTGCTGCCATCTCCACCGCCGGATTTGGCCAAAGCTGCAACCGCAGCCGGAGGAGGGTTCCATTAATCATTCACTTCTCTTTTTTGGCCGAGTGTTTAATATGGAAAAAGGAGAAGGTTTTTTCTTTTTCTTTGAAGCCGTTGTGTATAAGGCTTTTAGATCCCAACAAATGCTACAATTGCCGTTTTTGTGGCATCAATGACTAATAACAGTCATTTTTAATTGTAAAGTTTGATGTGGCTGTACATAACCCTGTTCAAACAGGACCCAGCCCTGTCTTTATTTATATAATATACTACTGTAGTTGGTATATTGAGGGTGCTCAGGGGAATGTAGCGATTGAACTTAGCACGCATGGCCATGGATGTTAATCCAATAATAACATATGTGGGATGAATTGGACCAGACTACTTTCCTATTCCTATTCCCCACTTATTTTCCATTGTCTTTTGTTTTCTCCGGTCATTATTAGTACTATAATAATAACATTCTCTCTTATCTCCATCACGCTCAAAGGATCCTTGCCTTGTGTTTGTTTTAGAATCTCTCTTCTTCTTCTTTTTTTAATTTGTCCTTAAATTTTATAAATATTTCCCATTATTTTACGGCTAACAAGTTGTGTACAACTTGCTATGCAATTATTTCTGCCATATATTCCTTTATTCCATTATTCTCTATCAAAACGAGTACACATTTGGTTCTAATTCTTTGTTTTTGGATTTATGGTTAAACAAAAATCTTAGCAACAATTAACCCAATGCAATTGAGAGATTGTTTCTAGATATTTATGTTCAAAAATTTAGGTCTATCAGTTTTGGGTTTGTCTCTTATTACTCATTACTACTAGCTAGCTTGTTTGGAAGTTCTTACAAGGACAGGTACCAATAGCAAAAAATGAGAAAGGGAGAAGTGGACAAAAAAAAAATAACTTAGGAAACTAATTCACAGGCTTCTTGGTTGCCGATTATCGGATAAACTTCTAAAAAGAGATTGTGGGGGCAAACATTCTAACTTGGCATGCAAATATACTGATTTTCCAAAATCTAGCGGTTTTAGCTTTTGAGAACATCTAGCTGTCTTACCTGAAATTACTTTGATTACAAGCTTGGAGTGAATGAGAATCACTAACATGTTTTTTTGGTGGGAGGATGCTGCAAAGGACCAACCACTACCACATTAATTATATAATTTTGTTTTAGCAATAGTGGTCAAGTTGCTAAATTAGGTGTGATGATTGGTGAGAAAACAAAAATTGTTAATGAAGCAAGACGGATCGAAAATAAAGTTGTCTACTTTATGTCACGGCAAGTGACGAACTTGACGAAAGGGGAGAGATTAACGAATATTTGTCCAACATACATTATACTTGAACATAGAAATTCATGTCCGTTCAAGGACTCCTGTCATTTTGTTGCTGAGATCACTTGAGTTAGACTTAGACTTCCCTAAACATGTTATGTATATTAAAGTTATTAATAATCTGCTTATCATCACTTTCAAACATTGATCGATTAAAATCTATGCAACTATTTACTTTTAGTTAAAATAATGATGATATATTTGAAATGTTAATTGATTCAATCTGATAATTAAACTGATGGATGAAATAACGTTATGCAAAAATTTCTCCATAAACCAAGTGGGGAGAAAAAATCGCACTCATTTTTTAACATTTCCTTCACAATTTTTCTTAGTGTGCATGAAATCAGATACATAATTGTGGTTTGAAACTGAACTTCGAAATTTTAATTATCATGTTTTCTCTTAAAAATAGAAACATGTGCTATTTATATTAAAACACAAGGTCATGAAATTAATATAACTAAAAGTCTTATCAATTACAACTCCTTACCTCATTTTATATTGCACAAGTGGCCTTCGTTTTTCTTTTCTTTCATCTTTATTAGATATCATTAATATCATTCTTATTAAGGATATTACGGGTATAAGGAGAGAAATTAAAAATAAATAATGCTCTTGGCCCTGAATAAAAAAAATAGAATTTAGTGTGTTAAAAAGTTTGTATTCATAAAACATTTGACATAAGATAAACAATGAATAAATAGGAGTTAATATCATTCCAATGGTTCTTACAAAAGTTATTAGTATTTTTGTGATTAAAAAATATTTTAACCGATAATTATTCCTAATAATACTATAAATTTTTCACCAAAATGGCTCTTGCTGGACAATGCAAGAGAAACCATTGATAAGATAGTAAAAATAATGAATATTTTTACGGTTATTATCATCATTAAATATATATACTTATCATTTTTATTATTATTAGTGGAATCGAGGATATTAACATCATTAATTGTTAATGTTTGTTGAATCAATTCTGGTGTTACTTTTGGTCTTCAAACTTCAAAGTTTGAGTCAAGTTGTAAGAGTGGTTAATTTTTAATATCATTTTTTACTATTTAAATATTTAAAGATAAAATTTTCTAAAAATTATGTATCTCAAATCAAACTGTCATCTTTAGTAAAAATAGTAAATATTTTTATGGTTGTTATCATCGTTAAATATATATAGTTATCATTTTTATTATTATTAGTGAGATCAAAGATATTAACATCATTAATTATTAATGTTTGTTAAATCAATTCTAGTGTTATGTTTAGTCTTCAAATCTCAAAGTTTGAGTCTTGAATTTTAAGAATGGTTAATTTTTAATAATATTTTTATTATTTAAATATTTAAGGATAAAATTGTCTAAAAATTATATATATCAAAATTAACATTAAACTACATCAAGTCCTCTCTCTATTAACTTCAAACATGGATCTTAATCTTATATACAATATCAAACATTTAAATCACGTTATTTACAACCACGTCTATTAAAGAGAGAACGATAATTGTGTTCCTTAATTATCATAGTGCATTTTATTTCAAAATATATAAAAAATGGTAAAGTAAGGTGGAAGAAATATAAATGTTTTATTATTTAATTTAAAATGAAAGTTAAAAAGTAAAAAATACATAAATTTATCTTCAACGTGTTTCACTTGATTAGTAGAAAGTAATGCTTTGTTTTTGGAAACTTCTCACTTTCCGAATCCAACCCATCCTAGTAGATTGTAAAGTGTAGAGTGTCACACTTTATATGGCCATTCTTAATGGGCCTACCAAATTAAACGGATCCCACCCTATAGCATCCGATTCGCAATTTCTCATCTTTTACTCTTTTTTGCTGCTCAACTTTCTTCCACCTCTCCTTTTACAATAAAATCCATATATTTCAGGACACGTTTCATTGTTTTTTTAAAAAAAAAAGAGAGAGATAGTTATAATATTTGATTAATTTTCAGAGATTTTTTTATTCTGAAAAATAAGAAATTTTCATATTTAATTTCAACCAAACATGTTATTTTTTATCTAAAAAAATTATAATGAGAACAGCAAAATTAGAACTTAAGATCCTATGCATATAATCTTATCTGGCCAACTTTAAACAACTAAACTGATAATAATGGTTTAACCAAACATGTTATGATTATTATTCATAATTTTGTAATTGATGATTTTTTTTAGACTATTAACACCTAAATATTATGTTAGTTATTCTATTAATTTAAGTGGAGATAGATATATGATTTGAATACGTAGTAAAATTTTCCTTTTAAAATGTTTAATGAAGCTGCGTTTTCAGAAATGTAAACTCATGGTTAAGATAGAATAGTCTAGAATAATGAAGTTATTGTAATATTAAAAGGTCAAATCTTAAGTTCATCTTTTAAAATTAAAAATGTTATTCAAAAGCATGTTGAAAACGAGATTGCAAGTCAGTATGGTTTCTCTCGTGATGTATTTATCAATAATATATACCAATTGTTTTAGATATTTGTAATTATATAATTTTAGTGTTAACATTTATTTAATTTATATTTAAAAGTGTATTATATATTAAATAAAATTTATTTAATAAAGTATCAAATGATTTTAAAAAATTATAAAAATGTAGAGCTCATTTATTTAATAACAAATTCTGAATTAGCAATTGAAGTATTAAAATTTAACATATACAAATAATTAGTAAATAAAGTAACTTGATCATGCCCATATATAATTTATTTTTAATTTAATCTTGATGCATATATTTTTATAAAAATTTGGTGTTATTTTTTTATTATAACTTAATATTAATCTTGTAGTATGTCTACAACAATAAAAGACGAAGTGGTATGAAAACAATTACACGTGTGTAGGTTAAATTAAAAATAAAAATTTTTATATAGGGATCAAATTTAAAATAAAAAAAAAGAGACTATAAATATTTTTAATCATTCAAAAATAACAAGTTATTAGTATTTTTTTTTTTCAAGAAAAAAGATGTTATCAAACGTCTAGGAAATACCTTTGGTCACATGTTACATCTTACAAGTTTCAAGTTTAGTGTTTGTCTGGGCCGTTTCTGGAATGTTTTTCTTTGACATCATTCTTGGGCTAATATTAGGGTAATTTTCTATTTTTGTTCATAGGTACATTTTTAGGGTCAAATTTCTCGAGGGCCTTTTTTTTATTTATAGGATCCTCATGGGCCTTTGTTTTATCATAAAGCGAGATTTTAGTAAGGTTCATGATATATACACTTCCTTTTTTTATAAATACACCTCTTTTTTTAAAAAAATAATTAAAATTTTAAAATGTTCTTAATTTTTTTGTTTTTAATTTTTAATTTTACATCTACAGTATTTAATTTAGTACTTTTTTTTCACACATTTTCCTTCCTTTTTTAAATTTTTACATGCACTCCCTTACCTTTCCTTTATCATACTTATTTTGGTAGCATGTAAAAACTAACAAAAAAAAAGTGTGTAAAAAACAAGAAGAAAGTAGCAAATTGAAAGTTAGAGGTGTAAAATTATAAAATTTAAAAAAAGAACTACAATATTTTATAAATTAAAAAAATAAAAGAAGTGTACTTATAAAAAAAAGAGGTGTATATATCATGAGCCTTTCAATAAGCATGGGAAAGGAACTAGTCATAGCAAGTTTGGGTCGTCTTACCCAAATCTCAAAAATGATGGGCTTTAACTGTTTAAGAGAGAATATATAAAATCAACTATATTTTTGGGATTTTCTGGGTTATTTATTTAATTATTTATGCGTGGTTTTTCTGGTTTTGGGGAACCCTACATAACTAGGCATCACATTTTTATTTGTATACTAGCAGGGAAAAAAAAGTACTCTTTATTTTCGTGATTATTATTTTAAAAGAATATAATTATTTTTTATATACATTTTTCTTATTTTATCTTTAAAAGATATAATGATGAAAAATAAAATTAGAATATAACATAGAGATATAACTGTCTTTCAAAAAGTATACACCAAATAATGACATTTTCTTTATATATTGTTATAAATTTAAATAGTATATTAATTTAGTATAATTAAAATTGATTAACTATTAAAATATTTAATAAATTTTTAAGTTGAAATCAACATATTTATATATTATTATATGAAAATTATGATACATATCTAACTTTACTTGAAATTTTAACAAATTAATTTTCATGAATTTATCTGACAAAAATAAAATTTATATGAATCCAAAAGTGGTCTGATGATGAGGTTAACAAAATTTTAGCTTTAGACTTCCTTCAAAAAAATTATTTTATATTAGTATTCATGTAAATTTTTTAAGTTTTTATAATTTAAAAATTCACTTTAAAATTGTCTATTTTTAAAAAAATATTACAAACATAATTATTTTTTATCGAAATCTATTTCTAAAATATTTTATTTTTTTCTGTAAAACTATTATTATTAATTTTAAAGAAGCATCACTTTAATATTTGTTTTATGTTTAATAATATGTTGAGTCAATATTAAGTTAAGATGTGTAAGTATTAGTGTTCAAATGCATTAACACGCCAATTTTATTTTAAGTAACATGTATTGAAATTAGAGGATTGAGTGAAACAAAATGCACTTAATCAAGAGACGAAAATGTATAAAATAATATTAGGCATACTCTTGTATAAACATAATATATTGATTTTAGTATTATTTATAATTAAATTGTAGGATAAGTAAAATAAAAACTTAAATCAAAGTACAATTTTACCACGTATTTGAAAATGGATAATATCACTATAAATATAATATTATATTATATAAATTATTATTTATTAAAATTATTTTTTATTGTTATTATCTAATTATTAAAAAAACTCAAAATAAATATCAAATCAAGTTGAAACCATCCAAACCTAATTAATATCTAATTATTTTTAAAGTACATCGAAGCTAAATTCCAAAAGCTCAAACTTACTACTAGTAGTAGAGACACGTCCTACACACTCCATTATATTACAGAGTAACGACTATACAGTGTAAAAATTTATTCGAGGGTTTGTTTCATTTCATACTTCCAATTGTTTTTTATGTTGAAGCTTTTGTACAAGTGTTACAACAATAAAATATAATACCACACTTGCGGTGAGCGATTTACATGTGTCAGAGGCGGTGGAAAACTTAGACAAGAAAAAAAAATATATATATATAAATTTTCTTTTTCCAATTTAAAAATTATGTCACTTTGAAAATTCTTCCATATTGATCTATAAGTCACTGTTCATTTATTGACGCACGTCCGTTTTGGATTGACTTTAATTAATTAATTTATTTATTTCTGGGCTAAATACCTATTTTGGTCCTTATAATCTTTTTTTGTTTCGATGTAATCCCGCCTTTATTTTTTGTCTCAATTTGGTCCCAAACTAATTAATTGGTTTCAACTTGGTCCCTAATAAATTAATTGGTTTCAATGTGAGACTTCCGTCCAAATTTCTTTAACGGAGTTAACTATTGGTCACGTGGATGCCACCTAGATGCATAGGTGGATGCCACGTGGATGAAATTTTTTTGAAAACACCTGGAACCAGAATGCGCTTTTGGTGTGTTAATTTTGCATCGGAAACTGGCCGTTCCAAATGCAAAATTTACACACCAAGAGTACACCAGAACGGTCCGTTCTAAAAGCAGAATGGGCCGTTCTGGTTTCAGAACGGGCAGTTCTGAAATCAGAACGGCCCGTTCCAAAACTGAATAGAATATTATTTATTAATTTTATTAAAAAATGTAATAATTTTGAAAAATATTTTTTTATGGTAAAAATTTTAAAATTACTTATTTTTATAAAATACAATTGCCTTATAAATAGAGTAATAACTTTTTTTTTTCTATCTGAAGAAATATTTAAGTGTCTTTTAAATTTTTACATTCATTTAAAATAAAAATATTTTATATGTTAATTTGAATTAATTTAACGAAATATTATATGATTTTTAATTTTTTAAAAAATTTTATAAATTTGATCTATACATGAAAAACTTTTTAATTTAACAATTAAATTCTTAAAAATTTGATATATAACATTAATTATTAAATAGAATAAATCTATCAAGACTTACTATTGAAGTAAGTAAATTTTTTCTTCATTAAAAATGAATATAATTTTACTACAAAATAAAAAACAATTAAACAATAAAATAAAATAAAAATTTGGTAGTGTCAATTTGGTAGTAAGTGGTTCATCTTTTAGTGATACATTGCATTGTCCTTAATAATACATTGTATGGCCTAACTGTTTAGCAATTGAAGTTATCAATTTCCATTGACAATATTACCAAATTCAGTGTTTGAAATACTTTGTACCTTGGGTCTTTTTCCTTCCATGATTCACAACCGTGAACTATAATCATTGATCGTTTATGTTTAGCAGTCTGGAACCAGAACGACCTGTTCTGAAACCAGAACGGGTCGTTCTGGTTCCAGGGGTGCTTTCAAAAAATTGGCATCCACGTGGCATCTACTTGGCATCCACCTATGCATCCACGTGGCATCCACCTATGCAACAATTAATTCCGTTAAAAAAATTTGGACGGAAGTCCTACATTGAAACCAATTAATTTATTAGGGACTAAATTGAAACCAATTAATTAGTTTGGGACCAAATTGAGATCAAAAATAAAAGTGGAACTACATTGAAATAAAAAAAGATTATAAGGATATTTAGCCTTTATTTCTGTGATCTCCTGGAGTGCAACTATTCAACATAATATTACTCGTATTATACACAAGTAGGAAAAAGACGTGGCACTTAATTTATAATATATATATATATATATATATATATATATATATATATATATATATATATATATATATATATATATATATATATTTTGGGAATGGTTATTCAGGAGAGGTTTTTTTTCTCACGCATTCGATTATCGACGTTGGAACTACCTAAATGTATTATTGAGAATAACTTAGTCAAGATTGTACCTTTATCATAATTATTATAAAGAATAATATTTGGTCTTTATAAAATTAATTTTTTTAATATATTTAATGATTTTATCTATAAATATATAGGCATGAGACTTTCATAAGGTGTGTAATATGTATTATACTCTCAATTACTCCAAACATTTGTTAATTAAGATATTGAAAATTTTTAGCATTCATTTTTCACTAAGAACAAATATAATAGTATGATAAAAGTGAAAATAAAATATAGTTATATCAATTTGTATCCCCTTATAATATGTATAAATGTGTAAATCTTTCACTAAAAAATAGATCATATCAACTTTCACGTCAACATCACATAGCATTATAATATTTAGATAATACTTTTGATGATTACAAATAGTCTCTCATGTTTAAGAGAGTGCAAATTATATCAATGTGTGTTTATGCTTTGTTTGGCATGTTTGTTTTGTTCATTTTAAGTAACTTAGTTATATAATTTTTTGTTAGATGATATTTGACGATGAAGATATTTTTAAACTAATTTTAAACTTGAAAATCAAAAATTTGAGTTTGTCACTCAAAATAATCGATTATCCACTTGTAATAATTAATTATTTATTTTGTGTTTTTATCATTCTTAAAAACTCATTATAATAATATATTGTCATTATACAATAATCAATTATTTCAAAGTCAAATCCTTGTAATAATTAATTATTCTAGTAAAAAATTGATTAAAGTGTTCTTAATTAGTTTTTGGATTCATCAAGAGGAAAATAATCATTTATCTATAAAAATAATCAATTATTTCAATTAGAGAATTCTATAAATTTTTTATTTTCTTTGTGAAAGAATCATTTGATCCTTTAAGGATAATTTTAAGAATCATCATCATCCAACTAAAGAGGAAGGTTAAGTTATTCCAACTTTGATTCACCTTTTTTTTATTTATTGATTTTGTATCAAAGTGAATTCGTTATAACTCTCTTTATCATTGTTCTTGATTGGTGTAACGACCTGCCAGGTCTCACACAATTTATAGCGTCAGGAAAAAACATAATAATACATTTCTCATACCATACATAATGCATAAAAATAAAACATTTCCATTAAGCATTTATATACATGATGAGAAATAACGACTAAAGTCCCATATATATATGTGTGTGTTTGATTGAAAATGGAATATAATATACTATACAAAATATATGGCAGCCAACAAAACATAAACAACATAGTAACCACTCCTCAACTGTGTCTCGACCAAAAGTTCGTTTTCCCCGCGACAACATCACCTACTTTTGATTTGCTCACATACCAAGATATGGTCATTGTAGTCCCAATCACAAGGGAAAACATGCTATAGTAAGCTTATAGCAATAAACATCATAAAACAACATCAACATATAATAAACAACAATAGAATTCAACTTTTCGTCTCTCCACATCAGCTAAAAAGAACAACGTTTTCTACACATTCAACGTAATATACAACTTCAACGCAACCACATAGGCAACATCCATGCAACATCATATGCAACATCTACTAATGCTTCATTACGCATATACAACTAGGAGATCTCCAACAATTGAGGTTGAATAGTTTAGGTGGAATAAACCCTACTGAATCCAACGTTTGACCTATCTTGACCAAAGCAAGTATATGACATCATTAAGAACTCCGGAGAGAACCAGGTATAGAAAATAATAGACAATTGCTCAAATGTGCCACTTAGACGTGGAGGTTCAATACTATTGTCAAGGCATAAGGGTTTGGGTGTGGGCCTACGACGACCTTGACTTGCATCACCAATCCACGTATAGAGTTATCCCACCCACTACTCTCTAAGTACCACGCACCCTCCAATACCTAGTCAAATATTACATATCCAACTAGATACCTTACTCAAATTGGTCATTCACCAATGACATGGATTGACTACTCCCATGCTGCCCACACAGTACTAAGGGATTCAACCTTAAAAACAACTTTCAACTTATCGTTTTGGTACTATGTATCTCAACATAGGACATATATCTTAGTCATATGTCCCCAACTTTACAACTTTACGACAATAAACATCTTTATACAACTTTATAACTATAGCCATCATTCATTCAACTTTTCAACAATAGTCATCTTGACAGCTTTAAAACAACTAATGCAACTTAACAACTTTTAATCAACTTCCATAAGCAACTCTAACAACTTTACAACATAAACAACTTATATATCTTAACATCATCATAACATTATCTACAATAGGCAACACACAACTTAACAACTTTCATACAATTACACAACTTTAAAAACTCTAACAATATAGTAACTTTTCCACATACATCACAATACAACTTTACAACATATAATCAACCTCAATAAACAACTTTAAAACAACTAAAAATCAACTCACAACATATAATCAATTGGAATTTATAACTTGAACAACTTTAATATACATATCAACCTTTAAAAATAAGGAATTATTGAAAAAAATCATTAAATAGAGTCAGTCACGCCTGTGACTTTAGTCATGCTTGTGACTCGTTCTGTCTTAACAAAGTTTTTAAACTCGAGGAGATCACAACTGTGACTCACTAGTCAGGCAATCACGTTCGTGACTTGCTAGTCACGCCCGTGACTGACCAGTCATGCCCATAACTGATCAGTCACCCCCTTGACTGACATGGAAACTTCAAAATGAAACCTCACTTCGATTTTTCCTCAAATCTTGCAATCTCAGCAACTCCCAACACATACAACTATAATCAAACCATTCATAACAAAGTAAATAAATGAAAACAACTTAGAATATCCACATGCAACCATAAATCTTCGCAAAATTTAGAAATTTCAAAACAACACCAAAACCCCAACTTCTTCTTCTCCACAACTCAACTTAATTATATTTTAACAAATAAAATTTTATTATATTTTGCTCAAAGTTACATTAATACGATTTGAAACATTTAAATCCATATTTAGTGAGAAAATAATAATAAGTTACTTAAATTATTCATTGTCAATAATCCATCACTCAGTAGAGGAAAAAAATGAAAAGAGAAAAAATTACTTTACTTTTTCTTTATTAATTTAAAAAAAACGTCTGTATCAAAATACCTAAAATTATATGGTACCAAAGCAATTTTCTTTAAAAAAATTTTAGTTTAGACACTACAGCATTTTACGTACAGCTAAATAAGAATCGCTTCAACCTAATTTTAGATGGAAAAGGAAATTACATCGACAAGAATTAAGAATGACACTGTAATAACCAGCGACATCCACCATTTTACACTTTAAAATGAGGAGTTGTTGTCGTTATTTTTTTATATAAATTGCTTCGCAAATAATTATAGAAAAAGGCTTAAATATATTTTTGATCTCTTTAAAATAAATTTATTTTTGATTTTTTAAATTTAAAATTATTATTTTTAATTTTTATAATTTTAAAAAATATTATTTTAGTTTCTTAGATCATTAATAATATATATGAAAGTGATAAATAAAGATAATTATATAATATTAATTAGATTTAAATATTAATAAATAAATTTTATATAATAATATTTAATAAATTTTTTTAACAAAATTCAAATATAAAATTTAAAATAATTTTATTTAAATTATAAGATTAAAATAATAACTTTAAATTTAAAAAATAAAAATAAATTTATCTTAAATTTAAAAAATTTAAAATATATTTGATTTTTTTATAAATAACAAAAAATAATAACTTTAAATTTAAAGAGATAAATTAAACCTAAATTTAAAAGACTGAAAATATATTTAAATTTTTTATAATCGACAAATAAGCGAGAAATCATGGAAGTAGCAGCGGATTAATTAACTTTACCAAGTCCCATGTCAACCGAAAGGAACACACCCACCATAAGGCAAGGAAAAAATGACCGAAACCCGTTTGAAAAGTATTATACAACAATTACTAAAACGACCGAAATCTTAACCTTAATCCACGACACCAAACTCATTCAAAGAAACGTAAGACCGAAGAGTCGAAGAAGAAGAAGAGGAGCAAGTGATCGCGCGTGTACTATTCCCATGTCTCCAGGAGAGGCATAGATTGAACCCCACCTTCTCCTTTCCGCCATGCCGGTACCCCCCAAACCCATCAACACCTTCACCATCACAATCATGCTCACTTGCACCTTCTTCCTCCTCTTCTTCTCCGGCTTCCTCCACTTCCCCTCCATCTCCTCCTCTCTCCCACCCATCGTCCGCCCCATAACGCCCCCCACGGGGGAGCCCTTCACCGATCTGCTCGCCGCCTTCAGGAAATGGGACCAACAAGTGGGTTGCGCTCGCTTCAGGGAGAAACCAAATGGGGTGTCCCTCAACCACTCAAAGGTTGCTTCTTTGCAGGAATTTGGCGCCTGTGGAGGGTTGGAACTGAACCATGTTAGCGTTTTGGTCAAAGGGTGGACTTGGATTCCTGATAACTTGGATAACTTGTACTCATGCTCTTGTGGGTTGAGCTGCTTGTGGACCAAATCGCCCGTTCTCGCTGACAAGCCTGATGCTTTGCTGTTTGAATCGTCCACGCCTCCGCTTCAGGTGGGTTTTTGCTTCTCTTTTTTTTGGGAGTGTAAATGGGTGTGCTGGTTTTGTAACAAAATTGCATTTTTTATTGTGGGTCTTTTGGAGTTGAGAGCTTTGTCTTGGAATGTAAATTTGGCATGAATGGTGTCTCGGCTGTGGCAGATTCATCCAGGTGATATTGAGGGTTCGATTTGTGATGCTTGCTTTGTTGATGTCTCCTTTGAAGTTTGGTTTCGGTTTATTATTTCAGTTTTCACGGCTGAATTAATAGATAGTGAGAATTTTCTGTGGTTTATGATTTGATTCACCAGTGTTCTTATATTGCTGTTGAAGACTTGATGTTGGATTAGATCTGGGACATTTGGCTTGTTATCATGCTAGCCGAGAAGGATATGTTCACACATCATAAATGAACCTTTTTTTTTTTTTTTTTCAAAACTTTCACTTGGATGTCAATTTTTAATAAAATACTAAATTTATGTGTTTTGTAGATAGTTATGAGATGATATGATGAACAAATTCTTATGAATAGAAGTGATTATATTGCAACTAGAAGTAGTTATGATGTGAAATACATTGGTGCAGAAGGAGGGAGTGGTAGTCATTGGAATCTGCTGGCAAATTATATTACTAAGCCCCTGTTTGGCTTGGCATTGGAAGATTAATTATCACACTTTCCAATGAAAAATACACTTCTAATGTAAATCTATGACTGAGATTAATTTTGACACGTTCTAAGTATTTTTAATGGTTCAAAATTAATTTTATCAAAAACAATTATACCCAACTTTAAAACAAATGTGCCCTAAGTATTCTATTATCAGCTTATCCAGGTGGTATTATCTTGAAGTGTGAGATGATCTTTGTGTGAAGATTAGGTTAATGGATCTTGAATTGAGATTATGTGTAAAACATACAAAACTGTTGGTGTTTTTTTATTGGAGTTCGATAAACTAGCTGTAGCTATAATATAGACATCTGATATAATGCTTGTGTTGAGGACTATTTAGTGGGTTAGGATCTGGAGATATCATTTTTTCCATCATAACCTAGTGTAGTAATTCAAAAAAGCTTTGTTTGCTTTGTGTTGGAGTGCATTTTTTTAGGAATGTTTGATAGAGGTAAAAACAGTGTATAATAGCAAAATAGTCCTTTTTCACTTCTGAGATTTCTTAAGCAAAAGAGCCACATTTTTTCATATTAGTTCCTTTGTGTTTCTACCTCTACCCTAATACCGTTTAGGTCTTAATAGCAACAAGAAGTTCTTCTTGATTTCTTGAACAGCTTAATCATCCATAGCTGATGAAAGAATTTATTGGTGATAATATCTCCCCTTTTCCAAAATGTTATTAGCTTCATTGCCATTTGGGCTGTGCTGTGGTTGCGTCCATTTTCTTCTATTTTGTTAACTCTCTGTCTTTGGTTTTAATTCTATTTTTCTGCTGTCAGGGATCAGATTTAAGAAAGTCAACAACTAAAATGCCTTTTGGTTCAGTTGTTTTCAAAGCATATCTAATTATTGGAATGTAATTCTTGCCTCTCAGCAAACAAAAATAAGCACGAAACCATACATTATTTATTTGGTAGTATGAATGTGGTAATTATTTGCACTCTTATTGGCTCAAGTCATGTATCGGTTTGAGCCTTTAAGTGTTTAAGATGTGGTTAAAACAAGCCTACAGTATCAACCATCAGTGCTTAGTTCATTAGCTTGATATGATTATCTCTTGCATTTTCATCTGATTTAATGGCAAAGGCATTTTTCCAGAAGAGTGTTTCTTTTGGTTCCCCTCATGTATCCTTATTTTTGTAGATGAGTTTAATAAGCACTTACTATTTTAAGCACTTCAAAATCCCACCATGGCACCATGTCCTTAGTTTTGTACTGACGGTGCTTTTATTGTCCACTATTCTTTCTCAAATGCTTCTTATGCTTGGTTGTCTTGTGAATGCATGTTTAGGCTTTCAGGATTTTTTGGCTGATAACATATACTGTGATATTGCATTTGGCCCATTGGTTATGGTTTATTTTTTATTTCAGAGACGCATGGGAGAACCTCTTCGTGTATATATGGATCTCGAAGCTGGCCGAAAGAGATCAGGTCGAGAGGATTTATATATTAGTTATCATGCTGAGGATGATGTACAGGCAACCTATGCTGGTGCACTTTTTCACAACGGTCGAAACTATCACGTCTCCAACAAAAAAAACAGTGTAAGTACTAAGTAGTTTATCAAGAGTATATTAAATGACAGATAAAAGAAGAGTAACTTATAACAACCTAACCCACATTATCATCTGTAGGATATACTTGTTTATTGGTCCTCATCACGGTGTCTCTCTCAAAGGAATGAACTTGCCAAGAAACTCCTTGGCTTACTGCCGCATCATTCATTTGGAAAGTGCCTAAATAATGTTGGTGGTCTAGACATGGCTCTTTCTCTCTATCCCGAATGTGCAAATGATGCCAACGTTACACCAAAATGGTGGGATCATTTACATTGCGCCATGTCTCACTACAAGTTTGTTCTTGCAATTGAGAACACTTTTACCGAGAGTTATGTGACGGAAAAGTTATTCTATGCCTTAGACTCTGGTGCAGTTCCTATCTATTTTGGTGCACCAAATGTCATGGATTTTGTTCCTCCACATTCAATAATAGATGGTAGAAAATTCAGGTCGTTGGAAGAGTTGGCTTCATATGTGAAGGCCGTGGCTAATGACCCGGTAGCATATGCAGAATACCATGCATGGAGAAGGTGCGGTGTACTAGGTAACTATGGAAAAACCCGAGCTGTGAGCCTTGACACGTTGCCATGCAGACTATGTGAAGCTGTTGGCAGAAAAGGTGGAAGAAATGCAAGAAGCTAGGTTGAGTTTTTTGGTTAAATTTGTAGCTCTGCTTCATAGAGATAGATGCATTGAATATAAGCTTGCAACCTGTATAGAGGCTCATTGTTTGTTTCTGTGAGCTAAGTAACATTTGAACGAAAGGAAACAAGATTATGGATTATATTCCATTTGTTTTATTTTTTTAACCCCTCCGACCCACAACCAATCTTCCCATGACATGTATTTAAGGGAATGTTTGTTTTAATGTATCGTTTTTGCATTCCTAGAAATGACTCTCCCAAGAATATCATAATTAATAATGTTATTTATGAATATATTAAAAAAGATATTTGGTTATATTTTAAGGTATCATTTTACTTTCATAAAATCACAATTTTGAGAATATATTTAAAAACTGTTTGGTTACATTTAATATTACTATTACTAAGAATATTTTTTAAATTCAAAATAGTTTTAAGAAAATACATAAAATATAAGTTACAAGTGTGATAAAAATATCAATAATAACTTTTTTACCCTCTTATCATGAGAATGAAAGCACCTTAAAAATGATAATATGATTTTTTTAGGGAAAAAAATGTTCGAGAAACTTTTTACACAACCTTTTAATAAAAAGTAAATATTCATTTCTTTGCATCTTCCAAAAAAAAAAAAAAAGTTTATACTCATGCTGTAAATGTAAAATTTTTATACAGTAAAGCTATTAAAAATTATAATTTCTGAACACTTAATTTTTTTAAAAATATTTTACTAAAATTTATCATTTTTTTTTCTATTTCTTTTTTTCATGTCACATTATATATATTTAGGTGTCTATCAATATTTGGAGTGTGTAAGTATATTTTTATTTAAAGTTTTTAATTTTAAAAAAATGAATGATACTTTATTACGTTGTTAATAATTCCTTCCCCCATTTAGGCTGTGGCGATACCACGATCCTTTCCATCAAATATATATAACACGCAAGAGCAAATGGGATGTGGTTTCAGTCTGTGAGTGAGTATTTAAAGAAACGAAAGGGCATGAAATGAGAGTGAGTTTGAAAAGTGTGACAAGGCTGGTTGTGGTGCATCCCAGACCCAATTTGAGTGTGAGGGGTTTCTCACTTCCACAGTCAAACGCACCAACCCTTCTTCTTCCTCTTCACTCCCACCGTCCCGCCAAAACCCTCCTTCGAATCGCCACGCCGTTGTTTCGGTGTTGCGGTTGCGCGCCCATGTCTACGCTCCTGGTTCGCGACAAAATCCACCTCTCCGACACCGAGAGAGCCATCTTCGATAGGCTTCTCGCCACTCTTCGCCACTTCAGCCTCCAAACTCAGCTCCGAGTCGCCGGTGGCTGGGTTCGCGACAAGGTCCAACAATGCCTAGCCCTAATTCCTTCTTCCTTCGTTCTTCTCGTTTTCTGATTGGTTTTGTTGGTTTTGCAGCTTCTGGGGAAAGAGTGCTATGACATTGATATTGCTCTCGACAATATGATGGGAACTGAGTTTGTGGATAAGGTGAGGGAGTACTTGTTGTCCATCGGCGAAGATGCACAGGGAGTTTGTGTTATCGAGAGGTACCTTTTTTTTTTTTTTTTTGTATTTTCTCTGTGCAGGCCGTTGTCATTTCAAATTCGCCAAATTAACTTTCCGCGGTAAAATACCTAATAGAAACTATAGGCTTGATATCTGTTGCAAAAGATTACTACTGAATTCTGATGAATCATGAAAGTAATGCTGTGTTTAGATATTACATAATTGAGGTCTAACTCGAGCAAACCACATCATGTTTTTCACTTTTTTTTTTCTTCTTTTTTTCTCGAAACTATTTCGCCCTATGCATACTTAAGCGAGAAAGTGAGTGTTATCTGCAAAATTTGAATTTGGTGAGTATGGCTGAGTTTGACTGGAAGCTAGTTGGCTCGCTGGCCTCAATTTACAAGAAAATGTGGAAGTTTGATAACTATGCTTACTAATGTTATATTAAGTATTGATTTTCGTGGTTTTCCCTTATAGTATTAGGGTGTGTTTGGGTAAACAACTTAATTAAGCACTTATTGAATAAATGCTTATCATATAAAAGCACTTGTATATAAGTTGTTTTTATCATTGAAGAGGAAAAATGATTAAATTGCTTTTATACAAGTTATAAGCTGCTTTTATAAGTTATTTTGGATTCTATTGAAAAAAAGGTGAAAACAACTTATGGATATATTATAAGCTATTTTCATAAACTTTCCCAAACACTTACACAAGTACTTATGCCATAAGACAAGTTCAAATGAGTTATAAATAAGTTTTTATCAAATGCACCCATAGTAGTAGTACTTGGGAACAATGAAAAGAAATTATGAAAGGAAATGATTCTTTTCTTTTGATGGCATCTGGAATTTGTTTGGGTGGTCTGTAGTGCACAAGTCCAGCCAGCCATCTGTTGGATAAGTTTTGGGTCTTACTGTTAGGTCTCCCCCCCTCTCCTGCTTCTTATAGTTTGCCCAAATCTTATTTTTGGTGTGAAACCACAGGTATCCTCTGGTTCCTCCTTTCAAAACTATTTCTTCAGTTAATGTTTTGCATCTGAAAATTGCAGGCATTCCACTTTTTTTTTTTTTTTTTTTACCATTTGTTTTTTGTAAAGCATTATTTATTCTCTCTGTTTTTTTTTTTTTTGCAGCAATCCTGACCAATCAAAACATTTGGAAACAGCAAGGATGCGTTTGTTTGATATGTGGATTGATTTTGTTAACCTGAGGAGTGAAGAATACACTGAGAATAGCCGCATTCCATCAAAGGTATACAGTTGCTCAGTCCTTTGGTTTTATACGAGTTTACTTATTCTGCTGTACTTTCAATACAGTTGCTCTAAATTTCTTATATTTGTTATTTTTATGTTTATTTTGGTCATGTAAGATGCTTATCTAGTTTCTTCTAAGTTGAAATCACATGTATGTACTCTCATGATTAGTTAAATGCTTAAGAAAGATGTATGATTATTATTAAGGTAAAATTCCTCTATACTTTGCACTTTTATTCATATTTAAGCTAATTTTATGTTAAGATGAATTGAACATGTATTTTTCATTTGGAATATTTGGTCTCCCCCCTTTCCATATCCTGGTCAAATTCAATGGAATAAAGATTACTTCATGTCTAACAGCAAAGATTTGGCACAGCAGAAGAGGATGCATATAGGAGGGATTTGACAATTAACAGGTATCTTTCTGTCCTTTTTTTTTTTTTTTTTAATGTATCATTAAACAAGACAAAGAGAGAAGTACAAGACAGATAAATTAAAAAAAAAACTTCTTAGCATTCTAAGTGTTTTTGTTTAGAATAATACAACTAAGAATTATGCTGCGCTGCTAATGTATATGTTGGTTTGAGTGTACTTGAATATTCACCTCCTTTTGTACCCCTTTTATGAGATGGTTTCGTAAATCAATTTAGTTGTGCATGACAGCTTATTCTACAATATCAACACTGACTCAGTTGAAGATTTCACTAAGAGAGGTTGGAAAGGATCTTTTTCCTAAACAAGTATTTTACTATTTTATGAGCTACTTGTTTGTCCTTATAATAATCTATTTGGCACTTTCTAGGGATCTCGGATCTCAAGTCTGGTAAGATAGTGACACCTTTACCTCCAAAGGCCACCTTTCTTGATGACCCATTACGAGTTCTTCGAGCCATTAGATTTGGTATGTTATATTTTTTTACGATCAATCTTTTTTTTTTTTTGGTGTGTTGTGAATCTCTTGTCCCATCCTTTTGAAGTTTAAACTTGTTCTCCCGCTATATTGAAGAGACATTTTCATTATTTAGGTGCTAGATTTGAATTTACTCTTGATGAAGATCTGAAAGTAGCTGCTGCATGTGATGATGTGAAAGATGCTCTAGCTGCTAAAATTAGCAGAGAGCGCATTGGAACAGAGGTGTGTGATGTGGACCACTAATTGCGATTATCATACCTCTTTATTTAAATATTGCTATTGATTTGTTTCAGTTTATCTTGATTCATTATCTTTTTTCTATCTAAATAATATCTGGATATCAAAATCCTGATCTCAGATCCTTATTTTATTAATCAGGATAATTGTGATAGGTCTGTTAGTTCATTAAGCTGACATAATTAGAAGAAATAAATTAAATAGGAAGAAGAGTTGAGAAGAACGATAGTCATTTGGGTGAAACAGAATTGGGGCTAGGGAGAGGCCTTGATCCCTCGAATATTCAAGGAATTTTTTGTAAAGATACACACAACCAATAAAGAAATTCTTTCTTCCATTTCTGATTCAGTTTCTGTAAATTGCTTGGTATGATCCTACTAATTAGGGTTCTCTTTTATTTTATCAATTAGGATACTTGCTAGTCATGATCCTATTAATTAAGGATATCTTTGTAGCGTTTTTAAAGGGCTGACTTGATTGGATGTCAGGATTTAGAAATAAGTTTCACTAAAACTTGTGTTAGTCTAGGAGGGGCTTGTCAAGGATTAGTCTACTTGCTTTCACCATAGGTTGCAAGAAGAATTATTTTGTGTTCAGGTCTGTGACTCGTTCCTATGCGAAGGTTCAGAACAGTGTGTTTAAAGTTCTAACTCTTCCATTACTTCAGTGTAGATATCTTAGAATGTCATTTTCAATTTTGGAATGCTATTGGTACTTGTGTATGAAGATGTCCTTGTGTATAAAGATATGCTCGTGTTTTTTTGTCAGTACTGAAAATCTTGCCATTCATTCTCTTATGTCTATGTCTGTATTTTTAGATTGATCTTATGATATCCGGAAATCAACCTGTCAAAGCAATGACTTATATTTGTGAGCTGACACTATTTTGGATCGTGTTCAGTCTTCCTCCTGAATTTGAACCCACCATTTCAGATGGATGTGAAAGGTAAAGTTTGTAGATAGATTTGAAAAATGTTTCTTTGCAGGTTGAATGTGCATAATGATTGCAAATCCGTTTATTGATGACAATCTCATTTACATATTTTGTACAGAGTAAGAGTTAGCTTGATATTATTGCCTCTTTTCCAAAAAACAAAAATGCGACAACAATGATAGATGTTTGTGATGAACTTCACATTTGAAACAGTATTCCTTTTTGAGATGTTTGCAAGTGTATTCACAGTTACAGACACTCTGAAGATAGATTATTATTTTCTTTCCTTTTTCTTTTGTCTCACTGGTTATTGAAGCGTTGCTTACAATATGTATATTTTTATTTAGCCAATAAATTGGAACTAGACTAAAGCTGAACCTGTAGAAGACGAAATAGATGAAAACCATAAAGTTGGGTGTGGGTTGCTATAACATAATTATAATTCAGTAATCTTGAACTGGTTTCTTATCAACAATTGGTCATTAATTGAAGATTTTAAGTGCCATGTTTTGGCACAAACACCCAATAGTTAATAATGTTGCTAGTTCCGAAAACCAGATCCAATACAAAAGTCTCCACTTCCATCTAGTCTGTGAAGTTATACAAATGGTTTGACAGATACAAGAGTAAGGTGCTGAAGAACTACAAACCTATGAATGTAAGAGATTCTTTGGCCTGACTTATGTAAGATTGTATGGAACTTATTTGACAGGACTTTAGGAGGATATATATATATATATATATATATATATATATATATCAAATCTAGATTCTGGAAGGCATTACCGGATGATTTGATCACATTACAGTTCATTTGGTATATTGAGTGTTTAAATGACTTGCATGTGCATAGATTGAATGGGGTTGTTTTTTGAGTTCTTCCATTCCCAAATGCTGACCTCTTTTACATCTTAAAATTTTAATAGCCACAACCTCCTTGTATGAACAGTTTGAATATTCAGTCCCAATTATATTGAGACTAAAAGCAAAGCTTATTATAGGCTTGGGCAATCCTCACCTTATGAGCTAGCTTTTGTGGTTGAACTAAGCGTGGCCTTAATTGAAGATGGTCTTGGAGCCTATCTAAAGCCTATCATAGAGATGATATTGGGCCACCCTGGCTGGGTTTCCAAATGCAATCAATAAATAAAATTCATTCCTACAATCTTCGTACTCTAGATGTCCAATCTTTCGCATGAGGGGGTGTTGAGATTTCACATCGACTATAAATATGACTAAAGTAGATCTAATACATGCTTAGGCAATCATTGCCTCATGTACTTAGCTTTTGGGGTTGAGTCAGTCCCATCCCAAATTCAAGATCTTTCAACTGTGCTGTTAGAACATTACGATTCTTAGATGTCATTAATCTTGTTAGGTTAGAAGTCTAATTAAGCTTTGCTAGTACTTGCAGTATTACACTTGATCTAATTATTTGTATAAAGTAGGTGTGACATTGGTGTTTGGGTTTATTATGTATTATATAAACCTTATATCAATCTGGGTATTGGAGTCTCCATTCTCTCATTATTTACTTCCCCGCTAAACCTTATAATCATGCTCAGTTCTTTATTTTGTTTTTGTCTATTCTTTTGTATGGAGATGGATTTTTGTTGGTCATGCTGATAAGGTATTTTTAAAACTTTTTCCAGGCTTTGCATTTCTTGCTTGGATGCTGCATGGAACCTTATCCATTTACTTGGAGGGTCAACCTTTACTGTCAGTAATCAGTTAAACTTTATTTTTTGCAATATATTATTTTCTTACATTTTTATTGTCATTATAGGGAGTTGCATGTTTGTTCCCATACCACTTAAGGTTTGTTTGGCTATCTTATATGCTGATATGCAATTTCTGTATATTTTAGGCTGAACAACAAAGGTTAACGCTTTGTGCTGCTATGTTTCTCCCTCTTAGAGATACTACTTACAGAGAAAAGAAAGCTAAGAAGGTATATATACTCATTACTTTCTATATATATTAGTACTATTTTTGATTTGGCATATTAAGCTGCTATTGCGTTGACTTGGAGCTCTGTGATTTGAATTGAGTAATTGATGCATCTAGCACAATGTCCGTATTAGATTTCCAACTCTAGTTATTTTATGCCATTTGTCAAGTGAGAATTGAGCCAGTTACCAAAGGTTTTGATGAAGGGTTTATTTGTATGCAGTTTGTCCCAATCTCCCAACAGTTGGTAGATTTTATAACCAAAGGACTGTTTTGGCCTCATTTTGAATGTCTTGTTAGCAAGTTGGGCAAATTGGGTATCTATGTTTTAACTTGAAAAAAAAAAAAAAAGAAGGGGGGGGGGTTCTAACTTCAAAGTTGTTGGGATATTGTACAATAAATTAATCCTAGACCCTCAGGATAGATTAGTTTTTTACTGATCTTGTCCTTATTTTTCTGTTTTAATTTTCCTGTGTTATTTATTTTTGAATTTGAATTGGTTAGAAAACCTCTAACCAACTCTGCCTATAAATCTCAATCTCTGTAAATGAATATGAAATAAATTCTTTTTTCCTCTTAACTAAAAATAAAAAAAATTGTCTTGGTACCTGCATTGCAGTTTTCTGGCACTTCTAATTAAAAAAAAAATTAAAATGATGATCGGGTTTGAACTTAGCCAAGTCAAGCCTTGATCTAAACTTCAGGTGTTTGAGCTTATAAACTTGAAGATTCTTGGTTCAATTCCTCCCCTGCAGAGTGGGGACTAATATGTATGCTGTGTGTGCTCAATGGGGGCATGTGTTCATTGTACCTTGTGTCTTTTCATGTGATTATTATTTCAAGTGACATCATGGTTAAATAGCCTAATATGTGATTCTGAATTATAGATTCCTGTTGTCAATCATATTATCCGGGAGTCTCTCAAGCGAAAAGCTAAAGATGCTGAAATGGTCAGTTTCCTATCCTCTTAGCCTTAGTAAAATCCAAAGGATGTATTAGAACTTTATGATGTGAATTATATTCAGTATTATTGTCTCTGGTTGATATTTTGTGTTGGTTAACATGTCTTGTATTGTTCCTCAAAATCTAGGTGCTTAACTTACACCAAGCATCACATAAATTCTTGTCATTGATCCCTTGCCTTGTATCTAGTGATGACGTTCAAGTTGTTGATCATGATTGGATGAGAGACTTAGTTGATGTCCCTGTCTCTTCTAGAGTCCGGGTACAAACAGGTACAGTTTTCTTGCTTTGCTACCTTAGTATCACATGGCAGAATGCTGATTTTGGTTTGTGTTAGAAATCTAATATAGAATCACTTATGCATCTTCACCTAACAGCTTAAGCTTTTTGGAATTGTTGGTTCTTGACATCGTATTGGAGCTTCTACGACCAAATGGTCTAAAGTTCAATCCTTGCTTTAACCATTCTTTAAGAAAGTTTAATTTCATATAAGTAGTTAGACCTGTGCATTGTTCATGCTTCAAGTCTAAATGGGTCGTGTAAGGGGGCATGTTAGAAATATACTTTGAAACTATTTGAGTCTCCACCTAATAGCTTAAGCTTTTGGGATGGTTACTTGGTGACAAATAGTCATTGTTGACCTTAATATGCAGTTATGCATTTTCATGTTGACATATAGTTCTGCAGACTCTACTTTTTCATGATTTCATATGTTGCAGTTTTAATTTTACTATTGTCTTTGTAGTAGAAAGTAGCTACAACCCGTATTTCCTTGTATTCATTTTGCAGTCACATTTTTCTTATATTCAACTTTTGCTTAGTCAAGCCACAGGTAACACTTTTTTGCCTGTTCAGACATAAATTTTTTTTAAACCACTAGACTAAATTGCATCAATAGAAGAACAAAACAGAAGATATTGGATTTCCTTAAATTATGAGGTCTGAATTAAACGGAGTATTGCACTGTGATTCTTGCCTGCTAAGCGATTGTGCCTTATGATGTGAATCTGTTGTGGCTGAGCAGGGCTTTTATATTTTATTTGTTTAGGGTTTCTCTTAAGAGAGGTTAAAGATTATTGGCGAGTTGCACTGTTGATATCCACTATATTACATCATCCTATTGACATTAAGGATGAGCCCTCACAGTTGAAAAAACGAAGCGATCTGTTTAATACTGTGGAGAATTCTATCATAAAACTAGGTAAGCTTTGTGGCTCTTGTCAATTTTGTGATGCCTTAACTTTTAGATTTTGTAACTGCCTTTTCTTGTTCTTGTTCTTTATATCGTCTGAAGTCAAATACTTGTTCTGTCAACCATATTCATACCAATGATCCTGTTTATCAGAGAATTTGAACTTGTATTAATTTATTTATTTATTTTATATGTAAATTTGTCAATGTGTTCTTTGATCTGAATAATTGAATGTTCATTTGGCTTATAATCCTTTTCTTCTTTTTCTTTTGATTTGGACGCTTTGTCCTAATCTAGGACAGCTTTGCATTTGTAGTGCAGTCATGTCCCAAGTTAGCTAAAATAGGAGAGCTTAAATGTATAAGGTGAAAAGTGATTAGGAATTCACATTCTGTAAAGTGAAAATGCTCTTAGATGTAAGCAGGCATGCAGCTATTTGAATTGGTGACAGTTTGTTTCAATAATTCAATATGAATGTCAATGAACTATGTTGTGGTAGAAAGTATAGTTTACGGTAGAAAATTACAAATGAAATAAAAAAAGACCAGACAAAAATTGATTGCATATCATGTCACACATTATAGTTTGTGTTTGACAATAGATGTGTTCTACTTTATGCTGGTGATACTCAGTTTGTTCTCAAATTTCTTTTTTAATTAACCATTTTTGTGGATAGCAGGCCTTGAAAAAGTATGGGACATAAAACAATTGATCAATGGCAAAGATGTTATGGATGCCCTACAGCTTAAAGGTGGACCTCTTGTTAAGCAGTCGGTAGGTCACTTTGCTAAGTGCATTTTCATTTTCACTCACTCGCACACAGGTGTACTCTGCCTTGAAATTTAATGTTTTCATTTTCACTTGCAGCTGGATAAAGCAATGGCTTGGCAACTTGCCTATCCATCTAGAACTGCAGAAGAATGCATTGAATGGTTGAGAGAAACCAATTCTAAGCGTGTTAAGTTACAGTAACTTCAGCGAGGTTGGTTGTGTGGTGAAGTTTCCCTGCCACTTACAATTTTATAAAGCCTAGCACAGTAGTTCCTTCTCACTTTTGGATGTAAATTTGCACTTTGGGAAGTATAATTTATTTTTTTGGCTTACTGTGAGAAATAGATATCGTAGCCTTTTTATTTTATTTTATTTTTGTTTAAAGATATTTATTCAAATTGTGCATACCCTCGGCACTTGAAGATTGAGCTTACCTATTAGGAATCAAGCAACCATTTGTATTTATTAGATAATATTGTAATGACATCAATTGCGTAGCGTGGAAGTCTCTGCATTTTATCTTCCCAGGAACATAATGCATTTTGAGACATAATATATCGTAGCACAAACCTTCACTTTTATGTGCTTGCGGTGGAATGACATAATGAAAGTTACTTGAGGCGGATGCACCGCGGAAATAGATACGCACTTGTATCGGTGTGCAAATGGTATTGCATGTTAGAATTTTTTAAAATGCCTTCTCTTCCCCTTTAAAAATAGTTTTTCTTTCCATTTAAAAAAAACATTTGATTTTCTATTAAAATTTAAATTTAAAGTCACGCATACCAATAATGTTCATTTTATTATTTTATGATAGGTAATAATATTTATTTTAAAGATTTATAAACAAATTTATGATTGTCACAAGTTGACATAATATCGCAAACAAGTGTTGTGTCATTTACATAGTGTTTGATTGAAGTAGAGAGAAGAGGCGGAAATGAATTTTTATAATTTTTTTTTGTTTGATTCAATTTTTAGAAGAGGAAGAATGTGGAGTAAAATTTTACCTCATTTAATTTTAGTTTCTTTCTAATATTAGGAGGATTTGGAGGAAAAGAAAAGGATTTTAAAATATTTCACTAAAATGCATAAAATATCCTTATATATGTATTTTTTTAACTTTAAAGTTATAAAGATATAAAAATAAATTGAATTTTATGTTTTTTCATTTTCTTGTGAATCAAATAAAAAAAATGTTCTCTTTTTTCTCTTTAACCAAACAAAATTTTTAACTCATCTCTTTTATATTTTTTTTCCCATTAAAATTTCTTTCTTTTTCTCATATCTTTTAAACCAAATAGATTTTTAAAATTATTATTTAACCTTCTTTTAAATACAAAAGTTGTTTCAAAGAATAACAAAATAATAAAGATTAAAAACAATGATATCAAATTTAAAGGATGAAAGTTAAAGATTATTTTTATGGGACTTAAAGTTAAAATTTACTTATTTTATCCAAACTAAAAATATATTTAAGTTTATATTATGTTGTGTTTTATAGATAATTAATATTTTAGTCTTTGCAATATATAAAATAATTAATTATTTTATATAACTAAATTTATAATATAAATATATATTATATATAGATAGATAAAAGAGAGAAAATTATATAACATAGTGGGAGGTGAGAGAGAGAATCGATTCATTCTCTCTTAAGTCTTAACACATTTTTTTTTGAGATAAAATAAATTTACAAAATAAATGATAATAAATAACGCATTATAAAGGATATGATAATTATTTTATGATTTAATTACATTTTTTCCAATAATTTCTTCAACTTTTTTAATCTTTATTTTAGTTCTTATATATATAATTTTTTTTTAATTTTTCAATTCCTTTCATGCATAAGGATTAAAATATAATTTTTATCAAAAAAATAAAATGCATAAAAATTAAAATAAATATTTTAATTATAACAAATGAGGATCTTCACATATTGGATTAGATCGATTTTGAGAGAAAAGATATTTGTGGTAAAATAGTAAATACAAAACAATAATTTTAGTTAATAAGTGATAAATATGAATATTAAAAAGTCATTAAAAGAATAAAGATAAAAATAATAAACATCATTTTAAATATTGATGATAATTTAATTTTAATAATAGGTTAATACTAATATATATTTAATAATAAAAACAATGTTTGATTTAATTTGAATTATATTGATTTTTTCATAATAATAAAAAATGATTCAATCCAACTTTTTAAAAAATCAGTTTATTTCAATTTTCAATTTTTTTTAATTTATTTTTTAATTGGGATGTTACTTTTAGATTGGACTCAATCGATTATGTGATAAAATTGACTTTTTTTTTAAAGAAAAGTTTAGGTGAATGACAAAATTGATGATTCTAAATAAGAATATTTTTAGTTAATCAACACTTTCACTTACTTTCTCATTTAGTAAAATAAGTGAAGCTACGCGAAAGTAAAATAAAAATAAAAATAAAAATAAAAATAAAAATAAAAATAATAATATTTTTAATTAAACTTTGTTTTAATAGAAAATTATGAGTCAGGTCGATTTAGTCGTATTCGACGTACCGAAGCAACAATGAAGAGGTCATTTTTTTGAATAGCATCTGATCCATGGGTAGTGAAAAGGAATCAGAGTAAAGGTTAACGGAATACGGATTAAGGAAAATACATAAAAGGGTTTCTGTTGGGATTGGGATCCAACACAGACAAACGTGCCAAGATGAGGACGAGGGTTTTGGTGGTTTACAGTGTGTTCCTGTTGATCCAGTTTTGGCGTGGTGAGGCCGAGACGTTCTCGGTGGATGGAAAAGTTTTGATTTTGGACGAATCCAACTTCGATTCCGCCATAGCCTCCTTCGATCACATCTTGGTTGACTTTTACGCTCCCTGGTGTGGCCACTGCAAGCGTCTATCTCCCGAGGTACCACTTTACCCTTCTTTCATGGGTCTCTTCAAGTTCTCATTTTGATTCCATACTCTCTTTCATAACTCTCTTTTTATTTCCTTTTGCTTCATGGGTCATGGTTGTATGTATGGAAGCATGTATGTGTCGATGATGGTGGACAATGCATCTTATCTATCACGATGTTCATATTTGTCTTTAGTGGTTTGTTCGACGAGTATTGATTTTAAATGTAGTATCATAATACTGTTGCTTGTTCCTGTCAGATGTGAACTTTATCAAAGGTCATTGAGATATAAATAGACTTGTGATGTGAGTTGTGATACTATGCTGGATTGCCGTTTATGTATAGTTTTGCTTGATGAGAGATTAATGAGTGTCGATTATGTTGCATTTTGTGTGAGAATAAAGGGTGTGATTTTCTGCCTTGCAGTTAGATGCGGCTGCTCCTGTACTTGCAGCCTTGAAGGAACCCATAGTCATAGCAAAAGTAGATGCAGACAAGCATACCGGCCTTGCGAAAAAACATGATGTTGAGTATGTTTCTGTGGCCCTAAAGATATATGGCTGTTGGAACTGTCTCTGTTTCTTAATAACTTTGATATAACTGTTGCTTTTATGGTTTCAACAATTAAGGATACAAATGCTTTTATTTCTGGAATGAACTCACACGATATTTCTACTCTGTTGTGTAGTGCATACCCGACCATTTTGCTGTTTAATCATGGTGTCCCCACAGAATACCGTGGACCAAGGAAGGCAGATTTACTTGTTCGGTATCTGAAGAAATTTGCTGCTTCTGATGTTTCCATTCTGGATTCAGATTCTGCTGTGAATACATTTGTTGAAGAAGCTGGCCCTTTTTTTCCGATTTTTATAGGTTTTGGGTTGAACAATTCAGTTATAGAAAATTTTGGCATAAAGTACAAGAAAAATGCATGGTTTTCTGTGGCAAAGGATTTTTCAGAGGATCTCATGGTATTGTATGACTTTGATAAGATTCCTGCATTGGTTTCCCTTAATCAACAGTATAATGAGCGGAACACGTTCTATGGACCCTTTGAAGGTTAGTTTACATCGTAGATAATCAAGGTCACTTATGGTTATTTATTTTATGTGTTTGTTAGTTAGTCTATCTAACTTTCTTGAACTCCACTTTTCCTATAGACATTTATTTGTGTCTTTGACTGGAATTTGACACTTCCAGGAATACATGCTGGCATGATAGTGAAATGCTGTTTCATTTAACCTTTTTTATAAAGGAGGAAATGGTAGTTAATTTTTTATACTATTTTCTTTTTAGTATGGGATTTATACGCCGCACACATTGTTGTATTAATCTCATCTTGGTAAACATGCCTCATGGACTCAGACCTGTTAGTATATGTCAATTGTCAAAGACTAATTCTCCTACCTAAAAGTATAAGCTTTTAGGTAGACTGAAGATGAAATCTAAGCTTTAACATGTAATAGGTTCATTTAAAAGGCCTTTCTTGTTTCATGGTAGAAACGGAAGTTTGAGAATTCTAATACTACAGTGATGTTTCTTTTTCCCTTATAAAATCTGAGCTTGAATGTCAGCTATTAATCTAGATTCTAGAATGCCTTTCTTGCTTCACTAGAAGTTAATGTTGTGAGCTCATTAGCACTTCTTGAATTACATTGTAATATATTTTGTTTTACCTTCTCTCACATTGTGTTGTATTGGAATTGTATTTGTTTTTGTAAGTATGCTCTTTTAATGTTTTAACTTTGATACATCATTATAGGAATCTTTTGGTGAGTAATGTTTTTGTTTTCATAAAGCAGAGGAGTTTTTGGAAGATTTTGTAAGACAAAACCTGATTCCTTTGGTTGTGCCTGTATCCCCTGAAACACTTAAGTTGGTGAAAGCTGATGGTAGGAAAATAGTTTTGACAATTGTTGAGGATGAAGATGAAGAAAGATCAAAAGAACTGATCAAGTTATTGAAGGCTGCTGCATCTGCGAATCGTGACTTAATATTTGGTTACCTCGGAGTTAACCAGCTGGAAGAATTTGCTGAAAAATTTGATATTGACACCAAACTACCCAAAATGGTCATTTGGGATAAAAGTGATGAATACCTTACAGTAAGTCAATGATATTTAATTTTAATAGTTATTTTAGTTTATCCTAATTGTAGTTCTGTAAATGATGTGTATTGTGGTCTCTATTTGTCTTGTACTCTTGTTTACATGCCTAGTTTCAAGTTCCTTTTTTTCTCATTCTGATACTCTTCTCTTGCATATCTTATTGTTATCAATTTGAATCTATATTTATATACTTGTGTATTTGCAAGATGAGTTGTGAAGTCTTGTATGCTGACATCAATGTCATGTAAATAGGTATCTCGGATTATTTATATGTAGGGTACACTTAGCAGTTAGCATTATAAAATAGAAGTGAGAATTGAAATTCCCCAGTATTAAATACTCCCTTTGGACCTATATACAAGCAAAAAAGTACTTAAATTTTTTTGACTCAAATATAAGCAAATTTAAACTAAGTCAACTTTATTTAATGCTCTTAATCCAAAAATACCCCTAATGCAATAAATGAGAACACTATCTATTATAAATGTGATTAAAGATATTTTTAGTAAATGTATATATTTTATATGAAATCGTGAAAATTAAATACATTTAACTATCTTTCTTAATCTATGTGAAATTAATCATTTTTGCTTATATATAGGTCCAGAAAGAGTACGTGCTAGAACTTAATTCCCTATGATTAATGTGGCTATTAAAATTCTTTTCAGTATGTATAAACTGGTATAGTCAAGAGTAAGATTTTGGATTGCAATGTGTCACACATTCCGATAAACCCATCATTTCAAACATTAGCATCCTAAATTTGGGCATCTTATTGGTGAGGATGTGTAAATGTGGAGCATGCTAAATGTCTCCATAATGTGTACCTATAGAGCTGTATGTCCTTTGATCATCAGTTGAAGGATTGATTTGTGATATTTGACCTGGAAGGCATGAACTAACCTATATTGGTTCTTCATTTTAAAGGTTGGTGTTGATGAGATTTTCCATATTTTTACCTTTTTGTTTTTTTAAAAAAATAGTAACTCAAGGATTCCCTCAATTGCCCACCCAATTTTTTTTAAAAGATTTCCCAGTATAGACATATCTAGGGTTATGAGAGTTGTTATGTGTACATAATGTTCATATCCTATTTGGGGCAAGTGATTGTTGGAAAATTTGTTCAAACGAATTGAACCTCTTCTCCACATCTTATCATTCTTCCTTTCAAGGTTCTTGTCTACATCTCAAGGGAACGTATATTGTCAATATACTGTCATTTGGAGCTTTTATTAAATCTCAATGTACAACTACTCTTCATTGTTATGTCTTGGTCACTTTCAATATTAATGCAGCTGTGTTAGAAAATTCTTCCTCATTTTGTATGCCTTCCTGATCAATTGTGCACTTTGCTGTGCTTATCAGCTATGATTTATGAAGGGTTGAAATGCATTTGTCCATAGCATATTATCAATGTCATTGTTACATTTGAAAGTTTCTTACACATCCTTTTTCCGGTTAGTTAATGCATTTGATTAGTCGACTTCCATGCTACATTGCTATCGAGTTATCATGGTAACATGAACTTTTTATCTGCCGATTGTTGTGTACATTTGTGCTTAAGATTTTCATAATCTGGGAACCAATGCCATTTCTTAAATAATCTTCAGGTTGTTGATTCAGAAAGCATTGAGGGGGAGGATCAAGGAACTCAAATCAGTAAATTTCTAGAAGGATACAGGGAAGGAAGAATTGTAAAGAAATCATTTAGTGGGCCTTCACTAATGCGATTCATCCGTCGGTCTTTTGACATTAGGATGGTGTACATCGTTGTTTTTGTGGTGGCAGTGCTGATGCTTATTCAGAGCTTCAGTAAAGGAGGTGATGAATATCAAAGTGTACCAAATCAAGTTCAAACTGATCATGCAAGCAGTTCTGTTTCAGAAGTTGAAAGCAAAGAGTATAAACCAGGTGACAAGGAAGACTAAATTGACAAATAAAATGATAATCAGTGAACTTGATCAGGGTTATTATAGAAATAGCTGGCTTTAGAATTATTACCGTACCTATTGGTATGTGTAAATATATTTTGAGTTTGTGTATCTCCATAATTTTGACTACTGTCTAAACTCTTACATTTCATTTGCACGTTTTCACTAGTTATTTCTTAACATGAAAAAGGATTATTTATTACTTTAAAGATGCCAAAGATGAAATTGTTAACTTTATTATAATTTACATCCTTCCTAGATGATATTAGAAGACTTATATATGTTTTTAGTCTCTATAAAATGAACAAGTTTTGATTTTGATCTTCATAAAAATATTTCTTTTTTATTTTTTATCCTTCTTAAATTTATAACTATTATTTTTAATCATTGTTATTATGTAATCATTTTTAATTATGTATTTATTTATTAAAAGGTTAAGTGATCATTTTAGATGTTATCCATAATTGTAAATATGTTAGTAATACAATGCTAGTGTTACATCTTTAACTTTTTTTCATAAATCCTTAAAATGAATGTTATTTATTTATCTCACAATCATCATTTGAGATTAAAAATTGTGTTTTAGATTCTAGAGGGGGTGAAAATCAAATAAGAAATATTTTGCAAGGATCAAAACATGATGTTTATAAATTTTAGAAAGATAAAAGCATATATTTATTTTATAAAGAATAAAATTAAAATTTATTTATTTTATGGGATTAAAAATGTATTTAAGCATTATTAGTACATGTTAGAATTGTTGTTAGTCTTTATTTGATTTGTATGGATAGATCATACTTCTTTTTTGCATCATAGTTGAACAAGGTTAATATAAAAAAAGTAATGTTCATTTGCATTTCAACAAAAAAAAAAGTTAAAAAATGTAAATCATTTTCTAAATGTAGGGAAAATGGAGGAGTTTTTATAATTTTTTTTTGTTTAGTTCGATTATAAGAAAGGAAGAATAAAGGAAAACAATCTTTGATCATTTAATATGTTTTAACTAAATTGTATATTAATTCATAGTTTTAGTTCTATTTTAAAATAAAGATATTTAATTACTCTAATTTTAAAAAATATAAAATTTTGATCTTCTAATCATCTATTAATTAAATATGACATTTATATATAAAAAAATAGCTATCAAATATCTTAAATTTGTAGATAAAACTGGGAACTCAGGAATTATAAATAAAATAAAATTAAGAGGAAATTTTTAATTTATTTAAAAATAATTTAATTGATTAAAAGTTAAAACTAAATAATACATACTTCAAATCAAGAAGAAAAAAAATAATCTTAATAGTATTTGTATTAAAACAAACCAGGACATGAGCCCATGCTCTGCACGTGGAGAAAAGGCATAACTACTTGTTCAAATCCAAATTATTAATTTATTTTGAATAATAAATGCCCTTGTTATGAAAAAAATAATAAAAAGTAATGAAAAAAAATCGCTGAACAAGGAAAACAACACTAGAAATTGTGTATCAGTAAGAAAGATAAAATTTACATCCTAAAAATAATAATTTATTTTCCTTGAAATTTACAATCGTGTCCCGAAACCCAACTTTGTTACGACTTACGAGAGTGTCATGACTAATTTTTGTTTTGTTTTGTTCTTACATTCCATTTTATTAGCATTTAAGTGCTATTAATTAAAAAGCAAAAATAAATAAATATTTGAGATTGGACAGGTCTATAGAGTAATGGACACTCTAGCAACTAGGATTATCTTACTAGTTGGAGAAAAGATTAAAAAAATTAGGATAATTAGAATTATGATGATTAAGATTCCATCTTACCATCTTTATATTAAAATGAATAAAACGAGACTCCGGAACTGCCCGCTGTTTTGTTCTGGCGGCTAGTCTGTATCATACAATACCCTTTTCTAATTAATTAAAAACCTCAACTTTTTTTTTCCTTCGAGATAATAAAGGTAATAATTTGATGAAATAAAAATTTATAATAATTTTTATATGTAAATAAATATTTTTAAACATATAACTTATGTTTTAGAATTAAGTGTAAAAATATGTTTTGTATGTTGAAAAAAAGTTAAGAGACATACATAATAATTGAAATTTGTAATACGAATATTTTAAACAGAAATTAGACTGTTACTAAATTTATGTAGAAATTCTTTACGTTTTCATTGTGATTGTATATACTATTTTTTCTTTTGAATTTAAATTCTGTGTATATACGAATAAATTCCATTTATTTTTGCGTTAGGGAAATTTATTACTCATAAAATAGCGTATCATTTTAAAAGAAAAAAATAGAATAATACAAACATTAATTTAAATATTTTATCATATTAATTCAAGATTTTAAACTTATTTACTTATATAATTTTTTTTGAACATAATTATTGAAGTTCAAATAAAATATATTATAAATATAATAAAAAAAATTTAAAATAAAATTTTATATTATTTTTTAATTATTTATGATATATATTTTCACATAATTTTTATTATATTTATATTTTTTTTTTTGGATTCAAACGCCAATCTCATTCTATAATTTCATATAAATAAGTTTAATGTTTTAATTTATAAAAATTAATTCAAATTATGTCACAAAATTAAAAATAATCATTATTTTAAAATGATAAAATTGATTTAATTATAAAAGTTAAATAATGAAATTAAATATTTAATAAATTAAAAATTAAAAATAAATCAGAAAAAGATTAAAATTAAAATTTAGTCAAATAATTAGTTTTGTTTTTTTAGAGTAATAATATATGAACGATTATATGTAGAAAATTTATTGTATTATGTAAAAAAGAATATTTATTGTTTGTTCTGATATAAGAAACGAACAACAATTGGCTTATTTTATAATCATTTTCTTCAGTCACATTATTATATTATCTCTGGTAATTTACCAATTTCCACATCAATCTTGCTTATCCACGTACCATTTGGAACTTTTGAAGACATTCTGATATCGATTTATTTATTTTTGGTATATATTGATTTGTTCTTTATTTTATCTTCTGATATTATATTTCTTATTTTGCTGTCAAAACATTATTAGCGATCAATTTGAAACAGAGCAGAGAGAATCACAGAATAGAAGAACAGAAGATTCATTTTTTTTCTTTTTGAGATGGAAGCTGATGTTTCTATCATTTTTGCTGCGTTTTCAAAACCCTAAGTTTCAGAAATCCCAATTTCTCCTTTCCTCTTTCTGCTTTGGATGATTTTTAACCGAATATTTGTGCTTTTGTGCTTTCCGAATCTTTTGCTTTGATGGGTACCTCGAATCTTCTCTTGTTCTTCTCTTTGTTGAGTCTGTGTGCTATGGCGGCTTCCAAGGTGGTGCTGATTGGGAGTAATATCACTCTCTCCTTCGATGATATTGAAGCTAATTTTGGTGAGTTTTCTGGGCAGTTTCATTTTCCCCCTAGTTGGGAGTTAGTGTGCTTTGTGTATAAATTGTTTTGGTGAAGGGAAGACGTGGTTTTGGTCTTTGGATCATTCAAGTATTGAAAATTTCAATTTGGGTGATTGGTAGTGCTTTGTGGAGCCTTTTTAGTGGGAAACTAGTTGAACCTTTCGATCTAGGATTATAGGTATTGTCCATGAAGGCAAGCCTCTTTAAGATGGAGTTTGGTTCAATTGAAACTTTTTGTCATGTTAGAAAGTAAATAATCTCATCTTGAGAGAGAGAGAGAGAGGATGGGAAAACTGAAAAAAGGTTTTGAAATGATTTTTTTTTGGGGGGATATCAAACAGTAGATGCTGCTGATGTGTGGTATGCAAGTATTGACTAAGCTGGCATGTGCTTAAAGAATATACCTGCCATTGTAAAGTGAATTCTTGATTTTTTGTGTGACTGAATTTATGTTTCTTTTGCGGGAAAAAAAATAGTGAAGAAGAATTTAAGTTTGATGTTATGTTGTTGTGATGATGTCATTGTTTTGCCTGTGATGGTGTGTGGATGTTAATTTTATCAATCCCTTTTTGTTGACATAAATGTCTTTGGTTTCAGCCCCAACAATCAAAGGTTCTGGAGAATATGGGGTCTTGTATTTAGCAGAGCCGCTTGATGCGTGTACAGAACTGACAAATAAAGTTGAACAACTACCCAATACGAGTTCACCTTTTGCTTTGGTTGTTAGAGGGGGATGTAGCTTTGAGGAAAAAGTCAGAAGGGCACAAATGGCTGGCTTCAAAGCTGTAATTGTCTATGACAATGAAGATGGCGGTGTCTTGGTTGCAAGTAATTACCAATTCTTCTTACATGTTGCTCCATTTTGTTGTTTATCTTTCTCTCCCAACATGCAATTGCCATTCAACTTATTTTTTCTCCTATAACCCAAGATGATGTGAGTTGTAAATTGTAATGCCAATGTATACTCATTGCCTGAGGCAAAATAGTTTTGGATAGATTAGAGATTCATCATTTTAAGAGTGTAGTAGCTGTTGATTTTACATTAATTAGGATTTTTGTAACTCTAATTCTAAAAGAGATTATAATATTTTCTATAGAAGTTTCTGTAAAAGAATGACTATTAATAAAGATAACTTATCATTGGATAGATTTCTTGTTTTATTTTATATTTTGTATATGTTTGCACACATCTGCGTCATATTCTGAGAATTTCTAATTCACAATTCTTTTGAGTTACAGTGGCAGGAAATTCTGCTGGTATAAGAATACATGCTGTATTTGTATCAAAAGCTTCGGGTGAAATACTAAAGAAATATGCTGGGTTGACTAATGTGGAAATTTGGCTCATTCCAACTTTTGAAAACTCAGCATGGTCTATCATGGCAATTTCATTTATTTCCCTGCTAGCTATGTCTGCGGTGCTGGCAACTTGTTTCTTTGTCCGCCGGCATCGCATAAGAAGAGAAAGGCCTCGAGCTTCTCTTGTTCGTGAATTTCATGGTATGAGTAGTCGTCTAGTGAAAGCAATGCCAAGTTTGATATTTACTGCTGTTTTGGAAGATAACTGTACATCAAGAACATGTGCTATATGCCTTGAAGACTATTGTGTCGGTGAGAAGCTCAGGATTCTGCCCTGCTGTCACAGTAAGTGTTCCCATGCCATTTTTCTTTCAAATTCAGTGTATTATTTTGTTGGTTTTTTTATCTTCAGTGTATGCTTATCGCCAATTTTTCCCTGCTGTTACATACTGGGGGGCATTGGTCAGCTGAGTGCAGTTGATTATTGGATCTAGTGTTGATCTGTTGTTAAGGTATATATGATAGCCATCACATGCTGTAAACTTCTGGTGTAATAGCAGTTACCATTACTTGGCAAATAAGGATGCGTTTGATCGTGAGGCAGGTTTTGGTTATTTTGGAAGCCAGCCTCTTAGGGTTTGTTGGTGATATACAGTAAATGTTAGTTGAGGTGAATAATAGGTTATGAAATAATTTGCTTTGCTTGGAGGCCTCAAACAGTATGTCTCTTTGCTTGAGAGTTGAGGGCTTACACTCATGCTACAGCTTCTCCCACCCTTCTGTTCCTCTACACACTATGGTTTAAGTAATTACTATTTATTTTTTTTGAACTGTGCTGTTTGCCTTTGCCATACCTTTCCTAACAATGTGAGATTTAAAATCTCAGACTTTTCCAATTTGACTATATTGCATCAGATGTCTTGTTACACTCAATCCTTGCTGTAACAGAAAGCACAACCCAATATTCATTGCAACATATGAAAACATATCACTTTTTTTGGTTGGATCTTCAGCATCCATCAATTGTTTTATCAAAAAGAAATCTTTTAATGGGATTTTTGAGAATGGAAAACCGGGAACAGTTTTATTTTCTAGGTTCTACCTCACTTGCATTTTGCAATTCATCTTCCTCTTACTTTTGATAGTTGAATCTACCCACTTCTTTGCTAATCCGTATAGGGGAATTCAGACTTGGGATTCTTCTTAAGTGTTTTCTTGGACACCCCCTTTACAGTTTTTAGATGAGAAGTTGTCACCTTGAAATACCCATTCGAAAATCTGAAATACCACTCAAACTTGTAATTAAGACTTTATGAAGACAATATTACATTTTTATTTTTTTTCCTAAAATTTGTTAGTTTAGCTGTTTGGAAATCTATTGGACATTTAGAGTGTGGAGTTGACAGGATTGGGGACATTTGTTGGTGGCCCAACATTAAGACTAGTTAGGCTTTGATACTATATTAGAAATTGATCAGGCCTAACTCATTCCCTAAACTTGGCTCAGTAGTTCTGAATCTGTTAGTAATTAAAGAGTTAGTTTGTTAATTTTTGAAGTCTATTATTGTGCTGGGCTGAGATAGGAAAAAGTTATGCAGATTGCCTATAAATAAGGAGTGGTGGAAAGAGAGGAGTATCTTGTATTTTGTGAGGGAATTCAGATTGTTGTGGGAGAGTCCAGGTCTCTATTGTTGTGAAAAAATCTCAAAGATTGATTCCCAGATTTGATGGAAGGGAGGCCTAGTGGTGGCTGATCAAGGTAGAGCAGTATAGGCCAATCAAGTTTATGAAGATATGCTACTATTGTGGGTCATATTGGCATTGGAAGGAGAACAAGTAGAAAGCAACCTGGTGGACTGTACAGGAGGCAGTTCTCAAGAAATTCCAGCTAGAAGTTTGAGTCTGTCTTCAAGATTCAGAAAGTGGGGAGAAAGAAAACTGACACAGATATGAAGTTCAAGAGGAGGGCCAAGAACCAATGGATTGGAGTGCAGAAGCAGATGATGAAAGGAGGCAAGAGAACATAACAGAAGATGAAGCTTTGGAGAGAACAGAACCTGCCACTGAAGGGCAAGAAACAAATTCAAGAAGGCTACAAAAATTGGCAGAAACCCAACAACTTTCTGGACAAGGAATTAGAAAACAGAAGCAAAACTGAAGTTGTTGAGACTTGAAATCAAGAATCATATTGGCAGAGATGACATGGGTCTATTTTTGGGTGCAAAGAGGAGGCAGAAATTTAAAGAAGCGCTATGTTTGACACAAGGGGAGAGCCAAGGACTGAACCAATGGCAACAATGTAGGTTTTGGGTTTGGGTAGTACCATCATCCTACCACAGAAGAACAGTAATGTGGATGATACTTGATTACGTGCAGTAGTTTAGTTTGCAACAATAGAGGTTTTGGGTTTAGGCAGTACCATCAACCTGCCACAGAAAAAAATAAGGTGGAGGATACATGCAGTAGTTCAGGTTGCAACAGAGCACTCCATCTTCATCTCGAAACCTTAAGTATGCCCACTGCAGAGTAGCTATACTACAGATCTGGCAGCCAATTTTTTGCAGTAGAACAATGGGACAGTTTCATTAGTCGTTTTATTTGGTCCCCATACCCCTCAAATGCCATTAAGTACTGCAAATTAAACAAATGACTTAATTTATGTAGAATCTTAGTCTGTGACTTACTAGTGGTATATGAAAATTGATTGCTGATGGATGAATGTATAAAATTATCATCACATGATCTGGCAAGGAAAACAATTTACAAATTTTCTAATTAACAACCCATATCTCAATGTCTAAAATAGTCAACCCAGTTGGTTGGAAGGTGCAGATGATTGTTGATAGACCTAGGATGCAAGATCAAGAACTGTCATCTAGGTTTTTGGAAAAATTGGAATTCCAAGAATTACCTGAACCCTCTGTGGCACTATGAATTGTAAAACTGCAAAATGAATGTTGTAATGCACCGGATGAAAGAGTTATAATTATTCATAAATCACACCCTAAAAAATGTATGCAAATTACACGAACTTCTATTCTTTGTATATTATGTTTCTAGACGATGTACTTGTGTTGGTTTGAGCCTTCTGAAGGCTGAGACCTGGCCTTTACAATTTTGTTTTCTTGTTTTCCATTGTCTGTTGCCTGGCAAAATTAATGTCTGCAGCCTTTATTGGTATTACTTATATATATTTGCATTACGTGCATATTAAATTATGACTATGTTATAGATTATATTAATTCCATTTTCCTGATGAGTTGTATGCAGAGTTTCATGCTGCCTGTGTGGATTCTTGGCTTACTTCATGGAGAACCTTTTGTCCAGTTTGCAAGCGTGATGCAAGAACTGGCTTAACTGATCCACCACCTTCAGAATCCACTCCCTTGCTCTCATCAAGCCCAGCATCTATGGCATCCTCTCTTGCATCTTCTGTGAGATCGTCACTGGCTTCATCTTCAGCAATACAAATTGTCCGGACAGCTTCACAGACCCCATCTGTTTCCCGAAACCACTCCATATCTAGTACACCTTATGTTCAGCCATCTCTCAGGTCCTCCTACCATCAATCCCCCTCCCTAAGCATCAGCCGAAGCTCTGTAGATCTTAGGAATGCATCCCAAAGATCGCTAGCTTCTCACTTGAATTCACCACGTTCCACGGGATATCCATCTTTGTCTTCTCTTAACTCGAGGTACATGTCTCCACATATTCCAAGTCCAAGCAATGCTTCAGTAAGTTATCTCGGTTCATCCAGTCATCAACAGCATCCTCTCCGATATAGTGAGTCAGCTGCAAGCTTCTCACCATTTGCATCAACACACTCCCTTCCGGAATGTTAAATTGTTCAAATTGATTATATCATATGATTGAGATGTCCATGCAGTTGAAGCAATGATTGCCCAGTCTTGAACTAAAATGTGGCCATGTGATGTGATGACTGGTAACGAGTCCTGTGCAATGCTTTGGCGTTCCCTATCTCTATCTCCTTTGGCACCTGGTGTACTTTGTAGCATCTCTGTGATGTTAGTTTCATTTTCATGTGCTGGTTGAGGTTCTTGCATTTTTAGGTTGGCGAGCTTGCGTACAGAATTTGCGTGTATTGTTTTTACTTTGAATATTGATGTTTTCATGGCCTTGATTTCAAAGTCAACTGCTAACAAAAGAATGTTGGGCTGTACAGACAGATTGAAGTTAGAAAAGTTGTTTATGTTCTGTCCAACTAAGTTATGAGATCATGTGATACTCTAGTGTTACCTGTACTCGAGCATCTAATTTGAACAGTGAGTATCAATAATACATGTAAAATTTTCAGAGGATGTAGCTTTGCTGCCAAATGGGGGTAACATATAGGACTCGTGGGATTTTCCCATTCTAATATTATGATATTTTCTTTTAGCACCAATAGGCGATCACGGGAAGATTCATTAGCCATATATTTTTAATACATTTGTGGCATACCCAGTTATAGTAAATTGAATTTTCTGGAGAGTGTGAAATTGAGTTATTCTACATATCTCGAATACATAAATTTCCAATTCTAAAATTGAGAAGCTAATGAGATGTTTTCTTTGAAATGGGAAAATGAGTTAAAGCGGTTCTTCACCCTTTCCTTCTCTTGATCCTTAAAAAACAGGACATTGCCAAGTGTTTTTCGTATAAAATTATCACATATTTTATGATGGTTTTATGGTTGTATATACTATTCTGTGTGGACTAAAATTATATGAAAATACAATAATGTATAAAACGTCGGTCCGTGGAACAGAAATAAGGAACCTATTTGGCATAATAATTCGTTAAAAGAAGAAAGAAGGTAGTTATAATTGTCGGTGTGATTATAGGACAAATTAAAGAATGAGTTTCACGGCTAAGGAGGGGACAACAATGTAAGAAGCGAAATGGCAGAGTCGTAGAAACTTCGGTTGAATGAGCACACAGTTGGGTCAGGAGAGATGAATGTAGGCCTACCACACAACACATTAACGTTACGGACACATCTTACAAGACTTGAACTCTATTAACCACCAATCTTTTGAAGACCTTATTGAATTAACCACTCGAACTGCTGAATTGATCAAGTAGCTTGTTTAAATAAATTGTAAAATTAGTTTGGAGAAAAATCTGTTAGAAAATTAAAAATTAGATTAAAAAAATCAGTAAAAAATCAATTAAAAAGGTAAAACACCAGTTCATAGTATGTTAATGAAAAATGTTTTTGGTTTTACACATATCATCTTTGAGCAGGGAATCGAACTTTGGTATACTAAGTTGTAGGAGACTAATTTCTTTTGTTAGAGTCAATCGTTAGTAGTTGATGAAAGTGTTTATACAATGTCAATTAGATTATTTTTCTTGAAAATCTAAAAAAAATAGGAAAAAATATTTATTTTCTTTTTGCATTGTAAATATAAACTTATTATTTTGTTAGCGAAAGTAATTAATGATAAACTTATTATTATTGTCATCACCACAATTATCATTATTATTGTCATTATGTGACGATGTCAACATGACAATAATTGAAGTAATAATAATAATAATAATAAAAATAATGATTTGATGATAGTGACAGTAATAATGATAACGACTTTATTATCATGACTATTATGATAATAATAATAATAACAATGACGATAACAATAGTGACATCACTGCTATTACTGTTGTCATGTTCATTATTGTTATCGTTGCTATCACCATTAATAAAGAAATGATAAAATAATGAGATTTGAAAAAGAAAAAAACTTTTATAACTATAATTTATTCTATTGTATTTTTATTTTGTAGGAGAGCATTAAAAATATATATTTTTTATTTTTAATTTTGACTTTTGTTGGGAAAATGTTACTACTTCGTATCGAATATACTTTCTAAAAGTTAGATAAGCATGTTTTCAACACTATTTTCCATTTTCACTATTAATGAACATACTGCAAAACAGCCCCTAAGATTGACTATAGAAACATTCCTTGATAAATACGTTTGCATTTGTGCATGCCTAATGTCGTAGGACACAAGATGTTCCTTCATGGTTCACTAATGAAGAATGACAGCGCAATCCCAGTAAATGATGTTAATTATGCCATTAAATCACCAATATGCAGTATTTAATAGTTGATTTAGAGTCAATTTTCAGTAGTTAATTTCAGACAGATTGGGATTGATGGGAAGACTTCCAACACTAACGTGTGCGTCACACTTAGGTCATCACTATTCAAATATCGATTTATCACTAAATTTGAGATGGTTATGTGCGTGTGATTTTTCCAATAGCATACTCTCTCTTTCTGACTTTTTTTTTAATAATTATTTTACTTTACAATGAGTTGTAACTTGTTGCATATTAAATCATATATTTTTATTTTTTTTATCTTACTTTTAAATTTATTTTGATCTTTTATTTTTTAATATGTTCATTATGTTCCTTTAATTCTTAAATTTAAGTTGATTTAGTAATTTATTAAAACAATAATTATTTTTAATTTAAAAACAAAATTTTTATTAATTTTTTAATGATTCAAAATTTGAAATTTATCTCATTATATTCACTTATATTAAAACTATTGATTATAATTGAAGTTCAAAATAGAAAATGTCATAAACACATTATAAATCATAAAAAAGTAAGTCCAAGAAATTCAAAAAAAATTAGTTTCATAATACTTTCTAATTATTTGTGATTTATATTTTTCATGCAATTTTCATTGTATTTATAGCCTTTTTTTGAATTTGAACAGTTAACTAAATTTCTTTGTTTTTATATAGATAATTCTAGTGTTACAAGTTTCAAATATTGAATATGTAAAAAAATTGATTCAAAATTGTTTTACAAAATTAAAAATTATTATTATTTTAAAAGAACCAAATTGATCTAAATATAAAAAGATAAATGATCAAAATGAATATTTTAATAAATAAAGGATCATATTGAATCTAACAAACAAGATAAAATATCAAAAATATTATTTAACCTAGATTATAAAATATTCTAGTTCTTGCAGTAAAATAAATAAGTTTTATTTTAATTTTTATATATTTTTAAAATATAGATAGATTTTGGTTTTTTTTTTAAATATCTGTATTTAATTTTCATCTTTACAATATTTAAAATCATTAATATTAGTCCCCAATGATCAATTTTTGTCATCTTTAAATTTTTTAGAAATGTAGTACTACATCCACTAATGAGTATCATGTAAGATGATAAATTGACATTCTTATTAACACATAAATAACACATAATAAAGATAGAAGGAAATAATTTTCAATTTTATAATATTAAAATTAATAATTTTTTTAAAATCAAAATCAACTTATAAATTTTACATAATTGAAAACATATTTTAAACAAATTTATTATTATATTTCTCATTTTGACACACACACTCGAACCTACAATCATGTGCATTATACTTTAACTTTCTACTAATAGGCCATCACACACACACACTCGAACCTAAAATCATGTGCATTATACTTTAACTTTCTACTAATAGGCCATCAAAATTTTATTATTGATCACGATGTTTGTTGTTACAAACTTGGAATCTCATTATTACTTTTTATACAATTAATCTTATTAAATTATATAAATTCTACGCATTCATTCCTAAACTGAGAATGGATTGGCTCAATTAAATTTTTCATTTGAATTTTCTCAAATAAAAATTCATGACTATCTTTATTTATCAAAATTACTTTATTCATAAAAGAGTTTGAATTTAAAATCATGTATATATTACTCTAATTCTTCCTATTAAGTTGATCATGGTAGTTAAAATAAATCTTATGATTAATGTAGCATTGTACTTTATTGTTGTTAATTATTGTTATTTTCTTTTAATAATTATGTGTTGTGGTATTTTGGGATTTGTTGTTATTGAGAAACTTTGAGAACTAAGGAGTTCTTGTGACTTTAGGTGGTTAAGAAGGTTTCTTTAGGCAAATGTCTAGTTTAACCTCGAGGAGAAAGTATATAAGATTTATTTTGAGATTTAAGCTTCATAAACATATTTCTTAGAGAACCATAGACACATAGTAGTGAGAGGAACTTTAGAGTTCTAAAGTTGTTCTTCTTATTCTTTCCAACTTCCTAAAAGTTGTAGAAGTTCACTGTTGAGTATCGGAGTGGTGATTTGAAGCCCTAAGTCAAGGATTGAAATGGTGTGGAGTTTTTTGGTGTGTGCTCAGAGTTCCTTGCTCTCTTCCTCCTCTTCACCCCCTTTCAGAGTGATTTTTGAGGTAAGGAAAGCTAGGACTGGATCCTTGTTAGATTGTTTCAGATGCATGATTGATTGCTTTTCATTAAAATGTGATCATGTCGGATGAATTCAGATTAAATGTTAAGATTGTTAACTTTTGGTTCTTTGAGCATGTGAATATGGATTTTGATGATTTGAGTTAATTGATGGTTGCATGTTTTTAATTTAGTGAGAGATGAATTGTATGTGATGCATACTTGTCGATTGTGTTGTTGCATGTTGGATTTCATAATTTTCAAGTGAGGGGAAAGCCAATTCATGAATCTATTATGTGCATATTTCACCATCATTGTGGGCACCCCTTCATGACACTAGATGTGGCTCAAATCAGGGGTCATCTATCTCACTCGCATCGGATGCAAGATTGATGATGTTAAGTGTGAAGAGAGAGAAAAACCTCTAACTTGGTCATACTTGGTGTGGTTTGAATGGTACCAAATGTGAGGTGAGAGAATTGTCTTTGACTTGGTGACGTTAGATCTCGAGTTGTGAGGTGGTCATTTTGACCAATATAGAAGCTTTCTGTATAAGTGACATTGGATGCCAATGAAGTGACATCGAATGTGAGGAGAGATAATTGTCTTGCCTGAAATGAGGTTGGACGTGTGTTTAACCACGTCAAACGTGATTGTCCTAGGGAATCTTTGATCTCATCCACATTGGGTGTCGATTAAATGGTGTCAGACATGGGCAAATTCGAGAGCTCCTTGTCTCAATGACACTGAGTGCAAGGTGTATGGCACCATGTGTGGATTTCCTTATGAAAATTTGTTGTTTGTTTCATAAAATAGTGAACATGAATAGGTTAGATGAATCTATTGTATGTTATATGTTGATTAATTTTGATAGTTTTATATTCATTAATCTGGGATAATGTATATAAATGAATAATTGTTGAACTGTTGAGGCATTGATGTTGAAAATGCTTTAGACATTTAAACATATTATATTGATTAATTGTTGAATGGTAAGGTGATGTTGTTGAGTGCTCAAGGCATTTGGGCATCGTGGTGTGTAGTGTTGATTGACTTAGGACTAGAGGAGAGTGTTTTTGAAAGTTGGATATCAAATTATGAGGATATTGATGTAGTGCTCTATTAGTCTAGTTTTTGAAAATCCTTATTGAGTAGTTGACTCTTGAAGTTGATAGTTGAGTTTTCTCTAGGACCTTAGTTGATGCAATATGTGGGTCAAGTCAAGGCATACTAACTACAAATGACCTTAATATAAGGGTTAGGTTTAGCTATATTGATTACAAGTGATCAATTTTGATTGGTATGTGAGCAAGGTCAAGATATACATGTATAAAGTGACCAATTGAGTAAGGTACATGGCTGAGGGTTTAGTTCCTAATTGAGTATTGGAAGAGTGTATTTGGAAGGTAGTAGATGGGCTATCTCATAAGTGGATTGGTGTTGCAAGCTAATGTCATGTTAAGTTCATATCCAAATTGTTTTATTACCGTAATAAGAATATTATATTTCCTATTTTAAGTGATGATATATGAGAAACCATGTTATTAGGATTGATATCTTAATTGGTTGTTGATCTAGCAAATGTAAAAGGATCATGTTGATTTGGCAAGGTCAAACTACTTAGACTATTACCTTTGTTGTAGGAGATCTTCATAGTGAATGCGTGACGACATATATCTTTGAGGTGTTATGCATATGATGTGATGATTTTGGTGTTGTTCATATGATGTATGGTTTTGGTTGTTGAATGACATTGTTGTTGGTGTATGATAAAAATGTTGTTTACCCTATTAAGGTTGTTGAATGCCATATTGAGGTGTTTTTGTTGTGTTGCTATGTTGTAGACCATGAGGTGTTATGTTGTGTGGTTTACATAAGTATATGAGTAGTATAATTGCTATATGATTATTCTTTTGAATAATAGTTTATCTTTGCATGTTTCCTTGTAGTTGGAATGCGATGATTATATTTACATGAAAATAGGGCAAAGATAGGCTAGAAGAATTTGGTGTGTTGTTAGAGTCATGTTGGATGGAAGTGTAGCTTGATGTTACTTTTGCATAGGTGTTGTAGTGTTACTTGACTGGCAACCTAGATTCATACATTACAACTTTTTGGATTATTGTATATACATATACACTTGTATAATAATTCAGTTGTTGGTGAAAATCATTGTACATGCATGTATATATTATCATTTGTATATCTAGAAGCTGCATATATGTTAACCATAAATAGAAATTAACTTATATGTTTTTTGCCATTAGTAGTGAACCGTTAAATGTAGGGACTAGAAGCTCGTTACAACTAATTAAAACACCATAACATTTTATATTACTTAAATTTTCTCTCTTACTTTTAATGAAAATATGAAACATTACCCAATATAAGTATCACATATGAATTCAAACCCCATAATTATTCTTGTTCTGGTTTTTATCAACTCAAAGTAAATATAAAAAAATAATACACTATTAGGGATGACAATAAGACGAGATAGGTATGAGTTTCTTTATCCCTGTCCCCATCCCCATCCCCATCCTTGTTCTTATATCTTATACTCATCCTTGTCCTCATATTTGTTAGATATGGTATTTATGTTTCCATCCTCATACTTGTTGGGTATATCCGTATTTATCTAGTTTCCGTTCAAAAATTAATTAAATATTATTTAAAAAAATAAAAAAGAATTTTAACATAAAAAATAATTACAAAATTATATTAATTAAAATTTATTTGACAAATTAAAAATAAAGTAAGAATTACATAAATGTTAAATAAATTCTAAAAAAAATTTAAGTATCTAAAAATTTAAAGCATGAATATGTATGAGTACAAGGTGAGATTTGTTCCTGTACCCAATTTACTCAATTGAGTATTTCTTGTACCTAGTCAAATTAGATACTTTTAGTTAAAATTAGGACAAGTTTGAACATTACTTACATATATGAATTTATTTGCCATCCTTATAGATTATAATCCAATAATTTATTGCCCTTTGAGTCCTCGACAGACCACTCATATTTTACCCTTTTTTTTTGTCTTATATAAATATACGTCTACATTTGAAAGTCTTAGTGACTTGTAATATTTGACAAGCTTTACCTTATATTTTTAATCGTTAGTAACTTATTTGACAGCCCTATACATATTTTCTTGCGGGTCTTGCCATATTCGCAAATGTTAAAAATTAGCATTAAGTCATAATTGGATGCTGAAGGATCATGGATAAGGTAGCTAGGAGGACCACTATGTCCACTTATTGTTAATAGATTAATAAATATATTTTCTTGTATGTTAATATAAAGAAAATTAGTAATTAATATATTTTAAAATAAATCCTTATTTTTTATAATTAAAATTAAAAAGTACTTATTTGTTTCTTATTAAAAAAATATATCAGAGAAAGTATATGACAATATGTTTAAAGAATTTAGTCATCTACCCGATATATCGACTTTGTTGATTAATGTATTATGATGATATAGGTTGAAATTAATGTATGGATTTTAAATACTGTGTGCATGCTGAAAATTTTAAAGGTAGAAATTTACCGAAATAATGTTAGTTTTCTCTTGTATATATACAAGGACACGGATACACATGTATTCTAGTGGGTCAACCCCACTAACATTTTTCTATATTTTATTAATTTATATATATATATATATATATATATATATATATTATATTATATTAAAATTTAAATGTGTTTTCATTCTCTTAATTGTAAAATTATTGTTTTTAATTTTTATATTTTTTTTAAAATTTTATTTTAGTCTCTCAAGTCATCAATAACATATATAAAAATGACATATCAAGATAGTAATGTAGTTTCAATTGGATTTGATATGATGTTTTTACGGATAAAGATATCAATAGATAGATTTTAGACAGCAATATTTGATAGATTCCCTGACAAAATTTGAGTATAAAAATTGAAACAAGGTTTTCTAAAATTTACAAGGATTAAAAAGACCAATTTTTAATTTGAGGGACTAAAGATAAATTTACCTTAAATTTGAGATATTAAAAACATATTTAAGTCTATTATAAATTTATAATAATGTACTCACACTTGTCATGTTAAAAACTAAGTGCTCTCACTCTTTTCTATATTTTTATTTTGTTAAAAAAGTCAAAGTTAATATATTAAGTTTTTGAAAAAAATAAATCTTAAAATAAATGTCATGTTAGTTTTTTAATATAATATTAATTATCTTTTATTTTTTATTTATACCCTTCATAATATTTTTTAGAAAGTGAATATTGTATTGTATTATTTATAATAAAGAAGATTAATTATAAGTTTTTTATTTCTAGTTTGTATGAAACAACCTAAAATGATACTTATTATAAAATAAAGAGAGTACTAGTTATAGTTAAATCAAGCCAGTAAAAGAATTAAGGAGTGATAATTGATCTAAATTCATATTATACTATTTTTAAAATGAAAAAGGTTAAAATTTTGATACCAAATATAGAAAGAGATATTTTTAAAAATATTAAAAATAAGAAAATCATTCAATGTTTTTAAAATATAAAATCTCATAAAAAATAATTTAATATATATTTATATTTCAAAAAAATGTAAAATTATATATTTAATACTAAATTTATGTATTAATATTGCCTCACTATTTAAAATTTTTAGATGATATGCACGAATTTAATATGTAGCAGGCTATGTATCATTCTTATAACTCTTCTCCCAGCACGCATGCTGGCATTAGATCCACGTTTTGGGGGTGCTCTTTGAAAGGGTAAGGACCAATGCCTAAGGAGTCTTTAACATGAAGCAAAAAAGTACCCAATATAGCCAAATTTATTTCCAGAAAATCTGTCGGCGTGGGAAACTATTTTTGCCACTTCACTTCATATTATGATGATCGGTAAAAAAATCATCATGTACTTGTTATTGGAATACAAAATTATATCTTTTTCCAAATTAAAAAGAAGAAAAAAATCCTTCTTATTAATTAATTATTATGTTTCAACCATCTTTTATGCATTTATAGGAATGAAGCGCACGAACTGGGGCAGCATATAGTAATCTACGTGGCCCATATGGTACTGAAGAATAATGAGAATATGTAATAGTTGGAATTTGGAGCAATGATAGAGTTGTGGCAGATGAAGGGGGTTATGGAGAAGAAAAGAAAAACATTATCATGAATATGTGTATTATTATTTATTCAACAAAATAGAGTTGGAAGAGAAAATGAAGAAATTGTTGATCTGACAGAATAAGCTTGTGATATTCTGTCTCTCTCTCTTTCCCAAGTTCCCGACCAATATGAATCATGAGATTAGATACATAAATGCAATATTTTTCAAATTGTTATTTATTATTATTGGAAGCTTGTTGTGGTTTTCTTCTTTGTTGCGTGAAGCTGCCTATGCTTTTTTCCACAAGAAACACAAAACTATGTATCAATATTTCTAAAGACAATATAATTTTTAAGCAAGAAATGAATTCTTTTTGAAAATGGGCCACCTTTTACTTTTCTATTATTGAGAGCAAGAACCGGAACCATAACATATATAATAAATAATTGCATGCTTTTAAAATTATATAAACCTTAATGCATTGTTTCTTTCTCTCGTTAAATATTGACTTTGCAATTTTGCTGTTAATATAAAATGGTAGAGAATCACGTACTGAGGGGGTTTGGATTTAGTGGAACAGGCTAGACCAGCCTCTCATGATGAATTAAGGTTCAAATTCTGGTTTAGAGAAGTGTTAATATGTCTCAAATATGATTGCATTCCAAGATAGTTCTGAAAAAGAAAAAAAATGTTAGAGAATCTCGATCCATGTGTTTGTCTTAATTAATTAATACAATGGTGACCTGTTATTTTCTATATTTGGTGGCATGAAATCCTTAGTCAATTTTGGGTCGAACTTTGATTTATTTGAATTTCGTATCTCGGGTCATGATCATTCCACTAACACTCAATAAAATAATATTATATATTAAAAATTTGATAAAATTTAACATTTATAAAATTGCAAAATAATTGAAGTCACGGGTTAATTATTATATATCATTATTATTTGTAGACATTTCATTAAATATCCTAAAGGAATGAAAATATTTTTAAAAGAAATTATTTTAGCAATATAATGGGAATACCTAAAAATTAAAAAAAAATCAATTTACAAAACAAAATATAATGGTGTTAAAGTCCACATGTTTTTTCCCTCAAACAAAAGGGATCAAGTATTGGAATTGAATTATATTTCAACTATTTAGTGAATATTTGTATACCAATTTAAAATCACATTCAATAAAAAAAAAAAAAAACATGTTCCAATGCTAAAAAAGTAAAATCTTGTGAATTTAATTTTTTTTAACTTGAATTGAGATGAACTCAACTGATTCACAAACACTCCCTTAATATATATGTATTTTATAGTTGACTCAACAAATCGGGATTATATAAAAAAGCAAAGAAATTATACTTGTATTCCATAAAATATTTTCTGGTACAATTATTCAATATGATTAAAATGCCTATAAATTAATCTCAATTGCATATAATATATCAATAGTCGGGGACTTGTTGCCATGCTAAGTGTGAAACAAATATGGTGGTTGGTATAACCAATCATCTGAATTAATCCAATTACTTCTACCACTTAAATTTGTAACTGTTGGTTGGGCTGCAGCTTTTAATGCACATATATAGTTATAACGACCTAAATTTGTTAGCACAAATGTTTAATAACACAAAGGTTTTTTAATCGGGTAGAATTGTGTCTTGACCCTCTCGTGTACTTCCATGGATATTGGCATCTGTTAGTCACGTTTTGCCTACAGAGTTGTTCCAATTTCCAGTTGTATATGTACTTGATTATGAAGGAGGGTTTATTTTAATTTTGTTTTAAGTACATTAGTGACACTATAGCTTACCTTACTTTTCAATAATAAAAACCAAACAAAGCATGGCAGTCTCATTGACTTGAACTTGGTCCATTTTTTAATGCTCTTTTGGGCATTGGTTATGATAACCTAGAGATACCACTAAGTAGAATGATGCTACATCACAAGGCAGATGGGCCTCTTGCTCATTATATAGTCTCTGCTTTGAGCACATCCACTACCGTAAAACATGACATAAAGGTATATGCTCACGTAGCTTTCATCATATGCTGCACAGCCAAAGTGAACAAAGATAGAGGGTTGTTTGGTTTTGGCCTTTGCACCAACATAGACACTTCAAGCATCAAATAATGGTTATTTCCTTTAAATGTCCATGGGTTTAAATTAATACTAGTTAGTAGACCTGCCATAAGAAATATTCAATATTGAAACCATGTGGGGGAAAACCAGATGGACCCATTTACATAACTTGAGCTCTAAGATTGTCCAATTCAATTATGGTGATAGTTGAATCATGATAGTTGGGTGCTTCCTCACTTGTTCTCTCTCTCTTTTTATTTTATTTTTCTTTTCTAAAATACGGTTTTTTTTTTTTTCACTTAGGGGAGGTGATGTAGAGTAATGTATCAGATGATAGTTTCTACCAATAGTTGAACTCCACTTAATGAATAATAATGACTTTCACTTAACTAGGTCTAGATTGGTTTATTAAAAAAATATAATTTACCCCACGTACTTATATGTGACCCACACGTGTAATTTTGGGTATTAAATGTACATTACAACTTACAAGTATCATTATAATAATCCAAATAGATAAACAGTTTCCCACTTTTGGTTGATGAAAATATACACGGAAATGCCTCAAAATGCAAAACCAAACCGAGCGTGCGGACTTAGATTGATTGTGCTGTGATATTCACCAAACAAATATGTGAATTTTTTTTAAATTAATTTTGCCCATATTTTAGAAACTCGAAGTCAAATCACCTAAGCAGCTAATGAGATCTCATCTGAATAAAAAATAAAAAAAAAAAAGAAAGGAAAATGGTACTCTCAAATTTGTGATTTGTGAAGTTTTCAGTCGAGACATCCAAATTTCTATATTATGGGCTGAGGGTAGTGATTTGGTTCACCACTAAATAACCTTTAAAAAAAATTGAAAAGGTCTACTAATTATACAGCCACATCATTTATATGATTTAGCAAGAGCCTAACCGAAGCCTTTGTTTGGAGTATATTCTAATCTGTATAGACTAGAGAGTTACGTACATGTGTTGCTTGGAATAATTTAAAAGAAAGCCAAGGTAGCTCAACAACTTTTTTAGATGTTATCAGCATCACAGAAATATAGCCATCACTGAAAAGTCTTAGGGAGTCACATTCATACACTTGCAAATACAAAATGTGCATAGTTAATAGAAAAGTCAAATCAATAATTTGGCTGTTTCTTTCCGCTGTGGTCCGGTACATGGTTTCCACATGGGATCATGTAATATTCACTCATAATGTGTTGTTATCACATGAAATACAGCCAAGATCGTATACTGTATTTAGAGATTTAGGTAATTGATGCCAAAAAAACCAAATCCAAAGTGATAAAAAAATTAGAAACAATATCAGTCATCAGTGATCTCTGAACAAAAGGAGACAAGCACTACTTCCTATACGTGTATTAACATATTACAATAACTTGGGTTTCCAAAGACATAATTGTCTTCACATACCATATTTTAGAAACTAAGATCAAAGATCAAGGTTTGAAAAAAAAAAAAAAAAAGGGGGGGGGAAAGAAATACCTCTTTCTGGTTTTTCTTATAACAACATGAACAAAAGTACATTGACAGCTAGCTATGCATGCTTAGAGGGACCTGGGACTAACATGTTGACAGGTGCTTCTTCTTGAGCTTGGAAGGTATACTAAAGATTCAGAAACAGCACAAGTTCTCTTGCAAGAAGCATAAAGGCTAATAAACCCAAAACGATCACTAATACTCCTCGGCACCTTAGCTCCATTCCACAAATTTCCACTTGTTTCCTCATGATCATCCTTTGAGCATTCAACCAGTGCAGCAAAAAATGGATCCCTTTGTATTGAATTCTTCTTCCTTACCCTGGTTTCTTCATGAGTGAGCTTTTTGGAAGAGTGTGTGGTAGTTGGAGGGGGCAATGGTAGTAGTTTGAAGGATGATTCCTGCAGCTTATTCTTTTTGGAATTCTGTTTCTTTGGAATTCCAGGCAAATGCTCCCAAGAAAATGGAACACCTGAGAATCTTAGTGGAGATGCAGGACTAAGAAGTGGATCCTCAGGAAAATAGAATGATTCAAAGGAGGAAGAAGAGGGTGAAAGGGATGAACTAGAGGAGGAAAAGGAATGAGTCCTGCGAGATGAAGGGTACTTTCCTGCATGGAAGATGTCACATTGTTTTGGAACAAACTTGGCACTTGCTGATGAAGAAGAATCCATTGTGAAGAAGAGAGAAAAGATGTGTCACACAAAAACTCTCTCTCAGTCTCATGGCACGTTTTATTATATAGGCAAAAAGAGAAAGACAAGAGTACTAGTCATATTTTACTAATGTTATGCTTTGATATTTTGTTATAAACAACATTAATTTTGTGGTTAAAGAAAAGGATATTATTGAGTAACAAAAAGACCCCATAGCATTGATGAGGGGGACAAAGTTGGAAAATAAATAGTCATGGAGGTGACAAATCCTTGTCTTAAATAGGGAGGTTACCATAAAGAGTGGTTAAGAAGCATTCACATGGAGGTGGCTGGCCAAAATGCATAGGTGCTGATTTGATTTAAATCAAATTTATCATTCGGAACAACAGCCAATTAATTTCATCTACAAAAAATACACATCCAACCATAAATACATTCAGCATATATGTTTCAAGATGTTACGCCTCAATTTATTTACTTCTGCAAAATTTCAGTTTGTCCCAAGGTACAGTCAAAAGTTTGGGTACATATAAAGAAGGGAAAAAAAAAAAAAGTTCGTGGATTTTCTTCTGAGAAGTCGTCATCATTTTTTTTTTTTTTTTTATAAAGATAATGTTCATGTGATTAAGGTTGAACTTGTGTTTTAGTTAACATATATTATTGCGGAAAAAACTTTTTGAAATAAATGTATCATACCAAAAAGTACTTAAAAAAAAAAAGAGAATAAACATATATAATTCTGAAAAGTATTCTTTTTTAGAATTGTGTATGTTTGTATATATTTTCTGGAATTTTACATGTTTATTTAAAAAAAAATTCAAAAGAGAAGGTGCAAAGAAATAAAGGGGTAAAAATTATTTGGGTAATTAATTATTTTTATTTTTTAACATAAACTTTATTATTTTCTTGAGAAGTTTTGTTTGTTAAATATAAGGGGGGTGTATTGGATTAGGATTTTAAAGGACTTTTTTAGTTAAAAAAAATCTTGTGGATTTTAAAAGACTTTGCAGGATTTTTATGACTTTTAAGATTTTGCAAGATTCTACAATACTTAAAATCAGGATTTTAATGAATTTTGCAAGACTTTTAAATCAGGATTTTAATGGATTCTGTCGGATTTTGTGGAGTTTTGACATTTGATAAAATTTTAAAAAAAATTCATACATTCAAATTTTAAAAAGTCTCAAAGACAAAAATAATAAAATTAAAAAAATAATGTCTAGATAAATAATAATAATAATTCTCCATAATATCCTATCATCTTTTTATAGCATTCACTGTCAATTGTAACAATTCATCGGAATCCTCCTTGGTCCAAGCTTCATAGTTTTCTTTCTCTTTTTCTTTTTCTTTATTATTTCCTTGTGAATCTCCCATTTGAATTACTAAAGCAATATATGTTGAAAACTAGTTATATAAATAATTATGGATAAGAGACAAAATCAATAAAATTATATTATTATTTTTAGAAGCACACCAATCATACAAGATCGAATATATCTTGGCTACCAAATGGATCAAATACCTCAGTCATTATAAAAAAAAACATGTAAAAACGAAAATATAGAAACATAAGATAATTTTTTATATAAAAAAAATCAGTATATTCGATACTGAAAAAATATTTAGATATATAATTTTTTTTATATAAATGAAAGTATTTAGATATAGAGAATATTCCCCTAAAAAAAAGATATAGAGAATATATATATATATATATATATATATATATATATATATATATATTATTTTAGTTATATATTATATGATAATTTTTAACGATATTTATAAATGTAAATTATTCTAACAAATATTTTAACAATATTTTCTTTTTAAAAAAATAAGCTAATGAAGGCATAAATCCTAAACCCTAAAAAATTAGATATTGCAATGTCTTATGTTAATTTTTTTTTTTTTTTAAATATAAACAATATAAAAATAAAATTAAAATTTCATAGTAAAAAAAATAAAATAATTGTTGAGTCATAAAAAGAGGAGGGATAAGAGTAACAAATTCAAGGGAAGGAGAGAGTTCGCAGTTTTTATGCTGAGAGGGTTCTTCTCCAAACTAAGATCCATTTTCATTTCATTCTATCCACAGAAACCCTAACAAATTCATCTTATATATATATATATATATTGTAGAGATTATGATATCAATTTCATCTTTCACCTTTTTCTTTTCTTAACGTGTGTTATAAAAAAATTACCACTTAAAAGTTAAAATTTCAAGCATTTTTTTGTGTTATATAAAGGAACAAATTCAACTACATAGAATAAAACAAAGCAAGTCAATTAAAGAAAACGAATAGAAAAGTAGAGCAAGTCAATGACACTATCATTTACATATCAAAGTTTTACAAAATAGGAGAATGGGATGAGAACTACAATATTATATATGAGCAATGAACAATAGTGTAGTATTATTAGTAGAGAAAAAATGGAGAAGATAGGAGCATAGAAAAAAAAGATGAAAAACTCACTTGAAAATTCTTGAAATACTTGAAAAATCACTTCAAACAATCCTTCAAAATCTGATGGGTTTGAATGGGATTGTTTTATGAATCTGGTATTTATAGATAACACTAGAAAGTCCTTCAAAATCATTCTCAAACAACAATCCTTTAAAATCCTTATATTTTTGAATACTAATGGATTGTTTTTAAGTTGTAAAAAATCTCAAATGAATACCAGTGGATTTTAATGGACTCTTTAAAAAATCTTGAAAATCCTGATTGAATACCACTGAATTGTTTTTAAGTGACATAAAATCCTGATTGAATACTAATGAATTTTTTTACTCAAAAAAAGTCTTTTAAAATCCTACGAAATTCTAAACATACACCCCCCTAAATTAACATGATTAAAGTTAAACTTAATTTTAATCAAAATAATATTTATTACTTATTATTCACTTGTGCGGTTAGTTCATAAAACAAAAATGACTTAGAAGATTGTAATCCTAACAATAAAATTTAATTTGATTTCTTTTACCGCTGAACTATTTTCTTGATTATATATCTACTTTTGTTTATTTTTTTGAGTAATAATTTGACATGTAATAACTTGTTTTAATATATACCAACATGTATATTAATTTGTATTTAGGGTGGATTAAATTGAGATTTTATAGCATTATTTTAACACAAAACAAATCTTATAAATTTTAAAAAATTTAATAAAAATATAATGATTTTTAAGATTTTTTTAAAATAAATTTATAATCAAGATTTTGTAATATGAAATTATATCATAAGAATTTATAAAGGAAAATATGAATTTTTAGAAAATAATACAATTAATAAAAAATAACATAAATAACGGTGTATGGATAAATAAAATAAAATAAATATAATATTTTAATAAACAATTTATTTTAGTTCCATATTACTAACAAGTAATATTTATTTTTATATAGTTTTCCATGTATTGATATTTTCTTATTCATGTTATTATTTATCTAAATTTATAATATTTATTAATGAAAATATTAGTAATATTAGAACCAATATGTGTCGACTGTTTTGCTTAAGAAAGATGTAAACATAATCAGTACCTACATTAGTAATATTAGCACCAATATGTGTCCATTGTTTTACAATTAAACTAATTTTACACACTATCTATTTAGGATCTTATATTGTATAAATATTTTTAGCATTGTAGTAGTTTTCTCTCAAAACAATTTCGTCAAAATAGAAAATAATAAAAAAAATTATTAACTCAAAATCTTATTATATAAAGTTGTTAACATGTGGAGTAGTTTTTTTTTTTTTTTTTTCAAAAATAATTTTATTATATAAAACTGTTAACATTTGAAACATTTTTATCCTAAATTTTTTCTCTAAATAGAAAATAATTAAGAAAATTTCTGTTGACTCAAAATATTATTATATAAAGTTATTAATATTTGAAATAGTTTTTTCATCAAAAAATTTCGTCAAATAGAGAATAATTAAAGAAATTTTTGTTGACTCAAAATAAAGGTTAAAAATTGATTATTCTATCTTTTTATATAAAGTTGTTAATATTTAAAATAGTTTTTTTCTCAAAAAAAATTTTATTATATAATTTTTTTAACATTTGAATCTTAGAGCATCTCTAATAGAGTATCTAATAAGCTCTCCATCTTGATATCTTATCTTATTTTTAGTGGGTTTCACAATGCACATAGTATCTAAGTAACACTATAAGTAATTTCTACATATTTTACTCCAATGGTGTATCTTATAAGTAATCTTTAAAAAACTCACTTTCTCTCTTTAGTGGCTCAATGAAAGTTCACATTCAGTATTTTTTTCTTCTTAAAATATGATGTTGAGTAATTAAATAATTTTTTTATTCTTAAGTGGTTGCATCTTAAATAAGAGATGGTACTTAATTTTAAACAATTTCACTTGCTAACTCAACGAACTCTAACGCAAGTTACTTAATAACAACATGTGCTTAGTTTTAAGATACGGAATACGAATCCTCGCTATAGATGCTCTTATTATATAAAGTTATAAGCATTTAGAGTAATTTTTCTTCCAAAAAAAATTAATCAAATAGATAATTAAAGAAATTTTTATTGGTTCAAAATAGGAGTTAAAAATTAATTATCTTATCTTACTATATAATATTGTTAGTATTTGGAGTGATTTTTTACGTTGTTAATATTTAGAATAATTTTATAAAAAAAATATTATATAAAATTGTTAACATCTAAAATAGTTTTTTTCTTAAAAAAAATATCTAAATAAAAATGATTAAAAAAAATTATTAGCTCATACTCTTATTATATGAGATCAAATCACGAAATTTTAATCCTTACATTGCATTTAATGAAAAATCTTTATATATATTCTTCCGTGATTGGTCAATTTTCATAGTTATGTTCGTATAACTTTCATATAGCAACATTTTTAAACAATGTATTTTTTTTTTGTTGATAATATATACACCTCCATTTTTTTATACATACACCCCCTTTTTTTAAAAAAAAAATATTAAATTCTTAAATTATCTTTAATATTATTTGAAATAAAAAAAATTATTCTGGAAAGTGTTTTTCAAATGTTGATGATATATACACCTCCTTTTTCCTACAAGTACACCTCATTTTCAAAAAAAATAATTAAAATTTTAAAATATTTTTAATTTTTTGCTTTTTTTTTTTTAAATTTTACATTCACAACATTTAATTTAGTACTTTTTTTTACAGATCTTTCTTTTTTTTTTCTTTTTTTTCTTTTTTCAATTTTTACATGCACCCGTTATCTTTCCTTCACCCCATCTATTTTGGTAGCATGTAAAAATTGAAAGAGAAAAAAAAAGTGTGTGAAAAAAAAAAGAAAAAATTAGAAAATTGAAAGTTAAAGGTATAAAATTAAAAATATATATATAATATTTTATAATTTTTTTAAAAAAATAAAGAAGGTGTACTTATAAAAAAAAAACAGGAGGTGTATATATCATGAGCCTTCCGAAAAGAACTTTCCGTCAGAATAATTACGGAAAGTACTTTCCGGAATACTAAAATTACTATTCCGGAAATAACTTTTCGTCAAAATAATTATGAAAAATACTTTCCGTAACACTATAATTACTATTGCGAAAATTCTTTCCAGAATATTAACAGTGTGTGTATTTGTTATGATAATTCTGGAAAGAACTTTCCGCAATAGTAATTTTAGTGTTACGGAAAGTACTTTCCATAATTATTCCGACGGAAAGTTATTTCCGTAATAGTAATTTTAGTATTCCGGAAAGAACTTTCCATAATTATGTACAAATACACCTCCAAAAAAACTTTCCAAGATAATTTTTTTTATTCCAAATAATATTAAGGATAATTTAGGAATTTAATATATTTTTTTTTAAAAAGGGGGTGTATGTATAAAAAAATGGAGGTGTATATATCTTCAGCTTTTTTTTTTTCTTCCGATAACAGGCTGCTGCACCAACAGTCCACATTTGGCCCGGTAAGCCCAATTTCGTGAACCATCATTGGCCCGGTAACCTGAATCATTTTTTTAAAAAAAAAAATTAGTCTCAATAACTTTATTTAATTTATTTTTTAATTCTTATAATTTAAAATAGAATTTTATGATTATATATTTATTTTTTTTATCCTTTTTAGTCTTTAAAGTTTAAAATAAATCTTTTTATTCTCTATCCTTATAATTTTTTCTACTTTTAGTCATTAACTTTAATTTTTTTTGTGAAGATATAAAAAAGGTATCTCAATAATAATGTTACATGTGAAAATAAAAATGCTACAAAAACTTAATAACAAGGATTAAGAGATTAAAAAATTATAAATATAAAAACTAAAAAAATTATGACTAAAAAGGATTAAAGAAAATATTATAAAGACTAAAAAGATTTATTTTAGATTATAAAGATTAAATAAAATAAGTATAATTATAGAAAAATATATTTTTAAATTTTTTTAAATAAAACTTCATATAATTAGCGTTATTTATTTTAATCAAATAATGGTTCTAGGTATTGATTGTTACTCTTTCACCGTCAAAATAAGAAATAGAAGTACCTCTTCTCTCTCTTCTCTTCTACAAAAGCGCTAACTCCCTCAAGCTCCCTCAATTTCTTTCTTCAGTCTCTAATTTTATTCAATCTCATATAAAATCAAAGTGTTAGATTCAAAGGGGTATGTATGAAGAACATTCTTATGTAGAACTAATTCTATGGTTGAGATATTTTTGAAGTCATATGCAACGTGTTATCAGGGAATTTGTGATATTTTCGTGAATTCTTGTATAAGGGATTTGTTATGAGTAGCAAGACTGCATATCCTAATACTTTCACCACTTTACGCTAATTAAGCTAATTGTTCCATGCTGCAAATTTTATTACCTTTTACGAGTTTCATGTTTGACAGGTAGTTGATGATAATGCCCTTTCTCATTCATATTCCATAGTGTATTACGATTATCAAACTTCTCATGATAGCCTGTCTTGCACATTTTCATGCACTAGTATGCATGTGCACAGTGGAAATTAATTTTATTGGACACAGGTTGTTTAAGGGGGGAAGATGATGATCATAAATCCACCAATATAACGTTACAGCCAAAACTATGGTCATATGGTTATCAGGAAACAAATAATGAATTCCTCCAAAAAGCTGCTTAGGCATCTTGCCCAATCATTGCCTATTTTGTAGATATTGTATAGTGAGTTCATAAATTCAAAAAAAAAAGAGCCAAATTCAAAAATAATTAAATTACAAGATACACAAAACCAAACTTCAGAACATGCATTAAGTTTTTAAACTATGGAAGAGGTGTTTTGAGGTTGAGGTCTTAATTCGACTAAAGCCCAATCAATATTGTTAGATGCCCATAAATAATAGTCCATTGACATTGAGGTGATGGTGGATATATGATTTTCATTTTCATTTTTTTTTCCTTTTATTTTCTCCTAGACTAAGGTATTGCCAAAGCCTTCTTCCTCACTATTTCCCTATCATCAAGAAAAGGCTTTCCATTGCACTATTCTTTGCATTTTTTTGCACCGACTAATTGCCAAGCCAAATAAATTTTCCTAGAAGCTACTTTTTGCCAAGGAGTAAGAAAATCTTTAGTAGTGTATTTAGTTGCGAGGAAAGAAATAGGTGTGAAATAAAATAAAAAAGAGAAATAGATGAATAAAAATATGATAGAATAAGCTTCCAGGATGATTGGTGAATCCTCTAGTTTTTTCTTACTCCTTTGATTTCTTATCCACAAGATTTTTGAAGAAGAAGAAACTTGAAAAATGATGGAAAGATGTAGAGATGGTGGCACCACTTCTAAAGAAGAAGATAAGTCAAGAAGGTTTCTTACCACAAGAAAATGATCCTTGATAAAAAAAATTCAAATGGAATTGTATTCAAAGAGAAGAACTCTAAAGACTCTTGAAGTTGAGAGAAAATTCAATCTCACTCATATATAATTCAAAAGTGATGTCCAAAAGGGTAGATACATACATACACACACACACACACACACACACACACACACACACACACACATATATATATATATATATATATAATTTGGTAACTTGTGGTGTAAGTTAAACTAACCAAAGTTTGGTTAACTTATACTCGAGCTAGTTAACTCTAGTTCAAATTTAAAATTTGAATTTGAATTTTTTCTCTTAAAGTGGATGTCTGCATCATAGCTTTAAAAAAACAAATGAGAGTTTGTCATATGACTTGGTGCAAAAGGTGTGATGAAAGGGGGAAAGGGATGTTAGTAAGAAAGAGGGTGTAAAAGCAAGTATGCAAAATGTGTGACTAATATATAGAATATGTGACTTGGTAGGTGATGTGTGAATCTAATAAGAGAGTGTATGGTTCATAACTTGATGTCCAACTATTGAGAAAAAGACTTCTCACTCTCCATTGGCCTAAACAAGTCCAACAAACACATTTTTCAAATACTAGTTGTACCTCCTAAAATATTAAATATGCCCTTATAGACAAAAATTATAAGTAAATAAATTCTAATCTAAATTGCTAAAAAATACAAGGTCAAAAATAATAAAATATTTACAAAGAAGTGTTAACAAAGAAGAAAAAATGGACTACAAAAAGTAACTCAAAGCTCATCATGAGTTTGAACCTTCTTCATTCAAGCTCAACTCACTCCCATTGACTCTTATTGGATGTGACTCATAGGTAAGTTTCCATCATATCCTCCCTCTTGAAGATTATTTTTCCTCAAATTCAGAGCATCCTCTTCCTCTTCTTCAGCACCTACAAAAGAAAGTATGTCACGAGTATTAAAGGTTTATTGTCTTGATGAACATGAAATATGTCTAACTTATTGGTCCTTTCTAGATGTGAGTGGATCTATCCTTAATATATTTTATTTTCTTGGGACCCTCTTGAACCCTTTTTGACCTAACTAGAAGACCTATATTAGTATCTAAACTAAAACTATATTTTTCTAGTTTTTCTAAAAGAGGTTTTTCTCTACAATCTACAAAAATATGTCTTTAGTGTCCATGTGATCACCTAGGCTAGCTCCTAAGAACTAAACTATCTACAACTAACTTTCTTTGCATTCCTAAAGAAAAGTGACCTAGAGAGCCACCATGAATAAAAAGCTTCTTGAGAACAAGATGATGTCTCTAAGATTGGAAGGCTTGGAATAGAGTTTGAAACTCTTTGATATAGGTAGGGTAGTTGAGAGATGCACCATATGGAGTTATTTTTAAAGAAGTAATAGAATGTCGACCCTTCAACAAAATAACTCTCACACCTAATCTATATGTATGATATTCTAACTCAAAAGTTTTAGAAATGTTTGGAAAAGTTAGAACATTTGCATGAAAGAACTCACTTTTAATGGGTTAAGAAACATGCTCATCAAGCTTTTCACCCCAAAAGGAAGGAAGAATGTTCTTTACTAACTCATTGATTGGTGGAACGATTGATTGTTCAAAATAGAAAGTCCTCTTGATTTCACTTTTAATAAAAAAAAAAAGTGACTTTCTTTCTTAATAATCTTTGTAGAAGAGACATCTTCCTCCTTTTCACTCTTCTCACTCTTTGGGAGTTGTTTTTGTTTTCTTATTTTCTCCTTCTCCCATAAGCTTTATTTGTATTTGATCTTTTATCACTTGAGTAGGTGTAAGAGGATGTAATACAACATGCTTTACATATATTTTATAAAGTGAACTACATGATTTTCTTTTTTGTATTTTCAAACTTATCACAACATACATCAAACACTACTACAAGATGCATTATCTACATCGATTTTGTGAAATCATCTACATCGATTTTAGAACCGATGTAGAATAGAGCGACTTAGAAAATATATACATTTCTATATCGAGAGAAGAGAAGAGCGATCGCCAACGAGTGTTGAGAGGGTTTGCCCGCGTGAACATTTGGATTTCACTTCTACATCGGTCAAAATTAAACCCGATGTAGAATAACTTTCTCATTTCATTTCTACATTGGTCAATCACAAAACCAATGTAGAACTTTTTATATCTACATTGTTTCTCTGCAAAATTGTGTAAATATGTTTACATATTCTATTTATTTACAAAATTGCCACCGCATTTTTTATTTACATTGTTTCTATTGGAACCGATGTAGATATAACGATATTGAATAGTACTTTTCTAGTAGTAAAAATGAAGAGGAAATCAAAGGAATATGAATCCTAAAGACATACAATAAAATATGGTTCATATAAGACTAGATCTAAAAAAATGAACCATAAACTTTCAAGACAAAAAGTAGATCCAAGACTTAGCATACAATTGAACTAGATATACTACAACACAATATAACAAGATATAAAAGAAAGCATAAACATGATGAAAATAATAAAAACAAAGACTAGAGAACTTTTCAACATCATGAAGATGACCTTGCTCGAAATATCAAAAATGATGAAATAAGCTTCAAGGATGATTGGTGAATCCTCTAGCTTCTTCCTACTCTCTTGATCTTTCATCCATGGGATCTTTGAAGAAGAAGAAACTTGAAAAATGATGGAAATATGTAGAGATGGCGATGCCACTTCCAAAGAAGAAGATAAGACAAGAAGGTTTCTTCACTACAAAGAAATGATCATTGATAAGAGATTCAAATGGAGTTACACTCAAATAGATGAACTCTAAAAACTCTTGAAGTTGAGAGAAAATTTAATCTCAATCTCATATATGATACAAAAGTGACATCCAAAAAAGTGGATACATGTATATATAGAGTTTGGTAGCTTGCGTTACAATTTTTCATATACCTTATCTATACTCTCATATATACACATTGACACAAGTGTTGTTATCATCTTTGTTAACTTTTTTTTTTTACCTTTCTTATGATAGAGTGTTTTTATAAGGTCAAATAACTCTTTAGTAAGTTTATTTTTACTTATTCAATTAGTTATGACTTTATATTTGAGAGTTGTTTGATTAATTAAACTAAAATTTAATTAAACTAAATTTTAGTTGAAGTTATGATCCTAACAAACCCATCTTATAAAAATAGGATATTTCTAACTATCATCTAAAATGGATGGATTGTCCAAATAGTATAGATCATGTGATTTTATCTTGTGATTGAATTGTGGCAATTTAATACTTGGACTTTTAAACTAATGTAGTAATTAGTCATTTTTTTAATATATAAATCTTGTATATCTCACATAAAAGTAACATGTTTAACAAATTCTCACATTTATAAGAATGGGTATTGTTTGTGTAAATTTAACATGCATATATTTTTACATTTAAAAAATATTGTTTGTGTAAATTTAACATGCATATATTTTTACATTTAAAAAATATGTTAAATTATTATATGTGTACTTCATAATTAGTAGCATCTATGTATTATGGACCTTGTGATAAACATGTTAATCCACTAATATTACCATAATATATTTTTGCTAATAATATGTTGATAGATAATTGATGAGAAAATATAAATTGTCAAAATCTAAAATTTTGGAACATTAATTATAAAAAAGTTACTTGGGAACAAAATTCTAAAAAAAAAATAAATGTTTAACAACACAAATTACAATTAGATATATCATGTTATTAAACTTTTAGCAAACATATCATATAAATACTCCAATAATATTTTGATGGGTAATTAAAGAAAGAGCACAAATCACAAAAATCTAAAAATATTTAAAGGTAAAATACACAAAAAAAATAATAAAGAAAGAAAGAAAACTGAGAACTAAAAAGTAAAATTAAGCATAATAATAATAAATGATACGTAATCTATGAAATGGCAGAATAAGAATCGTAAAAACTTAAAGATTATATATTTCATAAGGAAGAAATTTCTTTATTTCTTCCCTTAATATTCTGAATACAGAATGAACTTGGCGAGTGATTCGAAATTCAAATCTACAATTTCTCTTCTTTTCCCTGTTCACTTCAATTTTGCTAGTTAATTAATTCTCTAACTTTACAATTCCAGCATGAAATTTCTGACTCATTCTTCAATTACAGTTAGCAGGAATCAACTGGCCAGTCTAGCCTAGTGTAAAAGTGGTGACACAGCTGCTGCACTAGGAGCCAACAAATTGATCCATCCGTGATCGATCCTTCTTTGCATTCAAAGTTTTCCTTCAACTCTTGATGCGCCTCAAAGCAAGGTAGGCCAATAATCTGTAGAACACAAACATGAAAAGCAAGACCCCAATGCACCCCAGAGTGCCAATTTGGCCCACCACATCCTCTTCAACAAACTTGCAGCCACCCATATCACTGCCACCATGATAGCAACCCAATAGAGATGATATCTTCTTGCCATCCCCATACTGGATTCTAGTGAGAAGCCTATAACAGTAGAAGGTTGTGGATATATATTTGATCCAAGCCATGCAAGATGGCACCTTATGGACATAGTATCCACCAGTCAACACAAATGCTAGCATTGTCACTGCTGCCACTGTGGAAGCCTGTTTGGCATCCATTATTGCTGCACCTAAAGCAAGGCCAAGACCCTGTGACACCATCACGTATCCAAGCACAACCAACAAAGTCAACACAAAAGCCCACAAATCAGGCTTTAATCCACCCATCCAATATGTCACAATGAGGAAAATGGTGGGAAGAATAAGCTCCATGGGAAGGTCTCCAACAATTCGAGCCATGAAATAGGAGGACAATGTGTACATGCCAGAAGCTCGCTCTTTCATGAAGATGGCACGTTCTTGAGGGAATGCAAAAACTGAGTTGAAGGACGGGAAAACTCCCCAAAAGATGGAAATGAAGAAGAGTAGGCCAAGCCTATCTTGAATGTTCCTATAGTCTGAGTGCCACCACATTAAACCAGCGAGTAATGCTGCAGCAATGACTTGGAAAACTCTCAGAGTGTTGAAGGATTCGTGCTTTCTTTCTTTCAGGCTTCTCTGGAGCAGAATACTGAATTGGTAAAACCAGTCAAATAAGCTAACCCTGTCGCTACGTCTACGTTCTTTTGAAGAACTGCTTCTCAAAGGGTGTGTGTTCTTTGCAGGAACACTGGCAGTGTCCACGCAGGCAGCTTTTACCTTGGGACCCAGTACTGTGTTGTATGATTGGATTAGGTTTTGCTTTATGTTTGGTCTATCTCTTTCACTTTGACTATCCACATGGCAAATACCTGCACGATTCAAGACCGAAAATAGTATATGAATAAGTTGAATCTAATTTAGAAAAATTATTTTATTTTATCTTATTAATTACTTAATGAGAAGTAATTTAAAGAAATTCCTATTCAAATTTCAAATTTAGGAAAAGAGGAGGTAGGAGTAGGACCACGACAAAGAGGTAGGAAGAAAAGATATTATCCAGTATCCACACTAAAACAGGAGATTGAAGATTTCTAGGAAAAGTCCTTATCCAAAGCAACATAAGTTATGTCATTCACATATTACATAAATCTATATAAAATTTTCAATAATATTTCTTTTTCTTTTCTCTCTTTCTATTGCATTAATCATCTTATCTCATTTTTCTCTCACTTCTCTCCTTACACTCTTTTCAATTTCTCAATCAATGGTATACATCGGAATAAACTATATATAGAAAGTGATAGATGCAGCACCATGGCTATGTCCTATGGAAAAAAATATAGCATTTAAATAGCCGGATATATTTACATAAAAAAAAATACTGAAGCTGAAGAACCTACAAATTAAAGTATAGGATAGGTCGAACTAGGGATAGACTAAATCAAAACATGTTAAAATTAATTAAACATGTACTTGATTATTCTAAAAGGGGTGATTAGGGGCATGAACGTGCTTCAACAGGATAGTGGGACTTGTAAAAGCTGACTTATGTTAGTGTTATGGTGAGTCTCCACTAAGATTGGTGCTGGCACTGCTGACTGGGCCACCAGCTCCCACTTTCATTTGCATAATATCAATGTACCTATTTACTTTTATTTCATTAGACCTTTCTTCCATCAGACTTCACTTTCCGGGAGAAATGTTTATAAGGATGTAAAGCAACCCAACACGTGTAGCTCTATTACAGATCCTAAGATGGAGATTCTAAAAAAGTAGGAGGAAAAGAGAAAAAGAAAAAGTGAATGGGAAAAGAGAATCACTGAAAATTGGCCAGATCATTGTCAAAGAAGTGAAGGTCAAGTTTTTTTCCTTTTTTTTTCTCCAGATGTAATCATGAATACAGAACGGCCCCAAAGACCATGTTCTCGAGTAGGTCAAGAATAGTTTATACCAAAATTCAACTTTTATTCATATACTTCAATATTTTACTCGTCTATTCTACAATTCTTTTTTATAAGAAAGAAAAATTATTTTTCTCTTTTTTCAATAAAATAAAGATTTATTTGGAACATGCAACAATTATGCAGAGCAAACCAAGTACCAAACATAGGATATTGACAAAGATATATCCTAAACCCCAATTTAATATATAACTCTTATACTCTCCCAGGGCTAACCTTCTCCATATCCATAGAATACCAGATACTAATTAATCGTGGCTAAAATACTTGTGGGTTTATCACTATTTTTTTAGGGCAAACAGGGATTTAGTGTGCCACCTTTCCAGGTGCTCTGTATGCTTTTTTTTCTTTCTTTCTTTTTACCGCAGTTTGATGGTTTCTCACGCTATCAATGTCGTCATAACTCCTCCACCTTAATATCCATATTATCATCATGGTCCCAAGAATCAACCAAAAAGGTTAAGAGAGGCACATATCCTTAATAATAATCTTTTAGTGCCAAAGATGTTGAACCGCATGTAAGATAAAAATACCTAGTCAAAGAGCACTTACCATACAGTTATTTATGAATAAATAAATTAATTAGAGATTGTGCTTAGTGATATCACCAACCATCTATACTAAAAGAAGCAAACAGCAGCACATATAAAAAGGTCAGTTATCTACAACTCAAAGACTCCAGTCCACTACCTAAGCATTTGCAACTTTATACCATATGCAAGTTCTCTTTTGACCGTCCACAAAATAGATTGGTCCACATGGCAGCGTTTCCAATGTAAGTACTCTAATTACATCACTCCTTTAACAGATACTAAAGGTTGTAACTCGTAAATAAGTAAGAGAGCTTGTATATGCTAATAAACACAGAAATGAGAAACAAAGACGTTTAGTTGAAAAAGTTGGGCAAGGAAGAATAAAAACGAAAAAGAAAAGAGAAACATGCAAAATAATCCAAATGTAAGTTTGAAAACATAGCGGTTTATTGATTGTGATAATTAAACGCGCCAATACATATCTGCACCAAGAGGTTAATTTTCTACTCTAATAATTTATGGTCCTGCAGAAGCTCGACGCCTCAACTCAAATGCCTATTTTCGACATCACAACAAAAGTAGTTTTGATGCTGATGTTATTTTTTTTTCCCAAAGGTAGTAGATCAACTTGTTCCTGTTGAAAAGGATATGGTTGATGGTTCAACTAACAAGGGGCCATACCTGCATAAGTCCATTTGAATGCTTGATATGCGTCCCTGCTATTTTTCTTCCAATTTTGGAATATATTCGGACCCACATAAAAATTGGCACCAAACCGAATTTGAGTGGGAATTGGAAACTCTTATGACTTTCTTAAACTATCCTTTCATGTTTCCAAAAATGGGCTAATAACTAAGTTTAGTCTTCACTCTTACGAGGAAATGTATGCTTGTATCAATGGAGAAAAAGTGAGTGAAGAAAGAAATTTTTTTATTTAAATTTTAAGAAAGTAAAAGATAAGAAAATTACAAAATTTTGTCTCTAAATTTTAACTTTTTTTTTTTCATTTTCTTTTTAACAAAACACAATAAATTATTTATATTTTTTTTATTACTTTTTCTTTCTTCCCGAGCAAACATACATTAGTTCCCTCCATATCCTAGTAAATTCATTATTTCAGATCTAGAAAGAGAGACGCGTCCATCTTAATTCGAAAATATCTGGTAAATATATGGAGTTAATTTTTCTTATCAAATTGCTAGTTAGTAGTTAGATTAAAGGGAAAAATTGCATGCCTCTCCAGAGGAGGCAATGCTTATGATTTTGGTTTGGCGAAGAAGAAACAGTATTGGCTATGAAGAGAGGATAAACCAGAGGCATATGGAGTCAAATCTGGCTGGCCCCGGAAAAAGGAAAACCAACTGGCTATACAAGAAAGGCAAGAAAAAGTAGAGCCAACGACAGACAGTTCCAAAAAAAGAGGACACGTGGTAAGCATCAACCTTTTGTTTAAAATAAAGCATCCCAATATTGATGCGAAATCTAAACCCATTACGTATCTAATCGATTTGTTCCACTCATGACTCAACCTCACAAATCTTTTTCTTTCTCTCTTCGATTATACCCTAAAATATACTAGCACTTTTATTAAATGAAAAATTGATTACACCAAGAAAGACATAAAAGAAAAATATAACAAGTGATATGATATAAATAAAGTAAATTTAAAAGATGTATAGGTACCACGAATATCGTTATTTATTAGTGTCAAGCATTCTTTACACACAATAATCGACATCACATCACAGTACGAATGGCCAACTTATTGCCAGAAAAATGCTATCAAGTTCTTTGAACTACATCCTATTAGGTCCTAGGAGTGATCCGAATATTAAAGTGATGTCTACTTCCTGATTTCCAATAAAGAGACTCAACAAAGGAAAAGGAGGCATGAAGAAATGAGAAAGTAACATTTAATAATTCAAAATTCCCAAGAATCAGAAGATGAGTTATACAAAATTTAATATATTAATTTTACTAAATATTAATATTTAAAATAATAAACATTAAATATTTTTTGTTCATATCTTATATTTAAGCTTGGATTGAAGCCGACCTACTTACATATATATTATTAATTAACTAAACATGGGGCTTAATCACTAGGTATAAGCGAAGCAAGAAAGGCTCAAACGAGTGACAAAAACCCACAATATCATGCAATCATATTCATGGCAACAAGCAACACAGTTGCATTGTATGATGTCTGCCAGCCACAGTATATTGTCCAACTTAATGCCCTGAATGACGTTGATGAACTAGTTTATGTGATCACGTTCACACACTCACACCCATCATGCCCATATTCAAATAACATTCTACCCCACACACACCCGGATATGATATTCACTAAACCCCATCACCACTACCGCACTACAATCTACATCATATCAACTTATCAACCTCATTCACAATAACATATCACTAATAATTCACACCAATTAACGGAACGAATCAATTCAATATTCAACAGACACGAGTAAAAAAAAAAAAAAGTTAAACTAACCGTAATTAGTTAAGAAACAAGGGTTGAAACGATGACGTACCGTTGGCGAGATCGAGCAGAAAATCCGCCGGATTCATCGGAAAAGACGGCGCGAAACCAACCGACTCAAAGTAGCGCATGGCGTCGCCTCCTTTGCCAAAGTACAAACACTGACCTTCCGATAGCACCAAAACTTTGTCGAACATCTGGTAGACTCGGCTCGAAGGTTGGTGCACCGAGGTAACCACCGTCTTCCCCTTCTTCGCCAGCGACGCCAGCGTCGCCAGGAGCCGGTGCGCCGCCGTCGAGTCCAAACCGGAGGTAGGCTCGTCCAGTATGAGGAGCGAGGGGTCCACCAGCATCTCGTGCGCGATGCTCACGCGCTTCCTCTCCCCGCCGGAGACGCCGCGGATGAAGCTGTTCCCGATGATGGTGTTCTCGCACTTCCCCAGCCCTAGCTCGGCGATGGCCGCCTCGGCCGCCGCCATCTTGGCCGCGCGAGGCACCGCGCGCGGGAGGCGCAGCATGGCGCAGAAGACGAGCGTCTCGCGCACGGTTAAGTGCGGGTACAGGATGTCGTCCTGCGTGACGAAGCCGGTTCGGCGGAGAACCGGTTTGGTGAGCTTGGCGGAGTTGGCGAGGATTGTTCCGGTGAGGCCGTGGCCATGGAGCCTCCCCGCGAGCGCGTTTAGGAGCGTTGATTTTCCGCTCCCTGATGGGCCCAGCACCGCTAAGATCTCCCCTGGGTACGCTATCCCCGTCACGCCTTTTAAAATAGTTCGCTCCTGCCTTGATCTTTGATCCGACGGTGAGGATTCGTGCGTAGCAAACAATCTCTTGATGCTCCCTCCGCTTCTTTGTTTGTCCTCTATCTTCAAGCGGTATGCCACGTCCATGAACTGCGTTGCATGAAGAGTAAAATTATTTTCCGATTCCGATTAAAAAAATGATAATTAGGTAAGGGAAAAGAACCGTTGAGGGTTGAGGGTTGAGGGTTGAGGGTCGACAATGACTTAGTCAAACTCATGATGACTCTGAGCTAGACACGAATATTAGTACGTTTAGTTATTGTTTGTAATAATAAATAAATTAAACATAGTACCTTCAGAGTGATGGGGTAAGAACAAGACAAAAAAGGTGGGAGGTCACGCGATTCTTGAGGGCTGTGTTTGGTGTTAGATGAGTCTCCATTTGGAGGAGTTTCTACACCACCAAACGCTGCTGCCGTTGGTGTTGGTGTTGGTGTTGGCATTACTATTTTTCTTAGTTTGATATTCTGTTTCCTTGCTCACTAGGGAGGAGAAAAGGGTACAAGTAGAAATGAAATATTGATGATAAGAATAAGGCAAGTGTGTTAGGGCTTCGGAGTTAGGAGTGAATGAAGTGAGAGGAACAAGGGATAGGAATACCATGGGGTATTTATGGAGGGATCAGAACCCATGGCACTGCCACGTTAAAGTGGAACTACCAATTTCGAATTGCTACGTGGCAATCATACACATGCACTTGGAATGGTGGAATGCTCCACTTCACATCCTCATACCTTTTTCTTTCTTTTATCTCTTTCCTTCTTTTTTCCCTCAGTTTTTGTTTTTCAAATCATAAAGTAACCCAAGTTTAACTTGGATTTTTATTTCTTTATTCCAAGAAAATACATCAACTACGTATCTTCAGCCGCTGTGCTCAATCTGTAAATGCTCGCAATTCTTAAATGTAATTCTCACAAAACTCATCCATTCTACTCACGGAACTGTTTATTTTATTTTTAAACAAAAGTATGATTAGAATTATGCTCCATACGTATTAGAAAATCAAACATTTTTCAGCATATATATATATATATATATACCTGAGATATTCATGTATGTTCAAGTGTTCAACCAAGCTTATCGGTTACGGAAGAGTTTATGTAGTAGGAGGCAAAGGAAGTGCATAATAAGCCAATTAATAACTGGAGGAGGCACTTGCATTGGAGAATCTTAAATAGTGTTGAGAAGTTGAAAAATGTACTGGCATGGTTGATGGTGTTGCCCATTGCCAGCATGAGATGAGTTCATCTGTACTGCGGGATATTTATCAGATCTCGATCGATTTTCTGATCAAATCTTAATGAACATAATAAAGTATTCTGTCCCTTTTTTTTATTTTTATTTTTTAATTTCAAGTAAGGAATAGGGTGGGTTGAACATGTGCCACGAGCAATTAGTAGGATACCCACTTTGAACTTGTAGCAACACATGTATCATGTATGGTCTTCTTCAAAGGGTTTGAACAAAAGTCAAACCTCCAACATCCTTTTTAGGACCTAGCATACTTTCATTACACACTCTTCTGCGTTCCTCAAGCTACATATTTGTTAACATACCTAAATCCATATAAATGTCTACATAATTAAAATTGTACATAACAACTCATATATGCATGCGTGATTAATTACATAAACTTGTATTATTTAACATAACCAAAAGATTTCATACACTTTTTTATTATAAACAAAAGTATAAAATACAGTATATAATTAGGTTGATTTAATTCGGTTTCAATAAATCATAAAAAATTAACCAAACTGTAGTTATTGTTAGAAAGTAGGATATTGTCGGCAAAAAAAAGGAAATAGGAGACTAATTAACAATGTAATAGCTATTCCTACTTTGACTACTAGGGTTAGGCATACTCTATAAAATTATTTGACAGGAAATAATTTTTATTTCCACATTTGATGATAGTAGAAACCTCTTTATAGAGATATTACATAAATAACCAAACTCGTGAGTCGTCTAAAATAAGTTCAATCGCAATTCCATCGATTAGTCAAGTGTGACTACGATTAAATTCATCATCAATATATTTAATAATTCCAATTCTACATGATTAATCAATATTGCATATATTTTTTTAGAGAGAAATTAAATAATTAAGTTTTCACTACGTCTTAATGATTTGGTAAGTACTCTTTAACTAATTAAGAACTGAAATTTAATCTTTATTTTAAATATGAAGTTGTGATTAAAAGTTTTACTTTATCTTTTTAGAGATTGACTAAGTAAATAATTTATATACTTCTTTATAAAATAAAAAAATAAAAAATTGTATACCTAGCGATGGTGAAAAGTCTATATTGAATCTTCGTTACGAAACACAAAGCAATTGATTATTTGATAACGACTGTATTCTTTTCCTAGCTAACAGCTACATATAGTCACAATGAATGAGAGTAGTTAGAAATTTTACATGAGTGACTCAAGTTATCATAGACTATCCACACAATGCACTCAGTTGCAATTCTAACAACTAACTATATATTTAAGTGTAATGATTAAGTTAATAATATTCACAACAAATATTTTTAAGTATAAAGAGTTCATTGTAATTAATTAATTAGTAATCCACAAATAAGATAAGAATTTTTTCATATTCAAAAATCAAACATATATTAACTGAATTAAACGCTTTATTAAAAAACTCTTTTTTCTTTATAAATTAAATCGACATAGCTAAGTAATCATAAATTTCTTTATATATAATATATATTTTATATCTTTCTCTCATTAGAATATAACAAAAAGTATTATTTTTAAAAAAACATTTCATTACTTTATTAAAAAAGGCAAAATAAAATATAAAAGATAGGATGAAAGAATTATAACATTTTGCTTGACAATCTTCTCCATTGTATGGCAGAAGTTGAAGCCATGAATCATGATGAAATGAAAGAAAAGAACTGAAATATATCATAATCAGAATTATGGCACGTAACATTCAAAGGGCACAAATACGAGAATTCATGGATGAGATATATAGAGGAGTGAGGAGGACATAGATATAAGAGTTAATCACGTATATATTGCTGGTGTAAAGTTTTTTACACTATTGTTAATAATATTTTTTATATTTTAATTTAATTAAATAAACAAATAAAAATACATTATTAACGACTCTGATTGACTGTTAATGTAAAAAAAATTCATACTAACAATATATAAGTGATTAACCATAGATATAATATAAAATTCTTTCTCTATATATCCATAAATGTTTGCTTTGGGCATGATGGTGATTTGAACGTTGAAATGGATGTCCATGTCATACCATAACTCACCTTCTCTTTCCATGAATGTGACTTATGAGTTATGAGACGACCTTCAGTTGAAACTAGCAAACCAAACCTTTCAAGCGTTGAAATAATTAATGTATATTCTTATATTCTTTTCGGGTTTTCGATTCAGAAAGAACAGTGGCGGCGTCACGCCAAAATCTCTTAAATTCAATGGTTCACAAACACTCATACAGCTAGTTATAAAGATGTTAAAATTGATTAATTGTTTTTGTTTCCATATATAGCTTTTATGCTAAAAAAAACACATCAACTGTTTCAAGTTTAAACTTCACTGTATATGAAATTGAAAAATTATATAGTCCTGAATCCTGATCAGTGACTTAAATAAGTTTAGATTTTGTACATTATTTATCTATAAGTTTTTATATTGTTAACCAAATAAAAATCACCTTAAATAAAACTCTTACACCCTAATAATTGTGTCATAATATTTTTTACTTTTGTAATAATTATTTTAAATTTATATTTAAACATAATTAGTTGATCGTATAACTTCTTTTACACCAAAATGTATATTATAAATTAAACTCATGTAATTTTCAAATGAAAAACTTTAAATTGTATTGATTTAAATTCTAAAAAATAATTGAAAATAATCTTACATATTAATCTTCCAAATTATTTTAAATTTATTTTATACAATAAAAAATTTATTAATTTTGTTAAACTGTTTTCTTTTCTAATTTTGTGAAATTAATTAATTTTTATCATTTTAAAAATCAGTATTTTTTTATTAATCTAATTTTTAATTTTATAAAGTTTTCATCTGTAAATTTAAAAATATTTTAAAAAAAAAATAGTTATATTTATCAAATTTACTAATTTTATTTATTTAAAAATAATATATTTTTTTAAAATTTATTTTTAAAAAATGTTATAAATTCTTTTTTGAAACTGGGAATAGTTGGGGTTAAGTAAATAATTTCAAATTTAATAATTTTGGTTATTTTAAAAATTTACAAATGCTTGTTTGAACTTTTGAAAATGTTAAAAGTTATTTCACGAAACTTAAAATAGAATACTTCAATTCAAAAATATTAATTCTATTCATTTAAAAATCATTATACTTTCCTTATTGAAATTCTAAACCTTTAAAAAAAGTTATAAATATCTTTTTAAAATTTCGGAAACACTTGAGGTTAAACTAATAGTTTAAAATTTATTAATTTATTTTTAATTACTTACTAGAATTTAAAAATTGTCTTATTAATATTAGTGTTTTCTTTATCCATATGTTATTCTTAATTAGTAAATTAAACCCTTTTTTTTGTCAAAATTTTAATTAATTTTTTTTGTGTGCATGAATTTACCCTTTTCTCAGCTGTCGAAAAAATTTACCCTTCTCTCAATTCATATGCGCTTCACAGGTGTTTCCGTTTTAGTAAATTTTAACATTAAAGTCGATTGTACTCCCTCCGTTTTTTTTTCATAATCGTTTAAGGTTTTGCACGGGACTTAAGGAAATCATTGATATTTTAGTTTTCAAAAATATTTATTACTTACTTTCCTATTTTACTCTCTATTTTTTTTTTGCATGTTTTAGACTGTTGAACTATTCCATTAAATAGTTGTCCCTTTTTTTGTTTTTTTATAGTATTTTGTTGAGAACATATTGCTCTTATAAATGCACATTAACTTTATGTGAGTAGTTAAAGAAAAATTAGGTAAACATTAAAAATAAATACACACATTGTTCAAGAAACATGTATTAATTATTAAGGGTAAAAATAAAAGAAAAAAATTAATAACTCATTAATTTTAGTAATATGACAATGAAATAAAAACAACAAACTCTGACAAAACGACTATGAAAAAAAAACGGAGGAAGTATTAATTAGGTAGATAATTTATCCAAAAATGTCATCCGTACTTAGAGATTCTTTATTTATTTGCTTTTATTATTATCGAAATGATAGTAAAAGTTTGAATGGTTTTCCTTAATATATACGCTCATTGTCTTACTTTATAAAATTCAATAATGTTTAACATAATTAGAAAATAATTATTTTGGTCAAGAGTTTGATTTTTTTTTATATATAAATGGTAAGAATTTTAAAAGAAATGGTAATTCTTGTTCAATATAATGTTTTATCTGAAAATTTATTAAATACATTAATTTTGACAATTTCACATAAAATATGTATTACATTATATATCATATAAGAGAAATTCTTGATAAAAAAAATATCTGACTTTATTAAAAAAATCTCATAGGACGTCACTAAATTAACTTATGCCATAAATAGTGTGTGGCCAAATCTTTTATTTCCTATTCTTTTTGTTTGTGAATTGCTTTGAAATCAGTGTTTGGTGAATGGGGAGAAAAATCCATTCATTTAATGTGTCAAAATCTTCATTCGGTATTTTATTTTCTTTTCTTCATTTGTGGGTTTCTTTGGGGCGGTGAGGTTTGAGGCGGTGAGACATGAATTGAAATTTTAAGATGCATTTTCCGTAACAAATCAATTTGTATGGAAACATTTTCTGTAATAGTGAACAATTGCTTTCAATTATTGTTCCCATAATTTGGACGTCCTTTCAATATTGATTGTAACACGTTTCATCTTTTCTTCTTCTTATCTTTTGTTTTATCATAACAGTGTAATACTCCCTTTTTATATTTTGGTTAATGTTTTAAAAGAATGTATTTTAGTTATTAATTTTACATTATTAAGCATTAAATTTATTTTTCTGTTAGAATATCTTTAGTTATTTAGTATGGAGTGAGAAAACATAAAAAATAATATAAATGTGAGAAAATGTAATTAATATGAAAGTAAAAATAAACATATTAAGAAATTATATAATAACTATGAAATTTGAAATATTAATTATATTTCTTAATATTTAAAAAAAACTGAAACCTCTAACAAAATGGAATTGATTTTTTTTTAATATTATTAACCACTAAACAAATATTTACCCCCCATTTGTTTTCATAAATCATCTCCACTTTCTTCATTGAAAAAATTTGGTATGTTTTGGAATAGTGAAAAGAAAATGAAGAATGAAAAAAAAGTTTGAAATTTGAATGAAAAGTTAAATATATTTGTTTTGAATTTTTTTATTTAAAAAATCTCTTTTTCTCTCTCTCTCTCTTTATATTTCTTTTCGGGCAAACAAAAAACACATGATTATTTATATTTTTCCTTGTTTTATTTTCTTCTAAAAGCATACTAATAAGTAATTCTCAAAATTACCATGTATCATTTAAATCATTGGAGTTCATGCCTATTTTAATTAGTTCTAAAAACTGAAGGGGTTTAATTATGTTAGTCCTTAAATATTGAGAAGTATTCTATCTAGCTAAGATAATAAGACATTAATCACTTTAATTACTTTCTAATGCTAGAAAACGTTAAATATTGAAATATATATACAAATATATTCGTATATCAGTTAAGGTCATGTTATGTCAAAACTTACGATATGGTAGAGTCACAATCTTCATTCACCTCAGGCATTTCCCTCTTGTTTTTTTTCGTTTTTGTTTTTCCAAAACAAGAAACATTCATGATGATTGTGAATAACTGAACATCCTTTCATCAATTAATCGTGTCTAAACTACTACCTCACATGCTAGTGGCTTTTGTTGACGTGGAGTAATAGCAGTGGTGTAGTATAAGTTGTGAGAGATGGTGGCCATGGCATTGACCTTGGTTTCTGATTGCATGCATGGTTTTTTGTGGCGTGGCTTGAATTTGAATGACTTTTCTTTTGGCCCTAGGTAGTGGGTTCAACATTTGCGGTATCCGAGGTTGTTTATTTCCAGCTGGTGTGATTAATTAATTCTAATTAATGTGAAAAATTCAATATGAGTGAAGATATTTAATTATATATATGTATGTAGTTTTCATATCTTGTTGCAGACTTTGATTCATCTCCTATAGTGGATGTATGTTTTCTTATGAGGCATGGAATACGTGGTACTGGTGGGTGGGGGAGGAAAGAGCTTTACGTGTTAATTATAAAGATAATCTTAGACAACATTGTGAAAACGATTTCAAAGTAGGGTGGGGATGCTTGGATGTGCCATGGATGGCTTTAATATGGACTTTATGGACATAGAGGAATGAAATTCTATATATATAACCAAAAAAGAAAAACATAGGAATGACAAATAAATCTATTTATTTATTATCTATTTGATCTATTTACAAGTAAATCTATCTAATTTATCTATTATAATAAAAATAAATAATAAATTGGATTCAATTCATGTATTTAATTTTATGGATAATCAGTGATTTATTTACTATTTTTTCATAATCCATTTGATTATAATATAAGTTGTTTAATAGATTAAAATTTTAAAAAATTATTTTAACATAAAAAAGTATTTTTTTAATTTTAAAAAAATATACTAACTTATAAAAAAATAAAAGAAATAAAATATTTTAAAAAATAAAAATTATTTAATTTTTAAATATTACTTTTATGGATGAATTTGATATCAATTCATGAAAAAAATTATTAATTAATAGATTTGATGATTTTTTATTTTAAATAAATTGAATGGATTAAAAAAAAATTATGAACTTTTAATGGACTATTTTTATCTAACTTATTATAATTTGTCTAAAATATTATTCAATTCATCCATTTTTCATCCAAGGAAAAACAGAAACTACTATCAGCAATTTGACAGCAAATCCCAGTTATTGGTGTGTAAATTTGATGTAGCAGAAAATTTATGAAGTTGTTGTTTGAGCTGAGGCTTGATATTTGTAACTCCCAAAACTTGTTCTTATTATTATTATTTCCTTAGATTGATTGTAGCTTGTGACAATCTTTGGGTAAGAAATTATAATACATTACTTTTGTTGCCTTTTTGAAAAAAAGAAGCAAAACCCTGAGAGGAGAAAGAAATTAAAGTATAAACAGAAAAATTGGGTGCAGAGCGAGTTAAAAGATTATTCTACATAACCATTCATTTAATATCCTTTTCTACATTGATTAAAACTTAAATCGACCTAGAATTTAGAATTTAGTATTTTACATCGATTAAGAAACAATCAATTCAGTAAAATTTGTTAAAGCTGTGAAATATTGTTATGCATTTTTTACATCACTTGTTAAATAATTTAGAGGAAATTACATTGACATTATGTGTTTTTTTTTTAAATTGTACTTGATATTCATCTATAATTCTAAGGTGAATGGAGCGATAGTAATAACAAATAAGAATACTTAAAAAAAAATTGTCAAAAAGATGATGCTAATCTATAAGGAATGGCATTATATATTTGTTTTTTCTTTACCTATGTTCATACTTCTATTATGGCAACTTCATATTTATTGGTGTATGGACTATTAGGACAACTTCATATTTATTGGTGTATGGACTATTAGGACAACTTCATATTCATTGGTGTATGGAAGTTGTGCTTCTAATTGAGGCAAAAATACCTTTTGAATTGTCCAATTGGTGTTGGGTAAAACTAAACTTGAGATCCAATTGGTGTTCGACAAAACTAAACTTGAGAAAGTTAAATGAGTTCAAATTCCTTGTGGTCAATTAAACTTTATTGAAAAAAAAAATTAAATATCTTATATCACAGCCTATTATATAAAAAGAGGTGGAGAGAGTCTATGATAAAAATATTTGTCTCTAAAAGTTTCAAAAAGAAGATTTGATACTCAAGAAAATCTTACCGATACAAAAAAATCACATAGAGAAGCAAATTCTAAATTATGTAAAATCTTATGCGGTAAAAAAGATCTTTTAAGAAGAGTTTTGATCCCTACAAATATAAATGATAGGCATGTGTTGCTTCGATACAATCAAAAAATATCATGCCTAAAAGAGATAAATCAAGAGAAAAAAGAAAAAAAAAAGTTTATTAGATTGAAAATTGAAAGAAAAATGACAAATAAAAGTTAAAACGACTTTAGTTATTATATTTAAAATAGCTATTTATATAAATCTTAAATATGATTCATATATTTTAATATAATATATTTTTTATATAATTTATTATATTTTTTTTATTATATATAATAAATATTTAACGTGTATATTAAATAAGTTAAAATGTTAGCAAAAATAAAAGTTTAACCACTCATTTATTAAAAAAAAAAAAAAAGGAAAAACACAACACTCATATATAAAGATAAAAAAATTATTTAATCTTAATTTAAAAGTCTAAACATACCATTTAATCTCAAAGATTCCCTAAACCTTTCCTTAGAGGAACTTTTTGAATGTGATGCGAATATGTCGTTATCAAAAAAAGAGTAAGGTCTTTCAAAATATCATATGATTCTATTGTTATTTTAAAAGATTGGGGCGTCAGTTTAAACTTACCAAAGAGTAATTTAACGAGTTAACAAAATACTTTTATCTTTAATAGAATGTTGTCTGACGGTGGCACACCGACAAAACACCACTAAACATTCATTAAATAATACGTATTATATATATATATATGTGTGAGGACATTATCTACATGGTAATTACTAATTAGATTCAAATTTTAATTAAATTGCGCGTTGACATTATCACATGGAACCATCATCATCTTTATTTTATACGATATATGTTATTTTATGCCTATTTATTTTTTTAATCTGAATAAATTAACAGGTTATAATGCAAATGTATTTTGAAAGAATTGTAATTATAATTTGTTAATGTGTTTTTTTTTTTTTATATAAAAGAAGTAAGAGTATACTAACAAACTTCTCAAGTATTTCCTAACACGTACAAATCTATTTCTTTAAGTTGTTTTAGTTGAAATACATTAGTATAATAAATTTTTAATATAATTCTAGTTATAATTTTTTAACTTACTTTAACTAAAAATATAGGTGAATATAAATTAATAAATATTTATAAAAAGGATAAATTATTTATTAAATATTAATATGAATCTGAGTATTTAATAGCATAAAATAATAAGAATAAGTGTAAGTATATATTTCAAATGTATTTAACAATAATAATTATTCAATTCATAATAAATATATATCATTTATATTTTTATATTTTGGACCATATTCGTTGCTTCATATCAATACTATAGTTATAAAAAAAAATATAAGTTGAGTTTTTAGATGTTCGCACATTATAATATTTTTTTATTTATAAAAATTATAAAAATGGTACCAAAATTTAAACTTAAAATTTGTTTATATTATCCTAACTCCTCTACCATTAGCTTAGTTCACACATTACAATATAAATTGTAATTAACTATTTTATTGGGTTGAACTTTGATTTAGTATTATTTTGTCAAGTTTTATAACTAACATTAAAAATATATTTAAATATTTTTACTAAATTTAAATGTATTTTCAATTCAGTTTTTTTTTTCAGATTTTATTTTAATTTTAGTACGTATTATAAAAATAATAATTTTATTAATATCATTAGATTGTCTAATAATAATATATTAGTAAAAGAAATTAATATCATTTAATTAAAATATTATTAACGGATCTAGTTGGATATATAGATACCCAGAAATGTAGAATAAAGTTGTTACTCATCACTCATGTATTCAAAGACAAATTTTAAACCGGAGTATGACAACAAATACCATAATATCCTGCTTAATTAAATATTTCTCATTATTAATAAATGTAATGATATATTTTACATTGTTAAAAAAGATGAATAAATGTTTAAATGATCTAACATAAAGTTTTTTATTCGTGTTAAAGTAAATAAGTTAACGAACATTTTTTTCAAATTTATTCAAATAAGTTAATTAACATACATAATATATATATATATATATATATATATATATATATGTATATATAGGTTAACTTCCCCTTTAATTTTTTCATGGATTTTAATTAACTGCATGGATGAAAATAAAATCAAGAATGCATGAGTATGGTTAAAATATCTCAGTTCTAAGAATAGAGACAAAATATATATAAAAATGAATAATTAGATCATGGGATAATATAATTAAAAATTATTAGACGAGCGAGTGAAGAAATAGTAAGTAAAAAAATATAAAATTACTTTATTTAATTTTTTGAGCTGAGCTCTCTAGCATGCAGATTAGCACTTTTATATTATAGTCTTAAAAACTTTATACATTTTAATGTTTTATAATCCTCAAGATCAAGTTATCCCGCGACAACGACGCCGTGAAAAAAGGAGTGGCTACAACCATGGACAAGGTTTGCCACAACACATCCAATATATAAAGGAGCTTAATTATATATATATATATATATATATATATATATATATATATATATATATATATATATGCAATCATTTTTTAGGGAAAAAAAAAGTTATTATATATTTTCTTTTAATATATGGTGAGTTGCCGATGACATTGATATATAAATATATGATGAATAGAATAGGCATTACTTGTTGAGACAAGAAGGCACATATATGAAGTTGCTGAAAAAATTGGCTATCGTACGTAACTCCACCCATGCATGCATGATGCATGTATTTTTGAGGATTATATTACAACAACAATAACAATAATAATAATAATAATAATAATAATAATAATAATAATAATAATAATAATAATAATAATAGAAAAGAAAAAAAATTAAAAGGCAACGGGCATGATAGAGTTACTCAGCTTCGGAATATTTGATTCTGGCAATTGCTTCCACGACCTTGAGTTGTCAATATTTATATAATGGTGTGCGTACGCGTCTATTTTTTTTTATTTAAAAAAATTATATTTGATTGTGACTGATTTGAATCACAAATAATTGAAATTGTTTAAAAGAGTTTAACTCTTTCATCGTGTTTTATATTTTTATTCACTAAATTTTAAAGTTAAAATATTACTACTTCCAAACCTTTTTTCTATAAGAACCAAGTTAGAGGTGTATACGGATTCTTTTTAGAATAACCAATCTAAGGTGTTATGTAAAATAAAATAAATAATTGACTCTTGCAATAATTACTTTTTCACAAAATCTCTCAATCATGAGTTGTTTTTTTCTGAGCTCAATAAATAATGAGTAAATGCATGCATTAGTAGCTTAGCCTCTTTAGGAGTTTAATTTTGTATTGTGTAAAAAACATTTTAAGAATCCTAATCACATGCATAGCCAATAAAAAATAAAATAATAAATATATTAATGATGAGAGGTATTAAAGAAATAAAACTAATAAAAATATGTGAAAAAAAAATAAGAATATGTCTCATCATTGTTAGATTGAAAAAATAATAATTAATTGAGTTTTATTAAAAAAATCAAAAGGAGTATTAAATAAAACTAAAACTTTTCTTTAAAAGGAAATATAGTACTACTTTTATAGTTCTAGAATTAGTTTAGTGGTTGAAGATAAAAGATTAAATTAAATGTGCAAAAATCTATGTTCGTCCTTATTGCTATTTTTATAATCTTTCTTTCAAATCAAAAACAAACTTTTTATATATAGTTTTAGAAAGCTAAAGTAATTAATAAGTTGCAACACAATTGATAGATATATAATTATATTTCTATCCGGTAGAAGAAAAAAAAAGCTAAAGTAGGTGAATATACTTATTTTAACGTGAGTTCATTTTTAAATTAAGTGAATAAATATATTTTTAGAAAGTTTTATTAATTAAATTTTAAAAGAATAGCTACCCATTATTATTTGAAAATAACTTTTTTTTTGTATATAAACTCTTTGAGCAATATCTTAATCAGCTATTAACAATAGCCTTTACTTGAAAGTTGAAAGGATTTGGTCTTTCCCAAAGACCAACAGAGTTTTGCTAATGTAACACGTCACCCTCCATTGGGCTGTCACGCAGCAGGTTGAGTGAGTGAGATTGAGGAGCACGTGTGAAATGGCACGTGCTCCCCACTGAGTTGTTTCATTTTTGACTGTGTTATGAGTTGTGAGCTTCTCATTGGACCACATACCCCACTCAACAACCCAATGCCTTTTTGCCATCCACCAATCATTTCTGTTTATCCATTTGTTAGGTATGTTAATTGTTAACACCACCCAATCACAATTTTCTTTCAACACCTTCTACTTTCCTTTTTTTTCTTTTTTTAAATATATATATATAACTTTTTATCATAGTAAGTATGTTACTTTTTTTTATATAAAAAGTGGTGCAAAGAAGGATAACTACACTCTCTGTTATGGACTATAATTAATTTATGAAGAATATTGATTTTGACATTCTTACTATTGGACAAGAATAGGTACAAAAGTCAGCAAATTTTAATAAGTTCTGATTAATAATAAAAAAGAATACTAAAAAGAATTATGTTAGCTACTCTCAAAAATTTATTGTTTTCGTTCATCTATATAAATCAAATTCAGATATTAAGAGAGTTTTTCAACATTCATATATTATGTTAAGTAGTTTGAACTAGATCTATTGATACCTTTAAAAATTAATTATGTAAGAAGTAAAGTTATACTTTTATAATGAAATGAATTTTTATAATGTAAAATACATGTGTTGAACTTAGTTTACAATATTAAAATTATAAATCAATTAAATCCCAACTTCCAAACTTAAGAGTGTTTAAGAATAAATAAGTAAAAGGGGCTTTTGAATTAATTTGATTAAAGTTATTAAAATTGAAGCAATTGTATAGTAAAAGGGGATTTACACACACATGTTAGAGTGCATTGGACCATTAAGAGTTACAAACACATTATGTGATGAATGTAAAGACTAAGAATAAATAATACATTTAATAATATCACATTATTATGTAATTATAAATTGACATATCTAATATGTTTATTAATTTTTATAATAATTATTTTAAATAATATGCTAAATATTATTTTTACATTAATAATTCATATAAATTAAATAATAATTTTTTAAGTTAGTATTTCAACACGTGATGCATAAGATAAATTTTTTTTATTCAACTAAAATTTATAATGAACATATGCTTTTGAATTTATAAACTACATCAAAATTAAAATTTAAGATAGATATATATATATATATATATATATATATATATATATATATATATATATATATATATATTTATAATAAATAATTTATATTATGATATGTAACGATTTATCATAGTCACTATACTATTTGGAATACTAGTAGCATAACGACTACAAATACTAAGAAATAAATTTGTCTACAAATACTTGGATATGTACCATATAACATGCATATAAATATAAAACAACAATACATATATAAAATAATATAAGTACAATAATCTAGTAAATGTCAAATATACAATCTAAGTGTCGATTAAGCACATCTATACAAGACACCCTTCAAAAGTAGCATCTAGCTGCATGCCATCAACATGGCTCCATATAACACCATTCGCCTTCAACTAACCTTGCCTTACGCGACACCATTCTTAAACTATGTCTAGTGTCAATTAAACCCTGAGATGATTATCTCTTCTCACACCTAGTGCCACTGGTCTTACGTTCGACGTGAGCTAGACAAAATAACCTTGATTGAACCATGTTTGATGCCATGAAGACATGCCTGGTGCGATAATAAGTTTTGCATATAGTAGATCCATGAAATTGTCCCCCAAGGTATCTAAAACTCAACAAACCATGCATGCATTGCAACATTTCATACACATGCATCACATATAATTCATTTCTCATCCAAACCACATGCAACCAACAAATCATTCAAATCATAAAAATCACTTTCATAGCTTAAGACACCAAAGCTCAATTACATCCATTCAAAACCATGCAATCCCACCATACAATTGCAACCATTTAACATCTAAATTATGCACACAATTCAGACATGCAACATGAATCCAATTTTAACTTCTCTTACCTCGATTCCGAGCTAAACGAGTAAGAAGAAGAGGAAGAAGGAAGAACTTCAAGCTTCCGAGCTCCACACCTACAACACTTGATTCTCATCTAGAAGCTTTGAATCGACACATCTAGAAGCTTTGAATCGACACCTTCTGATCCTCAAAGATCTTTTACTCCACCAAAAATCCTAGAAAGAAGAAGATGGAAGATTAGCTCCATAGTCTTTCTCTCTAATTCTCACTCTAATTTTCTTTATTCTCACTATAAGTTTCTCTAGGACTTGAATTTTTTAGGCTCAAGTTCAAAAGAAACCTTAAATATCTTCTTTTATAAGGTCAATTGGACTTTTGATAAGATAAACCCTCAAAACACCTCAACAACTCTTTGGGAGTTCTTTAACTCTCCAGAGTTACTCAATCACAATAAAGGTATCACACATACAATTATTATAAAAATATAATAAAGAAATAGAACTTTTAATGTTACATGATACATTTTAATTGTTGATTTTTTTATTAAAGATATTTAAATTTAAATTATAAATAGAGACAAGAATATAAATTAAAAAATATATTAACTTTTAAAAACGTTCTTGTTGAAGAAAAATTCATAATTTTTTTGGCTAAATTGAATTTTTGGTTATTCTATTTTTATTAATTTGCAATTTTGGTCTTTCTATTTTAAAATAGAGACATTTAGTTCTCTTAATTCTAAAAATATAAAATTTTTGGTCATAACATCAATTTATTGTTTGTTGATTATTGAATTTTGACATTATTTAGTAACATGTCACCACTTAAATGACATGGCACTTAAAGATAAGAATTAAAAAATTATATACAAAAAAACAAATCTTTATAGATGAGTGATTGATATTTATTTATTAATAAATCTTATTTGCATGATTTTTTTTTTAGTTTTTTATCTTCAAATATCATATATCTAAACGTCATATTACTTAAATATGAATAAATATTAAAATTTAAAGATCAGTATATATCAATTTAACAAGAGAACCAAAATTTTATATTTTTTAAATTAGAGAATTAGATGTCTCTATTTTAATTTAGAAGGGTCAAAATTACATATTAACAAAAAATTAAAAGGATGAAAAGTACAATTTAACCAAATATTTTCATTGAATAATAATTCTTAAAACATTATAGTATGAGTGAAAATTGTGTGTACCAATATTTTTTTAAAATTTTAAAAAATATATCTACTAATATTTTTAAAATAATATAAAAAAATTTAAATCGTAAATTTAATATCCGTTGTCGATATTATTACACTGGTATTAAATAAATAAAAGTTATTTGTATCCAATTTTTCATTTAATTAAAATAGAAAAGTGCTTTGAAAATCTATATTAATAAATAAGATATTTTTCATTGTTTTGTGCTTGGTAACTGGTAAGTAGGTACGGTTTAAAGTTTTACGTGACTTTAAATAAAAAGTTGAGCCAACAACCAAAAAAAAAGTTAAGTATACTTTTAGTAATGCGTAGGCATCATTTTTTAACCAACCAAAAAAAAATCTATTGCTTGTACTGAGAATATTAACGTGTCGAGAACACAACTAAAATGCTACGGCATAATTCCTCAATACATGTTTAATATACTGTGTCCGTTTTCTCCTTTAAAATTCCTCTATACATTTGTCACTACTCATACTTGGCGTCCATCCACGCTATTACTTTCTTAAAAGTCCCATTAAATTTCGTTTTATAAGGATTATGCCCAATAATTAATCTTATTTTATATAAGGCTTCCATGCCACACTTTCATATATGATTGCATTTAAGACAAAAAAAAAAAAAAAATTAATTAACCAGAGAAAGAAGTACAATTTGATACTTGTCTTCGAAATAGGGATTTGATGATCCATGCATTGTCATCTTTTACACTGATAAAAAGTTCCCACAATCCACATTCTTAGTGCATCTCATCTTGATATAAATATGTTGTGATCAAACATAATGGAAATTTAGATTCTCTCATTATTTAGACAAAACAATCATAATAGAACTTACCATTATTTGTTTAAGATCTATAAATTTTATTTTGTTTTGTTTTCTTTCATAACTTAATACTGACGTGTTAATGTTTAGTAGGAGATTAGTAGAATTCAATAATTAAAAGCCTTGCAAACAAATTAAATATCTATGTAACTTAAAAAAAAAAAAAACATTTTACCATTTTTCTAAACCAAGAACATCATCTTTTGAGAAAAAGCTAATAAAAAGTTATATCATAAAATGAACTCTTACTATTTATTTTTTAAAGTTAAACTAACGAATCATAGAACATGTGTTTTACTTTTACATTATGATACAATGAAAATCCCCTACACTATTGTCGTTTTTAGGCTTTTGTTTATGTACCGTTTTTTGAAAGGAAAAAAAGGAGTGATTTCCCCCTCCCTTTCTCTTTTGTGATGACCTAATTAAGGTGTGTATGCGTTTGATAACTATCACACTTGTCAATCGTGTGTGGTGATAATTCCAAGGTCTTCTTTTCATATTTGTTTTCCTGTCTTGAACTTTTTCTCTATCTTTTTTATACTAGGTTTTTATGTACGTGTGTGAATGAATGATAAGAACTTTTTTGATAGTGGAACCTATAATTGTTGAAAGCTTTGTCGGCAGTAACGACGCATTGTTCGTGCGGATGAAGACATAGCAAGTGCCTCATGAGATAAGCTGTTCTTGGGAAAGAATGGTAGGTAAACCTTCATTTGGGACCTTTGTTTTGATTCATGTTTAGTTCAATGAACATGATGTTTATTTGTGTCAAGAGGGAAAACATCTAAAGTGCAACAAAACCTTACCCGTGTGTGTTGCATGATTATGTTTGGTGACTCAACAACTCATCACTCCCATACCTCATATTCCCTCTTCTCAATATATTGCTGCAAAATCCTAAAAGCGTTTTAGATGAAATAATTATGTTTGATGTACACCAAATTATGCCCTGTTTAAAATTCTTATTTATATTTGATTTATTCAACTTATTTTTCCTAAAAATGATCTGAATAATTCATATACGAACGTGGATGAAAACTTGTTGCCGAAAATTTCTTTAGTGTACGGAAGTAACTAAAAATTCTCTTCCCTTATCTACCCACCATGTTTTGTTCTGATTATGTTTTTTTCTCTCTATACGTGTCGAATAAATTATGCGTTTGAAACAACAAAAACGAGTTCGAACAGAAGATAAATAAATGAGAAGTTTAACTAAACCTCAGTTGAATTTCTCGAAAAGAGGTGACAATAGGTAATTATTATATAACCTCCAAACCATCCCAATTTTTTATGAACACTTTTCAAGCTCCTTTTATATAAAGAATTTTGGAAGATTTTGAGTATGTAAGCAAAGCAAGGAAAATAACTTTTTATTTTTGTTTTGTTTCATTCCCCTCCATTCGCCCCTTCTCCCAATCCCAAACACGAAAACTTTTAATTGAATGAAATTTAATCATATAACAATCGTGAGAAAATCTCATACAAAAACAAGAATATCAAAATAATTATCTGATCAACTTTTATATATTAAATCCAAACAATTATCTTGTACAAAAATAATTTTAAAAACTATTCTTCAGCGAAGTTTTATGATATGTTTGGATGAGAAATTTTATAAATTCAAGGAATTTTAAATTTTTTGTATTTGAATTACTTTAGTTTTAATTTCTATCATTCACAAAATATTTTGTTTGGATAAATCAATTTGAAATTTCTTAAATTTTAAGTTATTAAGTTGGATATGATAATTTGATTCTACCATGATATAATTGATTTTAAAAATATATTTATATGTTGAGATTTTTAAATTAAATTTTATAAAAGTAAATATTAGTTAATTTTTAAATATTTAATAATTTTAAAAATTAATATTAAATAATATTTAATAAGTTTAAAATTATTTTTGAATATTTAATAATTAAAAATATGAAGATATAAATGATAAGATAAAATGTATAAGCGAAATAAGAAGAAAAAAAATATGAAGAATTTTAAATTCTTTATAAATTCTCCATCCAAACAAGGTATTTCATCTAAAAGAATTTGAAAATTTTCTTATAAATGAATTACTCCATTTAAATTCTCCATCCAAACACACTATTAAGAAATTCTCTTGTTATTTTGTTCAATTTCATATTTATTTATAAGTTAAATTTTTATACTTTAAAAATAAAATATCAATAAATAAAAATAATTAGGTGTATTAAAATATATAATATTATTAATTTTTCTCATATATAATAAACCCTAAACTTGTGAAATGTACATTCTAAAATAACTAGTATATAATACAGTAAATAATACATAACCTCATCAAACGTCAAATTAGAATCCAAATGTTATTATATTCATGATTTCAGAAGAAAAAAAAAACTTTTTTTTTTTTGAGGTGAGAAATAAAAAATTATCAAATGTAGCTTATGCTACTAGTACGGGAAATTCTTTATGTGGGTTGAGTTATCTGTACCAGATATCTATAAATTTGAATAGTTGATCGATCAAAGAAAAGGGCACCAGTTTTTTGGTTTGTTCAATGCATGGCTTTGCCAAGACGATGGATAAGCTAGATTCATTTATCTCATTTTATATCCTTTATTCACCGCGTACACATCCAAAGGCTCCGGCAATTCAGCTAACAAATAATCCACATTTAAAACTCAAATGACAAAACTTAGTGCACTTGGGTTGGCTGTTGGCATACAGGAACTCCGACATACATTCCAAAACTCATTATGTGGTAATTGTCATCCACCTTTACAAGGAGATAACAGTGCAAAGAATACAAATTTTCATTAACTACTAAACAAAAAATATACTACAATAAATACATAATGGCAGACAGACTAAAGAATAAGGGTGTTAATTTATACTCATGAATGTCTATGCCGAGAGAAACCAGAGGATCCAATGTTATGGGCACCTCTGTAGTTTCTGCTAGGAGAATCCATCGAGTTCCTGAAGGGAGAGTAGGCAGATTTGGCTGGTTCTGGCACAGTGTCCAAAGGAATAGATTCTGCAAAGCACGCTGTGTTAATGCGTGTCCTCTCAAGCTCTGTGTGAAGGAACTCGGAGCTGTACTGCTGCGCAAGAGACTGAAATGTGCAAATACAGCGTTAGATTGTAAATTTAGCAACAGAATTCAACAGGCAATGACTAATATCAGAACTGCTTTCACAACATAGAGAATCCACGTCAAAATAAACCTCATTTTCGTATAGCAAAACAAGTCTATAGTAACATCACATGCAGCACAAACTAAGGAATCAAAACAAGTTATTCAGCATCCTCACTCAGCAATTAGACATGTCGCGTGAAATGAGCAAGAAATACACTAACTAGTTGCTTACAATGAGCTCATCGGGTGATACAGTTGTTCCTTGTTTATCATCTGCAACTGCATCTTCACTACCACGAGTTGGCCGACGATGATGTCCTGGATTGTCGACAGCATCAGTCACACTCTCTGTGGCTTTTTCCAAAAGTAATCCTTGTAAAGACTTCAAGGAATCTCTTGCATCAGATGTAAAATATGGGTTTAATATAGTCTCAAAGTACTCCAGCTGCAGAGATACAGGTCGATTAATCAACAATCTAAGCTAAAACTTAAGTTCTTGGTCATTATTTGTAAATATATACTGCAGGCAAATGACATGAAACATACATGATAGAAGCATCTTTCGTTTTATCTTGGTACAGAAAAAATAATGGAATAAAGAATATATCTTCCTGGTTCCTTATTATTTTACAATACCCGAGTACAGAAGGTATTTTCTATACTACATAAATCTTTTTCTTTTCCAAATACACCCAAATCTAGGGGGACGGTTGTCCCAGTCCTAAATCAAGGCATGCCGCAAATTTCAGCAGGGGCTTAATATGTCATCTACTATCATTGGAAGGCTTAATATGCCACAGTACTACAACTTACCTCAAGCATGAGCTGACAGAATCCATTTGTATCAAGTGCACTAAGATCTGTATTTTCATTTTCATGAAAAATGCTGATGAATGTGTCAATCAAGCCTTCTACAAGAATGCCAAGTGTTTTATCCAAGAGAGGTTTGGCACCAGCAAAAACCTATGACAAAAATCATTACATCTCAGCAGACTATCTCTAGGAAAATATAATGAAATCATTATTTATATTATAATAGTGCAGATAAAATATTGTTTTAACTGTAGACATAAAAAAAAGTTTTAAGAATCAAATTTCTAAAGCTAAGACTGCTATGACTAAAATGCTCAATGCATCATGTTCAGGTTATTTATTCACTCCTATGAATTATAGGTGTATGGGCTCAAAGCTAAACTTCCGCCAAAAGTTTAGCAAAGTAAAATACATTACGACGAGGTCCACAAAAGGTACACACAAGTCGAATGGCCATAAAACTAACTCTGAACACTATTCTTTCTTCAAAACCCATTAGATATAGAAAATACCCTTCCTTAACAAGTCCTTCGTCAAGACAGTAGTTCTGATGCACACTATCCAGCAATAACTGGAAGCAGGTATTTTGTAATTCTAGCGAAACTCAAGGTGGAGCATTTCGTATCATAGGTTTTATTTTTCCAGATCAAGCAGCATAATAGCAGAGTTATCTGATTCTACATGTTTAGTATCTTTGGTGGAAAAAAAAACTGTGACACGATTTACTTGAAAATATCAGTATTTTATGGCCTTGGTTGTGTTCAGCACAGTGTATTACTTAAGGTAATCTATTTAGAAAACAAGAAAAACAACCAAAGTGTAGGATTCATTATCCCAAATGACATGCAATACTTACCTCTGCATGCACAGCAACCAACGTGTGCAGCAACTCAACTGCTGCATCCCGGACACCCTGGAACATGAAGAGACCAAGATAAAATGGAACATCATATAGAAACAGCATTTTCCAAAAGTAATGGGCAAAAATCATTTTTGAAGGAAAACAAACAAATAATGAGAACTGTCAAATTTCCAATAAATACTATCATCACTAGCTCCTCACTTTAACTGCAGGCGCTGCTCCCCACTGAATGCCAGAATTCAATAGATAATTTGTGGCAGAAGATCTGATCAAGTTTGCCTGAAGATAACACAATAAATCATCATGGTATTGAAATGAAAGCAGGTAGACACAGTGCAAATATTTCCTACAAGAGCACGCCCAGTGTTACTACCCTTGTCTTTCCTGTCCTGCTTCAGAATACCCGGCCTTTTTTAATCTGGACAACTACTAATCTAAATTCAAATGTTTTATAGTACTTGTAACATTCAATATTTCAGCACATCAAACACAACTCAACATTTATACCAAGGATTCGTTTGGTGATCCGGATGTAATAAGATATGAGTACAAATAAGATATAATAAGAAAAAGATAAACTTTAATTTTTCCAATGTTTAGTTCACACCAGATAACAAATTATATAACATTATTGTATTATCAGGTTCTATATTTGACATGGATCAAATAATGATACGATAGAATATAAATTATATTCAAATGAAAAAATTAATGTTTGTTAAAATTACATATGATTTTCTAAAAAAAATGATTTTAAACTTTACAAATTAAAAAACTATAATTTTAACTAAGTTACACAATTATTTTTTATTTATGTAGTTAATTTTCTTAAAAATTATTAAAAAATCATATAAGATTTTTAAAATCATTATTCAAATATTTTTCTTTAAGAAATAGGACAAAACTTACGTAAAATATTATAAAACAAGGTTGATGTTATTCTCCAATTAGAATTAGAGTTTCATATCTATAGTATTGTATCCAGTTTTGTCTCAAGAAATATTTGAATAATAATTATTTAATTTCAAATACTTTTATTAATAATATACTTTAAATTCGCATGTCAAAATTATTATAAATATATATAAGATAATATGTCGAATACAAATTTTAAATAATAAATATAAATTGTTATATACACATCTAAATATAAATCAATAAACACACACACACACACACACACACACACACAAAAGGAGTAAAATTAAATGTTAAAAAAAAAAAAACCCTAACAAGGCCGACCGATGGATTTAAAAAATATCAACCTGCTTCCTTTAAAGTTCAAACCCTAACAAACCCCACCTTTTGTGGGGACAAGGATGGATGGATGGATGGCCAGAAAAGATAGTTATCATATCTCAGCCACCAAATGGACCTTATGAGCTGACCTGATGTTTAGAACTTTGTATAACTTAAGCAGGAGAAGATATTAATTTCTTCATTTATCAATACACAAAACCTTATAATTTATAGTGTATAATATGTCTATACTCTGATATTTGAGAAACAAAGGGCAATCTCTAATTCTAATTAATAATTTGTCCAACAACCATTCATGAAAAAACTATCAATTATTTCAGGTAATTCAGATAATCCACAAAAGTTGATTTCAGAAAAATCAACAAGTATAATGCTATGGTATTCAAAATCCAAAGAAGCAAATATATGCTCTTATAACTCTGATTACAGCCTCTATGTTCATCTGCTTCCCTCCCAGTTATTTTCCTGAAGGGGAACAATATTTTCTCATTACCTTTGCAAAAGTATATTGTTCCAGGACCTTCTCTTCAAGCCCTGAGAAACATATCCCAAGATCTTTTACATCACTGTTTTCTTCATCCTTCCCCCTGAATTAAAGGCAAACCAAGAACAAGAATGCTCTAGTAAATACGAAGCACGATGTTTTCATGGAAAATGTTATAGAACAGAGTGCCTAGTCAGTCACATAGATATATGAGATGATTACAATAGAATTTGATTAGAGGAAATTTATTGCTAGCCAAATTGAAATCAATCTTATATAAAAGAAATGAAATATATACAGACTATCATTTTGAATGAATGATTACAAGCAAATGGTCGTGAAGACATCAAAAGACAGGACTATCTGATTAAAAAAAAAAAACTAGAAAATTCTGAGGTGTGAAATCACAAACCAAATGATAATTTTCAAGTAGGGTTAGCATGCAAGTTGCAACCTAATGAAATCAGCAAACACCTTACTCCACTTTAATAGCATGCATTCATGATGAATTCCAAAATATTTTACCAGAACTTTTCATATAGTCAGGGAACAACGACAAAGTACCTGGAATGCAGCCAGATGTGTCTATATTTGTCATACAACTCATAAGAAAGTTCATCTTTGCAATATCCAATATTGCTTAGAACAATCAATAACTGTTGATGGGGATCAGTAACACCTCCATGAAGATCAGAAAGAGAATTTTCTTCCAATTGATGTGTATACCCATTTGGTAACAGGGAGCCATCTTTGTCTGATCTATTTTGGCCAAGTTCGATTCCAATACTCTGTAAATTACCTGAAAATTAAACAGAAGTCAATTTATAAATGAAACTTTATGTGCTCTGACACCATTCTGCCCTTTCACTATTTTACTTTGATTTTTTTTCTTTAATCTTGAAAAGCATGCTATTGTGTATAATATTAAGCCAACTACTCCAACATAGCAGCAAAATCCTTTCAACATTGTACTTTTTTTTTCCTTTAATCTCGAAAAACATGCCATTGGGTATAAGATTAAGCCAACTAATCCAACATACCAGCAAAATCCAGAAAGCAGTTTAGAAATGCAAGTCTGACAGATTCTTGAACTTCTTGAAGTTGCATAAACATATCCTCTGACTTTGTTGCCTCATTACTTAAGGACTGAAGCATTCTGAAGAGATCATCAATGAAATATTAACACAAATTTTCACAAAAAATAAATACTAAGACAATCATAAAGCAGGCAACAGGGGCTCTTATGCAAATTAAGATCTTGACAATTTTTTCTTATTGTTCCATGACATATACAGAAACACTAAACATCACTCCAAAGATAGTGGACTAGACAATTGCAAAGCAGGGGAAATGGGTTCTTATCCAAATTAAGGTATAGACATTTTTTTTCTTATTGGACCATAACATAAATAGAAACACTAAACCTCAATCCAAAAATAGTGGACTAGACAAATAAAAAAATAAGACAAAGAGATCAACTATATAGAAAATTTCATGTATGCCTCAAATAAGAATCAAGCAAATGAGTTCTGAAGCAAACAACATTTAGTTATAATAGTTCTTGGTGTATTCAACTTCTATTAAGAACTTTGGTATTAAACTATTTCCTTCGTGGATCATTTTGCCAATATTTTCCCATAGTTTTTCCCTTTTTCCTTTTCATATATTCAGCTCATAGTTATCAATCCCAAATAATGGCTATAGTGGATAGCGAATAATGGGATGATTACTATTTGAAATTTTAGAAGGTAGTTAAATTATATATATATATATATATATATAGGGTTCACAAGAAAAAGGGTGGCAGCAGCGGAAAACATCTGAAGTGGTTGGGGACAAAGAGATGATCATTTGCAGCTTTGTGAATGAAAGAAGGGTTTTGAACCCTTTCATTGTATAACAGAAGAGGGGGGAGTGAAGTCACAAATCACCCCCACCCTACCTTGCATTGTAATCAGTTGCATCCAGCAATTTTACACTTTCTGGCTCAACAGTGGCTGCAACTGCCATGAATGAAAAATGTGATGCAATCTGGAAATAGTGGCCAGACCAGAGGCTGTGATGCAAAACTCTGCTGCAATAGTGTGTAATTGATAACTATGGTACAGCCACTTTATAAGAAAGCTAAAACTTGAAATAAGTGAACAACTGAATATTATTCCTCAGACAATTTATGTACATGGAGATTACAAATACCTAGGATGACTAATTAATTTTAACCTATTAGTTACAGGAAAATGATCTGCTGTCCTGATTACAGAATTAAAGAAAACTAATTACAGGAAATAATTCTGAAATAAATCTGTACAAAAATGAAATAAAGAAATAAATATCTCATGCTAAAACACTAAGATTAGGAACCAATCTATCTGGGAGAAAATTTCAGAAGCAAATAATGAGTAATCATGTGAGAAGATGGCCAAGAAAAGCTCCAATAAGAAAAGTAGTTCAAATTAAAAACCTATTCTAATTAAATTTAAATTTTTTAGAGAGAAACCTAAGAAAACATTATGAAAAAGACCAAGCTCTTAATGGTTTTACTGAAAATTTGTTTTCAAAACCTGATCGAGCTCAGTGGTACTGATTCATGCTGCTAACTACATCTATTGAGATAAGCTAGGGTGCTGTTGGACAGCCAACTTACAATATATGCAGAAGGAGGCAATATACCATGAATAGGCATCACAAATGTAAAAGAAGGAAAAATGAAATTGATCACCCATTTCATTACTTTGTAGCTAGGTTTTATTGCATTTCTAATCACCCACTTCACTTTAAGGCATCAGATCCTACATGAAAATATTTAGACTTACGAATTGATTTGATCCATTGCTGAGGCTACAACTGAACGGAACATTAAAGGCATGTATGAGATTGCATATGGGGATTTGTTTCTTTCAAGAATTGAAACAATAACCCATGTCACATCCTTTGAAACCTCTTCAACAGATGCTCGCATCCAAGAGCAAAGCCTCAGTACGTAAATCCTTATAATTTCTGATTGCAGTGCTCGGATAGCACCAACTAGAACAAAGAAAGAGACATGCACTCAGAACCTTGACAAATGACAATAACTTTTAGATTTGAAGAACTTATACCAGCAATTGGCGGAGCAGCTTCCTTCAGTTCCAAAGCTGCACATGCTTTAGATATATCTTCTATGGCATCACTCATGTAGGACCGGAGGACATTTGATTCCTCTAGTTCATGAAAAATGTTAGTAACCTGCACAAATGGTAGGTGATCAGAACACATGCAACACCAATAGCATAAAGAGAAGACCATGATAAATTCTACAGGTCAAATCATTCATGTTGCAATATACACTTCTCTAAATTACTAGACTAGGTTTTGACATGTAGGTAGCCCCACTATTTTATGTTTATATAAAAAATAAGCTTCTAAATATAAAAAAATAGGACTACAGAGAGAAGAAAGACAGGGCAAATACAAGCCAGATCTTGAAAAGGAAAATTTCACACAGATATAATTCCAAGACTTCTCTAAATTACTAGATTAGGTATTGACATGCAGGTAGCCCCATGATTTTGTGTTTATATAAAAAATAGGACTAAAGAGAGAAGGAAGAGAGGGCAAATACAAGCCAGATCTTGGAAAAGAAAGTGTTAAACATAAATATAACTCCAAGACTTAACGAGTTATCTATGTTAAATTCAGGAGACCGTCAAGACTAATAGCACTCACAGAAAACCTTGTTAGCCTAGTAGCACAAGAATGACAGATGTTCAAAGAAAATAGTATCCAGGACAGAAGACAAGGCATTTCTGACATACCTCCTTTATGACATTCAACATTCTTTTTATGTAATAAAAAAATAAAAACAGTATTCTTTGTTCGCATCTCTAGCCAGACAAAAGAACAGATAATTTAACCAGGAAAAATTTGACAAATACTTCTAACCCAAATCTCCAAATTCACATGATGTTAACCAAACTATATAAATAAACAAGTGAAAAGAAAATACTATTGAAAATAATATATTGCACTACAGAGAAAATAAGTGAGCACTATTTACCTTTCCTCCATACAGTGATATTGTGCTGCATATCATTGCTGCAACTTCATCAAGAGAATGACCAGAGTATTTCCCATCTCCAGCTTTTTCTTCGATTTTATTTGCAGAACTGTTGGAATTTGAATCAGTGGGAACTTGGGAAGACTGGAAAAACAAAAATGACAACACAAATATATAGCAGATGTAATTATGAATGACAACATTAAGAAAATAAACACACTAAAATAAAAAATAAAAAATGGTAAAATACAACAAACAAGACCATAACTGCATTTCCAGAAGAATCTTACAGAGTCTAGATTAGCAAGGAAGAAAAATTAAAAACTTGAAAGAAGATACAGAGAATAAAGAAAACTCAAAAGAAGAAAAAGATAATAAAGAAAAGATTTCAGTGATGTGCTGTAACTAAGAATGGAAATAAAAATTTAGAAATAACTCACACATGTATACACTAAATAATAATACCTTGGCAAAAAAAATAATAATACCTTGGCAAATTTTCCACTGAAAATAGAGAGTGCAATCTTCCAGAAAGCTGGTATATGATGGATGATTACAGCGGTTAATCTGTGGAAATACCTTCCTCTTAAACTATCAACCTCTTCACCAGTTAGATCTGCTGGATGAGACTGGACCGTAGGATAGGTATCACCAATAGGATAGTTGTTGATATCTGACTGACAATAGTCGTAAAAATAATATTAACAAGAAACTTAACACCAATGTTTTAACCTAGCTTAACGAAAATAAACTTTACACTTACAGATTCATTCATATCTTCTTGAATCTGCCTCCATCTTGCATCAGAAAGAGCCCTTTCACGCAACTCATTATGCAAATTTTCCATTCTAGACTCATGGTCTAAAGTACACTTCTCGAGCAGACCACGGATTCTCTGATTCTGTGAAAGAAACAAACCCAATTGACTCAACAATTTGGCCATCCCATTGAAAGTGAAAATGACGAGTTTTAAAAACAATCAAAGGATTCAAAGCTCAAAGTGTGAAAAATTAGAAGTGTGAAAAAAATCAAGGGGGCAGGCAGTAGGTAGAAGTCAACATGATATTTAGTCCTCATAACAAGTCTACAATAATATTACTAACAGCAACATTCTAGCAAATGACATTTTATCCTTAATCGTCAATATTGTTCAGTATATAGTTAAACAACTATAGCAGAAAATATGAAAACTAAATGGAAAATATTTCAAACATGGCATGAAAACAAATTTTTGAACCTGTATATTCAAATAATGCCATACTGGATCTGACTCCGGCTCCAAATCCAACAGTAACCTCACAGTATTCTCAAGCTACATGAAGAACAAGCAAGTGTTATAATCACCCTAGCAACCACTGATACAAGATCATTGCAATCCATTTCTAACTTGATCACCACATTATTAACATATTAAATATAACCACCAACCCACAATGTTGTCGGTATAGGTAGGTTTTACTAGTGTCCATGCAAACAAGATAATTGTAAGGATTAAGATGCTTCTTTTCTCTTCTATGTGCTTAAGAACACCACAATCTAACATAAAATATTGACAAGAACTAATACAACAGTTCAAAATATTCTTCAACAACTACAGAACTTAAGTTCTGTTTTAGAAAATTGACTATTGATCAAATGATGTTTGCAGAGTCGATGAATTTTATGGACTAATGAACCCTATTTCTTGCATACTTGATCAAGTCCCTAGGCCTTCAAAATCATGGAAATTGTGCACCCAATTGGATTTCACTCAGCATATTGGAGAAAAATGAAGATGAGCTTCTACCAAGATTTGGCTCAGCCATATCAGGAGATGAGCAGATTCGAGCCAGAGAGCAAAGAAAGTTCTGCAGCAGAACATCTGCTCAGCCAAATTAAAAGGGCTGAGCGGATTTGGCCCAAAGAACCAAGAAATTTACATTCCAAAAAGGGTTGAGCAAATTGGAAACGACCCGGTGGGTTGAACTTTCTTCATCATGAAGAATTTATATTCCGCTCAGCCAAATCCAAAACAGCCAAGTGGATTGCTCACTTATGTGATGCTCTATTTTTTTTTTACTGGTGATATAAAAGGGAATTGGAGTGAGAAAGTGAGCATCAAGTAAGCAGAAATAGGGTGAGATGAAGTACGGAAGAAAGGAGAGAGCTTCAAAACCTCTGGGGGCAGAAGATCTTGGGTTCATTTTCTTTACTTACGCTTTCATTGTAAAGGGAATAGCTCTCACTACCATGAGTAGCTAATCTTCCTCCTTAAATGTAAATCTATCAGACTCTTATATAACCCTTTTGATTTATCTATATATATATATATATATATATATATATATATATATATATATATATATATATATATATATATATATATATATATATATATATATATATATGATATCCTGTTATTTAGTGTTAGTGATTGGATTTTGTGCTTAATGCTTGGGGTGAATTGATCATTCATCTTTTGATTGGAAAATAATTTCTAAATCTGATTTGAATCAAAACAATTCACCTAAAATTCTAAATGCTAGAAATAGATTTAGAGTGGTTAGTTGATAAATTCTTGAGCTTAATGAAAGGAATCTAATTTGGTAAACTAGGAATTGGTTATTAAATTAGGATCCTTAGGATTCCCAAAGACAAGGAATTGATTTGGAATGATTTTAAGAAGTCAATAACACTGAGTGATAGGAATCATATGTAAAAATCTTAGGTGTAGAGGCATGTGATAGATGAAGTTCAATCCCAACAGTTGTTCTAATTGTCTTCTTAACATTATATTTGTGCTGTTATACTTGTTGCTCATTAGTTTTAATGTTCAACTGCAAAACAACAAATTTATGCACAATTGTAAATCTTTCTTTCACAATTTTTAATTAGGATAATAGAAATTATAAAATATCTAACAAGTCCCTGTGGATACGACAACCCGTACTTCAAAGATACTACAGCAGACTTGGTACTCTTGCCAGAAATCGAACAATAAACCATATCAGTGTCATGTCCAAATGAAATGCAATTTCATAAAAATGGTTGCACAGATATTTGAACCTAGTATATCCTGCAAACTACCCAAAGACCTTGCTGCTAGACCACTACCAGTGGGCATGTCCAAGACGACGTGCTTCAATAAATGTCAAAATATCATGCTAAAAAAACAGAAAGGAGGAGTTAAAATGGTAAAGCTTTTAAGTAAAAATCAATCTGCAAGAAAACATGAGCTCTCTCCTTATTTATGCATTTCTTTTTAATCCATCAAAAAAGTGAAAAACTAATGAAATTTCATTCTAAATTGGACTAAAGAACAACTAACACTCATGTAATGTTATGCATCAGTTACTGCTAAGCAAGATCCAGGAGCAATCATAAAAATGCAGGTCAGCACAAAGATATTGCATAATGAATGCAACCTTGTTTACATCCCAATGCTTCTTTTAATTAAATTCATTTCAACATAGCAGGTAAACTGAAGAAACTAAAAACTTACATTTGTCAGATCTATCTGTGGATCTTCCATAGACTTGAAAAGCATAGACTTGAACTCATTCATCACCTTCTCAACCTCTTCGAGAACACGTTTTAGGATACCTACCTGAATCTGAATTGAGACCAAAAGAATAGTTTGAGTTCAGAAAGTGAAAGAGAATAATAAAGCAGATCCTTAGAATTACCAGATAAAACCCCAAAAATGATATACCATAAATTAATAAATCCTTGAATGGATTCAATTCTTGTATGAAACAATGGATGAAACTACAGAGCAAATATTCATGAGCCTGTATACTAGAATTTCAAGAAACCTCAAAAAATTAAAGTTGTTTACTAATTAAACAAAGGAAACCTACAGAAAGGACAAACAATATAAAAGTTTTATACATGGGAGGGCAGAGCAATTGATTTGGCCTTCTTGTACTCCCTGACTGCCAAATCATATTCACCCTTGCTAATGCTGCCACGGATAGTACTTGGTAGGTTGAAAAGCGTCCGAAACCTCTGTAGCATACCTTGGACAGTCCTAATTTTTTCTGCTTGAGCCTACACAGTTCATAGAAGTCATGAATAAAATTATTTTGAAATCTAGAACTGCAGCTAAAAAAAATCTAGAATAAAGACTTCAGTCACCTGTCTCTCAAATAAAGGCTTCAAAGCCCGATTAGCCTGCAAACTGACTCCCTGAATAATTTCAAACAAATGAGAGGTCCCAGACCCTTCAGGGTCTTCCTCAATCCGCCTTAACTTTGACTCAATATCTGTAAATTAAAAAAAGAAGTGTCACACGAAAAAAAAAATAGATATGATTTGACATTACTACACTTTACTTTTTTTTTTTTATCATGCTTGAACAACCAATGAGAAAGAAAGAGCAAGAGCTTGAGCATGATAGAAATGCCAGTCACACAAGAATAAAATATTACTTCTGAATGGTTGAAGTATGGTTTAAATACCATGCAAAAATAAAGTTCCTACCATCAATTGTTGTTTTGCAAGAAACAAAGCAGTCAAAGTTGTCCTTAACCAACTGCTTTCTCTGCTCGGTACGACTTTTGAAATCAGTTTTCAAAGAAAGTGCACCAGCCTCCAGATCAGCGGCACTGGTATTACTGTGTATCCGTGATAAGAAGAGCTTTGCATCAAAGTTCTCCGAAAAATACAGCAATTTTTCTGCATAGCGGCATCAAAGATGCTATCAACCTAGCCAAAAAGCACATAAACAAAAACCAAAAAGAGAGCTACGAAGAAGAAAATTGCAACAAGTTTTCCAATCAATCTAACCAATACTAGCAAATGGTTATTTGCTACATTTGTAAAGTATAACTCATTTTATAACATACCCATTTATAGCCACATTCTTATAACCATTATTTAGTACAGCAAGTACTTGGGTATAATCACAGTTTCACAATTATTTTCATGGAGATTAGCATCTGCCTTTTTTTGTTTTTGATAAAGAAGAAAACAACCATACTGTGTCAACCTGACACAAGGTAGACAGGCAACAGAAAATGCTATCACATGTTTAGAGATGATAGCATAAAATTCTGTTTCAAAACTTGCTTCTGCACTTTAAATGGAAAGGGAGAATTCAAGAGTCAGAAAGTAGGAATGGGAATATGAATGAGTAAACAATGTGTTTCTAAGTAACTTCACAGAATGAGGGAACAGTCATTCCCCCAAAAAAATAGACATGGTATCCTTCTGCTTACACATCGTCCAAAACATTCCAAATCCATCAAGGCCTATTTTATTTAAATTAGAAAATTATGTTTTCAACATCAAATATCAAAATCCATCTTCTAATAATAATTTCTTACCTTTTAGTCTTAAAGAAAACAAGCAGGAGGAATATATTTAAATGCAACAAGGAACTTAGGAACATAACATGAAAAGCTCATAAAAGTAGTTGTCTCCCAGTCCCAGCAAATCAGAGATAGAAACTCATGAAATAGCCATGAGCTAAACACCTAAGGGAAACCATGAAAGCAATCTTTTGAAATTGGGTATTAGTTTAATCTATTAAAGGGCTTTAGTTATGTGAGTAGTTCCTTAATTTATCCTGGTTATTGGGCTCATGTTTTTTACTTTTTATTTATCCTTGGATATGGTTCACCCAATGTTCCAAAGTCGACAATCAAGAACTAATTTGCGCTTATGAGACATGGCATCCACTGATCAAACATTATTTTAATTAACTCCCAAAACTTGATCAGTCCTATACTCCTATTTAAATGTGTTAAAAGAGAGAGACAAAGATCTCATTTTCTGAATATGCTAGAGTGATAATTCCACCCAGCCCAATAGATTTATTTATATATACAAGAGAATTACAAAGATAATTAATGTCAAAACAATTTACAAAAGGACAATTAAGATACAGTACTTCCTATGATGCATTGAACCTAGCTATACCAGGTATCCAGGCAACTTGGAAAATTAAACATTAAAGGAGTTCCTACCTACTAAAATATTCCTATAAATTTCCAACAAATGACATAATAAGTAATTAAAGAATCAGAAAATTTTTGAGCCCCTAGTCAAAATTTGTGATTTCACTCAAAGCCATGATGCCTGAGAACCCAAGGTGATGTAAAGCCTAATATTTTCTCCATTTTCCTTCATCTTTTTAACTCTGATTTATAAGTTCTAACAATTAAACATCCTATTCAGATCATTAAATTATTCTACAGGCCATACCATATTCCAATTCAATCCTAGCATTACTGTCTGCAGGTCCTGTTTACCTTCCTAAAACAGAACAGAACCTTTACTCAATCGACAAATAATGGACTGCAATGAATTGGAATTGATGATAAAATGCAAACAAGACCTTTCCTAGTAAGAGTGCTTCCTAGATATTTCTTTTCTTTTAATCAAAAATTGTAACAAGACGTGATTTGTAAAAAAAAATTATTAGTATGTATAGAAAAATAAGAGAACTATAAAGACTGACTTTAATAATGTAAATATGCTACATAACATCTAACAAAAAAATTTACCACGTAGCATGCCATCCTGATTATCCTTGTCAATCTTAGGAGAACTGTCTGAATTCTCAGTGATCAACCTTAGTGTTCTGTTGTCTATGATCCTGCCAAATGCCAATAACAGCAAATCTCCAGGATTAATTGCTCAGAGAACTGAAGTAACGTGGAAATAACACCAACTATAGAGCCAAAGTCTAACAAGACAGAAACAGAAACCGTGAAGATTAGCATTAAAATGAACTTTACCCCAACCCCAGTGGGTCAACACACTCCATGCCACGAGGGAATGACTGTAAGTAAGTAAGCCCCTTTCTAACCCCCAATGCAGAAGGTTTCCTTTCAAACTTTTGAGCCACAGGTGCTGTTCTTGTTTCCCTCATTTCACGAACCCTACGAGCAAGCTGTCAAAGAAGCCCAACTACATTAAATTAAACAGAATTTCATAAGTACTTTCATTTAATAAAGAGAATTTCATTTAATTTCATAGAACATGAATGAAGCATCTAAATTTCAATCTTCCAAGTTCATGATGAAAAACATATTCCAAAAGATTTTGTAGTGTATTACTAAAAAAATATTAACAGCACAAAAAGAAAGCAATGAAAAACAGAAATGCAAGTCAAACATAGCCCATAAAACATAAGATGCCCACAAATCTAATTTCTTCCAAGTTCCAACTTACAGTTAACAGTGCACATAGCCCCTCCAAGGGTATGTTATATTTAAGACAAGTATAATTTCACCCTAGTTGCAATGCAGACATCAATTATACAATCTAGGATGTTATTAGTATGCTACACAGACCACTTGTAGAGTTGTAGTTTTTCCACAATGGTTTATCACCAGTCGCATAATAACAAGCAATTACATTTCATTTGAAATTTGAATGGCTGAAAGAGAGCACGCCAAAATGCAAAGAAATACAATAGTCATCAAAAAAACCCTCCCCAAACCACCAAAAAAAAAGAAAAGGGAATTGATAAAGACATTAGTTCCTTCGTTCAAGTACACAACAAAAGAAAAACACAAGCAGGGATATCGACACATGCATGTTGCAAAAGACAAGGAAAGAAAAACAACCAAAAGTGAAACTACAATACTTCACGAACTCTTCTTCAACTTCGTTTTGGAATTTATCTCGTCGAATTTACTGAAACAGTCTAAGAGTAATGATACATTAGCATTTATATTCCTATGAGTAGGGTTCTCGCTTACAGCAGCTGATTCCCATTCTATCAGTTTTCTCTGAATAGTTAGTTAGTTGATTAGGTTTCTAACCATTTAGTTAGTTAATTCGTGCACACGTAGCTCGGTAACTTCTCTAGCTACAAATGTACGATGAGCTCTTTCTATCTGCACATTATATACTTCTAACTCTACGATATGTTTCCGTAACAGCCTTCTCCACCATCTCAGGTTCCAAACATTATCCTCGTGCATTTGGAAGGATTACGCGAAGATTAACAAATCCAGAACATAGAGCATTATAAGCATACCTCAGACTCGTTAACGTGCTTCCAGCGACTAGGCTCGTCGCCGTCCCAGGCGCGATCATCGTCCATGGGCGGCGGTCTTCCGGCGGGGGCGGCGCGGGTCTTGGAGGCGGCGACGGGATCCTTGGCGTTGTCCTCGTCGCCGCTGGAGATGCTGAGCATCTCGATCTCGGAATCGTCGTCGTCGTCGGGGACTCTGGTTTTGGCCTGCTTGGACGGAGCAGCGGTTTTCTTAGGGTGTTGGACGTAGTTGGCGACGGGCTTGCGGGAATTGTTGGGAGATTTGCCGTAGTTGAGATCGCGCTGCGATTGCTCCTTCAGCGCCATCTGGAGAAGCTCGTCCTCGTCGCTGTCGCTCGACATCGTCACGGAGAAAGATTGATTCTAGATCTGAGGGACTCTCCAACCAGAATCTTCCAATCTCAATGTATTTTTCCCCCAATTTCTCTTTTACTTTTTTATTCTGCAATAAATTCACTTTTTCTGTATTTATTCTAATTTTCATTATTAAGTCGCTTCTCTAGTTTTAAAATAATTTATTATTTATTTTCAAGTTATTTTAAAATGTTAATATTTTTGAGCGATTGTTTCTTGTAATAAATTGAAGTTAATATTGACGAAATTACTTTTACTTTTCTCTTTGCCATTTTCTTTTAGTAATCGGGTGAATTAAAGTGGTTGACAAATATTCATCACTTGGTGGCATAATGTCAAGGATGGAGGATGGCGTGTAATGTATGTTGCAGAAGAAGAAATATTGAATGTATTTGAAAAACTTTAATACGATCCTCTCATTAATTTTTTAATATATTTTTTAATAATCATCGCGCATACTCTAAGTAACTTGAACCTTTTTTTTATTTTTTATTTTTTTTTTTCAATTACTGGCGCAAATCTCACATACATGTGTTATGAATCTATACTAATCAAAAAGAGATTGTCTCATTTATACTAAGCCCCCATTGAAAAAATTTATGAAGAATTTATTTTATTTTATAAATATTTATGAGAGTATTTTGAAAATTTTATAAAATATTTTATGAATAATTTATAAGATGTTTTTAATTTATTTTAATAAATTATTCAGTATAATTTATTATTTAACTGATAACTTATTGAAAAATATTTAAATTTAAATTTTGTCATTGATGTAAAAAAATATTTATTATTTTTTAAGTAAAAATCAATTTTATATTTATTTCATTAATATTCACCAAAAAAAAAACATTTACTTCATTATTCTTTCCAAAAACAAAAATTGTTTCTCTTTTCAAAAGCTTTTATTTTATTTTTACTTTATTTTTTCTCTTCTCCTTCAATTTTTTTTTCTATCTCTCCCCTGCAAAAATTTACATTATCCTATTAAAAACTTCCTTGACTTTATTTTTTCCTAAAAGAACATATGTAAAATAATTTTGTTGTTGATATTTATAAAATAATTTTTAAAAAAATTATATAGAATTAAATTTTTATTTTTAAAATTTATGGCGGTTAATTTATATATATATATATATATATATATCCAAATGTAATAATTTATTAAATTTTAAACACTTTTTTGTGAGCTTATTGATTATCCGGTTAAGCATTGAGAGCTAAATTTGATTCTTTGAACTGTAAATGGAGGCCATGAAATTGTTGCTTGCATATGTCCTCTTATTATTGTTAACATTCAGCACTTGTGGCTATGGTCTTTACCTTATTTTTTTTATAATGGAAATATAACACTTGGTTACATACATTGGATTCAGATTAAGTGTTCCCTTCCATGTCCTCCTGAAATGTTCGCTTCATCGGTGATAAAAAAAACTAGACTGATAGAGAATGCCACCGCATAAAATTAAGAGAACTTTTTTGTTTGTTGTTATATGTCATTGGGATGAAGATTTAGTGTCACTTAGTTTTGAACATAAATGAATTGGAATGTAGCAAATTATAGATTCTTCGTACCTCTATTAAGAATGTATCAATAATTTTTTAAATTTCAATTTAGCATGCAGCTCTAATTTATATCATCCACATGAAAGAGACATGTTATTTAGATTCTCATGCATGTATGTAGATGTCATCTGACAAATCCTTTATTTATTTTTTGTAGTTTCATGTTTGAATGGAGGCATGGTAATCGGAAATTCGCACCTCCATGGCTCCCTTTGTTTCTTTGCAATGTTGGGAAGATTCAGAATTAAAGGGAAAAGCAGAATGTTTGTCGGATCTCATCTCACATACATCGTATGTGAGTATAATGTATCATTTTTTATTGCGTCATAACTCATAATATTAATTGTTCATGTAAAGATGAAGTATCAGCAACATGTAAGAATGATATAAACGCATATAAAAAAAATTTGTGATTCATTGATCAGTTCAATGAAGAATAGGGTTCATGAATCTGAGAGGTTATCTATCTTATCCCAACATTGTGATCCAAATTGTCCACTTTTTGTTTACAGAAGCAGTGGCAAATGAAAATCCTCTAATACTTTAGATTATTTTATAGTGAGCAATAACATGGTTTCCTTTGAAGCAGCAGGGAGTAAAATATAAATATATATAATGAAGGCATGAGTCATGAGTTTGTTATGTGGAATGCCACGTTGATTGAGCTGGAAGGAGGGTGAAGGAGGCAATTGAGATTGTGAATGCATTGAACTTGGAAAGTGGGAGGGGAATAATCCAGGGTGGTCTTATTAGATGGTGGTGTGTGTGATGAAAGGTGGTGGTTTAGAGAGGTTGGGTGTTGTGAGAAAGAATCATGTGGATGCATGTGCATTGGGTTGGAGAACATGCCCAAAGCAACAAGCAACACACTTAGGTACACCTGTCTCTCTCCCATTCCCTTGGAAGCCTCCTTGGAAATTGTGCTGTGGCCCCCACCTCCTAATCCTTAATGCAAACCATATAAATTCTGCTCTCATGCTGTGTCATTTATGCTATGCCTCAACTTGAAAAGAGAGAATATTATGGGAGTTTCTTCATCACTTGTTTCCCTCTCTTTGAAAGATCTGCTTCAGGGAACTGAAGAAAACAGAACTTCATCATATTTGTGGAGCAAAGTGTTGGCAGCACAAGCCAAGAAGGGTACAAAGAGAGGTGTTAGGAGGCCAAGAAGGATTTTGATGAAGAGAAGGGGTGCCTCTAGAAGAGGCTCCAATGGGATTCGGCGACGTGTCAGGACATTGAAGAGTCTTGTACCCAACAGTGACTCCTTGGGGTTGGATGGACTCTTCAGAGAAACAGCTAGTTACATATTGTCTTTGCAAACTAGAGTGAAAGTCATGCAGGTTATGGTTAAGGTATTGACAGGGTCTGATGAGGAGTGATTGGTTTGATTGTAAAGACTAATTATGATATAAGATTTTTGTTTCCTTGTGGCTTCTAGTACAGAAACATTGATTTCAGATTTTATCTGTAATGTTTTATGCCATCTAGATTTAGATCATCTCATGTTGTCAAAAAGGAATCAGTGCTACTGGCTTATTACAGTCTTTGTCATTAATCACATATTTACTTGTTTTGATCAATCACTCAATTGGGTTTTTTTTTTTAATTAAGCTGGTAATCTTTATAATGCAGAATTTAGTTTTACCCATTTATGTGTTCTTGATATACATGAGCAGTGATGCAAAACTGAACATAATAGCGAGCACTCTTGAAATTTGAAAAAGAAAATTCTGATTGAAGAGTTAAAATCTGAAAGTATTAGATTCATGGGTTAATCCACTTTATATGATCATGCATCACTTTTAAAAGATACCAACACAGGCAATTTTGGATCTTGAAAAGTCTCGGAAGAATCGATGTGATGGTTCTTGTTCTCTTTTGTGAGTCTTGTGTGTCGAGTGATGGAGAGTTCTAATTGGCTTCGGGTGTGGCTGAAGTTCTGTGGTGGTGGTGGTGTCGATGTCCTTTTCTCCAATGGTTCTTGGGGGGTTCAATGGGCACTTGGAATTATTCCTCATGGTTTGCACCATTGTGGAGGACAATAATATTGAGGCATATTTATGCCATGCATTAAGTAATTAGAAAGTATTTTATTTGTAATATCAGTAAAAATATAATTTAACAAAATTTGATTGCAAAAAATTTAGAATCAAGCACAAGTAAACATATAACGCATGAAGAAAGTAAAATTTTATCCCAAGACTTAACTGGTAGAAATAAAATAACTTAACAAATTGTGTCAAAGCTAAATAATAATACATGTTAGCCTTAACAAAGTAATCTAGTTTTTTTTGTTTTATTTTTAAAAACAAAAATTGTAATTTCTAAAGAAAATAAAAATGAGCATGATCTAAGATCGAACAACCATATATTGTTCATTCAGACTTTTAAGAGACCTGATGAAATAATCATTAGGATTGGTTGATCCACAAGAGATCATGAATGAATTGATAGCTAAGACTAAAGAAATGCATGGATTCTCAAAGGATTTATGATAGATCAAAAATCAAATTCGCCATCTAAAAAATGATTGAGGAACCTTAATAGAAAAATCAGAATAAAAGCACAGCAGTGGAACTCTCATGAAAAGGAGCTTGGAACTGAAAAATAACTATCGAATGTTATTTAACAACTAATTTACTAACAAGAAACTAACTAGCCAGTGCACATCAAGCCAACATAAATAATGTTATTTGTATAGTTAATCTTATTAAACACTTATCTTTTTTAATCTATTCTCTTTTATAGTTGTTTCTATATTTAATTTTACTATTTTTTTTAAGATTTGTCAATAATTTAAAGTAACCTAATATTGTAATTTAAATTATTCACTATATATTCCAAATATAATTTATATATTTAAAGATATTTAATTATTATATTTTTAATTATAATATGATTTATGTTAAAATATTTACGTCATTAATTTTAATATAAGAAATTATTTTGTGAGTTAAAATACTATTTTCTTATGGTTTTTTTGCCCATAACACATTATTTTCTTTGTCTAAAATTCTCTTATTTCTTGTCTAAAAACTTTTCCCCTTTATCATTTTTCATTGCATACTTTTTACTGTTTTAAAGCCTTATTATTAATTGTTTTTGTATTTTAATTTAGTTCTTGTATTGTGTCCACATAACGGATTAACTCGTTCCGTACAATAATTGTGGACCAACGTGTTACTCGTAAGTCGTCTGTTTTGACACTGAACTAAAATACATGGTAATTTGTCATCAACTTTTATTACTATATATTATATTATAGAAGATAATGTAACTTTATCCAAAATATTCATACTTATATTTGAGGACTAGTGTGACAAAGTGTGTACCGTGTAAAATTGTTTTTGTTCTTTTTTCTTTTTTAAAGATAGTGTTCCGTATATATATATATATATATATATATATATATATATATATATATATATATATATATATATATATATATATATATTATAAAAATTTAAGAATAACTTAAAAATAATCAAAACATTCATATTTTAATATATTTTAAAATGTATATATTATATCAATTTTTTGTTATAAAAATAAAATATCAAATTATATTAAATTAATATAAAATTTTGTATATATAATTTAAATTTAAATTAATTAAAAGGTAAGTGTTTGTTAGCAACAAATCAAATGTTAGGATATGTTTAAATAATTTTTTTTCAAAAATATTTTTAAAATAAAATAGAAAAGTTTCTTTATGCTATTTCTTACATGTTTTTCTTTTTCTTTTCTTTTCTTTTCCTCTCTTACTATTTCTTACTTTATTTATTTATTTTAATTAAAATGTAAGTGTTTGTTAGCAACAAACCAAATTTTAGGATATGTTTAGATTTTTTTTCTTCCAAAAATACTTTTAAAAGAAAAATTACAAAAAAGAAGTTTCTTTATGCTATTTCTTGTTTCTTTTTCTTTTTCTTACTTTTTCTTTTCCTCTCTTTCTATTTCTTTTTCTTTTACCAAACAAATCTCAGCATCAATACATTACACTCTTCATTTGATGAAAATTATTTATAAAATTTCTCAATTTTGTAAATGTGATCAAGGGAATGTAGTTCTCAAAATGTTAACAAATTCTTAAACTTTATATTTTCATATTATTTATATTCGTAATATAAGAGTTCAAATATATTGCTCATATGAATGAAACTAAACTTAAATCATTGAAGTAAAATATTGAATTCAAGTTTTAAATATATAAAATAATGTTTGAAAAAAATATCTTAATTTAAAAAGGTTACAATTAATTGTCATTAATTTATGACATATATAAAGATGATAATCTAATTTAATATATACATTTTTTAAATATTTTTTATATATTTGTAAATAATAAAAAATAATATTAAAAATTATTTATTTTTATAAATTTAATATTTAAATTTACGATCTTGATATCTAAGGATAAGTATAACACTAATTGATTCAATAAATATTGATACTTTTTAAAATAAAATATAAAGATATAGAATGTTTCAACTTTACTAATTTTATATAATAAATCTTATATTTAAGTGAATATCAAAAAGAAAAAGAGAAAAACTTTAAATAAAAAAGGTAAAACACATTTCAAGTCTAGCAACTTTATTTTTTTGGTAATCATTGGAGTTAAACGTAAATTACATTTTTTTTCTTCTGTAAAATACTGTTTATGTTGCTAATACTTTAAACCGAAGTAATAAAATTTAAAATAAACCTTAAATTCTTTTAGTAATTTTATTAAAATCTTTAAATTTAATTACTTATTGGCATTTGTTTCTCTAAACATATATTAATATTACCAATTAAGTCATACTTTTTTGAATTTTGCATTTAACACTAGTAGCATTTTTAATTTTTATACATTCAGAGACGAAAGTAATTTCGACATATATTTCTAGAGATTCAAAATGGTATTTTACCCTAAATAAAATGATTAACATGAAAAGAAAAATAAAAAACAATTAAATATTTTATAAATTTTTGTTGTAAATATATCATTAATTTCGAAAAAATGACAAGTTCTATAATTATTATTTTTTCTATAATTAACCTAAGTGTTAGAATGGTTAAAATGTTACGAACATTTTGGGGAATTCTAAAATTATTTAAAAGTAATTATTAATCAACTCGGTTACTTTTGTTAATGGTGTTGAGATATAAATTGGATTATATTGAGATTTCATTGAATAATTTTAATTTTTTTAATCATGAATGTACATACTTGAAAAGAGAGATCTAGTTGAAAGTAATGAATTAGGTTCTCGTATAAAACTTAATTATTTACAAAATTAATAAATACTTAAAAATAATTATAAAAAAATTTATACAGATTTTGTAATTTACTGGAATATCTATTCATTTCTATACATCATATTCAAATGATCATTTGTCAAATGAGAGTTTTTAGAAATATCAATAAACATATTATTAGTATGGAAGATCTTTATTTAAACTTTAATATCGAATTTAATATTTTTTCTGCCTTTTTATTTGTCTTTTTTTTTTTATATATAAAAAAATATTCTATATTTGTTTATCATCTTGAAAAGTAAAAAAACGATATTATTATTATTATTATTTTGATCATATCCTTATCCGAATCATAACCTTATTTATATTCATTAAAAAAATTCTTATTTACAACTTTCTAACTTTTAATATAACATTAATTATAATGATACAATGAATGCAATAAAATCAGAGAAGAGATAAATTAATTAACAAGTGAGACACTAAAAAGAATATTCCTTATTTTAATCGTAATTATAAGTAATAAATTATTTTTTATCCCAATTATATATAACAATTATTAAAGTTATTTAAAATTAAACTTTTTTTTTTATATTTTTTCTATTTACTATGCTTTTATTAATAACTAAGATTTAATACAACAATCATTTAAAGTAAAATATATATCTAGAATAAATTTTGAATTTAAAGTGAAATAAATTAAAAATAATTACATTAATTTTTTTTATATAAAATCTTAATAATTTATGTTATATTGATTATAATTAATGAAGGAAGTAATAATTTGTTCTCCTGTAGTTTATTCTTATTACCGATGAAGTGATGTGAGTTGCGAGAATTCCTAACCATTATTATTTTCAGATCAGAGATGAATCTTGCAATTTATTACAGCCACATGGCGGGATGGTTAATATAGAAAATTTCTATTTGCACAAACTCATTAACTTATGACACATCATAATCAAGATAACATCATAATCTGAATCCTCATTGTGATGAACCATTTCAATTCTATATTACCCTCCAATTAAAAAGCACACAAAATGATAAGAAAGGTAAAAAAAAGAAGAAGTTTTTCAATAATTATAGCCTTTGACAATCGTTGCACGCAGCACTGAAAAAGTTAAATAAAGGGTGGTGGCAATGCAATTGAATTGAGAGAAGAATTCACGTAGGGAGAGAGAAAAGGAAGAAAGAAAAATGCAGAAGCATGGTTTTGCATCGAAATGCAAAGGTGTGTTACCGTATCAGACGCCGAGACTAAGGGACCACTACGTTCTGGGGAAGAAGCTAGGACAAGGGCAATTCGGGACAACGTATCTCTGCACGCACAAGGTCTCAGGGAAGCTTTACGCTTGCAAATCGATCCCCAAGAGGAAGCTTTTGTGCCAGGAGGATTATGATGACGTGTGGAGGGAGATTCAGATCATGCACCATTTGTCCGAGCATCCCAACGTTGTTCAGATACAGGGCACGTATGAGGACTCCGTGTTCGTGCACCTTGTCATGGAGCTATGTGCTGGGGGTGAGCTTTTCGATAGGATAATTCAGAAGGGGCATTACAGCGAGAGAGAGGCTGCAAAGTTGATCAAGACCATTGTTGGGGTGGTGGAGGCTTGCCACTCTCTTGGGGTCATGCATAGGGATCTCAAGCCTGAGAATTTCCTCTTTGATACCACTGGTGAAGATGCCAAGATGAAGGCCACCGATTTTGGCCTCTCTGTTTTCTACAAGCCAGGTTCCTTTCACCCTTTTCAAAACACAAAACTTGTATTCTATGCACTTTTCTAAATCACTCGTGTTGGTGTTGTTCTCTGATCAGAATTGGAATTTTGCGAGGATAGTCTGTATTGACCTTAATAACAAACCTTTGTTGGACGGAATGATGTTGTTCTCTAATCAGAATTGGAATTTTATGACTTTAGCCTATGTTGGCCTTTACAACAAACCTTTGTTAGATGGATTACTGAGGTGAAACTTCAGTTTTGATAGGGAGATATTGTCATAAGCACCTAACAAGTTGCATATAAGTTTTGTCTATTTTGGAATGCATATACATGTGCTTGGTGATATTATCAATGCTTATAATGTGTGGTATGCTCTACAAATTTATTATTGATTATCAACATGTAGGTGGATATTTTTACCACCAAATAAAATGAAAAATAGACATACAAATTGCAAGGTTATTCCATGATTCGCATTTAGATAGAGGAGCTCAGCAGAAGGAATCTTCAATTGCATGATTCCCTTTTTGGATAGAGGAACTCAGTAGAAAGAATCTTCAATTCCATGATTCCCTTTTTGGATAGAGGAACTCGGTACAAAGAATCTTTAATTCCATGATTCTCATTTGGATAGAGGAACACAGAACAATGAATTTTCAATTCCATGATCCCCTTTTTGGATAGAGGAACACAGTACAAAGAATCTTCAATTCCATGATTCCCGTTTTTGATAGAGGAACACGATATAAAGAATCTTCAATTCCAGGATTTTCATTTGGATAGAGGAACACAGTACAATGAATCTTCAATTCCTAGACCCCCTCTTGGAAAGAAAAAAGTATAGTTTGGACGAAGGGGTTGACTGTTTGAATTTTAAAACAATATTTTGCATCAGATGCAATTTTATTTTATTTTTCCCAATGTTGAACATGATTTTTTTCCTTGGATATTTACTGCTATGTATTAAATGTGTATATGACTTACCATTGCCCTTTCATGTTTATTCTCAGGACAAACCTTTCATGATGTAGTGGGAAGCCCCTATTATGTTGCCCCTGAGGTGTTGTGCAAGCAATATGGACCGGAAGTGGATGTATGGAGTGCTGGTGTAATTCTATACATCTTATTGAGTGGGGTTCCACCTTTTTGGGCTGGTAATGATTCTAATGTGTATTGTAATTTTCTTGGACTAACATCTGTGAAGCCTTTTTTCTCTCTATATTATTTAGTCAGCTAGTTGTTATCTTCTTTGTGCCTGAGTTGCATTCACTTTTTCTATTACCTTCAGAAACCGAATCAGGAATTTTCAGACAGATTTTAAATGGAGAGCTTGATTTTGTTTCTGATCCGTGGCCAAGTATCTCAGACAGTGCTAAAGAATTGGTAAAACAAATGTTGGATAGGGACCCTACGAGAAGAATTTCTGCTCATGAAGTTTTATGTGAGTTCCTTGAGTACTAGTTGTAACTGGATTTTCATGTGCTACTGGTGTATGCCAGATCATTGCAGTGTCAAGGCTTTGTAGCAGATCTAACGACTATGAAGTCTTGTATAATCAGGTAACCCTTGGATTGTTGATGATAAAGTTGCACCTGACAAACCTCTGGACTCCGCTGTTTTGACACGCCTAAAGCATTTCTCAGCAATGAATAAACTTAAGAAGATGGCATTACGTGTATGTATAGTTATCATTATATGCCTTAACCCTTTTCTGTTTGATTTCAGCAATGATATTAATTTTCTTAAGATTTATGTTAACTTGATGAATGAGATAAACTCATCATATATTTAAAAGCTTTAAGTTGTATATTAGTATAAAACACTCGACTGCCTAATATGCAAATGTCTCCAAAAAGTAATGTGTGCCATAATTGCTAAGACTATCAAGACATTTGACTGACTGGAACAAAACTTTCAGTTGTCGGGCTTCTTAATTATTACCACATGATTTGTTTTGAATTTTTATTAACCAATACTTTGCATATGGGATTGTAAATCTGAATTTTTGATAAATCTAAGGATAGTGATGTCAAGAGATATGATGAATGTATATTATACAAAAAAATGGAGTATCGAAATACAGCTGCCATGTTAGTTAGTTATTTGAAATTATATATACAGAATTGTCAGTTTCTATGAATCCATTTCTTTCTTATATTAATTATAGCTGTTTCATTGATGGATAGTTTTATCCTTGTAAGATTTCTCTTTGTTCCAGTTAATATAATTAAATCAATTTTACAGTCTCTTCTTTTCAGCATATCAATTTTATAAAATTTGTATGCTCTACCGTTTTTTATATAGACTGGTTTTCATCTAAATCACGCACTAAAAGATTCAAAAATCTTTTTCAGGTCATAGCAGAAAGACTCTCAGAGGAAGAAATAGGTGGATTAAAAGAGTTATTCAAAATGATTGATGCGGACAATAGCGGGACAATAACTTTTGAGGAACTGAAGGATGGTTTGAAAGGTGTGGGCTCTAATCTCATGGAATCCGAAATCAAATCCCTTATGGAAGCGGTAGGTAGATTATCATTATCATAGTGTATGTAGACAAAGTTGTTTCATGTTATTTCAAATAACTTCATATCATTTTTTCTTCTTTTGTGGATGTTGAGCGGGGTGATCACTAAATGTCTTTCCTTGTGAACTTTGGCAGGCTGATATAGACAACAATGGAACAATAGACTATGGTGAATTTCTCGCTGCTACTCTGCACTTGAATAAGATGGAAAGAGAGGAGAATTTGGTTGCTGCTTTTTCCTATTTTGATAAAGATGGTAGTGGTTACATCACCATTGATGAGCTTCAACAAGCCTGTAAAGACTTTGGCCTAGGTGAAGTTCATCTGGATGATATGATCAAAGAGATTGATCAAGACAATGTAAGTTCCTCTAACTGTGTTTGCGTAATCACTGGTACATGCTGATGTGATTGTTCTCACTCTACTTAGTTTCACTAACAACTTCATTGTTGATCTCATGGAAGAGGTACTTGAGTTGTTTTTTTTTAATAATATGATGGTGGGGCTTTAGGTCCTAATTTTGTATCTTTTTTTTTTTTTCAGGATGGGAGAATTGATTATGCGGAGTTTGCAACAATGATGAAAAAGGGTGATCCAGATGTTGGTAGGAGCAGAACCATGAAAGGCAATTTGCACTTCAACATTGCAGATGCATTTGGAATGAAAGAATCTTCTTGATATGCCACCTGAATTTTTTTGTACAGTTAGGACGCATGATGGTAGAAGAAAAATCATAGTCAATTTTTCTTAGCTGCGTGGTTATAATCTGTTTTGTATTGGAACTTTGTTTACCTTCTTAAGCAATGGTTTAATCTCTTTACTTGTTTAGAAACATTGGCTTGAATAATGTAAATTGGCTTGAATGGGTTGCGTTCACCAAAGAAAGGAAATATAGTGATGATATCACCTTGTGGCCACTAGTGTCATTATGCTGGCAGGTTTACCTTTTTATTATTATTTAACAATAATTCAAAGCCCAAAGGTCTAGCCAACTGATCATCGGGATAAAATATAAAATTAATTAGGCTAGGCCGTTGAACAAAAAAATGATAAATAACTATGATTTGATTGGTGTGATTTCCTTTAAAAAAAAATGGTGGGAGTTTAAGCAGCGAGTTTGAGTAACACTAGCCACAACATTGGGTTAGGACAAGTCATTAGTGTATTAACATTTCTTTTCCTGAACATGAAAGATTATTTGTATCTCTTCTCAGTGGAGTTAAAATTGGTTTTGTAGGGTACGGTGTGTCCGAGCGTATTTCAATAATCAATTATAATTATATTTTTTTTACATAAGTTTATTGAAAAATATTTTTATAATTTTTAATTTTGTTTAAATAAAAAATTAAACTTTTATTTTGTAAATCAATTTTAGAAGAAAAAATTGTTTAAGAAATAATTATAAACTTTAAGTTTCCAGCGGCTTATTTTTCGTATAAAAGAAGAAGGTTTTTTTTTTTTACAAAGAATAAAAGTAGTCAGTGTTATATATTTAGTTCATCAAACTAAAAAAATGTCAAATAAACTCTTGAATTTTATTATTTATTATATTTTGATCTTTCCAATATTGTCATTTTTGACATACAATAATTTAGGAATATTATAATTATTAATTTACATTTTCAAAGACTTATTTGACATTTTTTTTAATCTTAGGTACTAATATGATAACACATTCTAAGTATAAGGATGAAAATGATTATTTACTTTTTTTTTACACAAATTTTAGTTGTTGTTTTAAACATATAACTTATTTTTACACAATTTTTTTTCTTTACAAAAAAAAAAAGTATTGTTATAAAAAGATTATTGTTAGTCGTCCATAAATTTATAGTTTTTTTTTTTTTTTTACTTTTTTAGTACAGACGACAGGTAATACTGTTTGAGAACTCCATATTGGAACAACATGTAACAGTTGATCCAATTGCTTAGTAGCCAGTAATTTTGATAATTTAAAGTAGATATAGAAGAAAGAGAGAGAAAAAATTGAATGAAATGATCATGCACGTGTGTTGATGAGAATTGAAGTGAGAAAATGGTGGTGATGCGTTCAAAGTGTTGGATTGAGTTGACAATTGTTACACAGCACTGAAAATGTGGCACGGTGATCGTGGGAATGGAAATATAGATTAATATATAGTAGTAATAGTAGCAGCATAGAAAAATTGACAGAAAATGTCTGAGGGAGGAAACAAAGTGGCGAAGGAGAGTAACAGTAACAGGTCAAAAAATGTGTTGCCGCAAGCGACCCCTCCATTGAAGGAGCACTACGTGGTGGGCAAGGTGGTGGGGAGAGGGCACCTGGCGACGACGTTCGCGTGCACGCACAAGGAAACGCGCAAGGTCTTCGCCTGCAAAACCATCCCAAAGGCGAAGCTGTTGAGCCAAGAGGATTGCAACGACGTGTGGAGGGAGATTCAGATAATGCACCATTTGTCGGAGCACCCCAATGTGGCAAGAATAGAGGGAACCTATGAGGACAAATTCACCATCAATTTGGTCATGGAGCTCTGTGCCGGGGGTGAGCTTTTCTATAGGATCAGTGAGAAGGGCCATTATAGTGAGAGAGAGGCTGCAAAGTTGATGAAGAACATTGTTGGAGTGGTCCAGGCCTGTCACTCTCTTGGTGTTATTCATCGAGATCTCAAGCCTGAGAATTTCTTGTTTGATACCACTGCCAAGAATGCTCAGATGAAGGCTATTGACTTTGGCTTCTCTGTCTTCTACAAGCCAGGTTCCTTCATTCTTTTTCTATTCAATTCAATTTATCCAGACAGGGGTCGAGAAACATATAAATGAAAAGCATATTGAATCGATACTTAGTAACTTCATTAGAATCGCGAGCAATGGAACGAGGAAAGGCTTATCTCTATTTGACAGTTAAGATTTCCCACATTGTTGTGCATCACAAAATTTTCTAATGGAGCAATAATTTTATAGTCACGAAATATCCCTGGTTTGGGTACCAAGTGAAAGTTCAATCTATCATACACCCATTCACATACAATTCCAAATCTTGGTCACATGATTCACTCATTTTACTAAGAACCACAAATTAATACGTGTGTACCAATTCGCATTACATTTTCAAATCGGGTTGCCAAAATTCGTCGATAAATTCTTGAAGGAGACGAACCAAACAAAATGAAAAGATTGCAGGTAGTTGCTAGGAACTTTTTAGAAAATTGTGGACAGCCAAACTTCTATTAGGCTAAGGAATACTCCAGAGACAAATCCCTAAATTGCTGGAGAAGTAGTGCAATAGGCTATCAACCACCAACCCGATGACACAAACATATATATGGGACACGGCTAATGTCTAAGATACAAGACACGCATACACACGTGCATATATATATATATATATAGGGATAGATCAGATTAGGCCATTGCAACTCCACTTGACACTTAGTGCGGTTTTAAAATAGAATCTAACAGTCATTTTAGAGTATCTACTTAGTACACGTGAATGACTTACCGTTGCCTTTTCTTGTTTCTTCTCAGGACAAACATTTGATGATATAGTCGGAACCCCCTTTTATATGGCCCCTGAGGTGTTTCACAGACAATCTGGACCAGAAGTAGACGTATGGAGTGCTGGTGTTATCCTATACATCTTATTGAGAGGGATCCCACCTTTCTGGGCTGGTAATGATCCTAATGCGTGTGTGTTGTAATTCTCTTGGGCTAACAACTATGAAGCTTTTTTTTTTCTCTCTCTATATATATCATTTGTTGATCTACTTCCTATCTTCCTTGTGTTTGAGTTGCATTCGCTTTTTCTATTACCTTCAGCAACCGAATCAGGAATTTTTCAACAGATTTTACATGGAGAGATTGATTTGGTTTCTGATCCATGGCCAAGTATCTCAGAAAGTGCTAAGGATTTGATAAAACGGATGTTGGATAGGGACCCCAAGAAAAGAATTTCTGCTCATGAAGTCTTGTGTGAGTTCCTTGAGTACTAGATTTTCATGTGCAACTGGTGTATGGCAGTTCATTAGTGTCAAGGCTCTGTAGAAGATCTAACGATTATGGAGTCTTGTATAATCAGGTCACCCTTGGATTGTTGATGATAATGTGGCCCCGGACAAACCTCTGGATCCCGCTGTTTTGACACGCCTAAAGCATTTCTCAACAATGAATAAACTTAAGAAGATGGCATTACATGTATGTTTAGTTATCATTGAATGCCTTACCCTATTTTTGTTGATTTCAATGATAATATCAATTTTGCCTTGATATTATCAACTTGTTCAATGAGATAACCTCATAACTTATAGATGACATAGAAGTTGCATGAGTCTTTTTTATTAGACGGGGTATCTAAATCTGGATGTCATGTCACTTAGTATTTATTTGAAATTATATATACAGAATTGCCAATTTCCATGAATCCATTTCTCTCTCATATTTGAGATTTCCACATTTGATGGTTATTTTTATCCTTTGCAAGGTTTATGCTGTTCCCGTTAATGATGATTAAATTATTTATATAATCTCTTCATTTCAGCATATCAATTCATATATATTTTGTAAGATTTGTATGCTCTATCCGTTTTTTATTTAGTCTGGTGTCATCTAAATGATGCACATATATTGTACATTCAAAAATTCTTTTCAGGTCATAGCAGAGAGACTTTCGGAGGAAGAGATAGGTGGATTAAAAGAGTTATTCAAAATGATTGACAAAGATAATAGTGGGACAATAACTTTTGAGGAACTCCAGGAAGGTTTGAAAAGTGTGGGCTGTGATCTCATGGAATCTGAAATTAAATCACTTATGGATGCGGTAGGTAGATTATCATTATCATAGATTGTAAAACAAACATAAGTTCATATAACTTTTGCTTCTTTCGTGTATGTTTTATTCTGTGATCGTTAATTGCCTTCCCTTGTGAATTTTGGCAGGCTGATATAGACAACAATGGAACAATAGACTATGGTGAATTTCTTGCTGCTACGCTGCATTTGAATAAGATGGAAAGAGAAAATAATTTGGTTGCTGCTTTTGCCTATTTTGATAAAGATGGTAGTGGTTCCATCACCATTGATGAGATTCAACAGGCTTGTAAAGACTTTGGCCTAGGTGATGTGCAGTTGGATGATATGATCAAAGAGATTGATCAAGACGATGTAAGTTCCTCTATATGTGTTTGTGAAATCACTAGTACATGTTCACAAACAACTTCGTTGTTGATTCCAATTTTAGTTTAACAATAAAGTTGATGACATTACTTGAACTTATTATCTCTAAAGTTAGTGAAAGAGAAATATACTTCTACTTTTTTTATTCTTTTGGAAGTCGGCCATCTGGATTACAGACCTGGGATGCCTTTGGAAAGTTAAGTAGAAGAAAATTTTGGATGATACCAAATTTAGCTATTTATTGCAAGCTGTAGCTCAGTTGTTTGTATCATTATTTGAAAATTATGATTGCGGAATTTTAAAATTAACCCATTACAGGAATAAAAGTCAATAATCATGTATTGGGCTGTGAATTATGATTTGGGTTGAATGTAAACATTTGTGGAATTCGTTTTGGATGTTACAAAGAAAAAAAATCTTACTCACCACATGGGTAATTCTATAAGGATGAAGTTAACAAAGCAAAGAGATAGATTATGATTTGGGTTGAATATAAATAATTGTGGAATTGTTTTGCTCTTTTTTTTTGTTAAATTTTATCTTAAAAATAATTAAAATTAAGTTTTCCAACAGATATATAAGTTGCATCCAACACTCCTCTCCCCATCCACAACAAGATGTCTACTAGAATTGACGATTTACAAAGATAGATTTTAGGTTTTGATATTTTGTTAGATTTCATCAAAAAGTCAATTGGTGTTAAGTAAAGTTGTCCGATAAAAATATAAGTTGAACCCCAATATTGAAGCAGACAATGGGAGACTCTCCAATATCTTTTTTATAGAGTTTTTCCAATTTATTTGTTATTTTATTGAAACTATTTATTTCTTGATTCTGTCCAAGTAATGGCTACTATGGTACTAGTTGTCTTTTACATTAAGTTTGAAGTATTTCTCAAATTATAACTTCAATATATTTTTCATTATTAATACATGAGAAATATTCTTTATTAATTTCCAACAAAATAATAATTTAGATCCTCTCATGACAGTAAAGAGATGACATTCTGGAGTCAAATGTTTGTTTCATTAGTATGGGTTTGACATGAATTATCTGTTGTGGGTTCATAGTGACTCCATAAGGATTTCTAGTTCAAAGAAACTTTTGCTTTGTTTTTCCACTTCTGATTTCTACCATTGACGTGTCTATTTTAATCTCATTCAACAGGGAAAGTGCTTTTAGTAAATATTTACAAAATACTCAGGTTTTTAAAACAACTTTTTAAATATCATCACCCCACATTACTTTTATTTCAGCTCTATGGATCATGCTGCATTAATCTGTGTTGCTGACTTTGGGGAAAATGTTAGCAGTCCTTTCTTGACAATGGCCTCTCAAGTCCTTGGGATTTTAGTATGCTCCGTTTGCCTAAACAGATATCCCAATACGGCTTTTCCTTCCGTGATATTTGAATGAAGTTATCTACGATACCTTTCTCTCTTAGGTGCTTGAGGCATTTTTTTCTTCTATGTTGTGGGGCTTTTGGTTCTAACTCTATATCCTTTTTTCCAGGATGGGAAAATTGATTATGCGGAGTTTGCAGCAATGATGAGAAAGGGTAATCCAGATGTTGGTAGGAGCAGGAGTAAGAAAGAGAATTTGAATTTCAATATTTCAGATGCATTTGGCGTGAAGAAGTCTTGACATACTACATACATAAATTCTTTTGTACAGAGAGGAAGCACGATGATAGAAAAAAAATCATAGTCAATTTTGCATAGCTGCATGGTTACAATCATAGTCAAATTCTTTAGAAACATTCAGTGAAGTTGACTATATTCAACATGTATAAAATGTAAATTGGCTTGAATGGGTTGCGTTCACCAAATAGAAAGGAAATGTGATGCTATTATTTTTCGAGCAAATAGAGGGAGAAAAGGATAGAGAATAAAAGACATTCTTTACCTTGTGGCCACTACTAGTGATACTACGTTGGCTCGATCATCGATTTTAATTTTATAAAATTTGAACATATTTAGGGATTAATCTACTATTTAGGGAATAAAAGATCTATAAAATGAATTAAAAACTCGTTATAGAATTGAAAATAAAAAAAAAAAAAAAATTAACTGAGATTAAAAGATTTTAAAAAAATTAAGAATCTAAAAGTAGAGAATCTCAATTCCTGATGATGGTGGTTTAAAGAAAATTGAAATAAAACATGTTTAAGATGGTATGAAAAAAAAGAGAGAGAGAGAGAGAGAGAAGTAAAACCCGTTTAAAAATTATTTTGTTGGGTGAATAATAAAAAAAGGCTTTGTGGGAAGAGAAAACGGATAGGAAAGGAAGAGAGGATAGATAGGCCTGAGCCTGAGACAGAGAGAGCGAGAGAGAGGTCTCTCAGAAACAAAAAATGGCGACTGCCACTGTTTCAATTTCAACACTCTGCGCTACTTTCGGAACCCATTGCGCCATTTCCCACAACCCCAAATCACAATTTTCTCAACCTTTCAATTTCAATCGCGTTTCTTCTCACTCTTACAACCTCACTTTCTCGCCCCGCTTACCTCTCTCGCCCCTTCCTAAGTCCACAGAATCTGCGGTGGCCCAAACCGAAACCGGTTCGACCGACCCCGAACCGGCCCAAATTGTCCCGGCCCAGCCTCCCTCCTGGGAACCTGGTCTCTTCGCTGTTGTAATGGTGAGTGCTCAATTCTTAATTAACTCTTTTTCGGTGACCCAATGTGGAAAAGTTGCAAGCTTTGATTTTAAATTATTGACCCAGATTAGATTTCTTAGTGCTATTGTCATTGAGTAAAATAATTGCTAAATCTGATTAACTGAAGTTTGTGCTGGATGGGTAAATAGGTGCTTTTGGGAGGGTTTATACAAATATTATCTTGTTTTTGTGTGCTTCTGAACTTGTGCTGTTGCCTTGTTTAGGTTGGTTCACGCCAATACATTGTTCACCCCGGGAGATGGATTGTTGTTCAGAGGTTGAAAGGTGCTAATGTTAATGATAAGGTACATGTCTTATTTACTTGTTCTTAACTTCTGTCATTTAACCACAATAGTCAAGCTTTGTGCATCATTTTTTACATTCATTCAATACTTTTTTTCTGTATTTAATTAAGACCATCACCAGCTTACTACCACCACTTTCTCCTTAAACTTTATTTCTGCCATTTTAATGTGATGGAAGCTGGATAATAATTAATTGAATAGTGAATACCAGTATAGTGTTTATGTATGCACAAATGCATGAATTACAGTATCTCATTAACAAACTGACAATTATCTGTTCATTCATTAAATCAAACTTCTGTCTCTCTCAGAGGACACGATAGATGTTGTAAACTTTTGGCTCATATGTTGCTCGCAAAAATATGAATTCTCAATTCCCTTTTTGTGTTTGTAAGATTGATAATCGTGAAATTTTACCTGATTATATCTATAATTTTTTTGTCAATATATGATTGAGACTTATAAATGATCTGAACCATCGCTTATGACCTGTAATTTTAAGGGTTCCAACACAAATATATTTTAAGAGTTTGGCCTAAGCTGGGGAATGAAATCATTTACCAGTGGTTAGGGGTGATTCAGGCTAAAGTGATAATATTATATAAATAACTGCTGTTATTTTCAAAGCTTATTTTATTATTAGTTTAATTTTAGCTGTTGGGAACTACAGATTGCCTTACATAAGGTTTTGCTGGTTGGCACTGATACATCTTGCTACATTGGGAAACCAATAGTAACTAATGCTGTGGTATATGCAACGGTGGAAGAGCAGGTACACCTCTTTCTTTTTGTTCCTTTTCTCCATGTAGGATTAAAAAACAAATAAAAAGCTTCTACCTTAACTTCTTTTTTTTTGTTTTCCTCTTAATGCAGGGTTTAGACCCCAAAGTAATTGTCTTCAAATATAAAAAGAAGAAACACTATCGCAGAACCATTGGACACAGACAGGTACTACAGTTCTGCTTTTACTTGTGCAATCAAATTATTTATCAAATATTTTGCATGGCTAGAGAGTAGTTGAGAATTATCTATTTGAAGGGGTGAATTCTTGTACCTTTAACTCTGAGGGGAGCCTGAAAATATTTGAATCCATTTTTTTTGTGTGTGACTAGGGGTAAATATGTTCTTGGTCAGAATAAGTCATTACAAGAAGCAGTAATACATGCATGAAAATTGTTTAAATGTATTTACCGTCCTTGAATTTTTAATTTCTATTTCTTTTATGTAGTTATTTTTGGTGAAGTTGAACTCAACCAGGGGAGAAACTAATAAACCACTGCATTGTTTTTTATCTTTATATTTATCGTTTCCATTAAGCTTCTATTTCTCATTCAAATAGTACTTTTTCATATTTTTTTATCTCTGATTTTGGTTCATTATGATGAACCAATTAGGAAAGGCCAATCTCCATTACAAATTCCGTTTTGCATTAGTTCATAATCTTGTTTTGGAGAGGAAAAAAAAAAAAAAAAGTGGGAGACAAAACACTAGTGAACTTGTCCCTTTTAGTGGAACAATTTGGTAGAATGAGCTGTCTGAGCTTTTGAGAAATGTAGAAGCAAAATGGCAAATTTTGGTTATCATTTTCTTTTTCATGCCTTTGGAACCATAATTTTCGGGAATCAGATATCTCATTCCATGGCAGTCATAATCACTTCACCATGCCTTCTTAAGGTGGCTATAATCACATCTAGAATGGTTCACCTATCACACTGAGTGGTGCAAGATATTTTACAATGCAATTAATGTTATGCTAATTAAAATCATTTAATGATTTATTGAATCTGATATGAAAATTAAATTAGCATCTCACCAAATAAAGCTTGTTAGATTTGCGTTTAACTTTTAGCTTTTTAATTTAAAAATATGATTTTGACCTTGTGTTTGAATTGCTTGACATTGTGCTGATTTTCAACATATAACAGCCAAATACACGTTTACGGATAAATAGCATTATGGGCTATGAGAACTACCCGAAGGTTACTATGGACGATTTAAAATCGGAGGATTCCCAAACGGAGGATTCCCAATCATGAACATCTTATGCACTGTGCCTATACTGTAGCTGCTTTATCTTTTTAATTACATGCTATCATTTCGCCATTATTCGTTTTGCTTTAATTAGAAATGCAATGTAATGTATGCCATATTGTAACATTGTATTTTTGTAATCCCATGTTTCCTAATACATTGCTATTTTTCTCTCTCCAATTTTCACGTGCCAATTTTAATCCCTCCTATAATGAGCCTGTTAACTAGAGTAGTTTGTTTCAAAATATCAAGAAAGATTTCTGGGTAAGTGAAGTTGGAAACATCATATAATGAGCCTGTATGGTACAAGTTTTGCATAGGAGAATTGTTGATTCGCAAAAATACTAATGACCAACATTTGTCTATTTATTTTCGTAGAGAAAAATGGATATCTTGTATTTTAATAGGAGTGGAAGTTATTTTCTACAATAATTATTTATCACCATTTCACTCTTATTTTTTAATTAAATATTTTTTCTTTGAAATTACTAAATACAAACCAAACATACTTATGGGAACAATATTCCTAAATATATTGTTTCTAAGAATGTGATTTTTGGAAATATGATTTTGGTTCAATTACTTATTCTCTTAATTTGTCATGATCTTAACCCTCCAAACATCAAAGGTAAATACACATTTATTTGTGCACATCAAAACAAGCAGACCTTGTAGGAACCTTGTTTTGTTGCAATATCATTTTCCATGCTTTTTATGTTATTGGATTTATTTTGATTTTTGACAATGATTTTTAATTATACTCCATTTTTTTTATGAGAATAAGAAAATAGGGGAACAAATTTTATTGATTGGTCAAAAATAAAACTAAAAGAAAGAAAACTTTATATTCAAGTTTTTTAAGAGGAAAAAACCCCCTAAATTCCCATGTTTGCTATCATTTCAAAAAATTTGAATTTCCTCTCCTTTCTCATATTTTCTCACGAAAGGAACAATGGATTCAAAATTGTTAATGTAGCTCCATTTGGCACCTGTGCTACTTATGACGGGACAATTGCGCTACTTAGCCACTTGATGTCCAATGGCCAATTACCAATGTTGTACCCGAACCATGCAAAAGGAAAATAGGAAAATAGGAAAATTCGAGTGATTATGGCATTTCTTTTAACCGATATTGATTCTCTACTTCAAAAATATCAATCATATTCGAATAGGCTCTTTCTCTAAATCCACCCTTGGCCATAGGCTCTTTCTCTAAATCCACCCTTGGCCATACATATACATCCATACATCCATTTGCCAAGAAAAAAATATCTCGACTCCTTTTCTCCTGTTTTATCTTCTAAATAATGACTTCAAGAGCAAATTTTTTAAGAGAAAAATATCCCAACCCCTTTTCTTCTGTTTTAGCTTCTAAATAATGACTTTTAAGAGAAAAAATGTTACAAACTGACAGCATAAAACACAATCATCCAATTACAAAAAAAAAATTATGTCAAATTTGTTGACTTTTACAAAATTATCTTAAAATCCCGTATCAATAATAACTTTTATTTGATCGATAGTATAAAATCTTTTACAATGATAATGCAAATCATAACTCGTTTATTAATGGCATACTGTTCATCAGAATTCGACAATATTATTAATAATAAGTAATAACTATACATAATGTGTTATAATTTTGATGGAAGTACATAATAAATCGTGATGAATTCATCTTATCTAGAACGCAAGCAATGGAATGAAACTAAACACCAACTCAAGTACAGATTGCAACATTTGCTGATATTATATTAACATCAGTACGTTTCAACCTAAGTTCAAACGCAATCATGGATTGGACAATATCAGAGGGTGAATGTAATAACAGGAAGAGTAATGATCGAAATTCCCTAATATTATATGTTATATTGAATAAAGAAAAATAGTACAGGGTAAAAAGTCAGTTCCTATATGGTGCGAAGCACGTATTGATACAGCATAGCTGACGCTAAACAATCACCACATCCTTCCTGATGCCATCAAGGCCAATATATGAGTAGTAATTTAATGCTCCAACAAAGCCTCGTGAGCCGTAGCTGAATTGGTAGCTCACCACTCAGCTAAGTCTACCCTTACTCTCTCCACACGATCAAAAATAAAAAAAGGGAAACAAAAAAAACACTTTGGCTCCACCACAGAAAATAAAATGGAGCATATGCCACTGTTCTAGTTAATAACGATACATCCTTCTTTCTTTTCTTTTTCATGGATATTTTTCTTAAATATTATCTTCTCTGATCCACTGTCATCATCTAATTAGATCACGTAAATTGCCTTTTGACAAAATGGATTATGCAAGCTCAGCCAGCGCAACTTCATTCATATACTCGCTTCCTCTTCAGAAGTGTTGGACATATGGAAACAAAACCAATGAGGAAAAGTACTGATAATGTCTTAAAATCATATAGGTCCTTAATTGATTTTAGATCCCCAAGGGCGAGACCAGCCTGGTTGAACAACAATGGAGACGTTAGGAGTATGATTAAAGAAAAGCAAAAGAATCGTAACCACAAATGCGAGGACAAACTAGCATAGAAGCTATTTAACCTCTTCATCCATAACTTAGGAATTATAAGAAACGACAAATCATGTTGATTGAAATCAAAATGAGATAACAAGGTGAAATTAAGAAAACCGTACTAACATGTGATCGGCAACAGCCCAGTTCAAACGAAGAAAAACAAAATGTATATGATCAATAAACAAAGGAACTGTCCTCAATTCCTTATCACATCAAATACCTCATCCAGCCAGTGGATTTTCATTTGCAAAGCTTGAGAATTAGGGAAATATCTTAAATCCTAAGTCACAAGGATTGGGGATGCTTAACTTAAGTTGATCATCCATCCAATATATTTTGTAAGAAACATGCACAAAGACCCTTCATCCTTCTTTTCTTCATTTTTCTCCAAATAAGATGAGGTTTCAAGCTTCAAAAGTTAAAAGTTCCAAATGCAAAAGCCCGAGTTGTTGAAATCAAGATCATATAGACGGGGGAAAAGAAACACGTAATCCCTTGGATCTTACTTGCATGGTAAGATCCTACAAAAAATACAAAATTATATTTAAATAAATATTTTTTTGGTGTTCAATAAGGCAACATGTTTTTATCGTCTCACTCACACAACCTGATCCACAAAATCACCCGTCTGCAACTGGCAGAAAGGGATTAGGGAAACAGAAACTTTACATACCGGATTGCAAAATCTGACCCAGTAGGTTTTGGGGCTCAAACAAGTGGCAAGTGGGGAGCAAAGATCACAGGGGTTCACATGTTTCCCCATATCCTAGTCCAATTCTACCATGTGGCAATCCTGCATTGGCTTAAGCACCAAGAAGCAGGACAAATAGTAGGAGTGCAAAATCATGATCTTGACAACCTTAAAAATCCTATACAAGATGTTCACTAACTAAAATGAGCTCAAACACAAAATACTCGAGGCACACTTACAACACAAGCTTTTCAAAAAAAAAAAAAAATAGTAATCTGAGTGAAACTAGAAATGCAATTATGTCCTAAAATAACATAGCAAAGCAGGCTCAGAAGCTTACTCTGACAGTAATATAAGAGGCCGGAACAAGACCAATCAACGTGGCCAAAAAGAATATGTGAAACGGAACATCAACAATGGGAGACGCCAAATTGATGAAGAGATTTGGCAATGTGGGGGTTATCCTCAGAAAAAGCATGTAGTTCAGCAGCTTATCCCGACGCTTTGCAATCTGGAAGAAAAATCCAAATTGGAATGCGTAGCCATATAAAAACAAAAAACTATTTGTTTTGAAAAACAAACCTCAGCTTGGAAGAACCTGAGCTTCTCAGGCCAGAGCCAAGAAACCAAAGGCCTTCCAATTAACTTGGAGAGAAAGAAACAGGAAGAAGCACCGGCAGTGGCGTTGAAAACAACCAACAAGATTCCTCGAACAACTCCGAAGAGCGCCCCCGCCAAGAGGGACATGAAGATTGTGCCGGGAATCATGAAAGTCTGCATGAAGATGTAGGTGGAGCAGTACCCAAGAATGAACTGTGCAGGGTGGTTTCGCGCATAGGTCGAGAGGTGTTCCCTGCAATAATCGAAACAAATAAACAACAATGGGAGAAAAATAAGAAAGAAAAGATTTTGATTAGGTTAGGTTTAGGGTATTGACTTGAGGAGGCGGAGATCGGAGAGGGTGCGGGGGAGTGTGAGGTTGGTGTAAGCGGAAGAGGGCATGGTGAGGTAAATGCAGAAGAGGCCGGTGGAGAAGACGAAGAAGACGGTGACGGCGACGGCGAATTCCCACGTGTTCAGTGGGAACCTCTCCGATTTGGGCTTCTTGGCGGAGGGTGAATCGTCGTCCTCTCCCTTCTCTTCGTCCCTCGTCGCCGTCACGTTCCTCGGCGCCGCCATCTCAGATCCAATCACCCAAGTCTCATCGAATTCTATTCAACCGCCCAATGCTTCTTCTCCTTCGATTTGGGGGAAACCCTAAGATTTAGAGAGAGAAAGGATGCTTCTGCGCTGCAATGGATTTGAACAAGAGAGAGAGAGAAAGAGAGAGAGAGCTTTTCAACTTTGAACAACATAAGAATTAAAGAAGAACAGTGTCATTGTTTTTTAGGGTCATTTTTTTATTCTTATTGCAAAGTTTCATGCTTTCCTTTTATAATTTTATTACAGGATTTTATTTTTATAAATAGATCAAGTAGCCACACTTTTTCTAACATGTCTTTCCTTATTTGTCGGTAAAATTTTAAAAACATATTATCATTTTTAATAAATTTTACTTTAATATAATAAAAAAATCAATAAAAACATACTTATCTATCAATTATACTGAACTTTTTTAATATCAATCAATATTCTCAAACGAATAATATTTAATAATTTTCTTTTTAAAAATTATGTAATTAATGTTTTCTTAATATATATTTCAAAAAATCCTCTTAAAATAAGATAATGTCACATTCTCAGCAAAAAGATATATTTAATGGACCAGCAAGTATAATGCAATCCAATAAAACCTCTTAATAAGGGATAATATCACTTCATATTTGAATATCCCTTATTCTTTTACAAGTAGTGTCTATTACAATTTTGACCAGATTCCAAAGAATTTTAGAAGAATATTCTCTCTATGTGCTGCTTATTAAAAGGAGAAATCAAACAACAAACACACAAAAAAATTTTGAAAAAATCAGCGTATAAAATTGATTAATCATAAAATTTTTTGAAAAAAATCAGCATATAAAATTATTAACCACCATTCCACCAACATGGTAAGGCCTAACAAAAATGTTAAAATGAGTTTACTCAAATTCACTTGTACGAATTACTTTAAAAATGAGTTAATCTAATTCAACTCATAAAATATAAGTAAAAAATACATAATTTAATTTAATTGGCTACAAGTTAGTGACTTAAGTGAATTGACTTATAAATTATGTCACTTAATTTAAAAAATAAATACAAAAAAGATATAATAACATAATTACAAAAAGACATATAATGTAATAATAAATAACAACAAACTGAAATAATATGAAAATAAAAACAAAGGACTTTTTTTTTTAAATGTTAGAAAGAAAAAAAATAGAAACAAGTTAATGTTGGTTGGCTTAGCACATTTTGGTAGTTAGAATAGTTGAATTAGGTCAAATTAACCTACAATAAAATAAGACAATATTTTTCTAACTTTTTTATCTCATAAGTTAAGTTAGTTCACAATTTGAAACTCGTTTTAATATCTATAAGGAAAAGAGTCTAGTCTTTCATAACGTCACAATTAGATGTTTAAATTTTTACTTGGAAAAGTATCTACATTTAATGTCCAATAGTGTAGTAAACAATGTTGTCTTCAAAGGAAGATTCTAGTGAGCTACCTAAAATTTTAGATATCATGAAAATAAGAATTTGTGATTATGTTTCAATTGAAAAATCAACATTGTTAAAAGAAAATTGAAATATAATAATATAATGTTAAAAGATATACACAACTTGCTCAATGTGTTGAATCAAGTTTAGTTAAATCAAATTCAACTAGAATTTATTATGATTTTTTCATAATTATTTTACATATTTTGTTATTTATTTTACATGTAAATAAAAATAATAATTAAAAAAATATATAAATTTAATAATATGTGTTTATATATGTATATTTGTATATGTTGAAATGATTCATGAGTCGAATTACACATAACTCAAGTTTAACTTATCAATTTAACAATTCATTTTTTAACCCAAGTTTCTCTCATTTGGTTCATAAGTTAAGTTTAACGAATTAATTGTCGAATTAAGTCTCAAACTAAGTTTGAGCTAATTTGATTCATTATCATCCTTACTTGTGGCTAAGAGAGATAACAAATCTTCATATTATTATAATTTTAGTTATATTTTATACACACATATAAGTTTGTATTTATGTAGGATTGTCATTAGTTGAATGTGGTCATTGTGATGGGTTTATCTTGAAGAAGAAATAAGTTTGGACCATGGTTTAGACATTTAAGTTAACATCTCCTTTACTATGCAACTATTTCATAGTGAATAGAGGTTGTTGTTCACTTTTGATGAGAGGTGACACATGAACACAAATTCCTTTTACCTTTCAATTAAGGAGATGGTCATCACTCTAGATAATGTGTCAACTCTCTTATACTTTTTTTTTCATTACGGAGTTGTGTTCATTATCATTTTTAGTCAAAAATGATGCTTACTTGTACCTTATGAATCTTCTTGAGGTTACCATTTTAGAGACATTCACATAGATTCTCATGACTTGGGGACACACAAATCGGATTAAGTTGGTTGCAAATTTTGTTCAAGATACACACTGATTGGTGCTTTAAGTATGCAACAAGAACTTTTCTACATTGTGTTTCATCATCTTTGTTAACAAGAGTGTCACATATGTTGATGAGACATTCTTAGAGATATTCTAGATGTATGACAAGTATGCATAAGGTGAATATATTTTTGTTTACTTGTTTGATCATCCTGATGATGCTAACATGCAATGTCAACCCAATATATTATTATGCCTAAAATAAATCTCAATGTGAGTTTTTTTAAAAATTATTAATGATATCTTTTGATAAAAAATAAAAATATTTTAGAGATGGATCTTGAAAAAAAAAATATTTATATATCTTTTAGAGACAAATATTTAAAAATAAAATTTTAAATACAAAAAATAACTTTTAAATATCCCTTAGACTAAACTTACTAATATGTATTAGAGTTAATCATCTATATACTGTCAGTGTAACTGTCAACCAATCATATCTTTTAATAGTGTCATGTTATTTGCTTATTTAATAAACTAAAAATAAAAAAAATAATTTAAAAGATATGATCGATTGTCAGTGTAAAGTTTTTTATATTGGTAGTGTATGGATGATTAACTCTATATATTATTCATGTGAATTAGGATATTATACGACTATTCTACAAGTATTAAAGTGTGTATTTTATTTTATAGAGTTTTGTTGTATATTTGTGTTAATTCAATTAGCCATGTAAAATATAGTTAAAACATGGATTTTTAAGCACTTTTTGAACATTGATTATTCTCGATTGATGCTTGAATATACGAAGGACGCATCCTTTGCCTGTTGGTGGGCACGTGTTAGGGATGCAACTTGCAAGTAACATGTTCCCACTCTGCACTATAATGAATGTATTGCAAATGAATGATCTCTCGTAAGTAGAGGTATTTTTACGACATTTGTTATTGTTAGGCTACTTCAAATGTGACTCATCAGTGCACCTTAATCTACTATAAAAGGTGTTATAACAATTTTGTTGGACTAGCACGGCAAAGTATAATTCGAGTGACTTTCATCCTTGTTTGGTAAGTGTATACATATTAAATCTTATATATTTTATGACAATTACATTATTCTATTCCTCAAATATGTTATGTTAATTATGCAACTTTAGTCCATAAACAAAGATGGTATATTTTTGTAACACTACATGATAGGAGTGATCAAAATTTGCCGAACTATTTGTAAACTAACAAACTCAGATAATGCATGCACATTGGGTTACTGTTTTTTGGGCATTGGATGAAATAATATAAAGTTTCGGTTTCAGATGGACAATTTGGCAACTGCAGGTTGAAAAAAGATAACCCATCAAAACGCGCACTCGACTGACTAATAAAAGAAAAGAAATTTTTTTATGTATAAATGACCTCGTAAAAAAAAAAAGTATGTCACTATTTACCGCAAAAAAGTCTGTCACAAAATTGTGAAGTTACAACTTATAATAATAATAATAATCTAAAAATGTGTGTCAGTGTAGGAAAAAAAAAATCAAAATGCGTAGCAATGTATAATATTTTTTTTTTAAAAATTAATCATAAAGGGAAGAGGGTTTCATATATATATATATATATATATATATATATATATATATTTATATATATATATGCCATTTCATATGTCTACAATTTCTTGATTATTCTTCATCTGTCTCTCGTGGATACATCTTCAAAATTCCACAACTCAGACTCGCCATCTTAAACTGTGACACCCTTACTACCCCAAAACATATATCGAAATAGTGTAACAAAATTAAAGAAAATAAACTTTTGAAATTGGTAAAAGGGTTCACATAACAAAAATTCAATACACCACATTAATAGAAATATCAAACCTAAAATACAAGAGTTTCTAAAATTGTTTTCAAAATAATATTACAGAATTTTCATAAATATCTTAAACTAGAAATCCTCTGCCCCGATGTCACACTATCAGAGCATTTTTCCAAATAAAACTGCTGACATACTATATACCAATTGCAGCTGGATCCTCTCCACCTAAAAATATTCACAATTTATACGGTGAGAAAAGAAAAATTATCTATATGCAAAACACATACAAACACATCACAGTATAATTTATTATAACAACTTGTTTATTTCATATAAATGTATATAGATTTAATTATCAAATATTCAACCATTTCACAAACCATTATACATGTCACTTTCACAATCATAAAATCATTTTCATGTCCATCAATATCACAATTAACACTATGCCAAGACCTCGCCACATCTGACACAAGTGATACAGGTTAATTGCCTCCCTTACTCACACCATACCAGGGGTACGCTCGTCCCTGAAGCATCACCTACCCAAGGTTCGTATCATCCCTGATTTACGAGGAGTACGCTCGTCCCTGAAGTATCCACCACACAGGGTTCGTATCATCCTTAATCCTTTAGTGTGAGTAACAACAATCACATTACAATCAGTACAATCTCTTGCAATTAACCCTATGTCAGGGCTGCCATAACTGACATAAGTGGTGGTGTTAACTGTTTTTCTCATCTCACACCATGCTAGGGTCACGCCTTCCCTGTAACACCACTTATACAGAGCCGTGCCATACTAGCCATCGATGTGAGACATCACAATCACAATCATATCACAACCATACAACATCTCATCAAATTTATAACACATGTATAATTCCATATAACAAATAAACTTAACAAAGTAAGATCTACATACCCCTCAAGCATATTATATCAATATTCTTCATTCTTACAAGTAATATAGCAATTAACTTTCCTTAACATAAAAGTTAATAGAATAACAGTGAAATTCCTAATTATTCCAAATTAGAAATTAATAGGAGGCTTGGCCGTCCATTCACATAAATTCCAAATTTTAAATCAATAGGAGGCTTGGCCGTCCATTCACATAAATCAAACGTTATTCTAAGAAATTCTACCCAATACCCTCATGTATTTTACATATAAATAACCCTCTTTTCCCCCGTACCTGATTAAATAGAAATTTGAGTAGAACTTCCTCTTCTTTTTTATTAACTAGGACCGGAACTAGAGCAGAACCTCCTCTCTTTCTAGATTCTTCTCTCTCTCTCTCTTTCTTCCTCCAGAATTTCCTTATCTCAAGTTATGAATTTCCTTCAGTCCCTAGCCTCTATTTATAGAAATTCTGGAATTACTATGCAGATTAAAATAATATTATATTTACTATGCACTATTCATTAAAATAATATTAATAGTAAAATACTGTGCATTCACGAGATTACTGTTCGTCCACGGATTTACTGTTCAAAAATACATATATTACTATTCAAAAATACGTATACGTGAATAGTAAAATACGTATACATAATAGTAAAATACATATAAAAAAAAATATGATAATCCTTTTAACAATCCCAATACATAAAAATAAAATTTTAGGATGTTACATTACTCCCCTCCTTTTAGAAATTTCGTCCCCGAAATTACCTGATGCAAATAAAAATAGATATGAAGCTTTCATCTTTTCCTCTAATTCCCAAGTAGCACTTTCAGGTATAGCTCCTCCCCAAATAACCTTTACCAAAAGAATTTCTTTACCCCTAAGTTGCTTTACCATTCGATCCTCGACTCTTATCGGGGTAGCTTCCACCGTCAAGTTCTCCTTAACCTCAATATGATCCGACTCAATCACATGCGAAGGATCGTGGATATATTTTCGAAGTTGAGAAATGTGAAAGACATCATGAAGATTTGACAAATTAGGAGGCAAAGCAATTTGGTAGGCAACATTGCCGACTCTTTTAAGAATTTGAAAAGGACCAATAAATCGAGGAGTAAGTTTTCTGGATTTTAATGCTCTGCCAACCCCAGTCCACGGAGTGACTTTCAAGAATACATGGTCACCTTCTTGAAATTCTAAATCCTTTCTTCTTCTGTCAGCATAACTTTTCTGTCTACTCTGAGCTGTCCTCATCCTATCCTGTATCAATTTAACTTTTTCAGTAGTTTGTTGCACAATCTCAGGTCCTAAGATGACATTGTCTCCAGGCTCACTCCAACACAAAGGAGTTCTACACCTCCTACCATACAAGGCTTCATAGGGTGCCATACCTATGCTAGAGTGGTAACTATTATTATAGGTAAACTCTATCAAAGGTAAAAGGCTATCCCAACTTCCTCCTTGGTCCAAAACACAGGTTCTAAGCAAATCCTCTAAAGACTGAATAGTCCTCTCAGTCTGACCATCAGTTTGAGGATGATATGCTGAACTAAGTCTCAGTTGGGTTCCCAAGGCTTGTTGTAGGCTCTCCCAAAATCTAGAGGTGAATCTAGGGTCTCTGTCTGAAATTATGCTAGATGGTATCCCATGCAATCTCATAATTTCATCAATGTACAATCTAGCCAATTTCTCTAGAGAATGCCTAATGTTAATAGGTAGAAAATGTGCACTCTTGGTCAACCTATCAACTATAACCCAAATGGAATCATGCCCTTTCCTAGTCCTAGGCAAAGCAACTACAAAGTCCATAGAAATGCTATCCCACTTCCACTCGGGTATACTCAAAGGCTGAAGTAGTCCTGAAGGTTTTTGATGCTCTATCTTAGCCTTCTGACATACTAGACAGGCACTCACAAATTCAGCTATATCTTTCTTCATCCTAGGCCACCAGAATATCTTCCTTAGGTCTTGATACATCTTAGTTGCTCCTGGATGAAAACTAAGCTTGCTCTTATGACCTTCTTCTAGTATCAGTCGTTTAAGTGTAGGGTTACTAGGCACACATACTCGATCTTTAAATCTTACCACTCCATCTGCACCCAAGGTAAATTCTTCTCCAATCCCTTGTCCTATATCCTTTCGTCTAGCCTCTAGAAATGAATCCATTAACTGTGCTTCGCTAATTTCCCCCAACAACTCACTAGTCACCCGAGTCATACCTAGTCTTACACTATTATGGTTCACTTCACAAGTCAGACTCAAGTCTCTAAATTGTGTCAAAAGATCCATCTCTCTAATCATAAGAGAAGACAAATGCAAAGATTTTCTACTCAAGGCATCAGCTACCACATTAGCTTTTCCTGGATGATAATTAAGATCAAAATCATAGTCTTTAAGGAATTCCAACCATCTCCTTTGTCTCATATTTAATTCTTTTTGGTCAAATAAATACCTAAGACTCTTATGATCACTAAACACCTCAAATTTTGAACCATACAAATAATGTCTCCAAATCTTAAGTGTGAATACCACAGCTGCTAATTCAAGATCATGGGTGGGGTAATTCCTCTCATGTACCTTCAATTGTCTGGATGCATAAGATACAACCCTACCCTCTTGCATTAATACACCACCCAAACCCATCTTAGAAGCGTCACAGTAAACCACAAAAGTCTTACTAAGATCAGGCAATACTAAAACAGGTGCACTAGTCAATTTTTCCTTAAGGGTTCGGAAACTATCTTCACATTTACTATCCCATACAAACATAACTCCTTTCCTAGTCAAACTTGTCAAGGGTAATGCTAACTTAGAGAATCCTTCTATGAATCTTCTATAGTATCCAGCCAATCCAAGGAAACTCCTAATCTCACTAACTGACTTAGGTGTCTCCCAATTAAGCACAGCCTCAACCTTAGATGGATCCACTGCTATTCCCCCACTTGAAATTACATGTCCTAAGAAACTCACCTCCTCTAGCCAAAAATCACACTTGGACAACTTAGCATAAAGTTGTTTCTCCCTGAGAGTTTGTAGTACTACCCTTAAGTGTTCCTCATGCTCCTCATTAGTCTTAGAATAAACTAGTATGTCATCTATAAAGACAACTACAAATTTATCCAAGTATGGATGAAGAATCCGGTTCATGTAGTCCATAAAAATTGCAGGAGCATTTGTCACACCGAAAGGCATTACTAGATACTCATAGTGTCCATAGCGAGTTCTAAAGGCTGTCTTAGGTACATCTTCTTCCTTAACCCTAATCTGGTGGTATCCTGATCTAAGATCAATCTTACTAAACACACAAGCACCTGCCAACTGATCCATAAGATCATCTATCCTAGGCAATGGATATTTGTTCTTAATGGTCACTTTGTTCAACTGGCGATAATCCACACACAATCTCATGCTACCATCTTTCTTTTTGACTAAGAGTACGGGTGCTCCCCAAGGTGATACACTAGGTCTCACAAACCCCTTCTCCAACAATTCTTCTATTTGCTTTTTCAGTTCCACTAACTCTATGGGTGACATCCTATAAGGTGCAATAGAAATAGGTCCTGCTCCTGGAACTAAATCTATGGAAAATTCTACTTCTCTTCTAGGTGGTAAGCTAGACACCTCAGAGAAGACATCCGAAAAGTCACATACAACAGGCAGTTCATTTACTGAAACATTTTTCTCAGAATTTAAAGAAGCTAACAACATGTACACTTGGGCATCCGCTTGCATAGACACCTTAACTTGGTTGGCAGTCAAATAATCCTTACTCACTCTTTCAACAGGTTCACCAAAAACAATAGATTTACAAGCACAGTTCAAAAGGACATGATTGGAAGATAACCAGTCCATACCCAGAATAACATCTAGTTGACTTAGAGGTAAACAAATTAAGTCAACCAGGAAATCTCTACCTTCAATAGTTAGAGGACATTTTGGACAGACATCAGAAGTAATTACAGAACCATTAGTGGGTGTTTCGACAATTAACTCAAAAGATAAGGAAGAGACAGGTAATTTTAACTTAGACACACATGCGTGTGATATAAAAGAGTGAGTTGCACCAGAATCATATAAAACGGTTAAAGGAGTTCCATTAATGAAACACATACCCTGAATTAAGTCCTCGGATTGAGTAGTTTCAGCACCACTCAAAGCAAATACTCTTCCTGTGGTTCGAGGTTTGTTAGCGTTCCCTTCAATCTCTGTTGTTTCTTTCCTATTCTGAGGACATTCACTAGCCTTGTGTCCTTCTGCTTTGCATTTGAAGCATATCAGTACCTTTTGCATCCGACACTCAGCTGCTTTATGACCTGACTTTCCACAGTTATAGCAGTTTTTGTGTGGAACAATACTCCGATTTCCACCTCCAGAAAGTTGGCTAGCTTGGTTTCCTTGCACAAAGTCCTGATTATTCACTTTAGTATTCGCATTTCCAGCAGGCTTGTTATAAGGTTTACCTTTATTGGATGAACCAAACTTATTATTTCTCATTGGTCCTCCACTTTTATAATGAGTTACCCTAGCTTGGTTGTCCTCATCATAAACTCTACACTTGTTTACCAATTCATGGTAGTGCGTGATCCCTTGATAATTGAACACTTGTTTAATCTCTGGGCGAAGACCGCTCACAAACTTTACGCATTTGTCCTCCTCATTGCCCACACCGTCGTACATAGGGCAGAATCTCACCAAATCTTCAAACTTAGTCACATACTCGGCCACCGAATCTTCTCCTTGTTTTAACTCAAGAAATTCTACCTGTTTCTTGTGTCTTACATCTCGGGGAAAATATTTCTCCAAGAATAACCGCTTGAAAGAATCCCAACTTACTTGGGTTCCTATGGCTATTATTCTTTGCCAAGTACTTTGCCACCAGATACCAGCTTCTCCAGAGAGCATGAAGGTAGCCAAAGTCACCTTCTGCGTCACAGGACATCCCATGACTTGGAATATCTTTTCAATTTCAAATATCCAGTCAGCAGCTCCGTCAGGATTATAGCCTCCACGAAAACTTGGTGGATTATTTCGCTGGAATCTTTCTAGCCAATCAACTTCTGGTCGTTGGTTCAAATTACCAAGAGCCTGAGCCATTGCTTGCAGAGCGTCGGCGATTGCAAGATCATTTCTACCTCCTGCCATTGTTTTTCTGTCCTCCCAGAAAAATTAACAATTATGTTTTAAAAACAACAATTTTAATCAATTGTCGTTTTAACAAATCAATATGTTCAACAATCAATTTACTACAACATTCATTTATCAAACAAGCACAATAGACTCATAACTCACGGCCGATTGAATCGACCTGCTCTGATACCACTAAATGTGACACCCTTACTACCCCAAAACATATATCGAAATAGTGTAACAAAATTAAAGAAAATAAACTTTTGAAATTGGTAAAAGGGTTCACATAACAAAAATTCAATACACCACATTAATAGAAATATCAAACCTAAAATACAAGAGTTTCTAAAATTGTTTTCAAAATAATATTACAGAATTTTCATAAATATCTTAAACTAGAAATCCTCTGCCCCGATGTCACACTATCAGAGCATTTTTCCAAATAAAACTGCTGACATACTATATACCAATTGCAGCTGGATCCTCTCCACCTAAAAATATCCACAATTTATACGGTGAGAAAAGAAAAATTATCTATATGCAAAACACATACAAACACATCACAGTATAATTTATTATAACAACTTGTTTATTTCATATAAATGTATATAGATTTAATTATCAAATATTCAACCATTTCACAAACCATTATACATGTCACTTTCACAATCATAAAATCATTTTCATGTCCATCAATATCACAATTAACACTATGCCAAGACCTCGCCACATCTGACACAAGTGATACAGGTTAATTGCCTCCCTTACTCACACCATACCAGGGGTACGCTCGTCCCTGAAGCATCACCTACCCAAGGTTCGTATCATCCCTGATTTACGAGGAGTACGCTCGTCCCTGAAGTATCCACCACACAGGGTTCGTATCATCCTTAATCCTTTAGTGTGAGTAACAACAATCACATTACAATCAGTACAATCTCTTGCAATTAACCCTATGTCAGGGCTGCCATAACTGACATAAGTGGTGGTGTTAACTGTTTTTCTCATCTCACACCATGCTAGGGTCACGCCTTCCCTGTAACACCACTTATACAGAGCCGTGCCATACTAGCCATCGATGTGAGACATCACAATCACAATCATATCACAACCATACAACATCTCATCAAATTTATAACACATGTATAATTCCATATAACAAATAAACTTAACAAAGTAAGATCTACATACCCCTCAAGCATATTATATCAATATTCTTCATTCTTACAAGTAATATAGCAATTAACTTTCCTTAACATAAAAGTTAATAGAATAACAGTGAAATTCCTAATTATTCCAAATTAGAAATTAATAGGAGGCTTGGCCGTCCATTCACATAAATTCCAAATTTTAAATCAATAGGAGGCTTGGCCGTCCATTCACATAAATCAAACGTTATTCTAAGAAATTCTACCCAATACCCTCATGTATTTTACATATAAATAACCCTCTTTTCCCCCGTACCTGATTAAATAGAAATTTGAGTAGAACTTCCTCTTCTTTTTTATTAACTAGGACCGGAACTAGAGCAGAACCTCCTCTCTTTCTAGATTCTTCTCTCTCTCTCTCTTTCTTCCTCCAGAATTTCCTTATCTCAAGTTATGAATTTCCTTCAGTCCCTAGCCTCTATTTATAGAAATTCTGGAATTACTATGCAGATTAAAATAATATTATATTTACTATGCACTATTCATTAAAATAATATTAATAGTAAAATACTGTGCATTCACGAGATTACTGTTCGTCCACGGATTTACTGTTCAAAAATACATATATTACTATTCAAAAATACGTATACGTGAATAGTAAAATACGTATACATAATAGTAAAATACATATAAAAAAAAATATGATAATCCTTTTAACAATCCCAATACATAAAAATAAAATTTTAGGATGTTACATAAACTCCACAATCCAACCAGTTAATCTTTAGTCTCTTCAAATAATTGAAGTATTTGTACTCGACAGTCAAATTTTCATGCAAGGTGAATTCATTCACCAAAATTTTCTTTTCTCTAATTAAGTGTGTTGCCATTTTCATATATCATATACAAACTTAAAACATGCATTGCTTCAAGTGTTACAGTATGAAAAGCAGCATTTGGGTAGATTCCAAAGTTTTGTTTCTAAAAAGTTATAAAATACTTTTGGAAACTATATTTTAAAATATTTACGTATTGTCAAATAGATATTCTAGAAATTGGATTTAGAAAATTTATTTTTTTAAAAAACTACAAAATAAGGAAAGAGGTGTGGAAAAAAGAAAGAAAAAAGGAAAGTGGAAATAAAAGTAACCGTAAGGGTAAGGTAAGGATGAGTGTTAAGCTTACAAATTTATGCAAAACAATGGGGCAGCCCATTAAGCCTCGTCAATGGTTTGCGTCAGCCATTTGTTTGGTCCAACTAGACAAATGTTTTGGACCTGAGCATAATAAAATTGAACCAAAATAAAGCCAATACTATTCAAAATAATTTATCAAGTTAAATAATAAAATAAAATTATATAATACCTGAAGGACTTAAAAAAATATCATATATATTATTATTTGAATAATTGATATATATATATATATATATATATATATATATATATTTGACTCAATATAATATTTTCAATTTTTTAAAATCTTTTATTTTATTTCTAAAAATTTGTCATTTATTTATTGTTTATTTATAAGTTCATAATTCTCGTGTATTAGTTCAATAAGTTTATTCCAAAAGAAAATTTTTAAGTTGAATAAGTTAAAAAATATTAAATTTTTATCATTAAATATTTTTAATTACGTAAAAAATAAATATTAATAATATTTTTTGCTTAAATATAATAATTTTTTAATAAAAATAATTTTTTAGCCTATATTCTTAATGTGCAAGATAAAAATCACAATAAGCTTTATCTATAATAAAAGTGTAAATTACTTGATTTTTATTTACAATAAGACTTTAAAAATCATGCTATAAATTTTTATTTTAAATCGTGATATAAATATTTATTTTATTAGTTTATAATTATATATTTTTTTTCACAATATAAATATATTTCTATATATATTCCATTAAATATTTTTATAGCAAGATATTATTTGTAACTTAAAAAAATATAATTAAAAATATATGATATTTTAATTGCAGTCATCTAATACACAATGATATACTAGTAGGCTAATATGATTACAACAATATTGTAATTTTCTTGTGTAACGCAGGTTACGCCGCTAAATCGACTCAATTATATATATATATATATATATATATATATGTCAATTAACGTTTACATCTTGCAGTCACATGCATTGGAATTGAAGGTTCCTATTTTCAATTGATGTAATTAGTTAGTTCTAAATGGAGCCAAGTGTGTGGGACACACATCTTCGTGAGTTTTTGTTGCATGTTTATGAGATAGCACTAATTATTTTAGACCAAATTTTTTTTAAGGAATTTCATACCAAACAAGAACAAATACCAGCAAGATATGACATAATAAATCGGTAGATAACTTTATTTTTTAAGTATATAATAAAATCTCAAGTTATAATTATATAAAAATATTTATTAGATAATGTCAACTCTTTAAATAAATATATTTAGTATTTTAAAAATCCTTAACCGAAAACTAAGATTTACCTGATTTACAAAAAAAAAAAGGCGAAATGAAAAAAGAAGAAATTAGTCGTTTGACGTAAGCTGAGACCTACTTGGTTTACGAAAATGACCAAACAAAAAACAAAGGAGGAAGATAAATTAAGTTAAAAACTTTGTAATTCTTTTGTTTACCCGTTTTTTTTTTTTTTTTTTCAACAAGCTTTCTCAAAATTCCATGAACTACTAATTAATAGTATATATTAATATTTAATAAACTAAAGAAAATGATACAGTACGTTCTTAATTATATTATATATATAGTCATGTTTTACATGCAAATATTTTCAGACCTCTAATAATTGAATTTCTACTTTTAATTTTTTATTTCGCAGCTCACAATAATGCCCCACAGAATAAAAAGGCATTTTGAATATTTTGAAAACACAGGCTTGGTGGTTGATGTCTGGTTGACCACGCTCAAGTCAATACCAATGACATTAGCATTTGTTTCCATTCCTTCTCTCACTAATTAAAAATACTAATTGGTTGGGTCTCCCAAAGCATATGTGGTCCTCAACCTCATATATCTTAGCCAATTCATAATGTGTTGAAAAAACTCAAGCCTACATTTTATTAATTGCCTCGTAAACACACTAATTTAAAACCAGTCAAAGGATTACTAAAATATAAAGTCTTTATACATAAAAATCTGACATTAAATGTAATATTATACACAACTTATCATTATCACTCATTTACTTTATATATATATATATATAGGTAAAAAAATAAATGACTACAACTCATTCTTACGTCTATTTAATTATAAAAACAACACATTGGCCCAAGAAAAAAAAAAAAGAGTGAAAAATTAAGATAATGCTATTTTTTAGTCAGAGGAACAAAAAAAGAAATAGAAAAATAGGAACAAATAATTTCAATACCTCACGATAGTATTATAAATTAAAATGTTGTTTATTAATAATAGAAGATTGATATTGTTCTCGTAAAAAAAAATGATTACAATATATTTTACAAGTCATTTTTTTCTTCTATTATCATCACTCATCTTATTTCACATATATTTTCTCTCTCTCTCTCTTTTCTTAAATAGTGTTTTAGTTGAGAAAGTATTGTTAAAATAATATTACTTAAAAAAATTACACTTAATAATTCTCACTTATATTTAAAGTTCGAGCCGTATTATCGTTATTATAATATATATATAATTCAACCACTCAGAAAATAATTTTAATGTAATTAATGTGGGTCTTAAGATATTCCTTCTAATTGAGAAAAGAAAATAGTGAAGATAGCAATGAACTCAAAAGTCAAACTCCCCTCCTCTCATGTATTGATGAATATATAACACACAATGCTCTCACAAAATACAGATGATGACGTCTTATAGGAATAGATTAAAGCAAAGAAAAGCCACACTACATGCAATAAAGAGAATGTACATTTATAAGTGACATAACAAAGGAAGGACAGTAAAAAGTTAAACATATAGTACCCAAAAAAGAAAAAGAAAATGATCTTCTGAAATCTAAACAAAGGAGAGATTCACTCTTCAAGCGAATCTCCTTTTATCACGAAAAAATATACTATATAATATATATCATCATCACCTAAAAGGCTTTGGTTCAATCTCCAGCTGCAACTTCTAAATTAGCTTATGGTAGTAAGATAAATGGAAAACTATGATATAACGAAGAATATCCATTATCTTACTTAGACTTTATTCATTAATCGGCTATGGATCATCGATGGTGACATGACACACAAGTTATGAATCAGCAGGGAAGCATCCTAGGATATGACTAGCTTGATTTTGAGGTTGTAGCTCATGGTTATGTGGCATCATCAAGGGCAAGTTTGGATGTGAAAAATAAGCTGCATCACTCAATTGTGACCCAAACAAGTTGTCCAAGCTCTTCCAATCAATGCCACCTTGTCCAGTACTGTTATTGCTCCTTTCAATTTCATCACTGCAATATTCCTCATTTGTTAGGGCATTATTAGGGTTGTTACATTCTTTGATTTCAGTTGGACTATCTAGCTGTGGAAGATCAATGAGTTGTAATTTGTTGTCCATAACAGCTTGGTTTGACAAATTCATCAAGTGTTGCTGATCCGAGCTGAAGGGGTGACTAAAACTTGCACCTTCAGAAGGAAGAACCTGAACCACATTTGTTTCGTTCAAAATGTCAGCAATGGATAAGGGTCTTGCGTAGCTTTGATCTCTGAAGAAGTGTTGTTGTTGACTACTGCTACTGCTGCACCATGGTTCATAACCTTGCCTTTGACTTGGACTAGGCTTTCGAAATGCTCGACACACCACCCATCCTTCTTCCTGCAATGGGAATTTGCTACCATGTTCAGCTTTTTTCATCACCTCTTCATGAGATACGTTCTTCTGTATTATTATTGTTATGAACATAATATAAAGAAGGACAAGCGTGTCGTAATTTGCGTTTGCTTCTTTGAGCTTTATGAAAGGCAAAGTGCCTTTTGAGAAAGTGGATTTCTTTTCATTGCATGTTTGAAAATTTGGGTATGTGTAACGAGTCCTAAAGATGCTATATACCTCTTAAACTAAATAATTTGATTCTTTTACTATCCAAAAATTTTATACCCTATAGCTATACCTCTACTTGTTGCTGGAAAGCAAGCAAAAAAGAAAAAATAAATTAAAAGAATGGTATAGAATTTCGAGTGTAATTTTTTTTCCCTTATCAAGTATTGCCTCGTTCTTGAAAAGTATATAATATTAAAAGGTGATTGAAAAGTAAAGGAAATGAAAGAGAGTCAATATCAAACTTTTTTCTTTTACTATATATAAACAAAATTCAGTAAAAAGATATTTTATTTGCATAGACTTTTTATACTCTTTCGCACTTCCACAGTAAGATGTCAAATCGATGAAGACAGACAAAAAATAAATTACGTTTTATGATTATGTTAAATAAGTGTGAAAATATATACCAAGGCTTACAAATAGAAAAGTTCTCCACAAATATTACTTAAGCTATCTTTTGTTACTTTGCATCATAGGAATAGAAATATTGAATCACACAAAGCAACTTTTGCTGAGATTAGCTACCAAGTTTTTCAAATTTATGAAATATTCTATGTACACACATATATATATATATATATATATATATATATATATATATACTAATGGATATCTACGTACGTGTTTGGTATTGAACACAAAAGCGTATTTTGATACTCAATTTCCAACCTTAAATAGCTTTCATTTATAAGGATGTCATTAAATTAAAACAAATTAACACATCATTGTTTGATTTGAAAATTTCATAATAATGATAATAATAATAATATAAATTTGTAATGAGTTTTATTGTAAAAAAAAATAATTAATAAGCATGATTTCATCACCACAGTTTAAGGTCGATCAATGTTTAACTCGTGCAGTTAGGATAGTGATATATGAAAATAAAATTAAAAAATATGCATTGATATGAAACAATATTTATTATGTTGAAAATATAAAAAAAAAGTGTCCAATAATTGTTTAAGGTAACTATAAATTTTTTTAATATAATATGTTGAATATTACTTTAATTAGTATTTTAAGTACTTATTAACAAAATAATTAAAAATTGAAATACTGAAAGAAAAAAAAGAGGATAAACCCGAAGTATATATTTAAATAGAATTTCTCCCAAAAAAATTAAATAATCTAAAAACCATTTGGTTCAAATTATTACATGAAAGAATTTAAAGGTCAAATGCATGTATATAAAAGGGAGAAAAGAGAAGCAAGAGGCCGGATTCCATACCGTTCAACAAGACTCACAAGGATATTGTAAAAAATAAAAAAATTCCAAAAAAATTGTGTTCAAAAGTGTCATTCCATTGGTGCAATTTGAAAAAGAGAGCGTATATGTTTGAAAATGAAGTGTATGGAGCAGGAAAAGTACTGTTTTGAGTGGTTAAAATAGTTTTGATGACCCCACTATATTGATCAAAATGGCGACATGTTTTGCTTCTCCTTAACTTACGTAATGCATACGAGATTATTTTTCTTCTCCATAATATTAGAGTAAACAAATTATTGAAAACTACCATATTGAATTATAATTTTCATTGTTAGTAGATAGACAACTTAAATTGATAATTCTTGATATAAAGTTTGATTGAGCACAAATTTAGAACTAACTTTGAAATTTTTTTTAATTAAAAAATACTATTTATTTTCAATAAAGTAGTTTTAAAAATATTTTTAACTCATGTCCAAACATATTATGTATAATTTAAGTAGAGAAGAAATGAATTAACTTGCCTGTGGAGGGCCATGTTCAGAGGTTTGATGCCTATATTCATGCATAATCCAGTCTGTTTTCCTTCCATTAGGGGCACGTCCCTTGTAGAAGACCAAGGTCTTCCTCATCCCTATGATTCTATTTTTCGACATTACAGCTTTGTCCCTTCCTGTTGCTTTCCAGAATCCAGCAGCAGTGGCCCTGTTAGTTCTTGTCCCTGTTGGATACTTCTTATCTTTGTGGCTGAAAAAGTACCACTCATTCTGTTGCTCATACCCTAGCTTGCACCTATCTGCATATTTCAACCACATCAACTTATTGTAACAATATATAATGTCATAATATGTATATCTCCATGTAAGCTAGGTGTTATGACATATATTGGTATAATCTCTAAAGTTGACTTTTGTTTTTTAATTATTGTCACTTAAAAGATTATTATGAGCCTTTAAACATTAGTGACAAAATTGCATTGTGATAACTAATATATACCTTGTATGTCCCATGGTTCCATTTTGTAGAGATCAATCTCAACAATAACATCTAGGTCGATTTTTAGCGAGTTGATCTTTCTCTTGAGGTAGTACCCCACAAGCTCCTCTTCTGTTGGATGAAATCTAAATCCTGGAGGCACACATGATTCCATATCAATTGATGATGATCTCTCCTGAAAGAAACAAAGGAAAAGGATCATAATTAGTTATGTGAAATCAATAAGACCATTTATGTTTTAGCTTTGATTTGAATATGAGTATAAAATTAAGTTTGTCTTGTTCTCTTTTACGTGCACCAAGAGAGAAAAATAATAATTATCAAACATAAAAAAAAAAGATGCTCAAATTCTTTTGGCCAGGTAAGGGGCAGCACTGGAAGATAAGGGAACAAAATTCAATGGCCATTGGCTCTGCACTGCTCTTCATCAAAGTCATTAAATTTACAACCTTATAGCTCTAAAGAAAACTCTAGGGATGAGATATTTAGAAGTAATGATGACGATGATGATGTATAACTTTGTTATTGGACCCAACAATTGTGCAGCATGTGCAATGACAAAATTGGCAGACCATGTGTGGAACCCACCATTAATAAAAAAAATTAACTAACAAGATAGGCCTATGATTAATCCTAAGAAGCACTTTTTATTGTGCCTTTATTTGCATGACATGAAGTTGGCAAAAGTATATTGAACACAAAAGTTGGCCGAAAAGCTTGACTTTGCTGTCACAAGCATGTCACATTTCTTTGAGTGCAGTGCACTCCCAACGCCTGCTGGTGGTGGAGAAAGACCTGCCCTAGCTGTCGTGATCACAATTCACGACCACCATGTAGCAGCTAGCAACCATCATACAGATAAAGTTCCACTCATCAACTTAAGCTAATTTTCACAATTTTCCAGAGACACAATCACTACCCATGTAGCCCTAACTAACTAATACTAATAGACTTAATTTTTTTCTCGCTAATGGGGGAGACTATTTCATTCATGGTTTGAAAATTTTCAAATTCATCATATCTCTCTCTTTTTCTACTGTTAAGATCATGATATATACACGTTCTCAGTTGACAAAACCAAATCATACCAGACTTGGATTGGTGCCATTCATTCTTGTTAAGAAAATTAAAGTACTAACAAATGTGAAAGAAAAGCAAGCTAGAAACCCATTTATCATTTTTGAGGCTTGTAGAATGTAGATAGACAATTAGACATGACATGATCACATGAATAATAACACATCAGAAGCTCTTTTTTTTTTTTTTTTTTTTTTTTTTTTTTTTTTTAATTTTTAAATGCTGTAGTCCCTTGAGATGGAAAAACCCTCCAGAAGATTATTACCAAATGGATTCAAGGAGGTTTCAGACTTCTCTTGACATGCTGTTGAGAAAAGAAAAAAGAAACAACCGTTATACATATGAATACTCACAGGAATTTGGGTTAACGTCATCTTCTTCTTGACCTTGCTAGCTAAAGGCACTGAAATAGGATTAAAGGAAGAGAGAGAGAGAGAGAAAAGGAGGGAGAGAGAGATGTGTTGAAGTAAAGTGAAGGTGAATGTTTGTTTAAAGAGAGGTAGAAGAGTTATATATATATATATGTATTTGCAAGAGCATGAGATCAGAGAATGTTGTACAGAAAAGAAGCAGAAGAATAATATATATATAGACATATATAGAAACATATTGTAGATGAGGTTATTGATTGCGCGTGGGGTGGCAGATAGATGGAAAGGTCTTTGTTTGGACGGCGTGACACCGAGTTTTCACGCCACCCCCTTCCACCGCTATATTGTACCCTAAGCCTTTTCCATCACTTTAAACAACAATGCTACAGTTCTGCTTAATTTTAACCAAATATATTATTAACTATATGCAATTAATGGATCATAGTCTCATAAACATGCTTGGTTAATATTAATGAATCATTCCACTAGATCAGAGGGTCTCACACTATATAACAATTAAACACAATTAGTGTATGTATACATGCATGTCACATTCTTCTCCTCCTTCACCACATTGAGGTTTCACAATTGTCTGTTTGGTGCGCCGTCCCTGGACATTTGGCACCATTGCTTTTTGGACATGTGGAAGCTATCACAGACTCCTAAGCTGTCCATATCAATATGTTAATCATTTGTGTCTTGTGGCTTTAGTGTTTTCATATGCATACCATGAGACCTCCACCAAAGTTTATCCGATTATTGTTTAGCCGGGTGTGCTCTAGAATTTGCATTCTCTGCATAGTGCAACACCTCCATCATAACTAATCTTCTGTCATCTGTAATTAACTATATTATCAGATCATTGGATCGATAAAACATTATGTCAAATATAAAAAACATGTATACATATACACAGAATGAGTAAATCACACCGATATATCATCCTTAATTGTTCCAAAAATAATATGTGAAACACATTATATACTACGTATTCTTATGAGAGGTTAATGTCAAATTCCAAAATACAAAAAAATTATATTAAGTTCGTCTGGATATAAGTTAAACTAGAAGTGTTTTTAAAAACTTTTTTTATTGAAAATAAATAATATTTTTTAGTAGATAAATTCTTAAAAACACTTTTAAATTTATATTCAAACATGTTAATAATGTAATTTATTCTAAAATAACTTATTTATGTACTTCATTGTCATTTAATTACAAAATATTATATATATGTTATTAGATTTGTTGATTTTTACGATAAATATATAATAAAAGTTATAAAAAATAAGTTTTGATAATTAGTTAATAGTATAAAAACTTTAGGACTAACTACGTATTAAACTCATTCATATATACATAGATATATTATTACAACAAAATTTATTATTATCGACAATTATTTAATGATAATAAATTAATTGTCTTTATTTTATTATTTAATACAAATATTAATGACTAATATATAATGACTACTAAAAATGTATTTACATCACACCAAACTTTACTAATAGCGACAATTATTTATTGAAAAAAACTTAAGTCTTACATTAACTAGAAATAAAATAATTAAAAAATATATAAATGAATGATAACTCTCACCTTACAAGTTTATTTTGTATGGTTGAATTAAACTTATAACTTATTATTCTAAGTTGTATTAGATTACTCACCATTACCAAACTCAATAAAAGATAAGATAATTAAAAAAATAAGGAAATTAAAGAATATATAAGTAAAAGAAAACTTTCATCTTACAAGTCTCACATCGACTAGGAATAAGATAATTAAAGAGTATTTGTATCTTACAAGTTGCACATCGACTAGAAAATAAAAAAATACCACAACTAAATATTTTAGCGACACCACATATAATGACTAATGTGAAAATGCCGGTAAAAGATTTTATAGCAATTTTTATTACCACTAAACGCTATATTAAATGTCACTAAAAACTTATTTTGTTGTAGTGTATTAAGATAATATAAATTAGTAATCATAAATATTTTGCAATTTCTTTTCATGGATTTGCAGTCTACACAGGACATGACATTTAGAAGCAAGCTTGGCAGTTCCAAGTTAGAAGACCACCCGTTTTTCTCTTAACGGAGTTCCAGCTAAATGACTTGATTATTGAGAAAGAATACACTTTTATATATTATCCCTTGCTAAAGTAATAGTAACTGAAAACAGGTTTCTTTGAGAACAATGCACTCTTTTGGTATATTATAAAAAAGTAGTCATCGATGTATATATTATATAAGTGGATCGAAAAGGCAATTTTGGGATTTGTATTGTATGTGGGTATACATATATAAATACACAAAAGGATTAAGTTAATTTGTTTTATAATAATGTACTCATAAAGCCTAGATAAGCTGGGACACGATTACCAACTACTGTACTTTTCAAGGGTTTATTGTCTTATTCAGTGTAGACCCATTAATTTAATAAATAAATATGCTGCAAATCTAGTACATAAATCCATATTTATTATATATGAAAGAGTAGTGAGCAAAAGCCGAAAGCTTGTGTAGAAAGCTTACTATTAGCATATTATTATACCTGAGCCGAGGGTACCCTTTACACCTACTGAATGAATACAACCTTCTAGGGACTCTGTTGGCAGAACAGCAATATTTAACCAGCAACTTGTCACCTATAAATTGAATAATTACTGGTTTAATGCTGACGCTGACGTCATTTTGTCCCAACACTTGCTTACATATACTTTCTTTTTCTATCCTCACTATGCACATTTATTAATACTTGCTGAAACTTTCATTTGTTTATGTAATTTCTCGTTTTAAATTAATATATACTGATGAGATAAGTAGACCATGGTTTGCTGTGGTTAATTAGCGACTCTATCTAGTTTTTCAGTTAGAGACTATCAATTTGGTTGGATCAAACCTTTTAATTGCTTGTTTTTAGATTTTGTCTTGTTTTGGTACGTGTTTGGTGTATGGCAGTTTATTTCTTGTCGATCTAATGGTTCCACCTAGTCAAAACTATGTCAATTATAAACCCGTTTAGATGGTATGAAGGTATATGTAAATGCTCTAAGTACATCGAATCTAATAAAAATAAATTGCATATAGCTAGAAAATTAGTAAAAAATTAATTAAAAATTCAACTAGAAAGTATATATAGTTACTGATGAGAAAAAACTATAAAAATGAATATTTCTCTAAAAGTTATCAAACATATTAGTTTATTGCACCAAAAAAAAAAAATTAGTTTATAAATATTTTTTTTGTCAATTAAACGGCCTAACTTTTTTCATCACCCTTTTTTAGTTTTAGAGAATAATGAGAAGTGTGTATATCAAAAAGATTTCTAAAAGTGAGAAGTAGAAATAATTATATACAATATCAATTATTTAAAATTTTAAACTTGATATATTATATAAACAAAATTACACCTTTAATCAATTAGAAATTATAATAAATATGAATTTTAAAATAATTATTATAAATTTATCAAACAAGGGAATCTATGATTGAATGGTTTTTTTTTAAAGTACACCGTAAATGTATTTTTGTATTAAATTTAATATTTAATGTTAATAGAATTGTTAACATATTTTAATTATTTTTCCGAATATTTTTTAGCTATTTAGTATTATCCATTAAAAAAATGAAAGGTTAGAAATTATTTTATATAGCAATCATTAATGACTAACAAAAGCAGAACTTGGCTTTTGTTTTATTAAATAGGAAGGTATTAAGTTCACAGTAGTGTGGTATAAATTTTAAAGTCTTTAATCAACTTACGCGAAAATAAACTGCTCAGAAACCTTGAGTGATAATTTATTTTTGCAAAAAAAAAAAAATACTATAATATAAAATATGAAAATGTGTGTTCATATACTAACAGGGGCATGATTTTAAATTACAGGAGCCACCGAAATATGATAAAATTTTTAGCGTTTCAATTATAGTTCTATGATATAACATTATTTTATTTTGACCTAGACTTAGGAAGAATGTTATATATATTAGACCAAATTATTGCGTCTAAACTCTAATGTAATTAATTTGTCGTTGTTACTTTATATTAGGGCTATAATAGACCCGTGGCTTGGTTAAAAATATTATTTAACATCTAGGTTCCAATCTGAGGAAAAAGAACTTTATTAGAATTTGGAGCATAAAGTGAAAGAAATTAGAAACGGGTTGCTGTTTGCTAGGGATCTGAAGAAGTAGAATCCTGCAATTCTTATATTAAAAGTTTCACATCTATAAACCTTATATTAGATATATCATTTTACATATTAACAAGCTTAGGTTTTAGGTTTTGTTTGAATGTAGTTTTCTCGAGGTATATATAATATGCAGCACTTGAACAGAAAGGCACTAGCACACTATCATCACAAATTCAGGAACAAGAAGTTAAATAAATATGAAAAGTATTCTTTGCTTCTAAATATATAAGATGTATATTTTATGTAGTGGTGTGGAACAGGTTGCTTGTGTATGAGCCCTGAAATTTTGTGAATTCGTTTATTAGCTTGCAAACAACTGCACTAAAGCTTTAAAGCCTGGAATGGAGAAAGTACGGATTGGTTCATTCTAGAATCAAATTGCCTTATTTTGTTTCATCTTTGGTGATTAATTTAGAAGAAGCAGAGGGAAATGAATAAAAAATGTAGAATTCATGATTGTTTAGGTCCCACACGTGACACTTTTAGAGGACCCACTTAGGGGTTCAAAAGTTCCTATTTTGGACCCTACCTCCAACAGCCAATGATCAATCATAAAGAAGAAACAAGAATGGAAGAAGGAAGGCTTAACAAGTTAGGGGATGCAGGAAAGTTTTGTTCCCATTGTAAAATCATACGTCATAAGCTTTGAATATATAATTTATCATAATTTTTATCCACATTAATTCTAATTTAATTACATTTTTGGTTCATTTTATTTCGATTGTGGTTTTTTCATTTTATTTTTAATGAGTCGATTAATTAAGTTATTATTACTTTTGAAATTAAGTAAATTTTTTCTTTTGTATAAAATTCTTAAATTATTATTTTTATCCAAATATTTAGAGTTTATGATAGATTAAATAAGAACTCATTCAAAATGTTTAAAAGGAGAAATTTAATGAAATTTTGATAACAAACTGAAACATTTTATGGGGTGTGAAATTAGAACGTAAAGGGAAAATACTGATATTTTATTTTGGATAAAATTCAACGTTTTGTTGGTTAGTTTTGATATTAGAAGAAAATATAAAACAATTTAGTCAACTTGGGAATTTTGCATAGAACGAAATTTATGAAAAAATTCAGCCAAATTGGTTAGCTTTAAAACTAGAAGAACTGAATTGATTAAAAATTATTTAAAAGACTAAAATAATATACGTTATCCAAATTAAATAAAATACAAAAATAATTAAGTCTTAATTTTTTTATTTAAGACAAAATGGGTTAAAATTTTGAGTTTAATAGTTATATAATGACGCTGCAAAGTACTTTTTCATTAACAATATCAATAAAAAAAAGTCGGTAATATTTTTTAATTATTTATTATAAATATTAACAGATTTATCATATATGTTAATTTTTCTTGAATGATACAGTCATACAGTACATAATTCATTCCAACTTGCAAATAATTCATTATGTTTTATAATAAGTGTTATCTTAATGTTTTTTAAATACAAATTAAGGAAAATTAATAAGTGGATGAAAGAAAATAATAATTTTTTAAAATTAATCTTATTATTAGTTTTCTTTATTAGACATGACGTAACACAATAATAATTTTTTAAAAAAAATATTAAAATTATAAATGAAAAAAAAGTTATTATTAGTATTACATTAAAAAAACTATAATTACACTTATTTTAGTTTTTTTTATCTTACACGATGGGACGAAAGTATTACGTTGCTTAATGGTCAAAATTCTGGTCACACCTTTCTGCCTCGTATGTCAAATGTCAACTGCAACTACGAATAGACTTAGGGTAATAATAATAAGAACCTAAACACATAACACTAACCTATAGTATTATATACAGTAGTTGCATTAACCACTACTTGTGGTAGTGATAAAGTCAAAATGAGGATATAGCTAGCTAGTAAAACAGTCATGCAGAGGTCGGAAAATGCTCCAACGATATAGGGCACATCTTGATGAGAATTGTTTTGACATGGAAAATGCCTTTAGACTAAGTCTATTTTCTGTTAATTTATTTTCATTGATCTACAGAACTGCCACCAGACAAGGCATTCATTCGCTAAACATGACGTAAACAACATGTTAATCTGCAATAGAAATAAAGTTAAAGATATGTGAATTGTACAAGGACTAAATTATCAATCAGAATCAAAGTTATATGTTATGGCCACAAAAAACTTTTTACCACTTCCATAATTGTCAAATCAGTATCTTCAAATGCGATCGTCTTTCTCTTTTAAGATGAACCTAGCTATCCACGTCTTCTTACATAGTCGGTGCTCAATTTTCAACCTAAGAGACAAAAGTGAATCTAATGTTCTGGAACTTCAATCACCTTATCAACCTTTTGCTAGTTAACTATAAGCATGAAACACTGCTTTAACTACCAAGACCATCTTTACTTAATTTTCAATTTTAGTTTCACCCCTCCCAAAATTAAACTATATTTCAAGATAAAAATTGTGGGTCCCTTGTCAATTCTCATAGATCACAGAAAATCATGAATCCAATCTGAAAAAATCATCACAAACAGATATGATCTACCGACTTTACGTTTTCAATGATATTTTAATGCTGTAATTATTGGCCAAGATAGATTTTCCAATTCTAATTGGCTAAGCTATCAATCTTTTTTTTTTTTAAAGGAGAGGGGGGGGGGGGGGGGGGGGGGTGCATCTATCATGTACTATCAATCTTTGATTAAGAATGCTAAATGGGTTTGAAATTCAATTTTTGTCTTTAATTATTTCAGATTGAATCAATTAGTACTTAGGTAGCAGCAACACAACAAAAAGAGTAATTATATTCGACAATTAATAATTAAGAGGAGCAAAACAAATGTCATTATTATTATGGGCGCGTGTGGTGGAGCTTAACATCTGCGGATCTTATGCTAGATACTGTTGTTGTTATTGATTAACTCAAACTGTCTGAAAGTGACCCTAGCCCTCCACACTTCACCATCTCAAATCAAAGTACCTCTGCTAGCCATAGCAATTGCTTCAAGTACAGACTCTACAATTGAGGTGGGGCATTGTAAACATTTCTTCTTCCATGTGAAGCTTGTTAGAGGAACGTCCTTGCTCTAATACTATTATGCAGACACTGCATGTGCAGAACTATCATGTTTTTTTTTTACCAATACATGACCTTTATTATATACGTAAAGATCAATTTCTGCTTGTGGAGTTAAAATTCACATTTTCACATCAAGCAACTATAATGTTCCGAATATATGTGCGTTTTATTTTGAATATTAATGTTTAGCTAGGGTTTGTCTGAAAAGAAGTAATATAATTCCATGCCATATATTGATCATATATTCATATGTATGCTTTAATTAGAAATTATATTCTATGTCTCTTATGGATTATGATTGTAGTCATCTCAAACTAACAAGGATAATTTGGAAAAGCAATTATTAACAAAATGGCCCAGAGGTGACCACCAGGTCCACCACTAGATATTTTTTTTGAATGAGTATAGCTATAATTCAGAGATGGGAGAAGGGAAAAGGAACAAATAAAAATAAAAAAACCAGAATCTAGGTTTCAGTGCAAGCACCATGAGACTTGCGTGTGAACAAGATGTACAATTGGCTGAAAGAGAAAAGGCCCATTATTATTTTAGCATGTAACATAAGGAAGAAAGGATAATCATTATGATATATGTATCCTGTTCCCTGATTTCATTCATTATATGTAGTGTAACAACAGAAAATATCTTACGTTTTCACTTTTGTTATTTCCGTTCTTCAACTTTTTCATAGACATAAGGATACTGGCAATTAATTCAGTCATATATTGTGGCCAAAAGCTACCATGTAACGTACTATTCACACTAAATTGAAGAGCCAGCTGCAGTTTGTCCAGCTTCAAATCTTGTTCAAGTATAGTTTGCTGGGTGTAGGTGTAATTAAGTCAGATCAAATTAAAAGAAATGAAATGTTAATTTTTATCTCAGTAATTGTAACCTTAGTTAAAAAGGGTGGAATAATTAAAAACCCATCTCAGTTCATATTTAGTCAACTTCAGCCAGTAAGCAAAAAATGAAATTTAAGTCAAAATCTGTAGTAAGTGAGATTGATCATCAATTTGTCACTATCATGGCCGGTAACCAAGTTGTGTCTAATGTGACCGGACGGCACCAGTGACCAGTGATATGCCACCAGAGTGGTCTTAATAGGAACCAGCAATATTAACCTTCCTTCAACTCCATTTGACTTTATTCATTTTGCTTGACATTGCTTATTTAGGGTAAAAATATCATTTTGGCAATGATGCTCATGCTTGGTAATTGGTATGATTACATCACTAAAATATACGGTTGGCATTAATTAGTTCTGCCATAAAATACAAATGCCACATATAGTTTCTGAGCATATAGTAGCCAAGTTTGGTGCTATCTGATATTGAAGTACTATATATGATTAATAAATGAACAAAATTCATATTATGATATAAATATTATTTTCCGATCAGAATTAGAATTTTAATTACATAATACGCATAACAAATGAATCTATTAAATGACAAAAGTATTTATATATAATTGAAGTAAAATTTTAACTCTTATTGAAAAACTACACTAAGTATTTATACTTGTTTATTCAAAATTTAAGACAATGTGACCCTTACAAATCGAGCAACATTTTTTCAACAAATTAAAAGCTAAAGACAAACACAAACCTAAGTAGCAAATACTTTTTTCTCATGTCTTTTTAAACTGAACAAGGAGCATGATATTATATCATTCTCTTTGGCATGTTTTAGAGTAGTAGTAGCTAGGGAACCAAACCATTGTGGAGAAGCATATGAAGTCTCTTTCATTGAAGCTGAGCAAGGGAATGGATAACCAATAGATTGTTAGGAAAGCAGCCGCAGAAAAGAAAGTATTGGAAGGTGAAATGGGGGATGATGGACCCTACAACATTACAATGCAATTCTCATGATTTTGATAAGGGTGTGGTGGGGTTGCTTCATCAAACAAAGAAATAGTGCAAATCAAGCAAGTTGAAGCATTTGGGGCGGTTTGTGGGACTGCATAGAGGTTGGGCTGCTCAGTCCCACATACATTAAATGTATTTATAAAGCATACATTTTCAACTCTTCTCATTATATATCCATATATGGATTATCTGTGTGCTTTTCTTTATTATTATTACTTTTCTCACACTACGTGCTTCTCTTTAACAGCAAACCTTCTAGAGAGGAAATTTCAAGCTTAACCCAAGTTTGATAATGACATGCCTTCTGTCGCAACCTAAGTTGTCTCCCTTTATAAATTTATCCTAAGAATGTGTCAATAGATGAATTGATGATTAGTTCTGGTGATTATTCCTTTTGTCTTTTATGAACCTACGGTTCTCAATAATATTTAATAAATAGCTTCGAACAAATTTTAGTTTCATTTTCGGTTGTTTGTTCTATGGCCACCATACCTGGATTGTGTTTTCTATATGCTACTTTCATTTGGTGACTTACAAAGGCAAAACACTTGCACGAGCTCTACGATAAGGCAATTACCATGTAAATATTAATTTTATCATTGTTATTTGAATTTATATAATGAATATTAAATAATTTTTAATTTTATAAAATTTTGAATCCTAAAACACAATAACAATCTTATCATATTTAAAATTATGATTGAAAGATAACTTGATGTGATAGTGAAAGTAATATGATAAATTGATAACGCCAAATAATTAAATAGATCAATTGATGAAATAGATTACCAAATTACTCAATTAAAATTTAAATTAAGTATTAAGTTATATTGTTTTTTCATAACATCTTATTTTTACAATTTTAATTTAAAAAATAAATTTTAATATCAATGAAATTAGTCAATTAATTAAGTGATATTTTAAAAAAATATATTTATATCACCAATCCATCTTAAAGTAAAGAAGAGTCAATAACCATTAGTAAGACTAAAAGGGGTTGACAAATCGTCAAGAAATGAAAATGGATTGACTTAGATCTAGCATCTCTAATTCAAATTACGTAGCCAAATAACGTTTCCTAGAGAAAAAGAAAAATCGAAAGGAAGAAATATGGAAGGAAAACCTCAAACGCAAGTACTAATAAATCATCATCAAATGTCGTCCGAAGTTAGGTAATCCTTAATCATAATCGCATCAATTTAGACTTGCTTGGAACTTTTCTTTTGTATGGCTTGTCACGTTTTTCTCGCAAGTCACACCGAGATAGGTAACTTTTTTGGTTTTTATGAAATCCTCTCATTCTTATATAAGACAAAATATGTCTCAAATACAAAACACTTTTGATGCTCCTCGTTTTTTTTCTTCCTCTTTTCATTAGGAGCTTAAATGGGTTATTTGTGAATAATTAGAAATTAGTATTTTAGTTTATGAAATTTACAAATTAAATATTTATTATATATAAATAAAATATATAATTAATTATAAATATAATTTAAATTATATATTTCAATATATAAATTATATCAATTAAAATTTTATATAAACAAATATTTTTGATTAAATAATTTAAATTGTGATACAAAATTATTTTAATCATTAATAATTTATTTTAAAGTTGTTAAATTTAATCCAGAAATATATTTAAGCATTATTATTATTAATAATATCATTTGAAATGATGCGTTAATTTTCCTTGCATATTGTTCAATGCATTGATAGTGCAATTACCTGGTAGACAAGAAGTAAGTGACCTAGCTAGTCCAAATTGCTACGTCCTCAAACTCTAGTGGTAAAGACTTTTTAAATGACTTAATTAGTGATGTTGTATGCCAAGTATAAAAATAGCTTATTTTATATTATTTTTCACCTGTAAAAATAATTTTGATACCAAGGTGGATTCATGTATGAGGCCTAAATTTTTTTTCAACCCTTTTTTGCACAAAGCTAACCAATTGAAACATAAGTATTTACATAACGGTAAATATTTTCAAACATATTCCTTAATTTCTTAACTTCACTTCCTATAAAATCATTTGAATTTAATCAAATTTTGAATTTCTAAATCATGCAAATAATTTCTTATTCTAAATCTGTCAAACCATCTGATTATTTGCGGAAAAATAAAATTTTAAAACTTGGGAGACATTTGGTGGAAGAATTTTTTTTAAAATATTCCAAAATCATGATTAATAAAAATCATAAATATCAGAAATCATATTCCTAAAATGATTAAAATGTTTAATTTGACATAAATATTTTTCAAAACATTCATATATTATTTGGGAATCAAGTTTTTTTTACTAAATTGAAGTAAATAAAAATGACATAATATTTTTACTACAATAGCTCAAAAAATGTTAAACTCTCACTTCTCACATAAACAATCTAGCAAAATCCTAAATAAAAAATAGTTAAAAAATTATTTTCTAAGAATGTTATTTTTTAAATAATAAACCAAACAAAAAAAAAACGTAACATTTTCAAATTCAATACCAAATGTTTCTTTTAAAGTCGAAGAAAAAAGGGTAATAAACAAAGTACTTGATTAAGATGATAAGAAAAAAAAATTGAACAAAAATAATCATTAAGAATTCACATAACCTTAAATAAACGAAAAAAAAAATGTAATTAAACCTTCTCAAAAGATGACACTACTAACGTGACTGTTACATGTATAGGCATTTGTTAAACTTCGACTGAAGATGCTTTACTATATGAAACGCTATCTCCACTATTTCTCATAAGCTATAAACATATGTGCCACAAAGATAAATACTTCAGATAACCATGCTTGATAGATAGTTAGATATACATCTATATAAGTTATGAAAATAAGAAATGGACTATTTGTTGTACAAACTTCAGAAAATATTTGCCAGTCACGCAATTTCATAATTAGAATTCTCCGTAGCATTTTCAGCACATGACTCTGTACTCAGCACCTACTGCCTACTGGCTACTGCAGGTATGTGTAAAAAAGAGAGAATCAGTTAGCCTATAATAGAGTTGAACAAGAAACGAAAATCAAAATAATATACGTAAAGAATGACAGAAACAAACCATCAGGAAGAAGAAAAATTCAATTTCTCAATGAAGCTCATTGAACAGATGTTGTCCAGGCAAAAGGCCACAGCACATGATACGTGAACTAAATCAAATCAAAGGAAGTTCCTCTGAAAGTTCCCAGAGGAAAACCTTGAAGATAAATCCTTAGTCATGCTTTCTGAATCAAAATTTACAGTTTTCCTTCCAGCTGTTAGATCCTTTTCACGGTCCCATGGCTTCCATGGATGTTGGCCCACCCAGTCTTCCTTCTGCGGCTGTTGCTTGGACTTTTTCTTGGATTTGCTAGAAGCCTCTTCTTGATGCTTTTGCACCAATGTTTTTGACCGTTTTGCTTTATTGTATTTGTCCACTAATTCTGCATCCGCACTAGCCCTTTTCTTTTCATCTTCATTTGAGGCTAGTGCAGTAGCTTCATTGTATGCTTCCAAATAACTGCCATGTAGATAACATTTTTGCTATAAAGATCTTGATTTCAAAGAGTGGAATATAGGGTTGTAGGAAAGAGAAATTGACCAACCAAAGCACTCTAGAATGAAATACGTACTTCATCTTTGCTTTCTGGGCCCTGTCTAAAGGGGTGTCTGTCCAAGCACTAGTATCACCTCTACCTTCCTTTGGGCCACGGCTAAACTTGGTTGATTGCATAGTCACACCACCAGGCTGAAACACACAAGTCCATTAAATATATGCGTATTGTTTTTAGGGGGAAAAATGAACTTAAATGATTGACAGGACTTACTTTCCTTTCTGGAGGCAGTGTTGTCATCCACTCATCCCTTTTTGGTTCCACTTTAACCTCTGTCTGTGCCAGAAGCTCTTCATCACCCTCCATGGAAATACCTGCCACAGATTTCCTAGCAATGAGATGACAGAATTCACAAAGTAATAGTACCCAACTGCACCCCCTTCCCTTTAAGAAAAGTAAAACCGAAAAATATTTAAGGCTGCACGTGCCCGAATGAAACCAAGAGGGAGGAGCATGTTTGTTCATGCCCTACCAATTTCCCAACCTCAAACAGCGATGAGCAACTCGGTGCCAGAAGAGGCAAAAGTACGTCCCAATTCCAAATACCACAAATTAAGCACACCATCACCAAATTAGCTGGCACTTTGTGTTGGTTTATTGACAATATGACAATAAAGTACCTTCTCCAAGCGAAAGGCTAGATCGTTAAAATTAAGAGGAAAAGAGAATAAAAAGAGTCTTCTAAAATGAGTCTAATCATTATGTAAAGTAAAACTAGAGCCTGTAGTATTACTTGAAACAACCAGCAAAATTTTCTCCTTAAGTTAATATATAACAAGTTCAACCTATAAATACCAAAATATTAATAAATTTTTCTTCAGTTTACATAAAAATGGTAATATGCTATATGAATGTCAGAAAATGTAATCCCCATCATCAAGCCCCACTGAAATGATAATATTTGTATTTTGCTCCTAATTTTCTTCCACGCACCCTCCTACCTTTTTTTCATGTTTTACTTGGGGGACAGGTGCTACAAGTATCTCTAACAACACAACATAACCCTTTCAGTTTTCTCATCCTCTTTCCAATTTTCTCCCTTACCAAAGTCATTGCATTAAGCATGTTAATTAACATGCAGGAAAGTGACCTGAACAAACTTGACAAGAAACCTCTAGTCCTCTACATTGAAGAACTCACCTTGAGATCTTCTCCACAGTGCAGCCTCACGCATGCTTTTAAGTTCAGCCTGCAGTCACATGAAGATATTAGGATTCTCAATCAAAGGTATTTCAGCCAGACAAATAAGTCCAGGTTACCTTAAATTCCTCTTGTTCTTGCTTGAGTTTGATTTTATCATCCATTGCTTTCCTCTTCAAAAAGTACACACATCTTGTTAATAAAATGAAAAATATATTGAAAAAGTATATAATCTGTCATATATATCAAATTTGAGAGCAAAAAAATCTTCTGATAAAAGAATCCATGCCAAATCAAAACAACATTCTAAATTGAAGAAATTCTATAGACAAAACCAAAGGTAAAGGAAAATATGAGAAATAAATTAATAAGCCCAGAGCCCAGAAAATTGTTATATAATTTCTGAGTTTCATGCGAAAGTACTTATTCCTCTCACTTGTCCACATGATTGTTCTAGCTTCTTTTGGAGGAAATAATCACTCTTATTAAAACTCTCGCGAAGCTGCCAAAAAAATATTATTTTCCCCCAAAATAAGTCAATCTAAACATAAATAATCTGCCACCGATGATTGCTTATTCACTAGCAACACAACATGTGAAGGTCAGTAATAATGTGGGTCAAGTGCAAGACATTGTTAACACTTTTTCAAATGATTTCAGCCACATTATACTAAATTATTGACCACTCAAGTTCCTTAAACCACAGTTTTTCTTCACACATGAATTAAAACACTTGGTGATTTTGACATATAGGGTCCTTATAGTGAAAAGAAGAGTTCATCAATATCTGTTTTAGATGGAAATAAACAAATACCTTTCCTGTTGCTGTATCCCAGCAGAGGAAATAAATTCACTCAAATCAGAGATAAGGCTCTGAACTCGAATCAAAATCAATTTTAAATAAAATAAACCCAAATTTTCAAATAGCTAAACATCTAAAACTGTCCAATTTCACTTAATTCTTTTCAAATCATAATCAGCCCATAAATTAGTGTAGCATCCAGAAAGTCAGAAATTTATCATCTGAAAATTTGCTAATTCCCTGTTGCACTCATTTAATCATCTACCCCAGTATCTAAAGCATTTGATGGATAAGCATCATTTTAAGAGGAGAAAAAAAGGGGTTCAAACTTTAAATTCTAAGCCCTAAATAATAGGACTTTGGACAGGCTAAACATAGATATTTGTAAAGATATATGTAATTTCCTATTTCTTAGGGATGCAGATAACTATTCCCCCCATTTCACAAACCTATCTTTTATGTACTTGTATCATATTTTTATGTATCAGTTTAAAATGCAAAAATTTTTACCTTCAAGTAGAACAGTCAAACAATAAAGAAAACATAGACAAAGATAAAGAAATTATTCAAGTGTATGTCACAAAAAGAAAAGGCTGCAAGCATATCCCACAAAAAAAACACCATTAACTTTAATAATAAACCATCCTTCTAGCAGGCTCACCTTTTCTGGGTCTTGTAATTCTTTGAAAGCTTTATTTAATTTAATAAAAGCTTGGTGGGCCTGTGGATGAGAGCATTTATCTGGATGAACCAATAGTGATATCTTCCAGTACCTAAGGGGTATTAATGAAGATGACATTAGACAACCAAGTAATCTTTATCATATTTAGTCATTTGATGGGATAAGGTCTGGACATTTTTTCTGTTACTTTATAGAAAATAGAACTTAATATATTTTAGTGTCTTTCCCTTTTTAGTTCCTACTTCCCTGTATAGATATAGAAATACCTTGATTACTCTGATTTTATTTAGTTGCATATTATTTATCTGGATGCATTTTTAATATATTATTTACCATATAAAATTATGTTTTGAGTTCAGAACAGGCTGTTATAGTCTACATTTTGTTCATAAGATGATAATACAATGATTTGGATCATGAAGATTTCCAGAAGAACTTAATAACTTCTTTGGAGCAGTAGGCAGAAAAATACTGAATAACCATTCAGACAAAGACCATTTACTAACTAATTCTGCTGAGCAGGTAACAAAGTTGAACTAAATTTGAAAATAATTAATTTGAAAACAAAATTAACCGGAAATTGTTATTACTTTGGCTAATTATAGAAACACATAGAAGAACATACCTTTTCTTTATGTTCTCATTGGACATATTATGGTTAACTCCCAGAACATCATATGGGCTGTCAGCCTCAACTTCCATGATCCTGGTTACCTGAGAAAGAAACAGGGGATGAGTCTTGCTTGTATCTCCACATTCAATAACAAACAAATATCCAAAATATAGTTTTTTTAAAAATTAACAATTATGTGAGAATTAAATTGTTCCCCCCCTGATAAGAAACTCTTTAAGAAAATAAAAAAGAAATTACAAAAACACAGATGATCAAATGTCAAAAACAAAAGTAAATAAAAATTCCTGTCTTCAAAGAGTAAAACAATCATCACTACCCCATAAAAGAATCTGCTGATGAACAACTGGAGCTCCCCGAGAGACTCCATGACTAGAGGAAACCAAACTATTTTATCCCATAACAAAACCAATAATTAAAGATTAATTCAAATACAGCAATTAATGACTCGTCATATTCGGATGACAGATTGTTCACTTCAGCTGAAGGAAGCTACATAATCAAAGGAGACAGTAGAAAACAGATGCCACAAAATTAAAGTTCTTTCCCATGTTCCCCAAATAAAATACAATCCTAAATAAAATAAAATACCATACATCAACCATTAACTGAGTGTATTATTTTAATAATTGAAGAAAGGAAAAAAGTAATTCTTATTAATGACTATTGGGATTAAATACCTCTTCAAATCGTTCTGCTTCATTAGCTGATTCTGCTTCAGAAACCATAGCTGGTGGTGCAGGTCCTATAAATAGTTCAGTATCATCGTCCAATTCGGCATCTCTAAACACATTAGCATCAAAATATCATACAGTATCATTAGATGAGAATTAACTCAATTTATCCAGGAAACACAATCAATAAGAACTTAAATGGATCAGTACTTGAGCTCAGTCTGTGCCTCAGTTAATTTGGCAGCCGCAGCAAGCAATTCAGCTGATGGCATTGCAGGGCCTATCACCCTACACAATAAAGTAAGCAATAATCACAAGAAACAAAAAAGTAAAAATAAACGCCAGCAAAATGACAAAAAAGAACTATGACCTTCTTCTAGGACCAACAGAATGATCCTCCGGGGGTGCCGTTACATGGTCATCCACCATCTGTTCATTTCCAATATCAATTGGAACTGCAGAAGTATCAGCCACTGGTGCAGAAGTGCCAGCTTGCTCATTCATATAGGAGTGTATTAGAGGACCAACAACATCCAAAGTAGGGCGAGCTTTAGAAGGCAGCAAGAAAACCCTATCTCCATTTTCCTTAAGTTTTAACGAATGGAACAGCTTCTTCAAATGCTTGGTTAAAGATCTTTCTGATATGCCCTTTATGTCAACAGCTTGTCCATCATCAATCATTTGCAAGAGCTAAACACAACAGCAACAACACTAATAAGAATCAAGCATGTATAAGCATCATACAGTAAGCATATAATATATAGTCAATTTCAAACACTACTCTAGTGGACACCAAAAAAACACTAGCAATGGAATTGAAAGAGTGTGAGAGGAGCAATTAAGGTGAAACCTGCTTCAAATCGTTGCCAACGTTGGGAAACTCTTGCATCATTTCGGCTATCACAGCTTGAGGCTGAACCCTAGGCTCGTCTTCCTCCTCCGAAGAGGAGGACTCATCGGAATCGTGGTGCCTCTTCTTCTTTCTTCTCTCTCTGTCTCTCCTCTTCCGCCTTCGCTCCTCCTTTTCCTCGCTCCTTCGGCGCCGCTCCTTCTCGCGCCGCCGCCGCCGCCGTGAAGGGCGGTCGGAGTCGGACGACGGAGAGGAGGAAGAAGTGGGCGAGTCTAGCACACGACGCTGCTTCTTTCTTCTGTCACCCATTTTGGGATTCACCGATTCGAACCAAAATTATGCGTATGAATCCGGAGAGGAGATCAACAACGAATCAATTCAAACGAATTTTATCGCTGTTTTCACTTATTTTTCTAAACCTTTTTGCTTAGCCTTTTTTTTATATTTATTATTTTTTTAATGTGTATTAACACTAGATAAATAATAAGAAAATAAAAATATCATTGTATTTAAAATGTGACTTTCTTTTTATCAAAAATAAAAATAAAAATTGGTACATTGTACTTGTTCTTTATATTTAATGTTTGTATGATTTAAATGTATTCATCATATGTTATTTCGTATGATTAAAAATTAGTTTATTTTTTATGATTAAAAGGTACATGAAATATTTAAAAAAATGCATATTTAAATTATTATGTTAAAATTTAATTATTTCTACAATTATTAGCTATTGATCTTTATATGATTTTTCTAAAAGATGTTTATATGATTTGAATATTTAACTAATAAAAGTGATAAAGTTTTTTTTTTTTGTGTGTGTATATTTTAGTTTCAATTTTACTTTTAAATTATTTCTTAATAAATTATAAATCATCCACATCTTTTAAATAATTATTATATCATTTTATTATTTTTTTGTTTTAATATTTTTTAACTTGAGAAACACATGTTCAAATAACTACCCTTTTTGTTGTTTTTCTTTTTAACAAGAGAAACGTATAGTACTTTTTTGTGTGTATAATAATAAAGTTAAATTGTTATTTTGATTCCATATAATTTAAATAAGTAATTTTGATCTTCTAATTTTAATTTGATAATTTTATATCTCAATTTTATTAAATTTGCAATTTTTATCTCTCTTTAAATATTGATTCGTTGGTTAATAAAATTGCAATGGTAATTATAATATAATATTAAAAAAAAAATTCTACAACGGCCAAAAAGCAGTGTCCAAGTATGAAAAACGCTGAAGTATTTTATCGTCAATAAGATTGCAAATAAATGGAAAGAAGATGCAAAGTGTAGGAAAATTATCTTACAATCTATCAGATATTAATTCTTCTAAATCGATCTTGTTATTTTGTCTTCTATCTTTGTGTTTTATTTTAGGAGAGATGTTTCATTTGGTTGTAACAGAAATTTGTTGATGCAAAAAGAAGTGGAGCTATCAGCAATATCGACTAAGATTATTACTAAGCCGCAAATATCATACATTGGCTTGCCTTGTACTAATAAGAAATACTGCAGCATTCAAAACAATTAATGAGATCTTAGTCATCCATTTTCCCACCTAGCTAGTGCTATATATCATATATGTTCTTCAATTCCCTCATTCCCCGATCGATATTCCCACGTAGTAGTTCAGACAAAGTATATTGCATATTTATTTATTTAACTGCATGCATGCATATGATGACGAATAATACACTAGGTAGTTAGTCTGAGTACTCATGCATGTTCAAGGGCACTTGAGCTTTCCTCCGTGTGTGGTGAGTCTAGCATAACAAGGACACATGTCTCTGTTCCCAGCTGTGCCAGGTGGCACGCAGTTGCACCTCTGGCAACAAGTGTTGCATGCCCTTAGGCACATTACGTGCCTCCCAGCCTTACTGCACCTGTAATTGCACTTCCCACCGCAATCTGCACCATATCAAGCTTTTCATATGTAAATCAATCAGATACCATAATTAAGTTCGCAAGATTAAGTGTGAAGGAGAGCAAAGAGACATATAACTTCAAAATTGTTGTTCAACACAACAATCTATGTATATATATGCATGATATATTTTTTGCACTACAGTCTTTATTTCTTCCATTACAATGCCCATCAAATTTATAATAACTAGATTAACAATCTATCACTTTACTAATTACTAGATTTTGGATTATTTGATCCATCTAAACTTACTTTATCATCACTAACTAAACTACAAACAGTACAGTGCTCAGACTCTCAATCTTACCTATCTTCTGGGCGGCAACCATGTGCTGATTTCCATTATAGATCCCCAACTGAAAATTAGGAAAAAACGAAAAAGAGAAAATTAGCGATCTGAATACTATAGTCGAAGAGGTTCAAAAGTTCTGTCTAGCTTAGCAAATAATAAGATAAAGATGGGAGAGTAAAAAGTAAGGTAATAAATAAGACAGCATTGAATTAATGGCTTTTCGGGATAAAACATACCAAAAAACTTTCCAGAAATTAAAATCATATCATGATCATAATTCAAGATTTCACATATGAAAAATCTGTATTCCCCGAACGATTTTTGGTGTTTTTGCTGGTATGATATATGTTGTTACTTTGGAAACGTGTCATGGATGGGTTGATCGCTGCATTTAAGTAATGGCTGCTGAAATTTGTCTGTTGTCTTGTCATGTACTCATGTTCCGTATAAGAAATATTTAACAACTAACAAATTTTTATACCGGACATAGATACTTAGACCAAAGTTTTCTTAGACAATATTCCAAATTCAAGTTTTTTGAATGAAAAAAAATGTAGTTTAAAGAAAAGGTTCTACTAAAAGTATCCAATCAAGTTTTTTTGTCAGATATCGCTCAAAGTTAGTGTGCTTATTCCATCAGTAATTTTTTAGTGTGTTTCATAAAATTCAAGAGGGACTGGTGTCTGCACATTTTGGTGGAGGAAAGCTACTGCAAGCTGGAATAGTCCTTATAAAGTATACAAGAAAAATATTTGGAAGCTTTGCGTGATGAAGTTACTTTGCTGATAAGAACTTGTGCCACCGATCTTATTCAAATTATTTTTTCAAGAACTGACACGCAGTGCCATTATATAACTTAGGTAGCAATGGTTTCTTTTTGAAATTATCATTTTCTGCTGACATCGTTTATCCTCATAGTTTAGTCAATCCATCACTTGGAGTGTCTTCCTTTGCTATTCATTTTATTGGAGCAAGTTGTCTAGAAGACTTCAAAGGTCACATGCTTTATCAAAGAGTTTTAGAGTTTTCTCATGTGTCAAAAGTATAAAGGGAGTGCCTTTTGATTGTTCTAACATGTGATCTATCTTTGGTACATGGGAGACTTTTTTGATTTCTGTCTTATGATAAGAGGCGTGATGTTTATCAAGTTATTGTAGCAAAACATTGGTCTTTGCAAAACTTTGTACATCTTATACTGGTTTTCACTCCTTTTTCTCAATAATATTTTTTCTTATGAAAAAAGGTGAGGAAAAAATATGATGATCGATATAACTCACCATGACCTGAATAGATATCATAAAACAAGGGAAGGAAGTAATATTGTAATAAAAAACACATATATCATGAATGAATTATCACTAGTACTTTACCTCTTGTATAAGGATGAAGCAGAGAATAGCCAAGATCACTGTGTTTCTGGTGAGGGCCATATTTAATTTTACCTGCTTTCTTAAGTCAAAAGCAAATTAAAACAAGGTTTTAAGACAGAGACAGTGACACAGAAAATTGTGGGTCTGAAGCTTTGAATTGAATGTGCGAATATTTATATGGAAAAAGAAGGGTTGTTTTTTGAGATGAGGATAGGTTCCATCTGTAGCAAGATAACAACTACCAGATTCATATGCATGCACTTTGAAAGTTTTGTAGCCGTGAAAGAATTGACGACTAAGTAAATTATGTTGTTACCTGAACTTTTTGTTTGCCTTTGTCCGAGGACACAAACTTATTGGCTAAGCTATTACTTTTTGTGGTTTTAATAATTAATTATCACAATTCCGTCCTCTTCCTATGGCTATGCATTTTAGCCTTAAATAGAAGGCCACTATATATGCTAGGTAACACTTGTAGTCACGATTGGACAACTATGAAGAAAAATGAAATTATAACTTTGACACCGAATGTACTTCTGTCATTTACTGAATGTAAATCCTAAATAATTTATGAATCTGATAAAGTTGCACTAATGTATACGTGTCTCAAATCCTTGCAATCAACTATTTATATATAGTGTGTTTGTTTCTGTCTTTTCTTTTTCTGTTCTTTGTGTGGTTTAGTGGCTATAGCCTATAGCTAGCCGGCATATAAATGTTGTGATTCTATACAAAGTTATAAACTGTTTCTCACTTTGTTTTCAATTCTATTTCTAATATGTTAAAGTTTATCCCAAATCTAAATGTTGGGCCCTGTTTCCAAATTTGATGTATTGATAAATGATAAATAATTCTTTTGTTATTTGAATAACCTTGTTGGGGCTTAATAAGCATCAATTTGATTGATCAGTCAACGGTGGTTAAGAGATTCAATGGATTATCATGTGGATAAACAATAAAGATTAGAATGCTAATAGTGCGTCAAAACTACGATTAGAATTAAATTTACTAATCTCAGATAAATGATATTTGTACAACAATTTATACAATATTATTTTTATATTTATCTCTCTTATATTATTTATTACATTCATTGATGATACAGAAAAATAAACAATAAGAATGCCTACTAATTATTGTATGAAATATTTTACAAGTATCATTACTCAAATATTAATTCTAGTCGCATACGATCAGACGTATTATAAGGATCAGAATGGTATCAGAAAAAATATATGAAGGAAACCTTATGAACCAATTTGTATTAACTAATCCATTAACTTGTCACTTTTTTTCATACAACAAATTGACCTAAGATTGCTATCTTGCCGCCACTTCACCTATCAATATCTCTTTCAATGAGCTAGCGTCGGTTCATGTTTCTTTCGAAAGTCTTCTTTCTAATCGAAATATTCACCAAACTACTTCTATAAAAATTCTTGTCAAGTATTAAATGGAAAAGGCCAATAACACACACGTCATAGGCTTCTAATAGTTGAGTTTGTTCAAGTTTGAGGGGTTTGAGTAAATATCACAATCTCTACCTGTACGTAGTAACAATTGTCAAATAACTAAAAATATTTGTTAGTAGTATCTGAAAGAATTATCCTCCGAAAAGCTAATTCTACTAATTAGAGATAGCTAACCCAAAATCACATATATAAAGATTCAACAAGCAAATCAACAAAATTGACGGTCCTGTTCTGTACTCAAGCTGGATTCACATGAAAGAGTGAAAATACATCACAAAAAATGTTAATTTGTTGTTGGGTGTGTACTGATTAGTGTTCCACCACTATATAATTATAATATATATATATATATATATATATATATATATATACTGAAACATATATGCGTAGGTGACAAATGGCGTTAATCGTAAGTGATTTTTTTTTTCAGGCACAATAGGACTGAAGAAAATTACTATATTTGGAAATTGGTTTGTTCAACTTCAGTAGTCTGAAAATGGAAAATGAATTCAAATTTGGAAGAGGGGTGTCAATGACACATGCATAGAACAGGTAAAATGAAGAAACTAGTGGACCAATTATCTCCATAACCAAATTCTTACACAAGCTAATTCCTCTAATTTAGACATCAAATGATAAGTTCCAGAGATTCATAGGATTAAGAAAAACCAAATAATAAATGTTAGCGGTTATGTTGAAGAATTGAAATAACTTACTATATATGACAAATCCTAGTCACCGTGCCCAAAGTAGCTTTTGGAATTAAGGGAGTATACTGCAAATGCTCAAGAGGGTTTTAAGGTCACATGCATGCACAGAAAACACTCACAAGAATTGAATGAAAGAGTTTACGTCAATGCAGTTAATTAAAATATGCATCGTATAGGAAAAGTTTGGTATATATAAATGGTGTAAAAGATGTTGTCCAAAGATGTGGCGTGAGTTGATTGATGATTTGTTTTGATTGCTGAAAAGCAGCTGAAGTTATGATCAACAAAATCTGCATGCAAGGTTTCAGTTTGGTTTGTGACTTGTATGAGCCAATTTTTTAAGCTTGAAAGATGAAACCAACACAAAGAGGTGTGAGGAAATCATTATTACTCTTCAAGGTACGTTTGACACAAAGTGATATAACCAAAATCAAGTTGAAAGAGAAAATTCACTTTTTATATATAGATATATATATATATATATATTTTTTTTTTTTTCATTCTTTTATTATTTGCTGACTTCGTTAGAGAGGAGAATAAGCCCAACAATTTGGTTATGGTTTGCTACTTGTGTTATAATTATTACATTTTTTTTAGTGTGAAGTGCACAATAACATTACTTATTAAATAAATTAGTTTATTATAGTGTGTTTGTATAACGTTGTAAATAGACTCTTACACAACTTGATTGTGAAAACCCACCTGACCAACAAAGTGAAAATCATTCCCCACTTTTCAATATTTAATGATGAATAAAATCAAATAAAAATGAAATAAAATAAAGTTATCATTCATTATTTAAATATTATTTGATACAATGGAAACAACAAAAAGAAAAGTTCCATCTAATACCCATATTGGAGGGGAAGAAAAGGAGAGAATGGAATGCCTAACATTTATATCATGTTTCATTCCATTCCATCATCATTTAATCAATTTAAACAGTAAAACTATAATCATTTTAGTTCATTCCATTCTATTTCAATTCATCATATCTCTTTCTATCAAGCTTAAGGGGAGGGGAAATTTCCATAAGAGTTGTAATTATTCCAACCTAGGATCAAATATTATTAAGAGCCGATCAACAATAAAAGCATCTTCCTACAAAATAACATGATTTATAAACAACCTTATTATGATTTAATTCATTCCATGGTCTGGACACTACAGCAATCAACAATTCACAGTAGTGTCTAAATCATAATTGCTCAATCAACCCCTTAAACTTGAGAATAAATTACTTCTTACCACTTGCATCCAAGAAAGTGAGAACCTTTCTTCACATACAATTCTGTCTTCTATTTAAGTTGTAGAGGGTGTGGATAAATGAACAAAGAAATTATGCACCAGTCTACTAATGTTACAAAAAGATACATCTTATCCAATCTCCTAGAAGCGAGCCCAGCATCTAGTGCATTGTGCAATACAGTCTCCCTTACAATCAACGTTGTAACCCAAAACCTTTGGATTTCTAAGGAGAAGGTTCCTAAGAGATTTTCCTTCAATACTCCACTGCTCCTCTAGGATCTTTACATTGCCTTTTAACTCTTCCTCTAAATTACATCCAAGAACTTCTGGAAACTTTTTAAGCAACTTGGACAGATCATCATCAGAAAGATTTAAACTCCTTAGATAGTCCAGTATTCCATTTACTGTCTCGAGTTTCGGAACTTCCTTTTGACGTTCTTCTCCCCAATAAGGGGAATGAACAAGACCAAATGCTTTTCCGAGTATCTTGTCCTTTTCTTCATCACTAAAGTTAAATGCAGACAGAGCTTGTCTACATGCTTCCCACATACTCTGATCTTCATTACTTGTGATTATATTTTCTATCTGTGCAGTTGAGTGCAATATCCAATGTTTGGTAGAAAGATTTGAGGTCCATGTTGATGTTGCTACACTTGGTGAAAATCTGATATTTGGCAGCGGAATACTTGATGATGCAGCAGCAAGATCAGCCTGCATGATCATATACAATTTTCAGACTCAGATGACCATTATTAATTTATTAGCATTAAGTATAAAATCTTTTACACTCGTTAAATGTTCCAATTTCCAACTCTGGCCATTGCAGATCTAAATGCAAAGGTTTAATATTGATAGTGCGTAAGGCATAAATAAAAAAACAGAAATGTAAGTTGAAATACATTAATGAATGTGTGACAATATGATTAAATTCAAACCTCTACCAGTGTTGTTTGTTTTACTGTTTGAATATCATTCAACGGATTTTTTACATTTTTCAAAGCAAAAAAATAGAAGTAAGGAAAGAGATGGATTACCGTCCAGTTTCATTCAACGTGAAAACAAACACACGCTACATTCTTAAGGAGAAATGTCAAAGCATGACTTAGTAAAATTAAAGAAAAGGTTCAGATATGCAGTGAATAAAATTATAAATTAAAAAAAAAATTATATATATATATATAGGAGCTCAATACTCATCCCGATATGCAACTCTTCAAGAAGCAGGTTGAGGATGGGACAATCTAGAACAAGGAACAGTGAAATTTACTTTTCTGAAGCTTAATATTTTAAACTGATATTTATTTGTGAACAAAACAGTATTCTGTAGCAGCATTTCAAAGTCTTGGATTTTCAGTTGTGGATCTTATCCATTTCTTAATGGGCAAAATAATGAAATAAAGTTCCTTGCTGAATATTAGCCTTTATAGGGAGTAAAAAAATGTAACCTATGTTAGGCAATCTAAGCATTTTGAGTGTAACTATTTATCAAGTCGGCCATAATGGAATACCCCCACCTGTCAGAATAATCACATTTATTTATTCTTACATTAATAATAAAAAGAAAAAGATCCTTCATATTTGCTCTATTCAATTCTCTTCCATGTTCCTTTATATAAAAGTCAATATCCAAAACAAAAAATATGGTTCTTCTCAGTTCTCACAGTTTGAGACAGTAAATACATATCGTAAAACCATAGCCTTTTTTATTTCAGCCTCCAATTCCACCGACAAAAAATACAAAACCGTGAAAGCATTCCTATACACTTCAATCCTAGAAAAGATATCTGGATATCAAAATCCCGCTTGTGGGAAGTTAAGCATGTCAGCACAGTACTACTTTTCAATACAAAATCTCCATGATGATTGAATGAATGTGTTGTATACTAACAAAGATATCTCTTAGGACAAAAGAGCACCCACTCTTCAGTTTATAGCATAAACTACAACCCATTCTCTGAAGAAAAATAATCATCTGAAAACATGGCAACGCCCATCATTCGGCCAGTTTCATGGATTATGAACAAATGAAAAGGCTAACATGGTCCTATCCAAAGAAAGATGGCAAACTTTACACTTCTCTTCAATATCCACACAGCAAAGCAAACACAATAACTAAAAAGGCAAAACTTACAAAAAGTTTCTTAGATACTTTTGGTGTTATTATCCACTCAGAATTATAGTTTCATTCTAATAATCTATGTTAACATTTAACGCAAACCTTTATGACACAAATTAAAGAGACAAAATCTTAATTTTGATTGGAAAACAACATCAAAAGTATTTATGGAACTACACCTAAGTTTATGGAGTATCTTCTACACTTGCTTCCTAGATTACTATTTGCAATTATACTGCTGACAGAACAAGAGAATCCCCCAAAAGTTACTAACTGTAACCCACTTTTTACTGATTAACATCTAAGTTTATACAAAAACAGATTTCCGTCTTTCTCTGGACTAGCATATAAGGATAAATCTAAATATGAATTTTGTTTTATCAATCTTTCCAGACAAACCATTTCCTAGCAAACACACATAAAACTAGAAGAAAAAAAAAATGTTAAAAGCATTTACCCTGCAATTGCAAAACTGTGCTGCAGAATCAATTGTAAGTAAAGGGGAATTCAACTGCTTCCCTAGCATCCCTGCACTACCAAAATAACATTAATATCTGATCATAGTAAATTATAAATTACAACCAAAAAAACAAAAAAGGAAGATAGAGTTGAGATTTTCAATGATAACTTCTCCCATTAATCAAGACTAAAGCAAAGTCAACGCTCTAAAAGAGTCACAAAATTCAATGACAATCAAAAGAGAAAACCCCCCATGTTGATTTGAGATTTTCAATACGATAATAGAGCCAGAATTTGTCATGTTAAAAAGGGACAAGAAATAAATGAATAGCAGAGAAAAGTTGAACTTGAAGGTACCAGAGCGTCGAGAAGGAGGAGACAGCGTCAATGATGCCAACTTGAGACTCTCCATCAACGCTCTTGTGCTTCTTCGCCAATTTGCTTACGCAACACCATTACCCAAAAAACACTCATTTTGTGGAGTTTGAGGTTCTATCATTTGGTGGCTCAGAAAATTGCACATAAACCTCCCCAAAACTTGCTCCAATATTTTAAATTTGTTTTTTTTAATCTTAAAATTAATATAAAAATATATGAAAAAAAAGAATACAGTAATTTTATATTCTCATTGAAAAACAAGCAATTATGTATCTCATACAATACGATAAGTTTGTTGATTTTATAATAATTAATTTAAATATCTTTATAACAATTTCTAAAAGTGTGGGAGAGAAATTTATTTATTTTAAGAATAAGTCTTCGTAAACTTATTTTATTATAAGAAAATATTAAATTTTAAAAATCTAATTGAATTAAATTTTTAATATATATATATATATTAAATTTACAACATCTTATATTTTATTATATAAATTAAAATAAATATAAAAAAATATTTTTATTATTATTTAATAATTTAAATTAATAAAATAAAGTAATATGTATGTATATAAAAAAGATAAGAGATCAAATTATTCATAAAGTAATTCTCTTGATAAAGTTATTTTTTTTATAACATGTTAAATTTTAATAATTCAATCATTAAATTAAAAAATTCTAATATATAAATTAAGTTTATATTTTAAAAAAATTTAAAAATTATTTTATAATTTATTTCATTAATTCAAATTGATAGATAATTATAAAAATATTTTATTTGTTAATTTGAATTTATATAATAAATACTAAAAATCAACAATAATTTTTAAGTATAAGAATCAAAATATGAATCTTGTACAATTATAAAGACTCAATAAACAAATAAACTTAAATTATTTTTAATGGAATTTGATACAAATTTTACTGAAAATTGTATTTTTTTTACTATATAATAATATTAATAACAATAATAATAAATTTAAACTTTATCATTTCATACAAATTATGAAAAATGTTTATTATTATTAGTAGTATAAAGTTTGGAACCACAATGATTAATCTATGGGTAAGAAGTCAAAATAGTTTGGTGTAAATTCGGCAAAAAATAAAGTAGTATAAATCCAATTTTCAGTACTGAATAGAATATTTTTAAAACAACAATAAATGGCATTATTCGTGGATCAAGTTAAAATCACTACTCGCGCCATGCTTACGGTACGCCATATCATATCTATGGGAAATAATGTTTGCCTTGAGTTACTTCATTTATTGTGAATTTCGCAACATTTTAAATAAAATATAGTAAAATCTATTTCCAAAACTTCAATCACATTGATATTTTACTTGGTAAAACTATTATGCGAGATTTTCTAAAACTGGATGAACTCAATCCATGATCCGTTTTCCAAAACTAAAATTGATCTTCATTTAAACACAATCTTACCAATGTGAGATCTTCTAAATGTGGATCAAAACATGATAAGAGTATATTTAATAGAACCCAACAAACAATACTAATAATTAAACAACGCGTATTTCTATATCATATATATATCAAAGCGGAAATGGAAAAAGAACACCACAGAAAAAGTTTATAGCCCAATCATTAAAAGATTATACCCTTTATTGGCATCTAATTTCAGGGAGAAAAAAAGAAATTCCAATTCAAACTCCGCCCAAGTCACCGGCGGCACCGTCGCCGGCCACGTTTCTCTCTCATATTTACTCATCTATGCTTGCTCATACATATCCATTTTTATTTTATTTTTTGGATTAATACAAATTGAAAACTGGGGTACCCATTTTTTTTTTTATTTTCTCAAAATCAAGTCCCAAGAAAAGAAAAAATCAACCATCGTCTTCCATCGCGTGCTTGACACTCTTGTTCACCTCACACCCACCCGAAATCTACAGGACCCCATCACACCAAAGCATCAAAGCTTGAATCTTTGAGCGAAACAAGCACGTGGGTAAGTGTGTGTGTGTGTGTGAGTGTCATTGTTATGGTATGGCTCAGCAGAGGCAATCGGGAATGGAGAGGTTTGGGGTGAGAGATCTGCACCACGCCAACGGCGCTGGCGATCACGTCGCCGTCGGGATTCGCGGCGCCGCCGCCCACAAGCAGCCGCGGCTCCGGCGATCGGCGCGATCCGACAGGAGTACCTATCTGTCGGTGGCGGCAATCCTCGTTTTCCTCTTCCTCGTACTTGTCGTCACTGTGCTCGCGTTCTCTTACATTTCCAGAGACGGTGAAGTTCTGCTTTCAATCACTCTTTTCTTTCTTTCTTTCTTTCTTTGATCACAATGCATTTGTTTTCTTGGGGTTCTTGAGCACCTATGTGAGTCAACATTGTGGGTTTTACTTTTGCATGAATTTGAGTGTGATTTCTTGTTTAGTTGTTGGGTGAAGTTGTTGAGAGGGAGAGGGTTTTTGAATCTGTGATTTTCCTTGGTTGATGTTTTGGTTTGGGTTTTTGAGTTTGTTGAATTGGGGCTAGGTTATTTGGCTAAGTAATAGATTGAGTTTTATGGTTTCTTCTATGGTTTTTAGATGATTTTGTTTCTGGCTTTTTGAGATTGCCAATCTGTGGTTGCAGAAATAAGTAGCAATGGTGATGATAATGATGATTTAAAGAGTGATTCTGATTTTCTTACAAATGTACCTCGGATACAGAGGAAGAAAGTCCTTGACTTTGGGCATGCCTCTGGGGGGCATGGCCGGGATTCGAGATATTGGGATAGGGATGATCGGAGGAGGGATGGTGATTATGATGAGGATATGATGGAGCAGACAAGTAAGGATCCTGGAGATGAAACTGCTGAAGATGAAGCTTCTGAAAATTTGGAGCACAAAGTGAAGTCTTCTAAGGATGGTTCTGACATGGGTATAAAGCGGAAGGGCGTTGGCTTGTATAATGAAGCTGGACGTCATGAGTTGAAAAGGTATGAAGCAGAATACGAGGCTTCTTTGAAGAATCTGGGACGCTCTGCTGAAGATGATGGGAAAACGTCGCATGATACTGATCTGGAAAAGAAGAACGCCGCAGATGACACTGAGGATGAATATGATGACTTTTTTGATTTTCATGACGCTCAAATGGAAGATTCCAGTGATAGCAAAGATATGAGAGGGAAACATTCTAATTCTGATGTGCTAGGCTTGAACAATGAAGTTCATATAGAATCTAATGATTCTTTTGGTGAGGGAAATGATGATGTTACATCTAAGGATGCTACCTCTGAGGATGTTGACGGGGCATCTTCCTTGAATAAAAAGAATTCTCATGATGTAAAAACAAATTCTAAACACACAAATGGACAATCAACTAAAAAATTACATCTCGAAACAAAGAAGAAATCCAGACGACGCAAATTTTCAGGTGAAGTTCATTCTTTCTGATGCTTTTTTTAGTAGATCTCCCAAATTATTAGTTGTTGTATTAAACTCCTTTGGAAAGTTATTTGAATCTGTATTCAGTATCACTTTATTCGTTACCTCGTTACTGTTGTTCATGAATTAACTTTTGTTGCATTCAATTTACTGATGCGTAGGGGCAAATATTATACTTTTGTTCTGTTGTTAATCTGGAAATGGGGCACTGTGGAAACTAGAGGCCCATTTATGGGTTGGAGTGAGGGGTATTATCTGGTCTAATGATAGGAATATAGTTTGAGAATTGAGATATCCTTGACATGATGAATATGTTGTTGTTGATTACCTGCATCATACCATCTAGTGAGGTACATAGCATATTGGTCCATTGATTTTTGTCTAGTCTCCTGCTTGTGGTGTATTAAATTAATATAATACTCATGGTCTAATAATGTAGTGGTTCTGATCAACTTGATGACTTCATCTGAACACTGGAGCCAGATACTTTAGGCTATTTATCTGTAGAAAAGTGGCAAGTTTCCGCATCTTTTTGAAGTCTAAGGACAAAATATACGAATACTTTATTTATTAATGCCTTTTTAAGAAGTGTTTAGGACTTATTTCCTTTTGTGGTCTGTCAATCAAAAGACGATTCTCTAGATATGGAAGTTCAGATGAAATCACATGGTGAACATAAATTTCAATTATAACTTACATCAGCTGCAATATTTTGAGAGCAGGAGGGCATGTTTATTATATTCAAAATAAAAGATTAATTGGTCTAATCAGGATGGTTTCTAACTTGTTAAGTATTAGATAATAATATTAACTCTTATTTTTATTATTTTTATTTAAATAGATCTATGGTTTAAATTGATTCCATGGAAATCTGTATAAACATGGTTGATTGTTTATGTGTGATTAGTTTTTTCTCTTCACTTCAAAAATTAACATAGTTTAAAAATAGTTCCAATTTTATATAGATATATCCAATTGGTTTTATTTTAGTCCGTTTTAATGCCACCATTATATTTTCCAAACACTCATAGAAGTGGTTTTGTTAATGATATTCTTTATCACCACTTTTACCACAAAATTATGAATAAATAAAAAAAAAGAAAAAAAAAAGAAGCTCTGATTGACATGTCTGCTATTTTACAGGATCCTGTGAGATGAAATTGTTAAACTCAACCTCACAGCTTGTAGAACCTCTAGAAAGTCGAAAATTTGCAAGATTTAACTTACAGTACACGGATAAAGAAGAAAAGCCACCGGGAGAAGAACATTGGGTGCCCAGATTTGCAGGCCATCAGAGCTTAGAAGAGAGAGAAAATTCATTTTTGGCACGTGATCAGAAAATAAAGTGTGGTTTTGTTAAAGGTCCTGAAGGGTCTCAAAGTACTGGATTTGACTTGACAGAAGATGATGCAAGTTACATCAGCAGGTGCCACATTGCTGTTATTTCTTGCATATTTGGAAACTCTGATCGCTTGAGGACCCCAGCCACCAAAACGGTAACAGGTCTACTTTATCTTTTATTTTATTTTGTGGGGTTGGAGAGGATTTTGGATGTTAGAAATCACAGTGTGAATTTTCCAATGAAATATTACATTATTTCATCATTTCAAGTAAAACTGGTTATGCTTTATTCTCTGTGCTGCATCTATAATTATTTTGATCTACATGTCATAAATTCTGATTATAAGATTGCCCAAAAGTCTCTGTAGAATTGGATACCAATTGTTTGTGTTTTGACATGGTTGTAATGCTTCCATGTTTGTTGTTTAGACTATTCCTCCCCAAGGAATTTCTCTGCTGCTGACATCTGACATGATGGGTTGTAATTTGTTGGTTCTGTGTTTGAGGATGGACTTGTAATGATGCTGATAATGTGCTGTTTGTATGTATATGTGATACTTTAATAGAGTAGTAGACTGTTCAGGATCCCAGTTGAAAGGTAAAGGACTTGAGTCCCACATTCAAAGACGGGATTTTGGCATGGTTTATATAAGATATTGGGCTCTCCAACTATGATGGCTAATTTTTGAAGTGTGGTTCTTCTAAAGTTTTGATCCGTTTGTGTCAGAGCTTTTCACCATATCTCTCAAACAAGCAATGTGGGTGGTGACATAGACACTGCAATGCTTGCCCAAAACTAGTCAAAGGCTAGTGCCCAGCCAACCTGCATGGGCATTGAGGTTGCAGTACATGGTGATGGTGGGATGTTAGGATCCAATTTCAAGGTATGGGACCTGAGTCTCACATTGGAAGTAGGGTATATCTGTGTGGGCTTTGTAAGGCCTTGAGCTCTCCAACTTCAATGATTAAGTTTTGTGGTGTGGTTCTCCTAAGGTTCCTGTCAGACCAACAAAGACACATGAATTTTTTAACAATGAGATAATAAGTCCCCTGTAACACTTAACATGCATTAGGAGAAAAATAGGTTCCCTTCAAGAGTTGGGCATTAAATGTTTGGCTTCACAGACAAAAAAAAAAAAGATACTCTCACACTGTAGGGCTAATTTCTATCCAATAAAGGTATTTGATTGAAAATAGAAAGGGAAATGCAGAAAAGATAGAAGAGCAAAAGTGCTCCCAGTCCCAGCCAAGGAAGTACATCCTCCTGCCCTAGCTATCAGCTGTCAAATGTAAAAGATACCGTATCCCCCACTATATTAGATTTCCATTTCTCTCTCTATAACTAACTCCTCCATCTCACACAGCCATCGTACATACGCCTTTTCCAATTACAATTGGGCCTTAGGTTTAGGCCTACGAGAGTATACTTTTAAGTTTTAAGGCCTTCCTTGATGATACGGGCCTATCACATACTGCTTCAAATTTGTAAGTAGCCTATGAAAAAGGGACAAAAGATTTTATGCACACTCCAGGGTAATATTTTAAGCTTTACCAATTGATATAATCATTCCTTAACTTTCTCATAATTGTATTTTTATTAGCATTGAATGTTTTGGTTTTGAAAGTGCATTGTTGGAACCATTGAAATCTTAAACACAGATTCTTATATGTGAACTATTTGACTTTTGATGTAGTGCCACAAAGCATGTTTTATTTGTATTGATCTGAGTTATCATGTTTTCAGGTCACTCGATTGTCAAGGAAGAATGTCTGCTTTGTGATGTTTACTGATGAAATTACAATACGGACACTTTCTTCAGAAGGTCATGTGCCTGATAGAATGGGTTTCATTGGCTTTTGGAAATTAGTGGTAGTGAAGAATCTACCCTTTGATGATATGCGGCGAGTTGGCAAAATACCGAAGTTATTGCCACATCGACTTTTTCCTTTTGCAAGGTCAGACTGATATGATAAAACATGTGTTGTTCTTTTGAATTTGACAGTGTTTATTTGGATGATGTTTTAATCAGGGTTACTGCTAAGTGGCATTAAATACCAAGACAAATATGTTGATAGATATGTATCACTTAAGATAAAATGGTGAAATTTTGATTTAGGTGGTTTTTACATTTGATTCTTTTATTGTGTATGTAGACCAAACTATTAGTATTGGAAGGAGGAAGGTAAAGTTGAAAGTAAGGAGTGACAGTAGTATAGATGTCACTGTCAGTTTTTACTAATGCTAAAGAACCTTGCATAAAGGTAAAATGTTACTGCATGATGAATCCTTGATGGGGTGGATTGATGAAAGAGATTTATGTGGAGTATTATATCAGTTTTATTAATTATTTATTGGTTTGAATATATTTCGGGTTAAGGCTTTGTTATACTTGTGGATGCAACTCTATTCCAATGGTTTAAAAGTTAGAGGTGTTTCTATGAAAATCCCAGGACGCCTTGGTATGTAAATTGCCTTAAATTTTAGAGATTCTTTAAATTCCTCGACCTTTCTAGCCTAATCCAACTTAGAAAATGAATCTTTGTGCATTTCTTAATTATAGAATCTTGGTTTTTGGGACAGTTTAGTCCTTATTTCAGTGGGGATTAACAGAATTGCAAATGCATTTTTATGTAGTGTTCTGTACATAGGTATCTGAAATCTTTAGACAGGTTTCTTATTGATTTTCTTTGTTATAAGTTGATTATTTAATTACTTATCATTTGTTTTGTGTATAATTTTCTTATTTCTTTTTTCTTGTATGTTTAATAATTTTATGCCTGTTTATCTTTCAAATTTCATTTCAGGTATTCAATTTGGTTGGATAGCAAATTACGGCTGCAGCTTGATCCTTTACTTATCTTGGAGTACTTTTTGTGGCGAAAGGGTTATGAATTTGCAATATCCAATCACTATGATCGGCATTGCGTGTGGGAAGAAGTAGCACAAAACAAGAGATTGAACAAGTATAATCATACGGTTATAGATCAACAATTTGCATTTTACCGTGCTGATGGACTGGAAAAATTTGATGCATCGGATCCAAACAAGCTTCTTCCAAGCAGTATGTTCTCTCAAGGATTTATTATCTGTCAATTCTCCATACTCGCTGATTTAATGTACTGAAATGACTTGCAATATCTTTCTGACAGATGTACCTGAAGGTTCTTTTATTATTAGAGCACACACCCCGATGTCAAATTTGTTTTCCTGTCTTTGGTTCAATGAAGTTGACCGGTTTACACCTCGTGATCAGCTGAGTTTCGCATATACTTATCAGAAGCTGAGAAGGATGAATCCAGAGAAACCTTTCCATCTGAACATGTTCAAGGTAAAGAAACTTAAGCACAGACAGCTATAGTGGTAGTTGTGATATGATGGTTTTCTTTGCACTATGATAATTGATGCTTTAGTGGTATGGATGTACATTTCATGGTTTTTTTCTTGTCTTTTTATGCCCAGGACTGTGAAAGGAGACACATAGCGAAGTTGTTCCGTCATAGGTTGGATGAGAAGAGGATTAGTCATCAAAAAGCAACAGAATAATGCCACTTTTATATTAACATTTTTTTATTGCTATTGAGCTTGATCATATGATGTCAAAAAGCAATAGAATAATGCCAGTCTCCTCCATATATCTGTTGAAGTTGTGATCTCTGCTGCAGAGTTTGTCACATGATGATTCAACACAGGTGTTTCCCATGGAAGTGTTACTCAAAGTATGATCTGCTGTGTCATCCATGGAAACATAATTTTGTGGTTATGTTTTATCATATATCTCTTCCTCTTGTATCCTTCCATTTGTGACACAATTCATTTATGCCTTGGGAGACAAGCAAAGCATCGAATGACTCCCCTCACCATCACTACCACTGCTCATATTTCTTTTCTTAATTGGGATTGTTTGTATGTAGAAATTTTTGATAGGCCATTCATATTCACGTTAGAAATGATTCTTATTGATTTTATTACTTAAATATTTTACTATATTAGCATGGATAAGTTGTTAAATTAAATTTGTACCCTTCTGCTAATCTCTTTACTTTTGGGTTACTATATGATTTACTTGCTGCCCATACAGTAGTTTGCACCTGTCCAATTCTTAATAGAAAATAGTGTTTGACTTTTTTAATTCTTATTTTTTTATTACACGCCATTCTATTTTTTGGGAAAGTCGATCCGACTGACTTCTCAGTTCGGTCGAAAAGGAAAAAAAAAGAAGAAAAAAACACAACAACAACAACGGATGAGAAGTCAGGTTTGGGAGGAGGGTATTTACAGATGAATAAAAGGTGCAGTGTTAGGGGAAATAATTGGGAAAGGGTGTTATTTGGGGAATTTTTGTTGTAATATTTCAATAAAAAAAAAAGTTGCCCAACTCTATGATGTGATTGTGAATAGAGAAATGCTGGTGACATATTTTAATATATTCTTTTAAGATTTGAACACACCTTTATTATTTATTAAAAATCATGATAGGTCTCACTTTTTATTTTATATGTTTTATTCATGATTTTGGATTTTCTAATAAATTTTAATTAAAAGAAGGGGGTGAGTTAAATGGGAGATTGCTATCACTTCTCTTCTATAAAAAAAATTTAATTTTGGTGGTTTAAGTTTTTGGAGATAGCCTATTCCAACCAAGAATAGATAAGTTTTATATTCTACACATATAAATAAGTAATTGCTTCATATTTTCTTTTTCTTTTTTGGTGAATTACTTCATCTTATAGCAAGCCTCTTTCTTAGGAATCGTATTTTCACATACAAACAGCTAGTACATAAATATATCCGAAGGCCAAAAGATTTCAAAATAGAATATAAAACATAAAATTAATTAATCAAAAGATTCGAATGAAATTATGAAACTCATAATCATAAATAAAGAGAGATTATGTGTGATTCATATCTACTTTTATACACATTACATTAGAAGCATTGGACCCTAAACTCCTCATGGAATAAAAGTAATTAAAAACTCATAATTAACCAAACAATTTTCTTATAGAAAAAACGAATAATAATTCTTAGTGAAAATAGTTTGATCGTCAAAAATAAAATTAGAATTAGAATATCATTTTTCTTAATTTACTTTTAAAATTTTAGTGGAAAAGAGATTCTTTAAAACCTTAACAATAAGCACCATAGGAGGCCTATTCTTTATTTGAAGAAAAACACTTCTGACCTTGACAACTGTTAAGGCAATAGTACATCTGAATTCAATCATCTCTCTTGAAGAGAAAGAGGTAGCACACTTTGTTGAAGACAACTCCTCATTGAAAACCTCCCATAACAAGTCCATTGGTACCTCTTCATCATCTAGTCTTGTTATTCTCTTTCCATTTTGGACACATGAAAAGATATTCTTGTGGCCCTTAGAGACTAGTTTTGCTTCAAAGCAATCGTTTTCATCTCGTTTTCTTCCTTCCCTAATATCTTAGTAGGGATTAGAAGAGGCTTTTGGTGTTATACTCCACAAAGGAGGTGAGTCAATGCTACATGCACAAGTGTTACTAATTTTAGCCAAGCTCAAGTCTTATGTATCCATGGCTTGGTTGGTTAGGCAGTAATGAGCACTTTGTAAGATATTAGAGAGATGTGTGACTTTGGGTTATGTTTATAGGGTGGACTTGGTCCAGGTTGTTGTTTTTTTTTTGGGGGGGGGGGGGGGGGGGCTTAATTCAACAGCTACACTTATTGTTTACTACATATTAAGAATGGGGGTTTATTCATCTGCTATGAGGCTATGAAAACAATAGTTGAAAGTTGAAAAAATAAAAAAGAAAGTAAAAGTGAAAAAATAGACAACCAAGAATTTGGTTTTACACTAACTAAACATTTGAGATCATACCATATCTTTCATTTCTGGTTGATTAGAGGATGATCAAAAGCTTTAATATGTAATGCAACGCTAAAATGTATTGAAAAGGGCAAGTCAAGTCATGAAGGGATGTTTCATTAAATCCAAGACAATTTCTATTTACTCAACCATAGTTGAGGCTCCACATGGTTTACTCTGATGGTGACTGTGGCTAACAAACGATTACAATTTTGTGTTTATGATTGTTTGGAGAGGTATTTTGTGCTTGAATATAGAGAAAGTAAAGAGAGAATTAAAGAAACACCCAAAGTTTAAAAAATTTCTTTTCTTTATTGTTAACTTTTTTTTTCTCCTGTTTACAGTGGAATTCGTTTTATGGATTCTTTTTATTCGGACTAGCACCAAAAACGGTTTCAATTTAGGTATTTGATTTAATTCGGTTTAAAGACAAAGAACGTAGAAGGAAGAGTTAATAATTACTGGTTTCTAGATATTCATCAATGATTATCAAAAAATAGTGTTCATGAGCATAGATGCTTAAATAAACAGAATGAACAACAGATATACTTCCTATGCAAATCATGGTTCATAATATCTAAGCATTACAACATTGTCAGAATTTACGTAATTGAAAACTAAGTGATTACGAGAAATAAGAAGACTAAACTAATCCTAATCTAGAAAGGAAAAAAGAAAAGTGGTCAAGAAGCAACCATACCCAAAAACGATTCTATGCACGAAAGCCATATGCGCAAGCAGAAAGTGCTTCAGAGTTCTATTCAAGTATGAGTTTTTTCGACCTCGTGAAAGGCCAAACTTTGCCTATTTATAGAAACTCTCGAGAGCAGTTATCTTTCGTATGCATGCATCGTGGGTGTGTAACCGCTCTCCATATCAGATACGTGCTCTAAAGCGTAACTTCCCATAACCGTTCTTTCCACGTGTTTTAAACCTTTTTGATTTACTTTTTACGAATTGCTCCGTTTCGACTCCAACTCTTTTTGGAAACCTGTAGTAACCTCCTTTGCCTATTTTCGAGTGTTTCTTTCTCAGATTCGGCTTTCAAGCGTAAATAATTGAGACCCTTGGTACACTCCCGGTAGGTGTTGTTCGAGTAGCTTTCCCAAAGCACAAACACCTCTTTTTCGAGTCATACGATTTTCGAGTGACCCTAACAAATGCCCCCCTAGGAATTCGATCTTGATGTGCATCTTTGCCAGAGAGATTCAAATTCCTATCGAAGTATTTTAATCGGAGTCTTTGTATTTTTCAATGAAAACCTATTCTGACCTGTGCCCTGATTTGCATTTAATGCACATGACCGTTTGGTGCGACATTGATGGCAACAACGGCGCGTGTTTCCGTTTCACTGTTATCAAAATATTTTGGCGGCCGTTTTTATCATTTGCTTTGAATTTTAAATTAACTGATGGGCCTGTTTTACCTTAGGCCTGTTAAAAACTTTTTTTTTTTTTACCCTAGAGTGACAACCATTTTCACCATTGCTTTCCTTCGCGCCTAAGTTTCTCTGCTTCCTCTTTGCCCTGTTTCTTGATTCCGTTCTCCGGCGAACTCTGTGTACTTTGCTTTCTCACTCTCCTTCCCAAGTCTTTTGCTTTCGTGTGTCAATGGCTTCTTCTGCTGCATCCACTTCCGCCGCCATAGCCTCCACTGCTTCCCCTACTACTGCCTTGGCTTCGTCTCCGGTTCTAGAAACTACAACCTCGCCTACCGTGACCCCTATAACAACCATGGCCACCGCCACTGCGGCTTCTACTCAGATGGGCCCTCTCCTGTGGCCAATACCCAAGTCTGCAAGGTTCCAGATGGGGATGATACCTTCGTCCCTATTCATGGTATGGAAGAGGCCAGCCTAAAGATCTTTCAATCCCAGGTACTGCTTCCTTTCTCTCTTGAGAATGGTAATGTGCATGCTTTCTTAGGACCATTCGTAGGTCAGAATAAGAAGAAATTTGCCAATACTTTGCTGCCTGAGGATGACTCTACCCTTCCCTTTATTCATTCTGCTGAGATAGACTTATCATTGTTTGGAGATACCACTAAAATCTTTAGGGCCTTTCCTCCTATTAAAGATAGGCATTTGTCTTGGTTAACCCGCATAGAGAGTGAGATGAGTTCTTCCTGGGTCGAAACTAGTATTTTTGACTTTATTCAACTTGCTAAGTTTGATTTACACCTTTTCGACCCCCAAATGCTTCTCTCTGCAATTTTCTTTTGGAATCGAGAGACTCGGGCTTTCGAGTTCCCTTGCGACTTCGTGTGCCCTACTTTATTGGATATCGCAACAATCACTGGATTGGCTCCCATAGGAGAAAGATTTCACCATGATATTCTCGAGGAAGAAGTCCCAATCAAGGAGGTTTCTATTTCGTAGGACAAGAAGACTTATCTGGCTTTTATTACTGCCCACGTAGGAAAATCGGGTACCTCTGTTTCGACTTCTGAGCATATCGCATTTTTAATGTACTGGTTATCTGCATGTGTCTTCTGCACCCCTTCCCTTCAGGTTCCAAAATATTACTATGCCCTGGCTCAAGCTTTACACTCGAAGAAGCGAATCTGTTTAAGCAAATTGCTGCTAGTTTCTTTATATACCAGTCTTGATGAAGCCTCAGAGAGTCTTTTTCGAGAAACTGGTCCTCGAAATCTTTCGGGACCTTTATGGCTGCTTCAACTATGGCTCAACGCTATTTTCGAGAAAAAACTTTCTTTGACTTCATCATTTACTCCACCTTGTGCACTGGAAGGAGCTCGTTTAACCACTCTTACCCCTCGAAAACGCTCCATCCAACACTTTGCCAAATATATAGATGCTATTTTGAGTTTTACAAACTTCAGTGAAGACCTGGCACCTTTCATTCGAACTACTTTGACGGGCCCCTCTTGGCTTCGACAGAACAATCAAGTAGGGCACATATCTCGGGACTCTCTCGAAATGTGGTTTGGCTTCCTTTCATGGGATATTATATTTTCAGGAGTGCGCCAAAAGGACGTTCGAATTTACCCTTATCAGCCTCAACTCTTTGCCCGACAGTTTGGGCTTTGTCAAATGAAACCCCTTCCTCTTCGACCTATAGAAAGCATTGATGCCGACATTTGTGTTGACGAAGGGAATTACCAAGAAGTGCTAGATTTTATACTTCACCCTGGCACAGAACTTCAGCTCACACCTTTTACTTTCTCTCCTTTTTTCCTAGTTTCGAGATGTTACCTTCGCTGGTAGTGTACATATTGTGTAGATAAACTTCTCAATTTTGATGCATTTTTGAAGAAGCTGATTAACTCTCCATTTTCTTCGCAGGGTCCCAAACAATCAGGTACTTTCAAGAATCGAATTATTATTTATCAGTTTGAGCAATTTTTTAAAGTCTGTATCGACCTGACAATATTGGTCGAACCATCTTCGATGCGTCCGTCTCTCTATCGAAAATGGTACAGAGGAACATTCGCTCAAAAAAGGTAATTAACCCTCAAGGAAAACCTGATTTTGAAAAATTTTGCCCTAAAAAGATACCTCCTCTTCCAAATGCTCTTTTTGGTTTAGCTAAGTATTTATCGTACCCTCCTTGGGTAAAAACGCTCGACCCATTTTACCTTGAACATAAAGCAATCCCTGTAAAGGATCGAGTTACTTACGCGAGATGTTCCCTGTATGATTTTTCTCGAAGAAGATGGTGGCCTCTATGTTGGGTCGATAACACTAATCTTCCCCCTGGTAAATGACTATAACTAAGACACTTCTCGAATTCTTGATTATACTCCACTCACTTTCTTTTTCTTTCTTTCATGTTGTTTTATAGCTGTTATTTCTCAACGTGTTCCACAACACGCTGACCAGACTCCCGACTGGGAGAGTGATGATGAGGATGTCCAGGGGACATCATTGAAGGGTCGAAAACGAAAGACCGTTGCTGACAAGGTCTCAATACGCTCCAAGGTATAATTCGTTTCGAGTCATCCTTTCATTAGAATTTCTAGACTTACTTGACTTTTGGATTCTCGTGTTTTAGAGTATTGATACCTCGAAAAAACAAAAAGTGGATTCAGGCAGTACCAAAACAGTAAGAACTTTTTACGTTCATTTCTTGTCCTTTTGTCAGATTTGCCTACTTCGAGTCTTAATCATCAATTTTCTCTCTTACATGTAGGTTTCGACTACAAAAAAGCAAGATAAAGGAAAAGGAAAGCTAGTCATTCCTGTTTCCAAGAAATCTCAGAAACCTCTTGGCGAGAAACTGCTGAAAGATGCCATGAAATCTGTCCCAAAGGTGATTTAGTTTTTTACTTCAATTTCATTCTCCATGTGCTTTCAACTTCCCTAACACCTTAACTTATTACAGGATGTTGAAATCATCCAGCTTGATTCTTCTCGAGACATGTCGAGAGATGTAGTTCCTGTTAGTGAGGCAACCCAACAGGTTCACTTTTCCTAACCTTCGTCTTTATGAACTTTCATTTAGTTTTCTGATTGCTTAATTCGTTTGCAGTTGACCACGCCTCAGTTGAACGTCGCTGAGATCACTTCTGTGGTGGCGTCGATAGAAGTTCCACCTCAGGTCGAAAAGGACAAGGTTCCCCAGGCGGAACCTTTGGTGAATGTGGAGACTCTGCAAGAGTCTGCCCAAGGTGAAGATTCTTTCGCGCTCCAACCCCCCTTGAATCCAAACAAGGGTATACTTCTTTTAACTCCACCTTTATTGTGACTCTTAACGAAATTATCTCAGTTATTTCCCTTTTTTGTACAGATTCAACCGAGTCTCCTAGGCCCTTCACGACTTCTCCCTCGACTCAAGGAGGTGCCACTTCTTCTATTCAAGCTCTTTCTTCGATTCCTTCCCCAGACTTGGATCTGATAAGTTTCTTCAATGAAGAAGATGAAGATATCGAAAGTATCTTCCAAGTTCTGGATAACTGGACAAGTGGTCCTTCTAGGTCAGAGAAGGAAGAAGAAAAAGTTGTTGAACAAGTTTCTGAGATTCCATCTTATCAACCTTTGCTAGACTCTTTCCGATCAAAGGCGTATGTCGAAGACCTTGACCAAGCCTTCCTCATCCCCGAGTTTAAGACAAAAGTGGCGCAAATGGTGGATGACTTGCTCACTTATTCAGACCTTCCTTCTGAGATCAACCTGGAACTTCAAGAGTTTATCAAGCCATTTAGCCTCGCATGGGACCTTCGAACTCAATGGTCTACTTCGTTTCAAGAAGTGGCTCAGATCGAGGTCGAAACCGAGGGGGACCGTGCTAAGCTCGAGAACCTGCGTAATGAGTTGATTTCTATCAAGAAATCAACGGAAGAAATGATTTCTGCCTTGCAAAAATTGCAAAAAGAGGAAGCAGATATAGAAGTAGCTATCGAGGCTTTGAAACACGAACTTGATAATACTCGCTCGAAGAAGGATGGTGTAAAAGTTAAAAGCCAAGAGATCAAGCAACACCAAACAGTTCTTAAAGAGGAAGGCAAGGTCATATCTTCTAGACTTGCGAAGACCTTGGAACAGAAGAAGCACTTGGAGGCTCAGTGTACTTCTCGAAAGAAAAACTTAGACGAGGCTTACAAAGCCTTCACAGATTTTAAATCCAAATTTTGTAATAAGTAGATTTTTTCCGATTTTTTTGCTTTCTTTCGATTAATCTTAGTCTATGTTGAACAATTAATATTCTGTCCTTCTATGAAAGCACTTCAAGTATTTTCCATTCATTACTTTGCTTATATTTGAATTTATCTCTTTAATAATGTATGAAATTTTCAAATATACTTGCTCGACTATAAAGGGGTCTTCCCAATTATAAGACCACTTCCCTAAGTATCGAGATTTCTGGTCTATGGGGAGGATAACTTTTAACACCAAGTCCCCAACTCGAAAACGTTGTGTTTTGACCCTCTTATTATATGATCTTTCGACTTTCTCCTTTTGTTGAACAAGGTTTTGTAATGCCATTAATCTCTCTTCGTCTAAAGATATTAATTCATCATACATTGAATTCCAATAGTGTTTAGTAGGCAAATCATTCTGTTTTTCACGCGAATTGATTGCAAATTAATATCTAAGGGAAGAATAGCATCATGCCCATATACCAATTTATAAGGAGTAGTCTTCATGGCATCTCTAGGTGAATTCCTATAAGCCCATAGTATTTGAACAAGAGTTTCGTGCCAACTTTGAGGCCTGTTCGATATATGTTTTTTGATTAAACCAATTACCACTTTATTAGCAGGCTCGACTTGACCATTTGCTTGTACATAATACGGTGTTGAAGTTATTAACTTGATTCCTCTTGATTGAGCATATTGGGCAAATTTTCTACCTGTAAACACCGTGCCTTGATCAGTAGTAATTGTTTGGGGAATCCCAAACCTTGTAATAATATGATCTTCGACAAAATCAATTATGTCTTTTTGCTCAACTTCTTTTAAGGGAATAGCTTTAACCCATTTTGTAAAATAATCTATGGCAACTAATATATATTTGTGGTTTTTCGAGGATGGTGGATGTATTTGCCCTATAATGTCAATTGCCCACCCTCGAAATGGCCAAGGCTTAATGATCGAATGTAACTCACTTGCAGGTACCTTTTGTATTGGTCCATGTTTTTGACACTCTTCACAGCTTTGTGCAAACTCGATACAATCCTTAAACATAGTTGGCCAATACAAACCTTTTCTCGACAAAACCCATTTCATTTTTTCACCTACTTGATGCGCTCCACAAATGCCTTCATGTATTTCTGCCATAGCTATATAACTTTCATGAGTTCCAAGACACTTGAACAAAATTCCATCGAAACCTTTTTTATATAATTCATTGTTCAACAAGACATAATTGAGAGCTTGTAGCTTAATCTTTCTTTCGACCTTTATATTGGGATTTTGCAAATATTCGAATTTGCTCCTCCAATCTGGTTGACTTGAGGAACCAATACTCATAATCACTCGATGCTCCATCAATTCATTTTCTGTATGATTAGATACTCGAGATACTCTTTACTTACTTTATACCCTGAGGCTATCTGAGCCAACTTATTTGCAATGGTATTCGAGTTTCGAGGAATATGTTGTAGCTCAGCTTCATCAAAAGCGTTAAGTAACTGCACAACTCGAGTTTTGAATTCAATTAACTTTTCGTTTAAACACTTATACTCTTGCGTTAATTGTTTGATGACTAATTATGAATTACCTTGAACTGATACGTTTCTAGCACCTAACTCTTTGAGGATTTTGAGTCTCGTTATTAGTGCCTGATACTCGGTTTCATTGTTCGAGTATCCCTTGTATGTTTTAAATGATAACTTAGTCGGGAACCCTTCGGGAGAGATGATTAAAAGACCTATCCCAGTGCCCAATTCGTGTTTCGAGCCATCGAAATATAATCGTCAAGGCTTGGTGGTTAGGTAAATAATTTCTTCAGTTTCATTCGAATGATCTGCGAGAAAATCTGCAATTATTTGTCCCTTAATTGCTTTTAGAGGCTCGAAAGTTAACGAGTATTCAGTTAACGCGAGTGCCCATTTGCCGACTCGAGAATGTAACACAAGTTTACACTACATATATTTAATGACATTACTTCGACAAAATATTACAACATCACGAGTCCTAATATAGTACTTCAACTTTGTACAAGCAACATAAAGACTTAAACATAATTTCTCTAAAGGGGTATATCTAGTTTCTGCTCCTACTAACATTCGACTTAAATAATAAATGACTCTCTCGATGCCATTATCATCATCTTGCGCCAGCATGCCCGCAATAGTCGAATCGCTAGCTGAAATGTACAACTTTAGTTGCTTCCCTTTAGAGAGTGGTGCAAGCACTGGAGGATGAGCCAAATAAACTTTGATTTCATCGAACGCTTTCTGGTGCTCTTCATTCCATCAAAATTCTTGCTCCTTTTTTAAACGTAAAAGAGGAGAAAATACTTTAGTTTTACCAGACAGGTTTGATATAAATCTTCTCAAAAAATTTACTTTACCTAGGAGAGATTGAAGTTCCTTCTTGTTCGATGGAGGTTTAGTCTCCATGATAGCTTTCGTCTTGTTTCGATTTACTTCAATTCCTTTCTGGTGTATGACAAACCCCAGAAATTCTCCTGCTGTAACACCAAAAGCACATTTTAGAGGATTCATTTTCAAACCATGTTTTCTCATTCTCTCGAAAGATAATTTTAAATGGCTTAGGTGATCCTCTTTTTGCTTCGACCCAACAATTATATCATCAATATATACTTGTACAAACTTACCAATTAAATCATGGAATATTAAATTCATTGCACTCTGATAAGTAGCACCTGCATTTTTTAATCGAAATGGCATCATCACCCATTCATAGACGCCTAAAGCACCTAGACATCGAAAAGCAGTTTTCGATACATCATTAGCTGCAATATAAATTTGGTTATATCCAGAATAACCATCAAGTAAACTCATAATTTCATTACTTGCAACAGCGTCTATCATAGTTTCAGCAATGGGCATAGGATATTCATCTTTGGGAGTTGCTGCATTAAGATCTCGAAAGTCGATGCATACTCTGAGTTTTCCATTCTTTTTTATAACAGGCACGACATTCGATATCCACTCAGCATATCTTGAAGTTCTGATGAACTTCGCATTCAGTAATCTCTCAATTTCTCCCTTGATTTTTTTGATTACTTCAGGAGCGAATCTTCGAGGACTTTGCTTCATAGGTCTCTTTCCTGGGATCATGGGTAGCCTATGCTCTACCAATTCTCGATCTAATCCTGGCATTTCATCATAATCCCATGCAAAGCAATCTTTGTATTCATGCAAAACTCGAATTATTTCGTCTTTCAATTCCCCTTGCAAGAACTTACTAATATAAGTGACTTTCCTATTTTCGACAGTTTCCAGATTAATTTCTTCAAGTGGGTCTTGGGATTCTAGCTTATGTTCTTCATTGGCGGCCCTTTCGAATCCCGGAGGCGAATCATCGAAAATACAGTCTAATTTCAACTCCAATTCCTGCTTTTTGTCTTCTTTTGAAATTTCAATTTTTCGACCTACCTGTCCTTCTATTTTTTGATTTTCCTTTTTGGTCGAGACTCCTTGATCTCTCTGGTTTTCTATTTTTTGTTTTTCTTCATTCTTCTTGATTCCGAAGTCTATCTCTTTTTCTCCTCTTTTTTGTTTTTCATTTTTCTTTTCGACCTCGAAATCTATTTTCCCTTTCTTTTGTTTTTGTTTTTCTTCGGCCAAAGTGGCTGTGCTATTTTTATCAATTTCATTTAAACGTGCCTCTTCACCTTCATCTTCCTCGGCCATGTTGGCCGTTCGATCGGCCACATAGGCCGATATTCGAGCTAAGAAGCTCGTTTAAGGATCTTCATCCTTCATTCCTCCAGTGGAGCCGAATTCTTTTCGGCTCGAATCACAAACCCTTTCTTCACGTCCCAGCAAAAAGTTTTCTTAATTCCTTTTTCTTCATCCATCACTCCAAAATTATATGCATCGAAAGGTTTGGTCTTTGCAAATGCTGTCAGTTGTTGATCAGCAAAATACATACCAACCTCATACATTTTCTGGTCAGCCTTGAGAACTTCCAACCCTTCGTCATCATTCCAGAAGAAGATCTTTTGATGCACCGTGGAAAGGACGGCTCTATTGAGTGTCTTTTATGTGCAATTTACACTCAACTTTTGGTACTCTTTTTGGTATTTGTAGATATTTATATATGTTATTTTGCCCCTAAATTAGAAGAATCAAAATATACTAAAAGGGTAGTAGAGTAGTAGCAAAAGCGTAATGTTTTCTCTCCATTTTTTGTAGGAAAATTGAGAAGACAGATTTCCACAGCCATAGTTGTGGTTCTGGAGCTATAGCTGTGGAAATCTGGGGAGAAATTTTGAAGACCAGAAACTTGCAGCTATAGCTGTGGATTCTGCAGCTATAGCTATGGAAATCTGGAATGCTCATTTTTGGTTCTAGAGACTTGAAGCTAAAGCTGCAGGTCCAAAGCTTGAGCGTTGAAGCTTGGGAGATCAAGGAAAAGCCACAGAGACTCACAATCATAGTTATGGTTTCACAGCTACAGCTCAGGGAGTTGCTTAATCATGAAGGAGTTTCCACAGTCATGGTTGTGGAGCTACAGTTGCAGCGCCAGAGGTTTCTTCACCCTGAAGGACTCTCCACAGCTATAGCCGTGGATCTACAGCTGCAGCCGTGGGAATAAAAGTCACTTTTTGGCCCTGTTTTGAAACCCATATAAAAGGGGAAAAGAGGAGAAACCAGGTATCACAAAAATTACAAAGAAAAACAGGGGAGAAGCACGTGAAGAGGGAAGAACGAAGGGAGAACAAAGATTTGGAACCTGAATCCTTTGGGAACGAAGATCAATTCCATTTCTTCATCCTTTACTTTGTAATTTCTTCTTTTCACTCTTTGATCCTGTAATGGCCATGTGTGGCTAAACTTCTTAAGGATTGGTTGGATGTAACTACTAACTCTTCTTCTTCTTAAATATATGCATTTTGATCTCATTATTTGTGCATTGATTCTTCTCTTGATACTTATATCGGCTTGATCACCCGTTGTATGATTTTTGGTTTTTGAATCCAGTTGGAAAACGTTTTTGAAAACCCGAACTGAATCTTGCACCTAATCATTTCTTGTTCTAGGAATAGACTTGATTTGGTTAGTCACATTGTTCAAGTCATTGTTCTTAATGCGAAGTATTAAACTCAAAATATAGAGGAATCATGTTTTGAGCTTAATGACTTTAGGATTCAACCTTGAGGAATCTTGTTGGATTACTTAATGAACGTGGAAATAATGGAATTAGAATCGCATGTGTTTTAAGAAGATCTATGAGTTAGCAAGTGCTTCTGGACCAATCTTTGTCTCTTAATCATTGTTCTTACTACGTTTATTTTATTGTGTTGTTCTAATTTGTTTTCATTCATTTGCAATTATAACAAAATTCTCATTTGAATCATTAGAGCAAGAATTACTAAACACTCAAATCCCTGAGGACGATATTTGAATACTACTTCGAAACTTGGTTCACTTGCCAAGTGGTGTGTTTGCGAAAAAACTCATCAAATCAACCATTCCTTGAATCTGAAATGGCTGAAGAAGGAACAGGCACTCATAATGTTGGACATGGACCAGCCAGGCATCCTAGAAGGACCCTAGGTGATTATGCACAACATGGTCCTAGGCATTTCTCTAGCATTGCAGCTCCAAATACTTCTAGAGCCATGGAGATGAAGCCTGCCTTCCTTACTTTGGTTAGCTCACAACAATTTGCTGGCCTTGATCATGAGGACCCATACTCACACCTTTCAAATTTCTATGAGTTATGTGGAACAATGGGAATACCTGAAGGTGATGAGGAAGCTGTATATTTGAGGTTGTTTCCATTTTCTCTAACAGGAAAAGCTAAAGTATGGTTACAATCTCACCCAAATCAAAGTTTGACAAGCTGGGGTGATGTGGAAAACAAGTTTGTGAATAGATTATATCCGTCATCCAAGTATATTAAGGCCAAATCCGAAATCACTACTTTCAGGCAAGGTGCAGATGAACCATTTTGTGAAGCCTGGGAAATATTTAAGTCATTGCTCAGAAAATGTCCTAACCACGAGTTCGAAGATATAGCTCAACTCAATTTCTTTGTTAATGGAATCAAGCCTGAGGTGATTATGTTATTAGATGCAGCAGCTGGTGGCACCATGATGACTGTGAGTCCAGAAGAAGCTACTCAAATCATAGAATCTTTGGCATCTTCTGATCACCAAGCAGAGCATGGGAGACATCAATCTCATAAAAGAGGAGTTCTTGATCTAAGTACAAATGATGCAATCCTTGCTCAGAACAAGCTGCTATCTCAACAGATTGAAGCACTGACTAAGTAGATGGCCAAGATTCCACAACAGCTTCATGTTATTGCTTCTTCTTCAAATCAATCAAATTCTTCTCTAAAATGTGATTTTTGTGGGGGAGATCATCCCAATGGTCACTGTTCTGAAACTTCAAATGAAGAAGAGGTCAATTATGTGGGCAACCAACAGAAAGGAGGTAATTTTAATTCCTGTAATTATAATACTAACAATTATATGCAGGGAAATCAAGGTTGAAGAAACAACAATAACAACCAAGGTTATGGATGGAGGAATGAAGCTGGGCCATCCAATAGGCCACCACCACAACAACAACAAGAACATCAGCCTGCTTATCCTTCTATGCATGAAAGAACCAGCAAATTGGAGGATACTCTGAACCAGTTCATGCAGGTATCTATGAACAACCAGAAGAATACAGAGGCATCCATCAAGAATTTGGAGGTGCAAGTGGGTCAGCTAGCTAAACAATTAGCTGACATGTCTGGAGGCCCATTTTCAGCCAATACCAAGACCAATCCCAAGGAGCATTGTAAAGCCATAACAACAAGAAGTGGGAAGGTAGTTGGTGCAGATGTTGGAGTGAGTGAGAACAATGAGGGTGCTGGTAATAAGGTAGAAAATAGTGAATTGAAGGAGGTTGAGGAAGAAAGTGAGAAGAATGAGGGAGAAAACAATAAGAGTGAGAGTGTAGATAGTGGAAAAATAAGAGAGAACAATGGAGTTGAGAAGGAGAAAAAGAAAAAGAAGGGCAAGGAAGTCAATTCCACTATTCCTGTAAAAAACTTACCTTACCCTCATGCTCCTACCAAGAAAGAAAAAGAAAGACAATTTTTGAGATTTTTGGATATCATTAAGAAGCTCCAGATAAATATTCCCTTCACTGAAGCCATGGAACAAATGCCCACTTATGCTAGGTTCATGAAGGAATTGTTAACTAAGAAGAGAAGAATTCTTGAAGAAGAGACTGTGGAGCTTGAGGCAGGATGCAGTGCCATTATACAGAAGTCTTTACCTCAGAAGTCCAGAGATCCAGGCAGTTTCACTCTCCCTGTATCAATTGGTAACCTATCATTGGGTAAGGCACTCTTAGACCTTGGAGCCAGTATTAATTTGATGCCTTTATCCATGCTGAAGAAGATAGGAGAAGTACAGGTACGATCCACAAGGATGACCTTGCAGTTGGTAGATAGATCCATCAAGCTTCCACATGGTGTAGTGGAAGATATGATCGTGAAGGTTGATAAGTTCATGTTTTCGGTTGATTTCGTAGTCATGGATATGGAAGAGCATGTAGAAGTTCCCTTTGATATTGGGCAGACCCTTCATGAAGACAGCTAGAGTTATCATAGACATGGATGATGGAAAGCTGAAGGTGAGAGTTCAAGATGAAGAAGTGAGTTTCAATCTATTTGAAACAACGAAGTTTCCAAAAGGCAACAAAGATTGCTTTAGAATTGATGTATTAGATGATGTGTACTTGGAAACTCAAAATGATTTCAAGAGCTCATCGCCACTAGAGAAGGCTTTGCCTATCTCTAACGAAGAATTGGAAAAGGTCATTGGTAAAGCTTGTCATCTGCCAGTGGGATTGGAACATAAAGCATTTTGGGCTTTGAAGGCCTTAAATTATGATTTGAAGGCAGCAGGGGAGAAAAGAAAGCTTCAATTGCATGAATGGGAAGAAAGGAGATTGAAAGCTTATGAGTCCTCTAAGTCTTACAAGCGCAAAGCCAAGATATATCATGACAGGAAAATTCTGAACAGGAACTTCCAACCTGGCCAGCAAGTATTACTGTTCAATTCCAGGTTGAAACTTTTCCCTAGGAAGCTCAAATCTAAGTGGTCAGGTCCTTTCTTGATTAAATTTGTCAAATCATATGGAGCTATTGAACTTGAAGATCCTGCTTCTGGAAGGACTTGGTTAGTTAATGGTCAGAGGCTCAAGCATTATTTGGGTGGTGAAATTGAGAGATTCACTACCAGCACACATTTGAAGGAGCCATGAACAAACAGGATTGTCAAGCTAAAGACATTAAATTAGCATGTTCTTGTTTTAATTTCTGTTTTAGATTCTAAGTTTAGCTTGAATAGTGAGTAGTTAACAGTTTTTGTTCATAGCTTGATGTTTTGCATGTTGTGGAATGTGGTAACATTGCTGATTTAGTTTAGGTTATGTTTGTGTTTTGTGTGTTAGGATATAAGAAGTTATTTTGATGCCCTCTTGCTGGTGGTGCAGTTTTTGGGTCTTGAGTTTTGAGTATCATAATACTTAGTGTGTAATAGTATAGATTTTGATATGTTTATTGTTGATGGCTAATTTCATGTTGATGTTGATGTTTAGTAGATAATAATATTGCAGTATATTGGTGCTATTAGAATCTTAAAGACTAACTCAGCTTTATCCTTGGTTGTGAAGGCATTGGTAGTTGGTAGAAATGTTATGTAGCAATGGACAGTTTGAGAATCTGAGGTACAATGAATTTGGTTTTTGTGTTTAAGACTTCAAGTTTCATGCCTTAGCAATGAATGATATCAATATGTTCTCAATGGGATTTGAGAAGGAGTGATTCTCAGTTTAGAATTGTAAATTCTAAGTCCCAGCTCTGCAGCTCTGAGGCCAACGCTTTAGCGCCAAGCCCCTGGAGCTCTCCCTTGAGCTAAAAAAATGCCACAGCTCCAGCGCTGGCTTCACATCCATAGCGCTAAGTCTCTGGAGCTCTTTCTCTTGAGCTCAAAAAGTCCACAGCTGTAGCGCCAGTTCCCACGGCCTTAGCGCCAACTTTCTGGTTGAATGTTGAATCCCCAGCGCTCAAGCGCCCATATCCAGCGCTATAGCGCCAACTCTCTGCCATGACTTTTTGGCCATTTATATCTTCAGCGCTCAGGCGCCAAGTCTCATGGCCATAGTGCCACCTCTCTAGAGCATTTTGAGAGATGTTTCAATCCCAGCGCTCAAGCTTTAAAGCCACAGCCATAGCGCCAATTTAAGACCATGGGACTCAAACATTTGGGTCAGTTTTAAAACTGAACCTCCTCTCTCCACCTCTTCATTTCTCACTTCCTCCACTCACGAAAACCCTCCATCTCCCCACTTTTCATCTTTCTCCTCACATTTTCTCTATAAGGTTTCCAATTTGAGGCATCAAGGTTCCCTTTTTCCTCAACCATTCCACACTGAAACATCAAAGCATTCATCTTTTACTAGGATTATAAGGTAAAGTCTTCATCTTTCTTCTCTTTTCTTCGTTGCATGGAAGGTGGTTGTGAGTTCTTCATTTCTTTGAACTCTCTTCATAGTCTCTCATCATTTCTGAGCTTTTTGCTTGATTTGGAAGTATGCCAATGTGGAATTGCATGAGTTTGGGTGTTTAAACTTCCAACGTGAACATGCATGAACGTTCATATTCTATGCTTGCTTTGTGTTTGAAGAAAGGCTTGAATGAGAGGAGTACTCAAATTGAATGCAATAAGCACACCATTCCCTTGTGTGATGAACTTTAACACTAGAATGAACAAGACTGCATGTGCATGTTATTTTCTTATCAATCTTTGTCTTGTGCTTGATTAAAAGGCTTCATGAACTCTTCTTCTCCCATGAACAATATCTACATTCCTCATACATGTTCATCATTTCTGTGTTGTTTGAAAACACAATGTGGAATTGATTTTCTTCTTGAATTGAAAAGTTTGAATTAGGGGATGTTTACATAATCCATCTTGCACATGCATGACTAATTCCAACTTTGCCTGTTATGTGCTCGACAAAATGCCTAAGTAAAAGATGATCTCATTTTTCAATCAAAATAACCTCTGTGGTGGGTTGATCATGGAACCAATATTGTACTAGTAAGGTTTTTCATTTGAGCATTTGGCAGATTGGGTTATAGAGAAACTCTTCCAAACAACAATTTTGGTGCTTTCAATGTGTTGCATGTGTTGTGTGTGAATGATCATGTTTGTAAATTCCATGCATGCATTGTGTACAATTTTAGAGCTAAATGAAATGTGCTGAGTCTCATGTAGTGGAATGTTAGCAATATTTCTTTTGCCTCATGAAGAATTTTCTGATTCACTTGTTTGCTAACGTGGTTGCAAGAATGGTTTTAATTCTTCAGATGGTTCGTTCAAGAGGGGGAGGTCCAGGCAGAAGCTCTAGAGCCACTCATGAGATCCCAGCTAATAAAAAAAGAAAGAAAGTGGCTACTTCCTCCCCAACCCCATCAGTATCATCCTCTGAGGACGAAGAAGCACCATCCTCACCTCAGCCACCACCTCCTCCATCAAGAAATTTCACTTTCCTTCCAAGCCGATTTCGCTCCAAATACAAGCAACAAAGGTTTTTGGATTTGGAAAGCCGTCAAATTATAGCTGAGCGTCCGGTGATTGAAATACTTCCTTTAATATATCTCACGGATGAATATAGAAGGAGGAATTGGACCAAGATTGGCGAGCCAGAAGACAAATACAATGAAATCATCATTCGAGAGTTCTATGCTAATGCCTTCCCTGTACGACCTGATTCCAAGGATAGAATCTCGTGGGTGAGAGGTAAAACCATTGCTTATGATCCAGAGGCCATCAACACCTTCTTGCAAACTGAGTATACCATCTCGGAAGAAGATGATTATAGGAAGCTCATGAAGACCGCAATGAATGAAGAGATGTCTAATTTGGTGCTTGAGACTCTGAGCCTTCTAGGTAGCCAATATCAAACAGGCACGAAGAACCAACCCACCCACATTCTTCGAGCCGATTTGAAATCACTTATGCGTTTATGGCAGGCCGTCCTCTACAACAATGTCGTCCCACTCACACACACTTCTGACATTACCATCTCCAAGGCAAAGTTTATTTTTTGTATATTGCTACAGAAGGATGTGAACATAGCTACCTTAATATCAAATGAAATTCATGCTATTGTCCTCTCTAAACCTTCTAAGTCTGGTGCTGTCAGACCCTTAGCTTTCCCTGGATTGATTACAGGCTTATGCAAAGCTAAAAGAGTGGTGATTCCTCAGCCGTTGGTCTCAATTAGGAGGAAGATAGATCATGTGTTTGTCAACGCTCGCTGCTATAACCCATGAGAGTTTCCTCGGGCATCTCGCAGATCACGCCCACCACCTACCCATTCCCAATCTCCATCACCAGTTACCTCACCTCCAGTTCCGCCAACTGGTCCCTTCGATTTGTCTACCATGCAGGCTTGTATGGTGCAACACTTTCAGCACATGGAGGAGCAGCACCAATTGGAAATGGCTCATCTTTGCCATGTGCAACTTCAACAAGCCGCTAATCATCGAGGGCAATTGGCTTTGCACTCCTATTTTTTACAACTACACGTTACATCAGGCTAATACCGGTGGAAGCTTATATCCTTGGCCTACACCGGAGCAATTTCAAGATGTTATTCTTTGGCCTGGGGACAGTCCTGTCTTTTCCGGAGGAGGTGGTGAGCCTGAGCAGCCTCATGTAGGTGAACAAGGACAGAGGTCTGATGCTGAAGCTGAAGAAGAAGGAATTGATGGAGGAGAGGACAATGAAGAAGGATTTGAGGATGAAGGGTCACTATCACCCACTTTCTGAGCCCATTTTCTGAGGAAGCAGAGTTTTACTTTAAATTCATGCAATTTTAAATTTCTGTCAATTTAAATTTCAGTCATTTAAATTTCTATAAATCGTTTAAACTTTTTGGTGATTTGCTTGTTTTGGGTTAGATGCTTAAACTTCTGGTGTTTTGGTTGAATGTCATACTTGGTGGTGCAATTGTTAATGTTTGAATTTGGGATACTAATTGTTTTGTTTGGAGTTTGCACCTTAGTTACTCTAGAGCAGTAGTGTGAATACAAAAAAAATGTAAATAGATATATATAATTATATATATATAGATATTTTTTGGGAAAAATTGAAAATCATTCTTGGGAGGTAGTAAATGAGATAGCTTTTAGATCAACAAAAAGTGAAAACACGTCTTTTGATTCACCTTGAATTGGTTTGTTTTTTAGACTTGCTTTGATGTTGTACTCATCCAATTTGCTTGATCATGAAGTTGTGAGATATTTGATTAGCATGGCATGAAAAATCAGTAATTGAACATTTAGCCAAGCTAGTGAGTGAGAGAGACCAAACAGTGCATCTATCATATACACTTATACTTTGAGAGCCATCATCATAGCATATGTGTTTGCATTGGTTGAGTCTTGAATGATTGTTCTTGTGAGAAAGTTTTGGACAGGATCAAGGCATTCCATTGTAAATAACTGAAATCTTTTTAAGCCTAGAGCCAAACAGCCAGCCATAATTGAATCCATCCTTTAAAACCTGTTTGAGCCTTAACCTTCAAATCACCTTAAACCTTTCTCAAATACCAACTCATCACCCTGACCAAACTCTTAAGAGTAAATGAAAATGAATTGGGGATTAAGTTGGGGTAGTTGGTAATAATTGCCAAGTGGAAAGAAAATGGAGAAAGTAAGCCAATGCAAGTTGAAGGGAAGAGTCACCCCTCCATCATTTTTCTCTGTTCACATTCAAGTGTGCTTGTTATTTTCATTCTGTCATTATTTTGATCTCAAAAAAAAATCAAATCAAATCAAATCAAGAGCAAAATAAGCAAGCACCTGTACAAAGAGTCTTAAAAGAGAGAGGGACCTCTTGAAATCTAGGCAAAGAACCTCAAGGAAAGAGGGTGTGTAATTAGAGGAAGAATTTGGGCTGAGAGATCTGGTTGGAGTTGAATATTTAGAGTGAGCAAGATGGAGTGTTTGGTTCATGTTCATATTACTCTCTTGAGTTTAAACCCTGTTAATCTGAAAAAACACATTCCTTTGTTAACCAAGCCTCAGTCAACCCTCAACTTTCCAAAAAAGTCCTTGTGATCCTTAATTTTCTCTCAAAGAGTAGTACTCAAGAGATGATATCAATGCTTATGTTCATAGAAATGATGAATGGACTTGAGAGAAACACTCACCCTGGAGAGCCATTGTTGAGAGAGTATGTTCAGATATTGGTTTGTAATGTTCATGCTATGATTTTCCTTGCAATTTTTGTGTTTGGGCATGGTTGTTGTTGTGGGCACCTTAGTGAGTAGAAATTGGTTTTTGATGGTGAATTGATTGAGTGTTTACCTATTGTTGATATAGAAGAAATCTCATGGTAGGAAGTAACCTTTTTGGTTTTTGATTAGTATCTTGTTGGGGACCAACAAGAGATTAAGTTGGGGTAGTTGTTGAGTGTCTTTTATGTGTAATTTACACTCAACTTTTAGTACTCTTTTTGGTATTTGTAGATATTTATATATGTTATTTTGCCCCTAAATTGGAAGAATCAAAATATACTAAAAGGGTAGTAGAGTAGTAGCAAAAGCCTAATGTTTTCTCTCCATTTTTCGTAGGAAAATTGAGAAGACAGATTTCCACAGCCATAGTTGTGGTTCTGGAGCTATAGCTGTGGAAATCTGGGGAGAAATTTTGAAGACCAGAAACTTGCAGCTATAGCTATGGATTCTGCAGCTATAGCTGTGGAAATCTGGAATGCTCATTTTTGGTTCCAGAGACTTGAAGCTAAAGCTGCAGGTCCAAAGCTTGAGCGTTGAGGCTTGGGAGATCAAGGAAAAGCCACAGAGACTCACAACCATAGCTGTGGTTTCACAGCTACAGCTCAGGGAGTTGCTTAATCATGAAGGAGTTTCCACAGCCATGGCTGTGGAGCTACAGTTGCAGCGCCAGAGGTTTCTTCACCCTGAAGGACTCTCCACAGCTATAGCCGTGGATCTACAGCTGCAGCCGTGGGAATAAAAGTCACTTTTTGGTCCTGTTTTGAAGCCCATATAAAAGGGGAAAAGAGGAGAAACCAGGTATCACAAAAATTACAAAGAAAAACAGGGGAGAAGCACGTGAAGAGGGAAGAATGAAGGGAGAACAAAGATTTGGAAGCTGAATCCTTTGGGGACGAAGATCAATTCCATTTCTTCATCCTTTACTTTGTAATTTCTTCTTTTCACTCTTTGATCCTGTAATGGCCATGTGTGGCTAAACTTCTTAAGGATTGGTTGGATGTAACTACTAACTCTTCTTCTTCTTAAATATATGCATTTTGATCTCATTATTTGTGCATTGATTCTTCTCTTAATGCTTATATCGGCTTGATCACCCGTTGTATGATTTTTGGTTTTTGAATCCAGTTGGAAAACGTTTTTGAAAACCCGAACTGAATCTTGCACCTAATCATTTCTTGTTCTAGGAATAGACTTGATTTGGTTAGTCACATTGTTCTTAATGCGAAGTATTAAACTCAAAACATAGAGGAATCATGTTTTGAGCTTAATGACTTTAGGATTCAACCTTGAGGAATCTTGTTGGATTACTTAATGAACGTGGAAATAATGGAATTAGAATCGCATGTATTTTAAGAAGATCTATGAGTTAGCAAGTGCTTCTGGACCAATCCTTGTCTCTTAATCATTGTTCTTACTACGTTTATTTTATTGTGTTGTTCTAATTTGTTTTCACTCATTTGCAATTATAACAAAATTCTCATTTGAATCATTAGAGCAAGAATTACTAAACACTCAAATCCCTGAGGACGATAATTGAATACTACTTCGAAACTTGGTTCACTTGCCAAGTGCTGTGTTTGCGAAAAACCTCATCAGGCTCCTACCCCATGGATCCACTCTCGACCTAGCAGGACATTAAAATTTGCCTTGGATGGCGTCACTATAAACATGGTAGTCCTCTTTACACTTCCAATCTGCACATCAAGTAGAATCATACCTTCAGGGTGTGAAGATTTTCCTGCGTAGTCTGAGATCATTATATTGTGAGGCTTCAAATCATCCAAGGATTTCCCAAACCTCTTCAGCATTGTTTTGGGCATAATATTCACAGTTGCACCTCCATCAACCAACACTTTATTCACTTCATGTCCTTCGATCATCAGAGTTAGCAATAGAGGCTTAAGGTGTCCCTTCATTTCCTCAGTGGGAGAGTCGAACACGGTAGAGTTGAATTTGGGGATAACCCTCGAGATTTGATTGACCCATACGATCTTCGATTCATAGTTGGGGTCATCGAAGAAGTCTTCTCGATGAATATCCTCTTGTTCATTCACAGCCTCCATGGCCCCAGCATACTCGGAATGCAGAATGGAGACTATCCCACAAATATCTTCTAGGGAGTCCTCAAAACCACTCTCGAAACAATTTGTTATCATGTCCTCGTCATCTTCAAGAAACTTTCGAGATGATTCCCCTTTCTAAGGTACAGGAATCGAGAAACAGTTTCCTCTGACACCTTCAAAGGTAGCCTTACGCATCCTTTGCTGTCTCCTCCACTAAGTTTTGGTTAGATTGTTGAAAGGTTTTCGAAAGCCACGCCCATAACCTCCAGTCAGGACTCTACCGGGCCCTGTAGCCACATTTGAAACTTTTCCTGGAGCTCCTTGCATTGGATGTGCAGTATAACTCATTACCTGTTTTCCTCGACCCATGCCACCTATCATTGACCTTGGTGGAGCAGTCCATTTTCCCACAGGTACGTTCACATTCGGCACAAAAGTATTGTCGAATCTTGACAAGTTATACATTTCCATCTTTCCTACTGGAGCATTGTATTGGGGCATGTGAACCTGCCTCATGGTCAACCCAGCATTTGACCCATCATTAAGCCTGGCCTTCTCACGAAGCTTTTCGGCTTTGTAGCTCTTCATTATTTCCGACTCCTCGAAAGCCTTCGCAGCAGCTCTATCGAAGACGGCACTACATCGGGGGCACAGCATAACCTCCCTATCAACTTCCTTCTTTTTGGATAGAAATTCAAGCAGGCTATCTCCTTCTTTCGGGTAAATAGGCTGCTCCTCTTTGGCAAAATCCTCCATTAGTTCTTCGAGCTTATCATCTGAAATAGGTTCGATGTTTTCGTCGTCCTCGACATTAACATCAACCATGTTAATTGGCATCGAAACTGGTTCTACATAGCCAGTATGGGCAGTGAATGGATCAACATCCACTTTCATGTCTTTCTTTTCGAAAGCAAGACGACCATCAGTAATCGCCCTCTCGATCAAATCCCTGAAACGCACACAATTATTAGTCCAATGACCATACATATTATGATACTTACAAAAAAAATTCCTTTTCTTTGCTCGAATGGTGGAATTTTATGATTTTCTGGGAGTACAATTTGTTTATCCTTTAATAAGATATCAAATATCTTTTCTGCCTTACTCACATCAAAACTATACCTCTTAGTCGAATTTCCTTCGACACTATCTCCTGGTTTTAACATTTGACACTGATACGTAGGACCGGGACGCAATTCCGCTAAGTTGATCTCAAAATCTTCAGTCGAAATCTCATAGTTAGGATCATCACTGAATTCAGAATTTTCTAAATAAGCCATTTTTTCCTTTCGAACAAATTTGTCAAATTTTCTTAATCTTTCTTTTTCTAGCTTGATTTGTTCGATTCTTCTTACCTTTTTGGCTAACTGGGCCATATCTCTCAACTGTTCATTCACTAATTTTTTACGTATCGAGAAATCTAACCCGGTTGCTGCAATCCTAACTAATTCATGTTCAGGTATATTAGTATAACATCGAGATTTTAATTGCCTGAACCTATTTAAATAGTCATCTAAAGTTTCATGGTTTTGTCTCTTAATGTTCATTAGATCGACTATACTAACTTTCGTTTCTTCTTTGAAGAAATGTTCATGGAAACTACCTTCTAACTGAATCCAAGTGTGTATCGAATTAGGGGGCAAGGTTGTGAACCATGTAAAAGCGTGCTTAGTCAACGAACTTGGAAAATATTTCATCTTTAAATATTCATTATTCGCTAAATCCCCACATTCGACTACATACCTAGCTATATGTTCGACCGTAGACTCAGTTAATTCTCCCGCAAATTTTGAAAACTTTGGGACTTTTGTTCCTCTAGGTAGTTCTACTTGAGTTACATAATCTGGGAAGGCTGACACAAAATAAGGACGTTCATTTCGACCTACATCGAATCCATGTCTATTCAGTATCCTTTCTACCATTTGATCTAAGTTATCATTGGGATTCCTATTAGGTCGAACCCAGGATTTTCCACCTCATTCAGATTTGCACTCATAGCTCTCGAAGGTGGCCCATCACCTAACTTATCTCCTATTTTATTTATCAATTCATACAGAGGAGTCATAATATTATGCATTTGAGTTTACAAAAAATTGACCATGTCATGATTACTATGGTCCATTTGTTGTCGAAGAGCCATCATAGCTTGGTTACTAATACCAGTAGGTACGTAACTACCCTGTCGAATCAAGGAACCTTCCTGACTTGTTCCTACGTGTTGATATGGGTCTTGCATAACAAAACCCAAACCGTTTGGCCCAGGATTGTATCCCTGTGGGGACACGTGCATTTGTGGATTAGGTCCTAAGAACGGTATTGGCAATTCGACATGTACAGGTTGAGTATTTCGCCAATTCTGTGGCATACCCCAGGGATATTCCCTAGTGACGTTTGCTAGGTCCTGAGTGACATTTGTTTGCCTAGCTGTGTTTTCGAGTAGCACAGGGGAAGATACTGCCCCCTGGTTACATTGGTCACATTATCAGGGTTGGGGTTTGTTTGTTCTACATCCACGTGATCATTATTGTTCGTGTTTGTATCTCTCTGATTATTAGATGTAGACATAGTTCTTCCACTCCTAAGTCTCATGCAACACACATACCTAAAACTAGTCCAATTATGTTTGACTTAAACGTGTCCCACCGGGCGTGCCAATTTGTTTACAATGGAATTCGTTTTATGGATTCTTTTTATTCAGACTAGCACCAAAAACGGTTTCAATTTAGGTATTTGATTTAATTCAATTTAAAGACAAAGAACGTAGAAGGAAGAGTTAATAATTACTGGTTTCTAGATATTCATCAATGATTATCAAAAAATAGTGTTCGTGAGCATAGATGCTTAAATAAACAGAATGAACAACAGATATACTTCCTATGCAAATCATGGTTCATAATATCCAAGCATTACAACATTGTCAGAATTTACGTAATTGAAAACTAAGTGATTACAAGAAATAAGAAGACTAAACTAATCCTAATCTAGAAAGGAAAAAAGAAAAGTGGTCAAGAAGCAACCATACCCAAAAATGATTCTATGCACGAAAGTCATATGCGCAGACGGAAAGTGCTTCAGAGCTCTATTCAAGTATGAGTTTTTCCGACCTCGTGAAAGGCCAAGCTTTGCCTATTTATAGAAACTCTCAAGAGCAGTTATCTTTCGTATGCATGTGTCGTGGGTGTGTAACCGTTCTCCATATCAGATACGTGCTCTAAAGCGTAACTTCCCATAACCGTTCTTTCCACGTGTTTTAAACCTTTTTTATTTACTTTTTACGAACTGCTTCGTTTCGACTCCAACTCTTTTTGGAAACCTGTAGTAACCTCCTTTGCCTATTTTCGAGTGTTTCTTTCTCAGATTCGTCTTTCGAGCGTAAATAATTGAGACCCTTGGTACACTCCCGGTAGGTGTTGTTCGAGTAGTTTTTCCAAAGCACAAACACCTCTTTTTCGATACGATTTTCGAGTGACCCTAACATCTCCCTAATTCCTTCATATCTAAATAAAGGATTGTAACTAATTTGTTTTACAAATTATTATAAGCGACGTTGGCTTCTTTTCTACTCTCAAAATTTGTGGCCATAAAATAGTGTAATGGTATTGGAAGTTGTTTCCTGATTTGGCGTCCCAATAACACAAGGTAGCAAATCAACCTGACGCACAACCAACCAAATTTGAACATCTCGTTTGCATGGTTGGCCTGAAAAGAAAAATGACATTCGCTTGTTCCACAAGATAAATTATAGTTAACAAATGTTTAACCAAAAGCTAGAACATTAAATAAGGTCAAAATATTCCACATTATTAAATATTGACTTTAGGTCAATGCACCCTTTCTACACACAAGAATATGGTGCAAACAACATTGAAGAGTAAAGATCGAGTTTAATTGTAGTCCCTTTCTAACTGATTTCCATGCAGGTCTGGTTTTTCAATAGATTCATCTTTCTCTTGATAAATCACATGATAAAATTATTTAATATAATATTATTAAATAGTATAAAAATTAATGATCTATATTAATGCAAGTTAATTTCTCTTTCACTCAACGCAATACATGATAATTTTATGTATTTTTCAACAATAATATATGCACCAGCTTAATTGTCATGCCAATTATTTGTCAAATGTTTTATTATTATTATTATCAATTTTTACAAAAAAAAAAAAATCACTCAATATATTTCATTTCTCCACACTAAATATTGATCATTTCAATAAATATATAATTAACAAGACAATTGGGTTGTTTTAAGATTTTCTACTTAAGCAAATCAGACCCAAAAGTAATAAAATTTATTAATAAAAAAAAAAAACTTGTGACCGAGTTAACAAATTCGATGGGATAATTTTGTTTTTAGCAAAATTAAATAACTTCGAGCAATTTATATACAAAAGTTTTTAAAATCGAAAATAATATAGATGGCAATTTTAAGTGGTTGTGAAACTAGACACATATATGTAAGAGAAGTTGACGATCCACACCTTTAACCATCTTTAAATGAATGCATAAGTTGCATCCTCCAATTTTCTTCCACCGTGAATGCACCAAATTTAAAATACCACACTCTTTGATAAATTGATAAGGAATAATAATAACTGGTAATTATTTTTTGTCTAAAAAGAATAATTGATAGAGTTAAAGATAGATAATGTATATAAAAAAAAAACTAAAATGAAATAAATAAATAAAAAAATATATTTAAAAAGTTGATATGACATTATTAATTAACATGTATTTATTTTATTGAACACATTGAAGAAGGTACCTAAACGATTCAAATTTTAAATGTATGGTAGAAACTACCTTTTTTAAGTAACCTATTGAATGTATATTTACTCTTGGCATTTTACTACTAACCTGCAAAATTTTCTCTGGACAAGTAACTCAATTATGTTTATTTTTCCATTGAAAAATGTTCAATATTGAAACAATGCGGAGTTTCCCCCTAATTAGTGCAACCAGATCTTTTATTACAGTCATTGCTATCAAATCAAAATGTTATGACAACCACATTGCAGAAGCAATTTTCTTCATCAATAACCTTTCGTGGTTCCATAACATAGTCGATGTTCATTCCTTTGGGTTTCACTTTTCAAGATTTATAATCCAAAAATAAGCTTATGCTTACACAAATAATGGACATTATTAGACAACAATGAACATCCCGAAAAACGAAGAAAAAAAAATCTGGCAACATTAAATAAAAATGTAAATGGTATATTCGAATGAAAATGTCATTTTAAGAAACTATAGTTCAGCTTTTCCTAATAAAAACTCTTCTGTTCTTTGCAAAATCCCGAGTGAATAGCAATTGGCTCCTCAATTTCTGCTTGTCGACGATTAATAATCCCGCAACCTGATAAGAGGAATCATTACCCAGAGAAGGATCTTTTTTTTCTTTTTTTCATTTTGTTAGGAAAATGAGACTAGAAAGTAAGATCTTTGGGGTCCTCAATAATCTTTGACAGGGTTTGCAAGAATGAAGCTACATCGGCACCATAGATTACTCGATGATCTGCTGTAACATTGACCTGCAAATTTGCATTTTTTCGATTATAGGAAACAGAAGTCTGGAACTAGATTTACGTTTCTCTAACAATAAATAAGTCATACTCTTAGAAATACAAATGCCTCGAGTGGACTCATATACCTGCATTTGGTTCTTCATGCCAATGCGACCATCCTTGGTAGCCACAACAGTTGGCTGCGATGCTCCAACAGCCATTATTGCTCCCTACAAAAATAAATCCAGAGAAAGATCACATTCATGTTGCTCATCACCATTCTATAATTGGAACTAATAGTCAATCTATTGCAATATTTGAACACAAGCAAAAACACTAACAGTTCCAGGTGGCAGAATAGCATCAAAGCGATCAACGCCAAACATTCCCAGATTCGAAAGAGTGAAAGTACCTATAAAAAATAAAAGCAATAAGTGAGCAAATATCAGAATCAGAGACCTTAATTTGGTCCAATTGGATGTCAGAGTTCAACCATAACGACATAGTTTCTTTAGGCAAATGTCATAGTTCTGTATCCTGCTTCTCCAAGAGATCCCCATGACAGGATCAATAAAGCAAATATATCAGGCAGAACTGAACTAGTCAACCCTTTATAGCCCACACAAGATGGGCCACCAAGGCACCAACAGCAACACGAGTTCCTGTGGGTCCATTGAATAGCAAGGAATATCACAGAATAATAAGAGAAAGTATGGCCTCTATTCTTAAACTCAATATCATAGAAATCCAATTTTAATTGATTGGCTGAAAAACCTTATTCTTAAACTGAATTTGAGATTCCAAAGGCCACAAATACGGATTGAAGGTGTAACATTCAAATACAGCAATGTAATGTCTGATTAATGGGCGAAAAAACTCCCAAAATCTATAAATATGTATCTTATACTCAAGTCAAGTCAGAACTGATATTTAAGATTGGTGAGAAAAACTGAGTTTAGGTATCTTTGATCAAATTTGGTACTAATGCAAGCAAAAAATAAGTGAAGAAGATAGAGCTGTGGTGGATCAGGTAGTCATACAAGAAAAGAAAACTCAGACTTGGACATGGAGTAACATCTATTGAGAAGATGACCAAAGCTCACCTAAGTGATTAGGTTATATGAGAAGAAGATCAATGGAGGCTCTAGTGAGTAGTAGAGTGGATCAAATGAAAGATAGTGCAATTAAAATTGGTAAAAGGAGAACTAAGAAAACAATATGACATACCATTAAGACCTTGTGCCGAATTACTTTACTAAAACTTTGGTCTTTGATTAGTTTGAAGGCTTCAATTTATATATCCTCCAAATGGCCGACCAAACTTGTGGGATAAGGCTTTGATTGTTGTTGTTATTGTTTTTAAATCGTATTTTTTTTATTCTCTCCAACTTGTTACTGATAACACATTGTTGTTGAATAATGATGATCACAACATCACTTGACTTCACATTCTCTCTTCATTGAACTTTTTTCATCCTTAGTCTTATGCTCAGAAAAGCCCCCATTGTGGCCTGATAATAGAACAGAAATCCTCTTCTCTCCCATAATTAACAACTCTAAGTCATATTTGGAGCCACATTAACCCTCCTGCTCAGTGCCTCAGTCTTTCAAACCCAATTTATTCTTGGAACCTTAATCACACTTTACAATTGTAAATCTTAAAATATACAACTTTGGAACATCAGAATCCCCCAGAAAACTAATCTGCACAAATTTTCTGGTATCATATATCACTTTGCCTCTCACTCAGAAAAAGAATTTCGACAAGCACTCGGACAAGCCCCACTTAAACAGGTTTTCTTTGTTATATAGTTATAACCTTATTCTTCAATAATATGTTGATTATCAAAGCTCAGCTCTAATAATTTAAAATGGGTTTATGAAAAAGGCTGCAAAATACTAACATCAGTCCTGATGTTCCACAAATTACATTGTATGCCTATATTATCACATTCCATGCCTAAAACTAATCTATGACTGATGTATTAAGTTAGCGTCATATTCATTGATTTCACAGTTGCAATCCAGCCAAAGAACAAAACTAAGTAGGAGATAATCCATCAACGCATCCCAATCCAATTTTCAGACCGGAATTAACTTTAGAGTTTAGACACATTCACCCACAAAAATCATGACCTTGAACTCCACTATTGTCATTCATTTTTTAGAGCTCTGAGCTATGCTTTTCTTTTGGACAAAAAAATCTCCTAAGTGGTGATAGACTTCTGATGACATTAATGTAAAGTCAACTATCATTATGCCTAGTCCCTGCCTATAAACTTAAGGATTCTACAATAAATTGGAAAATTCATTAAGATACAAAACAAAACCAATAAAATTTAAATATCTAATTGCTGTACCAGTGCTGTATTCATGAGGTTGGAGCTGCTTGGCACGGGCCTTATCAACCAACTCCTTCCACTTTCTTGACAATGAATATACATCAATCTACAATGTAGAACAAATGTACCTTTTTACAATTAAGAACCATCTTTTAGTAGGAGGGAAATTAGAATCTGCTCAAAGTAAAGAATTAAAAACCTTATCAGCATCTTGAAGCACTGGTGTAATCAGTCCACCGTCTGTAGCCACAGCAACTGCAACATTGATGCTGCTATTATATGTAAAGCTATTACCATCTCTACAACTAGAGTTCATAACAGGGTGTCTAATCAGCGCAAGTGCAGTAGCCTTGGCAAGCAATGCTGTCATTGTAACTCCCTTTAACTTGATCTGAAATTTTATAAAATAGAATCAATCAATAGACACATATTATATAAACAGTTTGGGCATGAAACTAGAAATCCAGTGTACTCGTACAAATAATTTGAAAACTGAAGATATCAAACTACATAAACTGCCAGCAGCAGGCTCAAATAACAACTCTATGAAAAACATAAAATCATACGTGGCTAGTATTTTTCTTTTTTATTTAGCTCAAAATTTCATTAAGTACACTTTATCACTTTTGAGAATAAATTTATTTCCCAGCCTATTTTAATCCCTTTTGTGTTCTATGAAGATTCTGAATCCTCTCCTTCCAAATTGGCTGTCAGTGAACAAACTCCTATCATTACAAGGACCAAGAATGTCATCCCAACTAAACATAGTATGGAATACATGAATTGGATAAAGTGCCCTCCCATGTTAGACACAATGTTTACCAAAATATCAAAAGAACCAATGTGATATTCATCTAGCATTAATCATAATCACAATCATATGCTATTGACTTTGTGATCAAATATTCACATTTAGTGCTATACACAAACTACAAAGTATGTGAACTCCTGTTTTTCTTCTTTTTTTTAGATGAATGTTAATCTCCAAAGGCACCGAGCTTTCTCCAAAATGCAGAACCAGGAAACATAGTTGGAAAACATTTAGAACATTCCAAAAAACAAACACAAAGGATCTATAATCATGGCACGACGACCTCCCTAGTCTCTAACAACATTGCAACATCAACAACACACAGAAAACAAACATTGAAAACCCATGATTTAGTCGATAAGTACGGTAACTGAAAACAACAACCTAGGATATATTGCACATCCAAATTGGATTGTGTATTCAAAGCTCACCTTTTTGTACAAGGCATCAAGTGCATCTGTGGTGATGGTGTAACCAACTCTGAAAGTGGGAACTGCCAAACTCTCCACCATGTTTCTACTCACAGCATTTTGCATTGTGGTGAAAGGCACTACAGATCCCAAGTCCACCCCAGCAGGCACTGCACTCTTCCCTGGTGCCGCCGCTGCTGCAACATTACCTGCAGCTGCAAATGCCTCAACATCTTTAGCCACAATCCTCCCCATCGGTCCAGTCCCCACAATCCTCCCCAACTCCACCTGTAGGAAAACATGCAAGAACCCAAACAAACGGAGAGAATTGAAGGAATCAGAAAATGTGGATGTGATAGAAGGTGAAAAACTCTAACAAATAGCCTACACGTACGTGACAAAATGTAACTAAAACCTTGTTTACATAAACTTCTTCACAAGTCCTTATAAAAGAAGAATATAAAAAGGTAAAACAAATTAAACTTCTCTTATAAGTTAAAATTCACTTCAACTAATAGAAGAAAGAAATAAGAAGAAAAAATGAATTCTTCCGAGAAGTTCTCTACTAAAAATAAAGAGTTATATTTTCCTTGAGAGAGACTCTAGAAAACACTTGTAGCTTTACCCATAAAGGCTCATACAAACTCGTGCATTTGAACTTCTCTAAATGGCAAATGTTGAGCTGCATAAGTTATTTTTAACTCAAGGAAGAAGTTTGATTAATTTAAATTTTTAACCTATGGAAGAAGTGTCTATGGAAAAATTAATTAAGTATTTAACTGATTCATAACTGTTTAACGAATTTGTAACTAACTATAAACCACCTTCAACTCCTTGGCGAGCTTCTTCGCATAAGGCGACGCCACAATCCTCTTCCCTCCCTCCGAAGCAGGATGACTGGACGCAACCACCGGAGCAGCCGCAGCCGCCGTCGAGACTGGCGCCGCAACCTTCTCCGGTTGAGATTCCACCGGCGCCGGTGCAGGTGCAGGTGCAGGTGCAGGAGCAGGTGCGGACGCGGAAGAGGATGAGGAGGCTTTGGACTTGGCCTGAGGAATCTCGTCCTCGGACTCGGCGAGGAAGGCGATGGGGGATCCGACGGCGGCGACTCCGCCCTCCTCGACAACGATGGCGGCGAGGTAGCCGTCGTAGAAGGTCTCGACGTCCATGTCGGCCTTGTCGGACTCGACGACGACGACGCTGTCGCCCTTGGAGAGCTTGTCACCCTCGGATTTGGTCCAGGAGACGATTTTGCCCTCTGTCATGGTGGAGCTGAGCGCCGGCATGAAAATCTCCCGGATCTTGGCCCGAACGACGAGCGGGGCGGTGGCTTTGCGGCGGAGAGTGGGGGCGCGGCGGAGCGCGGGGGAGGAGGAGGAGGAAATGAAGGGAGTTTGGAGAAGGTGTGCCATGGTTGAATGGAATGAGGAATGAGGAATGAGAAATGAGAATGTGTGTTATTTTTGCTGAGTGTTAAGTAAAGAGGGATTTCCTCGAGTTCATCGAAACCCGACGGAGCTTCCAAGTCCAACCACCGTACCAACGTCTCTTCACTCTTCTAACATTTTCTCTATCTTCGATTTCGACCCTCTTTTCACTCTATTTTTTAACAAAACTTACAATTCTGTACCTATTATTTATTTCTGTTCATATTGTTTCAAAATTAGGGTTTTCTTATTACAAAAAATTAGGATTTTATTTTCATAATCGACACTATAATAATTTTTATTTAAGTTTTTATACACAAATTATGAAATGTAATCATTTTCATGTTTGTCATAAAAATAACTTTTTGAAGTTTCATTTTATATTATTTTTCATTTTCATTTTAAAAAATGCAATTCATTAAAAGTTAGGTAAACATAAGAATATAATTGAAAAAAATAATAATTAATATTGGATTGAATATTGAAAATGATAAATAAATAAATAATATTTTCTTAAAAATTGATAATTAAAAGAAACAGAAAAGGTATATATCTTGTCCTACTAGTTCATAAAATGCTAATTAGTGTTTGTTTAAGGAATGTAAATAGAATTTTTTTCCCTAAAAGTATAACACTTGCAACTTCTATAATTTTCATTAGGGGAAAAAAATACTTTGTGACTTTATAATTACTAAAAAATAAAAAAGATGAGATAATAGAAGTAACAAATAATAGTTGATAATATGTAATTAGAAAGTATGAGTAGTTTATGATAATTACAGAGATAAAATAATTTAAAAAATATGTACACATAAAACAAACATCTTTTTTATATGTATAAATGTACGGAAAATGATCTTACTTTTTATTTCTAACTATTTTAAGATACTAGTTAACGATATTCTTTATTTAATAATGAGAAGAAGAGTGAAATATGATATAAATAACATAAAAATAAAAATAAAAAAACATTGTAAAAAAATTGTTATATTCTTGTACTTTAAATTTCTTGTCAAGTTAAAAAAAATAGCGATACCAAAATTTATACTAAAAAAAAAAGCAGTGTTTTGATTTAATATAATTTATACACATGGTTAAACACAACATAATTGTTATTAATGATGTATAGTAGTAATAGTAATTAAAAATAACATATTAGCAGTGCAGAATTTTTGAAAAGCTATTCTTAAAAATAATTATTAAAATAATTATAATTCTTTGCATAATAAATATTAAAAAGATTGTATTAAATATTTTTAAGACATTAAATTCACTTATTTTTATATTTAAACACGGGGACTTATATGAATATAGTAGTGGTATAATATTAACATAAGTCACATAACAAATAGTAAGGATAAATGAAGAGGGTAATGTAACAATGATGTTCCCGTCCTAGGTGGCATTCTTGCTGGAGCAGGATAACCCAAACTCTAGCAGAAGCAGAAGCAGAAGCGAAGATGGGTGGTTCCATTTTCACCCACTTTCTTCTTCTCCCTTCCTCCTCCCCTCCCTCTCTTTCCATTCTCTTCCCATCTAAATTTTCCACCAAACCCATCAATGAATCACTTCCCTTCACCCTCATCTGCAACCAATTCCCTTCCAAATTCGCTACTTCCCAATCCTCAGCTCCTCCTCGTTACACATGCTCTGTAAAGTAATTCTCTCTTTATTTTCCACCATTTTGGCTTCTTGGTTGAAAAAGATTGGAGCTTGAGTATCGTGGTTTAATGGGGTGCTTCATTTAAATATTGTTAGTGTTTGTGGCTAATGTTGTTTAAGAGAGTGCTGAATTTGGTAACTGTATAATTGGCGACTGCCAAGTTTCCTTTTTCCATGTTACATGTTGCCCTCTACTAATAAGGAGTGGGACCACACAATTTTGTGATTTCTAACAAATTTCAGCTAATAGTTGAGAATGTGTTAGATAGAGTGTGTTGCTAGCATGTCTTATGTTTTAATTGAGTGGTTATGTGGGAGTGTGGTGAGAAATGAATTCCTAGATTTGTAGTTGGTTACATATTCGTATTCAAGACATTCAGTTTTGTTACCCTCTTAGAGGCTCTTGTTTCTGGTGGTTTAGTATGGTATAATTAATGGATAATTGTTAACTTGGAGCGCTAAATACAGAAAAATAAAAGCCTCGGGAATTCAGCAGACAGGATCCATACGACATGGAGATAACCTTGACGCAATGAAAAGCAGGATTGTGCTGCAGGTTGATTAGATTTTTCATGTTCTAAAATAAAATTAAGCATTTTATTATCACTAGTGATATAATGAATCTTGTGTTCACTTAAAAGTATGACCATTGCATTGTTTCTTACAGTCTTAATTGATGCATTGATTTCTCTTCTATTTAGCTGACAAATATCAGCACTAGGTCTTGTTTAGTGTTTCATTCTAAATACCAGTATCAGTTTAACCTTGAAGCATTCTCATTATTCATGCCTTTTGTTCACACCTTAAGTTCTGGATACTAATTTTTTCTTCCATTGTGGACGAAGACAGAAGTTTCAAAAGGAAAAGCCAACAGGATTCCTTAATTCCCTTGTCAACAAACAATCTATGAGTAATTCCCTATTCTCTGTTATTACTTTTCTTATTCTTAGCATGTTTTTCCGTACCAAAATATTGGCAAAAACTTAAGTCACGTCTATCCTTGATCATTAATAAGTGGATTGGATTTTAATTCAATCTTATTATAAATATCTTAAAATTAGTGGGATAGGACTCTAGGAGACTTAAAGTGGATTTAGATTGCTCTAATACCATCTTAGAAAGTTGATCAAAGCTTATCTCAAACTTACAAAAATCTTAAGAAAATGGGTTAATAGTCTTACTCAACCTTACAATATCAACTTATAAGGTAAGAATTGTTTCCTTCTTATATACACTTTGTTGACTTTATCATTAGTCGATGTGGGACTTGGATTTTTTCCAATATAAAATGATAAACAAAAATTTGGATTGAAAATAAGAAAAATACTTGAGTCAGTCATAAAAGTAAATTTAGACTTTAGACTACCTGTTTAATTATATTTTTTTGCTGTGTAAGAGGTTCAAACCACCTTTAGTCGATGTGGAAGGGTTCCAACTACAGAATGGACCAAACAATTGGAATGAATTAAACTCAATTTGGCAGCTCTAGGTGGCAAAAAAATCTGATAATTTCCCTTAGATTTAATTGTATTGGTTATTGTTAATATTCAAATTGTCAATTGAGTCTTTCTAAATAATAAAAAAAATAAAAATTGCTGATTGAGTCAAATCAATGAAAAATTTGTGTACCTTGTTAATTCTGAGCCAATGTGTTGTACTTCAATTTGGGCAAACATCAACTAATTCCTAATCTTCAATTTTGTTTTAAAATTGCAACAGTCACTTGAGACATTGCTCTTTTAATTTAGTCTTGCTGGATTTTCAGTGAATGACTTTACAACCAAAGATCTTGAAGATGGGGGCAGATCATCCAAATGGGTTTCGGCATTCTTGTTTGGACAAACTATATCAGTGATTTCTCCTGATGTTTCATATGCAAGCAGCTCAATGAAGATAAATGAGATATATGAGGTTGGAGAGTTGTTTGATTTAAGCATCCAACTAATATACTTGTTATTGCTATTGAGTTTGCTAGGGACTGGGACTTACTTTGTGATTCGCCAAGTTCTTGTCCGCAGAGAACTTGACCTATCTGCCAAAGAATTGCAGGTAAGAGCCTATGCATCTTCCTTTTGGTCCTTCAGATTATTAGATGTTTCTCTTGAGCAAGATATATGGCATTAAACTCCTTGAAATATAGTATTAGACCCTGAATTTTATGTTAGTTGTATGAATTTTTTTTTCCTGGTTTGGTACCCGTACCCGTACCTTCATAAAGATTATACACCAGCTCAAGCCACTTAGAACTACTAGTTGTTTATGTTCCTTTGTACCAACTCATTTTCTTCCATTGCCTCAGGAGCAAGTAAGAAGTGGCGATGCTGGTGCAACCGAGCTTTTTGAACTTGGTGCAGTGATGCTGCGCAGGAAATTTTACCCTGCTGCTACCAAGTTCTTGCTTCAAGCAATTGAGAAATGGGATGGGGATAATCCAGATCTTGCCCAGGTTAGATGACTTGTTTGATTGCTAACAAAATAAATTATATATGTAATATGTTGAATTTTGAATTCTTTAAAAATAGGAGAGTGGTAACACCTTTGTGCGGTTGAGGTGTACACTTAATACAATTCTACCACTATTGGCATATTCTAATAAATAAATACTAGTATAGCACATTCTTTAGTTCTTTAAAACATACTGTTTATTATTTACTAAAATTTATTAAAAAAAAACACAAAATTATGTAAATTCGTCACGTTATTTAATGAGCCTTCACTCATGATTTTGTAGTTTTTAATAAATTTGTATTAATAGTAAAGAGTGTGTTAGAAAGTGTGGTACTACTTACTAATATTCTTTATTTTGATATGACTTGTTAACAACTTTGGTGGTAATGACCACATCATCCATATCCATCATCAATAGGTTTACAACGCTCTTGGTGTGAGCTATGTCCGCGACGGCAAAGTTGACAAAGGAATTGCTCAGTTTGAGACAGCTGTGAAGCTTCAACCAGGCTATGTGACAGCTTGGAACAATCTCGGAGATGCTTATGAGAGTAAAAAAGAGTACAAGTCTGCTTTGAAGGCATTTGAAGAAGTCCTACTATTTGATCCTAACAACAAGGTTGCCCGGCCTAGGAGAGATTCTTTGAAGGAACTTGTTGAAGCAACCAAAGGAGCTACTGTCATCAAATCAACGGAGAAGAAATGAGTGGCACACTATGAAACATGGCATAGTTAAATAAATAGTTTTCAATAACTTAGTTGTGTTGGAAGGAATTTTGACTCTATTGGTGTAGTTACTAGCTGAGGCATACTAGTGGTGGGAAATGTAGTTGAAACTTGAAAGTGCCTTTACTCACGTGTCAAAATGCGTCCTTTTTTCTTCTTCTTTATTTTATAAACTGTCATTTTTGTGCCTTGTTAAAGTGATTCCTTTCATCATTTTTTTCATTTCGTCATTGCTTATATCATATTTTGAATCATTGACGGCCGTGCTGGGCCTCCACTTTGTCCTTCAACCACTAATGATGTGTTTGATACTGCTGAAACAACCCAAGAAATAGCAACGAAAGAGAAGAAATAATTGATAAGAAATAAGTTTATTTGTTTGGTAAGTATGAATTTTGTTATACGATAAATTTACATACATAAGTCCTATGTCTGTAAAATTTCGTCACAAAATTGAGAAGAAATAGCAAAGAGAAATGCGTGTTGTGTAATTTATTTGAATAACCAAAAATTTTAATTGAATAACTAAAGTTTTTATTCGAATAGTGAAACCTTTTATTCAAATATGAAAACTTTTTTTCGAATAAGAAGTTTTTTATTCGAATGAAGCTTTTTACAATTATATAATTAATTTTATTTTTAATTAGTTATTTATTTTATTTCATAATATTATTTATTTAATTATATATTTTTTATTTAATTGATTAGATAAATAAATAATTAATAAAAATTCATTTTTTAAAAAATTATTTTGTATTTTTTCTTTTTACTCTACTTATTTATTTCTCTCCTCTTTTCATTTTTCCACATTTATTTCTAATTATTTTCATTCCTAGGCTAGAAGTGCGTTGTTTTTTCGAATAAAATAATTTTATTCGAATAAATATTGTTTAATCAAATAAATAATAATTTTATAATAAATAACAAAAGGGTAATATTATAAATTTTTTTATTAAATATAAGAAAAAATGTCTTTATTTAATATATATTTATTTAAAATAAGCATATGTTTATTTAGATAAAATGTGTAAGAATTTGATAGAAGGGTAATATTGTAATTTTATTATTAATTATAATTTCTTTCCTATTCATCCATTCGAATTAAACAACTTTACAATATTATTTCTCTTCTATTTCTTACAAGCCAAATAATCTTTCTTTTATTCTATTTTTTTTATCTATGTCTCTCTTTTATTTCTCTCCACTCTATTTCACTCATTTCTCTCCTCACAATGAAACACAGTGTAAAAATTTAGATTATGATTTTACTTGCTAAAAGGAAAAGAAAAACTAAAACATAAATATTTTACAATAAACAATAAATTTACTTGAGTTATGATACATATACAGCAAGTCATGTAACATTATCTTGTGTTTATCTTCTTTTCACTTTATCATTTATTTCATTTCAAACTTCTCTCTCTTCACTCTTTTCTCTTTTTCTCCCTTTTAGTTGTAAAATTTATTATACAAATATAATTTCTCACTTCACTTTTGTGTCATTGTTGTTCCTTTCTTCACATATAAAATAAAAGATACAATTATACTTCTTTCATGTCCTTTAGAATTTTTACTTTAAGGTCTTGTGTTCTGTTGATAGATATTTAAAAAATGAGGTTTCATTTCATTACAATTTATAAAAACTTGTTAAAAAGAAAAACACTATTTTCATATGATAAGGTTAAAATTCAATATAAGAGGATTTATTCTTGGTTCTCACCTCATGCCAACAGTTCCAGCACTTTCACTCTTCGAATCCTATCTCTATCCTCCCTCTTTCTGATAAAATGATTGGATATTGGCTTTTGTGAATCAAGACACGCGTATTCATTGTTTACATAATAATGGAGATGAACAACTTTAACATGCATGAAGAAGACAAAAACATATCTTTCACAAAGTGGTGACTTCCCATCAGGTGGAACAACAGATTCAATGAATAATGTCCAAATATTAACTGTAGCAATTCAAAAGATTAGTTTTAGGAACACCCCTTTTATGTTTTAATTAATAATGTCTTAATGTATTTTTAATGAGAATATTATGACTAAAGAAATATGGATTTGACACCATCAACTAGTCTCAATTATTATATACAAATGCAAAGTTCTCGTTATTGGAGGATGGCTTCATGTATAAATTTAGTGAAACAAACCTTAATTTCATATTTGGGTTCTAAGTTGTGATAACGGAAATATAAGTAGAGTCTGGACTATTATGCTCCATAATATCAATCGATTTTTATATTATATATTTATTTATTTATCAATTTATAAAATAATTGAAAATGATCAATTACATTTCACGTAAAAATTAATCGAATCATAATAGTTTTAGATCACTTAATGAAGTATAAAAAAAAATTACATAATAATATTTCATTAATATAGACATTAAGGATCTTTTGAAATAGAACAGAATTACCAAAAACGACAAATAAACACACCATTATTTGATATTTTTTTCCAAATTAAATTGGAGAAAATGATTTTTTAAGGATGAAATCATATATATTTAATCTTAATTATAGTTTTGGTGTCTTGGTTGGAAGCATGAATAGGTGACGTAGATATGAAGTTAAAAGGCTTTGTACATGAAAAGGAGCAACAAAGCCATATTTGTATGGAGTGTAGGTTCCTGGGAAACTCACTACAATCGCCACTACAGAACCTACCTCCACCAGCTCAATCACTTTACACACGCTTTCATTTTTAAGGTCAAGTCAAAGTTTCATGTGTGCATGCATGTACATTCAAATATATTAATAATCATATGCTATGATATTCATAAAAAATAATGACTAATGTTGCTATTATAAGTATACATAATAAGATTTAACATTTGCGACTATTCAAATAATGAAACAAAACAAGCTCTATTTGGACCGAACATGTTTGAATTCACGTCAATTTGGTGATGAATGAAAATAAATTAACTATTAATTGTTTTAAAATGAATTTTAGCGTCATTTCTGGATCATGGTTATAGAAGAAAACATGTAATTAGTTGTCTTGTGTGGGTGACCATTAGGGTTAGCCTGGTTGGGTGGAAAGGAGTTGAGGTAGTTAGAAGTATGAGGACCTAGGTTCAATTCTTATTGCGACCATCTTTGTAATTTTTCTTATCTTAAAAAAGAAAAAAAAATGTTGTCTTGTGTGGGGACCGTTGGATCTCGTAGTCGATCTGATAAAAAAGCAGCAACGGCTGTGATTGAGGGATGCAAACGAGGTGATAAGAAGTGCCCCCACCACATCCAGTGTGGGCCCCGAGCAACATTGACCCACCAAATGGACGGTAGTAACAGTGGGGTTGACCAAATATGCTTCTGCTGTGCAACACCAAAGGAAGGAAGGAAGGAACAGAGTTAAGCTTCTTGGTAACTGAGATATTGCTTATTTAAGCTTTCACTTCACCTCCCATGTTCTCTTCCTCCTCGCTATTTTTTTTTTCTTTTTCTTTTTTCTTCTCCTCTCTAGTGGAGCATTTGCCCTGTTACACCTTTGAATCTGTCACTGTAAGTTCTTTACTCTTTCGATTTCTGTTCATATTTCGATTTTTAGGGTTTGTTTTCAGAAAGCATGCATCTTTTCTCTAAACTTTTTTTTTTGGATTTTTTTAATATTGGCACCTTCAATCTTTTGATGGGTTTTCTCTGAATTGCATCATTTTTTTAACCCCTTTTAAGGGGTCAAAATCTGAATTGGTGTTTAGTTGCTACGAATTTTGATATGTTGGAAATTGGGGTAGTTAATGATTGGGAAGAACAAGAGGTGAGAGTGAAAGGGTGGAGAGGTTTTTGAGTTTGTAACTGTCAAAACTGCTTCTTTAAGAGATTTGATTATTGATTATCTACAAATGGGGTATTGGAATATGCAGCTTCATATAGAAGAGCTGAAGGGTGATGGGGGAAGGGTTTTGTTTTTTTCTGATTGTCCGGTGATTTAAGTATTTGTTGAAAAGGGAGATTTTTAATTTGGTATTTTGGATCTGAAGATACCTGAAGAGAAAAGTAGCTAGCTTGGTCTTGAGAGTTGAAATTACTGTGTGCGTATTGGCTGATTGAAGCCTTAGATTTTACTAGTTAATTGACCATATTACCTTAAAAAGTTGATTCATTTGCTAGAGTGATTTTGATTTCATGAATCTGATACCAATTGTCGATTTTGTGGTATGTGTGTTTGTATTTGCAAGGACATCTATGTTGAATGATGTTGATACTTTTAAATGATTTGATGTAAATCACCTGTTCTTCACATAGATACCTTTGATTGACAGGGATTTTGATTCCTCAAATGGATCCAAAAGGAAGCTTATGTGCTAACAACAGCACAAGGTCCTCTTCCTTAACCTCCCTTGTGAATGAATTACAAACAATTTTTCCCTCAGATCCTTCCTCTTTCTATGGGGTCAGGACTGAAACACCTTTCAAAGAATACAACCTACCCTCTCCTCCAACCCAATCTGTGCTTCCAGGTGAACCTAACAAAGATATTGAGATCCCTGACCAAGAAAATTGTCATCTGAGTGACTCATCACATACCAGTAAACTCCAAGATTGGAATCCAAGTGTGATGTTGAATAACCTTTCCTTCCTTGAAGAAAAGATTCATCAGCTCCGTGATCTAGTGCATTTAATTGTTAATAAAAAATGCCAACCTTTTGGACAGCCTCATGAACTAGTGACTCAGGAACAGCAGCTCGTCACAGCTGATCTTACATCGATTATTGTTCAATTGATCTCTACTGCTGGTAGTCTTCTCCCTTCTGTTAGGCACACCCTCACAAACACAAATCCCTTGGTTGGACAGCTTGACCAGCTTCATGGGATTAACCTCCCTTTTGGATCAGACACAGGTAGTGGTGTTAGGCCACAAAATAATAGTGGAACTAAACTGCTTGATCAGTCCACTCAGAATGATATACTTCCAAATAATTGTGAAATTGAACAAAACTACAACATGGAAGAACATGAACCAAAAGATGAAGAAGATATGGACGAGGGAGAGCATCTTCCTCCTGGTTCCTACGAGATTTTACAATTAGAAAAAGAAGAAATCCTTGCACCTCACACACATTTTTGTACCATGTGTGGGAAGGGATTCAAGAGGGATGCGAATCTGCGAATGCACATGCGAGGCCATGGTGACGAGTACAAAACTCCTGCAGCTCTTGCAAAACCACACAAAGAAACTGGGTCTGAACCAAAGCTCATCAAGAGGTATTCCTGCCCCTATGCTGGCTGCAAGCGCAACAAGGATCACAAGAAATTCCAACCACTGAAAACCATTTTGTGTGTTAAAAACCACTACAAAAGAACACACTGTGACAAGAGCTACACTTGCAGCAGATGCAACACCAAGAAGTTTTCAGTGATGGCAGACCTTAAAACTCATGAAAAACACTGTGGAAAGGATAAATGGCTCTGTTCGTGTGGCACAACATTTTCAAGGAAAGACAAGCTTTTCGGACACATTGCCCTTTTCCAAGGCCATACACCAGCTATTCCTTTGGATGACACCAAAGGAGTGGCTGAGCCACCTGATCTCCAGAACAGAGAAAGCAACAATAAGGTTCCAAGTATGAACTTCTGTTTTGGATCAAATCCTTCGAGTGAAAATGTAGTGCAAAACACGATGGATGTGAAAGGTAATATTGATGATCCTATGAATTATTTCTCATCCTTGAACTTCGAAGGCTGTAACTTTGGTGGGTTTAATGAATTCTCCCAACCACCATTTGAAGATTCAGAAGGTTCTTTCTCTTTTCTCATGTCAGGATCCTTTAATTATGCCCCTAAATTTGGTGGCGGTGAATCAAGTTCTGAAAATCTGTTGTGACATGTTACTCTACATAATGTCTATGTTTTCTTTATTCCCCTGTCAACGAATAATCCTTTTGTTTGTCAAATTTGTAAAGCCAGGTAATGTCATGTGCTCCCCATTTCTTTACGTTGAAAGGAAAGTTTTATGTTTCTATTTTAGTTTTGGTAGGATAAACTTTTTTATAAGCACGTGCAAGAGAAAGAAAATAAGAAGAAAAATAAAATAAGTCTCCTTTATAATTTAAAATTAATAAATGTCCAAGTTAATTCACAGAAGTTCTTCTGTTTAACTTTCTCAAAAACTAATTTTAATTGATGTATAAGCTAAATTTAGTTTATGAGAGAATCTTATAATACTTTTTTTTCTTCGTAAAAATGCTTTAAATAAGTTTATCTAAATAAGTTTTTTTTTTAATTATTTATAATTATAAAAACATTTTTTAATTGTACATGAAATGTTTGTTTTCCGAGATAGATCTTTAAATATAAAATAGAAAAGACAAAGTGACATTTGTCATCATTAAAGTTAGAAATTAAAAACAACATTTTCTTAAATCTAATATACCGTTTTTGTATTTTTGGAGAAGCATCAGCCATGAATCTTTGACACATTCTGTCTAATCTTGATATATTTTTTTTGTGAACAGTTGTCACTTCTATTTTCGAAAACCATTTCGGTACAAGCTCGGTCAATCAGTCTTGTACTTGTATGACACACCAATGACTTCTTCAGTGGCTTACAATTTTGTAGCCTGAAATTGTTTTGAATCAACATGCATGGGGTCGGTTGCTTAAAACTCATGGGACGAGGAAAGTCATCGCATATCCGTATCTATATAATATTTTTTTTTTTTTGCATCAAATTTAATCCTAAGCAGAAAGATAAAAAGATAACAGAGGAAAATGTATAATAAAATAGAAAAGAATAAACAAAAAGTGAACGTGAAAATATTATAAAGATTTATTGTTCGAATAACATTTGTTTTACGACAATATTACTTGTACAAAAAAAAAATTGGATATGTAAATCATTATAAAACAATAGTTCATTAGCTATAAGAAATAGAATTAGAGGGCACTTTTCTCCGTAAGATATCAATCCTTGGAAACAAAACTCATACCTTAATTAAACTCCTGTTATTCAAGTCAGTTATCACGTCTATTTGTCTCAATTTAGTTGGTTAGATGTATATGTTAAATGCGAGATGTCACCCAATTATCATCCGTTAATGGTTTTTCTTCCAGGTTGGCAAAATTGTCCGGGGTAAGTTTCAAAAGTGGAGAGGTTTGGAGCTTATAAGAGTAAGTTTGAAAACTGAAAATGAGACTATAGTTGATAATCAAATCATGGAAAGTACAAAAACTGCTCAGGGATGAGCTTCAAACCAGCCTTTGATGGTAATTTACAATATTTTTCCCTTAAAACTAAATCATCTTGGCAAGACCAAGTCAGTCCTCGAGGAGAGCTCTTTGGCCACATGAACCTACTAGAGAAGGGGTTCACTAAACTCTGCCGAAATTGTTCCACTGTCTCACATAGCAACCCCTGCAATAGTAAAAGAGAGCATCAATGAGTTTGGAAAATGAGACATGACAAGAGAATCGAGATGATAATCTAAGAGAAGGAAATACCTTTGCCATGGATTTTATTTTCAATGTGACGTCATCACTAAGGAGGACAAGTTGTCCAACATTCTTCTTGCTTCTATATTGAAGAGCACAGTCTAGGATGTGATCTTCAACTTTAGGTGAAGCACGTTCCTTTGAGCTATTGGAACCAGGAAAAGCCCAACTCTCTTCAATAAATTGACCATAAGGAGAAGCAGGAGGGGTTGGTGCTGTCAGCCTGCACTCCTCCCTTGAGCTTTGGATATGAATCCACCACCTTGTTTTCTCCATGCATTCTTCAATCCATTCTAATGCCAAAGAGGCCTGTGAAGTTCTTCTGAAAATTCTAAATTGTTGTTGCTTCATACTGCCTAGTTCCCTTACGACTGATATTACAGAGTGTTAGGGTGAAGACCAGTTTTTGCTTCTGACGAAAACAACAACACTTCCAATCCAAAGTAGAAAACAAGGCATATAATAATCTAAAACAAATTTACCTAATTTTGGAACGATTAAACGAGTCCCCTGGAGACCTTGTAGAAGCTGCAAAGCTTTCCTTGACTCCTTGTTCAGAAGAGAAGCAGTGTCTACAACCATGTCCCAGCTCCTCTTTTGTTCTCTAGAATCTCTACTAATATGCTACAAATGGAACAAGTGTAAGCATGCTGCTAAATGAACTCGAGTCATTTACAATAACAATGATATATGAATATATGTTGACTTACAGAAGGTTTAGTGTGGTTGTTAGAAATCTGTCGACAAATACTGGCACCATCAATGTTTTTTGTGGCAGAAGCAGTCACTGATTTATGATTGCCTCCAGAGTTCATTAGTGATTGGAAGGGTACCCCAACCACTCTGCTGGTCTTTTTTAATTCCATCATATCTTGATCATGGGCCAAGTTGTTTCGACATTCAAGAGGATTCCTTCCTGACTTCTGTTCTTGAGCTACTTTTGGAGTCTGGTTCACTTTGTTTGAAACGGAGCTTAACCTTTCAGCTGACTTGGAATGTTTACTTTCTTCTAGCTTACCTTCCTTTCTCATACACCGCAAGTGATAGGTATTTAAGTTTTCCTTATTTGAAGTGGATATTTCTTCTTCCTCATCAAAAACAGATGAAAGATCCTTTGGCATTTTATTCATGACACCCTTCACCCTACTCATTTTAACTTCAGTGTCAAACTTAGATGGGCTCATAAATCTACTCTTTCTGGCTCGAACTTTGGGAGCACTAGCAGCCTTAACCCTTTTTGACCAAATATTGCCATAGATTGAACTTTTCTCTAATGGTTCTACATGGTTTTCAAGGATCTCCCTCCCATAGCATCCTGTCACAGCAGTGAGAGATTGAGGGGTCTGTTTCTCAATTTTAATGCTGAAAACAACTTCCCGAGGCATTGAAGAATCTGGTGATTCTACTTGAAATGACATGGAGGAGATGCTGCTTGCACACTTGTTTCCAGTATCTTCAGCTATTTCATCCACCGAGTTACCTTTCTCATGACATGATTTAGCATTCAGGGATGCCTGCAACATTGACTTCAACTCCTTGCCACATTTATCTTCTTTTTCTCCATCAACTGTTGAATCCATAGCAACTTTTTTGACAACATTGTTTAGTTGAAATTCGGTAATAGGAATAGCTTCCTCATCTAGCAAGCATGTGTTCTCAGAATTGATAATTCTCGACTCCGTTGTTAAAATGTCTTCAATCTTGTCATTGTCAGCTAAACTTGTTTCGTCAAAATTTACAGGATCTATGTTTTCGATGCATTTGTTTCCATTATCTTCAACTATTTCATCCAATGAGTACCCTTCCTCACAGCAAGATTTAGCATTCAGGTCCTGCATATTTGGTTTATACCCTTCCTTGCATTCATCTTGTTTTTCTCCATCAGGTACTGATTCCACTGAAACTTCTTCAACAACTTCGATTTGATGAATTTTAGAATCAGGAATAACCTCGTCAACTAGCAAACATATGTTCTCAGAATTGAAAATTCCTGCTCCGTTAGTTAAAATATCTTCATCCTTGTCATTGTCTTTATCTCCACGTGTGCATCCAAATTCAGATTCTGTAGGTATTACAGTCTCTGCCGCAACATCCCTTACAACAAAAGATAGGGAATCAATATTTGTTGGCAAACTAGACCAGTGTCCTACTAAGGAAGTTGGTTGTCCAGTTAAAGTATCAAGTGGGGCCTGAAATTGCAGAATGTTGGTCCCCTGGACTGCTTCCACAACTGGCAGACATATGTTGTACGTCAAGTATTCTGTCAATGTGCAAAACAAATTAGTTTCTCCAGGCATCTCCACCTCAGGGCAAGCTTCAATGTTGTGTGTATTACAAAGTTCTTGAACTGATTGTACATTAGGGGGAGATAGAACACTAATTTCACAGTCACACGGTTTATTTTTACCATCAGAGTTTGCAAGAAAAGATGATGTTTCAATTCCATTGAGAACCCCAAATGCCTCATCACCAGAATGGCTCTTCCTTTCTTCATCACAACAAAGAGAAACAATTTCTTCAGCCATCGGAATCTCTTGTTCCACAGTTAGTTCCACATTTTCATCCTGAATTCCAAACCAAAGGAGAGAAAAATCATAGATAACATTCAAGTCAAAATTACTTGACATTTAACAAACAAATGCCCTGAATAAATAGACCAAACTAGCCCGCCTGAAGCTTGTAGACATCAATTTACCGAACATCTGTATCCCTTTAAAGCTGTCTCAGTTCTCAAAAATTCACCACCCCAAGTAATTCCCAAAATTAACGAAATAAACATTAAAAAGTTAAGATAAAACATGTTTTTACTTTTCAGTCCCTTATCTTAAAATTCAGTTTTAATCCCTAAAAAAATGATTCACCTAATAGGGTTTAACTCAGGTCATTAAACAAGATGCATCAGTTATTGTAAAGATAACAAGTTTGAGTTCGATTTCAATGGATAAAATAAAATAAAATAAAAAAACCGTGGATTAGTGAGGAAGTTAAGGCCACATCACTTTTAATAAAATTAAGGACTATATTTTTCCAGAGTCTAAAATTGAATTTCAACATATATTAAGGACAAAAAAATGTTTTGTCCATTAAAAAAATGGTACCTTGATTATTGGATCATGTGGTTGGGGCAGAAACCCATGGACTTGGGTAAGAGGAACCCAGCTGAGTCGATAAAGCCTAGTGGAAACCCCAACCGTAAAGGTGTCACCTTCCTTCAATTCCATAGTGATCCCTGGCTGGAGCCTGCTGCCACACACCCACGTGCCATGCACTACCCGACAGAGAATAAAAAGGTTAAAAAGGCGTAAAGATTGAAAGAAAGAATGGTTTAACGAGTATCGCACCAGAAGCCAAATCAACGAGGGAAAGAGCGCGTGAATTGGGGTTGGAGCGAAGCCTGAGGTGGAAGCGGCTAACGCTAGGGTGCGTGAGGACGATGTTGCATTGAGGGTGTCGCCCTATCAGGACCGTTTGATCGTCCTCCATGATGATGACGATGTTCTTCACGATTGCGCTGTTCTTTAGCACCGTTATAACTGGCACTCTGCCTTCGTCTTCTTGTTCCTCATTCTCATTCTTGGTGGAAATGGAAGCCATTGAAGAAGAATTCAGTGACTGAATGTTCGGAGATGCCGCCGTTCTCCAACGGCTATATTTTCCTATGACTATGCCTTACGCTTCCACAACAAGACATTTATGGACTTCTCAAAACAAATAATTAATAGTATCAATTTGTATTCTTTTTTTTTATATAAATTAATCGTTAATAGGAAATTGTATTCTTTTTTTTTTATATAAATTGCCAAAAAAATTATTTTAATTATAAGATGGGAAAATAGTTTGTGTATTGAGAATATAAAGAGTTTTTCTATTGTTTATGTACAAATCGAGTAAGTATATTATCTTTTATAATAATTATTTAATTTAAAGGTCATACTTATCATTATTATTACCTATTGGTTAAATATGTAAAAACTTTTTACACTATTAACATGTATATATAAATTATTGTTACCAGAAAAAATAAATATAAAATAATCTATAGTTAAATGAATAAAAAAAATCTTTATATCTTCGTTATATTAAATTCGTGAACTCAATTTTACGTACTCGTCTTAATTTTTATGATTCATAAATATTCTGTTCTTAAGATTTTGTTTGGATTGGAAGTAAAAAGTGGCCATTGAGTAGGATGAAGTGAAAGGAGAAATTGTTCCTTTGTTTAATATGTGAAAATGAGGATGAAATGTAATGAAAGAGAATGAATTATGATTCATTCCATCACAATTAGTAATTTAAAATATTGCAAGTGAGCCATTACTAATAAATATTTTTTGCTTTTTTAAATGTAAGCAACGACTAGTTTGTTGCTAATTATTAAATTCTTCCATTGCCTTCTGTATGTAATTTCAAAATGATGGTGGATTCAATGCTAGCTAATGTTAATTATGGTATGCGATTAATTGCAAAGACAACATGGTTGTTTTGGTGTTTAGAAAAAAAGGAGAAACATCATGATAATAGTATTTTTTTTTTACACCGCATAATATTAATGGTAATATTTTTTTCTCCCCACATTAATGTGGACTTATGAATAGACTAAATAATTAATAAACGTCAATTTTTTTTAATTTTTTTATCAATAAAAATTATAAAAGAAAAAAAACAATAATGAATTTAAACATAACATTTTGTATATATTATTGTTAATTTTCACCCTAAATTGACATTAATAATTCTAATATCTTTTTATACACATATATTAATATTGACTTTATTTGTAACCGTCACACTTTACTAACACTTACATAATTATTACTTCATTTGGATTTATATATAAGTAAAATAATCTAATTTCATATAGATTTAAGAAGTTAATTAAATGCATTTAATTCTCATAATTTTATATATAATATATATTATATTTCTTAAAATATTTTTAATCAAATTTATTGTAGATATTGTTTCCATTTATTATCTTGGGGGTATTTTTTTGTTAAGATCATTTATTTTATTGAAATTTATTTATATTTCAATATGAAAATTTTAAGCATTTTTTGCTTAAATATAAATTCAAAGAGGATAACTCATTAACACTTGGGAGGTGTGTTAGATTAAGACTTCAAATGATTTTAAAAGAGTTTTTTTTATTATAATATTACAAGACTTTTTTAATATAAAAAAATTTATGTGGTATTTAATTAAAATAATTATAATTTTTAATAGTATATCAAAATTTGATAATACTCAATTAAAACAATCAATATTTTTTTTAAGGGTATGTTAAAATATATTAAATTAAAACTTTTTTCACTTAAAAAAATTCTAGTAGTATTTAAAAATATAGATATTTTAACAAATTATTTTGATGAATGAATTTTTGGAGACTTTTAAGTAGAATTTATATATAATTTATCATCAAAATTATTGAAATTTTGCATAACTTTTTTTCTCATTTTTTTTCTCTATTTTTTTCCTCTATGCATATCATCTTCTCTTTTCTCTCTATTTATCTTCTCTCTCTTCCTTATCTCATCTTTTTTTTTTTTCTCTCTCTTTCTTCCCTTCTCTCTCTTATCATGACTTCTCTATTTCATATTCTCTCTTCTTTTTTTTTTTTTTACATCTCTCATTTATTTCTTTTTCTTCTTTTATTTGTTTTTTCTCTTATCTTGTTTTTATTTATCAATACTTTTTGTTACACTTTTACCTATTAATATTGATGTATAATTTATTAATATTTATTTTTAATTATTAAATATTTAAAATTATTTTTTAATTATTAAATATTATAAATTGTTAAAGTTTTTAAATTATTAAATTTAGCAAATACTTATTTTCAATAAAATTAGTATTGAATTATCAAATTTTTAAACGTATATTAAAAATATATTTTGACAATTCTATCAATTAATGAATATTATAAATTTAAATATATTGTTCAAATTTAATAGTATGAATGTGAAAATATAAATGCATAGAGGATTATATATAGAGAAATGTTTGTTTAACCATCAATAATCTATGATTTTCGTATGAATGTGAAAATATAACATGATTATTTGAGAACTAATTTGACCATCAATGATCTATGATTTTCGTATGTTATTGAATTACTTAACGTTATGTTCTTTCTCTCGCTGTAGGATACAATTATCATCAGAACCCAAGTTTTTTAATAATGAAATCACTATTTTAAAACTTAATTATTAATCTTATCCTAAACATAAAGCTCTTCGAATTGGTAGTCCCATGTGGTTCTTGACACGTTAATGTTTTTTGCAGCCAAAAAATTAACAGAACCTATTCAGGTAGCCAAATTTATTGGTTGCTTACTGTTTTGAGTAAGTGATTTGGAATCTTATACTATAAAATGACTGCTGGAATATTCTACTGCCTGCTACTGCATATATATATATATATATAATACCAATCGATAAAAAGAGTGATTAGTCTCAATTTTCTATAACTTCTTTTTCTGCACAAGGAGGAAACATCCAACAATGTATGGATGGTTCAAGCTTTGTTTTGTTTCTTCATTACTATTTTTTTCCCCAAGTTTTTAACACGTCTAGTCACTCCATCAGTGATTCTTTTTTACTTTCGGTTTTTAACATTATCTTTCCGACTATTCCGTTCTATTAGTATCTTTTACTGCAGATAGAAATTTGATATTTTTTAGTTCATTACTAGAAAATTTCACATATATATTTTTTAAAACCGTATATATGGCTTGATTGTAAAATATGAACTTGTGACTAAACTGTTCGGTTATGGAACATGTTATAGTTAATTGCTTTGGGTGGTCAAGCCAGATTCAAATGACCCACAACAATAATTGACGATTTGACGTCAAAGAATAATTAAGCATTTTAAACATGTGACAAACAATTCTTATATTATGAAATACCAAAAGAATAAATAATCAATGTTAAATTTTACAACAACAACATAATGCTCTTTCTAAAAATAAAATAAAATAAAATAACCCACATAAGCAAATACCAAAACACAACCTATCACTTCTCTCGTTGTATGGTGATAGTTAAAGAATGTGTTTCATGATCCTTTTGGTGTTATGATTACCAATTTGTTGGGCCTTCCTTAGATTGATATAAAATAGTGATTGTCAGTTTACCCGAGATACAACTTTTTATATTTTTACTATCTTTAACCATTATATAAAATGGGTAAACATCATAGGTAAAATCATCCGATATCCACATCTTGCATATGAACTTGTGGCCTATGCTCACTTAACCATCAAATGTCTTTTGCGAATGCATCTTTTTCCTTTGGAGGTGGCATTGAGTAGTCACAATAGGAGAAGCTAACTGGATTTGATATGGTGAGATCCGGATAGATAGAGAGAGATATTTATAATTTGATAATGACAACTCTCTGAAGGAAGAAGCAATAATATAACAAATACATGCACTTCCAATCATTAGAACAAAATTCAACGTGGGGGCCATAGATGTATACTTGTTATAAAAATGTGTTGCCATCATTTAATTAAATTTGAATAAGATGATCTATTGTCGTAACAAATTGTTAAGGCTAAAGTGAAAATAAGTGAAAGTGATATATTTCTAATTTGTTAAGGGTTCAAATTAAAAATATTACAAATTAAACTTATAAGTGCATGTAATGGTTCAAGATTAAATTCTGAAGGATGCATTTCTCTTTTTTCCTTCTAGAAAATAAGTGAAAAACTCAAGTATTGACAATCTGGATATCCCGTTCTTCCATCCATTGTGTAATCATTTTTATTTCAAATGGAATTAATATTTTTTTTATTTTGTTGCATAAACATGAGACTAATCAATATTTTGATCGTGATTATGATATATCGGATTACTTATATAAAACCTTTACCTATGAGTATAAAAAAGAAAGAAAAAGAAGTTTGAAATAATAAAAGAACGTAAATAATTGATAAATTTTATTTGTACAATAATATTTTGTATAATTTCTTTTACAATTAAGACAAACGTTAAAAATGAGAAGAAAAGTATAAACTAAAAGGTATAATGCCATGAATAAAATTAAAGAAAAAATAATCAGTAAAAAAAGTTATAAAAAACTGTGCATGAAAATAATATAACTCAACCAAAATTGTTAAAGCCATAGGATATGTTTTTGATAAAGGACATATTTTTGCAGCTTTACCTCATCGGGTATTAAAAATGTGGAGAGGGACTAACTCAATCCATTTTTAATCCGGTATAAAAATAAGTTGGATATTCGATATTAAACCCAATTTGATATTGGGTTACAAGTTAATTAAGATGGATTGAATCACTTTTTTTTTTAAGTTATGAAAAATAGTTGCCTTATTAGTTGATTCACTAAATAAATGTAAATAATTTAGTCATAATATTACAATTATAAGCAAATTATCTTAGCACATTCAAAATAAATAAAAACTATCTTAAAGAGTAAAATAATAAATAACATAAAATTTATAATACTTCATAAAATATTATGTTTTATATATAAAATAATATTTAACTAAAAAACTCATGTTATTTAACTAAAAAAAAATTGTCATATAATATTACATTTCTTACAATGACATAATATTTATTACTATAAATTATTTTTACATGTATTATAAACACAATATATATTAGTATATATTATTAAAAATGTAGGTAATATTGATTGCTTGAAATGGCTAAAAATCTTGTGTGTTGTTTTTGCCTGACAGACGAGAGATTCCATTAACAATTTAACATAGAGAGGGTGTTTGCAATTGCAAGGGCACGATCCCCCACAGAGATAGCAGATTGTGATTAATTTACAAGCTATAATAAATGTAACCTTTTACTAGTACAGTAGTAGCTAATAGCTGTGAACAAGAAAAACAAAATTAATGGAATTAGAATGAGAGGTTATGACATCTATGACTCATGCATGAACATTTTAGTTTTCTCTTTTACAAAAATTAACATGAGACAAGTGCCCCAAATGGCTTAGGAAGCATGGTGATTGGTGACATTCAGAAATTACTTTTACTTTGGCTGCTCTTCCCAAAACAATGCTTACATTCAACACAACACGGATAACCAAAAAATAGTACATGCTATGCTACATTCCTAGCTAGGCATACAAGATACAACCCATTTCGTGTCCATTTGGAATTGGGTTATCTTATGTTGCCAGCAAAACAATTTTTAATTCGTAACCTTTATATTTCAAATGAAACTATTTTTACAATTAATCTGCCATTAAAATAATGGACAAAAAATCTGCCATTCAAAATTACAGTAAGATATACCATATCAATTTTTTTTTTCATAAATGTAATCACATTGTTTCAAAACTAACAACAAAAGATTAATATGAATTTATAGAATATGGCTTTCACTGACATAATATTATTTTAACATTAAAAGAAAAATGATTGTTAATGTTCAATTCAAGAAATCTTTTTTTATTAATGTAATGAAAATATCACGGTAAATAATTATGAGTATATCGAAAGATATATAAGTGATAACAATATTAATACTAGAACTTAATGCATTAATACTTGGTGTATTCTTAACACTTTTTAAGCCACACTTCATCCCTTAAATATTATTCTCAATGAAGAAATAAGAACATCTTATTATGCTAGTACAGAAATAAATAATAGTTGAGACAATGTGTTGTGAAATAGATCGTTAGTTATAAATGTAGTAATCCAAATTATTTCATAGATATATGTTCATATTTCAACCGAATAATGAACCAAAATTCAATATGATATATGTATATATGAAGTGGTTTTATGCAGCCATGCGGGCTTTTCAAGTGATAATCATTTTCTGATATGTATGGAAAATATTTTTTAATATTGATTTCATGTAGAAATTAAAAAAAAAAATAAATAAATAAACCAAGAAGAATAAGGATTTGTTTGTTTAAAATGACTTAAATAGAAGTGATTTCATTGGACTTTTTTTTCATTTTAATACCATTATTTCTTTTTTTAAAAAATATTATATTTAACTTATGAGAAACCCACAAAAGATTAATAATTAACGGGAAGTGATTATCTTTGTAGCTCCTTTTTTTATTAAACATAGCTGCTAATTATGATATTCGTTTTCACCCTCCAATGTTAAAACATTAAAATGGTCATATCAAAAATAATATTAAAAGGTTTATAAGTAGAAGATTAAATTCCTATATCTATTTAAAAGATCAAAATAAAAGTTTACTATGTAGAATTAAAGAACACAACTACTAGATTTTTCTACTTTACATGTCAATTAAATTTTTATTCATTTTATATTGGATTATAATAAATTTTCGGACTGATTTAGGACTTGTTTCATAACAAATTATTCTAAAAGGATAAAAAGGTTAAAAAAATAATATATATATAAAAAAAAACTATAAAACAACCTTTTGATAATTTTTAGTTCTTGTTCTGAAAAACAATGAGAGTTTTTAAGTGCCAGAAACTATTAAACTCTCTTTTCTTTCATAAAACAATTTTTTTTTTGCAAAACAGTTCTTTTTTATAATAATAAAAAAAAACTAGAATATAATCAAACAGGTAATTTCTTCAACACCAAAAAAAGATCAACACCAAAAAAAACAGGTAATTTTTTTAGTATACTCATTTTTAAAAAGTGACTCGTCACTCTATGTTAAATTTAATCTTTTAAAATTAATTATATATATATATATATATTATGTTGTTAGCCTTTTTCTTTTAATATGTATATATTTTATTTAAATTTTCGTTTTGTAATTTTAAATGTTTTAAAATACTCATGTAATAATTGCTAGCTAACTTTAATCATTTCAAAACTCCCCTACATTTTGTCCTTTGTTTCTTCTTTTGATCGGCACATACTGATATCCATATGTTTTATTGTCTCTATTTTTATTCAAAAATAAATAAATTGCGTCAATTACAATTTCAAATCCAACCACCCCCCCGAAAAAAAAAACCTAGATTCCAATAAATTTATCTTCAACAATCCAGAAGTTTAAATGACTCGAATCTTGATAGTTATATATAATAATATTATCATTTTTTTTTTCTTGTTTGACTATCTTTTCATAATATACCATTTTTACTCACACTTCTCGTCAAGGTTAACAACAGTTCCCGTGTAGAAATGAAATATATAACTTTTTTTTAACACTATAGCTGGCAACATGATTGATGAAGTCATCAGTAACTTCTAAAATCCTGTATTATTATACATAAATTTATGGATAATAAGAAACCGCATCTTACTCGGGTAAACATAAGTTTCACATTAATTAGATACATATATACATGTTCATGGCTTAAACTAGGGTTTTTCCTCTTTAAGCCAAAAGAAAAAGGAAAATTAGGGTTCATCATGCTAAAACTATGAGTAAGAAGGGGAACATTCCTTAAAAATAGATATATGCATCATATATATATTTACTTGAACAATCTACAACTACTGAAAGCTGTTCATAATTCAAGACAGAAATAAAAGATAGGCAGCTAAATCAAAGAAAATCACAAAAATAAAAGCTAAATCATCATTTTGAGAGTAGGTTATTACCAAAATGATGAAAAGGTTAGGACTTAAGATTGAAGATTGTATCTATCTCTCATACTGGTTGCCATGCTGAGACAGTAAGCAGAAACCTATTTTGCCACCCTAAAGAGATAGCCCTTCCTTCATCTCTTTCAGAAACCCTGAAACCCCCACCTCCCTCTTCCTCAAACTGGAGAGGACAATAATGTGTCCTCATCTTCAGCAAAAGTTTTGCTTGGATCATAGACTTTGAGCTTATTTTGGTGCCAACAAACCCATGATTCTCCATTCTCACTTTCCACGTCTCCATCCTCTCATACTTTGGACAATCCACACCATCCACGTCATCATTGTTGAGCATGCTTTTGATCTCTTTCCCCAAAAGCTTCTTCTCAATTCTCAACCTCTCAGCACTCTCAAGAGGGAGACAATCATCAAGAGAATCAAACATGGCTGCAAAGTAGTGCAAGGAGTCCGTGAACCTCGACAAGAAGCTCCTAGGAGTGCTCCTGCTACCCTCTTGCTCCACCAACACCACAATGGAGGGGTTAAGGGAATGAACAAATCCCAACGTGTCAGAGATCTTCATGAAACAACTCAAAGTGTTCAAGTAAGAAACCAAGTTGACAGCAACAGTCTCATTCTTTTTCTTCCTTAGGTTGATGACCCTTGAGCCTCTCAGCAACCCTTGGAACTCAAACACAAGGCTTCCGAAACCCTTTGAGAAACTAACCAACCTAGACTCAGTTTCTTGAAGTTCTTTGAGGCTCTTGCCAAATCCGGTTATCCCGAGGGATATGCGGTTGCCACTTGTTGCCTTCTCTGAGAGAGATTGAATGAGAGAAGGCCATTGGAAGCCATAGGAGACATCAAAGTCGATGACATGCAAAGCACGGTTGTTCCTCTCTTCCTCTCTCTCAAAGGCCTCCAAGATGGCTTGGTTTGCAGTGAAATGAGCGAATTGGAAGTAAGGTGAAACCCTGTAGAGATCTGTGAATGCAAGGAACTCTTCCTCGGTTGTTGGTTCCCCTATGAGCATGTCATAGAATGGTGATTTCCTTGTGAGAAGCCTTGCAGCCAAACCATCAGCAAAATGTGCCACAACACGTTGAACTGAGTCACCTGTTAGGGACACTGTTTGGTATAAATCAGTGAGATTCTCTAGGGATGAATCCAAGTTGTTGTCATCAACTGCAGTGGCAGTTGAGAGCAGCAAATGGATCAAAGGGAGGCCATTTCCATCTTCCACCACTCCTTTCCTCCTATGGTCTTGTCTTAGCATCTGCTCTCTCATTTGGAGAAGCCTAAAGATCTTCCCTTCGTAGCTTTCATAGGAGTTTGTCCTAGTAGTAGTAGTAGTAGCACTACTCATAGAAACGTTCTTGTGTTCCCTAATTACCTTTCCCTTCTTTTTCCTTTCCCTATCAGCAGCAACTGAAAGGCTAAGGTTCAAAAGCTCATCCTCCTCTGAATCTTCCATATCTGAGAAAAAATAGAGAAAGAGAAGAAAGAAAAAAGAAAAAGCCTGTGTGTGTGTGTGTTTGAGGGAGAGTAAATCTATGACAAAAACCTGATATGCTTGTGGACTTTTATGAGGGAGAACTTACAAAAATTCCATCATGTCATGACACGGGTATATATAGGAGCAAAAGATGAAGAGAGAAGGATAGAGATATTGCTTTTGAAAAATGCTAATAAGTAGCAGAAAGTTTTTATTAAAATATATATGCTTTCATATGATTTTGTTTTAATTTTTAATAAAAAATATTTTATTAATTTCTTAACCAATGCATCAAGTACACTGACTTGCAATACTAATTTTTTTCTGGCATATATTTTCAATAAGACGGAGAGATTAAGAAGGGTATCTTTTTATTCTTTAGAATCAGTGTCTTGGGTGAGGAAAAAACACATTGATCTTTTCATTATTATTATATTGGACTGCTTTTGAAATTCTATTAAAGGGTCCTGTTTATGGGTTTTTACTTCTTTGGTAGTTGGGAAGGCTTGGAAGATGCCACATGAATTGGACAAGAGACAGCGTTGTCAATGGGGAATCAAACGTACCGTCCTTCAAACAAATGTCTTTGCACAGTTTTCCTTCTAATTAATTGCCCTAACAAGTTACCTTCATCATCCTATTCCTTTTCTCCCCCATACACATTCCTTTCCCTTGATCAATTAGCCAGTTAGAGTTCCATATCTGTGAACTAGGAATTAATGCAAGTACACGCTATATCCTAGCAATTGGAATTTTGGTCATAATTAAATACGTTAGTCAATGACATGCATTTAAAGTAACTCGTTAGTTATTATGAGGCACATTTAATTTGAGACTTTATTTATATTGCCTTTGATGGAAACAAAGAAATTTGGATCCTAGTCTTCTCAACATGGTTTCTAATTGGCACAATTTAGAGCGACTTGCAAGGATTTGGCTTTCTTAGCATATATTCCTTGAGTACTTCGGGATCTTCTGCAAGGAAACCTTTTGACACTTTCTCGTCATAATATGCTAAGACAAATGGATGCTAACAAAAAGTGACACCACTTTACCCGTGTGATAGATTATATTTTTTTTGCTTATTCAACTTCATTTTTTAATTCTCCTTTTGGAAGTAAAATATGGGATGAATGTGAGAAAATCTTTACTTTAAACCACAAAGCATCTCCCATTGAGAACATTTATTAGGAACTTGATCAAGGTAGGCAATATATTTCAACTTTTTGTGCCATATCTAACTTTTGTAGCACATAGAATTCCATTGACGACAATATAGCATGTGCTATATCCATCACACTTCTCTTGCACTAATGATTATATGAGATTTGTATTACTTTTTATTTTTAAAATAATTTTATATTAAAAATTCACACATAATCATTAAGTGTTAGTATTGACTTTTTATGTCTTATGTATCACTTTTCATTATCATATGACCATAATTAGTCACTAGATTAGGTTTGTATTCTACCATTTATAAAAACTTTGCTATTTGTACAAAGTAAATTTGTACAGACTCGTTATATATAATGTATAGTTAATTAACTTTCAAATTTGTTTAATTACTCAATCATTTAGATATAATCGAGTATTTTTGAATCAGCGAATAAAGGATAATTAATAAATTATTCGCCAAATGTATTTCATTAATAAGTACGTATACATAATCATTTAGCTTGAGCAAGAATACGATTATAAGTTAAAATAATAATTAATTATAAATGACTAATTAAATTAATTTAAAAATGAATTTGTAGATAGTTCTATGAAGAATCTATGAAATAATCTGGTGCCTATCAATCCCTTTCCAAACAAAAAATAATAATTTGCCATACACAAAGGAAGAGGAGTTAATAATATGTTGTTGGTATTGGTGATTGAAATAGTCATAGGTAGCAGTGCTGGATCCTTTAAAGGTCACATCAAACATGGGAAAGTTCTTAATTCTTGATTGTCTTGTTAATGGAGGACACATAAGTTACTATTAATATGCTCCAAACAGGACACACACAATGAACGTGCAATTTGAGGCTGACATATGGCAGTTTCTTGGATGCACTAAGTATAATGTTATCCAAAGAACTGAAGAAAAAGAAAGCATCTATCTAATATAATATAAAGAAACCTCCTTCTAGCTGCATATAAATCTACAACAAATAAATTAAAAAGAAGAAATATTATATATATATATATAGCAGTAACAAAGAAGACCAAAACCGAAATGCAAGAAACCTCTTTGTCTCAACTTGATGAAAGGAAAGGTAAAACGAGGAAGGAAAAGTGGTAAGGTAGAAAAACATGCTTTGGTGTCAGATAAACCCACGTGAGGCCCCTCTGCCACCCCATGTCAAAGACAAAAACTAAGCCCCAAAATCATTTTCATTTTTTTTTACAATTATTTTCCTCCTTTTGCGTGAGAAAATGAATGAGAAGGAACAGAAAAATAAAAATAAAAGCAAAAGGGTAAGTGTGTAAATGTAATAGTAGTAGATAGCATGAAGTGGACTAAAGAGAAAGGATGGGTGTGTGTACTTGAGGCATTCTCAATCGGGTTAGTGGAAAAAAAATGGGGTTTGTCAGACAACCCCACGTGAGGGTTGAAGAAAGAAATATATGTTTTCTTTTTCCCTTTGCGTGAGCATAGGGTGTTTGCGTGCCAAGATGAAAAGGTGAAGGAACTAGTGGTGGGGGTTCAAGACCTGTGGTCGGTTCTGCTTCTGAATACCAATCGTGTCAGTTTGATGGATGGGGAAAGAGCAGTGGAGTAAGTAACTCATCACTCCACTACTCATCAATCAACACAAAATGCTACTAACTTCTTTCCCATTGCATTATACCAATAATTTACGACTCCTAATATAACTCGAATCATCATATATACTTTGGAGATATCTACCAATATACGTGTTCATGCATCAATGGATCCGTAGCACGTGTTGTCTTCATCACATGTTATTGCAAAGCTACTTATTACCTTTTTCATTTCTAAAATTATATTTTTCTCACTTCCCATATGTAGTTTTTGAAACCTATATTTAAATGTTACTGAAAGTAAAATATAATAAAAATAACATGAAGCACACACAAAAAAAAAAAGTAAGTGTAATCTTGTGACGCTCACATTCACATTGACACGATCCGTGAAATCATGGGTATGTAGTTTTTTGAGTATGGGAATATCTTTATTTTATTTGAGACACCAGCATCCAGATGTTTGTTGTCTGCATCCTAAGATGCAAACGTTTGGCTTCTACAGCTGTTGTCTTCTCTCCAAATATTATAATATGAATGGTTAATTTGATGAGGGTCGTGGGTGTAATTATGAACAGTACTGTAATACATATGGGGATCTTCCAGGTATTACGATTCTTGCACTCCAACCCTTGGCATCTTTGACACTCTCTAAATAGCAATCATGACTTCCTATGTATGTATTATCATTAGCGAGGAAGATGCTATTGGAGTTACTCTCGTTATCTTGGACATTGCAATAATATATGTTTAAACATTTCAGAACACTTTCTTAAACAACATGTACTTTTCATTATTCTCCCTTTCAATTCTCACATTAAAAAATTCAAGTTTTGTACAATCTATTTGAAAGGTTATTCTCAAAATCTGACTACATTTCTACATGAAATATATTTCAGGTGGCCTGAGAAGAAAAGCTAGTTCGTCGTCTATTTACAAAATAGTATCAAAGATCTATACTATAGTAGAAAGGTCAAAGTAAATCAATCTATTTGAAAGCATTAATAGAGGAGTAACTGTATAATGATTAGAATTAAAAAGACAAAAATACATTTATCAAAATCAAATCAACTTTACAAAATTAATTTATAAAATAAAAATTATCCTTGACTTGTATATATTATTTTATTCATACTATTAATTAGAATAGGATTTCCAAACACATTCCTTTATAACATTTAAGCATGACATTTTTAACCATACACTAACCCATCAGATTATAGGTACTTTCTATATATAAGAGCAAACTTAACCTTAAATAAGGTTAAGTGGCTAACTAAATAATGTAACACTAATTTAATTTATGATTTGATTTTCCTTAAGAAACACCTATTCTTTCATAAGATTTTATTATTACTTAGAAGTAGCTTGATCAAAAAAAAATTACCCATCCGAAACCAACCAAAGTGAGGTCCAAATTAGATGTAGTAGATAGTTTTTAATGGGAATTAGAAAGATTGGGGTCAATTTTGAAATTTTTTCACCCAATGTATCGAAACCTAATTGAGATCACGTATTTTTTTTTTAATGAATAATCTACCTATAAAAGTTTATTATGTGATTCACTTCAAATCCTAGTGTTGCATACGATATTAAATGCTTGGAGACTAAAATCCTAGAAAAGCTTGTTCTTTCCCTTAATCTATTTGTTGTTCTTCTTTGTTGATCGGTATCACTAGATTTTTCCTTTATATTCAAGGGATATTTTTTTTTTTATAACGAATTAAGTTACCCTTTTTTGGAAGAAATTTAAAAAAGAGAAAGCGATGCTTAAAAATTAATTGGCCTCATAACTACTAAATGCATCCCCAAGAAAAAGAATCATCCCATAAGAAAAATTAATTGTCACCTTTTAACTTTCGTTACGACTAAAGTGCAATCAATTTTCTCCTCAAGCTAATAGAAACTTCATATCTGATCAAATTAAATTAACTATACATTGATTATAGTCTATGGTATCACACTACATTGATAATAAATTAACTACACATTGGTTTTGTTAGCCTAGTAGTATAGGCTAAATGCATGAGAACTCTATCAATCTTCATCATTGTACAAGTAAAAAATAAATCGTCGAGAACATACATGTTGTGATTATTTGTCTCTCAATGGGGCATACACTTAAACCATCAATGGCCTCAACACTTGGGTCTAATCGAATAAATTTTTCAAAATAATATTTTTAAGTGAAAACTTAGGAGAAAAGAATAAGATAAGTTTTTCCATAAATTAAAGTTTATTTATACACATTAACAAATTAAAAATTAATATAAATTTTTTTTAGAAATTAAGTTATGAATAAATTAATTTTAACAACGAAAAATTCATAATTAAACTATTTTTTCTTTGTATTTTTCCCCTAAAAAGTATTATGAAAAAGTTTATTCAAATACTCTTAAACCTATATAAAAAGTTCGAAAAAACTTAAGTCTCACATCAATTATAAATAAAATAATTAAAAAATATATAAGTAGGAGTAACCCTCACATTAAGTTATTAAATTTTGTAGAATTGAGTTAGGTTCTTAACCCACTTTCTTAAGGTGGTATTAGAACATGCTCTAATGATTATCAATTGTTTGTGGACTTATCAAGCCCCTCGTTATCAGATCACTAAAAAATATTTAGTCCTACAAATTTTAGGCTTAAGATTTTGGAAAACAATTTTCGCCTTACAAATCAGTTTGTAAGTTTAAATTAAACCCTTAACTCACTATTCTAAGACAGTATCAAAGCTATATAAATTCACTCTAAAAAGACTACTCATCATTGATACACGTACCAAACTCAATCCTCATCTTACAAGATAATTTTATAAGATTGAGTTAGACTCTTAATTCATTTTTCTAAGATGGCGTTCTAATTATTTAGATTCACTCTAAAAGAATCCAAGTCTCGCTTATTCTAAATCATTAAAATTAATCATTCATCATTTATATCATTTATCCACGTATCAAATCCAATAATACTGTACATAAAGAAGCGTATTGAAAAAAATTGTAAGTCTCGCATGAGAGTATATAAGTGAAAAAATATCTCTTATCTTACAAGTCAATTATTTAAAATTGAATTAGATTCTTAATATTGACTCAAGTAAATTTGAAATATGGCGTTTCCATCTTTATATACGCTCATGTACGTTTTTTTTTATATGACGAAGAGGGTAAAGGCCCAGAACAGGTTACAATCTGACTTGGCAAGGTCATCCTGATTAATTCCACCATACTCCAAAAAGGGTGATTTTGATTGCATCCTTGCAAGACCAGTTGCACTCCTACCAGCGAGTCAGATTCATTCATTCAACCCAAAAGTTGCTCATACCTCTGTCCCAAGATACTTGAAGATCTGAGAGCAATCCCCATAATATGCCATGAGTGTTAGAGGAACCAAAGTTCCGTTGCAAGCCAATTAACCACTTTCCCTCGTGATCTCAAAATTGTGTATAGGCATTTCCGTTTGTTGCGGGACAAGGTGAGAACTGACTAGCAACCAGTGGTTTAAGGAAAAAAAAAACTGTAAGTAGAAATTAATTTCTGCATAAGCTAGAAATGCATAATCCCCCGATTGCGGGGCAAAAGAATAGTAGGACGAGTAAGTACATTATTATACATCTCTACACAGGCAAATACATCAATAATATTATTATATTAGCAATCAAAAAATTATCTTCTGACCAAACCATCTGGTAAGACATTCCTTTTCTTTTTCCCAAACAAAATATATAGAGCCGAGCCAACCACTGGCCAACTTGTGGTGATAGCAATATAAACAAGCAACCAGGTGGACCATCGATTTTGTCGAGATAACTGGCTTAGGTATTTCTTGAAAGGTGTTATTATATGCACTGCTGCATCGTGGGCACTCGCTGTTTGAGGAATGCCAGACGAATCGACACTCTGTGCATCAGTCTCATCCTCGTCTGGTTTATCCACTTCTACTGGAATCCTCTTGAGACTGTCACGATGTGTATCCTGTATTTCTTCCACATTGTCAGATTTTGGCTCATTGTTCAATGCAGCCACCATTCCATCTTCGGTAACATTAACATAAGGGCCCTGATCAATTGACGAGTCCAATGGTGTACTTGGTTTAGAGATCTGCAACAGAAAAGACAGCAGTTTCAGCCACCATCAGAAATACTCTGCTAAGTGCTCCAAGTATAAATTATTTGGTCTACCACAATCCTAAATAACATCTTTTAATGCGTACCAAAACGTTTATGACATTTGAAATAGTACGTAACCAGAGAATGAATAAACATTCCATTGCCAAAATAAGTAATTACAGTGGCATATCATTACCTTCTTCTGTACATGCATGAAATGGCTAGAGTGTAGCTCATCAAGGAATTCATTAACGGCTCTTACCCACCTGCGAGAGGGAGGAAAATTGCTCTTCATTTTCTTTATAATTAGAATTCAGTTGATGTCGTGAATAAAACTCTTCATTTTCTTTATATTTAGAATTCAGTTGATGTCGTTATTGTAACTTTAACCAATCATACCGAGGAATGATATTGATAATATAAGAGTATGCAATAAAATAAGGACAGCAAACTGCATAAATTGGCAAGATCATGTAAGAAAATGCTGAAGAGTCAAATGTATAAAAATGACTATAGTACCACAGGCCAGATGCAGTTATCCCCTCAAAGAATGCCAGATGTCCTCCATGCTTTACAGTAGCCAAGACAACATTTTTGTTTGCCCTATCAAAATAGTAGAACATTAAATTGATGCCGAAGTAATGCAAAAGAAATCAAATTAATTAAAACCAAGGAAAACAATAACGAAGAATACCTGCATTCATCCCAGGGAATGGCTTCCCTGGTACAAACTGGATCATCCAGAGCACTAATACAGAGAAGTGGAATCGAAACAGATTGCACATAAATAGAACTGCTGCAGCGTCTATAGTACGTATCCACAGTCTAAGGAAACACAACGATTTAATTAACTGACATGAGACAAAACAAACGATAAGACGAGAAATAGAAGATTACAAATCTTAGGTGATACGTAAATACCTCATACTTCCCAACAATGCGGGTGGCATGATTATCAAAATCTCGAATGGAAACTGACTGCAAAGCACAATATTGAACATGCACAAGTGATTATTAAAATTTAAGAACTTAAAGTAAAAAAATATAATGTGGCACATAAAATTTAAATAACCACAGGCCCTGGTTTTCGCACTTATTAGTAGTAGTAGTAGTAAATATGAATTATATAGAGTAAGGGCACCTTTTCTATCCCTTCCCAATTAGCAAGGCGAGAAAAATGAGGCTGGTGCCTGCAATGAACATTGATAATAATATCAAATTAAGTCACATTACAAACTAGAGAAACTTCTTATATTTGCACATCTGCTTGCATGTTAGGATTTTAATAGATGAAAAATCAAGATCTTATCAACAAGATATTTAAACCCAACTGGAAAGATAAAGACATACAATTTTGCATAACCTTGAAGTCCAATTGCAAGTGCTTTATCATAAAACTTCTGCACACGCCTACGTGTTATAAATCGATCTCCTATCTGCAAACAACAAACAGGTGACAACAAAACCTCCAATAAAGGTAAATAACAGGCAAAATGAAGAACAATTCAAAATCAATTTTGAACCAAAAGCATATACACCTTGTATGCTAAAAGCCTAGAAGCCGTGGATGTTTAAAACCAAACTGGATCGGCCAATATGTCCAAAAACAAAAATGCTGAACTAGTTAGATCATCGGCTTTTGTTAAATACACCTTCATTAATTAATAATACACCTCCCTTGCCCTTTTTATTTGTTTATTTCCTAGATACCCTTTTTTTAAAAAAATTTAAGGAAAAAAATATATACTTCTAGAAAATACTTTTTTGGAAGACAAAAAAATACACCTCCCAAAAGTACTATCTCTGGAAAAATTTACTCTTCCAAAAAATATTTTCCAGAAGAATTTTTTTTTTGCTTCTAAAAAGTACTTTCTAGAAGTATATTTTTTCTCCTCTAGGAAATATATTCTTCCTAACATACTTTCTAAAAGTACTTTTCAAAAGGAAAAAAAATACACTTTCAAAAAATACTTCTTGAAAGAGAAAAATACTTCTGAAAAGTACTTTTTTTCTTGAAAATACTTTCAGAAAATGTTTTAGCATCCCAAAATCAAAGAGTAAAATATATTTTTCCAAAAGAGAAAAAAGGTCTATTTGTTTAAAAAAAATATAATAAAAGCTTTTTTTAAAATAAAATAAGCACTTTTTTATTTTTGATATGTTTGTCGAAACTTTTTTTTTAAAATAAACAATTTTCTGTTTTTTTGGAAGCATCCCCTATTTGCTTATTAAATAAAAAAGATTTGTTTAGAAACACTTTCTTTTATGTTTAAACAAATGGACCCAAAATATACTTCCATAAAGTGTTTTCCGAAGTATATTTTGAGAACCAAAAGGCACAATTTTAAAACGGTAATGATAAAAAAATATATATTGTTTCTAATCCGTAATTCATTGTAAAATCAATTAGTCATATCTTTGAAAACGTCTTCATAAAATTTACAATCTTGTATCCAATGTATGCAATATTAAAGATAAGTGTGAAAAATTAGGGTTTAAAAAATGTTAAAATTAAGAGTGCAAAAATTAGGCTTTAAATATAATATAGATGAGTCAGTGGTATCTTGATTTCTGAAGAGAAAATCAAGAAATAAAAGGGAAGTGTACACAGAGGGATTGGAAAGGGATAGAGTAGTGAAAGAAAATGAGTGAAGGAAACGGGATGAACAAAGAAAATAGTTTTGGAAATAAAAGTTATTTTAAAAAGGAAATAAATTAAAAGGGTTTTTAAGGAAATTTTTAAAACAAAATTTGAGAAGGGGGCATATCTATTAGAAATGGGAGGTGTATATAACATTTCCCTTAGATAACTGGTGTTAGTGGTCTAGACAACCCAAAACACAAATGATAAATTAAAAAACCAGTTGAGAACCGATTCAAAACCTATAAAAATTGGCTTGAACTAACCATCTTTTAAAGAGAAAAAAAAACAAAACAAAACATAAGTATCTTTACAAAACAAATAAACTCACATGTTTAAGGACACATGGATGGACATTGTTTAGCCTTTTTGAATCTGGTCAGGTAAACTTCTCTATAATTACTTCTAAGAGAGAAAAATATGAAAGAAAAATGAAATAAATTTATTCATAAACTAAAATTACTTTATATAAATTAACTTGTATAAACTTTCTCATATTAGTTTTTCCAAATTCTTATTTTTAACTTATGCACAAGTTAATTTTAGTGTATGGAAAAATTTATTTAATTTTTCCTTCTTATTTTCAATCCTATAAGAGCTTACGGAGAAATTTGTCCAAATAGATCTTTTACCTTGTAAGATATGTAATATGATCAAGTTAATCTAAATTTTAATTAATGGGACTTCTTTAGATTTTACGTTAGTTTATTATTTAATATAATAGATAATAATAATAATAATAATAATAATATTAAAAAATATATTTAATTGCTATTGGTTCAACCATGGTTGCACTAACCAATGCTTTTGTTGGTTCAAGGACCAACCTGGATTTTAAAACATTGCCCACAGTAGATCCCAAACTTGAATTTACAAACCAAAATACTAACCAGAAGGTCCCATGGAGAGCAAACAGCTACCGCTCCAGCTACAGGAATATTCTCACCTTCCTCACCAAGATATTTTATCTGAAAACAATCTTACAAATCAGTGCAGTGAGGAAACCTAGCTCGTTACATATGTGAGAATAAGTTAAAAAAATTACAGTTACTAGTTTAGCTGTAGTTTGAAAAGCAGACAGACTATGTACCAATGGTCACAATGCATGTATTACAAAAAAAATATATGACACAGGACAGGAGTTACAATTTGTCAGAATATGCAGTTAGGGAACCACCATGATGTTTTCCTTCATTTTTTTTCTTTTATATTTTCTAAACTTTTCAGGGCTTCTCTAGCCGATTGTGTAGTCCATCTTAGAAATTGATGCGCTTGGGTTCCCTAAAGTCATTACAATAGCAGAATTCAAAATTGTTGAAGCAAATAGACTAAAGCAAACGAGTCAACCATGAACTACAGTAAATTTTAATATTTAAGTCTCACTAAAAATTACATAAAATTAGATTTAAACATGGAGAAACATTAATATCTACAAGTGAAACAGTGTGTATATACATATACAGAGAGAAATGCTAGCAATATAATTTCACTCTCGCTCTTTTAAAAACACTTTCTACTATTGACAGATATTTGTTATAAGTCATAAATTTGTATAGATCTCACCTCTTATTTTAATGACTTTCCTAATTTTGTAGTTTCCAACTAATTTTAATCAATTATATAGTTTGCTGGAAAGTGTACTAGATATATAACAGTCATCACACACACACACACACATATATATATATATATAACAAACCCACTTTTTAAAGTTTAAACAAACAGTGAATTTACCAGAATATTAGCTCCAATGCTAGTTCCAACAACAAATAAAGGTGCCCTGGGGTTCTCTTTGTGTAGATAATTAACCACTGTGCGGACATCCACAGTCCATCCAGCATTGTAGAAACAATCAGACTGAAATGATTTTAATGAGAAATTGCATTACTAGAGGAAGAAAACAAGAAAACTATTACACCACGACATGATCAGAGTGTTGACTATTGAGATGCACAATAATCCTAATATTCTGACAAAAAGGAATGAGAAAATATTCCAAAGATAGTTTGGTTTAAGGAAACGTTTACTATTTTCATTTCCATTTCTCACCTGTAGTTACAAAAGGTCATCTTATTTCCTGTTTAAAAGGAAATTGGTGTTTTCACCATTTTGTGAAGTCGTAATTATTATTAGTGAAAACAAGAAATGAAAACATAAGCATTTCTGAAACCATACAGATGATGCGTAAACTCTATGGTTATTGGCCAATGGCTACTTTAAGAACTGCTTTTTTTTTTCACACACAAAATAGATCAGCAAGCTTCACCTACCTACTAAGCTTACTTAACTAATGTTGATCATGGATGAGATTTTGAAAAATCCAAGTCAAACCAATTGATTTTATAAAGTACATCGGTTAACCAAACTATTATTACAAAGTGAATCAGTTCAATTTTTTTTCAAAACAGATTGAATTTTATAATTCAGATCAAATCCATTTTGGATTGGTTCATATCAGTCGGGATATTTTGCACACGCCCTGTACTTAACCAACATATTAACTAAGTAACTACATAACCAATCCAAGTCTTCACCAATTAACTTTAACTTAAATTGGTTTAAATGCTTATTGGTAATAAAATATATAGATGCCGATAGCCTTCACGTATAGCAATAGTATCCAAGTTATTCAAACTTGTAAATCTATATATTTCCAGCTTGCAGAAAAACTAACCGTGATTGAAACACCTCCAAGTCCTCGGTGATTACTGACAACAACTTTCCATCCACACTTCGCTGTATGATATGCGAGATGTTTGAGATACTACCAAGAAAGGGGGAAATACACTGTAAGACGCCAATATAATATAAATGAAACTCCACTTTATAAAGGTGAAATGTATATTCTGAATTTGAGAAAACTGAAGAACCTCAACCAAAAACCAAATCAATGGCAAAGTTAAATCTGATTAACATGTATTCCAAAGTAGCAAACAATTTTGATGTATGGTTAGATGAATGAAATCGTACAAAACAACACAAAAAAAAAAAAAGTGTACTTAAATTGCTCTCTAAATTATTAACCTCTAGCAGTCAAGTATCCCCCCGCAGGGAGGGGATAAATGTGTTTTTTATTTTTTACATATATCTGTTTGTTTGTTTTTTACAAATCCCCAATAAGTTGTATAGTAAGGAAAATAACAACATTAGGCATAGACATAAACAGAAACATAATATAACAACTTACAGCGGATGAAGAGTCACTTGTCAGACCAGGAATTACTACAACAATGGGAGTGGAATCGTCTTTAGAAATAACATCATCCATATGGATAGTACCACCAGAAACTGTACCATGATTAGACACAAAAGGATCAACTATGGAATGTATTGGTCATTAGGCAAGAGGTTTCTAATTTGATAAACATTATAAAATTAAGGCTTAAACAACTTATCAGTATATGATTATTCACTTTGATCCTCTTAACAAAAAAAACTTCCCTGTTTTTTTGATCCATCCTACTCTCCAATATTACTGTCTTACTCCCTATAAATTGTAACATTCTTACACAGGTTTCTTTCATATTAGAATATTTAATGTATTTTGTATAGACTACATGTATTTTCTACCAGAATCAATTTTGTTTAAGCCAACTAGAACCACTATGTGCAGCAAAGTTTTCCCTTCTAGTATTTAACACCGCTACATATTCAGGACTCAAGACCACCGGTTAAGCAGAGAAATACACTTGACTAGTTCAACGTGCTAGTTGGTAGAATATTTAATTTATGAAACATTATATCCGTTTCCGTTGGAAAAAAAAAACCAGGATCAAAACAGAAAAATAAAAATAAAGAGAAACGAAGCGAAAACATCCACAGACTAAAAGAATTATTTAAGGCTAAAATTAAAGTATGCAGAAACAGAGAATTTGAACATTTCATATAGAATACCATCAGAACTCATTAGCCAGTCCAAAGCAATGGTTCCACCATCCGGAGTGGTAAACAGTTGTCTGAAAGAGAACAAACGCGCAGAGGTTAGACGAATCAAACAAAGCAATCACACGCATCACATTCGGAATAGAAATCGGCAAGAACGGAATCGAGAATCGTAAACGACCTTCTATATTTGAAAAACGGAGGTCTCCCGAAGAAGTTGAGGAAGACGGTCTGAAGATGCGGACTGGAGAGCCAGGGCGTGGCGCGGTAGGAGCCGTGGAGAAGCTTGCATTTGGAAACGACGGCGTCGTAGAAGCGGGAGCCGGAGTTGTAGGTCAAAGTGACGGGGGAACCGGAGGAGAAGGAGAAGAGGTCTTGGAGAATATGGAGCTCGAGGAAGCGGTAGAGGAAGGTGAGGAGAAGGAGGGAGGCGGCGAGGAGGTAGTGCGAGGTCGGAATGAGGGAGAGGGCGCGGAGGAGGAGGGAGTACGCGGCGGAGGAAGAGGACCAATCCAAATCCGAACCCAATTCCATGGAACGCTATTGAATTGAATTTCGCCGATTGGGTGTGAAGAAGAGTGGCGCGTGGAATGAACGAGGGGTCTCTTGAGAACTTCCACGTGACCTCGTACCTTCATTCGTCCTTCTATATATAAGTAGTTCCAACAAGGCGCGTCCGCATCCAAGCCTTTTCACTGAAAATGGGAATGGGAATCGCCCACTGCCAGAATAATGATTAATGAAGCCGCTTAAAACGACTTGTCAACGCATTCAAAAATAAGTTGTGTATATTAATCTAATTATTTTTTTAACACTTCTAAAAATAATAAATAATAAATCAACTCATCAATAGTTGATAGTTGATACTTGATACGAGTAATACTTTGTTAGGTAATATTATAGGCGAAATCTAAGTTGACCTTCTACTCAAGTTGTTCACGAGATATCAACACCGTTAGATATATGAAAATAAAATCGAATGGTTAAAATCAACCCGCTAATATTTTAATAAAAAATATATATTGTAATATGAATTGCTCCTTTTAACTCTTGTTAGTATTGTACCATACCATCCCGATTTATTTACTGCAAGTTGGCACACTGCTTCAGTCTCACTGTCCCTCACGCAGCAAAATTCAAGCTAACTTGATTGTTTTTCAAGATAGAAATTAAAAATTCGGAATTGAACCGTCCCTTGGCTTTTGGGCGCAAGTTTATCAGTAATTAAAATATTTGTTACATGAATGTTGTGTATTGGTTTAAAATTTATGTATAGTATATATTAATTTTAATGTATACATAATTATTTATGAATATATTCAAATTTATTGCTTACTTTTTAATTAAACAATATTTTTTTAACTATATTATCAATACAAAATATTTACTATAGACATGACTGATTCTTATTTGAAAACCTAACTAGCTACTTTTAGTTGAATCAACCACATATTTTCTATATACAAAACTTAAATTTAAAATTTTATTTAAGAAAATTAATTTTAGAACAATTGAACTAACTTCATATTAGTATATTATTATACATTTTAATAATAAATATAAAATCAAATATTTAATTAAATGTAAATTAAATATGTTAAAATAATAAATTATAAAACACTATTCAATATGTTAAAATAGTAACTTTATCTTTATCTTTTTCATAATCAGTATTAAATAAAATTAATTAGTTGTTATATAAGTATTTGTGAATTGGATACTTAAATTTTAGTTTATTTTATTACTTAAGACAATTGGTATACTTATCAAATGATTAACATTAATGCATTTGTGTACTTCTGATTCTGACAATGTCATGCTTGTACAACCTTTGTTGCATCATAGGATACTTGCACATCTTTATTGCATCGTGGTAGGTCTAAATCCATTGTGTCACAAAATGCATTGTCAACACGAATCTACAATCACAAAAGAATGGAAGAAGAAGGAAAAAGAAAAAGTATAAAAGAAAAGGGAGTAAAATTGTTACCGTAGAGATAGTAAAAGCACCTTTCGAGCGGTTGTTTGCTCTTAACAAAAAATAAAAAAGACGAAGGAAGAAGGAAGCAAGAAAGAATAATTCTTTTATGATTTCTGTTCACCTCTTTTTCAATTCCACTACAAAATTTATATGGACTCAATACATAAGATTGTCCAACCACCTTGCACTAACAGTATAATACTAGTAAAAACAAAAGAGTATCCCCATTCAATATTATTTGTATATTAAGATTTATTTATAGCAAACAAAGCCACTCAATTCAGTGGGCCTCTTGATGGTGCGTTTGGGCCTCCCACTTTCCACCAATGGTTCCTCTATCATCCCTTCAGCAGGTGCTTGCATAGATATATGACCCAACTCAATAGGAAGAACTTGCTTATAAACCGTATAAAAAATGGTGTCATTATGCCACTAAATGTCTTTAACAGTAATGTATGAAAGTTAGAGGCTCTTTGTTGGTTGTGTGAAGAAGGAAGATGATACTAATGATATAGTGTGAAAAGTACACCATAAAATCGTAGATCTAATATTGATCTACAATGTAATATAAATGGAATGATATATGTGAATTTATAATATAAAAGTTGAATTTAACACTATTACACTTACACGTTACTATAAAATCAATTTCACGTGTTGTGACATCAACATATTCATTTGTGTTTTATTTTTTTGTACATTTTCATCTTCTATTACATTTTTTTTTATCGTTTACATTACATTTTTTATGCATTATATTCAATCCACCTCTTACTCTTATATTGTTGCTACACTTCTATCTTTTATTATATTTCCTCTTTATCTTTTATATAACATCTTCTTTATGCATTATATTCAATTCACCTCTTATCCTTCTATTATTTAACTCCTATATCATTGCAATCATCGACAAAATTAAAAGTATTTTATTTTTTTCTACTGTTAATTTTTTTTTGTAATTTTATCTACTATTACATCTCCATCAATTCCTAGTCTTTCACCGTCAATTGTTTAATTTTCGTTTCACACTATAATCTATATCAGAAATATAATGTATTACTTTTTCTTCCTCTTTTATACTGCTTTTAATTTTTCATACATGAGATAACATGTGAGAAGGATAATAGTAAATTAGATAAACATAATACTTTTTATTTAAAATTGAGTTTTAGGTGTTTTATTTATGTACAAGAGATTGAAAATGAAAACCTAACAGAGGTTTCGAAATTTAAAAAAAAAATACGAAGACAAGTGTAATATCCCAAGTTTTCTATTATTAAAAAGATATTTTAATTAATCAAAGAAATTTATAAAATATTTTAGAAACTTTTAACTACTGTGAGTGTTTTTAATTAAATAATGAATGTTTGCAAAAATTGTTTTATACAATATTTATTGGAGAAATAATTGTTTTATGGTATTTTAATATATATGTATGCATAAATTATTAATTACTATCATTGAATTTCGTTATAATTAATTGAGTTGATTTTAATAACTATTTTAATATAAATATGTATGTATTATAAAATTTTGTATTTAAAAGATTTATTTGTTTAATTATTTTGAGGGAAGAAGTTAGTAACTAAAGTTGATTAATTTAATTGATAGGTCTAGTGGGGTTAAGTTTTAAAAAGGAGTCTTGATTCATTTTTTGAGAACCAAAACTAGTGAGAGAATATGAGATTCAAGTTCATCTTCTAGCGCTCATCAAGGTAAAGGTGAAGTGATTAATCTCTCTTGCTCTATGCGTAGAATAATTGTTAGTAATAAAATTAACCCCAAACTCCTTTCTTCTATTGTATACGTTGTATGAGAGAGAAAAAATTACATCAACCTTGAAAGGAGTTATTAATAGATGAGTTAAAACATTTTCATGCTCCTTTTATCTTCTCTCTTGAATCATATTTGTTACTTTAAATTATAACTTTTAAAAAAAATACTATGCAATGAAAAACAATCAATTTTATTAACTTGTGATTTTATTTATAAAAAACTTAAAGTAACAAAGACATTACAAATTATGTAAGTATTAAATATTTTTATTTACATTTTAATTTATTTATTCATTATAAGATGCTAAAAGATAAGTTTTTTAAAATATTAATAAGACAAATAATTCACACATAAATTATAAATTTTTAATTTAGAATTTTATACATATTACTTCAGTTTTCTACCACAAACATAGTTAAAAGAAATTATATTTACAACTAACACATTAATTAAGTAATAAAATAATATATTTTTAATTTAAATAATGTACTTTTTTATATAACGTCAACGTGTTACTACTTCTTAACAGATTTATGAGGCACTACATCTATAGAACCAACTGTTGGTCCACTGCCAGAGGGATTCACCACAATTAGCATTAGTTAGTCACAATCACAAGTTCTTTTTCATGAACACTTTTTTCTAGTGAAACCCTGTCATGTTCATCACGCAGATCCTGGATTACATGTCTGTGGTGGGGCCATTGTTCAATGCAGCCACAGTTCCATCTTCAGTAACATTAACATAAGGGCCATGATCAATTGACGAGTCCAATGCTATGCTTGATTTAGAATTCTACATCGCAGTTAACAAAGAAAACAGAATTCAGCCAACACAAATGCTCTGCTTATATCTTTAAGTAAACACAAATATGATACCAATTTTTACCTTCTTCTGTTTATGCATATAATTGCCACTGTGTAGCACACCAAGGAATTCATTTACAGCTCTAACCCACCTACAAGAGGTTATAAAATTGCTCATTGGAATTTAGGTCACTTTGTGAATACTAGTACAACTTGAATGAATATTATGAAATTACTATTAGAATGTTGCAATAAATACCCCCAAAAAATGCTAAAAGATCGTTAGATGTAAAATAAAAATAAAAATACTAAAGGGATAGATGTAGAAAATGACGCTAAGTACCAAAGTTGAGATGCAGTTATCCCTTCAAAAAAGGCCAGATGTCCTCCATGCTTTACAGTAGCCACCACAATATTTTTATTTGCCCTATGTGTCAAGAGAATTACTACATTAAAAGTGGTGCTAAAGTAATACAAGAGAAAGCATATTAATTAGAACCAATAAAACAATAAAGCAGCGTACTTGCATTCATCCCAGGGAATGGCTTCCGTTGTACAAATTGGATCATCCAGAGCACTGATACAGAGAAGCGGAACAGCCACCGATTTCACATAAATAGAACTGCTGCAGCGTCTATAGTACGTATCCACACTCTAGGAAACAAGTTTGATTTTGATTAACCAATAAGGAGGTACAAAAAGAGATAAAAACAATAAAATAAAAGATTACAAAACTTAGTTCATACTCATACACAAGTACCTCATACTTCCCAACAACCCGGGTGGCATGGTCATCAAAATCGCGAACAGAAAATGACTGCAAAGCAAAAAAACAACGGACACGTATACGTCATTGGTAAAAGTTTAAAAACACAAAATAAAAACTAAAATATGACAATAACATTTAAGAATGTTGTACACTTGTACGTATTAGAAGAATTAAGCAAAGGAAAAGTAACACCCAAACAGCTAACAAGTGTTTGGCCTTTTCATCGCATACGCTAAACTTGCAATATTTAAACATTACCACTAGAAAAAATAGTACAATTCAGAGGAGAAAGGAATAAAAATGAAAATCAACGGCAATTGCTAGTCATAGGTCAGTAACTTAACACCCTTCCTGCATCCTCCTCACTTACTAGCAGAGGCAAGTATCTTGCCTTAATAGCACAACAAAGAATTGGCACTATTTTACCATTAGAAAATAAAACAATAAAAAAGTAAATCAAATGAAAGATGAACATAGACTACCATAAAAAACAGGTCAACATCATAAAATGTAGAATAAAAACATGATTTGCATATCTATATTAACAGTAACAAAAATTATAACTAGTAAGGCCACCTTTAATATTCCTTCCCAATTAGCATTGCGAGAAAAGTGAGACTGGTGTCTGCAATGAATATTGGTAAAAAAAAGAGAGAAAAATATATCAAATTAAGCCTACAGAGAAACTTCTTTATCTTTACACGATGTTTGCATTTGAAGATTTTAATAGATTAAATAAGAGCTTATCAACAAAGATAGTTAAATTCAATTGTAAAAGTGCAGACATACAATTTTGCATAATCTTGAAGTCCAAATGCAAGCGCTTTATCATAAAGTTTCTGCATACGTCCACGGCGTATATATCTGTCCCCTATCTACAAATGATAAACTGGTAAAATAACTACTAGCCAGGTTTAACAACAGGCAAAATGAAGAACAATTCAAGCATATACAGGAACATTGAAGTGAAAAATTCAATAAAGCTCCATCGGTAATTTCGAACATAGGATATTAAATAATTTTAATTAAACAGATCGAAACAAATATATCTTACATGCTAAGAGACTTCATGGATGAAGAAAAAATTATTGAAAACTGCAAGTCTAACAAAAAAAATCAATAATTTTTTTTAATGGATGGATAATTTGGCAACCGAGAAAAAACATTTTTTTTAGTTTTTGTTTAATATTTTTTTATGTTTTGATAAAAAATAAACACTTATGGATGGATATTTGGCCTTATTCTACCGTTGCCTTCACCGCTTCTATGGCCTAATTTTTAAGACATTGCAAATTATAGATCCCAAACTCAAATTTTCAAAATAAATTCGATTATTTCGTTCGATTTCTATTATTTTCAATTTCATACAAAATTAATTTATTTTCTTCAATTAAATCCACAAACAAATAAACTGAGTACAAATACTAATGACAGATAGATTGTGGTGATTTTTCATAACAATTATGCTTATTACCTAATCCATTTGAAGTGCAAAATTAAAAGAAAACGACTTTAAAATCAAAATACTAACCAGAAGGTCCCAAGGAGAGCAAACAGCAACAGCTCCGGCAACAGGAATATTCTCACCATCCTCACCAAGATATTTAACCTACAATCATTGAATTAAAAAATGCAGTGCTGAAACAAAGCTCCTCGCATAAGTGAGAATAAGTTAATAATTAAAAGGGTATGTTATCTTCACTAAAAAACAAGTTAATAATAATAATATTGTAAATTTTTGGAGGGAAAAGACAAAAATCTCAACAACAAAAAAATATATTGTAGCGTTTTTTTGGGTAATAACTTTTGACCCCCAAAAAGAACACACCAAAATAAAAATAAAAAAAAACTATAAGTATACAATATCACTTTTTGAAGCATATTACAAAAGACTCAAGCTTGAACATACCAAAATATTAGCTCCAATGCTAGTTCCGACAACAAACAGAGGCGCCTTGGATTTCTCTTTATGGAGATAATTAATCACTGTGCGGACATCCTCAGTCCATCCAGCATTGTAAGAAAAATTAGACTGAGACAGTTTAAACAAGAAAAAGCGTTACAAGAGGAAGAAAAAAAGAAAACTGTTCCACGAAAACATGAAATCGGTATTGATATGCAAAACAATCCCAATGTTCTAATAAGAAGGGATGAAATGATTTTTAATGACATTTGTTAACTGCTGCCTCCCACACATTTAATATCTAAATTGGCAAACTTCTTCTACCTGATTTGCTTATTTAGATTTAGATTTTAGAAAGTGATAGGTAGAATGCAAAGCCTAAAATCTATTAGGTATATATATCCAATCTTTGTTCTTCAGCAAATGACTTCAAAGAAATTTAACTGCTTCAGGGCAAGTACAATATAGACTCTGATCAGCGTTTATGTATATATCAACAGCATATTGTTTTAAAAGTGTATCAAGTATCAACTCTTTGTTCTATATATTTCTAGCTTGCAAAAAAACTAACCGTGATTGAAACACCTCCAAAGACAACAACCTTCCATCCACGCTTTGCAGTATAATACGCAAGATGTTTGACATACTATCAACATGAGAGCAAAAAAAGAAAATAAAAAATAAACTGAAAGACGTTATTATAGTACAAATGGATGTCCTAAACAAAAACAAGCAAAATTTTGAAGATTAATGGACATTTCATAAGGATACAAGGAAACATTTATTGTACTTGATGTTGGAAGAATGAAAAAGAAAATAAAAACATTAGTGTTCGATACACTTTCCCTTTTTCGACAACTAGCATAAGGGAAACAATTTTTCCTTTTAGAATTAACACCTCAGCATGCCTCAAATTTCAACCTGATGTTGCTCTTGGATAACTCCCACTTAGCTTGAGCTCTTGAGAAATCAATTTACAACTAAAATCCTTAGTTTAAGATTCATAATCCCCAGCTTTGAGTCATAACACTTGCATGTAACAAAAAAATAATGGCGAGCCAAAGCTTTGAAGAGGACTTCAATGGATGACGTCTAATCTTTTATAGGTGTTTCATCGATAGTTACGTAATTATAAAAGCATCATGAAGTTAAGAAATTTGAAATACTCAAACTAACCCAAATTAACGCACAATAAAGTTCCATTAACATGTATTACAAAATAGCACATAAACTCTAAATAGAAAACACTCACTTGAGAGGAAGAGTCACTTGTCAGGCCAGGAATTATTACAACAATGGGAATAGATTCATCTTCAGAAGCGACATCATCCCCGTGGGGAGCACCGCCAGAAACTGTAAAATGATCAAACACAAAAGACAGAAAGATAAACCTCCTAATTTGACAACTATCACCAAATTAAGTTAAGTCTGCCGTTCAAAACACAAAAACTGAACACTTAAAATATACCATCAGAACTCGATAGCCAATCCAAGGCAATGGTTCCACCATCAGCAGTCCTAAATAGTTGTCTGAAAGATAATTAATTATGTAGAGTTTCAGCATTGTCAAATTTAAACAATTCAATCAAGAGTCTTATAACTTGGGCTTCGCCTAATTAAACCCAAAAATTGTCCCCTACTTTAGTCATATATTATTTGAATCGTATCATTAGTCAAAGTAGAATCTTCAACACAATCTCTTATAACCAAAGACTAAAAACATCTCAAACATGAAATTAAATATATGTAGACAGTTGGATAATAACTCGACAAAGAACACACATATGAAATAGGCCGATTAGACATTATCACGTAGGCACCAACAATCTATGTATGACTCAGGCATAATCAAAAAGGCATTAATAACTCACATATGACTTAGGTATCATTAACATACATATGATTTAGGCATCATCACATAAATGACCTGATAGACCCGACAATAATTATACTCTAATATCATCTTAGAATTTGAGTTTAGACCTAAGTGAATCTCAAAAGTTAGACTAGCCTAACAACAATCATACTAGTTGATGTGAAATCCCACCTTCTTACATCAAGAACTAGGCATTTTTAGCATGAAATTTGCAAATCTGATTATTTACAACAACAACAGTACTCTAATTCCATCTTAGAATTTTGGTTGGAATTAACTAAATCAACTCAACAATTAACCTAGTTCATGAGATTAAGGTTGTCTCCCGCTTATTAACTATACACTATTTTGACCGCATCTCCAACACTAACAGGAAAATGAAATAAAATAAAATAAAAAAATCAGGATTAGATTGTGGATTTGAAAAATGTATGACCTAGTGTATTTCAATGAGGGAGGTCTCCCGAAGTAGTTGACGAAAAGAGTCTGGAGGTGAGGACTGCAGAGCCAGGGCGTGGCGAAATATTTTCCGTGAAGAATCTTGCAGTTGGAAACGACGCCGTGGTAGATTTGCGAGGAGGCGTTGTAGGAGAGAGCCACGGGGGAGCCTGGGAATCCGGAGAAGAGGTCTTGGAGGAAATGGAGCTCTAGGAAGTTGTAGATGAAGGAGAAGAGAATGAACGCTGCGAGGAGAAGGTAATGCCATAGAGGAACGAGAGCGAGGACTCGGAGAAGGAGCCAGTATGCGTCGGAAGAAGACGCTGCTGAATCGAGAATGCAATAGCCATCCATGAACATGAAGTGAGCAAGAATGTGACTGTGAGAGCGGGAAATGGAAATAGTCAAATAGCTAATATTTGTTTCTATTATCTATTTTATTTTATTCGTGGAATTGGGAAACGCCATTGTTGACCTTGGAACAGACTTAATTTAATAAATGTAGCACCAATAAAACGTGTTCAAGCGTCAAAACGAGGTCGTGTGAGAAAATATAATTCAAGGGATTTGGCTGAGTTTCGTTGATGATTGGACCATCTAATATGGACGTTTGATCTGAAAGGAGGAAACACGCGGCACATATATTTCCATATACAAAAACTTACATATAATATTATAATTAAATGTAATTTATATTATTTTTCAATCAAAATTTAAATTTTATTAAAATAACGCCAAATATATTTATGAGACTGTAACTAAGTTTTATCTTATTACTGAAAGTTGGATTACAAGTGGCCATAAATCATATTAGATTAAAGGCATTTTTTTTCATTCAATTTAACCAATTTCAATTGGTTCATATCTATTATTAATTTTTTATTTATTATTGATCTTGATGGACTAACTCAATCATATTCATATTCGAAAAGATATATAATTAAGTTTATTAATAAATAAAAAATAAAACAAGAATAATAATGTTAATAATATTTTTTCTCAATAATTATTTGTGTATTATAACTTTAAATTTAGTCACGACTTCATAGGTTATATATTTATTATAACTTAACTATTATATAGTGGAGAGAATAAACAAACATCAACTAATCTAAGTTTATCATACAACAATTTCATAGTCATTCATGCATAATATATGAATGAAGTTATGAATTTTACATCTTAAAAAAAAAATCTTATATATCTTTTATAAGATGAACGAACTTAATTATGTTTTAACTATTTTAAAAGATAATTTAATTTTAAGAGTCACTTGATTTTAGAATTCTAAAACAACAACTTTAACATCAATAATTAACTAATCATATAATTATTTTAAAACATTAAAATTTGTGGTGTTATAAGAACTAAAAAAATATATAAAAATATGAATATATATTTAATCCTGTCTTTCAGAAAAAGTAATGTTTGAAGGTTAGTGATCTTTTCACACCTATATATTCATTTGTCATATACATTATTTGTTTTTATGTATATGCATGATCTGTTGAATCTTATTTATTATTTGGTATCAAAACTTGCATACATCTCTGTCTTGGTTTGTTATTCATGTGTTTCGTATAAACTTATGAAATGTATATGGATTGGATTTTTTTGTTTTAACACACATTAATTTTGGAAATCATAAAGAAACCATTTTTTAATATATTATTAGTTTTCTAAATCTTCTTTTAAATATTAGAAAATTTAAAAGTAAATTTCTATAAATGCATACGTTCATTTATTTCTATAAATTTGTCCAATACTTTTGCTAAAAGTAAATTTCACATCTTTTGGTATATGAACAGCTAAGATGTATATATCAAAATGTTAACTGATATAAACATATTTATACTTTTATATCTTAGTATATACTTTGTCAAATTGCTAAACAACAAATAACCAATTTCTTTTAAGGGATTGAGCATGTTGGAGGATATATGTTTGAAAGAGTTCCTCAGGGTGATGCCATGATACTTAAGGTTAGTACACATTTTAAACACCTTAATTAACTTTTACGATCATATCACTTGAGACTTGATATATTCATCTACTCTCATTGTTATGGTGGTAACACTTTTTGTGTCTTTAATTGATGATATTATTGTATGTTGTATGCCACAATTGGTCAGATGAAAAATGCTTATAATTTTTAAGAAATTGTCACACAGCATTGTCTCCAAATGGGAAGGTGGTGGTTGTGGAGTTTATATTGCCAGAAGAACAAGAACCAACTGAAGAATCCCAGCTTGTCTCTACTCTTGACAACCTCATGTTTATCACTGTTGGTGGAAGAGAGAGAACTCAGAAGCAATATGAGGATTTGTGCAAGCTTTTTGAATTTTCAAAGTTTCAAGTTGCATGTCGTGCCTTCTCTAGTTTGGGAGTGATGGAATTTTACAAATAAGTCATTTAATCGACAATATCTGATTACAATTTTAATATAAAAGTATACTAAGAACAAAGTGAAAGTAAGTTAAGACTTTCATGTGAGGTTAAAGTTATCACTTTCTTGTTCAACTTTCATCTTCATTAATGAATATGAAAAAATAATTATAAATATCAATTTTAACATAAAAATATATATTATCTATATCAAGAACAAATTAGTTGAATAGATGTTTTTCTTTTAGAAAAAATACATATAAAAATATGAAATATATGAATGCCACTAATGGTATGAAATGAAAATAGCCTTAATCAATCCTTGTGAAAAAACGTATATGTATAGATCCCTAACAACATTAATCCCATACACATTTTCCAAACAATTCAAGTCAATGTAACATCACATCTCACACTAATGTCAACTATATCCTTCAAAATAAAAAAAAAATAAAAAATAAAACCAGACTCTGTGTTGCATGTAGTGATAAATTCGTGTACATAGAGATTTTTTTTTAAATATAGTAATCTGTTTCTTCTTTTTTTTTTTATATAACTTTTTTCTTTATGATAAAATGAAATCAAGAATGTACGCAAAACAGGAAAGAAATAAAAGAAAAATCAAGAATCATCAATTTGGGTGAAGTAAAACTATTAGTATGTTTGGATAAGAGATTTTACAAATTTAAGAAATTTAAAATTTTTTGTATTTGAATTATTTTGATTTCAATTTCTATTATTCTAAACATATTTTATTTTGATAAGTTAATTTAAATTTTTAAAATTTTAATTTAGAGATGTTAATTTGATTTCACCACAATAAAATTGATTTTAAAAGTATATTCATATGTTGATATTTTTAAATTTAATTTTATAAAAATAAATATTAAATAATTTTAAAATATTTAATAATTTTTAAAATTAATATTAGATAAAATTTAATAATTTAAAAAATATTTTTAAATATTCAATAATTAAAAGAATGAAGAGATAAAAGATAAGATAAAATATATAAGTGAAATAAGAAAAATAAATATGACAAAATTTAAATTCTTATTTTTTTTTGAAAAATTTGAAATTCTACTATTTTAAGGGATTTCATAAATGTTTAAATTTTAAATTTTTTGTAAATTATCCATCTAAATAGAGCATTTGACTTCAAAAAAATTTGAAAATTTTCAAACAAATAAATTATCCTATTTAAATTTTCCATCCAAACACACTCAACAAAATCAACAATTATGATTAATTCATTCAAAACTCGCAAATTTCATCGTCACTCTTTCTCGAGTTTCTTTATCCTACGAGCATGAATACCTTAAGTTCAAACTAATTTATCAAATTTAGATTTTTTTAGATTAAACTCGATCTAAATTGATCAAAATTTGACACTATTTAAATCTAATAATAAATTTTGTATTTTATTACTTATAATTCAATTTGACCGATTAAATGTAATAATAATGATAATTAAAATAATAAATTAGTATTTAAAATTTTAAATGATCATTTATTCAAAATATAGTTTCTATTGTTCTTGGTCAAATTTTGTGCTTTTGAGATAATAGTACTATAATAATATAATATATTCATTTTGTATAATATTAATTATTTGAACCGAAAATAAAATAACAAATTTATAAATTTATTTTAAAATTTAATTTATATTATTATTATTTTGAGTCAATAATATTATATTTAAAATATAATATCAAATATCTAATATAAAATATTTAAATTTTTATAAAATATAAATAAATTTAATTATAGTTAATTCATTAACATAATTCATAATTGAATTGAATTGAATTAGATAAAAATAAATTACAGAAATCCAAATGGAGTTGGACAGTCACAATAGTGATTCCTACATATTTTTTTTTTGTTTAAATATGTTTTTAGTCCATCAAATTTAAAATAAATTTATTTTTGGTCCTCAAATGTAAAATTATTATTTTTAGTTTTTATAATTTTTAAAAATTTTATTTTAATCTCTCAAATTATCAATAACATATATAAAAATAACAAATTAAAATGATTATATAATATTAATTGAATTTAATATCTAAAAATAACAAATTAAAACGGTTATATAATATTAATTAAATTTAATGTGACATTTTTATCAATAAAAATATTAATAGGTAAATTTTATATGATAATATTTAATAATTTTTTTAATAAAATTTAAATATAATAACAAAAAAATTTATAGAAATTAAAAAATATTAATTTTAAATTTAAGAGATAAAAAATAAATTTATCTAAGAGATTAAAATCATATAATAAAATCAGGAATATTGTGATTCCGCATCGTAACGCACTTCGAATTCCCTAGAAGCAAGTGAAAGTAGAAAAACCCTAGGTCTCTCTCTTTCTCGCATCTCCTTTCAGACAAGTATTTTTGCTTAACGCCGCGTCGGAAAAGCCGCTGCTAAAGTGTGTGATCTCTCCATTGATCAAAGTCCTTGTTTTGTTTATGCAAAGCCACACACAAACACATTAACGAAGTCTAATTTTTTCGCCTTTAAGTTGCTATTGTGATTCAAAAATTCCTTTGTTTTAGGTTCTGATACTTGCTAGCAACTTAGTGTCATCCTGTGTGAGGGTAGAGTTTAATCAGCTGTGCATCGTCCCGTCGGGGTTGGGCTTCATAATCAGATCCAGATACAACTATGTCTGGCAACTCAAAAAGCAGTGTTTACATAGGTAAGCTCACTATGCTTTCAATTTCTTTGCAGCTATGCTTAATTTTGTCATTTGCGATACCTTTTTTTTTCCCCTTTCAACCTTTTCCCAAATTCCCAATTACTTCATATCCTTAGACAAACTGTTGATTTTAGTATAGAACTTTAGCGATATTATAACAAATATCAATAGACTATTGAAAATATTACAAACTCTAGGGCATATACTTGAACATTGTCATTATCTTTCTCCTGTTAATTTAGAGTTAGGCCAAGGAAGAATAAATTGTGATCTTTGTATGGAAGAATGTTTTTGATTTGATTCATTACATTGTCTGCACACTACAATATTTTGTTTGCAGTGAATAAATACTGGTATAATTTTTTTGTTGTGGTAAGAAGATTCTATTGGAAGGAAAGAAGGGAAGGGATATACAAAGGACTAAAAGGACCTTAGACAAATTTATAGGGAAAGCTGAAATTTATTTTAATAGAAAATAAATTTTTAAAAAGAGAGGAAAGAAGGAAAGTACTATGGGAAGAAGATAAGTTAGCCTTTTAAAGAGAAAGCTGAAATTTATGTTTATATTTAGTTTGCTGGTGGGATCATTAATTAGTATATTTTCACTCAAGCTCTTCTTCCATATTTGTGCTATAGTCGATGCATGAAGAACAGAAGTTTTGCTTGCTCGAATGCACTTCATACCATTTTCATCTTTTGATAAGAACTATTGTCTCTTTCAATAGAGCATGATTGATGGAGTTTTTTTGTGAAAGTGTCCTGTAATGGTCACTGTCAATCTCCTTTTTGTGAAAGGTTCTATCGATAGAAATGATTCTTTGATAAATATGGTTAATAATATTTACATGATCTGATGTTTCACTACAATGATGGTAGAATGTATTTCGTGCTATCCAGGCTGGCATTTATCTTATTATTTTCCTAGGGTTTCTGTAACAGGTTTTTAATTCTCAATGATGGTTGATTGAGATGTTTATTATTTATATATAAATATCTTCTTGGAGGTTTTTGGATAGTTGGGTTTATACTTAAGTATAGATAATAAGAGCATCTGCATTTGGGTTCTGATTTAATTACTTCTATTTGACTCAGGCAATCTAGATGAGAGGGTGACAGACAGGGTCTTGTATGATATATTAATTCAAGCTGGACGAGTGGTAGACTTGCACATTCCTAAAGATAAGGAATCAGAGAAACCAAAAGGTTTTGCCTTCGCAGAATATGAAACAGAGGAGATTGCAGACTATGCTGTCCAGCTTTTCTCGGGCCTTGTAACACTCTACAACAGAACACTTAAGTTTGCGGTATGTTCTTGACATCTCTGCTTTCAAACTGTTGAGTTAAGACCTAGATACTTTTTAATCTTTGTTTGAAATTGTTGAATGAAAATATGGTCTCATTGAGTGGAAATTCTGCAAGGCAGCCATGTACTATTGGTCATAGCTGGGTATATATGGTTCATGGGTGCACCTCTTTCAACTTTTTGGTAGTGTTTGGTAGATGTGTTTGAATGGGACGAAAACATATTTTGGTTCTTTTAAAAAAGAGGTAAAATTGTACACATTCATTCTAAATTGTATGGCTTTTGCAAATAGACATCATCAACTTAATTTTGTTTCCATTAGTCCCTAAACTGTACCTATTGTTGCAATAGGTCTTGCCATTAAATAGGTGCCCTAACCATTTAATCTCATCCATTCATTAATTTTTGTTCACGTATTCTTTGTTTTTTCCTGATGCTTTTTTTTCCTAACATTTCTTCACACCAACTTCAATTTCAATTGGCTACCACTTATACTGAGCAATGGAATTTTCCTATTCTTTGAAAAAGTAGCCAAAGTTTGGATGTTTTCGTTACACTTACACATATATTTCATTTTTCTCTCTCGTTTATTTGACTAAATTCGTAATTAAAAGAAACTTTTGAAGCCTCAATTGGTCTTTTTTCCTTGCTTGTTATTCTGGCATTGGTCACCTGGATAATTTTTACCAGTCTGTATATTTTTGGCCTCTACTTGTTCACTAGCTGGTTGATGGTGTCTATTTACAAAAGCCCCAAAGTTTACGGTGTCTGAATACATTTTCCCTTTAAAATATAACTGCACAAGACGTGTTTAAAAACAATACATTTTGGTTCCATTTAAAAGGTTAAACCAAGGATTGCAGAATGCTCCATTTTGTTCTGTTTTACATACATGTTAGAATGGGACAAAACATTTTATTCTATTTCTGGTATATTCTAAAATAGATTGAAAAAGGATATGTAGTTAAACAATACAATACTCCCTCTGGTCTTTATTGTAAGACACTTTTAATTGAATCACATGAACGAATATAAACAGTTATTTTAGTTGATTTCATTTAGTTTAGAAAACAAAATCATGATTTAATAATTTTAACCTTCATACTTATCATTAAATGTCTATGAGAGAGGTGAGGATATTACTCCATATAAAGGCTTATGCACTAATACCAATGAAAAGGATAAATAACAATTGGAGAGTCTAAAAGGTGAGAGAGAGCACATACTCTCACAATCTTTAATGGGGACCAAAAATGAAAAATAAAACTAATGCTTTATAAAAATTGTAAAGTGCCTTATAAAAAGACCAACAATTTCTTCTAAACTGTGCCTTATAATAAGGATTGGAGGGAGTATTCCTTTTTAGCGAAACCAAGAAGAATGGAGCAGGACTGAACTTGCTGTTTTGTTTTGTCTGGGTGCCATATAAGAACTTTTATATGTGTCCAAGTATCCAATGATACATTGTGACATCATATGACATTGGATTTGATTGCAGATCCATGTAATAAATAGTTATTAAATTTTTAGATTTTTGTCCTGTTATTGAACTTTGTTAATGACATGTACAATCTGCCAATAAACAGATATCTGGGAGAGACAAAAATAGCTCTAATGGTTCTACAGCAATTACCCCAACATCAAATTCTTCTCAAAAACCAAGGCCTTACCCAGTGCCAATAAATAATTCAGAAAATTTTCAGCACCATGCTAGGCTATCAACATCTGACCGATTTTCTGATTATGCAGCAAATTATTCTCAAGGTAATGTATTCATTCACTAGCTAAACTTTCTTCTATGTCTAGATTGATTTTTTATTGCCAATAGAAGAATCTTATCAGAACATAGTTTAATTCTTGCTGAGCAATTTTTTTAAATCCAATGCCAGTTCCTCCTTCTCGTGTAACTGACCTACCTAGTGGGTATGGATCTCACTATAGTGGCAACAATTATGAATCCAGCAGGAGAGCATTGGGGGCACCATCAGATAGCATTAGGCGTTCTAGGTCACGTCGCACTAATAGAAGTAGCCCAGTCTCTTACCCATCTTACTAATATTTTCAGAAGATCCATGACAAATTAAACTTTCAGTAAATATTAATCACAAGCATTAATAGAATGTAAATGGGAAATATTCAATATCTAGTGGAAAGCATGTGCTTCAAGCAATGCCATTGTTGTAGGTATACCTATGTACCTCAATCACCAGGTGGGTTAGTGTTTATGAACTTGATGATTGTAGTTTACTTATTAGTGAAGAAGGTTTCCTAATTACTTCTGTAGGTTAAACTCAAATTTAAGTACAGAACTTTTTTCACTTGCATTTCTTCCGCTTTGGTTTTAGTGTGATGTGGTTTCTCCATGCGAATGATCCTTTTGGCCCATGTGCAAAACTATTTAACATTTCACAATGTTACGGGTTGACAGATTTAAATAAATTCATGTGGTATTGTTTCCCAGATCAATGTTGAATGAACGGATATGATCGGGCTGTCGCTTTGTTTTCCTTTATGACAATGAAATTTATTCCATTGTAATTTTGTTCATGTGTAAAACAGCAAGTACAAAGCAATTCGGAAACCAAACATATTGCTGTGATGGAATACAATATTTGCATTTTGGCATGTTGTACTCACTTAGGATATAGTCTTGTTGGTACGTTTGCATTTGCTCTCTTCTGAATTGTGTGCTTCTTGAAGGGATTGAATTTTGATTTGTAAGTTCTTGGTGCTCACATCGTGATGCCATACAGAAAAGGTCCATTGCACCATGACACTTTGCTCGTCGGTGCTAGTATCTTTATTTTATTTTATCTAATGCTTCAGCAGACAGGGTTTCAACCCAAAAAAAAAAAAAAAAAGGTGTTAGGTTATAGCCGTTGTCTTCCCGGATTTTTGGTAAAAGGGAAGTGGGGGTTATTCTAGATTGGATCTATGGAAGGAGTTAGTCATTCATAACTTGAGAATCAATGTTTGAATTTTTACTGTGAGAAGTGTCATATTTAGTGTAGGACAATATTTTGAACATCATTGCCAAAAACAAAACAGATAATTTTACGCAAAGGAAAAAACAAATGTCTGAGTTAGTTTATTTCTGTCCAATGAATGAGTTTAATTTAGGACTCCCCTTTTCTGATGTAGTTTGGTTAACAAGATTATGCGTTATCTGATTCGTTTCTTTTGCAGAGTAATTATGAATGGCAGAAGAAATAATTTAGCATTCGGAAATTTCCTCCAAAGAAAGCGAGGAAAGATACGTTTGGTTGAGAAAATGTTTTTTTTTTTTAATTTTATTATTTGTTAAAATATTTCTTTTTATTTTTTATTTTTTATTTTTAAAGATTTGTACAAGTGGTAAAAATAACATTTGCTGTTTTTATCATTTTGTTGTATAAACCATTGAAAATAAGTAAATAATAAAGTGATATTTTATAATTATTAATAAATTAATTAAATAGTTTTTTGTAAATGAAATGGACCAGTCTAGTTTGCATGTAAGTTTTTGAGAATTTGACAACTATCAACAATTTTTTTGTGTTATATAAATATTTATTTTAAAAATTAGAATTTTTGTTTTGGTATATAAATTAGATAGAATTTAAAGTATAAATTTAAAGAAAATATAAAAAATGGAAATTTAAATTTATAGATAAAAGTTGTGGTATTAATTACCCAAGTTAAAGTTAATTAAATTTAAGTATTAGTATTTGACAAATTATAATGTATATTTATATATATATATATATATATATATATATATATAAATATAAAGGAGGTATCCTTTTTTAGTAACTATTTTAATATTCAATTTTATAGATCATTATATCTTTTTATTATTAAAATTAATTAATATTTTATCAAATTCAAATTTTGAACAGATTATAAAATAATATGCATTAGATCTTAGATTCAGATATATTGTTGTACACACAAAAAAAGAGTAAATAATTAAAACTAAAAAGATGAAATATCTATATTTCTTAACAAAAATGATCTAAATTATACACGAACTAAAATACGGGGATTAAAAATATAATTAAGATGAAGCTACTAGATTTACACTCAGAAATATATTTCCAAATTTCCAAGTTATAGGTATGCCTCGAGCTTAAATATTTTTCTTATTAAGTTGTTTAACACTCTTTATTCCTTACGGTATTTTTACCAGCTTTAGAGAAATATTCTCAAGTAACGTAGATGAAGAATAAAATGGTTAAGACCGAAATGTTTTTCTAAAATCTTAAAACATGTGTTTGAGAAAGTTTTAAAAATTATATTATTTCAAAAATTAATTATTGTTATAATTGATTATAATCGGAATAAATTTTTGTCTAGATAAATTTGTTGAAAATTTATTTCAAGATATTTAATTTGTTTGAATAAAAAAAAAAGCTTTTATGTAGTAATTTAGCTTGAGAAAAAAAAAGTTGTTAAAAATTAATTTTAAATTTTAAAATTTCAAATTGAAGAAAAAGTTTAAATTTTTAAGAAAAACAAGTTATTTACAAATTTAAAGTGGTGTTTCAAAGATTTATATCACTTAATCAAGTGGTTAGAATCGAATTCTAAATCTTACAAATATAAGAAAAGAAAAATTAAAAAGAGAATTCCTACCTATTTTATCATGTGAAACTTCTAAAGAAGATTATTTCTTTATACGACAGAAAATACTTGTCAATAATACAAACAAATTAATTAATTTGGGCCTTGTGTATGGTAGGAGGGTGCAAAGGGACTAGTAGTTGGTCACGAGTGATGATGTTAAAACTTACAATGATGTGAGGCTTACATGAGCAAGGATTGAAAAGTGGGTCACCTTTGTTGAAGCATTCCATTCAAGGAAGGTACACCAAGTGGGGTAAAGATGCCATTGCCCTCGTTTTTTGTCCCCAATATAGATGTCAAAGTCAACACTTTCTTAGACCTAAAGCTTCTTTTCCATTAAATTTTGCTTTTGCCCTTTCTTGAACGTTTCCATTTAGGTGTTGAAGAATAAAGAGACATACCCATATGCTTGCCTCCATAACAGGATTTGCCTACCAATGGATAAGAACTCCAACTCCTCCATGACTATGAATCTTTTACTTTAAACAACATTAATACATCCTTGTGTTTACTTTTTTATTTTCTTCTTTGACTATTGTTGCTTAAATTAAATTTGGACCTTCCATGAAAGAGGGAACGTGTAGAATGAAACATGCGTACACGTGTTTTCAGGGAATATTCAATTGAATATATTCACAATTTTCATAGTGGTGGAACGTGGAAGGAACCTTAGAAACAAAAGGACGTGGAAAATAATTCTGTATTTTGGTATATATTGAATACAAAGTATAATAACTTCTAAATGAATGTAAGTGACATAAATATTCCTAAGGGAAAATAGCATTTGAATGTGTATTCTTGAAAAGAAAGCTCGAAATTAAATTTTTAGCATTTTAATGTGATAAATCTCAATAATATTTGTTTTCAACTATTTTGTATCCTAACAATTAATAGAGTTTGATTCTAATAAATTGAAAGTATAAACGTTTTTTTAGTGCTAATCAATTGAAGAATCATTCTACACGCAACTCTTAAAATAACTATAACGAAAATAAATAAATGTTTAATTATTTGACAAATTATGATTCGCTGACATTAACAAAAATATTATTTATTTATTTATATATTCCAATGAAATTCGTTTATGACCCTATATTGTATGATAATGAAATAGTAATGATTCATATTTTACAATATTTTGTTTTATTTGCTAAAAAATATATGAAAACAAATCTAACATATGTTATTAACATGGGAAAATAGTTGGAACCATTTTGGGTGAGTGAAGATATTCCCCCGGTTATTTAAAGTTTTTCTTAAAAGCAGTCTTTTTTATATATAATAAAACTAGTTATAAAAAAAAAGCATTCATTGAAAAATAAATGGATGGTATATCTTCTTCGAGAGTTATTACGTATTACTTATAGTTAATAGGTAATTAAAGGTATAATTGTTTTTAAAAAGTGAACATAAAATAGGATTTTTTTTTTATATATTGTTATAGATTATACATAAATATATTTTTATTTTTTAATGTATATTTGTCTATTTATTTTAAAAATAAATAGTTATATATTTTTTTTTAAAAATAATTCTATTTACATCTTAAAAATTATTTTTTTAAGAAACATTTTTTGAGTTTAAACAAACCGTCCCACTTTATTAAAAAAAAAGTAAAATAGAATTTTAGTCTTCATTTTAATTTTTGGTTTTAGTTTGAATTTAATTTTTTTTCCTCTTTAAAATGTCTTTATTAATAAATTAATTATTTTTAATGTTTTTAATGATGTTAAATTTAATTAATATGACATTTTTATAATTTATCACGTGTCATAAAATTTATTAAATTATTATGATAAATTAATGAAAGGACTAACTTAATTTAAGAGTTAAAGTAAAATTTTAAAAATAGATATCGCAATCATGATCATAATGGGAATGATATAAAAATATTTTTAATGAAGTCACTGTCAATATTTTATTTTAAAAAAAATATTAACTTTTTTAGAAAATGTGATTTTTGAAATTAGAGTTAAACTTATAAGATAATTACATATAAGGAAGATATTAATATATTATAATGTGTGTTAAAAATATTATTTTTAATTAATTGTACAAAATTATATATCTTTAAAAATTATTTAATACCTCGTTTTGTCACAAAAATTATTCCTCATTTTAGAGATAATATTAGTGTTAAATATAGAAAATTTCACTTCCATGGTGGCTTTACTTGAGAGGCTACCAAAGGTTCGAAACAGAGCCTCCCTTCTTGTCCCCCACTATAACTTTGTTGACCATTTGGCTTCCAAAAGCACGTTTTCAGTCAACGGAATTAATCTATTTTTCATTTACAATTTGTTAAAATTGGTTTTGATAAATTTAATTGCTACTTGTTGAATGTGATTGAAATACGACTTTAAATTAATTTCAATTGTATTTTACATGTTATCATGTATTTTTTTAATTAAAAACTGTGAAAACCTATTTTCCAAAACTTTAAAACAAAGAGCTTAATTTCAAGAGAATTAATTTTGTTTGACACTTTTTTTTCTCGATTTTCATAATTAATTTGATAGTGAAAAGAAATGATTTTGAGATCATTTTAACCTTTTCGTTGGGTTATATCCATTCTAGGAATAAGACATACAAATTGTATTATATTCATAACTCTAAAATAATTCAAATTTATTAAAAAAATGATCCACATCAATTTAGTTTTCAAAATACCTTTCTCTCCACGAATAATCCTTAAACTAATTAAATTATATAAATAATCTATAAAATATACATTAACATCAAACTATTATAATAGTAGTGGATAATTAGAATAGTATGTATAATGTGTTAAAATTCAAATATTATGTTATTATAACATGTTATAATAAAAAAAAAATGTACCAATATTTAGTCTCTAAATTGATATATTTGACTAACATTTGAAAAAAAAAATTTATTTGAATGATTTTTCGACATTTGAGGACTATGAAACATTTTCTCTAATACTTTCGAAACTATTGATATAATTTTTGTTGTTGTTTAAAGATTATTTAAAAAGAAAGGGTGATATTCAGAGATTAAATTGATGATTTATTCGATAAAAATATTTTTTTTCTCCACCCACTTAATTTCGACTGCAAGGTAGACTGAGGTTATTCAAGCTTCACTAAGCCTATGCTTTAACTAATGTTAAAAGATAAATGTAACAACACAAATTCTAATATATTTATCATTAGGTAATTAAGTTGTGATTAACTCGCTAATACCAAAAAAATATATTAATAATTAGTTATTTTTACATAAATATTAACGTGATTCTCATCTAAACTCAATTTTTTTTATTTAAAAGGTTTTAGTCATAAATTTATAATTTTTAATAAAACTCAAATAAATAATACTTGTTATATTAAAATTAGCTTAGGCCTCCAATAGAGTGAGCCCCTTTCCAAACTTTGATTGTGATTTTACTTTTTGATCTTTTTAGGTGCCTATTAAATAATTTCCCATCTGAACAACTAACATTGATATAATTGCACAGCACAATCATGTGGACTTGAGCTAACAAGTAGCAACTATAAGGTAGAGGACATACTTCTTATAAATATTTTTAAAATGTTACACTAACTAGATTGAGATATGTTTTAGCTCTTACACTGAATTTAATTACATTGTTATTAACTTAATAACACTTTCGTTTGTTTTATAGGTCTTACCTTTACAATCACTTGAGTTGTTAAAAGTAATATATATTTTATAATGTTTTACAATATCACTTTATTTCTTTGAATAGTTTAGTCAATATTTTTAACCCAATTACTCTAAAATAATAAAATTAAATAGATGCTCTGATCTATTCACGTTTTCATATTCTATTATTCATCTGAGTCACTTTCAACAACAATACAACATAACAACAAACATGAAGATTAACATATGTAAAATTTTACTTTTTAAAATATATTTATAATAATTTTACTTAATTTAAAAACAATTATATGTTGTAAATGTTTATATAAAAAAAATATTACTATGGGGTCTACTAATTAAAAAAAGTAACCAGTAGTTGCATAATAGAAGCAGTACATAGAAGTGTTGGCAACTTGACATATTAATTGCATTGCAGTCTATTGTTAGCAGTGGAATAATAAAGACACATTGTCATTACAGCTGCTATTGGTTTGGCCATAGTGTGGTGTACGGTACTCCAACAACCTTGGATCAGTCACGATATCACTCTCTATCTTTCACGTGACAAATCTATTTACTCATTTCATAATAAGTATTCTATTATAAAAAATAGGTTAAAACTTTTATTTGGATCCTTATAATATTTTTTTGTTTTAATTTAGTCTTATTTTAATTTTTTGTTTTAATTTGATCTCTAATAATTTAAATTATTCTAATTTGGGACTTTCGTCCAAATGATTTAAACGAAGTTAACTGTTGGTCGCATAGATGTCAGGTGGATGCCACGTAGATGCACAGGTGGATGCCAAATAGCATGAATACACCTGAAATCATAACGGCCCATTCTGAAACCAGAACGACCCATTCTGAAACTTGAACGTTTTAGAACGGGCCGTTCTGCTTGCACATGTTATGCGTTAATTTTGCAACTGGAACGGGCCGTTCCAAATACAAATTTAACACACCATGAGTGCAGTAGAACGGGTCGTTATGAAACCAAAACGGTCCGTTCCAGGTACAAAATTAACATACCAAGAGTGCAACTAAAACGGACCGTTCTGATTCCATGTGTATTCAAGAAATTTGACGTCTATCTACGTATCTACGTGGCATCTACGTGACATCCACCTGACATTCACGTGGCCAACAGTTAACTCCGTTTAAATCATTTGGACAGAAGTTTCAAATTGCAATAATTTAAATTATTAGGGACCAAATTGAAATAAAAAATTAGAATAGGACTAAATTGAAACAAAAAAATATTATGAGAGACCAAATAAAAGTTTTAACCTAAAAATATATATATATATATATATATATATATATTAAGTTTTATGGTAATTTGTTAGTGTAGTATTAAGTAATTTTTTATTTATATTTTTAATAATATCATATTTAAGATAATTGTTATGTTGTATCATTTTTAATAAAAATAATAATTATAAGATTAATTTTATAAAATTATCATTATCTTTTAAATAGTTATTATATTTTTTGTCTGTGTAAAATAATTTAGGAAAGCACATGGAAAGAGTATGTATATATATCATCTCATAAGTTAAATAGGAATAAGAATATTTTTTTTAGTATTATAGTATTGTCAAAAGTATATTTATATCAAAAATTAATCTTTCTCAAAATCTTGAGTACATTAAGGTTATTCATCTTAATATCATTTTTTTTATCAAATTCAAAACTCAAACTTAAAATTTTGAGACTTAAAAATTAATCACAACATTAGTTGAACGAACAACCGTTGGTTATAGCATAAAAAATATATCATATTTAACGTAATCATTGATGATAATATATATACAAGAGTTTAGATTTGAATATTGTTATTGTCTTTATATTTTTATTAATAAAAAAATAATAATTAAATTTTTTTTAGAATGTGCTAAATATATTAATGATATAAAAAAACAAAAGTACTATAATTAGTCTTATAGTAGTTAATCCATTATGTGAAGTGAAAGATTATAATTCTTTATTAAACAACACACAAAAAAAAACTAGACATAATAAATAATGTTTTTTTTTACGAAGTTAGAGTACTTAGAAACTTAAAGAGTTAGGTTTAATCTTCATTATAATTATATATATAATCTTTTATATTTGTAAAAAAAATAAATTTTTCTTTTTTTTATAATATTAAAAATTAAAATGCTCACATATTACTTATAACTTAAATGGTAATAAATTTTATTTATAGTTGTAGTTATTAAACTAGTTAATTGTGTTAGGACTAATTCAAGCTATATGCTTAAAAAGAATGATAGTTAATTTTGGTTGTTGTGATTCATTTTATTATTATTTTTATATATTTTATTTTATGTTTATTATCAATTAATTGTCCTGAATTAATTAAAGTATTTTATTTTAAGTATTTATATTTAAATATTCATTCAATTAGCAAGATATAGTAATTAATTTAACCTATTAAAATCAGTTTGTGCCGGAAAACTTTGTTATTTATATAAAATTTCAAATTATAACATAACATGGATATTGATTGTGTTCTGTTATAAAATAATAATAATAAATAATTTGTATACATGCATCATGCACGTATATAATTTAAATATATCCTATCGAGATATTGCGTGTTTGGTGTGAATATATATATAATTAGGTGACACTTAATTTATTCAGAAGGCACAACAATATTTGTACCTATTTTTTTTTATGATGATACTTTTTGGTGTTTAATGACAGAAAACTTTTTATATGTATAGTTTTAGAGACCATTTCTGCCTCTCGATTTCTTTATTAATTGATTCACTACAATTTATATTTTTATTAGCTGTTTTTTTTTTTTTGGAAAGATATTTCTTGAGCATTTTTAGGAACAAAACTTTTGTGCCTGATCTCACAGCAATATATAAAAGCAAAAGTTTCAGGCATAGTGGACGAAGAATCTTTCCTCATGCAAATATTTTAATTAGTCAAAGTTAAGACACTATTGATTTTGGAGTCAATAATTTATACATTATTGACCGATTAATCGGAAAGTGCTATATGAAAGCCCTTCGAAATTATCGCAATGAAACAACCTGATGTTGTTGTGTACATGGTGAATTAATTTTTTTTAGTTTTGTGTAAGATTATATTTTCTTTTCATTTTATTTAGATTTGAACTTACTGTTGTATTTCACATCTGATAAGTACACTTTTTATGTGTCAGAGAAATATTCTGATTTTATAATATCTTGCACAAATTTACACGGGTGTGTAGAGTGCAAAATTAAATTAAATGTAGTTATTAGGATAAACAAATTAAAAGTTAGTTTAATTTTGTCGCATCTTTAACTATATATACAGAAATATAAAGATATATTTCTTTTAATTTTTATTTTTATATAAATTCTTTTATTGATCTTTATTTATTTATGTATTTTTTTAGTAATTGTTCATAAATAATTGTTTATAAAATTAATTATCATTTATTCTTTTATGCATGTACAAATTTTTTATCTAGTGTAAATAAATTATAAATGAAAGTCTCATACATTATGTTTGATCTACATAAAACAAAATCTCACTTTTCATACCTAGTAGTAACATAAGTTATGTTAGTTAAGTATTTAAATTGTTGAATATTGTTCATTCTTTATATGATAATATTTTGAGATAAATGATGATTGAGGGTTGAAAGTGAGTTGAGATGTGTGTTGTGGGTGGTAGAGTTGTGTGTTGCTTGTGAAGTTTTGTTGAATATGCATGATGTTGTTGTGTTATTGAGAAGATGAATGTTGAAAATGCTTTTGACATTTAGGTATGGTAATGTTGAGTTGTGTTAATCAACTTAGTACTAAAGGAGAGGTTGTTTTTAAAGTTGCATATCTCATTGTGTGGATATTGTGTTGTGGTGCTCTAAGAGTTCAATTTGTTGAAAAGTCCTTCTTGAAAAATTGACCTTTGAAGAGGACAGTTTAGTCTCCTCTAAGATTTTAGTTGATACCGTGTGTGAGAAAGGTTGAGACACATGTGTATAAAGCTAATACAACATAGAGGCTAAGTTGAGTTATATTGATTACAAGTGACCAATCGAGTAAAGTATGGAACTGGAAACTTAGGGGGGTGTATTGGTTTAGGATTTCGTAGGATTTTAAAAGACTTTTTTTGAGTAAAAAAGTCCATTGGTATTCAATCAGGATTTTATGTCACTTAAAAACAATCCAGTGGTATTCAATCTGGATTTTTAGGATTTTTTAAAGAGTCCATTAAAATCCACTGGTATTCATTTGAGATTTTTTACAACTTAAAAACAATCCATTGGTATTCAAAAATTTAAGGATTTTAAAGGATTGTTGTGTGAGAGGGATTTTGAAAGACTTTCTAGTGTTATCTATAAATACCAGATTCATAAAACAATCCCATCCAAACCCATCGGATTTTGAAGGATTGTTTGAAATGATTTTTCAAGTGTTTTAAGAATTTTCAAGTGAGTTTTTCATCTTTTTTTTCTATGCTCCTGTCTTCTCCATTTTTTCTCTACTAATAATACTACACTATTGTTCATTGCTCATATATAATACTATTCTCATACCATTCTCCTATTTTGTGAAACTCTAATATGTAAATGATAGTGTCATTGACTTGTTTTATTTTTCTGTTCGTTCTCTTTAATTGACTTACTTTATTTTATTCTATGTAGTTGAATTTGTTCCTTTATATAACACAAAAAAATACTTGAAATTTTAACTTTTAAGTGGTAATTTTTTTTATGACACACGTTAAGAAAAGAAAAAGGTGAAAGATGAAATTGATATCATAATCTCAACAATATATATATATATATATATATATATATATATATATAAAAGATGAATTTGTTAGGGTTTTTGTGAGTAGAATGAGATAAAAATGGATCTTAGTAGGGGGAAGAACCCTCTTAGCATAAAAATTGCGAATTCTCTCTTTCCCTTGAATTTGTTACTCTTATCCCTCCTCCTTTTATGACTCAACAATTATTTTATTTTTTTTACTATGAATTTTTCTTTTTTATTTTTATATTATGAAATTAAGATTTTTTATATTTTAAAAAAAGAAAATTAACATAAGACATTGCAATATCTAATTTTTTAGGGTTTAGGATTTATGCCTTCATTAACTTATTTTTTAAAAAAGAAAATATTGTTAAAATATTTGTTAGAATAATTTATATTTATAAATATCGTTAAAAATTATCATATATATATATATATATATATATATATTCTCTATATCTAAATACTTCTGTTTATATAAAAAAAATTATATATCTAAATATTTTTTCAGTATCGAATATACTAATTTTTTTATATAAAAAATTATCTTATGTTTCTATATTTTCGTTTTTACATTTTTTTTATAATAACTGAGGTATTTGATCCATTTGGATAGCAAAAATATATTCGATCTTGTATGATGGTGTGCTTCTAAAAATAATAATATAATTTTATTGATTTTGTCTATTATCCGTAATTATTTATATAACTATTTTTTAACATATATTGTTTTAGTAATTCAAATGGGAGATTCACAAGGAAATAATAAAGAAAAATGAAAAGAGAAAGAAAACTATGAAGCTTGGATTAAGGATGATTCCGATGAATTGTTACAATTGATAGTGGATGCTATAAAAAGAGGATAGAATATTATAGAGAACTATTATTATTATTTATCTAGACATTATTTTTTTTATTTATTATTTTTATCTTTGACTCTTTTTAAATTTGAATGTATAATTTTTTTTAAATCTTATCAAATGTCAAAACTCCACAAAATCCCACAGAATCCATTAAAATCCTAATTTAAAAGTCTTGCAGAATCCATTAAAATCCTGATTTTAAGTCTTGTAGAATCTTGCAAAATCTTAAAAGTCATGAAAATCCTGCAAAGTCTTTTAAAATCCGCAGGATTTTTTTTAACTAAAAAAGTCCTTTAAAATCCTAATCCAATACACCCCCCTTAGTTTCTAACTGAGTATTAGAAGAGTGTAGTATTTGGGAGGTAGTCAGTTGGTTAATCCCATATAAGACTTAATTAAGCTAGCTAATGTTGTAGTAGACTCACACACAACTATTCAACCCTGACAACAATCTAGACTTTCTTATTTAAGTGACAACATTTAAAAAACAAGTCGTTGTGTTTGTGAATTGATATCCAATTTGTTGTTGATCTAGCAAGTAAAGAAGATCACCATGTGTTGTTGGTTTGGTAGGATCAAACTACTTAAACTGTTTACTTTCTTTGTAGGAGATCTCCTAGTTGAAATGTATGACAATACATACAGTTGTTGTGTTGTGCATATAATGTGTTGATTTAATTGTATTATTCAGATGTAGTGTTCATTTGTGATGAAGTATGTCAAAGTGTTAAAAATTAAGTTGTTAATGTTATGTTGTTTAAGTTGATCTTGTGTTGTAGTAGATGTAGTTGTAAAGTTGATAGAGTTGAATGTGTTGATGCAAAAAAATATGAGATGTTGTAAAACCCTATTACTCATATTTTTTGTTGTATATGTTGCTGCTTTGAACTCTAGCCTATCCTTAGATGTTTTCATGTGTCTTGGACTACGATGATCATGTGATATAAGAGCAGAGCAAAGCAGAGATAGGTATGAGATGTTGCAACTGAGGTGGTTATTAGGAGAATGACAGTGCTGTTTATATTTGTAATGTTACTAGAGTAGTATTTTGTATAGAAGTTACTTGACCGATAATTTATATTGTATAATTTACATTTACAAGATTATTGTATCTATATTGCATATATTTGTATAATTATTTTACTTCTATATGCATAATATATAGTACAAGTTCTCGTTTCTATACGTATATAATTCTAAGATAGTAATTATGTCGTTTAATGTAGAGATCATATTTTTAATTAAATAATATTTTAAAAATTATATGTTATTTATAGTATGATATGACAAATTGATATCTCAATTAACACCATTTTACATATCCTTCAACCAAAGAAATATCAAATCATATAAGTATAAGTTATATCAATTATTACACTATTTAACTACTTTTAGATATAAGTGTACTTCAAAACTCGTAAAAAAATTTGTAAGTTTTTTTCATATTACTATTTTTTTTTAATAAAATCTTATATTAATATAAAATTATTTGATATCTTATTATATATACATCAAAATGAACATGATATAAGTAAATAAGAATTTTGATTGTATTTTTTTTATATTTATTTAATTTTGACAAACTCTGATACAGATAATATATAATTATAATTTAACAATATATTAAATAAAAAATATTGTTCTATATGAAGTTATTAATATATTATCTCGTCTCATTCCTCTTTATATATACGCAAATTTGTCTTCTAACATCACGACAAAAGAAAGATCGGTAGCAATATGAAAAGGTGAAGAAAGTAAAAAATAAAAATAAAAATATCTGAATAAATAAAAATATAAATCTGAGTAAGTAAACAAAGGAGATTTGATTCAACACAAAAAAAAAAAAAACAAAGGAGATTTGATTACAAGATCAAAAGATTTGAAACATGCAGATACAACCATATTTTTATATTAATAATTTGTTTGATTCAAAGAATAAATGATTACATAAGACATTCACGGGAGTGATTTAGATAATTAAGTACCGTTGAATAACAATGAAAACTTCAAATGACTTTGAAGAGATAAGAGACATATCTTATCACCCCATGTATATAATTATCCTATTTATAAGTCCTTTTCAAGAATAATAGAAAGTACAAAGCCTTATCATTTTATTTTATGACTTATTAAAAAATTTGTTTGTAATAAGTTTTATTTCCTAAGTCAGATTACGTATCTTACAAAACTTGAAAGAAAAATTTATCAACTCTTATATCTCAAAAGAAGGGGTGGAGCCAGAAATTTAGCTCGAAAAGTTAACATTTATATGTAAATATTATAATATTATAAATAATTTATTATTATTTGTATTTTTTTATCACATTATATATGAATTTTACATTTTTTTTCCAAGTGTAAACTAGTATGATAATTTTTTATCTATGAACCTATAATATTTATTTTTATAAATTTTAGGAGGTTAAAAAATTGCTTTTAAAATAATTTTAATATATTTTTTAAAAATAATAGAAGAGAATATGGCTCTCCATGTCTCCCTCCCTCCACCCTTGATCTCAAAAATCGATAAAACATTATAGATGAAAACAACTCAAAGTACAAATATGTAAACTTTTATCTATTACATAAATCAAGCCCAAAAGAAAAATAAAAAGTTTATGCAATTTATCAAAATATCCTCATTAAAAATGAGAAAAACATTTAATTCACTCAAATGTTCAAAATCGACAAGGCGAAAAATAAAACTCTCAACAATTATTATCTACGTCATTTGTAAGGGTCTCAAGAGACAACAAACCATATACATTAGAAGAACTGCATTAACTATACTTATTTATTTTTAATTATTTGAAGAATATCCCTTGCAAAAGAAAATGTAAATATTTTGTAAGGATTTTTTTTTTTGAAACTTTAAGAAGTTGGAAGAACCCGAAGAAGCTCATTGAAATACTTGGAATTTTGTTTGGAAAGACAAATATAAGAATACTTAAGTTGTTAAATTGCATACACATATATACAAAAATATTTGCACCAATTAGGAACGAAATTAATATAAAATTGTGTTCGCGAAAATAATTGTTGTTGTAAAAAGTGAAACATAGTTGTGAGAAATATAAGACATTTTTTTTACTTGTTTATTTTAAATACGAAAAATATTAGTAATAAAATTATTATTTTAATTAAATTTATTAAAAATCACATATTTATAAATCTCACATTTTATTTAATGAATTTATTTTAATTTATTATGAGCAACTGAACTTTTCCTTTAAATATTTAATATAATTGTATATATATCCAAAACTTGAAATCAATATTGTTAAACAAAAATAATCTCACACAAGTTAACTAGCACCCTCATTCAATGGTATTAAAAATTGATTTTCAGTAATCTATCATAATGTTAATGTGTATATATAAAAGTAAAATTTAAAGTTTAATAAACAAGTATGCAAACTTAACAAAAAAGTAGTGGTGCGTATGTCAACATACAAATATTTTATTAAAGGAATGAACGTTAATCTGGTGAGAAAAGACGAAAATCCGTATGTTGTGTGAAATTATTATTTAAGGGTTAAGGGAAGATTCTCGAAGATAAGTTTAATTGTTTTTAATCCTAGTTATGTGAATCTTCGCTAATCAGACACTCCTACATTCATGGATGTCAACGAGACGACTTGAGTGCACCATGGCATAGGCATATTCCCAGTTTATACCGTGAAACTTAAATGAAAAACTTTACTAATTTAGGCCACACATTATGCAACAATATCATGTTATAATCATACATTTACTCCAACTTTAAATGACATCATTAATGCAATAAGTGGATTTAGTGTTTCCAAGTTCAATTTTTATTTATATTAAAATAATGTTTAATTAACAAAAATTATGTTTCTAGTATATTAAACTTGATTGTTAGTTTTGAAATATTGTATATTAATAGACAAAAAAAAGTACATTAGATATTTCATGTTTAGTTATAAATTTGTGGTTGGAATAGTACTAGATTTGATCCTATTAATCAAGGTTTCAAGATTTTTATATGAAAAAAAATTTATTGAAAAGAACAAAGTTGGTGAATATTAAGTTTTTTTTTTTACACCATAAGTAAAATTATTTTAACCGAACTAGCTTATAAAGTATTTTTAGTGAAACTAACTTTTAAGTTAGTTGGAAAATTAAAAGTCATAAGTTATGCATCGAAAAATAGGAAGTTTATAAGATAACTGGTTGAATTGAAAGTATTTTGTAAGCTTAATTTTTTTTAATGATTTTGTAAGATTAGTTGGACATTATAAAATGACATATTTATTTACTTAATAACAAGAGTGTGAGAATGATAGTTGTAACAACTCGATATGTCCTACACTTATAGCTTAGTTACTAAGCAACAAAAAGAAATAGTAAACATTAACTAAGTTAGGATTATCATACAACAAATAACAAATATCATGCACATAGTCATACATAAGGAATATTAAACTAAAAACAACTCCTTTACATATATACCATCTACATAAGATATCATTGTACATAAGAAAAATCTCACTTGTTAGCCAAATGCCTATACAAGACCAAAATTGCATAAGATCAGTACCACCAAAAAGAAAATTGGTCATCTCTAACATGACCCTTTATAGCTAGATAAGTAAACTTGCTAATCCTGTCTTACTTTCATATCAAGTATGATCATAACAACTCTAACCACAAGGAAAAAAAGGATAAACTTGTTAAAAGAATCAACATACAATAACATTTAATAATAGTTAGAATCAATTAAGCAACAACTTTCAATTCAACATACAATTTCCACTTATCATCGAGTACTATACAACCAACTTGCAACTTATTACAACATATAACAACTTCAACATACTTCATTCTCAATCATCAACATCAATATTCAACTAATGTATCATCATGCATATTAACTAAAAAGTTTTCCTACAACAGGAGTGGATAGTTTAAGTGACTAGACCCTAACGAAATATAGTGTTTAACCTATTGTAGTTAGGTCAGATATAAACAATTTCAAGTCTCATAGAGAACCTATTTAAATACTTAATTTGGTTTCTTAGGTTTTGTTACTTAAACTAGGAAGTCTATTACTATTGTCAAAGTAAAATAGTTTGAGTTTGAGCCTACACAACAATAATTTGCAATACTAAGTCACCTATGAGATTAGCCGACCAACTACCCTCCAAATACTATTCTCCTCCAATACTTAATTAGGGACTAAGTTTCCGATTTTCTATTTTACTCTATTGATCGCTTTATACACATATGTTTTGACCTTGTCTACATATTGATACCACATACAAATATCACATAAAATATAGAGGAGACAACTTAAAACAACTACCTATCTAGAAGTCAGCTTACTTGTTGAAAGGGTTTCATCGTAGGCTTTCAGAAGACCATAATGTATACATAATGAGATAGTTTAATTTTTAAAACATCTTTTACTCTCCTGTAATTTTTATGTATCTCAACAAATAGATGTATTAATATCACATGTTTATCAACTTATTAACTTAATAAACTTACATCATACTACTTAATCAACATCTTGCATCACAAACAACTTAAAAACATCATATTCAACAACATACAAATAACCCCTAAACACTATCCCCTGGATATTTGGCACCATTGAGGCAAAATGATTCCTTGTCTCGCCCACACCTAACATCAAACCACCTGCGCCTAACATGGCTAAGGTATATATAGAGCCTCTCACTCTCTCGTGCTTGGCATGGAAAAGCCCACACCAACCTCAATTAGACAAAAAGTCTCAAGTTGATCCATGCCTAGTGCCACTCCATTGGTGCTTGATGTGATTTCAATTTCAGACAATTCTTTTTCCTCACACTCGAGTTCACCAATCTTGTGCTCGGTGAGAGCAAGACGAATCCCTTTGGTTGAAGTCATGCTTGACGTCATGAAGGTGCAAAACAAGAAGAAGAGAAAAGGAATAAAATAACTTTGCATGACTCAACTTAATTTCTTGACCTTCAAGTTTCAAATTTAAAAATATGCTGTTGTTGCCTAGCTAAGGGAAAAGGCTGGAAAAGATTAGATGGAGAATATGAAGGAGAAAGTTCCTTGGTTTTCCAAAGCTTATCTCACTTATCTTTTACTAATTTTTCTAAAATAATGAATTTATGAAGTTCATGTTTTTAAAAAATATTTTCTATACACGTCTTTATTTAGACTCACTCAACTTTACTCAACAACCACTTAACCTTCATAATTCTCTTGATCCTTAGAGCTCTTAAACAACAACAAAAACAACTATTTAACAATTAATCATACAAATCATACAATTAATTAAAACACCCAAAAAGTATAACATTACAATAGGATAAATATGTGATTTTATAAATTAATAATGATAAAAAATAGGTTTAAGTAAATTAGTGAAAATAAAATAAAAAGTAAAAAACTTATGAGCTAAAAGTGAAACTTACGAAAATAAACTACGAATTCCTAAAAAAAATTATCATACAAATAAGTTTATTTTAGTCAAACAAACTTAATTATAAATTAGTTAAATAAACTTATAAACTTTTTAAATACTGTATCAAACACACTCATAAGCTAATCAAAAAAGTATTTATACTCTTTAAATATCTTAACAAACACATTTTAAGAGGAATTTTTTTATAGTTAAAATTAACTTTGCTATAAGTTAAAATATGTTTGTTTATGGGTTTTCTTATTTTATTATATTTTCTAAATGTGATTCACAAAAAAGTAATTTTTTTAAAAAAAGTTGTTGTTAAGAACCAAATAAAAGTTTATTTAATTTTTTTTTCCTTCATACAAAACAGTTTAAGCAAATATATCATAAAATAAATAACTGTTTAATTTTTTTATAATTTAAAAAAAATTAAACAAACTGCCACAATGTATAAGTTAAATATTTTACCTTCATGGTTTAAATATATCGTTGTAAGTCAATTTATTTTTTTAGAAAATTATTGTTGTAAGTCAAGTTTAGTCAAACTTATTTATAAAATAAAAAAATTACCTTTAAACAATTTCCTTAACTCGTAGCCAATTACAAATATAACTCTATTGGCCACTCTCAATTTCCTTTAAACAATTGAGTTGCATACATTTTTTTTTTCTTCATAAAGTCCATATCAGATTTTCTTCTGCAGATGAATGAAACACCATTTGGTCGATTATTAAATGAGAAGTGTTATACATATAATAAAAATCATATAATAATTTATATAACATTATTTCTATCTGTATCTTTCTTTATTATTTTATTTATTATGAATAAATATTATTAATAATGAGGAGATAGACATAAAAATAATATTTATCTTTGTTTTTATTTATAAGATCTAAGTCAAAATAAATGTTATAAAAACTAATTTATAGTATTTAATTTACTACTTATTTTTAGGCTAAAATACTTTTAAATAAAATATATTCTCTTAATTTGATGGTATATAATTATAGAATCTTTAAAAAACATGTATTTTGATTGGTTAAAGATAAATAATATTAATTATAAAAAATAAATAATATAAAATATGCATTTTTAATTAGTTAAGAGAAAAATAAATATTAATTAAAATAACACAAGGATAATTTTGAAATAAAATATAAAAGTAGAACAATTTATTTTTATTATAAATTAAATTAATTACTTTTCTTAATCTTAATATTTTAGATATTTATATTTTATTAATAAAAACGTAATATAATTTATATTATGCGTATAACATTTATATTACTTATATTAAATACTCCTATACTCCATATAACGCCAGATTGTATCTCTCTATCCGTCTCTCTTTATAGTATAAAATTACCAATTATATTTTCATGTTGTGATATCAACATAAATATATTTAGATATTCTTTAATTTGAATTAATTATAAATCTAAATCAAACTATATATTTATTTTATCAATTAGAATATACAAATCATTGATGATAATTATTTTAGTTAATGTAATAAAAATGATATATTAATTTTATAATTGCCAACAAAATCATTTGTATTTGGGTAGAAAATATATTGAGATTTTATTTTATTAGACTGACTGTACTAGGTTTAAAAAGTAAACGAAATGTTATCATGTAACATTCACTTATGTAACAAAATATTCTTTTACACGTGTGCGAGAAAGATATACAATCAACATGTGACGTGATTACTAAAACAAATGCGATATGATCTAATTATGTGCAGGATTCAATTTGTAATAATACCCTTAAATTAGTTATTAATCACAATTTAGGACAATGGTTAAACAGTTAAGAACTAATTTTTTTACGTGTAATTTCTCATAAAAAAAGTTTTTAAGTGTAATAATTTTTTTTGACTAAAAATTAATTAAATAACATGTTTGTACTAGCAATAGAAACTATCTAAAATATTACTACAGAGAGTTTCACTTGGTCCTAAATGCTTTACTTCCAACTTTTTTAATTCTTCAACAACAAGCAAAATCAACAATTGTTGTGGGGTTAGGGTTTAGGGTTTAAAATATATAAAAATATTATAATTTAACTCAGGAGAAAAATAAAAAAATGATCCTGTGTTATTATAATTGATTTTTTATATAACATTCTAATGATTCTATAAATGTCCTTTCAATAATTTATTTTCCATTAAATATGTACTTAAACTTTAAATCACAGTGACAAACCTTGAGAAATTAAAAAAGAAAAAGGGTAAGAGCATTTAAATTTTTACAGCATCATGATGCACACCTTAACATCCGAAGTCATCTCTCAAAAGTCAAATTGTTTCCTAATTTATTTAATTTATAACATAAAAAGGGGGAGGAGAAATACAAGTTGAAATGTAGCTATCTGTTGCACATAGAAATAATTCCGAAATCCACCCACCTACCCAATTAATAAATAAATTAATTACCAAATAATAGCCCATAAGAAAATATAAATACACATCCTACGATACAATCTGCCATTTCCAATTTTGAATTCACAGCTTCAGAGGAAAGAAGGGGAGAAAGAGAGAGGGAGAGACGGCATCGTTTCGCCTACGTGGACGGTGCTGACCTGCTACCGGTAAAACCCTCTTACACGGGATCGTATTGGAGGAAATAAAAATAATAAAAAAATAAAAAGAAAAACGGGGTAGGACGGTACGGTCACTTGCTTGCACTCTCTCCACTCTCCAGGACTCGCTTTCCACCGTTCGTCTTCTTCTATAAATATCCCCTTTCGACCACCTGCTCATTTTTTCCCTTCTCTTTCTCTCCACTTCGCCATTCTCTTCCCCCACCTTTTTCCGGCGAGATCGCCGGCTGCCACCGTCGTTTCCGCCGGACAATACCTCCCGGCGTCGCTGTCGCCGTTCTCTTCCAGGTTATCTCCTCCCTCCGCGTTTTGCATCTCAGCTTCGTTTATTTCCCTTTCGTCTTCTCAGATCTGTCTCTTTTTCTGTGTAACAATGAATTGCGCTCATTCCGACTTCACAGCTTCCGAATTTGACTCTCATGTGTGATTTATTATTTTTTTCCCTTTTTTTGTCTTGTCTGAATCGTGTGTTAATGGTGATTCTTCCTTTTTATTCCTTACGGATCTTGATCTGTTACTTATTTTCCTTTAATGCGCCATTTGACGTTTCGTTATTGTGTTCCGTTTTTCATATTTTATGATGCAATGGACAGAGCTGAAGGTGTTTCGTGTTGCCGAAAATGTACGGAGATTTTGCTTTTTTGTTTTTTTTCCCCCAAATTTTCTTCCTATTTCTGGAGTTTCATCTTTACGAAAGGTTACGTATATAATGTTTTTTTTATCATTTTGATTATTTGATCGTCACTCGTGATTGTGCTTTGCGTTTCTGATTCCGTCATTAGCTTTATGATTTTTTTAATACACATAATTTTTTTTTTCCTGATTTGGCTGTTAGGAATACGTTTGGTTTGGTTTTGCGTTTGACCTTGGAGTATTTTTTTTTTTGGATGTAGATAGTATCTATTTTTTACATAGTTGTACGGTTATTGGAGAAGCGAAGAAAATGGACGGCCATATGGGAATGAGGAAAACCAGCTCTCACTGTTCTATCTCTGAGATGGATGATTTCGATCTCTCTCGTCTTCTTGACAAGCCTAGGTTGAACATTGAGAGACAGAGATCATTTGATGAGAGGTCACTCAGTGAACTGTCCATTGGTCTTGCGAGAGCGGGCTTGGATAGCTATGACACTTATTCACCTGGAGCTGGAGGAAGATCTGGCTTTAACACACCTGCTTCATCTACGCGGAACTCCTTTGAGCCTCACCCCATGGTTGCTGATGCCTGGGAATCCCTCAGAAAATCTCTAGTCCATTTTAGAGGCCAACCAGTTGGCACAATTGCAGCTGTTGACCATCAATCAGAGGAAGTTCTAAACTATGATCAGGTGAATAACTCAATCAACACTGAAATGTCGAATTCCAGTTTTAGGGGTGTGTTCTAAATTTTTAAAAAATTCAATGAACGAAGTTGTTCTTAACATGCTTGCTTTTATTACTTTAATTTGAAAATAACGGTACACTAGAATACTTGAAGTTGAATTAGAGAATGTGTGCATGTGTGCACGAGATATACATTTAATTTAAAACTGCCAAAACCCCTTTGATTATTGATAAGTTTTCAGAGGCAATTTGAACCTGAAACATTAAACAATGAGGGTTGCTGCAAGATGTAAGACATATGATCCATGACAAAATAACCTGATAACATATGTTTGGTCTTTTGTATTTGCCAAAAAGGTTGAATGTAATGAATATATTAGTACTACTATATTATATATTTGACTGAACTTTTGTGTTGAAAATATTTTGAAAGCCCCAACATTTCTGAAAATTAACAGAAATGAATCATGTAGTTGTTGAATTATTGATTCAGTCAGACAGAATTCATTTAACATACAACTTAGCTCCCTTTAGATTTTGGAAATCACAATGTTTAGATGAATGTCAGTGAAAAGTCTAGCTAAGCAAAGAACCTAATTGACAAAAAAATGTTTCATTTGGGAAATTCATTTAGAGTTGGACTTGTAGTTATTTTGCATACACCTTAGTCTAAACATGCATAATCGATTGTTTCTGCCCAGGCATAATCTATAGTTTTTTTTTGTTAATTGTGTGTCCTACAAACCTAAAAGCACCATGAAGGCATGAATTAAATATTTTTACTGGCACACATTGATGGGGGTCATCTAAGAGTGAGTAAGATATTTATTAATTAAATATTTTTTTTATAGGTTTTTGTTCGAGATTTTGTGCCCAGTGCCCTAGCCTTTTTGATGAACGGTGAACCAGATATAGTTAAGAACTTCTTGTTGAAGACCCTGCATCTTCAGGGGTGGGAAAAAAGAGTAGATCGATTTAAGCTTGGTGAAGGTGTAATGCCAGCCAGTTTCAAAGTCCTTCATGATCCCATTAGAAAAACAGATACTCTTATTGCAGATTTTGGTGAAAGTGCAATTGGAAGAGTTGCTCCAGTTGACTCTGGGTTTTGGTGGATCATTTTACTTCGTGCGTACACAAAGTCTACCGGGGATTTATCTCTGGCTGAATCACCATCTTGTCAAAAGGGAATGAAACTTATACTGACTCTATGCTTGTCAGAGGGGTTTGATACATTCCCAACTCTGCTTTGTGCTGATGGATGTTGCATGATTGATCGAAGAATGGTAAGGCATAATTTGTGGCTGTTTCTCAATATGTAAGATAATTAATATTGCTTGTGTTATCTTGTTATGAGTGGTGTTTGTTGTATTCCATTGTTTGTAAGCAAAGTTAGCTATTTTATGGTGCAATGATTCAAATGCAATTAGATTTATTATTACAAGCCATGCTCTTATTCTGCTATGTTAAATTCTTCAATTGATATGGCATAAAGTTATTGGATGACAGTGTAGAATCTTTTTTACACCGACCAGTATCAGATTTAAACTGTTTAAATTATTATATGTAGTTTCAAGTCCCTTGGAGTTGATCTTTTACTTGTCTTTGGGTGATTTTGAAGAACTTGAATATTTTAGTAATTGTTTCTTCTTCTTCCTTTCTTTTTTCTTGCAGGGTATTTATGGTTATCCTATAGAGATTCAAGCACTTTTCTTCATGGCATTGAGATGTGCTTTGTCAATGCTGAAACAGGATGATGCAGAAGGAAAGGAATGTGTAGAGCGTATTGTGAAGCGTTTGCATGCACTAAGTTATCACATGCGAAATTACTTTTGGCTTGACTTCCAACAACTAAATGACATTTATCGTTATAAGACAGAGGAGTACTCACATACTGCAGTAAATAAGTTTAATGTTATTCCTGATTCAATCCCAGATTGGGTATTTGATTTTATGCCAACACGTGGGGGCTACTTCATTGGTAATGTCAGTCCAGCCAGGATGGATTTTCGATGGTTTGCTTTAGGCAATTGTGTTGCAATTCTATCTTCTCTGTCAACACCAGAGCAATCAATGGCTATCATGGATCTTATTGAAGCTCGCTGGGATGAGTTAGTTGGGGAAATGCCCCTAAAAATATCTTATCCAGCAATAGAGAGCCATGAGTGGCGAATTGTTACTGGTTGTGATCCCAAAAATACCAGATGGAGTTACCATAATGGAGGATCTTGGCCAGGTTCTTCCTTTCTGCTTATTTATTTCAACTTCAAAATGCATTTAACATTGGATTTGGGTCATGGTTGGTAGCTTGTTCGCATGACTTTAGCAGTTATACTTCGGATTACTCGTACATTTCAGTTATTTGGGTAACCCCATGAGATGTGGTTAGGCTGTTAGGCATCAGCTTAGCTTTTGCCACAGGTTGTTTCCTGTACGTTTCGAAAATCTTCACCCACATGAAGCTCAGTTTGCAAACTGAGACACACCTTTTGGCAGTGTCGCCATATTTTAGTTACGATGATAATATGTCTGTCCTTAACTTAGAATAGAAAGGCAGGATGTGTGGAATGCATCGTTTTTGATTCCGAGTAACTTCATAATGTCTTAGGGTCGGTTTGTTTGATTTGTTTTATTATAGATTTCATGGAAAACAAAAGTTATTTTTGGTTTAGTTACAATTAATAAAAAAGCACACTATCTTAAAAAGTAGTTATAATTACAGTATTTTTTTTAACTATTAAAAAAATTAAAATAATCAGAATTTAGTCTTTTTTGTTAAAGCTTAAAAATATTTTATTTTATTTTTTTTCCAAAACAAAAAGTAATTTCTCATGAAAAAAAATGAAACAAACGGGCACTTAATCTTTAATGTGGCACACATTGATCATGAAGAACTGTTATTACTTATTAGCAATATTGTTAGTTGTTCACAATGAATGGTAATTGTCTTCTACTAGAGGCTGTGGTAACTATATTGTGGAAACAATTATAAACATAGTTTTGATAGCCATATTTTTAACTTTTAATTTATGCTTTGTTTTTTGCCCGACTGCAGTGCTCTTGTGGCTAGTAACAGCTGCTTGCATCAAAACGGGGAGACCACAGATAGCAAGACGTGCAATTGAGCTTGCTGAGAGTCGTTTACTGAAGGATGGGTGGCCTGAATATTATGATGGTAAACTTGGGAGATATATTGGCAAACAGGCAAGAAAATACCAAACATGGTCTATTGCAGGTTATCTGGTAGCAAAGATGATGCTGGAGGACCCTTCACACCTGGGGATGATTTCCCTTGAAGAAGATAAACAGATGAAACCGGTGATTAAAAGATCATCCTCTTGGAATTGCTAAACAATTCAGGTGATAGATAAATAGTATAAAAAACGAATAGAGAAAAACTTAGAAGGTGAGATATTGTTGCTTCAATACACGGCACTATTCTTGGTGATTCCCTTCCTCGTAGGCTTGATTGAAAGTTTGGTTTGTGTAAAATAGCTGCTGCTGAGACTGGCATCATGCTTTTCCCAAATAAGTAAAAAGACACTTAAGTTTCATGTTCGCTAAGTTTAATGCTACTGTCCCCCTTGTGGCTTGGGATGATTATTAGTTAGATAAGAAAAAGTATGAAACATTCTTCATTATATTAATGTGTTTCCTGACAGTTGTCAATAAGGCTTCTTTTAAAAAGGGGCTAGAACAGAAAGCATTAGCTTCTTTATTTTGAACTTTAGGTCTACTGTTCACTTTGCTAAAAACATGGTAAATTATGATTTTTTTTTACTATTTTCCATGAATACAAATCTCCTTTCCGTTGAGTTTCTTTTCCATGTAAATCACATCCTATGATGTTTTATTATTGTTTTGCACTTTATGGTACCAATCAGATTTTCTTGCTGAGGTATCATTTTCTAAGGGGGAACATTAATGTTACACTAGTAGACATTTCGTTGTAGTGTTCAGCAGTCGATTTAATTAAATGGTAAATCTTCAAAAAATAAACTGAATTTTAAAAAAGTGCATTGATTTTTATTTATTCATTATTACTTGTATGAATATACTCATACTCTAATTAAAAATTTTACATTCTTGTTCCAAATTGCACCACATTTTTTTAATGTTTACAAATGCATCTAATTTTGTTTTTTGTTTTTTGTTCTTGATTATATATTTTTCATATATATAAAAATAGGTTTTAATAAATAGATAAACAAAATAAAATAGGATTAGATATTCTTAACAAAGTCGCCCAATAACCCAAGAATGTAAGTTAATTTGTAATTTAAAACTGTTAATTGTAGTTTTCTGTGAATTGAGCATGGACTCAAATATGCGAATGAGTGCTGCAGCTTCTCCTCTTTACAAACTCACATCGCTCATTTGCAAGTTGCAACTTCCAAAATGGGTAGGTAATCAAATATGTTTCAATTCACCTAATGGAAAGGTGTACACGTGCTGACTTGTTAGTTAAGCTTTGTCTTTCATGGTATGTTTGTCTGGATGGGAAGTATTACGATAATGAATGTAGAAAAGAATAATTTATTTTTTTGAGTATATAGTGAATTGTTTAAGTATGCATAGAAAGATGCATAGTTGATTGCTATTTAAATTTTTGTTGATGCAATTACGAAAGTTTTCTCGAATAAACGCAAGGGAATACTTGATGGGTTAATTTAAGCAACTAGATTATCCATTGAAGAAATTATGTAGCGTTTAAGATTGATTTTTTTAATTTTTTTTTATTTTAATTTTGGGTACTCTGTTAAGATTGAATTCCAATTTGAATATCTATTTTCATGTATTTAAGCTATTCATTCTCGTATTTTAAAAGTCGAAGCTTAATCTTGTTACACTAGTCCGGTTTAAGCAAAAAGTGCGAAACGAAAATATTTTATACAGGAGAAAAAGCATTTTATTCAAGTATGAACAGAAAAGTATAGAAGACGTATACGAATTAACCTATCCCTAATTTCTCATATATATATATATATATATATATGTATATGTATGTATATATATTCATTCTTTCTTACCAACTAACTTAAAAATTTCACTTTTTACTAATTTGATTTTTTCCCTAAACGAAGTGTATTTAGGATGACAAACTTATCACCTTTCTTTTATCTCTTTTGGGTCCCTTTTATACATTTCCAAGTTCCAACATAGCCTTGTTCTCACACCTCTTTTTGTATGTAAAAATACTAAGGTGGAAAGACATCTCCATTATATATCACAACACAATTATGTTGAGATACACAACACGTATACATTTTCATTCTGTTATAAATTAAGTGTAAATGTAAAATACGTAGAGTGAGATGCATTTAAGGCAAAGGGAAGAAGATACATAATTAATTGTCCTCGAATAGCAAAATGGTCTAATCCTTCCTTCACGTGATTAAAATGTCTAACTTTATGCTAGTAGCCCCGCGGTTCACGTGATATTCACTGTAGTCTTTGGAACCCAGAGTTCAAGGGAGAAAATTAGATGTATTTTGACTTTTTTTTAGCTGTGAATTGACTGATTGGGATATTTACATAAACTATATTGTTTTAAAACTAATGACATGAGGTTCTTTTAAACTACTAGAGGTAATTTTTTATAATCTCAAAAAGCCCCCCAAAAGTGACTGTCAATAATTTCGTAAAATTTCTAGAAAATGACCGATTACAACTTTGATCATAGTATTGGTCATAACAACATACAACTTTCTATGATTGCTAATAAATAACTCTCAATAATTTAAAATAATTTTGTATTAATAATTTAACTTAAAATAACCTTATTTCGATAAATAGTGTATAAAAATATATAATTTAATCGATCACTCGTTTCGTGTAGAGCCAAAAACAGATAACATGGTTGATTAATTTAATGTTAGATAATAATCATTCTATTACATTTCTCATTTAGCTATAAAAAAATTGAAAAACTTTCATTGAAAAATACAGTATATAATGTTATCAAAACATTTTCACTATGATTAACAATAAAATCTTTCTTTCGTCTGTTAGCTAAATTAACCAAGAATAATGACATTCAACACCGTTATAAATATAAAAAAAAGCTAACTCACACTTGACAAAATCATGAATGAACCACACTAAAGTGTTACACTTTAATGACCCTACTGCCACTGATTCAATCTTTTGATATTTTTATTCCACCTTGCTCATACCACACACAGTCCACAGTCCATACAACTAGCCAAAATATCTTCGAAGACATGTGTCAATCATCACGAACAAGACTCTTGTGCATTATTTGCACTAGATTTAACAAAAACTTGAGTTTGTTTGAGATGATGAAAGAGCTGATTGCTGTTGCTCTGCTGCATGCTTTACTGGTTAGGTTTGATTTGCATCTAAATATATAAAATAAGTTCATTAAAACTAACTCATACATAAATTAATTTATAATCTTTTAGAAAGGTTATAGAAAAACCTCTACAAATTAATTTATATATGAACTAATTTTAACTTATAAAAGAAATTGTTTTAATTTTTCTTCTTGTAAGTGTTCTTAGAGATGTTTGTTCATAGATTGTAATCTGTACAACGAATTCTTATTGCCAAAACCAGCGACTAAAGGGAAAAAGAAGAAGAAAAAAAATATAGATATCATAACATTAAACATTGGCTTAAAAAAAAATATCTTGAACTGGTGCACATGGCCTGGGCCATTGTCTATGTTGAACTCTATCAGGGTCCACTTGGGGAGTGGATTGAAGAATCTTGCAACTGGCATAAGTTTGTTGTTGCACTTAGCTCAGGAAATGGGCCCAATGAGACCTGAAAGTCAAAATATGGATCAACTTGTGAAAGTGGGCCTGTTTCAAAAAGTAGCCCAACTTTGTCGCCCACATGCTTCCATGTCACAGACACAGACGCGCCCAAGATTTTAGATATAAAAAATAAACGTGCACACACAATCTTATCTGATGAAACCACGCAATAAGCTAATGTTGAGCATATAATTTCATATAAATAATCATGATTATTTTAGTTCATTTTAATACTTTATTTTAGTTATAACCACGATTCAATTTATTTTATGTTCCAATTTTTTTTTTCATTATAAAAAAAAACTATTGTATAAAATGGATGTTATTTCTAATAACTGAATTTGATCTCCACATTTAATGGGACCATTATTATATTCTTAATAATCATTACTTTTAATTTTTAAACGCACTCTCTTCTCTACATATTTATTTTTTAAATAAAAATATATAGAGTCAGGAATGTATTTTTTTTCACTAATATACACAAACTTTTTTTTCTCAATTTTTTGTTAAGATATCTTAATCATGAGTGAAGTTGTATTCTCTATTATACACTTGTGTTTTTTGTTTAACTAAATGTAGAAAAACACAAAGTGGCCTCTAAATGTAGAATTGGGCATGTATGATGGGGTAAGCAGAGACAGATATTTATGAAAGAAAAGAAAGGTGACATAGATACATGCATACTAAGTGGGTTGAACACGTATTTGCAACATTTGATGGAGCATCCCCACAACTCCACCCAGAATCTAAACTGTCTCTAACGAAATATTTAGCACTTGCAATGTCCAAATAATAAATATGACATACTGATACCCAAACGGATAAGATCCCTCCAACCCAACCTCATGACAATATCAGAAATGACCTTTTTAGGTATAAAAAGTGAAGGCTCAGAAGAATTTCAAATGCACCCATACACAGTGCTCCTAAAACTCAGTCTCTATCTTTTAAAGATAAGGATATATCTCTGTATTTTATTTTTTAATGAAAGTTGTTAACCAGTTTTTTCAGATGATTGATATATAGTACTGTATTTCATAGTAAATATTTTTAATTATTTAAATAATATCTGTTTTTTTTTTTTTTTTTTTTTTTAATTTCATTAACAAATATTGTAAGACCAATCATTAATACTTATGTTTCATAAATGCTGCCCTGCTATTATGGTTCTTAATTATATCCGACCCATAGAAGCTCAAGATATTTGAAGACTTCCATCTGTCCAAGCCCAACTATAGACATCTATATAGAAACAAATAATTCAACAATCAATCGAAATAACAGATATTTTTATAATTATGTCATCAATATCTATTAGTTTTGTTAATTAATTTTTAGTAAAAAGTATGGTTAATCATTTTGAATGGAACTTGTCCACTTAAGCATTATTGGGTTGATTTAAGGAAAAAAGTGATTAGCATTTGAAAGGGAGAGAGCAATGTTAGCGTGACAAGTTGTGTTGGACTCATCAAATACCAGAAAGTCGGTGGTGGAAATCTGGTCACGTTACCAACTATCTACTTCTACTTCTCTTCTCCTCTCTCACACCCATTTTTTTTTAATATTTTTTTTAATTATGCATCATTTTTTTTTACTTCCTTTTCTCCCTTTGATTTTTCTTTTAAGTATTGCAATATTTTTAAACTTTAAAATCAGTAGTCTCAAATTTGAGTTTTAGATATATAATTACATTATATATTTGAAATTAAAGAATCTTACTTGACTCAAACAAAATTGTTTATAATGAAATAAAATACTTGTGATTTTTTTTTATTATAAAAATTTAATTACTTTTAATTGCTCATATTAATTTATGTTAATTGTTTTATAATTATTTTATTTTTATCAATTTACTTTTAAATTATTTCTAATTTGCTAGGTTAGTTAATTTATATAAGAAAAAATATTTTTAATTACAAATTACTATTAACTTTTCTTATGGTGGTGAGTAAATTTTTCCCTCCCTTATCAACATTTTCTTGTTCCATCCCTAACTAAATGAGTATTCACCATAATAGAGAACAAATAATAAAGTATCCAATATGTGTATACACATTTTAAAAATATTTCAAATACTTTTAAATATATAGAAAAAGGAATTTAATTTAATTCATTTATATTATATATATACACATCGATTGTAATAATTTATTTTTAGTACAAATATATGTTTTAAATATTTTTTAAGTTTTATTTTATTTCTTATCTATTTATTTAAAATTTAAAATTTTAAAAAATATTCACGAATATTCATGAATACTTTAATGTATATAAAAAAATTATGAATACCTTCTAAATGAATATATGCACTAAACAAACAGGTAGGAAGGGGCTACCACTCACCACTGTCCCACCCCATTTTATTACATTTGTTAAAATGAATTTCAATTATTTTTCTTATTAGGTTTATTTATTTAAATTTTAAAAAAATGTTTTTAAAACATGCTTTTAAAAAAAGAATTCTTTAAGAAGCAGATATTAGTTGCTTCTGAAAAAAAAACCAAAAAGCTGCTTATGTTTTTTTAAAAAAAATAAATTTAGACAAATATATAAAAAAATAAAAGAGCACTTATTTTATAAAAAAAATGCTTTTAAGAATTTTTTTTTAAATAAACAGACTGATTATCAGTGTATATTATAATTTCTAAAGAAAAATATTAATTATCCTTAAATACTATATTTGTTTTGTTTCCATAAATTTTTTTAAATGAACAAAAGTTTCATGCAGATACAATTAAATTCTCTTTATATTTAATGGGTTAAAATTAAAAATTTAAATACAAATTAAATACATTTTATTTATAACTTCTGTTACCGTAATTATGACAAATTTTAATTAACTATCCTATTAGTATTATTGGTATGTATTCAGTTTCTGAAAAAAAGTCAATTACACTTAAATATGGTCTTTATTTTTTACGAATATTTTTTTATTTGTCCTAAACAAAGGGTTGCATTTAAATACAATTTGATTAGTTAAAATCAACTTAATTTTATTTATAACTTTCATAGTTGTCATTACAACAAATTTTAAATTAACTATCCTATTATAAATTCACATCCAACAGATGATTATAATTAATATATATATTAGATTGAGTTATTTTATGATATTTGTCTGAGGAGATATTTTATGAGGGTTATATTTTTATATGGTTATTAAACAAACATACTCCACAATGATGAGATATTATCCGCTTTGGACCTTAACCCTCACGATTTTGCTTTGGTCATCACCCAAAAAGCCTCTCGATCATTTAAGTGTGTTTGTATTATATAAGTTGTTATTTGTTATCTTATTTTATCGATGTGAGACTTGTTTGTATCCCAACAATAAGAACTAAAAAGCAACACTAATAAAATGTCAAGAATTTAAAAACGAGAAAAAAATTAAAGACTATAACAAGAAAAATATATTTACAGCAACTTAAAAACATATTTAAGTATATTTTATATTGCTATTGTGATATATGTATTATATGTAAAGTTATTAATTTTTGTATGTCCAAAATAATAACATTTTAGTCGCTACAAGAAAATTATTGTCATATAATGACATACATCTTACAATGACATAAAAATTGTCACTAAAAATTATTTTTACCTACATAATAAATGTAGTACTTATATGTTGATCTATTGTTAAAAAATGTGGATATAGACTATAGTGACACACAAAACATGTTATTAAATCTCATTTAAAATTAACACTAAAATTATATATATCCATATATCAACCTACATATATTATATTTATTTATGACATTTTTTGTATATCACTATATGTAACATTAATTTCTTATAATGAGTCAACTGTCTTTTTGCTCATCAATGAATTTATAAATACATTAATAACAAAATTTTAAAATTAATCTCTATTAAATGTTGAAGATAATTAAAACTGCACTCATTCTTTGGTTGTTTTAAATAGTTATTTAAGATTATTGTATACAAATAAAATAATGTAATAAATATTAATTTGGTAATATTATAAAATTTATTAAGATTTATATAATTAAATATAAAAAATTTGTCTAAAAGGAGGAAGATTATATGTAATATTGATGAATACATAATTGATAAAAAATCCTTGATTAATAAAAAAAAATTGTTAAAATGAAAAGTAGAAGTAGAAGTAGAAGTATGCAGTAAGGCAAGATCACGGGTTGTGACTGGTATGAGTCATACCTCATTTATCATCTTCCAAGTTCCAACCCATTATATAACCCACTTTCATGCATTATGCACTCACAAGAATCACATAACCCTACTTTTCCTCTACCCCACCATATCTCCTAACAATATGCCACTCAAACACTTCACTCTCTTTCTCCTCTTCATTTTCATCCTTTCCTCCACACCGGCTGCCGGAAGAAATCCCCGTTTCATGTCAACCGGCGGTGCACCGTCATCGGGATCCGGTTCGGCCCACGGCCCAAACTGGGGCTATAGTTGGGGATGGGGCTCCGCACCCGGTACCGGCTACGGCTACGGTTCCGGTTCAAGCCATTCCCCAACGGGTTCTAGCTACGGTTTTGGCTTTGGATCCGGGTCCGGGTCTGGATCTGGATTCGGATATGGATTTGGTAGTGGTGGTGGCACTAGTGCCGGTGGTTATGGGTCTGGAAGTGGTTCGGGAAGCTCTAGTGGCGGTGGCTATGGTCGTGGTGGTGGTGGTGACAATAATAGGTTACCATCAACTTCTAAGGATAAAACCAACCATGGGTAAATTGTATTCATCATGGAGTTATAGCTGGCTATGTGTGCCTTTCTTGATAGTGTATTACTATTTATAATGATATATTTTGTGAAAAAAATTTGAATAATATTGTGTATGCATGGTAGATTGCTAGAGCTAGCTAGCCATAAAGCTAAGCTTTGGAGTTCCTATGTGCCTAATGAAAAATCTCAACATAGACGTATAATTTGCAATGCTATTGGTACTCTCTCTCTTACATTTGTAAGTTTTGTCTTTATTCTAATACTTGGTCAGGGTTTTGCGTTTTCTAATTTTAGTTAGCTAGATTTGGTTTGCATGAAGGGAATCAATTTAATCTGCGTCGAACTGATCGTGAATATAACAATGATGTTAAGAGTTGAAACTTTGCTTGACAGATACTTTTAGAGAGTTATAAGCACCTGTTTGGCTTCACGTTACCCACATCTGTGCAGAAGCAGAAGCAGAAGCAGAAGCTACAATTTGAATAGCTTCTGCATATCTTTTTGATGATTGACGTGAAAATTTAGCCAAATCTTGGAGTCCTGAATGTGTGTCCAAACACTCGGTAATTAATCAATCACAAGTACCCTTCTTCGAACTTAAATTACGATTCAAAGTTCTTTTATTTTTTTATTTTTATCAAAACTTGCAAATTAACATGTCCCCAATGGAAGGAGATCAAAAGAAGATATAAAAACCAAAAGATTGGGTACCATAAACCAACGAATTAATGTGAGCTTGGGCTGCAAGTTAAGCGTGTGGTTAATTAACTAATTGCATGGCAAGTTGTTGTTTGTATTATACATATATAGCGTTAATGAAAGGTAAGGAGTTGATCATCGGCTATAATTCGGTATCCACAATTTCAATATAGGCAGCTATTATTAATACATAGAAACTGTTTTTGTATAAAAATGATGGAGTGATAAACACATCACTTTTAATTATTCATTTGGTGCTCCCTTCATTCGCTTATATTTCACATTTTAATTTTTATACTAAAAATAAAAAATAAAAATGCAGAACTATATATCTACATAATTATAAAATAAGAATAAAAACTAAATAATTGTTTGGACTGAGTATTGAGGTATATTTAACAAGTGGAATGGAGTTTATACATAAAAAAATATTGTTTCATTTGCTTGCACTTAAGTAGTAGTGAATAAAATAAATTGAATTGAACTTATAAAAATTGTACTGAATTAAAATGAAGTTTACTTGAACAAAACTGAATTGGATATTGATTCAAACAAATTGAACTCAATTATTTTTTTGGTTCACTGAATTGAATTGAACTTTACTTAATTTGAAAGTTTAAATTGAACTAAACTTTGAATTATTTTAATACTTTGAATTAAATTGTTTTGACTTGTTAGTTCATCAAAACAAGTCACATTTGTCAACTTTATTTTATTTTTAATTTAAAAAAAAATTACAAAGAAAAATATGTATAAAAACAAATATTGAGCCACATAGACTTAATAGGCTTTAACTCTTCAAGTCTACAATTTAGTAATCCAACCTAATCTAATAAGTGGTTAGTTTACTAGACTTGATTGAATAGGTATAATTTTTATTTAAGTCACTTCTTTCAAAGTTTGGATTGTCAAACTATTGGATCAACTGATCAAAACAGATATATATATATATATATATATATATATATATATATATATGTTAATTATTAGTAATTATGTTCTGGATATGAAATATTCATTATCTTTATTAATAACTAATTTTTGTCAACAAATTTGGTTGACCACATTCAATGAAATTTCTTTTTCCATTCATTTTTTTTTCTACATACAATACTCAAAGTTAAGACTTTATTTAAAGATGTTGAGTTTTATACTATTTGGATCAATAACTTGTTGATTAACAAATATATTTTAATAATAAATAATATTTATATAATAAAAAATAAAAATAAATGCATTTAAGTAATGTATAATGGCAAGATCAATTTAATAAGTGATGTAAATTATAAAGATGAGTGATGTATAAGGTATGATCCATTTAAAATAAGTAAAAATAAAAATAAGAGAGGACTAGAATATGACATCAACATGTTTAGGTGTAAGGCATGCTATGACACTCTAACTCTATGATGCACCTCCTCTAAGGGTGGTTGATGTCTTTTTTACTAGGTCTCTCCTCTATGTAGCTTAAATTTGCTTTGTTGCTTTCTTACTTCCTCAACTATACCAAAGAAAAGTAGAGCTGCTTTCGGTGATCAAATATGATAAGAAAATAAGAAATAAGATATGATATAGTAACATTATTAATTATTATATTATATACAATATATTTGAGATAAAATAATAAGATATGATATAAATTACATTTAAATAACAAAATTATTATTTGGATAATGGTACATATAATATTCAAAGAAGTAACTGGCACTCTCTCTCGCGAGAAATTCTGTATACGTGTTGTCTTTTTGGTTCATTTGAGAAAGACGATGATGCATATATATATATATAAAAGGCACGTTGAGATTTTCCCTAGTAGTAAAAGACAAATTAATTTGGCGCAAAAATAAAGCATCATTATTTGTGCCAAATCTTAAGGATCATGGCAATCACTTTCAACATAAATTACTAACTCAGGAACTGTCAGTTTTAAATGTTATAATGGGCATCGATAAGTTTTAGCCATATAACTTTCCACTTACTCCCCCACTAACTTATTGCCAACCAAATCTATGTTCTCATCTCATCTCCATCTCCATTTTATGGTTCTCAACGTAACCACGTGCATTTGCAAAACCCCCCATCCTCTTTCTTTTTATGTTTTGTTAAAGCCATTGTTTGTATAGATTAATTTCTAGCTGTAAGTGAAATTATTACCTTTCAAATTTACCTGGTTACTGTAATAATAACTTATACACGTACCATTCATACAATTGTAGCATCTCTTCTTTCTCTTTAGACTTCCTACTTGCTAGCTATGCCATGTTTGGATGTGATATAATTATTTTATATAATCGCTTCGCTTTCAGTACTTTACGTCTTGGCCCATATGGTTTCGTTTCGTCAAATGAATTTCATTCACTTTATTGCAACAAATATTTTTTTTTCTTTTTTTTTTTAATTCCCATTTGCAGCGTGCAATATCATTGATTGTCTATTTTTGGAGAAATTATGTTTATTATTAAAGGAACTGTGTAATCAATTAGTAGCAGTGGCAGATCCAAGATGTTTGGTCAGTGGGAACAATTTTTTCAAAAATAAAAATTAATAACCATCTTTATATATATAAAAAAACATAAATATAAAAAATAATATTAAATTAGAAAGTACAAAATATAATATTTGTAAATATACATTAATAATTTATTATTAATAAAAGTGAGGGATGTATTTATATATCCACTTTTATTATAATTTAAGCATGTCAGTGATTAGTAACATTCTTGACAAAAAGAAAAAATGATTTAACAACTAAAACTTTCACTATTAGTTGGGTGGTTAAATGATTTATGATAGCCAAATAAGGTGGTTACAATAAATATAGTAGTTAACATATTTAGCTATTAAGTTATATTAACATGGTTGAATAAGTGGAAAATTTGTTTGTTTAATTAGCCGAGTTATAGTTTTATGTGATCAACACATTACATGAGATATATTTTTTTTAAAGAAACATTGTGGAAATAGAAGGCATTTAATTAGCGATGATTATGATTGAAGGAGACAGTTGAATAGCACTAGTATAGCAGTGATGATCGAAAACTTTGTAGCACATAGATCCACTTGAAATTTCTGCACTCACTAAAGTGTCTTTTTGAAGCATCCAGATTATATTGGAAGTGAACAGCCGTTTATGTTTCTTTCAAGCTAAAGGCTACAAATAGCAGTAGGAAAGATACAAGCATCTTCTGCCCAAGAGATTAAATAATTATGACAATAAAATATATTCACATTGAGAATTGAGATTCTAGGAATATGCAGTTCGTGATTTTCGAAATAGTTGTAATGTTAATGTTAATTAAGCCACCGGGGAAGGGATTTTAATTATAACATCTTCCTTCTTGTTGGGTCTTTTGGGCTTAAAATGTGTAATAGTTACAAAAATTTAAATTGATGCACAATGATATACGATTTTATTTTTAAAGAGAATATAAATATTTTTGACAATTTTACTTAAATAATATACGATTATTATAGGTTTATAAAAAAATAAAATTATTATAAACAATGAAACTCTTTTTTGGAAATATTTAACATTTGCAATTCAAATTCAAGATTAAAAGTGATTGTAATCCGACGAACTTAATAATCTCAACCAAATCAATTAAATTGATTTATATATTTTTTATAGATCTAATATAAATCAAACTAATTAAATTCGATATTATACATTTAAAATTTAACAAATTCAAACCAAACCAATTAATTTATATATTATTTTTTATTTGATTAACAATGTCATTTTAATTATTTTGAGAATGTTTTTATACTATAATATGTAGATTTTTTCATTTATTTTCTCAAATACTTAAAAAAAATAAAAGATATTATATTGTAATATATTAAGTATCATCTTCACACTATATAATACATTTAAAATTCTTAAGTAAATTAAGAGGAATTATATTACAATTTTTATAATTTTGTTAATTTTTGTATATATATCAATTTAGTTAATGTTAGACAATCTATTTACTTTGAGAAAAAAATATTTTATTTTAATTTTAATTTTATTGGATATCTAATGATCAAAATCGAATCAATTCAATCAATATCATATTTGTTCGGTTCAAATTAAATAAAAAAATTATAAAATTTGAACCAATTAATTTTAATTGATCCCGATTAAATTTTCACTTAAATTTGAATTAACCTGATGGTGAATACCCATTATCAAGACACTACTAAAGCTTCCAAATAGTTTTATGTATAAAATTTGCAAAAGGAAGTTTGGATGAATTTAATTTTGCAAACTTGAGTTTTAAAAGCAACGTGATGCTATTATCATTTGAAACTTGGTTTGAACGAAAAACTTGGTTTGCAAATATAGGAGTGAAAGTTCTTGAACGAGAAATCGAAATCACCCAACAGGGAACTAGCAAGACAAATTGCACATCTTCAATTCTGGAGATATTCACAGTAGGCCATGAATAGCATCTGCTGAGGATGGTTTTAAATTGTAATTGCACTCACACTTGCCATCTTGTTTTCCCTTAATATTATGGAAAGATACTCTCAAGCTGTCGATATTATAGTTGATCCTTGAAATATCAAATGGATTAGTGCACCCACAGGCCTAACATGAAAATGGATTTACCAAATTTATAGATCGGCCTTTTTTTTTTTTTTTTGCTATTCTATAAACCAACCTTATATATAAAATATAAATAATTATTTTATTTGTATAAGAGTGTTTTTGAAAAAAAAAATTGATAAGAAATTTTTAGAAATTCTTTTAACTTTTTAATTCAGTTTTTATTTATCATAAGCATTTATGAATTAAATTTTAATATTATTTAAATAAAAATAATCTTATACTACAATATAATTTATTTATCATAAATCTAAAATATAATTTATATATTTAAATGATATTTATTTATATATATAATTTATTTTAAATTTTAGTTATATATAACAAACATTTTATCACTATATTGCAGTTAAAATACTAGTTTGTAGACTTATACAATACATATGAAAATCTATAGTAATACAAACAGTTTCAGTGAAAATGAAGACAGGATAAACAAAGGTAATTTTGGTTTGTTTAAGATTGGGAGATATAAATTAAACCATTTAAAAATAGTGAAACCAAATTGAATTTTAAAAATAAATAACGGTTCAAAAATATAAATTTTCCTTTTATTAATATGTATTTGTAGGTGATTTCTTTATGCATCAGCTATTTCTATGATTAGGGACCTTTTGTTATCTGTTATTATGTAATGGTGTCTTGAACTGGACATCTCTTATCAATGAAACTTTTAGCATGTAAAAAAAAATTACAACTCACATTATGATTAAATTTTCTTGTACAGATGGGACTTGGAAGGATTAAAGACGCTGATGAACTCATAACGAATGCAAAAGGAAGGAGATTAATTAGTTATACACCCTCGTGCATGCTTATTGCAAACAAGGCGATTATGTCAAGGCATCAAACTTGCTATTTAAGATTGCTGATATAGTAGGAAAAATAGTCTTGGTGATCTCATAGAGCTTTTATCCATGGAGAAGTTTCTCATGAAACTACTACTTCGCACAGGAAAGCTCGATTGTGATTAAAAACTTTATGCAACTTTATCTACTACATTGCAACTTTGAGAAGGTTGGCTTGTCTGCTATATGTTTATGTGATGCAAATGCTCAGTGATCAGCTTTCTTGTGATCATCACACATGCAAACGAAAAAGGACAACCGATTATGAAATACATAGAGCTTGTTTAGGTAAATTTCTTCAGAAACACTTCTAGAATAATAAAATAAGAATAAAAAATGAAATAAATTTCTTTATAAACTAAAATTAACTTATTCATAAGTTAATTTATAAAAACCTTTTCCTATTAACTTCTCCAAAATCTCATTTTTAATTCATCCATACATTAGTTCTAACTTATGAAAAAGGTTGTTTTGATTTTTATTTTTATTTTTCACTCTTAGAAGTGTTTCTGGATAAACTATCCAATCAGATGCATAATGGAACATCTTTTAGAGACTGGAGCTAACAGTAAAGCCTAACAGTGGAGTGCTTTTGAATCAATTATGGAAGTTTCATATTTGTAAATTGATTTAATGGTTGTAAAAAGGGTTCATGGGTTTACTTGTCCACCACAATATAAAAGTTTCACCATGACATATTAATGAAGTTATGTTGTTTTAGAATTGTGTAAAATAGTACCCGGAAGCTCTATGGTGTATTTAAATATCATTCATGCAATACCAAATAAGTTAAAAAAAAAAAAACTGTTTCCCTTGCTGTTTAGAAGACAAAATAATGTCCTGCGAGATTTTGTACAGGCAAAAGAATAAACTTAGGAAGCAAGGAGCGTCTTACAGTTGGCCAAAGTGAAACTCTACTAGAGAAGTTCCTTCTGTTTGGGTTGAAGGACAGGCGGATCAACATCAATCCCCATATTTGCCGCAGTGCCCGCTATAATTCTCATAGCCGATTCCATACTCGAGCAATTCAAGTCCGGTAGCTTCTCAGTAGCAATGGCACGCAATTGATCAATTGTCACCTTTCCTACCTTTTCCCCCTTGGGGTCTTTTGAACCCTTTTCCACCCCTAAATAAATAGCAAATCAACATAATTACCCACTTTGAAACTTTGAACATTGAAAAACACAAAAAGTTTTGCGTAGAGCACTAAAGCCTGATGCTATATCAAATCCTGTGTAAAACCTTAACATATATATATCTCTTGCATTTTGTTTAATTAGATTAATTGTGTGCGTAACGAAGCAAGCCTATTCACTCAAAAACTGAATTTCAGTTAACGAAGTAAAATACATTTTATGCTAGGAATGCAATTACAATCACCAACATCAATCTATTATGTCAATCATGTGCAATGCAAAGTTCTTCACCCATTAAAAGCACCTGGTGGCAAAGGCAAGTCAACCCAAGACATGATGTTGTCAATAATACTCAAAGGGTGTGACACCTAACAACACCTCGTAATAATAAATAAGTAAATAAAACCCTCACAAAGAAGTACTCGTTTCTAGTGTAGGATGAAATTGATGTAATATGAAACAAATGACATTGCACAACATTATTGGAATAAATGTAAAGTATTATAAAATTTAAATCAGATCTCAACTGTTGAGAACTAAGATTACTACTCTAGAATATACAAGCAAGTATTTTCCCATGTACAGATCCAGTTTAAAATCATTGGGGATTGAAATGCAAAGTAAAAGAAGATGGCTAAAACAATTCATGCTTTTGATCCTTCAAATTTATACCCAATTTCAAATATTAGTACTGATTTTTATGTCAACCAATTGTTTTAAGTCGGATAAATATATCCCAATCCTTGGCAATGTAGCAACAAGGTTTGTAAATCTCTAACGTGCTAGAGGGGATGATTTTTTAAAATCTTTTTTTGTTTGGTTAAATTTTGAAGAGGAGAGAGGAGGACAACAAAATCTCTCCTAAGTCCTAACCTAATTTTAGCCCCCTTCAATATTGGGGGAATGTGGAGGAGAGGAAGAGATTTTAAAACATTTTAAACATAATATCCAAAATATCCTTATTTATGTTATTAAATTTAAAATTATAATGATACAAAAATGAATTGATTTTTTTAAAATCCTTCTCCTCCGGAACCAAATTACCTCCCCTCCTCTCAACCAAACAAAAATTCTAAGGGCTACCCTCCCCTCCTTTCAACTAAACGGACCCTTAATGACATGGAAAAAAATGATGATGGTAATGAGAAAGGATGAATTAGTGACATGTGAGACACATGAAGAAATGTTTGGCATTGGCAGTAACAAATTAAAGTAGCGAGAACAACATAATATGAAAGAGGTTGGAAGCAATGAGCGGTAGAGTAGAGAAGTGAGAACATACCAGCGGCTTTAAGAAGCAGAACCGAAGCAGGCGGGGTCTTCAATACGAAAGTAAAGCTTTTATCCTACAGAGAGAAAACAAAACACATGTAAATAATCAACATGGAGGAAAAATAAGAAGAAATGAAGAGCAAAGAACAGACATCATAGACTGTGATTTCGACAGGAATGACATAACCAGGCTTATCCGCGGTTCTAGCATTGTAATCCTTGCAGAAAGCCATAATATTTACACCCTTCGAACCAAGAGCAGGGCCAACGGGAGGAGCAGGTGTAGCTTTCCCAGCTTCAAGAGCCAGCTTTATAATTCCAACCACTGCACCCAGAAAACAAGAGTTAGAAAAGGTCACAAATTTGAAGTGGGTGTGAGTTGAAAATGAAGGTTAGGTTACCTTTCTTGGCCTTGCCAGCGGGTTTAGGGGGAGCCATAGCAATGACATTGAAGCGCCTTCGAATTGGGATGGAAGAGGGAGAGAGAAGAGGGGTTTTGTTTGCGGGGAAGGGAAGAGAAATTAAAGAGAATTTGACGGAAGTGGAAAAGATAGAAGAAGAAGATGAAGAGAGTGAGGGAGAGGTGAAGAGAGATGAGGCCATTGAAGAGAGTTCCCCCAACACCAACACAGCTCACTTTGGATAAAAAGCCGTATCCTATTCTATAGTCTCCCGCAGCCTGTAAAAACTCTACAATATCTGCTATTAAATACAATGGACTCTTTTTCTTCATCTTTTTTTTTTTTTTTTTTCTCACCCTTAATTCCTATTTATTTTTTAAAGTAAAATGTCTTTTTTGTCATTTAAATATATAACAAAATTTGATTTTAGTTTTTCTAAAAATTTAATATGTCTTTTAAGTTTATATTTTAATACAAACACATTTTTAATGCTAAAGTTTTTTTTTTCTTTATTTTTTGGAAGTAACAACACTTGGGGTTGAAAACAAATGTATCATTTGATTAAAGACCTATCACTTATGCGTGTTATATTTAAAAAATGAAGTTCTTTTAAGTATAGTTTATTATTACAAACAATTTATTTTAAATAGTACTTTTAAGATCTTATGTAATTGTTTTTTATTTGTTTATCAAAATTAACTATGTTATTAATTTTTAAGGACAAAATTACGTGACAGTGCCAAAAAAGACGATAAATTATCGTAATGCGATATTCTTGTTTTGATTTTGACAAAACACAGGTCTTTTCTTTTTTAATATAATCTTGAATAACCTTTTCATACTACCATGAGGATTTTATTGCTTATTTGCCATCGACTAACAAATGATTAATCTGAGGAGGGGGCTATCATAAACACCAGGTTATTCCCTTGAAAACAAGTCATATTAGCCAAACTATCAATATTGTTTGCGAAACTATAAACACGTGTAATTCTTACTAGCCAATCTAAGGAGAGAACATATTGAGTTGCTTGAACCAATAATTTTATTGCTTTACTAAATGTTACATCATTATATTTTAGAGGACCTGAACTCCAAAAAATACTTAGTTACTATCGGGATTGTGCACTTAAAAAAAAAACAAATCAAAAAGTAGAAACGTCACCTAAATAAAGCCATCATACTTCTATGATGAAGATCGTCTCCGCGTATACTTGTGCATTATCTAACATCTTAAATATTTGTCATATGATGATTGCATAAATTTCAAAACTTAGTGCAAGTGTGGAGTTCATGAGCTAAACTGAATTCCCTCATTAAAATCCAAAATAAGAGCTGGATCACAAAAAGAACCAAGAGATTCAAAGTATAAAATAACAGCCTTCATGTGTTTTCCTTGTACCAAATAACTCATCTAAGCAATTTAACTCTAATCCATGCTTAAGACCCTTGGAACTTTAATATAAGGCTCCTCGTAGCTCGGGACAGAAGCGATCATGCCGTCCCTGTCAAGGATACACCACTCTGTTAGCACCATTAGTTTTCCTGCTGTGTCCAATTGACAAATAATGAACAACCCACTCACCTATGATCAAATGTTTCAGGAGCATTCTCACGCAGATTGTTTTCAGTCTCTACAGATAACACACAAAATTAGCAAACAAAATGTGAAGCCAAACCAATGAGCAAATGATGCCGTCTGCCAGCCATTCATGTAAAAGAATCCATGTGCATAAAAAATTTGTACAGAGGAACATTAACCGAAAATCACTTGAACATATCAATTGAATAATTGATTTTGAATGTTTCCCCCTTAGTTGTCCATGAAAAAGTAGAGAGAAAAGACACCCCAGACAATTTGTACAATTATTTGAACGAACTGGCATGACCAAGTGGAAGTATAAGAAAGCAATGACTTGATGTTGAAAGTGGATAATATTGTTCATTTACCAAAGTATTGGATTTTTTTTTGGGTGAACCCTGAGTTTATCCTACTAGGAGTTAAGAACTAATCTTTCAAAATACCAAAATCTATTTTAACAATTAACCTTTCTTAAACATGTGGCGCTAAACATTCAATTCGGAGATCTGTGTGAAAAAATATTTGCTAAATTTTTAAATAATTCTTAGTATTTCGAGTGATTAACTCCTAATTTTAAGCAGAGAAATACCTAACTTCAGCACACAGTAAAGCAAATCCAAAGTAAGGATAGAAAGCATTGATAGATGAAGAAAGTGATTATAAATGTTAACAGAGAACCTGCTCTGATGGAGGGTTCAACGCTTTCAAGATCAACACTCTGCAGCTGTCCAAGCCTGCCACACAAGACACGTCAATCAAAAAATTCAGAAGTTTTGGTTACTCCAAGCACAATCTAGGCCTCCAAAATCCAAATTTTATGTTAGCAATAGCAACCATTCTCTACTATTGAAAATTCTATCGATTCAAGTTTCATCATGAGACCTATCGTAATTTTATAATCCTCAAATAAATTCTAGTCAATAACAAAAAAATGTGTTTAAAATAATGCATAAAGTGATAAGATCATTTTCTCAATTCATTAGTATATCAAATTTACAAAGTGATAAGATAGAAGGGATTTGACTTACCAGTCTATAACTTGTTGAATTTTGGGAGCAATTTCTTCAACCTGTAATAAGATTTTATATTAATATTCGAAACTTATACAAAAAAAAAAAATGATTTAATTCGAAAGAAAAAGAAATAAGAGAAAGACCTCGTTTGGGGTAAGGGAAATTTGAGCTGTTTTGGCCAAACGAGGCAAATCCGGGGGTTGAAGAGAGGAGCAAGTAGTGCCGGTTGACGAAAAGCTTCGAAACTTGAACAACTTGCGGTGGACGCTAACCGTTACCTTCGGGAAGAAACTGCTTCTGTGCCACACTGCATTCGCACTCACCGAAGCTCCTCTCAGTAACCCCTTACTACTCATCTTTCTCACAATTCCTTATCCCCCTAACCTCTGAGGTTATTTAAGAAAACCTTTTAATTTTCAATTCAGTCCCTCAACAAAATCAATATTCTCGGAACAGTCCTTCTATAAATATAGCATTTTTCTTTTTCCCAATTTTAATTTTTCATTCGCGAAACCACCGAGAGAGCGTCGTCGTCGTCGTCGTCGTCATGTCGCGACAGAGATCCAGAAGAGTCGAACTACCTCCCGCTCAAGAGGTACGCCAAATCTGCGATCCATCGATTTTCCTTCTTCGTTTTTGCAGATTCTTTTAAACGTAACCATTTTTTTTTCCATAATGAATTAACTGTATTTATTATTTTCGCCTCCATGGTTTTCTCGTTTTCCGTAACGTAAGCCCTTGCATTGGCTGAAAATTAATGTTTGGATTCCATTCGATTTGTATTTATTGCTGAGGTTTTTGCTTTTGCTTTCTGAGGTGTGAGGATTTTATTTCAGAATATGCAAAGTTACATTTTATATTATATTATGAGCTCTTAGTAGAGGTGCATCTGCTTCATTATACTCTTCCTCAAATCGCGTTTGTTGTGTTGGCAAGTGCAGAATATTGAAAAATTGGAGAAGGTTGTAAGCGAGGAAAATTATTATGGAGCTCAGCAAATGTACAAATCCATTAGTGCCAGGTTCATACAGTTTCTTGCTTTACTTATTCTTAGAATATGTACACTGTCTGTGATAGTTCTTCATTGTGAAATGCTGTTTTAAGTAGCAAAAGATTAATTTTCGCGTAGCTATTTTCTTTCGTCTGTAAGTGCATGCTTTATGAAAATGGATCATATAGTAAAGGTTACGAACTAGGGATAGCAGATTAGTGAAATAGCGAGGCATGATTCATCATTTGTGGCTCCTGAGAAGAATAATTTAGCATTGATGTGACAGGATTTAGTGTATGAATAGAGATACTTCCAGTGAATAGCGAGGCATAGTTACTCTAATTCAGTGTTGCCTTTGGTATTTTTGGTGAATACTGAGTTTGTCTGTATTTAATGTTTTAGGAGTAAAGAAGGCAAAGTTATTTGCCAGTATATCATATATGTTGTTATTTGGTGCCTATTGTTGGAGGAATTTTCGAGAATATTTTTTTTTGCTCCCCCATTAGTATTATCACTCATGTTATAACATCTTTAAATAAATTCTCTACAGGGTTTTGGTAATTGACTATTTTAGGGGCAGGGAGAGGGTGAGGTCATTGTTAAATATTTTATTGTAGTTTTTGCATTTTTTTGGTTTCTTTTATGATATATCTTACCTCTGTTCTTGAAGTTGGACATCTCTTTTTCTGCTTCTCCATTCAAATTAATTTATCTGTAAATTGTATTTTCCTGTTATCATTCTTAAATAGATCTGTGCTTGTTAAATTAAAGTTCTATGAACCACAGAATTTTTTTTTGGTCAAGCTTCATTATATACTCATAAGATGAAATGTAGACTTTAATGTAGCATACACACTTTACTGCAGATATGTATCTGCTCAGAGGTACTCTGAAGCATTAGATATCCTACATTCAGGAGCATGCATTCAGTTGTCTCATGGACAGGTTATACATTTTCTATTTCAATGTCTTTAAAATATACTTTTGCCATCTTTATGATCTTTATTCTGGCATGAGTAATTAATAGATTGTTCATTGTTGCCATGCTACTAGCAACCTTTTATTTTTTTTGGGGGGCTTCAGTGAGCATAAAAAATTTATTAAAGCATGACTGGAAGATTTGAAACCCTTTCAACACTTCTATATAAATTTAAATTACTTTTAAAGTATATTTCTGGTTATAATACACGCACGCACGGTTTAAATATACAGTACTGTTGACAAACAGCAAAGTTTAACACTTATTTTTTCTTTATCTAAGGTTACCTGTGGAGCAGAGCTAGCTTTATTGTTTGTGGAGACATTAGGGAAAGGGAAAATTCCTTATGATGATGAAGTTCTTGGTGCGTTTTTATCCCATCTTTTGCACTTTTATCTTTATCGGCAGTTTTCTCATGCACATGTTTATTTGTAATGTATTGTAAATTTTTCTTAGTTCTTACTTAATTGCATGGGAATTTAATTTGGTAATTATCATGCACTTGCATAAATATTCTTTCTTACTTGGATTATATAGTATTTAACCATGAAGCAGTTGTTCTTGTTGCTAACTAATATATTTATTTGGTAGATCGTCTCTACAAGATTTACAAAACATTTCCTCGGGTTACATTGCCACAAAACTTGTGGGATGTTGATGACATGCAGCAGCTTTCTGAAAACATTGGAAGTGCAAAGACACGTGTTGAAGGCTGCACCTCATTCTTAAAAGCTGCTATCAAGTAAGAATTAACCAAATTAAAAATACTTTAGATTATATTTTACACGTATCAATTCAGAGTTCAGTCACAAATGGGTACTAATGCATTTAATGTTGCTTTGGCTACAAAATCTCTAAAATTATCTTTATTAGTATTTATAATTTATTATTCAGCATTTGTTTTGCTATAATCAAGCATATAAAATTTTATATTTAGTATTTATTCTTTGTAAATTTTGTGAGGTAACTCTTATTAAAGAAAAAAAATGATAGAATCTTGCCTTAGGTTGTGTAGGAAATCAGATTGAGGGTAGTCTAATCACAACAAGCAGGAGGAGACTGGGAAAAACTATAGACAAAACCATTAAGAAAGATTAGAGTTCAATGATTAGCCTATAACGTGATATATGGTAAAACATTGGTGTTGCTTAATTAGCCTACTCCGTGTAATGGGAAAAGCTTGTTTTTATGTCTTATTTGTGATTACAAACATGAATAAGTATCGATGGTAGTTTAGCAGAAATCTGGTGTTTATACTGATGACTTGCCATTTCTTTCTTTACACTCCAATGATGTTGATTTTCTGGTTTTGGTTCTTAGTTTGAGAGCAAAATTGATGCATAACAATAATGGTTTTTATTGTATTTCATAAGCATATTATCTTTTTGTTTAATCTGTAGGAAGCTACGTCCTAATGGTGTTGATTGACCTGTATAGCCAACTCCTATCGGATAAGTTTAGGTTGTTATTTGGCTATTAGCAGAGATATAGCTAGATTGTTTAATTGGGCGGGCCAATCAGAAAGAGCATCATTGAAGAAGTGGTTCTATTAATAAGTGTCTTGTTATGAGTAACCTATATAGACACTAATTAAAAAACACATTTAATACACTATTAAATACGTGTTTGGTACACAACAAAAAAGTAAGCATTTTGTGATATATTTCAAGTTCTTATTTTAAAAAACTCTCAAAAGTTGCTAAAAAAACAGTGTGATATTGTTTTTATATATTTTTTAGTTTCCTTAACAAGTGTCTTTACAATACTAGATAGCATGTACTAATTGAAATATATAAAGTAATTACAATACTAGGTAGAATAAAGTAATAATTTGTGAAAATATATAAAGTGAGTGGTGTGCTTTTTTGCTTTTCCTTTTTGTATTTGTTCTTCATAACACGAATTATACTTGATTAAACAATAAACAAGACTTGTAATTCTAACTCCTAAACATATTCCTTTTTGAATTTTGTGGAACTTCTGCATTGCATGCTATTCATATAAATATATATCAGTGTGCTTTTTTAGATTATAATCATTTGAAGGCAAGCCTTGGTGCAACAGTAAGGTTGTTGCCTTGTGACTTGGAGATCATAAGTTCAAATCCTGAAAATAGTCTCTCCACTTGTGGGGCATATATCTACCCACCCTAGACCCCACTTGGTAGGAGCCTCATGCACTAGGTCGCTCTTTATTTAGATTATGATAATATGTTCCTTTGAATTATATTTCTAACTTTGCTGCTATATTCAGGTGGTCTGCCGAAAATGGAGCAAGTAGTAATGGATCTCCAGAGCTGCACATCATGCTAGCTGAATATATATTTTCTGAAAGTCCTGAGGTGGTAAGTTTCATGTGGCACATCAAGTACACTTTGTTGTTGCCCTTCTTGAGTTAATATTCTTTTCAAGCTTTATTATTATTTTTTTAAAACCAACATTTCTATGAACCTTTTCTTATCTTTGATTTTTTTGGTAGAAGGAAAACACAACAGCGTAGATATGTAAAAGGTCTTTTCTGTTTCAACATTTAGCAAATTAAAATAAACAAATATACATTGATATAGTTGGCCATATTTAGGTATTTTGGGAGCACTGTGTATGTAAGGACAACCTGGAAGCCATGGCGTGGATGTTTGGAGAGTCAAATTGGTGGTGGTTGTGGTTCTGTTTAATATTTTGAATTTGAAGGGTTTAGGGAAATTTCTGGCTGGGAACAATTAGGGTTTCAAGGGGAAGAATTTTTAATGATGTTAATCAAATACATTAGGTAGCTGTAAAAATCATAGTTTTAAAAATCGGACTAGTGATCTAAATGGTCAAGGTACTGAGTCAATGGATTAGAGGTCTAACTAATGGGTCACTAATTGAATTGCATGACCCAATCTTTTAATTTTTTTAAAATATTAATCTCATATATCTTTTATAGCTATAGATTTCAATATAATTCATATCATGCCTTAAAGTAACTCAAAAAAAGAAAATTGTTGTCAATATAATACTAATAGAACAATTAAAGTATAGACTGGTTGAACTGCATAAAGGGTCTACCAATATAATTAAACTATAGTTAAATTTAATATAATTTTATGTCGTTATATATATATATATATATATGTATATATATTATGCTTTCCAAACATCTGCATAAAAGCCTATGTGGTTCAGTGGTCAGGCAAGTTTTCATTATCCATTATGTGCATGGTTCAAGTCATGCCATTAATACTTTTATTGCATTTTATTAAAATATTGAAAAAATAAATTTAAATCGTACATGCTCTTGAGAAGCACCCAGGTCAGCGGAGTTGAGCAGTTTATACCGAGTTTGTGCCGATTTTGACCGGTTTAATGATGTCATTACCAAGTCGGTGGCATATTCGATCTGATATTCAACTCGAACTGGTAAGGTGTTTGAGTACCGGTTGAACCGGCCGGTCTAAGACGGGTTTTTAAACATTGGTTAAAATTAAAGAAAATTGGGTATGAGATGAGAAGAAGTTGCCAAGGTTATCTGGGTTCAGTATTGATTTATCTTTAAATTGTAGCTGCTGGGGTCATCTCTCTGAATTTTTTTTTTTTTTTTTTTTCGAATTTCTAATTGGATTTGAAAAGATAGTGATCTATGGCTTCTAAAACAGCTATTGATAGAAAGGGTTTTGGTACTTAGATGGATATGATGAAAATTACTGGATGTCTTTTAATGGTACTTTCTCTGTGATTGTGAATGGAAAATTCAAGTCTTCAGTGGTTGATGTTTTAAGCTGATACTTTCAAGGGCTATTGGGGTATTAGAGTTGGTCTAGGGGAGGATATGTTTTCCTTTTTTTTCTTTTTCAGAGGACAGCAATTCTTCTTTTAATCCTTGAATCTATCTTGGTTTACAGGAGACTGAGGCAAACCAGACATAAAATTTAGTATACTGTTCGATAAATCAAACATGAAAAAACCTAGTATACTATTCATTGATTGTTAGTAGCAAGTCATGTCTTTGAATTGTTGTGCTCTTATGGGAATGGCTTTATGCTATGAAAAGCTTCACCCTTGCTTTCCTTTAAAACTATTATGACTTGCAGGATATGGCTAAAGTGACATTTCATTTTGTGAGAGGAAATAATCCAAAGAAGTTTGCTTCTACACTAGTGAATTTTTTGGGCAAGGTCAGCCTCCTAACTTTTTCACTTCCCAAAATTCTGTGAAGGCGTACGAAATCAAACAATTCTGATCTCACTTCTTCTGCTAAAACTTGGTTCAACATTTGTAATGATTTTATTTATGCCATGATTCTTATGTCATATTCTTTGGTGATTCTCAAACTTAAGTGGAGGAGGTAGCTGACGCATTGATTTTGTACTTTTGGCATAGTTTTGGAAAGGATCAACTGATGTTTTTCAAATATTGCAGTGTTATCCAGGTGAAGATGATTTGGCCATTGCTCGGGCAGTTTTAAGGTAATATTTTAGAATGTAATTTTAATTTTCTCTTGAGAATTGAGATTCCCACCACCCCCCCCCTCCCCGGACAATATTAGCAATAATTTCTCACTGCTTAATACTCAAGATGCTTAACCATTTATACTCCGATGAAATTTAAGTTTTTTGTTTATTGCATTATAACTGTAGTGTATAGATATTCTCGGTATAAAATTTTGTTGTTTCTGAATGCATTTAATTTGGCTCAAATACCTTTTGTACCTGCAGTACGCATTAGCACTGAGTGTTCATTCATTCCACTGTCAAGATAAACACTTGCAATTCAGATCACAGAATGCAAGATTAGGAGATTGTTTCTTGTAAATGAAAACAAACTTGAAAGAAATAAGATAGTAGAATCAGTGTTAAGCTGTCCTCCCTGATTTTCTATCTCTGTGTGATAACTATGGAGAATTTTCACCTTAGTTGTCTTGTATTAATCATCATTGCTGCATGCATAATTACCCCCAAAGACCACTCTACTAATGCCCTTTTGTGGGCATCCTAGGTGACAATTGATCAGTAAAGACATGTATCCACTGTTTTCGAAGGTGTTAACATACTAGTTAAATTTAAAATCCTTTTGTTTGGTTAATGTTTTTCATTGTAATTCCATGCCTGTTTCACAAGGTTTCAAACTGAGGAATTGCTCATTTCTTGCATGATAGGTATTTATCTTCAGGTAATATGAAAGATGCAAACATTCTAATGGAAGAGATAAAGAAGCAAACTGAATCAGCTGAGGTAGTGTTTCCTCAGACAGAGTTGATGCAATTCATCAATTATCTTTTGCAGACGTAAGTTTTCGATGTTGTTCAACCACTAAATTGATCGATTTCTAATCTAAATGTGGATATAGAAAAATGTTATTTTGCATCACTTCAATTTGAAGGGGACTGGAAGCACTATATTTTGACGAATAATTTGGTTGCTTTTGAATTTCATGTAAAGCAGGGTATGAAAACTTCACTTACATAGAGTGATAGTTGTGTTGTACTTGTATGGCTATTCCTTTAAAAGCAACAAAATTAAGCACTTTATTCTGTTGTGAGGGACAAAAAAGATATGTACAAATTAGTTACCACTCAATTTAAGTGAAGTACTCGTCATAGTATATAATAGATGAAATGAAATTATATAGGAGTCATATTTAGGGAGAGTACTTGATTAATATGAAATGTTTTTAATGGGAAGAAGAGTTTCCTATCGTAAGAGCTGCAAATATTTGGAGTTCCCATTATGTTGCATACCAATGGCGTTTTTTTGTTATGCCAGGTTGGAAAGAGATGCTTTGCCTCTTTTTAATATGCTGAGAGCAAATTTTAAGGCAAGTCTTGAAAGGGAACCTGCGTTCAATGAGGTCAGCTAACACCATAACAAATCCTATGCTCTATTCCCCTCTCTGTTGTTGGTAGATAGCAATTATTAAATGAATCCACAAAGATGTGCCTTATCCGTATTGTTCTGTGAAACTTCTGTTTTTCTCTTTGCATGAAACTAAAAATTGATGTAAAAATGTGATTCAGATGCTAGATGATATTGCGGAGAAGTTCTATGGAGTACAGCGTAGGAACCCCATGGGGATGTTTGGAGATATATTCAAGGTGACTACCGATACGTTTCTGTAGTTAAATATGAACCACATACTTTTGAATTTTGCATATAAAATCTCATAATGAATTAAGTTCTAAGCTAATTTCTTATGCAGATGATGGGAGGTGTGTAATTACAATCAGTATGGAGACATTACCAAATAGAGCAGCAATTTCTACAGAACTTTCAAATAATTATAATATTTATCTTTTTGGTTAATGGTAGAGCGAGTTCACCTCATTGAACAAAATCTGTGTTATCTCGTGATTCACTGATTTGTAAATGCTAATTTAACAATTTTGCTTAGTACCCATTTCGATTTTTTTTAATGTAAAAATCACTTGTATTATATTTTTCTTTTCCTGGCAAAATCGAGGTTGAAATAACTTCGTAAATAACCAAAAAATTTCTTCCCCTCACCAAGCATTGTGCCAAACTTTACACAAATTAGATAAAGCTCGCAACTGCGCTGTGAATTTTCCACTTTTTTAATATGGAAACATATCTCACATCAGGAAGTGAAACTCCCTACCATAAAAATTTTGCTGGTAAGCACCTCTTCCAATTATCGTGCAGTAAATGTCATAAATGAAAGTGTTTTAATACGCCATCAAATCATTAAACTATAACCTATGTACACTTTGGGTTACGTGTACAGCCAATTTTTTAAACCAATTTTTTTCTTCTCCTAAATAATTTGTTTTTGTCAAACATATAATTTTAATTAATTTATTTTTTTCTCACCAAATATTAGTTAAAGTGTTTCAAACTGTTTTGTAAAAATTAAAATAATAGTGAGCCAGATACAATAAAGTTATGTTTGCTGAAGAAAGAGATTTTATGAATTTTCTATTTAACCTACTTCTCATAAAACCACTTAGATTTATAATGAAATTTATGAATGCAAATATAATCTTTCGAAAACATTGATAACTTAATTATATACAAGTGTGAAAAAATTTAATTCATTATAATTTATAAGATCATAATAATAAAAAATCCTTAGCCAAAGTTATCACGTATATATTAAGAATTTTAAAAAATATGTATTGAATTGGAAAAGACTATCCTTTTGAAAATCAAACATCGTTGTATTATATATATAAAATCCAACTGTTCCTAAAGTCTTTGAATTTATAAGGATACGGTATAAGTGTTCAAGAATTAATGCCGTCAGTATTAATTAGAGAAAAAAAGAGAGACTATATTGCATCATTTAAAAAATAAATAAATAAGGGTCCTAATTAAACTTTTTAAAATAGAAAAATCAAATTGAACCAAGTAGATAAAATGAAAGACACAAGTGTACTTTAACTTAATTTTAAACATAAGACTTGATTAACTTGAAGAAGAAAAAAAATCATAATCTAAAATTACACACAATCTAAACTAAAACTACATTTAAATTCAAATCTTTCATTAGTACCCATAGATTATAATGCTCTCAGCCACACAGCTCTTCGCGTTCCTCTTTTACTCTACTGATAAGCCATTTGAAGTTTTGTTTTGGGCACGAAGAAAAATGCAAATAAGAAATGCGGTATATTTCACTCTTTTTACGTGAACTGGTAACAATCATGTTGCAGAACAATAGACAGGTAAAATGGAATTTTTTACTACTAGCACCATATGAAAAGCACAACGCTGAAGTTTCCAGAAATTATTTAGTATATGACATGATATATAATATGCCCGAATCAGTTGAAATGCCGGAAACTAGATAAAGCTATGAATTTAGTCTTCAATTAAAAAGGTCACTCCATTGTCCTTCTTAAAGTTGTGCGTGGTATGATCAATCTCCTGTACAAAGAATAAGAAAGGCCATATAAGCCAGAGAAACACCTACTAAAACATATAATTTACCCCTTCTGCATGAATGACAAAACTAAAAAAATTAAACAGTTGTTATTCTTTTGGAGCCAAATTTATATCAGATTAGGATCTCCAAAAATTATTACCCAAAGTCTAGAAAATAAAGAGGAAAGCAAAAACAAAAACAAAAACAAAATATAATTCCCAGGTTCTGTAGAGTCTAGAATTGCAACTAAACTAAGCACATGTTTGGTTCTACATCCATGACCCACGTTTAAGTAAGAATTACATCAAAATTTATGCAAATGCAACTAATTGTTACTTCCACCTACTCATGTCCAACCAAAATCAATGTGAATCCAAAACGCTCTTAAGATGAATGTAACTCACCAATTGCCAAGGAAAAGGGAAAGTGGAAAACTTACATTTGTGTTGGACAGTTCCAGATTGTAAAAGTCCATTGAATCTGCCTTAAACAGAGGGCCAGCGTGCCATGTTCCCCGATTAAGCTTGAGAAATTTGGAGCCTTCAACCTTGAAAAGCAGGACATCCTGAACGTGAGGAGGCACATATGAATGACCACTACGTGACTGCACAATCTTATTGCCTGTGTTGTCCTTGATTTCATCTGAATCAACAATGGATGGCTTGGCCACTCCAAGATACCAAAGATGGCCACCAACAGAGCCGAGGCACTGAGTCACGCTTGCATGATGGGTAATGCTAGAAAACTTAAGAGGGCGGCTTTCGAGATGCATAATGTAGAACCTATCAAATACACACTAATTTCAATCTCAATTAAGGAATCTAATCATTATATGCATAAAAAAGAACAGATTTTGCACAAGTTTCCAGAATGAATTCGAAGGTGGTAGGCCTCAGAATTATGATTTATAAATGAAAAAGAGAGATGTGATGTGAACCTGGGAGTTCCTTGGGAAAGGTCGAGTTGAGCATCGTGGGGACCCAATATTTGGCCGTCCGGTGTAGCCTCGATGACCTGACCGAAGTCTTTGAAGGAGGAAGGAGTTGCTTCCACAGCTTTCAGAGTCACCACTTTCGTTCCCTCCGCCATTATCAAGATTATGCTCTCTCTCTCACACAACACAATAATAATTCGCTTTTTATTATATCTTTTTGTGTGTCAGCATTCAGCAACACGTCACATTGTTCAGATACCACATAGGACTGAATTTTTATCACCGTCGCTTCGGCTTTCCACTATTTTTTAATTCCACTCATTAAACTCATTCATGTTAAGTCGGTCGAGTTTGTGAATTTTTTTGTTCTTAAAAAACGATTCAATCTAAATTACAATTGTGTTGGTCAAGTTAGGTGTTAAACAATTAAAAAAAATATCTTAAAGAATTTAAATAAATAAAAATAAAAATAATTAATTTAAATTTTAATATATAATTTGAAATATAAATAATATTACAATAATCATAAATAAAAAAATACAAATTAATATCTTAAACAAACAAATATCATGTTATTAATGTAACAAATTTTAAATTATATGACAAGTAAAATTAAATTTTTTTTTAAATTGAATCTAAAATAAAACTTAATAAGTTAATTTAAGATATATTTTTTATTGTGTGTAATATTTTTTTCATTTAATATTTTATTATAAGTTGTGTTAATTCGAGTTTATTAAGTTTATTGATTCATTATCTATCTAATTATTTTATTATAGGTCAAATTTGTATGTGAGTCCTTATTCACTTATATCTTACATTGTATTATTTTTTTTTATCGAGATTAGTGAAATTAACTTATTTGTTTATAATTGAAATTTAAAGAAGTATTTATTAGATACACTTTTAGTTTTATATTTATTTTTTTCAATATTTTTTAGTTTTCATAATCTAAAATAAAATTTGTTAGTTCTTATATTTGGATGTATTTGTTTTCCAAATATATTATTTTATTATGGAAAATGTTATTCCTTGGAATATAACATGGCGATATTCCAAGGTATTTAAAAAAAAATTGTTTGGTTAACAGCTAAAATTGAATGGGAATCTTTTCCTGCGAATCATTAAAAAACATGTTTTTGATTCGCGTTATTTGTCATACGAGTATATATCATAATTACTGAAATGTCCTTACCATAATGTATATATATATATATATATATATATTTTTTTTTTAAAACACCTAATTTGATCTTTTATAATAATTAATAATTTTAACTTCATTCTTCTATAAATTTTTGTTTTAATTTAGTTCCCAATAATTTAAAAAATGTCAATGTGGAACTTTTCGTCCAAATTTTACAAACAGTGTCAAATGTAGATGATGTAGATGCCACGTAGATACATACGTGGCAAATTTCCATAGTCCTTCTTTAATGAACTTAGAACGGTCTATTCTGAAACCAGAACGGGCCGTTCTGATCTCACTCATTATGTGTTAATTTTGTAACTAAAACGGTCCATTCCAGATGCAAATATAACACACAACGAGTGAATCAGAACGGACCGTTCTGGTTTAAGAACGTCCCGTTCTAGATTCAGAACGGGCCGTTCTGGAACGCCAACCAGGATTAATGTTTAAATTTAAGTGTTACATTTCAACAAAATGTAGCAATGTGTTTCAAAGATTGAAAACAAAAATTCATAACATAACATAAATTCAAATATTAAAATATGCACCAGAGTTGATCTTTTCATCCTTATTTTTCATCATTGCCCATATAAATAATAAATTAATTAGGCGTAGTTTACTGTCTTAGCCGCCACGACCTAGAATAGTAGATGCAATAAACTTATGTATAATTTTAATGGTAGCATGACGAATGTAGATGAATTGCATTAACCACCCTCCCATTGTGTATGACTTGTTACAACCTCCCAAAACATGTATGAATTAAATGATCTTGGATTTTTCCCCCTTATAGTTTGAAATCCAAAGATACCATTAAATTTCTCCAAATTGAGACGATACTCTATATTAAAAAGTTTAAATAAAATCAATCCTGGTTCACAATTTGCCCTGGTTAAAATTTTAATATGGAGAGAACTAAGATATTCAAGAACAATCCTTGGATCTGGAATGACCCATTCTGAAACCAGAACGACCTGTTCCGCTTACATTCTTTGTGTGTTTTTTTTGAATCTGGAACGACCCGTTCCAGATGCAAAATTAACACACAAGGAATGCAAGCGAAATGGGTCGTTCTGGTTTTAGAACGGGCCGTTCCAGATCATTAAAGAAGGGGGAGAGGAGGCATGCCACATATGCATCTACGTGACATCCACGTCATCACATTTAACGCCGTTTGTGAAATTTGGACAGAAAGTCCCACATTGACATTTTTTAAATTATTGGAGACTAAATTGAAACAAAAAATTATTGAAGGACAAAATTGAAACTATTAATTATTATAAGGGATCAAATTAGGTGTTTTGCCTTTTTTTTCTTTGATAAACAGGAGATAATCCTAGTTGAAGACTTTGACCAGCAGTACTTGCTCCACCTTGTTCTCGGTTGAAGCCCCCAACCAAATTAGACCCAATGCTTGTTGGTTTTTATGGTAAGTGACGATCATTTAATAATGTTTTATTTAAATTAAATATGCATTTTATTAAGCAGAAGTAAAACCATAAGTAGCTATTACATAATAGTGAATAAAGGATAAAAGTTGGTGAGGGACATCCTCGACCCAATACATTTCATGATATTGTTAAGCTAATTAGCTATTGCTACCTCACTTGGTAAAAACAAATAAAAAATGTCATTTAAACTACAATCGCATCTAAATTAGGAGGAAAATATATTTTTCAATGCTATACAAGTGCACCTATTTTCATATGAAATGTTGAAGAGTCACAGTCAAACAAATCAGATTCTCCTTTTGATTGTATTGAATATTTTTATGTTAAGTAATTCAAACTATGATATAGTAATGTAGCTCCTTTTTACGTTCATACACAACATATTATACACAAGAAATTCACAACAAAATATATACACACAACATCTAACCTCATATAGTGATAATGAGCACAAGAAGTCCCCTTTCTGCAAATTGTTTAAACAAGGAATATATTAAATTAAACAACAATTAAGTATAATGGAGAAAATTCAAACATAATGTCAAAGCAAAGCAATATAACTAATAATCATATTAAACACAACTCTTAAATAAGTTTACTACGTGCATATCTAAATTCGACATTTTAAATTCTACTAAATACCATTCTCATTTAAAATAAAGTTCACAAATTCCTTTTTCCTTGTGGCAGTATGCATAGTGAAAAAATAATTGTAAAGGTTGTTATTGCTAATAATTGATATGTCAATTCTCATTATCTTTCTCCTATTCCTTCTAATATGGAGATAACTTGTTTCTTTCTTTCAACTAATTTTTTCTCAGACAAAATAAAATGTCAGTTATTAGATATTTTCAACTGTTCCCGCATGAAACTCAAATAACTTGTTTAAAGAAACTACTAAATTGTTAAAAACATCACCATTCAACTTTACCCTTCCCCCCACATTTTCCAACCATATTTGTAATAACATCACATGGTGGTTGATCAATTGGCCTTGATGCTTGAGTAGTAGTGTAATTGCATGTCTTTGATATTTGTGAGTTAAATTTATTTTTAATTTCTTCCAAATTTATTATTGTCTGACTCTCTTGTATTACTTGATAAAACTCTCTCTACTAGTACAAAATGAGTAATTTACGTCTGTTATTTTAAAGTTTTTATGTTAGAAAAGGGTTCGACGTTAATGCAAGAGATGTAAATTTACGTCGATTGTGATAAACGATGTAAATTTACGTCGGACATTCCCTAGAGCCGACGTAAAAAAAGGTTGTAAAACAAAAAAAATACTAAAATATTTACGTCAGACTATATCATGTCTGACATAAATTTATGCATTTTTTTTTTAAAAATTATTATTTTTTGATACACCTAAAACTTGCATACAAGTCCAAAATATAAAACCTAACCCAGGCAATCCAGAATACAAATTCAAATATAATTTATATTTCAAAATTGAATGACAAAAAGAAAATAATATATAAATCTTAAAAAACATAAATTAAGACAATGTAAATCCTATTATCATAAAAAAGTTATAGAACATATGTTTGTCAATGCTATCAAACTAGAAACATAATATCCAACTAATTAAACTTAGAAATCTAACTATTATATACTTTGAAGAAAAAAAGTTGTCCATTGTTCTCTTATCTTGATGATTTCATCTTCAGGCAATGGAGATGGATCTTGAAAGACCTGAAACATTAATTTAAGTGTCATTAATATACAATGTTAATTATCATAAAGGTAAATATACTTAAATAAATTTTGATATGAATTACCTGCCCCCAAGAATCAGTAATACCCGCAGAAACTATGGCTCTCATCCAATACATGATATAATAGCCACATTCAAACGAGTCTTGTTGCTTATTACACTAAAATGAAAAATAAATAACTATTATTTCCAAAGTCGATAAATTCAAATATTATTGTCTCTATTAATTAATTTGCTAACCTTAGGGTATATGAAGTGCAATGTTTTTGATCTGATTCTTCCACTTAAAATATTAGTTCCAGACACGATTCTAATTAATTGAAATAAAAACAGATGTTAGCCAATATATATAGTTATAGTTTTAAAACATAATGAAAAATTTTAGTTACCCTTGTAATTGACATTTCATTTCGTGGCTTGGTTTTCGATGTAGTGAACAAAACCACACCACGGTGTATTCCTTAGGAATGATTATCATTAACTGCCAATGGGACCTACATTGTATGACAAACAAATTAGTTATAAAATTACCATGATTAAAAAACCAATTAAAAAACTAACCCTTCAATGTATGGAGCCATGTATATATGTCTTCCTGATTCACTCATCCATGTTTGCATATATTGTTGGATTTGGACCCGAGTGTTTCTTGATTTTTGGATGGATTGAGGTTCAATAAATTCATATACTTGTGCTTGTGTTTGCTCCACACTCAATTTATCCATGTACCTAACACAATTAATTATTGTAAGTTAAATGTAATTATTGTAATTTTAGACTCATAAAAGAAAATATCACTTACATGGCCCACAACTGTATGATAGATATATTTAACATGGAATTTTTCCCAACAATCTTTAATGCGTCAGCCAGGGATATGTATAGTGGAACATTAGAGCTATCAACTCCAAAAACTCTAATGTCCCACTGCAATTGAATTGGTTTCCTCTTCAGTCGTGGTAATATGGTTAGAAGCCTAAATATGGGATCATCCTCAGCTTCTGCGATATCAGCATCATCAATAACAAGTTCTCTCATAACCTCCTTACCACGATTGATAAAATCCTAAAGAAAGAATCAAAATTAGTTAAACAATAATAGAATTATAAGAATATAAAAGAGCAATAATAAAATTACCTTTGCCAGTGATGAAAGCGGCATCACCAAACGTTTTGGCCAAGCTAAGAATGTGTCGTTTGCCTGCCACACTAGTTGAACCTGTGTATTGGGCAAAGGCACTGGAGCAGCAACATCTTGAACTTGGTCAACCACAACCCGTGTCCAGTCTGGCTCTAAAGGGACACCATGGATGGTTGAGCCACCCTCAAATACTCGACCAATAGCCACTAACCGTGGGGGGTCATCCTCAACATATAACTCACACTGGTTTGGTACATCAGTGTGAGTCTGTTCTCCTGAGGGATCTGGAGCAGCACAACTTCCTTTACTGCTGACTCGAACACCATCATGAGCAACTACAATCTGTTGCTGAAAAACTGCAGTTTGTTGCTGAGAACGAGCCAAAAGCTCAAATTTCTGTTCAAACTCTTGTCGAATGTTCTTCAATTTCTCTTCAAACTTCATCTCTATTCTCTGCATAGCCTCCTGAGTGCAAGAGTCAAAAGTATTGCTCCTCGATGGTGGTGCACCAAAGTAATCTCGGTGACTCCAAGAACCATCAATACCACGCACACGCCCTGCATGCTCTGGCCTTCCTATGGCCGTTGTGAGTATATCATCCCGACCATGGAGAACAAATAAGCCATGGGTGGTCTGCTCAACTAAACCCTCCTACAACATATTAACAATAAGTATACCCTAAACTACACTTATGAATTGAATGAGTTGAAATTAAGAGTGTTAGTTTGTATATTTTTACTTACTATGTTATCAACAATGACCCTTGCAGACTTAGAAGTCATTTGCCTATCTGATTTTGTTCGAGCTGCTATCTTATAGCGGGGAGGTGATGCCTCTGATGCCTCTACCCTAGCCTTCATCATTTTCTTTTTTTTTAATTCATATCCCTCTCTTGACAATAGATGGGGTGCATCATTCTTGCTTTGTCGTTCTTGGGCATCTACTCTTTTGGCCTGCAATAATACAAATAAGAAAATGAGATTAAAATATACCTTAAGTATTTGTGTCAATATAAGAATTATCAATAACTAACCTGCCAAGAAGGGTCCAATCGAGTGGCACGAAATTGCATCCACTCCTTGTCAGTAATCTGGTACTTTAGACAGGGAGTCTCATTTTGTCGCTCTCCAAATACATACTCCCGTGTCAAGAAAGTCTTGAAATCTCTCCAACTGGTGGCAAGGGCAGATAACATCTTCTTCCTCATGATCTCAGTGTTGGGAATGTCAAAATTTTGCTATCAAAATAACAAAAAATAATAAATAACGTATTTAAGTTATATAATATTGAACGGATGTGCAAGTATATACCTGAATATCTTGCCACATAATGTTTTTATCAGCCTCCTCAACATCATCCCATGATGGAATGATAATAGAAACATGACGTCGAGCTAGGACTCCCAAATAGCTCCTAAACTTTGCAGCATTTGGGCCTGACGCCTTGCTAGAACGAGGATCCACCTCAACTTGTGTCCTCTCCTTGGCAATGCGTCCGGCTGTCAACCCAGACAATCGGGTGATAGATCTACCTTCCCTCCTAAAATTTTCAGTTGTTGACACCGTTGGAATGTCTAATATTTCTCCGTGCCATGTCCATATTGTATAACTTTTCACAATACCAAATATAAATAGGTGATCACGTATTTTCCCAACTTCCTGACGTATCTGATTCAAACAACGAACACATGGACAATAATATGTCCCTTTGATGGGTTTTCCATTTTCTCTTGCAAATTGCAAGAACTCTTCAACTCCATTTCTGTACTCTTGACTAACGCGACGTGCATTCATCCAACTTCGATTCATTATCTATATATTAACATAAATTAACCATTGACTCAGTTATTCATAATTATTCTAACCTAAACTACAATCCTAAAAAATTGATAGTAATTTTGGATAAAATCAATAAATACTTCTACTAATATGATGCTAAACTAAAGGTTAATGCCTAATTTGGTCCCTCTTAATAATTAAATTCTCCTTCTTTAATGCATCTGGAATGGCCCGTTCTGAAACCAGAACGGACCGTTCTAGATGGATAATTAACACAAACTTAATGCATCTGGAACGGCCCGTTCTAAAACCAGGGGCCGTTCCAGCTGCATTAGTTTTGTGTTAATTGTTCATCTGGAACGGCTCGTTCTGGTTTCAGAAAGGCCTGTTCCAAAATGAACAATTAACAAACAATAACATCAAGTAGAACGACCCATTCTGGTTGCAGAACGGGCCCTTCCAGATGAACAATTAACACAAAAGCTAATGCAAGTCAAGATTTTTGAAACTAACCTCAAACGTGCAGGCCCAATGCAAAACTGAGGTACATAAGAGAACTAAGGTGTGCAGAAGACTCAAATTACTCTTTGTTGACAAATAAACTAAGGTGAGAAACTCATATTACTCTTTGTAAACAAATAAACTAAGGCGCGCGCGGGAAGAGAATGAAAAGGTTGGGATATAAATAATCTTTTACATTGGACCATACCTAGTCCGACGTAAAAGAGTCCACTGTTAATTATAAAAATGCCACCGCATCTTTTTTACGTCGTATTTTGATATGTCTGACATAAAAGAGATAACGTAATAGCCTTATTTTTCACTAGTGCTCATAACTGTCAAAGCAACATCAATTGGACTTTTTGCACTAGCACCAATATCTCTATCTTTCCCATATATAATATCCAATCTATCAAAGTATGGAAATGGTTTTCCATACAAGCCAAATGTTGTAGAGTAAGGCAACAAAGAAGAAAAAAAAAGTGTATAAAGTACATAATTGATGTAAAATAAAGAAGCAAAAATATGCAATGTGTTTTTTAAATGTTAAATGGTATGTCACATATTATATTGCACCATTGTTTATAAATTTTTTGCTCCACTACAAATAATCTTCCTAGTATCATCTCACCCAAAACTATTGGCATTTGGACCCAACATTCCTTTGATTGTACCATGTTGTGTCTTTAGAAGTTTCACTCTTGATTCAATGTGAGGTGTTGCTTTTAGAGTACAATTCAAAATTTTATTGCAAAGACATTTTCCAAGTTTTTAGTATAAACTAATTTAAACATGCTGACATTAGCTTTCCAACCATCATCCACCAATTGCAATAAACCTTCAACTAATAATCCATCTTCTTCTATGATCCATTGTCACTTTGTATTTTTAACTAATTGAGTTTTTGAGGGATCGCGCATCTATCCAACAACTCAATAAGTATGCAAAAAAAAAAAAAAAATTTAAATACAACATATAACAAAATCACCATATAACAAATTCATTATATCATACATATAAAATTATAAGCACTAATAAAATACACTAGATGATACCTTTAATTCATAATAAGTGAATTACATAAATAGTAGTACCTTACCATAAATAAAATTAATGTTATTATTGTATAACGCATGAATGACATGAACTATTTTTATAAAAATTAATATCATTATGCCTTGAGAAACTTTTAATCCATTTGGTAAAAAAATAACATCTTTGAGGACCCTAGAGTCAGCGGCTGAACCCTCCCACCTAGCCAAAACATATATAAATTGCAAATCTAGAGAACATACACCTATCACATTGGTTGCTGTCTCACCCTTCCTTATCTTGTATTTGCTTTTTTCATCTTCAAGCACATTGACCTAGATGTATTTGCCATCTAGAGCTCCTAAACAATTCTATATATTCATAACTATATTTGTTACTATATTAAATTTAAAGTTGAAGTCACATTAATTATAAAAAAAAACACTAAAGATTACTATTTTACTATACCTTGAAGTATTTCCATCTCTCATCATTGATGTCCTCCAAAAATAGGCATATGCTGTATTAACAACTCATTATGACACCTTAAAATTGTCCATAACACATTTAAAAAGTGTTTGCTAATTGTTTCACCAGACTTAACAAATTGTCTTCTTATTACTCTATTCTTAGCATGATGTGTTATAATTTGTAAAAATGTGGTCACTAATTCCTCAACACACATATGTCTAGTAGCTATGAACTAAACCACCTAAACTTCTCAACATTTCACACAACTTATGAAAAACAGCTTTATCCATTCTTGTATTCTAAATACATGCCATGTCACTTGCGAAAATAGTCCTATGAAAATACACTTCTTTAATTAAGCTTCTTTTATAACAACTCCATCACCTCTTTTTGCTTTTTCAAGGGCTTACTTAGTACAAGATAACATATAATTATTGTCGTCAAAGTAAAACAGTTCAACATCTTCAAATTTATGATCAACATAGCTAAGATTCTCTTCTTCCTTTCAACCGGTTTCATGTATTCTATAATGACCAAAATTTAGATAGTTCACACTTAAATAGTATAAATAAGAATAAGTATTCATAAGTTATATTGGACTTTGTTATAACTAAGAAGCCACATTCATTGTACTAAAAGAATAGATGAAAACAATACTTATTTTAGATTTTCAACAATTGTTCCCATAATAATTATATTTGTCAACAACGAACCTATCAAACTAATGTGAGTTATCTTACAAAACTAGCAAATAAAAACTACCTTATTTCTTTCGCATCTAAAGCTTGAGAAATTAGTGATTAGTTATGCAGACCCACATTGTACCATAAACAGATATGTAGATAAATCAAAAACAAGTATGTGCTCTTACTGAAACATTTTATCAAACACCTAGTAGATATGGATAACACATTCAATAACTCAACACAAGCATCCATTAATATTTGAGATAAACAAACTCAATGTGCATACATTCTTCAAAATGAAAAATAAATTAGAGAAAGCTAACCTTTTCTAATAAACTGAGGAAGACTATCTAGCCAAATAAGATGTGTGCTGAGATGAAATAATAAGAGCACAAGTGAAAAAGCAAAATGTAGTAGTTGGATGCAATACGCATGAAAAAATAACGCTGCAATTGGATTTATAAGTTACATGAGTATTGCAAACACAAAAAGTGGACTTATTTTATAAATATAAATAAAGATTAAAAAAAACATTTTAAACCGTAAAAACTAATAAGTATTGGTAAAATAAATGAAATCATTAGACTTGAAAAACAATATTTTATTTTTTAAAAGGATATTTCTCTGGTGATGACCTTATATTTCATACTGGTAAGATAGTTAAAAAAAATGAAATGTGAATTTCCAGTGAATTTGAATTTCCTCCAATCCCCATGTGGCCATGTCCATCAGAAGAATGAAAATTGCGAAGAGAAGGAGTAGTGTTCCTGTTCCATGAGAGAGAGAAGCGCTTCTGAGTTCTGAAGTCATGGAATTTGAATTAAATTAAAGGAGATATTGAGTTGCAGTGCAAAACCCTAAAGCAGTGGAGTGAGTAGTGAGGAAAAAATGAGGGAAGAAGAAGTGGTGGAAAGCGTAACGTCAATTCTGGAGAAAGGAGGAGTTGAATCAGAGAAGCTGGAAGCGTTGATCCCACACCTCACACTCCCTCTCACCCTCTCCATCCTCTCCCGGAACCCCCTCCGCTCCCACCCCGCCGCCCTCCTCTCCTTCTTCCGCCGCCTCCCCCCTCTCCTCCGCTCCGACCCCCACCCTCTCCTCGCCCTCCTCCCCCCCCTCCTCTCCCGCCGCAAGTTCTCCGACGCCAAGTCCCTCCTCCTCTCCTTCATCTCCTCCGACCGCCGCCACTCCCTCCACTCCCTCCTCCTCCGCCTCCCTCCCTCCAAACCCCTCCTCGACACCGCCCTCGCCGCCTACGTCCAGGCCCGCCACCCCCACCTCGCCCTCCAACTCTTCCACAAAATGAAACGCCACCGTTTCGCCCCCAACCTCCTCACCTGCAACACCCTCCTCAACGCCCTCGTCCACTCCTCCTCCTCCTCCTCCATCACCCTCGCCTCCCACCTCTTCCACGACGCCCTCTCCCTCGGCGTCAAACCCAACACCAACACCTTCAACATCCTTATCTACGGTCACTGCTCCGGCAACAACTTCCACCACGCCCGAACCCTCATCCACAAGATGTCCCATTTCTCATGTTCCCCTGATAACATCACCTACAACACCCTTCTCGACGCCATGTGCAAGAAGGGCCACTTGTCTCAGGTGCGGGAACTGCTTCAGGAAATGAAGGGCACCGGCTTGTCCCCCAATCGGAACACTTACAACATCTTGGTTCATGGCTATTGCAGGTTGAAGTGGCTCAAGGAAGCTGCTCAGGTTATTGATTTGATGACCAAGGATGGCATGTTGCCTGATATTTGGACTTATAACACCATGCTCAGAGGCTTCTGCGACGAGGGGAAGATCGAGGACGCTCTTAGGCTTAGAGATGAGATGGAGAGTTTCAAGCTGACCCCGGATGTTGTTACTTATAATACTTTGATTCATGGGTGTTTTGTGTTCCGGGGGAGTGACGAGGGGTTTAAGTTGGTTGAGGAGATGAAGGTGAGGGGAGTTGAGATGAATGTTGTCACTCACAATATAATGGTCAAGTGGTTTTGTAAGGAAGGGAGGATCGATGAGGCCAGTGGTGCTGTCGCGAGGATGGTCGAGAGTGGAGTTTCTCCGGACCGTTTTACTTATAATACTATGATCAATGCTTATTGTAAAACAGGGAGGCTGGGGGAGGCCTATAGGATGATGGATGAGATGACAAGGAAGGGATTCAAACCGGATGTTTTTACTCTTAACATTGTATTGCACACTTTGTGCATGGAGAAGAAGCCTGAAGTGGCATATGATTTGACTGTGAAGGCGGGCAAGCGGGGTTATATTCTTGACGAGGTAACCTATGGAACTCTGATCATGGGGTACTTTAAGTGTGAGCAAGGAGACAGAGCTTTGAAGCTTTGGGATGAGATGAGGGAGAAAGGGATTGCTCCTAGTGTTGTTACTTATAACACTCTAATTAGAGGGTTATGCCTGTCTGGAAAAACTGACCAATCAGTGGATAAACTTAATGAGCTTTTGGAGAAGGGTTTGGTCCCTGATGGGGCTACTTGTAACATAATTATTCACGGTTACTGCTGGGAGGGGATGGTAGATAAAGCATTTGAGTTTCATAACAAAATGGTGGGGAACTCATTCAAACCAGATATCTTTACCTGCAACATTCTTCTTCGAGGACTCTGCAGAGAGGGCATGCTGGAGAAAGCTTTTAAACTCTTTGAAACATGGGTCTCTAAAGGGAATCCCATTGATGTAGTTACATACAACACATTGATATCATCTCTTTGCAAAGAAGGGAGACTCGAGGAAGCATTTAATCTTATGACTGAAATGGAGGGGAAAAAATTGGAGCCTGACCAGTATACTTATAATGCCATTGTTAATGCGCTTACTCATGCCGGTAGGACTGACGAAGTAGAGAAATTTACATCGAAACTTTTAGAGACTGGGCAAGATGTGAAAACCCATGGCACTTCCCAAGAGCATGATGTTTCGGGTGATAATACAAACTCAGAGCAAATAAGTGGTTTGTGTACTCGGGGGAAGTACAAGGAGGCAATGAAACTATTTCTGGAGTCAGAGCAGAAGGGAGTTAGTTTAAATAAATATGCATATATCAAGCTAATGGATGGGTTTTTGAAGAGGCGGAAAAGCATATCAAAAGTTGCCCAACCAAATTGAAGCAATAAATTAGCTATGACACTTGGTATTTATTTTGGCATTCCGATTCGGGATGCTCATAATGCTGAAACATGTTATAGAGGTGCCGTTATGATGGAATTTAATGATTTCGTGTAAGCTTCCATCTTCGAATTTTTATTATTTAGCCTGCTAACATATTTTATGTCTTTTTTGCCAACCTGCTCATGTATCTATGAATTTTTGTATCGAGACCTGTAGTAAGGGGTGAGTATGTGAAAGGCAGAGTGAATTAAATTCTTAGCAAGGGTGTAAATATGAGAGGGCAATCAGGTTGAGTCATAAGGGAGGTATGTATTTTGTAAGTAGAGGGTGTGAGAGAAGGCTTCCAATTTGTTCTTCCGTCATGCATTTATTTTATTTTGTTGGTTCCGAGAATTAGCTAATCAATACAAGGAATTTCTTGTGAGTTAAAAGTGTGGAATTATATATTGGTGGAGATTCTAATTGTCATAGCATATTTCACATCAATGCCCTCCCTTTGAATTTGTTCTTCATCTCGTGTTGATTTAGTTCCTGGTTTTATTTGTGCTAGTACTACCAGTAAGACTTCAGTGCTCATGCTAAACTATAATACACTGTGTGCAAACCTATGGCGGATAAAATATTGTTGCATTATGTTATAATGTAATTTCTCACATTTGTAATTTGTAAATATCATTTGACTCCATTTTGGCAGCAATCTAGTGTTTATAGTGGTGACATTCCATTTCTTTCTTTACAGTCCTGTGATATGGACTTATTGATTTTGGTTCTTAATCTGTGAGAAATATGATGCTTACAATTAGTATTTTTTATTATATTTATTATTTGATGCAGGACATGTGAGAATGAAATAAAAAAAGTTTCTAAAATCCCAAATATTTATATAATTTTTAGGTCAAATCTGTAAATGGTGTTTGATTGATCCATGTAGTCAACCCAACCTAGTGGGATTAGTTGTAGTTGTTTCTGTAGTTGTTGGAGTTATCGAGAACCAAGTCCTAATTATGATGCTTACATGTGAATCCATATAAGTTCTTCTAAACGCTCCTGCACTCGGATCCGATCTATCATCTATGTAATTACATGAAATGATTTCCTGTTAGATTCACTCAGTTTTTTATGCTTTCATATTAGTACTTCATTTCCAACTCTAGTTTCCTGTTAGTCAGCAACCAACAAGGTGCATGTGAAACACTTTTTTTTGGGTGCCTGATTGCAGTTGTTTGAAATGGTTTAACATATGGTTTTCTTTGAACTGCTGCTCGGTATATCAAGCAGTTTTTTTATTTTTTTGTTCGTTGGTCATTGACAATTTTTCTGGGTTATTAGTTTAAGTTTTAACTTGTGGTATTTAGTCAATAATTTGACCCATATTAAATTCACCTGCTCTTGATTGTGTCACAGTTTCAGTTTGCCTGATCATGTTGGCGGTTGGCCCAATGTTTCTAAATATGAATTTCCTCAGGGATTAAAATGGTCTTGTCTTTTGTCTTCCTTTTATTGTAGCCTAGACTTCTTTCTTTGAAACATGGACTGGTTGAACAGCATGCCTGTGCGTGCCTGTCTATCTCTGTATGTCTTGTCTCTTCCGGGATTGTAATCCTTAGTTTTGTTGAATCAAGGGATGCTTAATGCTCGGGTCTTCATCTATGGTCATCTACCTAAATGGAAATTAACCGAAAATGGGTTTTAGGAAGTAATATTTAAGAGAAAATTTTCAGCTTTTTTCATTGTTTAGCCAACATACTTTATGCGGTATTTGCCTGCCTTGTTCATGTCTTTTTAGGAATTTTTAGATAGGACTGTGGTTGAAGTTTAAAAGAACTTATCCATGTCTTTATGCGATATGGTTATGCTTTATAATTTGCAGCAGCAGGAAATTGCTTTAATAGAACGATTCTCAAGCTGCATTGGATGATCAGTGAACTCTTAATAATAGGTTGGTCTCAATTCACTATATTATTGATATCAAAAGTTATAATTGTAAACAGCCATTTTGTTTAACTTATGCATATCGGAAGGTCACTGTTTCTTATGATTATAAATATGATGTTTCTTATTAAATTTCACACCCTGATTTCTCTGTTAACAATTAACTATCCAAGTAAACTTATAATCATGATCAGTAATATTTTCAGCCACTATAGACAAGGTTGGAGGATTTTTTTGATATTTTCTGCTGATGTTTTGAACATTTTGGATAAACATTATTTTTATGTTGAAATGCATCCTGTTGATAGGTTAACATGCTCATTTGGATATCAAAATTTCACAGGTTTTTCCTGCGATGTATGGTGAAACAAGTTTGGGTGAGTTTGATCTTGGGTAAACTTGACTGATGATTGATAAAAGGGCAGTTCATGAAACTGTCCTTATTGACAAACAACTAATCATTTGAAGACTCCGTGTGTCGCTGATTCATGATCTGACTATCCAAGTGATAATGATCACGTTAATTGTTACAGCATGAAATCGATCTAACAATGACCAGGATAATAAATGTATGCTACAAGAGGATTCTGATAGGAGAAAGGGGACCCTGGAGGCTGGAGTGATGTAAATTTTGTTGTTATTGTAATAACAGTCTTGGTTGTAAGTTGCAACAAGTTAGCAATGGGGTCAAAAAGATATTTGAATGTAAAAGACATGCAAGTTTTGTTATTTTTCTACGTGCAGGCAATGCTGTATTGCACCTTTAAAGGCCTAGACTTCAATTTGATCCAGGCTAACGCGGTTAGTTGTCAATTTTTCTGTAAGCTTTGGATGGTGTAATTCATTCGTTATCAATTTAAGACGGTGTCGGCATATGAACAGAACGGAATGGGACAACCTGTTCAGTTTAGATCTTTTGGGTTTTTCCTTTTTAGTGGAACTCAAATGTACCAAGTTTGTAATCTTTTGCCTGGTTTTTTTTAATTCGATTTTGACATGTTTATCAAACAGTATTTAAGCATGAGACATCCAATGATGGTTGCATTGGATTCGTATCGCAAGTTCTTGTTTGAGCTCTAAACAATTCATCACGTTTTGACTGTTGTACCAATATTAAATTAAACTGAATTTGGAGTTTAATTTTGAAACAATGTATAAAATTATATTGACAATTAGTAATCATTTCAAACGTAATTAATAAAATAATTAGTATGACAGGTAATACTATGAAAATCTTTTAAACTGTCTGTTTAAACAATTATGCTTATATTATGCCATAATTGTTTTATGAAATGTGATTGCTTTATTCTGTTTATAACTCTGGCTGTGTCAAGTTCTGCGATTGAAAGAAAATTTGGTTGATTTCGATGCAAAGTCTATATTCGGCTTGTTCACTCAAAAATTTCGGAGTAAGTGCTCTCATCGTGATTGCTATTTATAATCACAATCTAATGGATTTTTTTTCCTTGGGTAATGTCTTAGAAAAGCCCAATTGATTTTTTATTTCATAAAAGAAATGGTTTTAGGCTCAATTCCGTAATAGTAGGCACATGGCATATGGACTAGCACAAACGGGACTATAAGTAAGAATGGATTATCATGTTCTAAACAATTTCATCCAGGGTAAATAGTCCCAAAAGAACCACAAAAATGATCACTAGTACTAGATTCCCAGGTAAAACCAATTTTTTCCCCTGCAAAATTAATCTAAATGTGAATGTACCAGAATACTTAGAACATGAGAAGGTTTAAAAAATGTATGTAGAACAATATCTTAAACTCAGCAAAACTAAATATAAAATGATGTGTATATTATTATTTTCTGTTCAACTTCGCCTTTTAACCGTTGAGCTCTGTTGTTGGTTGGCTTTGGTTCCCAATAATTGTTTTGTAGGCTAGTAGAAATTTTGATTCCTTGGGAATTTTTGAGGTACAAAGAGATAAGGCTGGAGTCTTACCAGTTTAGTGCTTTATGGAGCAAAGAATTATTGTCAATCATTCTTCCCTTCTAGAAAAGTTGCATGTTATTGTGAAATGTAGCTATATAAGGTAAAAGTGGTAGCTACCATGTTAGGTTAGGATTAATGTTGAAAAAAAAAAATAATTCTAAGTTCTTTCTAGAAGCTATCAGAGAAAAGTTGTTACTTCTCTAAAATAAACGTAATCAAACACGCAAATTGACCATTGAATCCACTATACAATTGCTTACTCATAATAATCGGTTTCTTTGTGGCTGAATAGCATGAGATCATATCAGGCCTGGTTAAAATTGGGCCAAGACTCCCAAATTGGCATAGAGATGTATGTTACAGTTCTTCAAAGCAAAAACTATTAAATAGACACAAAAAAGGGAAAATCTTTTACATTTTACCATTCCAATATTTACATTTGGGAAAGCAGACAATATGAAATTTGTTTTTATATTGCCTACCTATGCTTACCACAGAATAGAACAGTGAATAATCAACAAGAACTTTTAAAAAAAATGATATTCAAACAATGGATCAGAAGAATCTTTATTCTTTTTCTGTTCTTTATATATAAAGTTTCCCCTCATTTATGCCAAGAATACTTCATTTGGAATCTTAACTCTCCTCTCGCTTTCCCTTTATGTAGTCAAGTGTTTTTATTTGATGTGACAAAATTAGTTAAGAGCATCATCCATGAGGTACTCTTTTTTTTGGCGCTTCCTACATTATAGAAGTTAAAGTCCATTGCCATCCGAAAGCTAGACTTTGTTAATTTTTCTACTTATTTAATTGTTTGTCTTAATGATTTTCATTACAGAGAAAAGTTGGATTAGTTTGGGCCTTTGATGAGGCATGGCAACCTTTAATAGGAAAAAAGTGGCGAAATTTTATGTACGATGCTTTTTTGGGGGCTCAAATTACTATTATCAGATTCCCGTGGAATATAATTTTTGGACCCAGTAATCAGACACAAATCTTGAATCATTTAGCATTTGCAGGCAATCACAAACCCAGAATATTGGGCTTTCTGGCTTGCAAATTTATAAACTTTAACCTCTTTTTAAAACCTTCAATGATTTAGGTTCACTTCCTTTGTAAGAAAGGGAAAAAGGCACTTAATGTCGGTAATCATTTATATACTTGTGGTTGAAATTACTCATTTCTCTCTCTGTGCTCCCTCTCTTGTTTATGATCATATAAACCATAAGACACTTCGATTATTCGTACCACACTATCCTTTTTCTTTCTCGATGTGTACGTATACATAGGCACACCACAGACTCTAAAGTTTAAGCAAAACTGATGCAGGAATTCATTCTTCACATTGCACATTATCTCAAGAAATTTGCCTCATGTAAACTAAATAATATGTACCATGCTTTGGTTTATCAAATTAGTATAGTAGCCTGTGACAGAAAAAAAATTGAGACACGATCTTAGACTGACAGTGAATGAATGGTATAATCTACTCAGAAAACCAGAATAGAATTATGAATCATAGAAATGTAAACTATTCTTCAACGAGGGTAAAAGAATTTACGGTATTTGGTTATTAGTGTGATTATGATTCTTGACATGATAAGTACCAGCTAAGAAAGTTGATCAGATGGAATATAATTCGAGAAGTAAAGGTAAATTAAGGAACGCTTTAAGTGACATAACACAATAGTTTGAATTTATGTAGCCACAAATTCTTTGGTTGTTGTTGTCATTCTAAACTTTCCACCATGTTTTCTGAGCCTAAGTATGCAGTGAAATGAATGATTAACATGGCTTTTTTTCTTTGTGTCTTCTTTAGAATTGTTTAATTACCTACACAATGAATGACATTATGTTTTAGATTCTGCCTTGTGTCCCACCTAAGCTTTAATGGTAAGATATTTTGATCTTATCATTTTTCATGTGGACAGGGAGAGGAGAGGTTGTCAATCAGAACAATATGCACTAAACCAAGAGAATCTAGAGTTTGTCAAACTGGGGACACCTACCCTTTGTTTTAGTTGCCAAATTACTCCCACTTGGAAACCCTTTCTCAGAAAGCTTCTAAATAATTTTAAAGTTTGCATCACTGTCTCCAATATGCTCTAACATTAAGGCCTACCTTTCATCCCACATCCAAATTCATTTCCTTTGCTTGGAACTGCACTAATATTCCCTCAGCATTCTTTTTAATTTTAACAACCATTTTGAGGTACAATGTCTTATTGTTTGACCTGGTGCTGAAAGCATCACAAGCCAATCATTTTTCTACTTTAAGCAAGATAACCTTTACTAGTAGTACTGCATTAAAGCCGTGGCACCACGATCATGAAAATACCAAAACAATAATGATTCATGTGAGTAGAAATAATGAAAAAATGTGGTTGATCTCAATGACTGTTATAAAGCTGCAATGTTATGGTCACATGCTGCTATTTAAATCCCTTTATATTGCATCCTTTTTCCTTTTAAATGATAAAAAGGTCGAATTTTGTGCTTGGCACAATAGCAGAAACATCCAGTATGAAAGCAGATAGAGATAATGGCAATACGGATGTCATCCTCACAACTTTGCAGTTGGTTCGTTGAAATGGGGCATGACTATATATACAAGTGCTATCCCAGGGGCGGATCTTAATGGTGACAGGGGGGAGCCACGGCTCCCCCAAACTTTTCTAAATTATATATATATATATATATTAATATTATATTTATATATTATTATATCATTAGTTATAATAAAAATAAAAAAAATTAAGTTAAAAAAGAGAAATTCTATTATTTTTTTAACTAATAAAAAAAGGCTTAAATATGTTTTTAGTCCTTTAAATTTAAGACAAATTTGTTTTTGGTCTCTCAAATTTAAAACTGCTATTTTTACTCCTTATAATTTTCAAAAATCTTGTTTTAGTCTTTTAGGTCACCAATAACATATTTGAAAGTGACTAATTAAGACAGCTATACAATATTAATCAAATTAATGTAATATTTTCACTAATAAAAATGTCAATAGGTAGATTTTAAGCAATAATGTTTGATAAATTTCTTAACAAAATTTGAATATAAGGTTTAAAATAAGATTTTTTAAAATTACAGGACTAAAAACAACAATTTTAAATTTGAGGGACCAAAAACAAATTTATCCTAAATTTGAGGGGCTAAAAATATATTTAAACCAATAAAAAAATTAATTTATAATTTTATATATAAAAAAAAATCATCTGGCATCCCTAAAACTTTTTTTCAAGTTCCGCCACTGTGCTATCCAACCATATTTTGACTCATGCAGCTTAGTTCTTGGCATTCACATATTGAGTTTAATTTCTAGTGTAAAAAATTTACACCGTCAACCAATAAAAAATCACAGAAATTTTTAAGATAGTTTTAGTTTAAGTTACAAAAACTTACTGTAGATAGTGATATGTGATTGAATAACACTGTAAAATAAACTACAAGTTACCTTACTTATATCTCTACTTTTCTGACATATGCTAGAAAATTTGTGAAATTGAAAATTAACTAAATCACTTTAGGAGATTCTATTATTATCACATGTGGGAACAGGATATGGAAAAGATATTTGAGAGTTGCATGTGAGTGTATCGACCATTGCTAGTAGTTGAAATTGTGTGCTTTGCTTGAGAAACCTGCAGCTGCACACTGATTTATCTATTTTTAATTGTTGTTTCATTTTTTGATTAGTTACTATAAATTTAACCCGGTTTTCTCTACAAACTTGAGTTTCTAAAGAAGAAGTAGATCTAGTTGGAAATGGTCTTTGTAAGTTAATTATTTTTTTAGGCATATAAAGCTCTTTCCAATCAGTGATTTTCCCTCTAATTCGGGCACTGTATCTGGACTAATTTGATTCAACTTTACGCCAAACTTTACAACCATACCCTTCATTTCGAAAATCTTTAATTTGTTGCTACTTAATTTTGGCTTTTCTTGCTTAAAGGTTGTGTACCATATTTTTCATATTCAGAAATAATAGCAGAGGTAACAGTAACACTAGCTAAAAGTAAAAAATAAAATAAAATAAAATAAAATAGAAACCGTGTCATTGTAAGTCAAGAAATAAGTCCAACTAAGCAACGACGCGTGGACCTTTTTTTTTTTGTTAAACCCACAAATATTGGAAGCCAGTTTTCTTGCAATACTTCCATGGTGCCATATTCTTCAACAAGGATGGACACATTGTTTCTTCTAAAGGTGACTAATTCAGTTATGGTTCCACCAATAGTGGGAGAACACTTAAGTCATGTGCTGCTAACTATTCTTGTTAATTAAATGCGCGTTTGAACTTAGCTTATGCTTCAATAATTATATACTAATTCTTATTTCATTGGTACCAAGGCTAGCTTGACATTGAGGAATGTTGGTTTGTCTAACTTTTGTTAATGTTATATTTAGTCATCAACGCATGCTGCACATGATGTTGAAACAAATGCTGAGGACTGTGGTGTGGTTTTCATCTATTAATTGTAGACACCTTCTGCTTAAAAAGTAATCTGTTCTAGAACATTTTTTTTATGTTTTCTATTTTCTTAATACTATTTAGGTATTAAAGTAGAAACTAGCATGCGATATTTGACATTGTGGCATGTAGTTTTTCTAACTAGGCAGTAGGCACGACTAATTAAGAGGTATAACTTTTTTTCCTGAGTACTGACAAAATTAGCCATCTCCTAATAAATTTGAGAACATTTTATTTCTTCCTATAAAAATATAAACTGAGTTGTTACTTCTTTTGACAAGAGAAGATTAAACTTAAGTATTCATACATTTATTTTAATTCTTCACTAGGTTCAACTTAACAGTTTGGCTTTTACTCAAAAATAGACATGGTAGATTAATATTTATAGGTGATTTTCAAAGCTTAATTAATTAGTGCATTTATATGTTTCCATAAGGTCAGCAATGATGATTTTGTATATATGGAATGTCGGTTGAAAACGAAAGAGTTTTCAACAAATTGAATTAGTTCGGATGCTTATAATAATTATGAAGTGACTTACTATGGGCTATATGATGTTATTAATTAGTCTTTGCACTTATGTCATAATAATCTAGCTAGAAGGAAATTTTCTTATGAAGAACATTATTACATAAGAATATTATTTCACCTTTGAATGTAGAATTACTCCTTTTAACACTATTCTTTAATGATTATATATATATATATATATATATATATATATATATATATATATATATATATATATATATATATATATATATATATATATATATATATATATGTGTGTGTACGTGTGTATGTGAGACTATGTTAAGTTCTAGTGTATACAAAAATTCTACAATTTCATGTAGAGGTTAGTAATATATTAAAATTTTTAATTTTATTTTTCTCAAATAATTTTTGGCTTCAACATATTTATTACGAGTAAAATGTGTTTTTATGTCTCTTAGTTTTGTTTTTTTTTTTGTTCTACAATTTAAAATCGGTGATCTTGATCACTGTATTTTTTTTTTTTATAAATTATGTCTCTCTTTATGAAACTCAATATATTAGGGTGAGAGACAAAATTCACCAACTATAAAAAAAATAAAAATAAAAATAAATAAAAAACTTATATTATTCTTATGTGTGTACAATTTATATTTTGTCTCTCTCTCTCTATATATATATATATATATATATATATATATATATATATATATATATATATATATATATATCAATTCAATGAAGTAGTAAATATACTAATTATAAAAATTTTAAAGTTATACTATAAAGTTATTAAATGTCCAATAGTTTTTTTTTCTACTTGATAAAACAATAAGTATATACTTTTTTTTAATATTGACAAAAGCACATCTACCAACTTGATTGAAAATTAGTTTTCTTTAATTAAGATCTTGACTAAATTAAAGTTATTTCTTTTAACGTTTTTTATTTTATCAAATCTAATATTCAAACTCAAAAAGTTATTTATTAAATGAAAAAGACAAAATTAATTGAATGCATCTAACTAATTTTTATTATATTTATTCATTATTTTCAAGCAAATTAATTTTTATTTTATAAAATTATTTTCATATATAAAACGATTCCTTTGTAAAAAAAAAATAATAGATGATATTTGTTGATTATTTTAAATTATTTATCTATTTTTTTTTATGTTTTTTTATATTTATTTATTAAATATTTTAGAACAATTTTGTTTGAGTTGATCCACAAATGTGGTAGTATATTAAATATTTCGTTATAAATTAATATTTAAAATTAATGAATATAAATAAATAATTTTTATATATTAAACATGAATAAATATGTTATGTGAAAATGTTTTTAGAGAATTTTCTTTAAGGAGAATGTTGTAGAAACGTTTTTAACTTTCTAACTAATTTTGTTTTTATTTATCATATTATTTATGAATTAAATTTTAATTTTTAAAATAATTATCAATAAATAAAAATAATCTTTTTTTACAAAATAAATTATTTCTCATAAATATAAAGTATGATTTATATGTTCAACAATATCTCTATTTATATAAATTTTAAATATAATTTATATATTCAATAAAAAATTAATTTATATATATATAATTTATCGTAAATTTTAGTTTTTAAATATGTGGAAATACTAGTAGTGATAAGTTAATAAAGACATAAAGTAACTTTATGTCAAAATAAATTGTAGATGTTAACAGGTAGTTCTCTCTCTCTTTAACTCTCTCACACACATGAAAATATCAGTATTCAGTAGCATCATTTATCATTTTAATAAAATCTGATGTGGGCTCTACTAATAGAAAATGGGCCTTAATTGTTTAATGGGTTTCGTCTGCGATCTTATCTAATAACTTAAAAAATATCAGAAGGTATTAAGACATTAACATCTTATATATACATCCTCAAAGAAAAAAGAAAAGAAAAACTTATATACACTGATATGCTATGTTAATAATTGTCTTAAAAGGATCAGTCTTAAGGAGTATTTAATATATTGTTGTTTTCTTAATCAATATTTTCATTATAATCTTAAGAAATTAATTAATGATAATAACAATAGTCAACGTTGGTGACTTGAAGCCCCGCGTGGTTGTTTGTCATTTTGGAGTTTTGGTAATCTTTCAGACTTAGTTGACTCTTTTTTCTTTTTTTTTTACATGGAACCAAAATATTTTATTTTTTCAATAAAATAAAATTAAACTAATAATAGAAACTAACAATGATGACGCTTAAAATGCTTTACTTGCTTTTTGTTCAATTTCAATTTTTTTATGAACCTTATGTAGTGTCTGAGTAACAGGAGACATTTTAAAGTGACAGTAATATAAATTTATTAGCCTTAATCAATATTCTAATGAAGTTAGTTAGGATGGTGATGAGGCCCCAGCTTCAATGTGCACAACTTTCTTGCACTTCATTTCAAATTATTTGAACTTTAGAAGGGCTTAAGGTCCACACGGGGAGGACCTCCTCTTCACTTATTTTGTTCATTCTTTTATCCATAACAATGCCTTAGTTATTGTTGTAACTTGGGATATAATTATAATTACAAACAGCTTTAGCAGTTACTACTTCATTCATAGAGACCTCGACACAAAAAATATAATTACACATAAAAGATGGCACATGCATTAACATCATTCTCGACCATTTTTCTAATCATTTCAACTTGAGTGGACTCATTTCTTAATAATTGGTATTAAAACATGTTTGATTAAGATGTCAACAGTTTGATCGGTTTGATGTATTTTTTTTTTTTTTTTCTGGGCATGAAGTAATTATTGGCAGCACTTTACACAAGACAATTCACCCACATTTCGAAAACCATCTTATAATTAAAAAAACAGAAGGTAAAAGAATCGTATGAATTAAACAACCGGTTAAACATTGAATCGAATAAACATCCACATTGCCACTTGGGAAAATTATTATAATAAAAAAAAAAAAATCAACATGGATATACGTACATGTAAACACGATCCCTATTTCAACTGAAAATCAAGAAGATAGAAACAAACAATTTGAAGGTCAAATGGGCCAATAAAAGAGGTTTGTGAAGAGTAGAGACTACGTTGGGGGAGAACTAAATTAAAGGCTTGAAGTATGGAAAGATTTCATGATGAAGCCTAAAGACAAAAATGAGTGTGGAAGAAGGAGATAAATACCCGCTAATCCTCAACTACCTCACCACAAACCCATGTTACAACCCAAGTATTTTTCCAACTTGAGGAAAAAATTAAATAAAGTAACATACGAGCTTGGCGTGGGAACAATAGAAAAAGGATAATGTGCTTTTTTCTGATGTCGCAATCCTTAATTTGGACTTTTATAATTCGAATCACGAATTTTATTTTTCTTGCATTTTTATTTCCCCGAAAGGGTTTTTAATTTTCTCAGAAAATTGAGTGTTTGTACCTCAAATGGCCCTACCTCTTGTACTCTATTATTTAATAAGGCACTAGCTAGGGTCTTAGGCGTGAGTCACTTTCAATGCATTGCCACGTAGGCTAGTAGTTAAGCGTGGTGGTTGCTAAAGAATATTAATGTCTCTTATGTGGTAGCATATGCAACTGTAGTCATATTACGTGGTAAATAGGCATCCAATGTGTTAGGTATTTTATGTTAAGGTAGAAGTTTGAACGAATACTTCTATATAGTGAATATTTGGGTTTAGTGGATTGAGTGCGGCTCCACTTCTATCATCTTTGTTTGGGAAATGTGAATCAGTCTGTGGATAAGCTAAAAATATTCTTTCTATTTTTGTTTTTCTTCCAATATTGAAGAGATTTAGTGAAAGACAACTAAGTTGGTTAAATTATTTTATCTTTGGGTCAAAACTAAATCAAACAAACACAATTCTGGTCATTTTTAATTAGTTTGGATATTAATTATAGTGAATCCTCTTTTTTACAACATTGTTTTAGCTAAGATGAATGGTTATCTAAACCAATCAACCAAAATCCTTCTATATATTTGTTTTATATGTACATGTAAAATAAAATAGCATTTGGTTAAAAAACATGGTTATATATATATATATATTTTCAAACTATTTAAATTTAAATTCAATTTCAAATTTTTAAAAATAATAATAAAATATACATATCAAATCGAAACTAAACCAATTTTAATTTAGTTAGTTTGGTTTAATTCAATTCAAATTCAATCAAGTCAATCAACTATTTTTTATTGATTTGAATTTTTTATTTCCTAAAATCAAAACAAACTTACCTATCTATACTCCTATTGTTTGATTTTTGTTTTTTGTTTTGGATGACCTATTGCATAGTTTATTTTAATTAGATCAACTCATGGGTCATTAATAAATTAATGAAGAACTTGGAGTATAAATGAGTGGGCAAGATAAGTCTTAACTTTAATTGGTTTTAACTTTTTTTTAATTTAAAACCTAAATTTAATTAAGAACGATCACACTTTTTTTTTTACCAAATTTCATAATTATTTTTAACGTAATCGAGAATAAAATTGGCCAAATTTTTTTGATGTATTGAAACAGAATCATCATAGATCAATGGAAGAAAACAATCTAGTTTAATTATTGGCACATTTAGTTGCTAGCTTTCAATTTCTTTCTATTCTCCTTCCCTTCTTTTCCATTCTTGAACCCTCAATGAGATCTCGTAATTACAATTTTGTCGAGGGATTTTCCCTAAACTTTAGTAAATATTATGTTTTAGAAGTGGAATATAAGATAATTAAGTCTACGATCATAATTTATATTTTTAACTAATTTTTTAAAATTTGTCTTTGAAAAGAATTTTAAGGATATCTCAATTCATATATAAAATGTAAAATTTTATTTTAATCCTTTAAAAACTATTAACGCGAGTCCATTATTATTAATGTCCTCAATATTTAATGTGTGTGTGTGTTTTGGGGGAGGAAAAATGGAGAAATGAGGGATGTCTTGTTGTAGTTTTAAATAATAAAAATAAAAATAATAGAAATTAATGATAAAATAATAGTGTGCTATTATAATTTTATAATAGTGGGTTGTGATACACAACAACGTGTTTCACCAATTAAATTTTTTACAGATAATTTATATATAAAAAAAATTAGGTTATGCTTGAAAATGCAGTTGACCTCGATCGTAATTTCTAAAGAAAATGAACAAACCTCATACCACGTATTAAAAAAGGGAAAGAAAAAAAAAAGGTATATATTGAGCACATGACATGCTGACTTGTTAGACAATGTACATTGTCTTGGGACATAGCACTATCAGAGCATTCAGCAGCACGGTTACACGTCCCCCACTTCTTTTTCCAACTTTTCAAAGTAAGAACACCATATTTTAGTTGAGTTTCATGAATACATTATAAAACATTTAACACTCTCAAATAATTAAAGATCAATTTTGTCAGTGTAAAACTTTTAAACTACTGTCAATTAATGATAACATAATTTTAAGATAATTATTACAGAAATTAAAAAACATATTATATGTGATTGAATGATTGATACTGCTTTTTTCCTTCTTCTTTTTTCCGAATTATTTGATAATGTTCACATGTGGTAGTTCCTTTCAAAGGACAGTACTCCTAACCGTAATACAGGACAACTACTTTCCCAAGTCCCAACATATATTGGATACCTTATTTTGTAAGCATCGTTCGTCCCCAAAATAGTGGGTGTAGCTATTCTATCTGTATCGTAACAGTGACATGCAAGAACGGATTCTATGCACATGAAATTGGATACCATATGAAGGGGACCAAAACAACTGTTACACCATCAGGATTCTTCAACATACGTTACTGTTGTGGTAAATGAAGACCAAACCGCTCATTTTGAACCATGGGTATGATATGAAAGCTACTCTCTGATTATCCGTTAACAAGTTTAGGGGTTGGGGAAGATGAATTACCATACATCCAAGGTTGAATCATATATATATACGCACGTTTTTTATTGACTTTGAACCAATTACCACTGGCTATTCTACCTCTGTCATAGCAACCAACCATATAGTCTAAGTTATGCTGGAAAGATATATGTCACTACTCTTTTAAAATGGTTCCATTTTTGGATATGTCATATGTCTACAACTTTTCTTAGACTTTCAAATTCATATTCTATGATCTGAATATTACATGGACACACACAAAAAAATAATAATAATAACATGTTTCTCCTTTTCTTTGTCTAAAATCCAAGTTTTTTTTAAAAGCATATAAAGGATTTTTGTACTTAATTAATACCCTTTCTCATTTGCAGGAGTCCTTTTGATAAAAAGGACTTGATTTATACGTCACAAGTAATTAGAAAATTTTAGATTGGGTGACAAATATATACTTTCATATCCACTTTATAATAAATAATTTGTATCATAATAAAAAAAATTATTTAATGATAAATATTTTAAAATATTAATATATAATTTATAAATAATTATAACGAATAAAAATTGAATTTGTACCTGCCTGAGGGTACACTCGTAGTCTTCTTAGTGAGAAGGGCCGAACGGATGCTTCAAACGGACTCTTCAGAGGGGGGAGGTACCTGCAAAAGGCACTCCGACGCTCAAGTTAGGACAAACACGATATTCTAGGGTAATTAATGAACAGTGACATACCTCGTTATGTGTGACCTATTTATAATATCTGACATGGGCCTGAACGTGGTGGGCTTGAACGTGGTGGGCCTATTCTAATCTTTACCAAATTAGGTAATACGATGCTAATCAGCTAATCATGTCTTAATTATGCACTTGTCCTTGTTAACTGTGATTTGTACTATAACCCGTTTAACCTATCGGCACATTGCCGAGCCGACAGGCTAATGCTTGGAAGGTTGCATGTCTTCGGCTGTTGACCGGGCCGGTAAACGTTTACTTGGTAATCCTATCGGATCGGCATTGGGCCGAGCCGATACGTAGTATGCGGGGATGCATCATGCTGTTTGCATCGGCCTTCAGCCGAGCCGACATGTGCTAGTTGACTAATCTCGGCCTTCGGCTATAAGCCGAGCCGATGCTAACATCATCCTTGGGTATGGTCCAGTTCGCATGAGTGTCTGACGGAACGGCACGTGTTAATCAACGTGACCGATAGGGTCCTCCCGGTACAGAATTAGATAAATTTTTTTAAAAAAAAATCTACAAATCTTACGATTGAAAAAAAAACTCTTAAAAATACTTTTGTATAATATAAAAGTTCGTGTTTAATATATAGGAGTTGACTTTATTTTTTTTCTCATTTTTCTCTCTCTCTTCTTATCTCTCTTAATTAGTTGTAGAAAAATGTTTTATGAACATATATTCTCTTTTATTGAAAACAAATGTGCCCAAAACCGGTGGTTAATTTGATAGCATTTTTCAATAATATAATTGGATATTCATGCTTTACTTATGCGCAAATGCCCTTTGTTTTATTTGCAGACATGGATATTTTACTAAAAGAAGTTTGTTTTGGCATTAAAAACTTTCCTTTTTAAGCTGATTCATTGCATGCTCAAAGAACGATGTTCTTGTTCTTGTTCTTGTATTTATGATGGTATAGTTGTAGGAATATTTATCACGCAACTGCACGTGCTGTTACATGCATTAGGTCGTTGAACAGATGATACACGTACATTTGCACACATGTTATGCATTTGAATTTGAATTAAGACACCGCAAAATATGTGGCGTGGTGGCATGCTATCTATGAGCTAGCTAGCAATGGTTGAATCTATTGGCTCCTCAAAACGTCTCCAAATAGAAAACAAATCGCAATATACATGAGTAAGAGTATATTCCAATAAATCTTTCCTTAAAACACTTATCAATTTTTTTTGTAAGTTAAACATAAATTATAACATATATTTTGAAGAAACTGATATAATGTAACTTCAAACTTTAGCTTTTGGCAAATAAATTTTTTTTTTTTTTTTTTATCTTTGATAATACGCATAAATTTATCTGAATAAGTCCTTAAGTTTTAGGTTGAAAAGATTATGTCTCCAACGCAACTATCAGGTATTTTGCAGTTCGCCGCCTTCAACAATTGGATTGTGATTTCTCAGTTGCTACTCCGGCCGCCTGTTATTTTCACGTTACATGGGATTCTTATGGAGCTGGTTTTTCTTTTTTATGCTAAATTATAAGATATACAAAAGTGGTAGCCTGGTTTTGTATACATTTTTTTTATGGTTTTATTCTTAAATTTTTAAATGATAAAAATTAATTATAAAAATTAATTATCCTTATAAACATAAAATTGATTTGGTATACATATTTCTTGGACGATTTTATCTTTAAATTTTTAAATAATAATAAATATTATTAAAAAAATAATTATTCTTATAAATACAAGATTTGAATTAAGATCTTAAAGTCTAAGTAGCAAACACAACACTAATTAATTTAATAAATATCGATAATTTTTAAATATTTTTATTAAATAAAATATAGATGTATAAAATGTCTTCATGTCACTAGAATAAAATGTATATGTACCAATTGTTACATATGGAGGGAATCAAAATAAACCAAAGAAATTAAGGAACATCAAATATATATCATTTAGGCTAAATTATATTTTTCATCTTTTATTTTTTTAAAAAATTCATTTTGATCCTTTATCTATTAAAATGTTCATCTTGGTACTTTATTTTTTTTAATATTTGAATCAAATTGATTTTTTTTAAATAGTGATTATTTTTAATTTTGCAACATGATTTTGAATCAATTTTTAATTAATTCAAAAACTTGAAACTTGTTACATTAGATTCACTTATATGAAAACTATGAAATACAATTTATGTTTGAATCCAAACACTAGTAGAAAATTAGTATATTACGTCACATCTTTAACGTCTGACACACTAAAATCTGACGTAAAAAAGACGCGGTGGCATTTTTATAATTTTTGTGAACTTTTTTACGTCGGACCCTACCAAGTCTGACATAAAAAAAAGACGCAAAAGCGAATAAGAGAGTGGGAGGCACACCCGCACGCATTCACTCACTCGGATCTCATCATCACTTTTCTAGATTCTTCTCCGTAAACCCTCTCTCTCTCCTTTGTTGCTAAATCATTTTTTTTGTCTTCTACAGAGTGGGGTGAATTCTTCGTGTTACTCATTCGCACATTGTTGCAGTTCATCAGGTATAATCAAGGTTTCGCTAACACCTTTTTGCTTCGCATTGCTATTGTGGCTATCTGTTCTATTTGGTTTTTTGGTTGTTCTATTTGTTTGGGTTGTTGGCCCTTTCTTCTAGGTTGTTCTATCAAACAAAATGACCCGTTCTCCAAGCGACCCATTCTCCATGCAGAATAGCCCGTTCTCCATGCAGAACGACCCGTTCTCCAAACAGAATATATAGGTCATTATGCTTGTACTCGTTATATTTTTTTTTAATACTTTTTTACGTCGGACCTTGGTAATGTCCGATGTAAATTTACGTCAGTTTTGAAAATCGACATAAATTTACGTCTCTCGCATTAACGTCAGACTTTTTTCTGACGTAAAAAGCTTAAAATAACCTATGTAAATTACCTCTTTTGTACTAATGAAAAGGGCTATATAAACATAGTGAAAATTGTGTAAAAAATATGTCTCATGAACAACTAGAAAATATTATGAAATTAGAATTTTTGAAAGTTTTTCTTTTCATCATGTTTATGATACATTTGGTTTGAACTTCAATTGCATTCAACAGTTTTTATTTAAATGAATCTTATAAGACAAATTTCAAGTTTTGAATCAGTAAAAAAAATTCAAAAAAGCTAAATTGACCTAAATTTAATAAATAAAGGATCAAAATGAATGTTTTAAAAGATAAAAAATCTAAATGAATCTAATAAACAAGATAAAAGATAAAAAATATAATATAGTTTATTATTTATTATACTTCAGATTGTTCGCATAGTCATTCATCCCATATACATATTTAAAACTTTTATACTTATATTAAAAAAAATTGTACTTATTTCAAGAAAATACATGCATAATTTAAATTATAGGAAGCTTTCACACTTAATAAACAATATGGATCTTATTTTTGAGAATTGGGCATCGGAAGGAAAAATTATTTAATAAGATATAATATACCAATTGTGCCTAGCTAGGTGAGATCAATGTAAGGAAAAAAATTATCCTCCGGTCAATTGATAGAGTAAATTCAATGTGTCAAACTTGTAAAATAAGTTATAATATTATGAGTCTCCAATAGAGTATAATAAAAAAATAAATTCTCTTAAAGACTTGAATTGATCTCTCCTTGTGTATTTAATTTCTTAAATCATTAAATTTTGTTATTATGTTATATATGAAGTGTCATTAAGATTGTTAATAAGCGATATTTATTGGAGAACTTAACTTGTTGTTTTTAATGAAATCTCTCCTTCAATCATGTTTTATTCATCTACAAAATTTGAGATATTTTTTAAGGAATCCAACTTTATTTCTACGTACTCAAATCAATGTGTATTACTGGTCAAGTCATGACAAATTTATAAGTGGAAGAAAGTTTTATCATCGATGGAAAAAAGAAAAAAATTGGTCTACAAACTTTATATTATTGTCCATGTGAAATCAAATTACGACTTAAATTAGATACGAACATGTGCAAGTAGGAAAAGCTGTTCGAACTCAACAAATTAAAATGAAGAAAAATATAAAAATATTTTTTTAATTTGATACTTATTTTTTATTATTATTAAGTGAAATCTTACGTTTATTTCATTAATAAAAAATGACGGTAAAAGTTATTTAACGGTCTTCACACAGAATTTCATCTTATAAAATCAACATTGAAAATATACGTAAAAAATGTTACTTATAATATTATAATCAATATGTAAAGTTTGATTTTAACAACTCAAATTCTTTTTTCTCTCTCTCTCTTTTTTTTTTTTTTTGAATAAACGTTTGAGTATGTTCTTCAAAGCTATTCAAATTACTACATTAAATATATGTTTGTTTTAACTTTGTGTTTCCTATTTTCAAAATACAAAAACTTTTTTTATTGTGGTGATTCATAGACCCTCTAGCTACACATGTTCTTCACCTAATATTAATCATTAAAATTTTCCGTTACCCTTAACCAATATTGCTACTATGCATGTTCAATTCTGTTATTTATATACAACCTGCATCAATGATCACCTCGTTCTTTTGTGAAAGTGTACAATATTAAAATTGAATGGCAACGATTTACAATGGTTATTGAAGACTTGCCTGGATATTAAATATGCTTAGTAAGTCATCGCCATCATATCGAAAAAGTTTTAATTTTCACCTTCTTTGACAGTTCAGTTGTCACTATATATGAGTCTTACTATTGCTTTTGCTATTATAATTATCAACATGTCATAATTATTACCGTCATTGTTTTACGTCGGTATAGTGATTATTGTTGAAATAAACATAATCATAACATCTAACTAAAAATGATTCTTTATACATATTTCTTCTTAATCTATTAAAACCTTGTAAGAATTACATAGGTTGACGTCAAGACCATGTTTACCAGGTTAGATTATAATGCTATTGATATGATCTAAACTTATTATCTCTGTCGAAATCCCCAGGCTTCTTTATGATATGTAAGGCAATGAGGTGAATGCGAGCTTTTCATATTTATTATTGCAACATCTTGAAAATATTTTTGAGAGATTTACTATTATCTATTGTTCAAATTAGTAGTTTGAATTTAAGAATTATCAAATATTTATCGAGTTAAGAAATTTAATATGAGGATCAATATTATTAATGTATAGTTTAAATTTTATAATATAATATCAATTAATGTGAGATTTTTGGGCGAAAACTACAAAAATGATGAGCAAGGATGGTAATGGGCCCTTGTGGAGAGGTTAGTACGATACTCATCCCTAACCCATCCTTGTGTGGTTATTTAGTAAGTGAATATCTACGAATTTTATAAATACTCGCAGATATATATGAATATTCATGGATATTTGTGCTTTTATTAAAATATTACAAAAAAATTTATTGTATATATGTTGATTTTATAGGAATATTAAAGATAAACAATTGATATTAACTTTTGAATTTGTATTTAATGCTAATTTTATTGAAATATTAAATACTACGAGATAAATATATAAATATTTTACTCAATAGATATTTGTGAATATGAATATTACTATATTTGCCCCTATCTTGTTTATTAACAAGTAAAAAAATACCCATACTAATTTGTGAGTACCCATTTAGACTAGTCATTAACTATTGGTGGCAGATTTTACCCCGTGAATACTCATGAATATGAGTTTTTTTGTTATTCCTAATCATGAGACTGATAAATGATACATTTGGCATAAATATAGAGACCTTTAATACTAAAAAAAAAAAAGATAAATTATATATTTTAAATGTTTTAGATTTAGACAATGATTAAGTCTTTTTTAGTGTATTTTCATTTTGCTGCTTGCCGTGAAGTTTGATAAAACTCTTCCCAACACCCCTTCTTGTTGGAAGATCAGCTTACATTATGATGCGTCAAAATGAAATTACTAGATAATTACTTTCATACTTTTGTTCATACAATAATTGTTTGAGTCATGGTAAAACTACTCAAAGATATAATGTGGCTAAGTATTTGAGTCATGGTAATTGCGATGCATTGTCATCTTACGAAATATATTAACACCATAAAGCATCTTTAGTTATAGTTTAAGCAAAAAAAAATTCATTTTGTTTAGTTGCACCAATTTAGAAAAGCAAATCAATTATATTTTATCATGTTAAAATTAAAGAATGTTAGAATAGTGGATTAAGCCTAACTCAACCCTACAAAACCGACTTGTAAGGTGAAGGTTGCTTTCCACTTATATACTATTCAATTGCCTAATCTCTAGTCGATGTGGGACTTGAGTTTTTCCCAATACACTCCCTCACGTCCAGCACTATTGGGCTTGGTACGTGAATAAATGGTGGGTGACCCTTTTTAATGATCTAGGATAGGCGGGACTTGGGTTTTTTCCCAATACACCCCCTCATGCCTATGGCACATGCATCAATGGTGGGTGGCCCATTTAAAGTGGATCTAAATGGCTTTGATACCAAGTTAGAATAGTGGATTAAGCCTAACTCAACCCTACAAAACCGGCTTGTAAGGTGAGGGTTGCTTTCCACTTATATACTATTCAATTGCCTAATCTCTAGTCGATGTGGGACGTGAGTTTTTCCCAATACACCCCCTCACGTCCAGCACTATTGGGCTTGGTACGTGGATAAATGGTGGGTGGCCCTTTTTAATGATCTAGGATAGGCGGGACTTGAGTTTTTTTCCAATACACCCCCTCATGCCTATGGCACATGCATCAATGGTGACCATTTAAAGTGGATCTAAATGGCTCTGATACCATGTTAGAATAGTGGATTAAGCCTAACTCAACCCTACAAAACCGGCTTGTAAGGTGAGGGTTGCTTTCCACTTATATACTATTCAATTGCCTAATCTCTAGTCGATGTGGGACTTGGGTTTTTCCCAATAAAAAATGATCTTAAATTATTTGGTTCATAATTGCTTAATACCATATGTTTTGAATAAAATCAATATGAACTAGATATAAGACGGATAAACTACTTTAGAGTAATGTTACTTAAACTTCTTAAGATTAGTAAATTGTTTTATATGTCTAAAAATAATGTTTTCTATACAGAAATATGAAATAATGCTCATTTTCCCCTATATTAGGTCTTAAAATACTTTTAACCCATCTAATTAACTTTATTTTTATTGCATATATATGACATATGCAACTTCTACATTTCTTTTATTACAATTTAATCAATAATTATTTATTACTTGATATTATCGCACTTAATTATTATGATGATTATTGTGATAAACGACCATAATCTTAAATCGTATATTTAGCTACTATAATTAAATTTTATAAATATTTATGGAGAGATATTTTTATTTGTTTTGTTAGACTTATTATAATAAGGTTTATTTTATTTTTTTGGTTAAAAAATGTTTTTTTTTTGTCATACTTGTATAAAATATTTAAGTTGTGGTTTGTTACGGAAAATTGTGGAATCAAACGATATATAAAAATATATATAATTAATGTTTTTTTAATGATGTGTGTTATGCATGGATATATTAGTATAAAAACTTAAATGCATTTATTACCATTTTGTCATAAATTTTCGTATGTTATATTGGAATTTTTTTTAAAAATTATCGTATTATCTTAATTTTATATATATTTGATAATTTTAGTTATTAGTTGATTATTATTATTATTATAATTTTGTATTTGTTTTAAATCAAATAATAGACATAAAGACATGTGAAACTCCAACATGATTTATCAAGTACAAAAATCTTCTCATAAAGATATAAGTAAGACTGGTTCACAATTAACCACTATGCACAAATATCGTCTCAAAAAGATGTGAATAGAATTGACTTACAATCGATCACCACCCACAAAAATTATATTGGAAAGATGTGAGTAGAATCAACTTGCAATCGGCTACCACACACAAAAATCATCTCAAAAGACATGAGTAGGATCGGTTCACAATTAGCCAACATGCACAAAAATCTTCTTGAAAAGATGTGAGTAGATTGACTCGCAATTGGTCACCACACACAAAAATCATCTTGAAAAGACGTAAGACCGAATCGCAACCAATTACCATGCACAAAATTCATCTTAGAAAGTTGAGTAAGAATGGCTTGCAATCATCCATCACACAAATCATCTTGGAAAGACGTGAGTTAGAACAAATTGCAATTGACCACCACGCATAAAAATCATCTTGAAAAGACGTGAATATGTAAGATCAAATTAAAATCGATCACCATGCACAAAAATCGAGGAATCAAGGTTAGCTGCAAATGAACCATCTCAAAATTATCTTGAGAGGCCTCGACTATTTGGCAAAATATGAAGAAGGTTGCCTACAATCTTTACACACCTTGTGCTTAAGATTGGGGACAAGGGTGCCATATTGGAAATATTTTGAGGCCTACTCATCGCCTAATGTCCAATTTAGTAGTTTGAATTCAAAGGTTGTTGAATATACACCAAGTTGAGAGAAGTAATATGATGATTAACCCATTAATACATAAATTGAATTTTATAACGTAACACCAATCATTATGATATTTTAGAGTAGAAACTATGAAAATTATAAGACTCATAAATGATAAGTTTGGTATACAAACAAACCTCTAGTACTAAAGAAAGACAGATTACATATCCTAAATGCTTTGGACTTAGACAACAACTAAGTCTTTTTTAGTGTATTTTTCATACTAGAACAACTATCAAATTTTGGATTAGGTTAATAATTTTCCTTCATGGAAAACCATTGTTTTGGTGAATTGTAACAAAGATTATATATTTCAAAGAGAAATTATCATTTAAGAAAAATGGCACTCCAAAATTAAAACAATTAGATATATAAACATTAATAAAAAGTATTGCTCTACGTGTAAATTTTTTTAATTAAAATTTAATATGGATGTAAGTATATATGGATAACCCCTGAACCCAAACTTATTTAAACCAATCCAATGAATTTTGATAAATTTTCTCATTGTTCAAGTCAAACCAAATCCAACCATATCAAAACTCGGTACCAAGTTGAATAATGGTTTTAATGTATTTTGACTCGTAATCTAACCAATCCAATCATATATAATAATAATAGTAATAATAATAATAATAATAATAATAATAATAGTAATAATAATAATAACAGTAATAATAATAATAGTAATAATAATAAGTTAGTGTAATCACTTACTCAAGACAATACTCTTTATTACTTTTGTTCAGTAACGGATATTGAATTTTTGGGGTTAATTAACATTGTAACAATATGACATATTTATTTTAAATTTTATTTTATATTAATATTAGTTATTTGAGATGATAACAATATAATAAATCAATAAATTTATTTTAAAATTTAGTTTGTATCATTATTTATTTTATTAATTGATAACATTGTATTTGTAATAAGATATCAAATTATTTACATCTATTATGAAATATTTAAATTTTTATAAAAAAAATTAATTATATTAATTTGATTGACTTAACTCAAGCTAACTCATTTGTAATTTTGCTAAGTTATATTTAAAAAAAATACATAAATTCAACTTAACCCAATCTATTGAATTTTGATTGAGTAAAATAATAAATTCATTCAAATTTAACCTAATTCAACCCCAAAAATTTAGAGTTTATTATCGCAATGAAATATAAAATTGAACTATTAAATATACATTTTATCTCTAAATAGATGGATTATATCTCATTAATAGTTTCTTGAATATATTTTTTTTATAAATTATCTGACCTCTCTGTTACCATCATTATCTCACCCATTTATACCTAGAAAAAGAAAATCATATTCTAAATGACTTTTTTTTCTTCTAAATTTATCCCCAACTATCCCTAATTTCACGTTACAAACATTATTCTCAAATCTCACATTTCCGCGTCAAAAGAAAACAACGGATAATTTATTCGCTTGTACCATTTCATACACTACATTCTAATTGCATGCTGTATTGTATATTATTCCCTTTGAAAATATTATTTAAACAAACATGCTTGATAGTTGATACTAAAAACAAATTGTTGAAAAATCACATAAAAAAAATGTGTTCTCTTTCACCCAATTACCCCAACCCTCCGCACCCAAAAACTGACACACGGTAAATTCGTTGAGCATTGCTGATCGTTCAATGATTAACACCATCTTATCATTTTCAAAACCCCTTTTTACACACCAATAGATATTCTTCCCAAGCAAATTATAGAAAATGACACAAAATTAACCACGTTATTTAATTTAAGTAATTAAACGTAACATCTCACTTTAATTAACACATGTTTTCATAATGAAGTAATGAAGTCCCTTTTTTGTAAGTGGGTCATTTTATACGGCTTTAAGAAAATACATCGTCATCTTTGGTTGTGCAATACGTAGGATGAAGTCACCCACTTTGTCCCAACATGCTTCCCCTTTGGTCTATATATATAGCAAGAGTGAGTCTAAGTTTTTATCCTAAGTAAGGAACCTTAAAAACAATCGTAATCCTAGTTGCTCTGTTTTCCTCTGTCTCACAATGGAGTACAAAGTGAAAACCACAACAACTTCTCCACCAATCCCAATCCATGTTCCCACCATGCTCTCAAACTCTCCCCCATCTTCATCTTCTTCACCTCCCTCACAATCTCACACACCTTTCCCTTCACCCTCTCAGGGCTCTCCCCCTGCTGCTCCTCCCTCTCCTCCGCCGCCCGTGGTGGTTAGCCCTTGCGCTGCTTGCAAGATCCTCCGCCGGAGGTGCGTGGAGAAGTGTGTCCTGGCTCCCTATTTCCCTCCCACTGATCCTATCAAGTTCACCATTGCTCACAGAGTCTTTGGAGCCAGCAACATCATCAAGTTCTTGCAGGTACCATCCATGCCATGCATTAACCATTTTTTATTATTTTTGTTTTTTTGTTATTGCTTTCTGTTGCATGACATTTTCTTCAAAGGCAACAAAAGAATTGCTTGAATTGTCTCTGATCATTTTAGAGGAACAAAATCATGGGTTTTGGTCAAAAGTGGGGGTAAAAGCTAGCAAGGGGCATACCTAATTGATGGGTTGTTTTCTAACTTCCTAACACATCAATCCTGTGCATAATTCTATCTTCTTTCAACTCTAGCTAAGCAACCACTACTTTTTTTTATCTTTATCTTTTGGGCAAAAGAATGATTAAGTCAAATAACATTTTGCATACTGCCTTGTTTTTCTTTTCTTTCTTGCTTTGTTGCTCCCCATTGTGACAAAAATAAGTTCTTAAAAAATAGTCCCAATTGTGACCATACTTATAATTAATTATAAACATATTTGAATACAAACTTGTAAATTTATTTTTTTCAGTAGATAAATTCTGAAATTTTTTTCTTTCTATAATTTGTATTCTGAAATTGCAGTTACAATTTAAAAAGTTAGTTACCATTGTATATTGGATCACAAGTCAAAATTTAGGTGCCACATTTGGAATCTGGCCAGACACAACCAATTTTGTTAATTAGTCCAATTATAATAGGGCAGAGCTGAATTTTGTTGTGTTAACATTAACAAGAATGAAATTGCATGAATTTGTCAGGAACTGCCAGAATCCCAGAGAGCAGATGCTGTGAGCAGCATGGTGTATGAGGCAAATGCTAGGATCAGAGACCCGGTTTATGGGTGTGCAGGTGCAATATGCCAACTTCAGAAGCAAGTTAGTGAGCTACAAGCACAGCTGGCGAAAGCTCAAGCTGAGGTAGTCAACATGCAGTGCCAACAAGCCAATTTAGTGGCGCTAATTTGCATGGAAATGAGCCAATCACAGGATCAAAACATGCTTCAGCCTCAACCCCACGTTGATATGAGCTGCTTCATAGAGGACAACACTTTCGGAACTGCTTGGGAGCCTCTTTGGACATGAATATCAATTATGTATCCTAGATATTTGTATTAGAGAGAGAGAGAGAGATTAATTTGTTCTATAGTAACTGGTAAACTTTGAACCTCCCAAGTGGAGGATGAGATAATGAAGATTATACCGAGGGAATTTCAATAAAGTCATTAATTAGTTATATGGTAGATATGGGTCATGGTTCTCGCCACCTCATTAGTCATTTCATGAGCCAAACCTTTGACAATGGTGAAAATAAAATAATGAAAGAAAAAGAAAGGGAATAAGTAAAACATAATTGATGGCGGTCTTCTCCGATATAATGACTCAAAGAGAGAAAAGTGAATAGAAGAAGAAGAAGAAGAAAATGAGTACATGGCATAGCTGTTTTAGTTTGAGTCAGCATAGTCTTGAAAGTTGAAAGTTCAAACAGCTTCGCAAAGCAACTATTTGTTTTTGGACCTCATTTTTTTTTCTTTTTCCCTTTTTACATTGAAAAATAATTTTAGCTTTTCGTGTCACACCAACTGTACGTGGACAATATCAAAATGCCTTTCCTAGCTATCTAATAACATCTAAACTACAATTTAGGTTTCATGCTTCCAATATCATTGCATTCGGTAAGTTTCTTCATCTATTTGTCTATTAAAATAATTTTTTTCATCTATCTTTTATATTTGAATTAATTTGACTTTTTTAAACTATAACTTTTAATTTTACGACACAATTTTAAATCAATTTTTAATTAATTCAAGATGTAAAAATTATAATATTAAATTTAACTATATAAAAATTATAAAATTCAATTATATTTGAATCCAAAAAGAATTATAAATATAATATAAAAAATATGTAAAAAATATTAACAACTATAAAATATTATGAAATTAAATATTTTAAATTTTTAAATTTTTTTTAAATTTATTTGTATGCAATTTTTTACTATGTTTATAACATTCTTTACTTAAACTTTAGTTACATTCAATAATATTGATATAAGTGAATTTAACGAAAAGAATTCCTAATCTTGAAATCAGTTAAATAATGATTTAAAATTATATATCAAAATTAAAAATAATCATTATTTTAAAAGGATTAAATTAATTTAAATTTAAGAGGTCAACGATCAAAATAAATATTTTAAAAATTTAAGGATCAAAATGAGTCTAATAAATAAAATAAAAGACAAAAAAAGTAATTTAATCTTTTAAGACTCTAAATTACCTTGTATACTTCTTCTCGTAAAGTTTTTAAAATTAAATTCATTTTTTTCGTCTTTTAAAAATTTACTTTAACTCGTATATTAAATTCTCATTATATAAAAATTTCATCAAATACGAAAGAAAAATAATTGCGTTGAAATTTAACATGAGAAGACTTATTCCCATCAAGCTCCCTATCCCCAAATAGATAAATAAATAAATATAAGATTCATCCGTTGTACAACAACCAGTCAATAATATTTTATCCTCTTACTCTAAGACATTTGATGAAGTATAACTCATTCAATGTGGTAAGTAATATTTAGAACTATATAATATAAGTTAAGAGTAGAATTCTAGAAATATAGGAAATAAAAGGATGTGCTGTTGCTAGATGATCTTCCTCTTCCGGTAGCGTAAAGTCGGAATAGGCATTTTTAACAAAAAAAAATGTATTTAAAAAATGAGTAAAGTTGACATGTCAATATCAACAAGCGTATCATTTAATATTTCGCCCCTTACAAGACTAATCAAATTGGTGTTATTCATTCATTTTTGGTTACACTTTCGAATTACTTTTGGACGAAGCAGTCTATATGTTTGACAGATTATTTTCTTCTCTGTTGAGTATAAATTACAAGCAAATCTGTTGAATCAGAAGCTGAAAAGGTGTTGCGCGCTTTTATTTGGAAATTAATTGACAAGTTTAAATTTAATTTAACTTAATTTTCTAACTATAACTTAAACACATACTTAGCTTTTATAAGTGTCACATTTTGATGAAAACACTTTTTCATTTGACTCTTTTAAAAAATGAAACATATGCCATATACTAAAATTATATATATATATATATAGAGAGAGAGAAGAGGGTTCAAACACCGGTGTAACTTTTACTAAGTGTTACACTGCTCATATTAAATATGAATTTTAAAAATTCAATTATTAGATTGAAAGTTCATATCTCTTAGATCATATATGTCAAATTTTGTATTAATCTAAGATAATTTTTTTTCTCTTTTTGATATTAAAAAAATAATTTAAAATGAGAGGTTATAGAAGTTAAAGAGTTAGTTTTACAAAAAGATAACCTTTTTTCTTTTTTTTTTATTTTGACAAGTTGTTTTCACTAAGAAAATTGTGAGAAATTAAAAAAATGTTAAGAACCTAAAAGAGTTTCAATATTATCATAGGGGCTAAGTAAAGAAAGTAAGATAAAAGAAAACTACTTATTAAAAAATTCTAAATTGTATTACAAATTTGGGTATTTTTCTAAACTTTCTCATAGAAATTATAAAGCATGGTAGCAGCGAAAAATATGTTATCTAAAATCTCTAAAACATATAATTTTTAAGTATGATGAATCCTAGAAAAATTACACATAATCATAAAATTTGCTAACATTAAAATGACATTATATAGTTACTTAGAGACTTAAATAAAACAATAAAAATATTCAATAACTTTTTTGAATTTCTTTAATTTTAAGTATAAGAGTCAATACTTTTAAAAGGTTGAATGATATTTTACCTAAACTTTATATTAATAATAAATATTATGGTTAAAAATGCAATGTCAAAAGGTATTTTAGAAATGATATAATAAAAAAATATAATTAATTAAGTTTTATTTATATTTAAAACAATTAACCATTATATTTAAAACAACTAATCATGAGGATTTTTTTTTTATTTTTGTTTTCAAGACCGTTATATTTAAAGCAATCAAACATGATGAATTTCTTTTCTTATTTTCAAGACCGAAAGAAGTATAGTGTATGTATATATATATGAACTTACTTTTATAATTTCATTCGAAACATCGATTTACCTTCGAAAATAATAATACAAAGTAATAGTTATTTGAAATCATGGGTTAAGGGTAACATTAATTATCAATATATATATATATATATTTATTTATTTATTTATTTTGATTGGATAATAATAATTAAAATATCATAAGAACTCAACTTAAATTTTATCCTAATGAAAGTGACATATTATGAACAGTTGATGACAATAAAATAAGGTAAAGAGACAACTCAAATTAAAAAAAAAAATATTCTCTATCGTTGTAACACATTTATTCTTATTAATCAAAATCTGTCTATGTTGAACTAATTAAGAAATAAAATCTATTAAATAGAAGAAGAAAAAATGATATAACTGTAAAATATAAATATTTCCCACTAAATCGATTAAGAATAAAATAGTAATTTTAGTTACAAGATCAACCCATATTAAGAATAAAATGGTATCTCATTGAGACACACACATTATACAAATTTCATTTAAATTTTTTTAAAATTATTACTAACATTTTGTATGTGTATGATTATAGCAATAAAATTAGAATTAATGTTTGTATATATATTATCTCCGAAACTGTGACTATTATGCCAACGTGTGTGTGATTCATTTGTTAACATTTTTCTTGTAAAATTGTATAACACAAGAAAAAACTAATGCTGCAATTTAAATCTAACAATGCAATCTACTAATGGATGACTACTTTTTGTTCCTTTTGCTCTTCTTTTTGTGGAGCCCTTCACCCTTGAGTAGTTTAAATCACGACCTTTCACTTTTTTTTAATAAAAAAAAGTGTCTAGTACACAAGGTGGTACATTTTTGGCCAAGCATAAACTAATTAACAAATGAATCAGTTTAAACTATGTCAAGGAAACAAACTACAAATTCACAAATTAACACTTTTTTTATGGGTCTATTTTTTTTTTTTCTTTTTCACCAGTTTTGCACTGCTAGACACGTCAAATATAACTTATTATTATTATTTAAGATCCATTTTTATACTCGTAATTTCTTTCTATTTGGATGAGTAAAAAAAATAGTATAAAAAATTATTCTATTATTCTTTTAACACAATTATTTATTGTTTCTTAAATTATTTATATTATAAAATTTTAAAAAAAGAGTAAATTATAATACCTCTCCTCTTATATTAAAACTACAATATTTTCTTTTGACAAATTTCAATACATGATATTTTATTTATTTTTTAATTTTTTTTTTGTTAAAGTTTCATTAACTTTCATTATAAAAAATGTTATTACTAGAACACCCTTTACAATAACTTCTCTAAAGAGATGTAAATATTACATAACCTTTCGTTCTTATATTAAAATAAATATTTTTTTTAATAAATTCAAATATGTTACACTTTAATAATTTATCTCTTGATTTAAATATTTAATTATTATTTTAAAAAATATTATAATTTTTTCTAAATTAACTATATATATCTTAAAAAAGTAATTTTCATTTTATTTTTATAAAATATTTTTAAAGTTATATATCAAAATAAAAATGATATATATAATATAATAAAATATAAGCATTAAATTATTATTTAAATCAGTGTAATTAATGTAATATCTTTTATAAATATTTAAGTAAAGTAGTATTTTCATTATAGTATTAATTATATATATTAAAGGTAATTATTTAATTTTCATTAAAAGTAACGTATTATTTAATTGATATTATTAATATAATATTTTTATAGTATTTAAATAAATTAGTATTATATGATAAATTATTATTTATTATATTTAATTAACGTGATAGTAAAATATGTATATTAATATATATATTGAAGTATATATGAAAGTATAGATATATAATTTATTTTATATATATATTTATTTATTATTTTAATAAATTAATTTAAATTTAATTATATATTATATATTTTTTAATTAAGTAAATAAATGACAATAAAATAAAAATATTTTAAAATATATTTTAATTAAAAGTATATTTTTATGAATAATAAAATTAAAAGTATAATTATTTTGTTTTTGATATTTTAAAAATTTTATAATAATTATTTTTTAATGATGTTCAGTTATATAATAAAATAGTAATATTATAACAATTGTATCTTTGAAGGATAATTTAACATAATAAGGGTGAATAGTTACATTTATAAGAAAAAAGAATGTGATATATATTAATAATCTTAAATTAAATAAATTAAATTATATATTTTAACATAAGAAGAGAGAGTAAAGTAATATTCTAATCTTTAAGTAACGTAATTTACTTTTAAAAAAATAAGAAAGATGTGATTTATAAATTATAAATCATCCCTATTTCGTGGAAAATGGGAAATTTGACAGCTTCTCCTTATGTCTTTTTTCAACTAAATATGTTAAAAATTCACACAATTTCTCAATTTTACTCTCTTCATTCTCATGTTTGGAAATCACCCAATTCAAACATAGTGTGAATGTTATCTTTATTATCTAGGTTGATTAATTATTAATATAAAATTATAATTTGAATTGGAGAACAGCGTCAATAACTTAAGAATTACACATAAATTTTATCCATTTAATTAACTCGATATGTTTCTTTAACACACACTTCACATTAATAGGACCAACCAAATACTATATATAATCGATTAAACTTGAACCATTAATGGGCAAGAGAGATCTCAGTATAACAATTTTACTAACACACTATTCAAACCCACTAATTATATGACCATGGCATTTACGCTATCTCTCGAAAAATAAATAATAGATAAGGAACTGATGAATTGTTAAATCACTTTATAAAATAAGATGAATTAAACTTTTGAACCAATGATTTTATTCTAATTCTTTTTCTGATTAGCAACAGTAATTTTGATTTGCAGAGCTGAAAAATGATTTGGTAGATAAAACATTTCAATCATTCGGTTAAGTGAAACGCGCTTTGTTTTTTCATCTTTTAATAACCTTTCATGATTTTTCTCGTTGCCCAAAAAAACGCGTTGCAAAACTGTGTTTGCGTTGTTGTATATCACCTTCTGTCATCTCACGTGCAACCCTCAATGATCCAAGACATGGGAAAAAAGGGAGAGAAAAAAATACAGAAACTAATAGCGTTTAACACTTTATCTCATATCATCTCATTGTTTACATTTTACGCTAAAAAGGAATAAACCATGTGCCCCTTTGGCTTCTCTCATCTCATCACATATCCACCAAACAAAGTGACATTGAAATTGAAAGCTCCTAGTCAAACCACAAAATTATACATGATTCACCATTATCACTTACTTTTTATTTACTAGCTATATATATAGGTACATTCATTGTATCCATGGGCCGCAAAAATTAGTGCCATCATTCAAAATGCATATATACATATATATATGATAATTATAAACTTTCAAAAACATCTTTAACTGAAGAAATTTCGAGAAGATAATAAAGTAGACTAGCATCATTCATCTTCTTTTTTATCTATTCAAATTACAATCACCCACTTTCATTATTTGACTAAAAGAATAATGAAAGGAAATGTTTGAAATTAATTATATACAAATGCTCCATAAAAATAAAAATATAAAAAATATATACAAGTTTAGAAAATCAAAAAATAAAAACACGCAATGAACAATTCAAGCAAATAGTAGTCATCTGAAGTAATTACTTTCTGATTAGGAAGTAGTCAAGCAGAGTGTCATCAAGACGAGTTTCTTGTTGCGGAAACGTCTAGCAAATTTTAAACCAAAAGCAAAACAAGAAAGAAAGAACACCAAGAATTTAACGAGGTTCAGCCAATTATACCTACTTCCTCGGACACTACCAAATATATTTCACTAAGAAATATTACAATAGAGAGAGAAGAGAAAACTACAAGCCTTAGAAGTTACAAATGAACTTGTAGTTGGGATGATTTCAAAGTGAAGGGAAGGGTTTCTATATATAGAACCTAAGGCACTACACATTCCCAAACCTATCCAATGTGGGACTAATTTGGCCACATCAAAAAAAACTTATTCGATGTGGGACTAAATTTGCCACACATAAATTTGCCACACCATATTCAACAAATCTCCACCTTGGCAAATTTCATATTTTCAAATCTCTCATCTTTGATAGTGTCTACCAATGCAGTCTTCAAATTTTGATAATATTAATCAAGTCCAAACAGTGTTGGAACTTGATTGAATCTACTACCTTTGTCAATATATCAGCTGGATTCTCTGTGGTCCTTATCTTCTGGATAGCCACTCCACCTTCTTCGATAATCTCTCTTATGAAGTGGTAACGAACATCAATATGCTTCGTCCTTGCATGGTAAGTTTGATTCTTTGCCAACATGATTGCACTTTGACTATCACAATGCACCTTCACATGCTTTTGTAGAATTCCTAATTCACCAAGCAACCCTTGAAGCCAAATTGCTTCCTTCACAGCCTCTGTCAAAGCCATATACTCTGCCTCTGTTGTAGACAAAGCTACAGTTGACTGTAAAGTAGACCTCCAACATACCGGTGCTTTTGCCAAAGTAAAAACATAGCCAGTAGTTGATCGACGATTATCCAGATCTCCAGCATAGTTGGAATCACAATATCCAACCACATTTTGACCATCTTGTTCCTGCTGAAATACCAAACCAACATCTACAGTGTTCAGAATGTACCGTAGAATCCATTTCACAGCTTGCCAATGCTCTTTTCCTGGATTATGCATGTACCTGCTCACAACCCCTACTGCATAAGAAATGTCAGGCCTTGTACACACCATAGCATACATTAAGCTTCCAACAGCGCTAGCATATGGAACTTTAGACATGTAGGCTTTCTCTGCTGCATCTCTTGGAGATAAATTTGCACTGAGTTTAAAATGAGAAGCAAGTGGTGTACTAACAGGTTTGGATTCATCAGATATGCCAAAACGTTTTAGTACCCTTTTCAAATACTCTTTCTGAGTTAAACAAAGTCTTCCCAATTTTCTGTCTCTACTTATCTCCATGCCAAGAATCTTCTTTGCTTCACCAAGATCCTTCATTTCAAATTCACCATTTAATTGAGTTTTTAACTTCTCAATTTCCTCTTTGTTCTTGGAAGCAATCAACATATCATCAACATAAAGAAGAAGATATATAAAAGATCCATCATGCAGCTTGCGCAAATACACACAGTGATCGTACTTGCTCCTTGTGTACTTTTGCCTCAACATAAACTTGTCAAATCGTTTGTACCATTGTCTTGGTGATTGCTTCAATCCGTACAACGATTTTTCAAGTTTACAAAACATATTTTCTTTTCCAGCAACCTTGAACCCTTCAGGCTGAGTCATATAGATTTCCTCCTCCAAGTCTCCATGTAAAAATGCCGTCTTTACATCCATTTGAACCAGTTCCATATCCAATTGTGCCACCAAAGCCAACAGAACACGGATGGAAGAGTGTTTTACAACTGGAGAAAACACCTCATTGTAGTCAATTCCTTCCTTCTGAGCATAACCTTTGGCTACTAACCTTGCTTTGTAGCGCACTTCTGACTTGTCAGGAAATCCATCTTTCTTTGCATATACCCATTTGCACCCAATTGCTTTCTTTCCCTTTGGAAGATTTGCTAACTTCCAAGTCTGGTTCCTTCTAAGGGACTCCATTTCTTCGAACATGGCACTTCTCCACTTATCTTCTTCTGAACCTTTGACTGCTTCAATATAAGTGGTAGGAATATCATCACTTGCAACTGGAGATGCATAGGACACCATATCAACATAACGAGCAGGCATTATGGTTGTCCTCTTTGGCTTTCTTAATGCAATTGATTCAAGTTGCTGTGGAGGTTCTTGGATATGAACCTCTTCTTCATCTGACTCCTCATCTACCATAGGAGTTTTTTCTTCATCATTTGCTGGAAAAACAATCTTCCTTTCAAACTCCACCTGTTTTGGAGTACCATTCTTCTTTTGTTCTGTTGTCACCTTTCCCAACATGGTAGATTCATCAAAGGTGACATCCCTGCTAATGATTGTCTTCTTGGTCTCTAGGCACCAAAGACGATATCCTTTTACACCAGATGCAATCCCCATGAAAATTGCTTTCTTTGCACGAGGATCCAATTTTGACTCCTTAACATGATAATAAGCAGTGCAGCCAAATACATGTAAGGAATCATAATCTGTAGCAGGTTTTCCGAACCATTTCTCTAGTGGTGTTTTGCCACCAATTGCACTTGATGGTAGGCGATTGATAAGATGACTCGCATATACAACAGCTTCAGCCCAAAACTGTTTGCCCAATCCAACATTGGACAACATACACCGAACTTTCTCCAGCAATGTTCGATTCATGCGTTCTGCCACTCCATTTTGTTGTGGTGTGTGCTTGACTGTGAAGTGTCTGACAATGCCGCTTTCTTCGCAAGCCTTCTTAAATGGATCACTCGTGTACTCCCCACCATTGTCTGTTCGAAAATGCTTGATCTTTCGCCCAGTTTGGGTTTCCATCCTCTTTTTCCATTTAAGGAAAATTCCAAGCACCTCATCCTTAGTCTTTATTGCATACACCCAAATTCTCCGGGAAAAATCATCAACAAAGGTGACATAGTAGTGGTTTCCTGCCAATGATGCTGTTTTTGAAGGTCCCCACACATCAGAATGAACATAATCCAAAATACCTTTAGTATCATGGATAGCTGTTCCAAATTTCACCCTTGTCTTCTTCCCTTTGACACAATGCTCACAAAAGTCCAATTTGCAAGCCTGAATATTTTTCAACAATCCTTGTTTCATGAGTAAATTCAAGGATCTTTCACCAGCGTGTCCCAGCCGCATATGCCATAACTTGGCCGACTCCAACTCCTTCTCGTCACTGGATGCCACTGCTGCAGTTCCAATAATAGTAGTACCTTGGTAATAGTACAACCTATTATTTTTCCGAACTCCTTTCATTACCACCAGAGCTCCAGAGATTATCTTCATTACTCCACCTTCTGCGTGCACCATGAAACCCTTCTCTTCTAAGGCTCCCACAGAAATGAGATTTCTTGATAAACTCGGGACAAAACGAACATCCTTCAAAGTTCTGATTGCTCCATCACGATTCTTCAATCGAATAGAACCAATCCCATGTGTGGTAAGAGGAACATCATTTGCTGTATAAACAACTCCTTCTTCTAGTTCTCTGAAATCATAGAACCATTCTCGATTAGGACACATATGATTGCTGCATCCCGAATCAAGAATCCAAGCACTAGAAGAGCTGGTTGAACCAGAAACAGCAAGTGAATAATCTGAGTCATCAACATACTCAGCTACATTTGAATCTGCAACAGTCTTAGATTGACCTTTGTTTTTTAGTTTAGGACAATCTTTCTTCCAATGCCCCTTTTCTCGACAAAAGGCACACTCATCTTTCCCAACTTTAGCCTTCGACTTCGATCGCTTCTTCTTTCCTTTCGCCTGGATCACCGGACGTCCTCTTGCAACCAAAGCTTCATTAGCCTTCTCTGAGCTATCTTTTTTGTCTTTTCTCCTCAGTTCATAGCTGTATAGGGCTCCACAAACTTCATTTAGAGACACAGCAACCTTCCCATGGAGTAGAGTTGTTTCCAGAAACTCAAACTCTTCAGGAAGTGATCCCAACAACATTAGGGCAAGATCCTCATCTTCAAAAGTCACGTCCAGGTTTAACAAATCAGCAACAAGCTGATTAAAACTAGTGATGTGATCATTCATTGTGGCACCAGGAATGTAAGTGAACCGAAACAGCCTTTTCTTCATGTGAAGTTTATTCTGACTGCTTTTCTTCAAGAACTTTTCCTCCAACTCCGTCATCAACTTACTAGCAGAGGTCTCTTTGCAGAATGCATACTTCTGCTCTCTTGATAAGCATGACCTTATTGTACCACATGCCAATCGATTGAGGGTCTTCCAATCTTCCTCTCCCATACTTTCTGGTTTCTTTCCTTCAATTGTAATGTCTAGACCTTGCTGAAAAAGAGCATCTAGAACCTCACTTTGCCACATGCCGAAATGACCGCTGCCATCGAAAATCTCTACCATCAACCTTGGATTCCCACCAACAGCTCTTTGCAAAATGCTTGAAGAAGCATTCAAAGTTGATGATGTAATTCTAAGTGGATTTTCTTCGTTTGCCATCTCAGCTCAATTTGAACAGAGGTTTAAAATTTGCTAAATGTCAAATAATAAAAAATCCAGGATTAAGGAAAAATTTTCTGATGTGCCGACTATAGAATACCTACAGCGCACAGAGCATAGTGTTTTTTCCTTAAAATAACCTGGCTCTTGATACCAATTGTTGCGGAAACGTCTAGCAAATTTTAAACCAAAAGCAAAACAAGAAAGAAAGAACACCAAGAATTTAACGAGGTTCAGCCAATTATGCCTACTTCCTCGGACACTACCAAATATATTTCACTAAGAAATATTACAATAGAGAGAGAAGAGAAAACTACAAGCCTTAGAAGTTACAAATGAACTTGTAGTTGGGATGATTTCAAAGTGAAGGGAAGGGTTTCTATATATAGAACCTAAGGCACTACACATTCCCAAACCTATCCAATGTGGGACTAATTTGGCCACATCAAAAAAAACTTATTCGATGTGGGACTAAATTTGCCACACATAAATTTGCCACACCATATTCAACATTTCTTTCATCCATTCCCGTATGAAATACTCGTTTCTAGATGATGTTTGCAAGTCAATTAATATACATGGGCATTCAAAGGAGATTACTTAAAATAACATTTTAAAAAGTTGAATAAAAATAAATAAATGTATTTTTGTAACCCTTGGACCCAGTCTCATCAGAACTTTCTCAGTACCATATAGATTCAACAAATTCTATATAATACATAACTAATTAAGTTCGGCCCATGTAGATCTATATCATTCATTACTCACATACAACATATTAATTTCTTGTATATTACATTTATCAAACTGAACAAAATTAAGAAATGAGGTCTGAAGATTTTGGTCTGTTCCCTTTTCCGAATGGATTTTCTATGTTGAATTACTTTATATATATAGGGTTCATATCTATTAAAGATTTACCTATAATTTACATGTAATGATTCTCGACGACCAATATATTACTTTCCCAACGCCCGTGACAGTGAGTCCATTATATATTTGTTTCCAGAATATTCAATTGTAAGTTATTATATATAGTTTAAAATATTAATTTATAATGACTAGAGGAAGAAAAAAGGCACGATATAACTCAGTAAAAAAGGAAGAAAATAACATGATTATCTTGATAATTTATACAATTATTAGAAATTATATATAGTTATTAAGAGTAAAATATAGAAAAGATGAAAATGAACATCAAATAAAAGAATCTCTTTTTATTATTAATAAAAATTACTTAAATTATGTTCAATAATCAAAAAGAATAAGGTAAAACTTATATTTTTCTTGTGCATATATTGATATACTGTAGTAATTTTTTTGTGAGGTATGCAAAGTATTGTTATGAATTTACTGAGACGTACAAAATATTGTTTTAAAGGATTTATCTATCGTATCAAGTTTCGAATATACAACAACAACATTTGAGTTTATGAGCTGACAGTCACAGAGCTAACAAGAAAAAAAAAAACCTTACTGTAATAAATGTCTATTTATTGGAGGCTAAGATAAAAAACAATTAAAGAAAATAAAGAATAATAATGTAATAACAGTTAGAAAATAAAAATTCATTAAAACGAGATTTTATGGATAATCAAATTTTAAAGATGCACCTCTTAATTTTTAAAAATATTTTAAAATAATATTGTACCTGTCTGAAGGGCACACTAGTAATCTTCTCGTATTCTGTGGGCCGAACGAGAGTTCCGATCGAATATTCCAGTGAAGGGGGAGATACCTGCAAAAGGCACTCTGACGCTCAAGTCAGGACAAAGCACAAGTATCGGTAGTAATTAATGAACAGTGACGTTACCTCGTGACATGAGCTATTTATACTGACATTTATGGGCCCGAATTCCCATGGGCCCTGCAACAGGATTACCAGATTAGGTAATACGCCTCTAATCAGTTTATTGGTATGATTAACTCTTAATCCCTAATTAGGGGGAGTCCTTAACTCTTCATTAGTGGGAATCTGGATTTATGGATCATGTGGTGGCTAATCGGCCACCTGGTTCGGCCACTCGGGTGCCGATTGGGTGTCGGCTATCAGGTGGCCGAGTGACAGAGCCAGGTGGCCGAATAACCCTGCTAGTACACTTGAGTGTACTAGCAGGGTTATTCAGCCACTGCTAGCCAGCCGAGCCAGTTGATCGGCGCATTCATTACGTTCCCTAGGGGTATGCTTAACCTGGACCTCGTCAAAGGTGTTACGTGCATTCCGAAACAAGTGGTAATATTTCAACAAGTTGGGGTCTTTCACCTGAAAGTGATCATTAACCTGTTCCGAGACGATTTTTGAATCTGTCCAACACACTATTCGCCGAGCACCAACTTCTTGGGCGAGCCTCAACCCTGCCAATAATGCCTCGTATTCGGCCTGATTATTGGAGGTCTTGAATGCAAATCGTAGGGACTGTTCGAGTATCAATCCGGATGGTCCTTCAAGGATTACTCCTGCTCCACAACCTTGGTTATTTGAAGACCCATCTACATGCATTGTCCACAGGTCACTTACAAAATGGCCTTTCGGCTGCAACTCGTTCATAAAATCAGCCAAGCATTGGGATTTAATAGGGCCTCGTGCTTCAAAGGTGATGTCAAACTCCGAGAGCTCAATTGACCAAGCCATCATTCGGCCGGCCAACTCTGGCTTGCGCAGTACCTTGGCAATCCGGCAGTCAGTCCGAACCACCACATGATGACTCTGAAAAATATTGGCGAAGGCGTCGAGCCGCGTGCACCAACCCCAGCGCCACCTTCTCCAAAAGCTGGTATCTTGTTTCGGCTTCTTGTAGCGACCGGCTGATAAAATACACAGGTCGTTGCTCGCCGTTTTCCTGCACTATAACGGCACTTATGGCTTCATTTGATACACATAAATACACCACCATAGATGCCTGCGGATCGGGTTTAGAGAGAACGGGAGGGGAGCCGAGACGTTGTTTCAACTCCTTGAAGGCCTCTTCACAATCAACGTTCCAGTCAAACTTCTTGACCTTCTTTAACAAACCGATAATAGGCTTTGCAATCTCTGCGAGACATGGTAAAAATCTTGAAAGAGATGTGAGTCGTCCGACCAATTTCTGAACCTCCTTGAGGTTTTGGGGACTTCTCATATCGATGATTGCCTGACACTTGTCGGGGTTGGCTTCAATGCCCCTCGTCGTAAGCATGAAACCAAGAAACTTTCCACCAGATACGCCGAACACGCATTTTTATGGATTGAGCAGCATGCCAAATTTGCGGAGTTGCTGGAATACCTCGGTGAGGTCATCGATGTGCCGGGCGATGCCTTCGGACTTGACAACCATATCGTCGACATATACCTCTATATTCCTGCCGAGCTGGTGTTGGAAAATCTTATTCATCAACCTTTGATAAGTTGCTCCTGCGTTCTTTAAACCAAAGGGCATCACACGATAACAATAATTAGCCGTGTCAGTGATGAAAGCCGTCTTTTCTTCATCATGAGGATGCATTTGGATTTGATTATATCCCGAATAAGCATCCAGGAAGGAGAGGATCTTATGACCCGATGCACCGTCAACCAACCGATCAATATTTGGGAGCGGGTAAGCATCTTTCGGGCATGCCTTGTTGAGATTAGTGTAATCAGTGCACATTCTCCATTTGTCGTTTGGTTTTTTAACCATGACTACATTTGCCAACCACGTAGTGTATTGAACATCCCGGATGAATCTAGCCTTAAGTAACTTTGCCACTTCGGCTTCCACTGCTAATTTTTGATCGGTTCCCATTTTTCTTTTACGCTGAGCAACCGGTCGTGCTTCAGCACATATTGACAATTTATGACACATAACACTCGGGTCTATGCCAGGCATGTCAGAAGGAGTCCACGCAAATAGGTCCTTGTTCCGACTAATCACAAGGCCTAAGACTGAACAGTCTTCCTTGGACATATCTGCGCCGATGTATGTAACTTGTGTGGGAAGTGCACCGAACTGTAAGTGGACTTTCTTGTCAACCGGTTTGACACGTTATTCATTGTTCATTCTTGGATCAAGATCCCAATCGACCAACGCGTCAGATGCCGAAGGAGCTATAGCATGAACCCGTTTGGATTTTTGTCGCTGTTCTTCGACGGGAGATACGCGCAGACTTGCGAAATAGCATTCCCGAGCAGCTTTCTGATCGGCGTGGATTGTAAGGATCTTCCCTTTGTCGGATGGGAACTTCATTGCTAAGTGCGGTGTCGAGACAATTGCCCCCAACATGTTCAATGATGGCCGACCGAGGAGGATATTATAAGACGTGTTGGCATGCACCACAATGTATTTCACCTGAATTTCTCTACTTTCTTGTTCGTCAAAACAAAAACGAGTGAATAACTTAATATATCCCTTGGTGCTTACCCGTTCTCCTGAGAATCCAACCAAGGGGTCATCGTAAGGGATCAACTCCGTCTCGGAAATACCTAACTGTTTGAAGGTATTCCAGTATAAAATATCCGCCGAGCTGCCCTGGTCAACCAACGTTTTCTTGACTATGAAATTGTGAATTTCTACGCTGATCACCATTGGATCGTCCTGCACGGGGTCAATGCCTTGAAAGTCAGCATCAGTGAAGATTATGGTTGGTAGTCTTCGGGAGGGCTGCCTATCAACGACGTGAACCGAGCGAATAGCACGCAAGTGTCTCTTTTGAGCTGAGGAAGTTGAACCTCCTCCGGCGAATCCTCCTGCGATTGTATTAATAACCCTCCTATGCGCAGCCGATGGGTCGTCCTTCCTATCACGAGACCTGCTTCGGTCACGCCGAGTCCTCTCAGAATTATCATGTCTGTGCCGATCCTGGTGGCGAGGTTGATATGTTGAGCGAGGCCGAGATGATCCTGACCGATCGACGAAGTTATGAAGCTGTCCCTGCTTGATCAAATCTTCAATTTTATCCCTAAGGGCAGCACACTCTTCGGTAGAATGTCCACGGTTGCGGTGGTACCTGCAAGTTTTGCTGGTATCGGCACGTGGTGGGGTAGAAGCTTGCTTCGGGACCGCTAGCACTTCAGCCGCGAGGGCTTGCTCTAGCACCGCTGCCCTGCTGGCATTCAGGGGGGTGTAGTGAGAGTATTTCGGCCCACAAGTGGGTCGGTCTCGCAGTGTTATTTCTTTGGCTTTCCCTCTGAATGGTTGTTCCGTTGGCTTTTCGGCCTTGCTCACTGATTCGGCACGGGCTTGATTGCGGTATTCGGCTAACTCTACCATTTGCATATACTTGTCAACTCTCCTTCGTAAGTCGTTCATGTCCGAAGGAGGTTTTTTGCAAATGCTATTGACGAATGGCCCCGGCTTCAATGTCGTTGTGAGGTGATGGAGTGCTACGGCCGAATTGAGGTCTCGGATTTCCAGCGCAGCTTTGTTAAACCGATCCATGAAGGCCCGAAGAGACTCCTTCTTGTCTTGTCGAAGGCTTACCAATGATAGTGAGGTCAAGCTGTGGGGACGGCTCGTTGCGAACTGGATGGTGAACTGTGATGACAAAGTGTTGAACGAGTCGATTGAGTTAGGAGGTAGCCGAGTGAACCAACTCAACGCCCTGCCTTTGAGAGATGTCGGAAAAATCTGACACAAGGCCGCATCATCCGTGGTGCTCAAGGTTACCTGCGTGAGAAAAACATCAAGATGTTCATCAGGGTCGGTTGTACCGTCATACTTATCAATGGGTAACGATTTCCAATTATCGAGCAACGGCAATTGCATAATGGATGATGTGAAAGGGTGTCTATGTGAGCCGATGGTTACTACGTCGGTGGGTCGTCCGATCGTATGCAAGGTCGAAGGGGATTTTTCTGGTGCCGCGGCCGAGCCGTGAGGAACCGATGTGCGGACCTCATGAGATTGATAAGACCCTTGTGTCTGAGTGGTTGTGGGATGAGTAGGCTTCCACGAAGAATCTTGGTTTTTTAATGCCTCATTTTCGGCTTTCAAGGCCGAAAGTTCCTTCGCATCCTTCTCCCGTTGTTGCTTCATCGCTGCCATTTCCTGTTTCAGCAAACGAACTGTTTCGGACAAATCAGTTTCATCAACAACCTCGACATGTTCCTCCTCTTCAGTATGATGATCTTCTGTGTTGGTTCTCCTTGTTTTCGCCATAGCTCAATTCAGTTAACTTTTGCAGCTGTCTTGGCTTGTCTTCTCAAGTTTCTCGGTTCGGCCCCACGGTGGGCGCCAAAATGTACCTGTCTGAAGGGCACACTAGTAATCTTCTCGTATTCTGTGGGTCGAACGAGAGTTCCGATCGAATATTCCGGTGAGGGGGGAGGTACCTGCAAAAGGCACTCCGACGCTCAAGTCAGGACAAAGCACAAGTATCGATAGTAATTAATGAACAGTGACGTTACCTCGTGACATGAGCTATTTATACTGACATTTATGGGCCCAGATTCCCATGGGCCCTGCAACAAGATTACCGGATTAGGTAATACGCCTCTAATCGGTTTATTGGTATGATTAACTCTTAATCCCTAATTAGGGGGAGTCCTTAACTCTTCATTAGTGGGAATCTGGGTTTATGGATCATGTGGTGGCTAATCAGCCACCTGGTTCGGCCACTCGGGTGCCGATTGGGTGTCGGCTATCAGGTGACCGAGTGACAGAGTCAGGTGGCCGAATAACCTTGCTAGTACAAATATTAAAAAAAAAGTAAAAACTACAAGAAGCTCGCTTCTATCTTGTGCACAGGAAGCAAATCAACTAATTTGCATTACCACAAACCCATTAGGTTCATGTGCATGGACAGAAATCTTTCCACTCTTATTAGTCTCTTTGTATGCTTATATTACAACTTAATATATAAACCATTCTCCAAATATACAATACTAGCTAATGTGAGACTAGTATCTTTTTGTAATACCTTATATACAACATATACTATCTATATCAAGTGACAACCCCAATGATTCTTTAGTCTTAACTTCTTATGTTTCAATTTTATTCTCTTAGTATCTTTAAAATGTATATTAAACTTATTATCTTTTTTCTTAATTGTGTTTTTTTTATCCTATAGTATTATAATTATCTAATTTTAGTCCTTTAAGTTTTGTAAAATTTTAGTCTCTCAAATTTTAATTAAAAAAAATTAGTCTCTCAAATATTATAGTTATACAATTTTTGATCTATTTAAGTTACATATATTATAATTTTTATTTATATATTAATTGATATACATTTATTATTACTAAAATTATTAAATATATAGAAAAATTTAAATAGGTAAAAATTTGTATAACTGCGATGCTTTAGAAATTAAAACCACACAATTGTAATATTTTAAGAACTATGATTACTCAATTAAAAATTGAAAAACTAAAATTACACAATTACACATTTAAGCATTTTTTTAAAATTTATTTTTAGTATAAACTTAACGTATGATTTTACGTCCTATTCCTTTTTGTTATTGTTTTCTGGATATTTTTATATCACGTTATTTATTTTAATCATTATATTTTTGTTATTTATTTTATTATTTTAATGGAGCATTTCAAGGTATTGATAAGTATGATAATACTAATAATAAATAGTATTTAAAAGTATTCAATAATATTATCATACTAAACGATATAATGAAAATATAACATCTATGTTATTCTAAATTTGCATTGGTCGAGAGTATTGTAAGATATAACATAAAATTAATAATAGAATATACAACATGAAAAAATAATAATAACTGGAACTAAAGAAAATGCAACGAAATTAAATTCTGATAATATCTTTAAATAAAATATTATAGTATATTAAAATTAGTTAAAAAATAAAAGTCTTCAACTTTACATTTATCTGCTATTTTAACTAATAATTTTATTAAGCTCATATAATTCAATAAGCTAGTTTAACTGTTATTATGTAAGTTATTAACTTTTCAACCAGTTTATTAATTTAATTATTTTTGTCAAATATAACTTAAGAAGTCACATAAAAGATGATTTTATGTAGTAAAATTTTTTACACTAATATATATATCCAAATTAAAATCTTCTTATATATATCCAAATTAAAATCTTCTTACAAATTAAGTGAAATTGGAGGTATCGAGAACAACTTTAATTTATACATATAACCGAGTTCTTCAAGTTCCTTTATAAGGTTCAATATATTATTGTTCAAGTTCCTTTATAAGGTTCAATATATTATTGTCAAAGTGATAAAATTAATGTCTTGAGTAAAAAAAATATACCGACTATTAAATTAAAGCAAATTAAATATATAAAAATAAATTATATATAACTTCGAGAAGTTAAAAAAATTTCTCTAATTTTCCTCAAACACGTGAGGTATTATTAATAAAACTTTACAATTAATGTGCATCAACATACATATATAACTCTTCACTAACATTAATTGATACAATTAGTAGTGATTTTTGTCTCTTAATTAAGTTTTTTAGGGTTTGATTTTTGATTTTGATATAAAATAAGTTATGTTAAAATGGAAATACTCGACTTATATGCACTTTTAATTTTTTTTTGTAGAAATTAATCATTATTTTTGATGATTTCGTATTAATATCATAATTAAAAACAAATATAAATAACTCAGCAACGTGTATATATAGGTTTTGCTTGATATAGACTGCGCAATATAATTCAAAGTGAAAGACACACAAGACTTGAATTTGTAAGTATAGTATAGCATGTAGGCTGCAAACTTTTCAAAAGTATGAATCAATGAACCAAGATGATAAACAATCCATCTTGAACTTGAGTCTTATTATTAGCATGTGCTATAAGGATTCTTCCAGTTAATGATTATTAGGTTCCCGCCTAAACTGACCAAGTTAACACATATATTGATGACATTAACAAAAAGGCAATGGTGAACAAGAAGATAAAATCAGAAATTTCTTCTACACGAATGGAATCAATGTATATACACACTTTCAGCAAGCTATAATAATATTTCTTGTGATGGAGAGACGTGACAAGTATTTCTTATGGTTAGTTTCGTAGAAGGACCCATTTACGCAGCCGATTTTTGTATTATTGTTAATCCTGGATTGTCTTATTATGATTATTTGGCATGCTTCCTTGTCCAATTGCATCTTCTGATTTGAGTCTGTTCGGGTCTAGGGCTTCCCCCTCGGTACGGCAGCTTGAATTCCTAACGTCAAATGGCTGATAGAAAATGAAGTTTTGTAAGCACATAAACTAGAAACTCAGAACATGATTTGACCACTCTAAAGTTAGCAAAACTTGACCTGCAATATTGCCCCATGTCGTTAATTAGCAGCCTTCATGACCTTTCTTTCTCCAATATTATCCATCCTCATCTCTAATATTTTGTGTGTGAAACCCTTGAATTTTGGACAAGGGGTTAGTGCAGTATTTTATTTATAGCTTTCGGATAGCTATTGATGATGTATAGCATTCAATTAATCTGTAGATATCCAAACGAATTTTGTAGCTTCTCTTAGGCGGCATGCAATGACCAATGGCCTCAAGAAAGATCAGCTTATTAAGATTTCAGATATATTATTTTTTGTTAGTTATATCTCCACTACTTGTCACTGTCTACCCCGTCAAAAAAGTATGACTACATGTTTGAGTTCGTAAATTACATACATACGGAGTCAAGAGCATTGCGTTATACTAAACCAAGTCTTAGCTCTTGCCTCTTAGTTATATATATTAATATTCATAATTAATGTTTAGTGCAAAATATGACTTTGGGATATTGGGGGACCAATATATGAAAGAAGTGGTGTATATAGCTGGCTAGGGAATAAAGACAAAAGACCAGAACTAGCAGACGTACATATGCTTTTAGGTGCAAGATCTTCATTGTGTTTAATTAGTCCCCCAATTGACGTGTCGCGATCGAGACCATAAGTGAAGAAGGAAAAAATGAAGAGGTTTTTTCAATTAAGGAATATGACTGAGATTATTTCATGAGTTTGCTTACACCAGCATACATATACCTTGTAGAATACTTCGCATTTGACATGACTCATATTAAAATTCACCAACGTTTTTTTTTTAAGGATCTTTATTAGTGAATGTGACTCGATCTTAATTATACATAATATAATGTTCATTCATATATACAATACTTGATTTAATTGCGAGGGTGCATGTATATATCAAAATTGAAGGCAAGGAAATTAAGTAGATGAAAACCAGAGGCTATGGAGCATACGTTGACGATACCATCTATCTCTATCAGTAATAGACTTCATCATCGTATAACCCATGTTAATATACGAGGTGGAAGCAGCTAATGAAGGGCATGTTGGACGGAATCAAAGGAAACATTCGCATGCCTTTTGACTCTACAAATATGGCTGTAGAGATTGTAGCTGAGTTTCGGTGTTTTGGCCTCCTTGACGGGTTTTCCTTTTCACAACATTAGTTTCTTTTGTTCAAAAGAAACATTCATATTTTCTAAAATGAAACGAGCTGCGTTTACTTTTAGCTTCAAATTGATGTAAATGTTTTGGAGCTGCGTTTACTTTAGCTTTAAATTGATGTAAATGTTTTGGATGAGTGTTGAAAATTAGTTTAAAAGGGAAAATTGTATAAATTAATGAAATGATTTCTCATTATTCAATATCAATGTGTGAAACGATTGAAACTGAATTAGTGCAAGTATGTAACTCGTAATAATTCTTTGTCATGTATATTTTGGTTTATTATTCCTATATTGTGATTTCAAGCTTTAAAAAATAAAATAGGCCAAAATATTGAAAACTAAGAAAAATAGTCGTCCAACTTTATTTTTTAAAGTTTAATTTTAACTTTATCATAAATCATAAAATTCTTTAATATACGTAAGTAATATTTATATTAATATAATCAAATGATTACATAAATAAATTTTATATACGTTAAAATAATATTTAATTATCAAAACTTATATCTTATAAGTATAAATTAGTTCTTAATTATTAAATTTAGAACAGGATCTAAACTATGTTAATTGAAAAAAAAAAAAACTTTAATTGCATTAACGATGTTTTTTTTCTTCTGACTTATAAGTCATAATGACTAATTATACTTGGGACTTCAGTCTAGGCTATATAATTTATTATGAGCCATTGAGTCCATAGCATAACCCGACAAAAGATCATCACTTAAATTTACCTTCTCAACGAACTCATTTTTAAAATCAGCATTGTAGGCTACTAGTATTCATTCACTTTCTACGTGACCATGAGAAATTGAGAAGACAACCATAATAATTTAAACTTGTCACTTTATTTTATTTACTGGTCCAAAGTAGGGCCTGCTAAAAGCAATAAAGAGGAAAAGAACCAAGCCCATATCTAGGCCCAATGAGGGGCCCCAAAATGCACGTGCTTGCTTTAGATGCAAAGCAAATCTAGACCTAGATACGAGTGTGACGCAAAACCAGTACATCGGCTAAAAGCACATTCTCTTTTAATATGATTGCCTGCATGTCTTTGATTTCTTTATCATTGGTTTGGGCCTTTCGTGACCACTAAGGCCAATTTTACTATTTACACTCTCCTTATTTTTGCTAACTATACTGTTTTTTAATATATAGTACCACAAATATCCTTTATACTAGCAATCCTAATTGTTGATTGATTTTTATTATATAAGACAAACATTTTAATTTAGATGTAGTCTCTGACCTATATTTAATGTTGTAAAAATTCGACAATTTCTTAATAGTTCACAATTAGGCATTTGAACATTTTTTAAAAAAATATTTTCTGAAAAGTAATATAATCATAATTAATTTCAAAAAGTATTTTATGATATACTGTTTTGTTTTTTAATTCCAAAAAATAATTTTAAAATATTATGTTAATTTTATTGAAATTAATTTTATGATATGAAGAGAGAAAAGGAGGGATGTCAAAGCAACAAAAAGGGAGAGTGTGCTGTGAAAAGGAAATGAGAGAGGAAAGTGTTTCGAAAGGGAAGATTTAAATCGTAAAAGGCCCAAGTGTATTTTGTTGCGGTAATGGGCCGGCCCGATAGAACCCGGCCCACACGACGAAGCAAGGTCATAGGAGGAGGGTGTGAAAGGGAGCAGAGAGCAGCAGAGGTAGCACCGAGGTATTAGAATCGCGTTTGGGAGAAGAGAAAATCGCATCGAAAATGAGCGGAACGGTGAAGAAAGTTACCGATGTGGCTTTCAAGGTGGGTAGGACCATCGATTGGGATGGAATGGCGAAGCTTCTCGTCTCCGATGAGGCTCGCAGAGAGTTCGCCAACCTTCGTCGCGCTTTCGACGAGGTTAACTCCCAACTCCAGACCAAGTTCAGCCAGGTACCTTCTTTCGCCGATCTATCTGTATCGTTTCCTTCTGCATTCGATTTAGGATGCGAATTTATTTCCGTATTATTCTCAGGTGTTAGATCGGTTGGCTCTTAGTGCACGTACCAGATTTACAGCGATTTCTGATTTATTATAAACTCTTTCGAATGCAATAGGCTAATACGAATGCGCACTTAGTTTCTCTTCTTCGGAATGTAGTTTTGGAAATGATTTTGGAAATAAACGAATAGTTGTTTCATTCCGCTATTGGTCTTGATTATAAACTCATTTGAATGAAATGAGCTAATCCAAACACGCACTTAGGTTCTCTGAATATTTTTGGAAATGATTATTTTTAACGATACGTACCTGTTATGTGAATTTTTGGACGAACATCTCGGCGTCGTGTTTTGAATGAGAGAGAGCTCTGCGATTCGGAGTGATCATGTGATAAATTAGTTATTTACTTCTTGAAAAATGTTTAATATATCAAAGGTTGTGTAATTGTTTTTTTTTTTTTAAATGTATTAATCGGCCCTTGCTTATTCGTTATTCACATTCTGCAGGAGCCTGAGCCCATAGATTGGGATTATTACAGAAAAGGAATTGGCACCCGTTTGGTCGATATGTACAAGGAGCATTATGAGAGTATGTTTGTGAATGATCTTAATATACATACATTTTAGATTTCTTGATTATACCAGTACGGGTAGTGTACTTGACACATTCTTATTGGTGATGACATGATTGAATTAAATTTTTGTAAATTCAGTTCTGGTCACACTTTCTTTCCTATATAAACCAAGAGCCTTGCAACCATTTTTAGCCTTACAGTCCTGCTTTGGGATCTGTGAATCCGTTTGTTATTCCTTAACATGCTCTCTGTTTTACACTTTGGTGTGATTTGCAAGGCAGTGCAAATATCACCAGTTTTACTAAAATTAAAGTTATTTCTTTTTGAACTTTTCTCTCTTTGAATAAAATTGTGGTTTAGGAAAAGTGTATAAAGATATTAAAAAATTCAATTTTGTCTATTTCTTGCACTTAATGGTACCATATTCTTTTGATAGAACAGAATATGAGCTATAAATTTCTCAAAGAATAGTAGATAGTAATTTGGATAAAACACCTTTAAGAGGTTGACAAGTCATCCTCCAAAATTGATATTTCCATAACATTCTTTTGTTGCTTCTCATGTTAATTGATTTCCTTATGTTGTAATCTACTACCTATTGCATGTTAAAACCCAATATATTCAAATGATACAAGGAATGTGGTGTTCAAAATTTAATATGGATATTTGGAACTTTTTTTTGTTATTTGATTATTTCCCAATTTTATAAGGAAAAGCACAAGAAAAATCTGCTACACAGCTGAGACAATATTTTTGCTGCTGCTTTCACATTTAGAAAATATCAATATACATTTAGTAAACACCTATACAATTTGGGCTGTTCACAGTTTGGATTTTTGAAAAATCTGATATGATTTTTTCCATTTAAAATGAGTTGGTTCGGTTTTTCTAAAAACCAATTAGATTTTCTTTTAAATTGGATGGGTTTGATGTAATTTGGTTATCCACTTTATAGTTTATACTCATAAATATGGTTTGGATTTCTCATAAAACAGAACCAATCCACCTTGTAAAACAATTGAATTAACTGATTTGTTTTTAAAAAATGGATCGATTCAGTTTTGGATTAGTTTGATTTGGATTTTTTGCACATCTTTGTGTATAATATGGAATAGAATTTTGAAAATGGATTTGGTTTGATATAAGCTCAGAGGTCTTTTTTGTAGCTACAGTGCAAAACACTCTACATCAGCCTTGCATTTGAATTCCTATTTGGGGAGAAGATGTTATTGTTGAAAATTGTACTGAATGCCCCATGTGTGAATGGGTTGTGTCTATATGAATATAGGTTTAATTACCCTTTTAGTACCTATGATTTCATAAACTTTAGCATTTAGTATCTATAATTGAAAATATTCAATTTTAATCCTTATATATACAATTTTTTGTATTCTTTTAGTCCCTATAGTGGCATGTACTTTACCTTTTTATTCTTCTCTATAGAAATAGACGACAGAGACTAAAAGACCAAAAATTGATTTGTATAAAGACTAAAAAGTGAAATATATGAAACTATGGACCAAAAAGGTAATTAAAACCATAAATATAAATATATAGGGAGCTTGAGAGGTAAATCTAATCATATGACTATTCTATCTTACGCATGGATGATGAAGATTAACTTGATATGCCCCTATGTGTGTGTATCAAAACCATGATTTCCTGTTATAATTTCACTGTTTCGCCTACCATTAGTTTTGACCTTTAACATTTTGTGTGATGGTTTCTCTGCAGGCATAGAGATCCCCAAGTTTGTCGACACAGTAACTCCTCAATATAAGGCTAAATTTGACTCACTTGTATGAACTTGTCAAATCTTTAGTTCGTATTTTGTTTTAAATCTCTTGCGCCTTAGATAAAGTTTCTTACTGAAATACATTACACTTAATTGTGCTATATATTGTGTTGTCTGGCTGCAGTTGGTTGAACTTAAAGAAGCAGAGGAGAAATCTCTGAAGGAGTCTGAAAGATTGGAAAAGGAAATTGCTGATGTACAAGAGCTGAAGGTAATAGAAATCACCTCACAGATTTTTCATTTTCATTTAAAATAAATAAAAAATAGAAAAACTCATGCCGTCATTTATTCTTTACAGAAAAAGCTTAGTACGATGACGGCAGATGAGTACTTTGCCAAGCATCCTGAGCTGAAGAAAAAGTTTGATGATGAGATCAGGAATGATAACTGGGGCTATTGATTTTCAATTAGCAAAACATCAGAAATTGATGTTTTCCTTGCTGGTTCAATAATAACAACTACATTGATTTCTTTGTAACTCGGTTCCCTTGCAGTTTAAAGGTTCTTATTATCACTGTCGATATTTTTTGTGGTGCTGTAGTTAATCACTTAAGACTACACCTGAGTCGTCAACAAACTGCTGTCTTGTGGTTTGTGGTCAGAAAATTTCAAGATAATGCTGGTTTGTGTTTTTCTAAATAAATTATGTTTACCCAGTAAAAAAAATATATTTTTCTTTCAGTTTAATCGTATCGTAAAGCTAAACACTAGAATAGCAACGACTTGGTCCATACCCTGGCATATTCGGGGCAAACCGAAAAATGCTAAAGCGTTATCCGGGATTTATATTTTGCTGTTAAGAATAAAAGGTTTACATTTTGGTAATAGAGAGCTTGAACGAGAGCTTTCCATAATTTTACCAAAGGATTTGCGAAATATTGTGTCCTTGTATGCATATCCAATTTAAAACGGTGATAGCTGAGAAAAAAAAAAAATTTACTCGGCTCAGTATATCTTTCAAAAGGAAATAAAAAAGGTGAAGTCTTTTAAAATTACAATTTTGGGTAGTATAGTTTCTTTTTACCATTTGTTCTCGTTGAAAGAGGAGAAGGATTATAGTACACTTCTTCAAATGGTCTATTGTAGTCTTTAGATTAATTTAGTTTTCATCGAGGGATGAAGTCTAAGGTGAATCACTTTAATAGGTGGTTTTAACAACTTTTAGATTAATATAGGGTTTAGATTATTAAAGGTGGACTTCTTACATAATATTATAATTATTTTTGTTTTTTCTTAACAATGGTGACCATCACCATTATTGAAACGTTAATTTATCTTTAATTTTATTTCTTCATTTCTCTTTCTCAAAAAAAGAAGAAAGTTTATGTTGAGATTCAATTCTACGATATTTAGTCAAACAAACAATAAAACAAAAAATGTATCTCATTATAACAAATTCACACTCTTCACTTACGCATCTTTGTTTAGTAGATATATACTCTATTGTAACAAATTTAAGCTCGTGAGTGATTACATCATGAGAGATCTATACTCATGTAACAAAGTCACACATTTGAATTCATTTGCAAGTCTCCCTTGTGACTAATCCACACTTTGTCACGATAGACTTGTGCATCGTGGAAGATTTATAATTGTGTGGTAGATCTGTACTTAAGCGACAAATCCACAGTCATGGAAGAACAAAAGAGAAAGGGGAAAATGGTGCTGCCACCGGAAATCACCTTGGACAACAATGAGCAGTGGTGGTTAGCGACACTCTAGTTGTAGTCTATAGGGGTGGGCAAAACGAACTGAACTAAACTGAACTTATAAAAACTGTACTGAACTTAAAAGTAGTTCATATGAACTGAACTAAACTAAACATTAGTTCAGACAAACTGAACTGAACTATTCTTTTGTGTCATTGAACTGAACTGAACTGTACTATAAAAACTTGAACTGAACTACAATTTAAACTGCACTAAACTGTTATGATATTTTGAATTGAACAATTTTGACTCATTGATCTATCAAAATAGGACACATTTGCCAACTTTACTTTATTTTATATTTTATTTAAATTTTTCAAAGGAAAAAATATAAAATTAAGTCAAACAAACTCAGTAAATTTTAAGCCTAAAAATAAGTAGTTCAACATAGCTCAATTGATCCGTTAAGTTCGACAAAATTGATACAATTTTTTTTCAGATCACTTTTTTTTTAAGTTTTGGTTATTAGACTATCGAGCTAATCCATTAAGACATAATATGTTAAACACATTTAATTTTTATTCTTTTATAAAAATAATTCAATTTTTATAGTTCAGTTCAGTTTTTATAGTTTAGTACAGTTCAACTTTATAACAGTTCAGTTCAGTTCAGTTTTTTTTTTAAACAGTTCAGTTCAGTTTTTTTACAAACAGTTCAGTTTTTTATAGTACAGTTCACCACCAGTTCAGTTCAGTTCAGTTCAGTTCAGTTTTTTTTGCCCACCCCTAGTAGTCTACTCTCCTACATTGTATCATGCTTCTCACTTCCACCCCTCTGTTGTGTGCATTAGTAACATAGTTCACACTTGCCTACCTCGTTTGCCACATGAGATTTTCATTTGGATGCCTTTTGTATCAAACCTACAATACAAAAACCAAACCCAAAAAAGAGGTGAAGAATAAGAGGAAGGAGAGGACAAAAAGTTGTAGCACTGTCGTCAGAAATCGTTTCTGGTAATGGTGCACTAAAGACAAAAGCATTCCAACAGCCATGGTAGTTGGTGAGAGGAAGAAGATTAATTGTTAGGATACAACGTGGAAGGTACACCTTAGTAATACATATCTCATATTAATTAACTTTTCAATTATTTTTTGTCCGCATCTTTTTAAGACTCTAGTAAGCCTAACTTTTCACACAAATGTAATAAATGTTTTTATTTATATTCTAATTTTTTTATATCCTTTCTCTCACTTTTACACCTTTATTAAACAATTACTTCTATTATTCATTACACAAAGGCACAAAAAGCCTTCACTCCACTAATTATAATAAATGAAAATTATATTAATGTAAGAGTTATTATTTATGGTGCACCATAGACCACACTAGTGCAACATAGAATTCATAAAAAGAGTAAGATAGATCAAACACATTTGAAGATAAATTTTTTAAAAATGAAAGAGCTTTGTGTTTTGAAAAATAAAACTAAATATAAGATTTATATCTTAGCTTTCTTTTCTGTCTTATCAAGAAATAATCAATAAGATCAAGACACGAAACATTTAATTTTAAAGGAATTATAAAATTAAAATTCAACCATTTTGTACTATATTTTTCAAGTTTTAACTTTAAATTACGTAAGTCCAATAAAAATTGTACTAACATGGTCTATTTGAGTTAATAAACTTAAGGGTAAAATATGTTTTTAATTTCTTTTAAAACTTTGAAATTTGGTTGTTTCCTAAAAAAGTTGTACTATTTAAACATTTTAGCCCAAAATGAAGACTTAACCTAACCACAAGCATCCACAAAACCAAATATTCAGTGCTCTAACTACGCATATAATGCTTGCCGGTAATTTGATTGGTGAACAACCACATCATTGCCTCTACCATTTAAAGCTTTGCGGACATCCCTACGTGCTTGCAGGACCATCCCCATCACCATTCCACCATCGAGTACACTATATTTTTTTATATATAAATAATTGATAGACTTATAATTTGAAAGTCAATTTTTGTGACTCTCTTTTAGCGAAATTAAATTAGTTGATTTTTTTTTTCAAAAAGCAAATTTGATGGATGTATAAATAAATAAAAGGACATTTGTTGGTCATAAATTTACATTCTTTGTGAACACCAAATACTGGTCTATACCATGAGAGAAGAGGGGAGAGTTATTGTGTGATAGGTGGTGATCTAATGTGGAGAGAAAGAAAAATGAGTATTTATATTGTCACAGTCTATGTAACAACGTTTTATTTGCCAGGCATGTGTCGTGAAATCAGCTAAATTATACTTGTTATGTCTAAAGTTTGAAGACTAGAGTCTTTTTTTCAAAAGACTTTTTTACATGCCTAAAAACATTATGCATTATATATATAGTGTATCGAGAAGTAAATTTACAAAATTTTATCATTAGTCAAGCAACCATCTGAACTTCGGGTATGCAAAATTCATATCCGCACCTCATACTTGAGATATACCAATTAAGCTACAGTCTGAAACGCAAGAATTATATTGTAATAAGTACATAATAAATTGATTGTAAATACACAGTGCTCTAACCAAGTAAATGAAGATTTGCAAATCAACTCAAAATGGGATGAAAAAATGGACCAAGAAAACAAAAAAGATGTGAGCTCAAAGATACAAAGGATTAAAATCTGTACAATAGATGAAGAAATAAATTGAACCTTTATAGTTTGCAATTATATGGTGAACATATTTTTTAATTCTGCTGCTAAAGGGCAATCTCATAAAAGTATAAAATGAACAAAAGGAAACAAAATGTGTAATTCAGAGCAGCATCAATGGCCTTATTCCAATGATTGCTGCAATAAACTCAAAAATTCCACCAGACATTTGGTTGCTGTGTGACAGAATCCCAGTTAACAAAGATATTACTCTGCACTTCCTGCCTTGCCCTCCTCATTTTTATTCATTGCTTTCTTTGCTAACTCATAACCTGCGAAGTTCATAGCACCAAGAGGCGCAATCCAAAAGAACCTGGGCACTGCTCCTTTGAACAAGCCAAGGGGTCCCTCATGTTTTAGTATAGAGAAGGCTATAAAGGTCATTGACACAGACCGACCCTGAGCAGTCATCATTCTAGTTTTCATGACATCAAACGGCGTCGTGACAACAGCTGCCAAGCCACCAGATAAAGCTCCAACAGCAATTGTTTCCAAGGGACCGAGTTCCCGCTCTAGTAGTCGTTCGGCAACCTAAAAGTCAAACGCCAAAACCATCACTCAGTAATCATCCATGACAACATACCATTTTAAAGGAAATTCACTGGTAGCCAGCCAAACATACTATACAAAGTCTACATGCAATTTATTATTATTGTATGGTCACAACTGTTTATGATTGAGTTATTCCCTGCTAATTGGTGTATATTACATCAATTCAGGCTTCAGAATGCATGTCACATAATTTTGAAGAAGAATATCCCATGGCTTAATGTTAGCTAAGATGTACTTCAACTCATTTGATATAACACATTAAAATTTACTGCTGCTTAAGTTTGTGTTAAACAGTAGTCAAAAAATAAACTGATATTAATCTTTCTCCATGAAACTGTAAAATTTCCTATATAATCCTGCTTAATTTTTATTTTTTTGGGTGAACATAAAACATTTATTTTCACACAAGTTTCAAACGAAAATATAATACAACAATAAAGCCTTATCCTACTAGGTGAGGTCAGGTACAGGCATCACATAAATCATTCAGTTAAAGGCCAATGCTTCAGAGATATATTATCAATGCATTAATAAAAAATGTAAATTCCATTGACAAACAGGACCAAGAAACATGTTGAGTCATGGAAATTACACACCTTCTTAGATTCTGCATAAAGCCCCATGCCAGCAACATAAAATGGAACCTCACGGCATAGTGTTGCTCCAGTTCCACGAAAGAAACCCCGAAGGCCATCCTGTTCCCAAGTCCCCACAAAAGCCTCACCCACATTTTCAAAAAGACCAGCCTGTAACCTCTGCTTCAACACCTCACAGGGGATCCGCACAGCTGTTCCCAAAAATGTGCTACAGAATGATGCTACAGATTGAACCTACAAAAAATGCTCATACATGAAACTTCTAGATTTTAGAGAAGTGACAAGAAAGCAGACCCTATTAAACAATATAAAGAAATTATTATCAACCTACTAATGTAAAATTCCCTTTCAAAGGTTAATCAAAGTGAACAAACCTTTTATGTATTAAAAACTATAGAATAGAATTTGAGAAATGTTTATCTATTAGGTATGAACATCTCACTTAAAAGCATTTGCATCATTCTAATAAGGGTTTCATTACCATGTTCCCTCGGGTTAAGAATCCTTTATTACCTTTCATTTTAAATCATCCTAATTACCTAACATGTCCTTGTGAGGGAACATATTACCACCAATAACAACCCTTCTAATAAAGACAAGGAGGTAAATAATTTAGCTTAAGTAAAAAATTCACTTATCACTGAGTGACAGATTTCTCTTGGTTTTATTTATGGTAAGAGGGAAACTCGGAAAGTTTGCAGCAGTAGTGTAGCTATCTTCTTAACCAGTTTTCTCAATAATGCAACAGCTTTAACTAATCTAAATTATATAATGCAGAAAACCTGACAGACTGATATTCTGGGACAAAACAAGGACGTAGGTATAATTTAACTGAATGTTAGGGAAATGAGGCAATTCACTGTATGTTCTTTGCATTCTCAACAACAAACAAGGAAAAATAATCAGGAGTAGCCCAGGATATTAATAGAAAGCAAATAGACTTTACAAATTACCTGGAGTTCTGGCAGTGTTGGAGCAACATTTATCAACACCAGTTTACTAGCTTCAAATATCCCAGTTCGCAAGCCATGGCTGCATTACAAAGGTAGCATAAGCTTTAAAGGGGAAAATAACTCTAATCTATCACTGTTAAGAGAAGGTTTTAATGAAGCTTGAAACACCAACTTCTTTTCTGCTTTTTTGTTTCAACATAAAGGAGAATGAGAAGGGGGGAATTGAAAAGAGATCAAATAAACAACCTCGAAAACTGTCCAAGAATGGCAGGGATTGACCCTCTGTATAAACCCCGCCTTCCAATGTCCGGCAGCTTAGAAATTATTTCAGGGAAGGACATGGTTGATGCTTGTACTCGAGTCTAATATACCGAATAAGACAATGATGAGTCCTCTTAAAGGAGTCTAAAAAATAAAAGCTATGAGAGGAATATGGAATTGTGTGCTCTCCACAGATAAAGACATGAAATCAGCAGTTACAGAAGAAATCAATAAGTTTGTGAAAGTTCAAGAACATACCTTAATTGTATCAACTGGATGCAGTAATGCACAAGACAGGGCACAAGAAAGGCCACCTGCCAATGCAGATCTTAGAACGCTTCCTGCTGGAATTTCAACAGCTGGTGGAACAGCGACTACAGTTGCAGCTTCAAACCAAATACTCCTGAAAGTATAACCATAACAAAAATAGTCATCGATATAAATTATAAACGATGAATCTTAATCATTAACTGCTGATGAATCTTAATCTTAATCATCATTGAGGAAATTAAAATACTAACTGCAACACTTCTACATAATTTAATCTTATTGCATAATATCATTTTTTCTGAATATTTGCCTTAAATTAAGATAGGAAACGACAAGGACCACATTAAACCACAACAATTTAATATACTGACAATCAACTTAATCTATCTAATTCACCTATTCTTCATAATTTCATAATGTGATTCATACATTTTATTCCTCTTTACTTCACACAATTTTGATTATCTGTCTTGCTTTTAAATAAAGGAACCAAAGTGTTTCTCCTCTACTCATCTAGCATTTTCTTAAAACTCAAAATCTCATTAAATAGCCTGGCGAACCAAATGATACCTGTTTTACATACACATTTCCAAACTTCAATAGGGATTTCTTTTTTGGTCCTACCACAGGGTTCTCCCTAGCCGATTGAGCTTGAGACTAATTTCACTCGCAGTACTATGATTGTCATTGCCTGACAAGTTTTCGCACATGGCAGGGACCAAACACGAGTTCCCCACTACATAGATTGTCCATAAAACATGTGAACAAAGGGTGCCTAACCACTACATCAATCTATTGGGTCAAGACCAACAAGTTAACCATTATTTATCCTCTTAAGGGCTTCTTTTACCTCCCCAACTCAAATTTTGCGACAGTAAGCCAAATTTTGATAGTCCCCTAGAATTTATCATCCTTCCATATTAAAAGTCAGTGTCAGTCCATCATTGACAAACTTATAAAAACATTTCTCTCATCTATCTTTGATATCTTGAGCTACAACCAAAACCTTTCCTTGTTCAATCTTAATATGTCTTACTTGGTTCAAGTTTCATAATCTCTTTTCTCTATTTTAGGCAAACTTATGTATCTTATGTTTTCCATTCTTTGTCCCAATATATTGGTAAAACTCCTCAAAAGCTTTGAATCGTGCCTCACTCGTTGCTTTCCTTGTCTCATTCCTAGCATTCTGAATTTCTGATACCTTTTTCCAATTGTCAGCATTATTGCACCTGTTTATGGCCTTAAAACACACTTTTATTTCTTAGCTTGTCTTGAACACCTTCATTCCACCACCAAGACTCCTTATGTCTCAATCCAAAACCTTTTGAACACCTTCCGTTAGTAACCTTCCCAAACTTCGTAAACATCCTAACCCCAAATGAGGTTAGCATTAGTACCCTATGATTCTAAATTACCTCCCTCCAACAATTTGTTGGTAACTTACTGATTTTGTTTGTTTAAAAGGAACATCTAGAATCAAGACTGTTGTGTAGTAAGACACTCCTATAATTATAGAATCACTATGTAATCCTTGAAAACTTATTTATCAAGGCTTCATACCCAAACTTTGTGGCAACGTATAGTTTTGGTTGGAATTGGATGCACACATTACTTTTTAATCCCCCCTTTTTGAACTTTCCCTCTTTTCTCTATATTAAATTTCCTTTCTATCATTAAAGGTATTGTGACATCATTATCTGTAAATATATAAGTAACTATATGCATAAGCACAGCATTTTGCCAAGACAGTAATGTCACTTATTGACAACCCTCCCCACAATGTCCAAAAACAAATATATAAAAAGGAGTAATTGAGTTTATATATAATAAAGTGATATTTATAATACATCTATCTCCAATAGAATATACAGGGCAATTAAAATAGAAAACCAATCCATTGATCATATGTTTCTTACCTAGGATCTTCTTGAAGACGGTCTGAGGGAAGCAGAAGCATGAAATTGCGGAAGTGTCCATATGATATAGATTCTTCTGTATCTGCATTGAGAAATCGCATCATAGCAACAGCATTGTCCTCATTTGCAGGTAGTCCTGCATTCTTTAGTGATTCCAATATTTCACTCTTCTTTAATGTCCCTGACTTGCTTAGACATAGAGAAGTGTATGCACGAAGAATTGTTGGCTCCTTCTGTTCCAATAATGACAAGAACTGCTTCAAACCAAACGACCTGGAAAATAAATGACTTCTAGCACGGCTCATAAACTCTTTAGCATATCTTCGTGGTAGCTTTCTTTTTCTCATTGCAACTTCTAGATCTTCTAGAGTTACTTGGCCATCACCATCTCTATCCAGCTCCTCAAAGAACCTTTTCCCTGTTATGATATTGAAAATGAAAAGTCAAATTTGGCATTCCAGCAAAAACCCCACAAATAAACATATATGTTAAGTGCAGTACCTAGTCTCTATATAGTTTAGTAACTGGTGTTGTAACTAGCCTATCTTCTCTATCTGTTAACAATCAGTGGACAGTTGGCAATCATATATGTAGTGCTTAGTCAACACCTAGTACTATCTGTATGTAACTGTTTCTGATTGAGACCATTACCTTCCTCTACATATAGAGGATCTCTTTGTAACAATAAATAATAATAACAAAATAGATTTCTGTTTCTCTTTCTGTAGGCCTAGTTTCTTTTCTAATAATACACAACAAATAAACTGGAAATCTTACCTACATACTTCAAGCAAAGATGTCAGAAATGGAATAGCCAAACAGCTTAAACATAATTTGAATGACGATAGGTACAAGACCAAAGCACAAATGACAAAAAGGCTAAAAGATCACAATTGCATAGGATCTAGAGCCTGTATCCATTTGTAATAGAAATTATTTATCGTATGAAGTATATTCCTTGATTGTATACTGTATAGTCATACATGATTACTAATCGGAGTTTTGATCATGCAGGGATCGATTGCCACAATGGCCAAACACTAATCCAGAAAAGAAAAAAAAAATAAGGGCAGGCATATTTTATTGTAGTTTTAGGATTTTCTTTTATAAAATTATTTTGTAAAATAAATTTTAAAAACTGTTTTAAAGGGGGGAAAGAAGGGGAAAATTGCTAAAACACCAACGTTCACATTTTTTATTGTTCTCAGTCCTCGAGCAGCCTAATTAATCTTCCCTCCTTCACATTTCCCAACTCAAATATATAAAAAAAATTAAAATTGTTCTCAGGGAATCAAAGCCCTGCATTTCAGAAGCAGAAGCAGATTTATGAAACAAGCCTGCGTTAATGTTTACTCAAATTGTATTACAACCCCCTCAATATATTACATCACCTACCATACCGCTTGGCACAGAAACTACTAGCTAATTGCTAATATCATTATATGAATCATAGAATTCATGTCAGTTCCTTTAACACTAAAAAATGTACCTAAAATATACTCTTATATTTGCTAAGACAGGTTCCTCCTATATTGACATATTTAATTAATATTTTCAAAGATCCTTCCCTCTCCATGCATATGTACAACATGTTTTATCCAATTCCTATGCTCAGTTGTATGCTAATAAATGCATTCATAACTTTGAATAAAAGGTACACCATAATCCAAAAGAACTCTTATGTTTTTACTTTTTAACAATCAATAACTTAAGTTATTAACAAGAGTTTGCTGGTATTCTATGCAAGCAAATTGAAATTCTCTTTTTCTATCCTATGTAAGATGCCATACCTTCAGACTCTGTGTATCTAAAGAAATCCTGTACCGAGATTAGTTTCTTCTTATCAGGATGGTCTTTAACTGTTCTCCCCAACTGTGGTAGCAGTTCAATCAATTCTGTCAATGAAACTGTGGAAAGTGTAGACCTTAGACGCTCCACATTTGAAAGAGGAATACTGAATATGTTGTTGGCAACCTTCTGCGGCGAATTTGAATTTCCTCCGGCTTCATCCTTGTTTTCATTATTACCATTACCATTACCATTACCATTATTATTACTACTATTATCTCCATCTCCGTTTATTGAAGGGCTTTCTTCTCCAGGCGCACTTGATGGAGGCACACCACCCACCTTTGCAAACCTCAAATTCCCCAAGAAACCATTCACATACACTCTGTGCTCCTCCAAGAAACCTGAGAGTGCATTCACATGACCAAAGTGAGAAAAAGAAGGTTGAGGCAGACTTGTTTCCCCAGAGTCAAGGTCATCCTTATTTTGTTGCACCCCATGATCAAGACTCTGAAGAGTCTGAGATAACTGATCAAAGATAAAACCTATAAGGCACTCAAGTGAAACATGCTTCCCATCCTTCTTCTTCACACCCTTCTCCCTCACTGCTCTACCGAACTGACCTCCCTTGGATTCATTCTGCTTCACCTCACATGATGAAACAGTGGGCTTCATGCAAGAACACAGCTTGTCCTCATCACACACTTTCTGAAACCTCTTCCTCCCAGATTTGAAGGGAAGTGGCAGAGACTGAAGGAACCCATTAACCAACAAAGACCAAGTCACCGCAAACTTCAAACAATTGGTGCAAGAAGGCCCGTCTTCCCTCCCCACTTGAGCTCTATTGTTACCACTACCACCATTCCCTGAAAACATGCCCAAGAAAGCCTTAAAAGGAACCTTCATTGATAAACCCTTCTTCTTCTTTACATCACAGATCTGAAATTCACCACCTTCCATCACTGGGGCAATCAAACAAACACCATTGACCTTGTTCTTTGGCCTCGCCAAACAATGCTCGAGATCCTTCGCCGCCTTGCGTATACCCACTTCCAGTGGCGACAGCGATTCCTTCACAACCTGGACGGAATTGAAAAAAGACTCAACTGGGTCGCTCCCTGACACCATTTTTAATCAACCCTTTGAAAAAGTCGCAGTCTTTTTCAACCCCCTTATCAGAATCAAAATTGAAAGTGCAAGTGCACCAAAAAAAAAAAAACAGAAAAACTAAAATCAACGGAGAATATATCAGACTGCTACGAAGACGGAATTGAAATGGATAACCCAATTGAGCTCGTAGATGGAAAAAAAAATTCAGTTTAGAGAACACGGAACCGATGAAGATTGCACATTTCGGTTAAAGATTAGACCCATTTTGGTGCTGAAAAAACGATAGTTTTTTATATGGTGCGGTGAAGAGACAAAAAAAGAGTGAAGAGAATTGAAGACAATAATTTGGATAAGATTGAGAAGAGACAAAGAGCATGAAGCGGTGGCTTTGGAGTTAGAAACCGATATGGGTGACAGAGCAAGAAGAAGATGAAGAAAATCAGTCCCAAAAGCAAAAAGAGATTCACAGAATACAAACTGAGAAGTGAGACTGCTTATTTACTTTTATGATTTCTTCAGGAAGATTAAAATCATTGAACGGAAGAAAATTATAAATGAATTATTTTATGTCAACTTCATTATTTTAATGACGATAAAATTATATATATTGATATTAGCATAATATTTCTTTTATTTTTTACAAATATTACATTAATTTTATTTAAGAAATATGATATTAATGTCAGAACCATATTAAGTATAGCAAGTGTAAGATTTTACGTTCGAACATTATTACAATCTATGTAATTATAATCTCTATAATTGATTAGACAAAATAATTCATTCATATACAAATTTCATTTTTACTATGTAGATGAATACTGCATCAGTTTCTTACAATTAAGTTCACCGAGTGGTCTCATAATATTCTTTATATTGTGTATCGTGATAAATTTGCGAGTAATACTTCTCTTGCTATTTATTTGCAATTAAGATATACTAAATTTTGTAGTTAATATAATAAGAAATATTATTCGGTAAAGAATGATAATAAAAAGGAATGTCATATGGTCATCTACCTAATTAAATATCTATCCCTTTTTTTACCAAAAAAAGAGGATGTAATTGTAACCCTCTTGGGCTGAAATATTCAAAGGGTTTTATTGTGTTTGGATAAAGGATGGTGAATGGATAATAGCTGACGCAAGGCCTTGTAGGAGTGAGGATTGGGGACAGAAGGGAAGGGTTGTTAGAACCTTCTTGTTTCTGACGAAGCTATGCTATTGTTAGATTAAGATAACTTGTTTAATCAAAATAACATTGGAAGTGATTTGGTAACGCTCAAGCTTATTTTTTCAGTAAAAAACAAACTGAAAATGCAAGGAGTGAACAAGTGCAAAACAACAAAGCAAAAGACACACATACACAAAATGCTTATTTAAAAGCACAACTTGCATGGACAAATTCATCAAATAATTAGACATTGAGTTTAGAATGTTTTTTAATGGCCATGATCATTCCAAGTGGCTGTGTATTTGCCAATGGTCATCACATATTGAAGTTACGAATGGGACTACTACATTTCTTTTGGAGGCTTTCTCTTCTGCAGTTAACCACACATTAAAACCCACACCAGTTTCTATGGTTTGCTTTGGTTGCATATACGGGTGGAAAATCTTCAAATTCTCTCAATTTCAAATACAAATACTCAATTCTATCAAATCAAACGTTTTTTTTTTTTCCTACACAAATTTTTCTTCTTCTTTTTTATGTGGCTGAAGATGATTAGCAATCTTCTTCTCTGTCTTTTTTTTTATTTTTTCATGACTATTATATTGAATTAGTGATACTCATTTAGCCCAATATTTTTAATGTGATCGAGTGATAAAACATTTAACCATTTCCAGCGTGTTAGAACAAATTATAGGAACAGCGAGTAAGAGACGGGTTAAATAAGGTGATTTCTGTTTTTACTCGGTACGAAATTTTCATTAAATTATTTATTTAAATTTAATTTGGTCTGATTATAACTCAAGATATATGAGACAAGACTGGATCAATTTAATGCTTTAATATAATATGTTAATACTAATATTATAGTTAAATTATAAAATAAAAGTATATAATTTTAAATTAAAATATATTTTGTAATATATATTTTGAAGTAAATAATATCATTATAAAAATAATATTATGTTATACAAAATATTATTTATAAATAAAATAGTTTTATTTTCAATATACAATTTTTCAAAAATTATTATACATGCATGTCTAATTAGAGAAAATAGTTTATGCATTGACAATATAAAAATTATTTACATTGTCATCAAAAATTTAAACTGACAATCTCAACTCAACAAGAATAATCACATTGCCTCATTTTTAAAAATTAATAGGATCAAATTAAATATTTTAATAATAAAAATCAAATTAAATAAATTAAATAAAATGAAGGAACCCAAAAGAAATTCAATCCCTACTTTAATAGAAGAAAATTAATGTAATAAAATTCATTAAATAGACATTTGTTAAAGTTGTCCAGGCATTTGAAATAGATATGGCTTACCCAAAGAAATCTCTGTGGCTCCCAAAATGAAAAACTCTTTAGATGTATCAAACAGACCTCTAAATAATAAAAGTCATAATAAAGAATAAGAAATTTGTCTCCTTTGACTTTTATATTTGAAAGCAACCATTTCTTATAAAAATGTATGTGGATGTAAGTATTTTTTACTGTATTTAATCCGTTAAATAACTCACACCAACCATTTATATAGTCATTTAGTTTTAATATATTGTTAGTATAAATAATTTTATATATTAACTTAAAATAGCTCCCAAATGTTCAAAAATGCATTCAATTTCTCAATGACCGACCATATTTAAAATTAAACTTTGGAGTTACTTTGTCTTTCAGTGGGATGAGGTGAAATTGATATCAAAATCAAAGAAAACAAGAACGAAGAATTCAATTAAGTAGTAAATTTGAGGTATGAGTTTGAATCTCACAAGGAAGTTATTTTCACTTACTATCCTTACATAGATCATACAAATGTCAAAATCTTACAGAATTTAATTACATGTACATATGTATAGTATTACTCGATCGTTAGGGTATAAATTTTTTTGTATTCAATTTTAGTTGTTGAAATTATACTAAATATTCGGTAATATCTAGCCTCACATATACAATTTCTTACATAATCTTTTTTGTTTTACAAATATAACATGAGAAATAGATAACGAAAACTGTACTAGTAAGGCCATTCGGCCACCAAGTGACCGAGGCTCAATTGGCACCCGAACGGTCAAACCAGGTGGCTGATACCCAATCGGCACCTGAATGGCCGAACCAAGTAGCCAACGGCTGATCGGCCACTGAAGACATATCATTAATCAAGAGTTAAGGATTACTCCTAATCAAGAGTTAAGAGTTAATCACACTAATAAGCCGATTAGAGGCGTATTACCTAATATGGTAATCCTGTCATAGGGCCCAGGGCATTCAGGGCCATAAATGTCAGTATAAATAGTTCATGTCACGAGGTAACGTCACTGTTCATTAATTACTATCGATATCTGTGTTTGTCCTGACTTGAGCGTCAGAGTGTCTTTTGCAAGTGCCCTTCCCTCACTGGAATATTCTATCGGAGCTCTCGTTCGGCCCTCAGAATACGAGAAAATTACTAGTGTGCCCTTCAGACAGGTACAAAAACCACGGGCAAATTCCTCACGTGTGGACATGAATCTTCTAGTTCAACGACCATCAACCTTTGGGATCTTCAAAAAATTGGCCATTGCTTCCCACAGTGATTGCACTATCTCACAAATTAGACAAATTAATTAACATTTATTTATAATGATTACTAATAATATGTATTGGAATGAGGATGTGCATGCAAACCCTCTTTTCTTGTTATTTATGATACATAGCCACATATATAGGCTTTTGCCTATTCTACAGGGTAAAATAAATCATCTAATTTCATATAATAATAAAAAGTCAACGATCGAGAGTGTAAACTCCAATCACAAATTATTGAATCCAATTAATAAATATATTGTTTTATTTTTATTGATTGATAGTGTAAATAGATTGTATATTATTATTGTCACTTTCATATTCTTATTCTGAAAACATCATGGTTGGCATGGCACACTCCAACAATCATTATTATAAGGATATATATCATATCATGATGTCGTTAAGAGCCTCTAAGTCTAACCACTATGATAGTATGACCTTTGATGGTTGATTCAGTATCACCGTTGAAGTCCTCAAACCTCCATCACTACCGTTGGTATCCTTTGACCACCATTGTCGTCACTTTGCCACCGACATTTTCTAATCACACTCATTATCACTATTCTTCACATCATCCCATTATTCTCACCACTGATATCTCTTCATTATCATGCTTTCAGTAAAATTTTAATTCAATTCAAATTTTCAAATTTCTAGTTTGATTTTTTTTCAAACCAACGAGATCAAACACATATCATAGATAATTGTGTTTCTCGAGGGTCGATTCTCTTGTGTTATTAGAGAAATAAAACTCACGTCAGTAATTTTTACACTTGATGAAAGAATTAGTTTTTAATTATTAGACTAGAGATATCCTTAATTAGACAAAAAAAAATTGAGTTCATAAATATATATTATATATTAATGTAAAAGTTTTTATATCATATATCGATGAATAAAATTTCTCATGAAATAAGTTTATTAAAACTTACATTTAAAATAAGTAGATAGACCTCTCCACTAAAATACATATTAAATCAAAACTCATATTATATAGATAAATATACTAGTTTTTTAATATTGTATAATATAAAATAATTTGATAACACACATTCCTTAACTACAAATTTTATAGTATTTGATTTTGAGAATATTTATAATGATATTTTTTTATTGTATTCAGAATATTATTTTAATGGAAAGGAATGTGATTCTCTTGGTATAAAAAAATAATTAATGTAAATATCATTTTTAATTAAATCACTACATATACTTTTTATTATTATTTTTTCGATCAGAAAAATTATTTTTCTTGATCAATTCAAATTTTAACAAATTTGGAGGTAAAATTATAATTATGAATTATATATACTTCCAATTTTATGATCCGAGCACACCGAGTTTTTTTTTTTACCAATTTAAGGTATTTGCATTTTTATCATCCAGACTCATGTACGCTTAAAATTAAAGTTTCTTATAAGATGAACACCAATTAAGGACTCTAGCTAGATAGTATTTTTAATTTATGGATCTGTGGCAAATAAATACATCCATTATTCAGTTTTCCAAATCGCTGCTTCTCAAAAACATAAAAGAGAATAGATCTAACTTGGTCACACAGACTCACAGCCAGGAACCATGGTCTAGAACTTGAATAATTGATATATACTTTACAAACAGAATACTTAATGAATTAAGTACAAGTTTACATGGAAAAATATATATTGCCATGAAACTAGTATCACCCCCCAAAACCCATCTGTTATGTAACATGACAAACAACACTACTACAATAAGTTAAGAAGTAAAAGAAAAAGTTGTCTGCATTGATTATGAAGACAACTGTAGGAATTAAATGATTACTTGATCAGCAAATTTTATTCTATCTTCCTCCCTTTGGCACCAAGAATATGATGGCTTGCGAAGAAAAAGTTGATAGATACAACTATGAAAAATGACACCACCTTTTATTTGATTCATCTTCATTCATAATTCTATTCTAAGTACACACACAACCCAATGGCATGCATGCATGATGCATGTTGCATCCCTACCTGCTCCCTCCGTTTTTCACTTTCACTTTCTCCTCGGGGATCGTAGCAATAGCAACATTCTTGTTGGGAGCCACATTTCCCGGCCTAGTTGAAATAGAATGCCTTCTTGAGCCTGCTGAAATAGAAGAAGAAGCTGGGAAAGAAAGCCTCTTCTTGAGAGGAGCAGAAGAAGCTGGTTTTTCAGGTGTTGTTCCATTTCTTTGCACACCAAATGATGCACTTCTCACTTTGGTGGTGGATGATGGCTTTGGCTTTGCAATCTTTGTGGATGATGATGGTGTTGTGCGGCATGATGAGCTTGAATGGCTCTCATCATCTCTCAATGGAGAGACACCAATGCTGTGTCTACGGTTGTTTTCTGAGACCTTGTTAAACATGCTGTGTGAATCACCATCACCACCCCATGAGCCACCCTTTGGACTTGATGGTGTCTTTGCCTTTGTTCCATTGGTGGATGGTGGAGCCTTTGGAGCTGTTGTTGAAGGGGAATTGTGGCTGGGAGGACGGGTTGGTTTTTGGCTTGCTGGGGAGGTTTTAAGATCTTGGTTCTGATCACGGAGAGAATACAACTTTGTGATCTCACCAACTGACATGTTGTTGCTTGAGGCAACCTTGGTAGATGCATGGCTATTTTGGTATGTAATGTTTTGGCCCTCCCATGGCCTTGCAGCCATCCATCTCTCTAGCCAATTCCATCCCCAGTGGGGATTGTTTGGATCCATAAATGTGGCATTTGCAGCAGATTTTGAAGAGTTCTTCCACGTTTGCTGTTGGAGGAAGTGATTGGTTATCCTTGGGAAATCATTTATGTTTGCCACAAATCTTAAAACTACCAACAATGCATGAACATGCATAGAATACAGGTCTACTACACATTTATTTTCAGCTTGTTTTCTAAATTTCATTTTGCAACAAAATTCTACATTGATGACTTGGTAGAACACGAGTTTAGTTACACTTCAAGATGCTATCCATATCTAGATTGGGAACATATCAATGTATCACGTTGGCCTAAAAGCTTTAGAAAATTTAATAATTGCCCACAGTGCATTGCAGAAGAATCACAATAGCTAGCATATGTTAGCAAACTACTAATATCCAAAATAATAGGCAGACTTTTCATACCTGATGTGTTGATGCATAAGCCAAAGCCTTCTCTCTTCTCATAGCTGCTATTTGTCTCTGCACCAATTTTGCTTCAACTTCCTCCTTTGATTTTATGCTATCATCCCATTTTTCACCAATTTGCTGCAAAAGTATTTGATACAATATTAAAATTTAACGATTGATAAATATTAAATTAGCAATAAAATCAACTTTCTATATTTTTAAAAATAAGAGATTAAATATTTTTATTTTAAAATAGATGAATCAAAATTGTCGATAAATAAAAATAAAAGAACTAAAAATATAACTTGGTCTAATATTTATATTTTCGAAAGGTGTGAACATATAATGAACAAAAAATGAAAACACATAGACACAAAAAATAATACAGAAGCATTATTATAATGCCACATTCTATGATCACAATGCCTATTGTATTTGCATTTTTATGTTTGGGTAATATTGGTACAAAATATCTATTATTGAAAATCGTGAACATACATAAAGTAAATATTTCTTTCATCTTATAGTCTATTGTATTTGCATATCATATGCAAATATTCATAAAGTGCTTACAGTAGATTGCAACTTGTCATACTCCTTCTCCCGTTTCTGCTGCAATTGCCGTTGAAGAGTTTGATTCTCCTCAGACATTTTGATCTTCCGCGCACGAATCTGAGACTGCAACCGTGAAAGAGTTTGCATGCTTTGTAAGGTACTAGCCGCTTGCCGTTGAACAGATTGCCCTTGCACCAATGATCTCAACCTCGCCAAACCTCTCAACCCACGCAAGGATCTTCTTGCCTGAAAACCCCATAACAAGCACTATTACACACAAAACTCACTCAAAGATGTTGCAACACATAAAAATTCTCCCCATAACAAAAGAAACTATAGATTTGTTTGGATAAATTTTTTCATAAGTTCTTACTTAAATAAGAAGTTTGCATAAACTGAACTAAAAGTCACTTCATTTACATTCATATTTTCTTCTCAGATTAGTGTTCCCAGATAGAGGAATGTTAATGATAATTTCTCTAACATTTTCTTAATTATTATTGATTGAAATTTAGTAAAAATCAAAATTTTTATAAATCCCATATCTCATTTAATGAATCTCACCTAATAGACTTATCAAAATTTGTGATTTTTAACCAATAATATAAAGAGAGTATTAGTATCGTATTTGAATAAGTGTCACCAACATTTCTATTATTGTAATTGATTTTGAAACTAACATGAACTTTCCATGTTATTAATTGATTGTGTAGCATTGAATTGTTCCAAATAAATAGGATAAAAGTCCATACCAAATATCCACGGTATGCTGTTTGAATTTTGATAGCTGCTGCTTCTCGATTCATTTTTCCATTGGCACGAGGCGTGTTTGAGAGACGAGCAACCTCTGCAGCAGCAGCAACAGCAGCCCCTGCAGCCACAGCAGTGGCCAAAACCAGAGAAAAGGCTTGGTTGCTCTGTTCATTCTCCCTCTCTGTCTCACTTCTTACTTTGATCTCTTTTCTTGGCGGAAGTGAGGGAACAACGGCAATTGGTCGTCTTTCAGGTGCATTTTCTAGATCCTCATGATGATGAACCCCAAAACATGCAAACTTTGAGTTTAAGCCTGAGTTTGACCTATTATGATGATGATGTTTCTGTTTATATGAACAAAAATAATCAGTTTTGCATGAGAATCTTCTCCGATTTCAAGGTAAACTATCTTCTATTCATGTTATTGGTATTCACAAACCTGTTCCTTTTTAGAATCAGAAATGAAAACTTTCTTCACTGCAGAAAACCACCCTTTCCTCCCCATGTGAAGTTCCTTTATCTTCATTAACAAACAAAAGAAACTAAATTATTAAAGGGTCAAAAAACGTAAAATGAACAAACTTCCTTCAGAAGAGGTGAAACTAAAAGAGAATAGATGAATAAAAGTTGTGGTGGAACCGTGGAAGTAATTAAACCAATTTAATGCACGTTGAAGAAAACAGAACTTGATTTCATGCATGGAGTTGTAAAAGGAAAGAGCCACGGAAATTTCAATACAACCTCAAAATGGAGATCATAAATGTTGAAAGAAAATGTATAACAGATGCATTCAATAAAAGGCATTCACAACCCCATTAATGAAAAGGACTAGAAACCGAAACTAAATAGAAAAGACAAAGACTTTCATCCGATTCATTAATGCAATGGAATGATCAAACGAGGAAGAAGCCAAAACATAAAAACATGATTCAAAAAGCCATGAAAAGTTGAAAAACAAGGTCAAAAGCACCAATTTTGAATGCCTAGTAATGCAATGGACCGACAATAGAAGAACAGAGAGAGCATAATTCAAAAAACCATCAAAAGGAGATAGGGTAATGAGAAAAGGGACAAAAAGCATGAGAAAGAGGACAAAAAATGAAGTTTTTGACACAACAAAAACCTTAGCATGAGAATCAGAAATGTGTCTGGAAAGAAATTAAGGTACATACATACCCTGTGAAGAGAAAATAAGGACAAAAGGAGGAAAGGAGAAAACTTCAACGATGAATGAATCTATTACAGCAAGGATTGGGTGTCAGGATAAGTGGGGCCCTATACGGAATGTCATTCCTAATTTTAACGTTCATAAATAACAGCGTACCCAAACAAAAAACCAACTATGCAACCAAATAACAAACTCTTTTCGCTGTCTTTTTTCACTTTTTCATGGTCTTCCATTTCGCTTTTACTTTTTCAAAGTTAAATTCAATTCACCTTCCTTTTATGTAATACTCCTATGTATTCCTACTTTTCTCAATTATAAACGCTTACTTACTTCACCCATATTATCATATTCAATAATAATTTGGTCGCCATATATTAGATAAAATAAAACATTATGAAAATAATTATTTTTTTCTATTACATGAAAGTCAGTTGAATTTCTATATGCGACTATATGAAGCCAAAAATATATATTTTGTATTTGATTTAAAAATATTTATAAGACAAAACAAAAATATCAACAAAGACATGTCAAAATTTCACCTTTTCATACTTAGGAAATCTTTTGTTAAAGTATAAAAACATTCATTTTTCATGTTATACCAATACCAGCTAATTCTATTTTTAATATAATTATTATTATTATCTTGTTATTATTATCATAATAATTTATTACGATAACAATTTATCATTATTACCCATTAAAACAATAATAATAACTTATTATGATAATTAATATTAAAAATATTATAATAAATTTAATATTATTTTATTTATTAAATAATATATAAAATAAAAAGTTGGCTAATAACTTAAATATATGTTGATGTATATAAAAAAACACATTATAAGTATATCTAAAAGTCTTTTTTTTTCTACAACGTATCTTATATATTTGATTAGAAATGATTCACAAATCCAACTAAAGCAGTTAAATCTTTTAATCTACAAAGTGAAGCAATAGTTGCATGAGGCATATGAAGCATTGGTGACATGACACTGATCGTCCTGAGTTCTGGGAGCAACAATCCCAACCATAGCGGTCGGTCCACCCTTGCTTACAAGTATATTCCTGACTATCTATAGCTCACAAATAAATATTATATTAAAATTAAAAAAATTTATTATGTTGTACTTATTAAGCTTCACTAAACTTCGATGGCATGCAAACTCACAAATCAACATGATTAAAAATCACAAACCGTTTATCTAATAAGAAAATAAATAATTAGACATGTGATAGTAATGTGTTCAATGATTTATTCATGTGAGGGATAAGTCTTTCAAATATAACATGATTTTATCCAATAATAAATTGGACAGCAAAACTAATAATTTTTTTTTAATAAAAAGATTCGCCATCCCTCACAAAAAGATAAAAACAAAAAGAATATATGTAAGGAGAGAGTTGTACAAAAACCTTATGAGATAAAGGGGATTTTTTTTTTACGTACACACTTTTTAGAAAATTTTTTTCTTATAGCTATCTCTTAAATTATTCTTTTCTTTTTATTATTTTTTATTTAGTTCTTATTTTTTATTTTAATTTTTAAAATTGTTAAAAAAATTATCCTTACAATTACTATTGATCACCATCTATTTATTAACCTTTACATTTATTTTATTTTTTATAAATGTACAGAAGTACGAAATATATTTTTTACGTTAGTTTTTTTTTATGATTTTTTTTTTACGTTAGTTTTTAATAAAGAAGACAGTTGATTGATTAAATATTAAAAATAAAAAAAAATATAAAAAAAAAAGGTCAGCAAAACCAAATTAGAAAGATCAAGTCAAAAGTAAAACAATTTCAATAAGTCATTAAATTAATTTATTATATTTAATCAAATAAAATACTAATATTTTAAAATATTCACTCAAAATATTTAACATATCATCCATATTACTCATATAATTTGTTTATCTCATCTCATAATTTTTAAATCAAATACACAAAAAAAAATCATAATAAAAAAATATTCTACCCTTATTTTCTTTTTGTGGCACATATTTTTTTCTAGACTTTCATATTAAATATAATCAATATTTTGTCTCTTTTAATTATTTATTCAAATAAATGGGATTATTAATGTCTCTTTTGCATAATTGTAATCTTTTAGTGATAAAAAAATCATTAATAAAACTCAAATCTCTTTCATTAATATTTGATATAATGTACATATATAAATTACTAGTGAAGTAAAATAACTTTTTATTGATTGAAATATTTTTTGAAAATTTTTAAATATAAATTTTTTTTAGCCAACATAGCTCAAATTAGATTTAAAAATCCATTATTTCAAAAATCAAAATTTAAAAGTCTATTATTGGATCTTTGAATAAAATATTTATTATAATTAACATTCAAATTAACCATTGACGGATTGAGAAGTGATACTTAAGGGATTATCCATGCCTTTTTGTTCCATAGCAACAGGAAGGATTGAGAAGAGGATTTTGAATGGTGAAACCCATTAGTGAGTTAGGATTGAAGTTTGAAGAGAAAACCAAAAGAAGAATGTTGCAGAGAAGGTGCAAGTAGAATCCTTTGACACCATATTATGATATCTATTATAAATTTTTTTAAAAAAATGGCATAGAGGACGCGAAATCAAAGTCACCATTGGCGAAAGAGCTTTATGAATCCATTTGAAAATTGTTTACCTCCACATCAAAGTATTACAGATTACAAATATTTGACAAACTTGTCATTTATGCAAACAATGAGCACATGGTAGCAAAACAAATTATAAATACAAATTGTGACAAATACTTAAAAAAAGAATCAAAATAAAACATGGAATTTTTGGAAATTTTCTCCATCAGTTGTCAGATCAATTTCTAATGCTTTAATAAACACTAAAACATATTCTCCCAACCCGAAAATTAATTGCTGTTTCAGATGATTATTGAAGGAAAAATGGAACAGATACAGTGATGTTATGGATGCTTTTAGCACATTATAGTAAGAATTGATAAATGATGCTATAACAACAGCTAGAAAAGATATTTCTTGAGGAAAGAAAAATGATCGATTTTCCAACCTTAATGAAGACATTTAGATTTAGGACACTTGCTTTTCCATATAACTTTAGCATTCAACTAATACCGTTGCCATCTGTTGGCCATGGGGCATTATTTAGCATGCAAGATTTTTTTTATAAATATATAGTAAAAGAATTATTACAGAGAAAAACAGAGGGTACAAAAAAGAAATAGATGAGGTATCCTCCATAACTAAGTAAAATACAAATAAATGACAGAGAAAAAAAAAACTAGCAAAATAGGTTAAGTCCACATTATTGTGCAACTCCCTCTTCATATTTAAGAGAGATTGATCTAAAGAAATCATCACCACAGCACCAAAAGGATAGCAAGGAAAAGAAGGAAAAAACTTATTCCAAAGCAGGTCTAAAAATAAGGAAGCATCCTTCAAAATAAAATATTTCATATTCTTTTCCATTATCAAAAGGAGTATCTTTATGGAACACAAATTAATATCTCTTGAGAGCATGACAAACACCAGAAAAAATATTTGGTTGTAACCAAAGTTTCAGGCCATGTTATTGAGTATTAACACATTACTATTAATTAGAAGGCATATCTGTTTCTATAATCTTTAGACTACATTCTACCAATACAATTTAAATAGTTCAAGTATACCCAATGAACGTAGATTATAATATCATACATTTTAAACAAGACAACGTTCAAACATTGATTGTATCTTGAAACTTGGCTGACAAGTCAAACCTTAAGTTTTGACCCCTCAATTGATACATGTTTGCCCCTCAGCCTTAAGCCATCTACATTTGATGAGCAATATTCATGATTAAAGTTCCAATCATGATACAAAATACTTCATTACTTCAAACACCTAATTAATACATCAATATTTTTTTCTATAACATCATTATATCACCTATATATCATTCTTACACTTCTCTCCTCTTCTCTATGTATTTATCTCAATAGTGAAAAAAGTATTAGATACTCTCTAATTAATCTCTGCATGACATATATAATAAGTTTTATTAATTTTTCATAAATTAAAAAAACTTAAACAATACATGTCATATAGAGATTAATTGATATCATTGAGATAATAATTTCTCCTATTAATGTATTTTTGCCCAAACATGACAGAAAGGAGGGTCAAATTGGAGTAGATGATTGTTGTAGAGGCACATGCTTTGTTCAAAAATTCACACAAAAGCAGCCTTTACAACATCATTTGCAATCTTACTAGAGCGGCAGCCTAACACAAAGGAGATTGACTTCAACAACTTCCACATCCCTTTACAGCTTCCCTTCCCCTTCATAGCCACCTCCTTTCCATCCTCCGGCGCCGGAAACATCGTCGCCGGACCCCTCCTCCGGCCTTGCCTGTTCCTTATGTCTCTCAGCTCCATCTCAGTGCTTGACAACTTGGACATCGATCCAAACATGAACAAGAACCACCTAGACTTAGTTGTGCTCCTCATCAAAGAAACCTTCCCAGTGGACGTGTAGTCACATGCAAAACTCTTCGAACCCTTTCCCTCTAACAACTCTTCCTTCTTCCAACCGTGTTTTGCTTTGTTCATTGGCCTCCACGGAAGAATAGGGATACCCTTTTGAACATTGTTGCTTTCATTACGTGGAGGATTAATGTCCTTGAAGGGAATGAGTTTTCCGCAGAAGATTATGTTATCTGCGGTTGTATTAATATTGTTGCTTGACGTGGTGAATTCCTCACTGAAGAACTCGAATAATTCGTTGTCGTTGTCGTTGTCCTCACCACTATCAGATGAGTTTTTGCCTTCTTTGGAGAAGTCTTCACCACCCCATCTAGCTGAAACTGAGCCATTGTAAATTGGAAGGTCACAGAGAGATAGGGTTTCTTCTTCCTCGTAATCGTTTGGATCTGCATGTAGTAGAGTGCTTTCTTCGTTTCCTGCTTCATGGTATACGTGAAATTCCTTAGCCGACATGAGTGAAGATAGAAACAAATGAACACAAAGATGTGAAGAATATTATTATTTCTTGAGGTTTTGTTTTTGCTGCTTATGGGGTGTCTTGATCTATTCAATATATATGGAAGAGATTAATCATCTAGAAGAGGTTTATAATTGATATAGTCGATACCATCCAGATGAATTAAAGGAATAATTAAATAACAAGGTACTCAGATTTAACCCTTTTGATAATTAAATCATCTAGAAGAGCAGGCGCAAAAGGCTAAAAGGGATCTTATAATATTTCTTATTCAAAGGGCTTCTAGATGAAACTATACAATTAATATGCATGGAGAAAATTAACAATGAATTCTCGGATTTTCTCATTCTAGAATTGTGTTATTAATTAGTTTAATGGAGGCTGCTTTGGTTGTGTCCACATGTCTGATTTAAGTTAGTGTTTGGATCCTTGTCCTGAAGTCAATACCAAGGTCCCATAGGCACTTAATTTATGTGCTGTTTGGTACTGTTGACGTACGTGGAGCCGGCATGTTCAGCAAAGTAGCATATACTCTTCTGCTTTTCCTACACTTAATGATATAGTGCATTGATATTGACTTGTTTTTTGTTATTGTGTGTGGACAAATATGGAACAAGAATCCATTAGTCGTCTATGACTAGCAAGATTGTTATTCATGCATGGCCTTTAAATATGTTTACATTTTCAAACTTGAGCAAAACATGCTCAAGAGGTGCGATCATAAACAAATTCCAGAGTGCTTTTGCTTTTCTTCTGCATTAGTTTGTGGATTAAATGGTCGATTATTATATTGGTGAAGGAAAAATATATGTGAAACAATTATCATGATGCATTCCAGTGCAGCTAATTTTGCTAATTAGGAATATGATCGTAATTCATACAAAATTATTCGGAAATGCTTAACCTAAAAGAATTTTGGTGAGTTGAAATATGTTCTAGAATTTTTTTTTTTTAATTATGTAAATTATGTTCAACCTCTTCCAAATATGTTATTATTTACATATAGAATTGAACGTTCCTTAGTCAAAGGATTTGAATGGTCTTTTTATGTAAGAGATAGTGTGTTGTGACTAATTGTCAGTTGATTTTCAGTAGTGATAAATTTCAAATGCAAGTTAGTTCATGTTTTGACCTTTTTTTAATGGTGAAATTATTTTCATGCAATATTTTTCGTCTCAGATGTAATTAAGTTCCTTTAAATAAGATTAAAAGAAGTTTTATGTAAATCATCTGCTGCCATTAATTATTTATTAGAGAAACTAATTAGTTCTAATTAATCAATACCAACATTTTTTTTTTGTTGCTGAATACCGATGTTTGAACGTGAATATATAGCTAATTAAAGACATAAACAAATTTATTGCTATCAAAAAGTTTAGTGTTAATGTAAAGATTAAAATTACCTACAAATATAATTTTAATAGTTATAGAGAATAAGTATAATAATTTTTTATTATATTTAAAATAATATTTTAATGTAAAGAATTGTTGGTGTAAAAAAAATAGTTCTAGCTAACAAAACAATAATTTACTCTTTTTAAATAATTTACTTTTAGTTTCCATTTTTACATGAATTATTTTATCCTTTGTTTATTTTACAATAATTATTTTTTTATGAGTAACTTTTCATTTTTTTTTATTATTTATTTTTTTAATACAATTCAGATACAAAATATCTTTTTCCTGCTAGTATGTATAAACGTAATAGTTCTAGCCAAATTAGAAGATTATTGATATTTTTTAAAGCGTTTTTTCTTATCGTGAACTAATATTTTCTGAAATGTTAATGCTCACTTTAAAACAAACAAATGAAAAAATTGTTTTCGAATTGACGTAAGTACAGATTTAACGTGTTTTTAAGTCTTCATGATTTTTTTATTTTGATTTTTCATAAATTTTAAAATTAGTTTTTGATAACATATCGTGAATTTAGTTGTAACACACCGCATGTTCTTTTTTGAATTTTGAGTGCTTTTTTTTTAACTGCTTTTTTTTTTGAATGCTTATTTTAATACGATATGACTAGATCCACGGTATTGAAAAAATAATTTTAAAAAATATTATGTTTAAACAAGGAATTTTAACAATAAAAAGTATATATATTCTCATTACAAAAGAGTTTATACTGACACTGAAATCACAAAATGAGATACATGATATTTTTTTAAAAAATTTAATAATTATCTTAAAAATACTGTATCAATAATTTTTGATAAATTACTAATATAAATTTTTAATTTGTGTTCAACGGGACAAAAAGCTTAAAAAGAAATTACACAGATATAATATGAGAGTAGAAACTCCTAAAAGAATTCCTAAAAGCAACTTACTCAAAAGAGCATGAGATTGCTCAAATATAATATTATATATATATATATATATATATATATATATATAAACCTATATGATCGTTAAATCGATATTTTAAAACACTAAAACTAATTAAAATCATATTTATATATAAAGATTTAAACATATTTCAGTGAAAATGAAGTATATTTTAAAAATATGTTGTTAGGATTTTTATGTGAAACAAAATCATAAGCGAGACATGTGCAGTTTCAAAATGAACCCTAATTTACAAATGGACCGCGTAACATATTTAATCTAATTGGGCCGCGTAACATATTTAATCTGATTGGGTTCATACTTTATAATGAGTTCGGGCTTATGATATATTCACTTTTTTTTTATATAAATATATGTCTTTTATTTTTTTAAATCTTAAAATATTTATAATCTTTTTTTTATTTTTTAATTTTACATTTTTAACTTTCAATTTACTACTTTTTTCTTCTTCTTTTTTTATACATTTTATTCATTCTCTTTTAATTTTCACATGCACCTGTTTTTATTTTTTCATTTTCTACTTATTTCAGTAGTTATAAATCTATTTTCATATTACTCTCTTTCCCCTCACCTCTTCTACTTTTTTACATATACCCAGGTAGTAAAAATGGTGCATGATGGTATTGTATGCACGTACGACTTCTTTAACAGTTTTTGTCAAGTTAGATGCATATTTTTTCTTCCAATACGTCCTCCCCTTTATACTTTTGAAAACCTTAATGTTAAATTTAATATTACGAAAAATACATTCTGGAACACTAGTTTCACTATTTTGAAGTATTTTCTATAATAGTGAAATTAGTGTTTCAAAAAGTATTTTTTAGAATTGTGTTTTCACATACTTTTGAAAAGTACTTTTTGGAACAATAATTAAAAAATAACATCAATTCAGAGATCAACTTACCTACTAAAGAGTTTCAGACTCTTAGAGCACATCAACGTATACATGTACAATGGGATATCCTAATTTCAAAAACAACATACTCCCCTCTAGTATTTGTGTATCATAACTAAGACATGTATCTAACCTACATGCCTATAACTTAACAACGTAACAACTTTATCAATTATAACAACATGCAACTCATACAACACTCAACTTTGAGCTTCACAACATATCGGCTTGAAACAACTTGAACATCATACAACTTTACAACATGAACAACTTGATAGAACAACAACATAAATTAACTTAAACAACATAAAATAGCTCACAACTTCACAACATTTTCAACTTACTATATACCAACACATAAATCCTCTAACATCATCATTCATACAATTACGTCATCATAAATAAGTTGTTAAACAACTTAAACAATCAACTTTGCATCATAAAACTCATTTACCATCAATCAATTGTAAAGCAACATTATATAACAACTTTTCATCATATAACTTGCAATCAACACCACTCATTGGGTGCCTGGTGCCACTAAGGCAAGGAACTCCTTGTCTCGTCCACGTCTAACGTTGGACCATTTGTGTTTGACATGATTAATGTAGAGAATGCCTCCTTGTCTCGCGCTTGGCGTAGTGACACCCACAACCAACCTCATTAATGCAGATAACTCTTTTCTTGACTCTCGCCAAGCATTACTCCACTAGCGTTTGATGTGAATCCAGACAAAGATCAGCTTCTCACACTCGACACCATTTAAATCACGCTCGACATAATTCCAACTTGAAATGAGTCTCCCTCCTCATGCTTGATGTCATCGATTCTACATCAAACGTGAGTGAGACAAATACCTCTCTTTGGAACTACGTCTGACGCCATAAAGGCGTACTTAATGTGATATTTGGTTTTGCACTTTTATAGAACCCGATTTTGTCCAATCTATCTAAAAATCAACAAAATTTCCAACATGCAAGCACATACTCCATGAATATACAACCTATACAACTTAAAAACAACTCATGAAAACACATGCAAACAACGATGTACAATAATCATGAACTACACTTCATGCACCATGTCTTCCCAATCTCAACTTTCAACATTCATCAATTTAAAATTCAATCCCACGCAACTGATGATCAACGTATTCAATTTGTTATCATCTTCACGCAATCCAGCAAAATTTTGAGCACAAGCTTCCCTTACCTCTCAGAAAAAATCCACAAAGAGAAAAAGAAGATGACTTTGTACTTTGACCACTTAAGCTTCAACCTTAGAAGCTCGGATCTTCACTTTCTCTAACTAGAATCAGTTCAAAAAATGATAGAAAATAAAGGTTCTTAGTGAAATGAAGAAGAAAGAATGGAGAAGGAAAAGGGAATTCTCCCCCTAGTTTCACTCTGGAATTCTTGAAAAACTTGAATCATGGTAATTTCTCTTACTAGAAGCTTAGAAATATTATATATATTGTTATATTCTTTATAAATTAATATTTAATAGTATATATGTATATTGATTATGTATTTTTCTATTATGTATGTATTGTAATATATCACATGATATATATAGAGAAAATAGATTAGAGTTTATCCTATTTTATTTTGTTACTCCCTAACCTAAGTTTCTTCTTAAGATAAAAATATATATAAGATAATTATTCAATCATTTTGTATCTTGTTTAGCAAATAGTACTAAAGATATAATTAATGAAAACAAGATATAAAAGAAATATAAAAGATAAAATTTTATAGATAGAGATATGATAATTAAGACAGAAAGTCGGCATGGGTGTTTTCATCAATGGCTTCGCCCAACACGTGTGGATGTTGATCATGGATTGGATCTTGCTTGGCTTTGGTATCGAATTTGCCAATTAGTTTGTACCACTCTACCTCTCTGAAATGGCTCCATACAAGTACAGAGGAGTACTCAACATTGGCTTCCATTTATCAATCATTGTTGGCATACTTGTGGCCAGTGTGTTGAACTACTTCTTCGCCAAAATCAAAGGTGGTTAGGGATGGAGGTTCAGTTTGGGTGGTGCTATGGTCTCTGCCCTCATAATCATAGTTGGATCACTAGTCCTTCCCAACACCCCCAATTCCATGATCGAAAGGGGTGATCGTGAAAAGGCCAAGGCTCAGCTCCAGGGAGTTCGTGGCATGGATGATGTTGATGAAGAGTTCAATGACCTTGTGGCAGCTATAGTGAAGCTTCAAGCATAGTGGAGCACCCTTGGAAAAACTTGTTGCAGAGAAAATACAGACCCCACCTTACAATGGCTGTGTTGATTCCAATATTCTTCCAGCAACTCACTGGAATTAACGTGATCATGTTTTATGCGCCCATGCTGTTTAGTTCCATTGGGTTTAAGGATGATGCTGCTCTAATGTCAGTTGTCATCACCGGTGTTGTGAATGTTGTTGCAACATGTGTCTCGATTTATGGAGTTGATAAATGGGGTAGGAGAGCCCTTTTCCTTGAAGGTGGAGTTTAGATGCTCATATGCCAAGCTATAGTTGCAATTGCTATTGGAGCCAAGTTTGGAATGGATGGAAACCCTGGTGATTTGCCAAAGTGGTATGCTATTGTTGTGGTTCTCTTCATTTGCATTTGCATGGTCTTGGGGTCCCCTTGGTTGGTTGGTGCCTAGTGAGATCTTTCCATTAGAGATTTGTTCGACTGCTCAAAGTATCACCGTTGCGGTCAACATGCTCTCCACTTTATTGGTTGCGCAAGTATTCTTGCAAATGCTTTGCCACATAAAGTTTGCCTTATTCATCTTCTTTGCCTTTTTTGTGTTGTTCATGTCATTCTTCTTTTACTTCTTTTTGCCTGAAACCAAGGGTATTCCAATTGAAGAAATGCCTAAGGTGTGGAAGGCACACCCATTCTGGGTTAGATTTGTTCAACATCATGATTATGATAACAGAGTTCAGATGGGAAAGGGACCTATAGTCAAGTGTAGTTAGAATGACTTGTTGATATTAATCTCTCGGTAATTAGAATGATTACTAGAACATTAATAATGGAATATACAAGTACAAAAAAAAAAAAAAAAACTCCATATCTCCAATATATTGAATTTGAGTAATTATTTTTAAATGAAATATTTAAAACATTAACATCAGTGTACTTAAAAAAAAGTTATTTAATCCTAAATATAATTTAAAATTTTTATTTTACTATATCAAATTAATATACATAAAGATAATGTAACGTAATTTAATTAAATATTTTACTTTCACAATATTAACATTAATTTTTTATATCTTAAATTTGTTTATAAAGTTATATATAGTTTATCACTAAAATAAATCAAGAAAAAAATGTTTTATATCTCTGTTATATATTAAAAAAATAATAAAAATTAAATAATAATATGTGGCTTTCAGTTAAAAGAAAATATATTTTAGTGATTTGAGAAAGTTATAAGATCGAGTAATATAAAGTTAAAAAAATGTATTCACCAAAATTTCATATCTTCATTATTTTATATATATATATATATATATATATATATAATTTTATTTTTATGAAATACACTGGTACCTTAACTCATCATTGATAATATGTGAAACAATACAATGTGGAATCTACCTTTAATTTCTAGACCTACAAACATTCAAAGTTAGAAAATAATAAGTTTTTTTTTTACACATATAACAACAGTAGAAAAAAAATTATACTTATTAAAGGAGAGAGTGCACATGAATAAGTTGTTGATTCAAGTTGTATTGGATTCGATTCTTTTAAGTAAGATATTAGATTCGAGTCTTGTATATCAAAAAAATGTGATTGGAAAGAAAGATCTCACTAAAAGTAGTAAGCATAATTTTTTAATAGAGATTAGTTGTGAATATTTCGTATCAATAACATAATTTATAAATAAAAAAAAATGAGTATGTGTGCAAGTGACAAATAGGGATAAAAATAAAAATATTTAAAAATAATACAAATTAATTAGTTAAAAGGTAAATGTGTCTTAAGAAATGTAGAAATCAAAAAATGATATTTCCTTTATTCATTGTTATAGTCTATAAGAAAAAAATTATAAAGTATAAATAATGTTCCTTTATAATATGTATAGATTTATAAATGTATAAAATACATGTATAGAGATATTTATAAATATATCGTTATAGAAACATGTGATGCTATTATCTTTTAAGATAAATAGCACCTTTAATTCCCATTTAATTTTCAATTTACAAATTTTGTCATCTTATTTTTTTTTAAAAATTATTTAATTTCTAAACTTTACATCTTTAAAAAAGATATCATAAATTTTATTTTTATTTTAATTAATTGTTAATTTTTTTAAATAAACATTATGAATTTCATTTTTCATTTGATCTTAAACTTAATTAATTTTACAGATAAATACTTGAATTGAATATGAACTTTTGTCAATTTTTATTTTTAGTCTTTGTTTTTTTCTATTTTTTTTTGTCGATTATAAGTTAACTTTTAGATTGTATCATCAAAATTTTTGTTTATAAAAAAAATTTCAAAGACTAAAATCAAATAAAAATTATTTTTGGGCTAAAAAATTGATAAAAGTTTAAATTAAATACATATTTAATCTTAAACACTTTAGTTTTAATTTCACATTAATTATTTTTTAAAATTTATCTCTTTATTAATTCGTCATTTTATATCAAATTCAAAGAAAAACAACAAACAATTGATATTTAACATAAAATTTAATTATAATTTGATTAAAAAATAATTTTTAAAACTAATTAAAATATAATTAAAGTTAAATGTGCCTGTTTACAAAAACATAAAAATTTAAAATTTAATTATAATTAAATTTATATATATATATATATCAATCTTATATATAAAATACAAACAACTATTTTGTGTGAGAGAGTTTTTAAACTTTTTTTACGAGAAGAATTTTAATGATTTTTTTAATTTTATATCTATTTTTTTTATTTATCATAATTATTTATGAATTAAATTTTAATATTTTTAAATAAATTATTAATAAATATTTTTTTATAATATAAATTATTTATCATAAATAAAAAATATAATTTATATACTTAAAATATTTATACACTCAAATTTTTATTATAACTTATATATGTAAACACGATATTTATTTATATACATAATTTATTTTAAATCTTAATTATATATAATAAATATTTAACTTGTGTATTAAATAAAATTTTAAAAAATATCAATTTATTTATAAATAAGATAAAGTTTAAATGTGTCCATTTAAAAAAATAGTAAAATTTAAAAAATAATTATAACTAAATTAAAGTTTATATATTTATTTATGAATTAAAAACTAGTTTAAATAAAATTAAAACTTAAGATATGATAAAGTACTTTTTCCAAATTTAAATTACACAGGTAGCATCGCCTTTAGATTATAGCTGAACCCTAATTCCTATCTTTGTATGTTGTGCCGCCAGAGGAGATAACGCAACAAGCAATACGCGTGAGAATGGGGTTTCAATTGGAGCCACGTAAGCATTGAGTAAGGATAAAATCGGAAATATATGGCAGTATAGGAAGGGTAGTTTCGTCAACACAAATAAACGAGTTGCAGTATATAAACCCTCTAACCCCACATAGTCAAGCACTTTTCTCAGCTACACTGCTTCTCTTCTCGCGGCTAGGGTTTTAGCGCAGCTTCTTTCTCAAAGGTTCTTCCTTTTGTCCAATTTTTATTGGTTATTGTTGATTCTTGTTCTTATTGTTTATTATTGATTCTTAGACTTGGTAATACGGTGTAGTTTATCTCTTTTGCTATGGTGGATTATTAGTTTTCTGTTTGTTTTTGTTCGTTTAATTTGATCTTGGTTCGATAAAATTGCCTGTTAAATAGAATTTGAAAATTCAGATGATGTGAAATTCGTGGAAATTTGAATCGGAAGTCTCTGTTTGTAATTGGTGGCTGTAGATCTGTGTATGGATCTGTTTTTCACCGAGTACACGGGTCTTACGTTGTTTTATTGACAAACATACATGCATCTGAATATTGTGATACTTGTTTTTTCTCGAATCATATACCTCGTATTTTTTTTAAGTTTATACTGTTTTTGCTCTATCTGCTTTAACATGTGGCGTCTGCTTTGTTTGATCTACGTTGTATAAGCTGGGTGATGTTGTTGGTGTATGGTCAATGGTTTTTCTTATATTTGAGTGTTGAAGACTCAAGTTTTTTTTTGGGGGCGGTGACGTTTTGTTCTTATATGTTTGATTTTTGTGTTTGAATGGCAGATCTTTCTAGCTTTCAAGTTTGAGGCATAATGGGTAAGGAAAAGGTTCACATTAACATTGTGGTCATTGGCCATGTCGACTCTGGGAAGTCAACCACCACCGGTCACCTCATCTACAAGCTTGGAGGTATTGACAAGCGTGTTATTGAGAGATTTGAGAAGGAAGCTGCTGAGATGAACAAGAGGTCCTTCAAGTACGCGTGGGTGCTTGACAAGCTCAAGGCTGAGCGTGAAAGAGGAATCACCATTGATATTGCCCTGTGGAAATTTGAGACCACCAAGTACTACTGCACGGTCATTGATGCCCCTGGACACAGGGATTTCATTAAGAACATGATTACTGGTACATCCCAAGCTGATTGTGCTGTTCTTATTATTGATTCCACCACTGGTGGTTTTGAGGCCGGTATTTCCAAGGATGGACAGACTCGTGAGCACGCTCTTCTTGCTTTCACTCTTGGTGTGAAGCAGATGATTTGCTGCTGTAACAAGGTAAATAAAATGTTAAGCCATTACCTCGCTTCACTTAAAATTTACATTTACATATTTGATTATTTTCAGTTAATATATCAAAGTACTCATTTTTGTCTCTCTTTAACAGATGGATGCTACCACACCTAAGTATTCTAAGGCAAGGTATGATGAAATTGTTAAGGAAGTTTCCTCCTACTTGAAGAAGGTCGGATACAACCCTGACAAGATTCCTTTTGTTCCCATCTCTGGTTTTGAGGGAGATAACATGATTGAGAGGTCTACAAACCTTGACTGGTACAAGGGACCAACCCTTCTGGAGGCCCTTGATCAGATCAACGAGCCCAAGAGGCCATCAGACAAGCCCCTCCGCTTACCCCTTCAGGATGTCTACAAGATTGGAGGAATTGGAACTGTGCCTGTTGGACGAGTTGAAACTGGTACTTTGAAACCTGGAATGGTGGTTACTTTTGGACCAACCGGGCTGACAACTGAAGTTAAGTCTGTGGAGATGCACCATGAAGCACTCACTGAGGCCCTTCCCGGTGACAATGTGGGGTTCAATGTTAAGAATGTTGCTGTCAAGGATCTCAAGCGTGGTTTTGTTGCCTCAAACTCAAAAGATGACCCTGCCAAGGAGGCAGCTAACTTTACCTCCCAAGTTATCATCATGAATCACCCTGGTCAGATTGGAAATGGCTATGCCCCTGTTCTTGATTGCCACACCTCCCACATTGCTGTCAAGTTTGCCGAACTTGTGACCAAGATTGACAGGCGTTCTGGTAAAGAGCTTGAGAAGGAGCCCAAGTTCCTGAAGAATGGAGATGCTGGTTATGTGAAGATGATTCCCACCAAGCCTATGGTGGTTGAAACCTTCTCTGAGTATCCTCCACTTGGTCGTTTTGCTGTGAGAGACATGCGTCAGACTGTGGCTGTGGGAGTCATCAAGAACGTGGAGAAGAAGGACCCAACTGGAGCTAAGGTCACCAAGGCTGCACAGAAGAAGAAGTGAATCGTGCAGGATGGTTTATCAAGGAAAAACTTATATGTCTACAATAAATGGTTTCTTGTTCGTAGTAATACATTTTTTCGTGTAGGGAACTTGTTTATCGGTTTTTGTGTCAGGTTTGCTCCGTCATCTCGGAACTTTTGTTCCCAGAACTGGGTTCTTGATCGACGGTGGCAACGCCATTTATTTTTGTTTTTATGCTTTATCTATTTTATAATGTGTTTTCTGTGAGAACTGTTACATTTTTGTAAGCTGCAGTGAGTTTTATGATTGTTCCTATGCTGCAGGTATTGTTTTTGAATGTTAAATCTATATTGTGCTCTTATCTCTTATTTTAAATATTTACTGAGTAGTTCATGTGTCTATTAATTCCGGATATTTCGGATGCGGCTTTGAATATTTATTGGGTAGTTCATGTGTATGGTCCTTGGTCGAAAAGCTTAAGACGGGCTTAAAATCCTGAAAATTTATTGTTTTGTGTATGATTCTTTTGACAAGTTTTAATGTAGTACGAGAAAATTACTAAATTTTTGCGGGTGTTACTCTGGAAGTGGTTCGTAACCATAATTTATAACAATAATAAGCGTTAGATATAATATTTTTGGACTTTTATATTTGGTTTTTATTCATTATAAGATTTATTGTTATCTTTTACTTGGGTCTTATTTGAAATGTGTGATGAATTTTTTTTTTTGTCGACTGATTATTACATAAAGTTATTATTATAACCATAGAAAGAGTTTTAAAAAGTTAATGTTTTAATTTTAAGCTAATATTTTTTGTCGACTGATGAAATTGTTTTTTCTCTCACTTAATTGTACCAGATTTTGTAGGGTTTTTTTAATCTGGATAAATAATAATTATAAATTAAATGAAAATCATTGGAAAAAAATCACTTCCCGCAAATAATTTTCATACCACAAACAGGTTTAAACCCGCAAGTATTTTATGTCTTTTCGGGTCTAAAATTTTAAATGCTAAATTCATATCAATATTTTGAGTCTAAAACTTTTAAGTTCTTGATTATTTCTACAAAGAGCATGTAAATTCTTTACTTTTGGCATTATAAAAAATGACATGAATGATGGCCCATTTGTTACATATGTTTATGATGGAATATGATAGAATATTCACTCCTAAATCAGAAGCCTGTAAACGGTATTTCATATGGTGCTATGCTTCAAAATTAGAAAAAATACCCACAAAATTGCTTTGTGCTAATTCATATGCTACCGCTATGATGACTCGCGCGAGGAGAGGATGAATGGTGTCCTTTTTTAATTTTTATAAGTGAATGGAGTTTAGCCATAAGCAAAAATATCTTGTAAGATCATTATCATCAAACAGATATGTCTGTTTGTAACAAGTTTATAATCAAATGAATATATCTATTACAATGTAGATCCGAGATGATAGAAGGTGGTTTTCAGATATTTGTTGATTCAGGTAAGTTGTGTGATAATTGTTATAAGGGTTTAATTGTCCTTGTCTAATCAGCCTTCGTAAATGACCTTAGTGCTTGAGTGGTACATACTTGAAAGTTAAAATTCATTCTAGATACAAATTATGGCACTAATATAATGTAGTCCTACAATGAAATTTCAAATCTAGTCTTGATGCAGTTGAATTTGATTGGAGAAAAAGTTATTTATCAATATTAGGCTAATTTAATTTAAATAAACACATTTATTACCAAATTTAAGGATACACTATTCGAGTGGTGTTATTAATTATTAATTATTTTGTTTGTTTTTCCTTTTTTAATATTTTATAAAATATTTATTTGTATTTATATTTAAAATTTTCAAAATAACTATTAAGTATTATTTTAGTCTCTTCGAATGTTATTCATCAACTTTTCTCCGCATGCAATCTTGAATTTAGAGATGTAAATGTTAATCTATATTAGATTGTGTCAAGTTCAATAGTCATAACGCAACTGTAAGTTTTGTTCATGTAAAAACTCTCTTCGGTCACTCTTCAATTAAACTATGTGTTACATTAAATGCGACGAACTTTTGTTTCTGTTTTCTTCTCTGTAATAATAAGTGGAAGTGCGAAGAAACGAGATGAAAAACTAAACATTATTGTTTATGTTGTAAACTATAATCGATTATATAATGCTTTTTAATTCACTCTGTTATTCCTCTCCCCTAACAAAACACATACGGACAAAATCGATTAGCAGCGACCATTTTCTAGAATAATTGAAAGAAAAAAAAATGAATCCTTCCCCATTTCACTAATCCAATAATAAAATTAATTTGGGTAAAAAAATAATGAAAATAATAATTAGAATAATAATAATAATTTTTTAACATCTATGTTCCAATAATAAAAAAAATATAAGTAAATAGTGAATAAGAAAATGACATCCCAGCCTCATTGCTTGATCGATTGAAATCACTGAAAGTTAAAAGAAATTCTTTGAAAGAAAGTATAAGAAAGTGAACATAGTAGAGCACTTGCTTTAAACCTCATGGCTATAGTTGATACAATAAGTATATATATATATATATATATATATATATATATATATATATATATATATATAAGACAGACAAAAAATAGTTAATGTTATGGTAGATTCACACCCAAGTTATTCTACCTTGATAAAAATATTAGACTTTCTAATTTAAGTGTGAAATTCAAGAAATCATGTTATTATGGATTAATATTCAAATTGGTTGTTAATATAGTTAAATTGAAAATATTACATTGTTGTTGGCTCGATAAAGTCAAACCACTTGGACTACTCACATGTGTTATAAGAGATCTGTTAGTAGAAATACGTGATGACACATATAGTTGATTTGTTGTGCATATGTGATTGAGTTGTGTGATTCATATGTCCTAATGTATTATTGTTCAAGTTGAAGAATAACTTATTTGTATGATTGTTGACATTTTATTCTATGTTATTCACTTGTTATGTTGAATCGTGATGAATTGCCTAATAGTGTTGAAAGTTGAACATGTAATAAAATTGAAAGGTTGTGAATAAGTAGTTTATTCTTGTCATTTGGATTTTTTTTATTACTACCTTACCCTTGTACATTTTTATATTTTTGGACTACGATGATTATGACACACATGCATCACGGTTTAATGTAAGACTTTACTTGCATCTCAACAATCCTCTCCTCAAACTTGGATCTACTTGCCATTGTTGAGTACTAGAGTTTACCACACACATGCACATGCCTCTATATTGGTAAGATAATGTTCGCTTTGGGTCTAGCCCTCACGGTTTTACTTTTGGATACCACCTAAAAGGCTCATCTCCCAATGGAGCCAATCATGTGTATATAAACTTATGTCTATTCTCTTGTTTAAATGATGTTAGACTTTGCTTGCATCCCAATAAATTGACAACCTATGTTTATACATTATAATTATAATTTTTAAATTTATATATATATATATATATATATATATATATGTATGTATGTATGTATATGTATAGTTGATGATGCAACTTTTTGTTCACGTATGTGTGTATCATTATTTGTATATCCAATAATTACTTATATAATAACCTTAGGTAGTGATATGTCTGTCTTGTATTATTAAGTGTAAGAATAAAAATGAGTAATTACAAAAAATATAGAAAAAATCTCTTATAAAGAAAATAAATCATCAAGTATCTTTAATGTAATGTAATTACAAGTTAAAAATTCATTGTTAACATTTAAAAAACAATTATCAAATTTTCAAAAATCTTTTCAATTTTTGAACCCGTGCTTAACATGGGTCATATTACTTTTGAACCCCCCATTGACCCGAGTTTTTTTCTTCTTCCATGTTATACTTGAATATTCTCTCATAAATTTTCATGATTAGGAAATTTATTTTGGAATGAAACTAACGGTTCAAAATTTATATCAATGTTAAAACTTTTCATATCCAAAATAAATTCTTCAAAAGTTAAGAATAATTATACATGAAATTGCTCAACGAAACTCACATTTCACCAATATACATTGATATTTAATTATCAATTTTAAAATATTACGTGAATTATGTCCGTAAATAATGAAACTCAAATAATATTTCATTCATTTAAAAAATATTATTAATCAAATTTCTCAATTAGAATATATTTAATCTCATTTATACATCTACAATCTGATACATTAGTTACTAAATATATCTCCATTCTTTTTGTTTATATATTTACATAAATACCCTTTTATGTGAAAAGAAGGGAAAAAAAAAAGGACTCATGAAGAAGTAGTCAAAAAATTTTCACAGTAAATAATATTATTGAAGTTTTGGTTTTAAATAATCTTTTCACCTATAAAGAAAGCTAACATCAAATGAGGAAGACTGGTCCATTCGCCTTCACTACTAAAATTTTAATGAAAGAATTAAAGTTTAGAAGAATTTCTTTCCCCTATTTTTCACCAACGAAGGCACAATTGACATCTGTGGAGATGAGGCCCGGCGCGTTATGCAGATCAGCATATACTCTTTTTTTCTTTGACGTTGACTTGTTATTTACTTTTCTCAAAGTGTTTATAAATAAGCTTATTAAACAAAAAAAAAAAAAAAAAAAGAAGTCTGGAATGTTTTAAATTATGTAAAGTTGTTTTATCGTCATGACTTGGTACGCAAGGCTACTAGATATTGTTTATGGTCTTCATGACTTGTTAAGAAAGCCTACATATATTATTAATATATGATTTTTCCACACCACTTGTATTATTATATAAACCCTCTCTGTTAACCATTTTTCTCTGCTCTCTTCTCGCTGCTACCAAGGGTTTTACCTCACTTTCTTTCTTCAAGGTTATTTCTCCCTATGATCCATACTTAATTCCTCTTTTTTTATTTATTTATTTGATTTGATTTTGGTTTGGATTTATGTTCCTGTTAAATTAAATTAATGAATACAGATCGTGTGAGCATGGTTTAAGTTTGAATCAGGGGTGTCATATATATATTTTTTTCCCACGTATAGGCATCTGAATATCGTCATGTTATTATTACTTTTTTTTTTCTCAATCGTAGACCCTCGTATTATCTTGAAGGTTATACTGTCTTTACTTCATCTGCTTTGTTTAATCTAGGTTTACTATTTTTTTCCTTGAAATTTAACTTTTAGCTCTTATAATTAAAAATATTTTATTTTACTTCTATAGTTTAATAAATGTTACCTTCTATTAACAATAAACAACATGAACTGAAAAGAAACAGGATAGTATGTATAATATAGACTATAATAAAAAAGTTTTTAACTAAAATTTATTAAATTTTAGGACTGAAAAGTACCTTTAATCTATCTTGCCTATTTAAACAGTGATTTTGATTTATCTTCTGGGTGATGTTGATGGTATTTATTTGGTTCATCTGATTTTTGCTATTTTCGAGTGTTGAGGTTTATGTTTTGTTGATTTTGTTCTGTTGTTAGATGATTGATTTTTGTGTTTATATGACAGGACTTTATTGGTTTAAGTTGTTGGAGGCCTAATGGGTAAGGAGAAGGTTCACATTAACATTGTTGTCATTGGGCATGTTGACTCTGGCAAGTCAACTACCACCGGCCACCTCATCTACAAGCTTGGAGGTATCGACAAGCGTGTTATTGAGAGATTTGAAAAAGAAGCTGCTGAGATGAACAAGAGGTCTTTCAAGTATGCTTGGGTGCTGGACAAGCTCAAGGCTGAGCGTGAAAGAGGGATAACCATTGATATTGCTCTGTGGAAGTTTGAGACCACTAAGTACTACTGCACAGTCATTGATGCTCCTGGACACAGGGATTTCATCAAGAACATGATTACTGGGACATCCCAGGCTGATTGTGCTGTTCTTATTATTGATTCCACCACGGGTGGTTTTGAAGCTGGTATTTCCAAAGATGGACAGACTCGTGAACATGCTCTCCTTGCTTTCACTCTTGGTGTGAGGCAAATGATTTGCTGCTGTAACAAGGTATATGATTTTTTTAGGCCCCTGCATTTTGAAAGACACTTTTAGATGGTTATTCGCAATTGTTTTTTCAATTAATTTTTGGATAAAACTTAGTACAATATCATAAATACTGTTGATTCTGTTTTCCAATCAAAATTAGATTTTTATGCAGGTAATATTCATAGTACTATAGATATTGTTGATATGGTTCTCATATCAAATTTGGAGTTTTATGTTAGTAATATGCATAGTATTATAGATATTATTGATATTGTTTTTCAATCGAAATTGAAGTTTTATGTTGGTAATATGCATTGACATTTAATCAAATCTATTATTACGAAAAGTGAAACTTCAATTCTAATTAGAAAATAGCAGCATTTATGGTATTGCATATAAGTTTTATTCTTAATTTATTCAAGTTTTCATTTGGTATCTCGTGAACAGATGGATGCCACTACACCAAGGTACTCCAAGGCAAGATACGATGAAATTGTGAAGGAGGTTTCTTCCTACATGAAGAAGGTTGGATATAACCCTGACAAGATCCCTTTTGTTCCCATCTCTGGTTTTGAGGGAGATAACATGATTGAGAGGTCCACAAACCTTGACTGGTACAAGGGTCCAACCCTTCTGGAGGCCCTTGATCAGATCAACGAGCCCAAGAGACCATCAGACAAGCCCCTCAGATTACCCCTTCAGGATGTCTACAAGATTGGAGGAATAGGAACTGTGCCTGTTGGACGAGTTGAAACTGGTATCATGAAACCTGGAATGGTGGTTACTTTTGCACCAACTGGACTCACAACTGAAGTTAAGTCTGTGGAGATGCACCATGAAGCACTCACCGAGGCCCTTCCTGGTGATAATGTGGGGTTCAATGTTAAGAATGTTGCTGTTAAGGATCTCAAGCGTGGTTTCGTTGCCTCAAACTCTAAGGATGACCCTGCCAAGGAGGCAGCTAACTTTACCTCCCAAGTTATCATCATGAATCACCCTGGACAGATTGGAAATGGCTATGCACCTGTTCTTGATTGCCACACCTCCCACATTGCTGTCAAGTTTGCCGAACTTGTGACCAAGATTGATAGGCGTTCCGGTAAAGAGCTTGAGAAGGAGCCCAAGTTCCTGAAGAATGGAGATGCTGGTTTTGTGAAGATGATTCCCTCCAAGCCCATGGTGGTTGAAACCTTCTCTGAGTATCCTCCACTTGGTCGTTTTGCTGTGAGAGACATGCGTCAGACTGTGGCCGTGGGAGTCATCAAAAGCGTGGAGAAGAAGGACCCAACTGGAGCTAAGGTCACCAAGGCTGCACAGAAGAAGAGTGGCAAATGACTCGTGCAGCATGGTTTATCAAGAGAAGTCTATCATTACTACTACAATAAATGGCTTCTTGTTCCTAGTACTACTATTTTTATGTTAAGGAACTTGTTTGTCGGATTTTGTGTCTGGTCTGCGCCCTCATCTCGCGACTTTTGTTCCCAGAACTGGGTTCTTGATCGACGGTGGCAATGCTATTTCTTTTTCCATTTTTATGCTTTGTTTTTATTGTAATGTGTTTCTGTGAAAACTGTTACATTATTGTAATATAATATGCTGCAGATTTGGTTTTTGAGTGTTAATGTTAAGTTGTCAACTCTGTTTTGTGTTCTTATTTTAAATTTTTGGTGATTCATTCTTGTGGCAGTACGAGATATTTTGCAGCTAGGATGTAGCAAGCATTTCGAAACTGATTAGTTTACCATGATTGGTTCTGGGGCAAAGCTCAAAACATGCATCAAAATCCTGAAAATCAGAAAGATACATGAATCAGGATTTGAGAATGTGTTCATTGCATCCCTTAGTAAAAGAAACATTCTCACATACACAATTGATATGAATGTCGATGCTTTCAATTCATAAGAATCATCAATAATGATTCAAATAATTTTGAAAAAATTAGTATTACCAACAATTGTGATATATTTTCTCCACCATGTCTTCTTCAAACACTTGTTATCAATCACCTAATGTATTTAAAAAACTATTTCCAACCATTATTGGAAGACCTGACGATAATAATAATTATAGAGCTGTTAAAGTAAGCTAACCCGGCCATTATGGATTTAAGTCGGATTGAGTTGAAAAAAATTAAAAATTTTAGTACAAGTTAATTTTAAACTCGGTTTACTAACAATGTAGCTCACCCGAATTGAATCCGTGATGAATCGGGCTGTCTCACCAGCTGTCTCACCAATCCGTAATAAAAATAAATAAATAGTTATTGGGCCGGTGTGTATGTGTAGATGCAGCCCAATGGATTTCAAATTTCAAGTTTTCAATTTCAGAAATCAGAATAATTAATTTCAATGCCTCCGCACCATAACGCATAGCTGCCACGGCACCCTCTTACTCTCACACCCTCTCACACGGTCACACCGCACTCACTGCACCATAGCTGCCACCGCGCACGCCGTGAGCCACTGCGCGCACCGCGAGCCACCGCGCGCACCGTGAGCCACCGCGCGCCCTTCACTGTGTTTCAGTTCCTGTTCCCATGTCTAGTCTCTCTTCTTGCTCTTCTCCTTTGTTTCCAAGTTACAGTCCTAGTAGCCACCCACGCGCGGGCTCACTGAGCCGAGTTTCATGCGGCCCGAGCCCCAAAAGGAAGAAAACCAGCCACAATTCAGAAGCCCAAGAACTGGTTCGTTTTCTCACGCGCAAGATAAGCGACAAAGAGCCTCTGGTGAAGACGCTGAACAAGTACGTGAAGCTGGTTCGAACCGAGCATTGTTTTTTGCTCTTTGAAGAACTAGGCAAAGAAGACAAGTGGCTGCAATGTCTTGAGGTCCCTTCCCCTTCTCTATTACGAAATGTTATCAATATCTTATCTTTATGAAATTGATGTCTGGCTTAAGAATTTTACATTTTTACTATTATTATTAATATTATCAATTTGACTTTTTTTTTTCCCTTATAGAAGTGCTTATTTGTCCATACAGACTTATAACATGTAGTATGCATTAGTTAAAATAATTGAGGCTTATTTGGATAAATTTTTCCATATTTTCATAAGCACTTCCTGAGAAAAAAAATAGGAAGGAAATGAAATAATGCACATAACTTCTGTAATTTAGTTTATACATAAGCTAATTTTAGCGTATTGAGAGCATCATTAATGTAGGTATTTTATGGGTTGCTTGAAAATAAGCAGAGGGGAAAAATTCAGTAAATCATATCTAAAAAAAGATTTAGTAAGGATTGCTTAAAATTTTGCCGTTGGAGTTAAAATGTAATAGGTTGCTCATGGATTGGTTAAATGTGATGTGGCAATGTGAAACCCAATAAAGTAAAATAAGATGCATGATTATGCAACTTGCATATTGCATTGTGGATGCTTGGTAAATTTATTTCATTTTGTCCGTCTTTTTTGTTCTTCTACGAGTGTTTCTAGAGAAGTTTATGCAAACATGTCCTAAATTAGGGAACGAGAATGATAATGTCAATGATTGACTCTGCCTCATTTAGGTGTGAATTTTGTTTGGCGTTCAGGTTTTCAGATGGATGCAAAAACAACGATGGTATATTGCTGATAATGGGATTTACTCAAAGCTGATATCAGTTATGGGAAAGAAAGGGCAAACCAGAATGGCTATGTGGCTTTTCTCTGAGATGCGTAATACTGGTTGTCGTCCTGATACGTCTGTGTACAATGCACTCATCACAGCACACCTTCATTCACGGGACAAAACAAAGGCTTTGGCCAAAGCCATTGGCTACTTTCAGAAGATGAAAGGAATGGAGCGGTGCAATCCCAACATTGTTACATACAACATTCTTCTGAGAGCCTTTGCTCAGGCGAGGAATGTGGAGCAGGTCAATTCTTTGTTTAAGGATCTTGATGAGAGCATTGTTTCACCAGATATTTACACTTTCAATGGGGTGATGGATGCGTATGGGAAAAATGGGATGATTCGGGAAATGGAAGCAGTGCTTGCACGAATGAAAAGCAATCAGTGTAAGCCTGATTTGATTACCTTTAACTTGCTGATTGATTCCTATGGGAAGAAGCAGGAGTTTGGTAAGATGGAGCAGGTGTTTAAGAGTTTGTTGCGCTCCAAGGAAAGACCCTCGCTCCCTACATTTAATTCAATGATTTTGAACTATGGGAAGGCGCGGCTTAAGGATAAAGCAGAAAATATTTTCAAGAAGATGACTGACATGGGTTACTCGCCGAGCTTTGTTACCCATGAGAGTCTCATCTATATGTATGGCTTCTGTGATTGTGTCTCCGGGGCTGTACAATTGTTTGATGAGCTGGTTGAGTCAAAAGTTCATATTAAAGTTTCAACTCTTAATGCTATGCTTGATGTTTACTGCATAAATGGTTTACCACAGGAAGCAGATTCACTGTTTGAGAGAGCGAAACATATAAAAATATATCCAGATTCATCAACATATAAACTTCTTTATAAGGCTTACACTAAAGCCAACCAGAAGGAGCTTCTTGATAAATTGCTGAAGCATATGGATAAAGATGGTATCATCCCTAATAAGAGATTCTTCTTGGATGCTTTGGGTGCTGTTGCATCTATACCAGCAAATTCAAAATCTGCTGATGCTGCAACTAATTCAAACACATCAAATTCAGAATCTGCTAATGCTCCAACTAATTTGAACCAAGTAAATTCAGAATCTGCTGATGGTTCGACTAATTCAAAAACAGCTTTAGAATCTGCTGATGCAGCCAATGCAAACAACCCCCAAGATTTTGCAAAGTTGGCAACTCACGTCAAGAATTTTTTGACTCATCTATGACTTGCATACAGGCAGCTCAGTTCACTTGTGAGATATTGTACTATATCTCTTTGCCATCACTTTCCTATCATTCTATTTTACATCTTATTGATTCTTCTGAGGAACAAAATTTACTTTGGTCATCATATCACATCTCTTGACTTTTTCTAATTTTTATAATGATTACATTTACTTGAAATTAAATAATTCACTTGACTGACCTTCAAAGTTCAAATTCAGTCTTTTTAGTTGGGTTTTAGATGATAAGCTCTGAAAATTTATCCTTTATTATTAATTTAAGCAAGTACCTTTAATAAATTAGGAAGTCACAACAACGAAACCTGGGGCAACTTTAGGCATTTTAAATCTGATGCTGAAAATATCCGCAGGAGTTAGGACAAAAGAAACAAGAATGATAGATGATGTGTGCTTAGTGTTCTTAGCTGTGTATAAAATCAATGTTAATGATTTGTTTTAATCCTTATCTTGTAAAGAAATTTTGGTTTCCTTAAGTTATGTCTGTTCTCCTAAACATGTTTTTTTTAATTGTTTGTTCATTTCAAGTTTGCCACTAAACCCATTTTAATGAAGTTTAATCAACAGACATAGAGAAATAGAAGATGCTATTGCCTAGGCTTCACATGTTTATGTTAAATACTCAACTAGTTTATCTGAAATTTCAACTGCTTTATTTTACTGGTAATGGTGCAGTACAACACTAAGATGACAATGACTGCCAAAATTATGCTTCTTTGTTAATGCATTTTAAATTTATAATTGCCTGGAAATTTCTTTTCTATCCCTTACATTAAGGAAGAATTTGTTGCGGATGCGTAATCCACTGAATTTCTGGTTCAGTGACGCGTTGGAAAGTACCAAGAGGTATTCATATTTGATTGTCATATACTGAATTTCTGGTTCAGTGACATGTAGGAAAGTACCGAGAGTTATTCATATTTGATTGTCAGCAACTTGCAGGGACAAAGCTTTTTAGTTTATATGTTCAGAGTCTCGCGTTGAAGAGCATAAGAATCTTGACGTAGTACTCTAGTCATTGAAAGAAAAAGTGAAAAGAATGCGTTGAATAGCATAAGAATCTTGACGTAGTACTCTAGTCATTGAAAGAAAAAGTGAAAAGAATGGAACGCAAGCTCGTGTCACTCAGGTGAGAAAGAACATTCTCCTATATAATAAACTAGTCTTTTGAATTGGTTTTTCTTCTTGTACATAAGTTCTAATACTGTATAGAAGCCTTAGCATACTAAAACTTTTGTGAAATAATTTTATACTATTTTTATATTATTATTTAAATGGTTGGCCATGACCATATAAATATCACACCCCCATATATCCATCGAATAATGCAACAACTCAATTGAAAAACAATAGAATTATGCATTATTTGTTTATAATTATAAAATCATTTTTCCTTTGATCATAGGTAACTTGAATATTATTTTGGCGATTTTGTTAGCATATTTTTTCGTTGGCTTCTTGAATAAAATTTGTCTGGCTTCGCCTTTCGTGACTGGGTTCATTCTTGTTCATAGATGTAGAGGCTTGCCCTTTTCTTCATGGCCCTATGGACTATGAAGAATGCACAGCTGCCAAAGGTAATTAGTTGCTAACAGCCAATCCAGAAAAGAACAGGCTGGCTACTAGAAAGCAATGAGTAGTTGTGTACACGATGCTCATTCTGATGTAATTTGAAATCCAGATTCAAGACTAAAAGATCGACTTGTCATGTATTCACAGTACTGAAAACAACTGTTACATCATAACTACATACTTACTCCACGACTTCAGTTGTTTATTTGTGTAGTGTTATATTATAAATTAATTGTTTTATTATACTCCCCATATTCAGCTCTCATTCTCCAATTCTTGCCAAAACAGAAATGTAGACAGAAGCTTCACGATGTCTGTCTTTTAATAATGAGAAAATTATATATTTTAAAAGAAAATAAAGTATGATAATAGATATCTTTATTATAAAGGATGAATATTTAGATAAAAATAAATAAATTAGTGTTATTTTCATTATCTTTACTTACGATTTTACTAGCATTATCAATTAGACTCAAATTTCCTTTACATTAAAATATACAAATTAATAATAACAATGGCACAAAAATAGTAATTAAAACAAATGACTTAAGATTAAAAAAAATATCTTACAATTTCATATTAAACAAATGATGTATATATGAGTTTTATTTATAATATTCAAAAATTTGGATCAGTGGGTTGGTTCAAGAATCGAGAGTAATGTAAAAATTGAGAGAACTAAAACTACTCATTAAAATAGGTAAAGAATTAGAGAAAGACAAGATAGTGTATGTGAAAACTAAAAAAGAAAATGAAGGAGGTGTGTGAAAAGAAAAGGTAATAAATTGAAAGATAGAGATGTAAAATTAAAAAATACAAAAACAATGAATATTTTAGGATTCTCCTGATGAAAAAAATAAAGTGTCAACCATCATTTTATTGCATGAACTGATGGAAGGGTATACTACTGTGATATTAATTTTTCAAATTAAGGCAAAATATAATTCGTTAATCATATTATTCTAAAACTTAACAAATAAAATGTGATTTAAATAATAATATTAATACATGTGTAGAGATCAAATTAAATGATAATAACTTGCTAAATTTGAGCGCTTGTAAGATGAAATAACTAAAATATTTATTTTAAGAATTTATTTGAAATTGTTTTAGTTTCATAAACTATCGTGACATTCAAATAAATTTTTAAAGACTAAAATAATGTTTTGTTCAAAAATAATTAATTACCCTTCTCCATCTTAAGATAAGGTTTTGACATTTTATAGTATTAGGGTGAAATACAAAATAATTATATAAGGGATAGATTCATGCATATATATACTTTAAGCGAATGTTTAGTAGAAGAATTTTTTTTAATTATAATTATAATTTTATATTGGGAATATTTATTTCCTATGATTGATATGGTATCTATTTAAAAAACAAGATTTGCAAGAGATATGATTTTTCAAAACCATTTTATCCCAAATTTTCACAAAGGATTAGTTTGTTTAAGTTTTTTTTTTTTTTAAATCTAAGCAAGTGTTTAAAAAAAATAAGTATTTATGAAGCTAATTAAAGTTGCTTATTAAAAAAGTAGAAAATTGCTTGCTTGTTCACAAAAAAGTTTAGAAAAGCACATAAAAAAATATTTCACATAAAAAACATTTTTATAAGAAAAAAATTAAAACAAATATACCCAAAATCATTCTCATTGAAGGTTGAGAATCTTACTTTCTTGACTTAGAAGAAATTTTTTATTATATATAAAAATATACAATATCTTCTTTCTAAAAATAGAAAATATATTATTAGAATTTTTTGTATTTTTTTATTTCAAAATATCTCTCTCTTATTCTTTCTCTTTCTCTCTCTCATTCCTTCTATGGGGCTATCCCTTCCCCTCCCTTTACTCCCCCCCTCTCTCCATCTCTCTCACTCTCTTTCTTTCTCTCTTTTTTTACGTGTCATTTATTTTTTTATCTTGTCAAGCTTAATAATATTATTAGAGTTTGTTTTATTTTTACATTTTAATGATATTTGATAACACTTTATTTTTTAAAATGAAATAATATAATTTTATCCTTCTTATAAAATAACATCTTTTTTGTTAATTTATTTTATTGAATTTTTTATTTAAATAATTTTAATTATAAGTTATCAAATTTTCAAAATAATTTAAATTTTATTAAATAAAAATATTATTATATAATTTATATATTATTAATTTTTTTATAAATTTAAATAAAATATTTATAATAATATTTGAGTAAAAAAAAATATACAATGAAATTATCATTTAGTTGATTGTAAAACACTCGACTGTGTATACTTTCTTTTTAGAAAGAAAAAAAAAGTTATAGATACATTCTCTGTTTTTTTTCCCAAATTATTCTGTTTTTGGAAAATAATACGCTCCCTGTTACCCATTTTACTCTGGACTTGAGGAAAAATATTACGAAAGGGGATATGCTAGTAATGTAGGAGGTACAAATAGCAACTCGTCTTGCATTAAGAGAAAAAAGGCCCAGTTATTCTCGGCCCAACCCACGAAGAAATTGGTGTGGGTATATCGATGAGGTTAAAGAAAGAAAAAAGACTAATATTTACAATAATAAAGATACTCCCACACCGTGCCACTAATTATCATATTCATATTAATTACATCATTAAGAATATTAACAACAAAATGTTCATAACTTTCATGCGGGTGGTGGAATTAAAATGCACAAGAATTGTACATATATTCATTGAGTATTTAATTTTTAATTAATTAATTTATTTAACAGTTTAACTTAAAAAAATTACTGTGGCAGATAAGCAATCATAAAAATTTTAAAGAAAATAAAATTTCTTATTATTATTAATAATTTAAAAAAGAGAGTTACTTGGTGCGTAGTCATACCCAGCTTATATTTATACAAAAGAAGAAAGAAAAGCGAAATTTGGTGTGAGAGAGCGAAGCAGCAGGTGCTCAAGTTCCAGTACCACGCCCACTGTTGGATCTTCTCCTCCCTCGACTCTTCCATCGATACATTCTGCAACTGCTAGGTATTCCCTTCGATTTTCCCTTTTCCATTTCTTCCTTTTAAATTTTCTTTTTTACTCTAATTCTCAATCACCCGCATCATTCATTCTTCCACTCAGCTATTCGCACTGCATTCCTCCACTTTCTTCATTCTTCAACTTCTCCGTATAAACGATCAGCGTCCTTTATTCGGTGTCGGAGCGGAAAATATTATTTTATTTAAGAATAAAAAATTGGGTGAAATTGTTCATCTGCCCATTTTATTTTAACAGCTTCTTCCACAACGTTTTTGTGTTTGTTTTGTTAGTTTCCTTAGGGTGTTACTTTTGTTGATATATCAAGGGACTGGATTTGTGATTCATGATGTTGTTGTACTTGTTAAATTTTATTGAAAATGTACTTGATATTTGATATGGCTTTCCATATGCTTGATTTTTGTTGAAGTAATGTTGTCAATCCTTGATGAAGTTTTAAACTAGTTTAGGTGGTTTTGGCCGGCTATCATATTTTCTTGTTATAATAAGATTACAAAAGCAGTTGTGCAATGTAATTGTAGGTGGTAGGTAAAAATTTTAAAACTCATCATGACCGTGGTTTACTTGTCTACCCTTAGTTTTGTAAACAGTTGAACTTTAAATTGTAGTTAAATAATTTTAAGAATGGGTGTTTGAGATGTAGGGGAAATGCAGAATCCAGACGCAAATCAGCTTCCTGAAGTTGATTCATTACCGGATGGGTTTGTTGAGAGTACTACAGAGCCTCTTGCTCCTGTATCTCCAACTCCTGAACAGGAGAAGCCCCTGAATAGTTACAAGGATGATGATTCCTCTGACCTTAGTCATTCTAATGAACTATCAAATGATTTGGGAGAAAAAGAGTTTCAAAATAATCATGGTAAGCTAGATTAGTGAGCATTGAGCAACTAGTAACTTATCATGTTTCATTATCTAAGGCACATACTTTTGATGCCTCAGAATGCTCAGGGGAGATTCCCTCTAATAGCTGTATGCAGCAGACAGAAGGTGCACAAATTACATCTGCTGTAGCAAATTCTGTTTCCGAGTCTCCGCTATCCACATGCTGTGAGGTAAAGGAGGAGCAAGAAGAAGAATGCCAAAGTTCAGATAAATGTAATTATCCTAACTCCTAAGCCTTAGTGCCTTTCTCGTAGATTTTGTAGCTGGCAACTACATGTTATTTTTTTTAGTTTCATGGAAATTAAAAGAGTAATATATTGGTCTTGACTAAGACAGTTTTTTTTTCTTCCCTTTTTCGGTGACTCCTTACAATTGGGTTTACTCTCCAATCTCCATCATTTACTTATAGACACTATTTATATATGCTTCTCTGTAGCATATATGCTTTACTAAGTAGACTAGAATATTATCCAGTAAGACCATGGTATTATACAAAATTTCCTCTTTCCTCATGTATTTTCTTTTTAAAGGAATTAAGAGCCTTTGGGTCTATAATGATTTTTAAAAAGCCTATAGATTTTGATAATGCACTTCTAACCATGCTCAATACATACACGACTTTAAATTTGGAGGCTTCCTTATTGGTGTTGTTGTGTATGTGTATGTGTATGTGTAAGTGACTTATAAACCTCGAAAAATTCTTCTGTCTTTAGTATTTCAGTTCAAACCTCAAACAGTATCCATATAATGTGGAATAAGATATTCTCATTGTTATGGCCCCCAAAGTTTATATTGAACTTATTAAAATTGATAACAAATTGGGCCTAAATTGACTCTAACCCTGTGTTTGGATAAGAATTGAAATAGGAAGGAAAGAAATAAAGAGGAAAGAAATAGAAAGAACGGAAATTGTAATGAATTTAAAGTGAAATTTGAAGTTGTTTGGATAGATAGAATTAAGAAGGAATGAAAGGAAATAATTTCTTTTCAATTGTTTGGTTAGATTAAGAAGTGAAAGGAAACAAATAAAAAAGATGTTGAATTGACTATTTTATCCTCCATAATATATTTTTTTTCTTTATATATTTTAATTCTTGGAAATTTTCATTAGATAAGAGTATCTAATTAGTTTTCCTTGTCTCTAGTCATCAAGTCCTAATTCACGTAAGGAAGTATATTAAATATTTAACCTTAATAATATTTTTATATTTATATTTCCATAGTAATTATCCAAAAATGAGTTGTGGTATATATGAAAGCAGCAATCCTTATATTATTGTCCAGCAAAAGAGTTCTATTCCTCGTAGTTTTTAAGAAAAAAAAAGCAAAAGAACAAGGTGGGGGGGTAGCTTGAAATAGAATTGGGAGTCATAACATAAATAATAGAGGATATATTTGGAAATTTTTGGTTATTTATATTTTTCCTCTCCATTTCACGGCAGAGAAGGAAGAAATGGTTTTATGTGGGATCCACAGAAACATAACCATTTCTTTTCCATTTCAACAATATCCAAACAGTGGAAGTTACTTATCTACTGCTTAATTCCTTCTTTGTTATTTCAATCTTCTCCAAATCATACCATCCAAGCAAAGGCTAAAGAGCAAGATCAAAGTAGGCGGATTGCCCAAGCCATTATAAGATGTACTTTGACCATATAGCTAATGAAGGATCTTAACATCCCCTACACCCAAGATTGGACATCTGAAGTGTGAAATTGGCAGGGCTAAACATCTGTGAACTGTGGCCAACTGAACATATTTGGATTGGGATAGGACCTGATACCATGTTAATTGAGAACAGACCGGGTATAACTCATCTCAAAAGCTAGCTCAGGGGGTGGGACCAGACTACTCAAGTTATTACTATTTGGAGTACTTTGACCATATGCTTGGTGTGAGATCTTAGCATAATGGGCTTTTTTTCTTCTTCCTTTTGAATTATCCATATTATACAAGTCTGTTTATCAAACAACAAACTCCTTTTCTTGGATTAAAAATTCTTCATCCAAAAGAAAATTGAAAATGCATGAATTAAATTTTTTTTCTGTTGGAACGATGAACAAGATCTCTTAAACTAACATTTCTTATTTCTCTTACATTGCTGGAAACTTTTACTGATACTATACCTAGTCATATACTAAATGTTTGGAGTGATTCCATAAACTTAAATAATAAGTGGATTACCTTGTATGCTTGCACATGTCTGCAAACCTATAAAACACATGCATTTAGATCTCCATGTTGAATTACTGATGTCTTTTAGTTCTTCTTTCTTTGAGTATCTAACATGATTGTGTTGTTGTTGCTGATTGCTGTTGCAGCAACTGTTGTAGCATTGGAGACAAAAGCACCACCTGTAAAAAATGCGTGTTCATCAGAGACTGTTGATTCTTCAAAAAACAAAAAAGCAGTTAGTCAATTACTTCTGTTAATTTCTATATTCCCACATGCACTAGTAGTACAGTTCATATAAATGTCTGTTCTGCTATATATTTTTCAGTATCTGTGTGTGCATGTTCCCTCTGTCTCTCCTAAATTTCTGCTATTTATTTGAACAGTTGATTAAACACATCCTTGACTGTTCAACTGTCAGGTATTATTTGACCTGCAACTAGTTTTTTGGACATTAGGTTTGGTAGGAGACTAACTTGGACAGGATAAAGTTTACTGGAAATAAGCAGAGCGATTCTTTTTTGCTTTATAATAAAATGTTAATAATTTGAAATTTTGAAGTTTGAACAATGTAGATTGTTAGGCTGTAAGTTTACAGGTCTAATGTACCTTTTTCCCCTTCAAGAATAGTGATAAGGCTGCATCAGATTGATTATAGAGTTGTTAGGTTACCTTTGTGGGAATCATATAGACAAGTGTTTTGGGAGGTTAACATTGTTAGGTCAATGAAATATAGCTTAGAATCGATAACAACATCAGAATTCTGGAATCTGAATAATAGGGCAGTTCTATAAGTCTTTATATGTTTAGTTTGTTTATAGCAGAATCTTTGACAGAGGTAAGTTAAATATCTCCCAGAGTATATAGATGTAATTGAGGCTAGTCACTAGATTAGATTCTATTGAATAGGAAATTTGGACGGAGGACCATAATTGTTCCATACAAAAACAAGCTAATTTCCAGACAGTTTAGGTCATGTTGAATTCAGCAAGTACATTGAACAAAAGCATATGTTCTGGTTTTGCTAGTTTTGTGCAATCATTGGTTTAACAGAGAGCCAAATATACTTGTGATGCACACATCAATTTTCTGCCTAGTTAACATTCAGGAACCTTTGAAACAAACCCCCTTTCTTCACATTCTAAAATGAACAGAGTCATTAATGTGATTGATTCACCTCATTCCTTTTATTGTCTCTATTAGTTTAAAAAAAAAAAAGTGATATAAATTTATCTCATTTTGGTCGACATGAGCATATTTGTTTTATTTTTCCTTCTTTCTTATGTCATGTCACATATCACTATATGAAACTACGATTAGGAGAGACTGAATGATGGAACTTCTCAATTATCAGGAAACTGGTGAAAAGCGCAAAAGTTCAAAGCGTACTCTTAAATCAGAGAAGGAGCTTTTAGAATTTACACTGAAGTATCAACAAGTCTTGGGAGAAAGAGATGCAGGTATATTTCAATGAATATATCATGATATCTGATGTTGGGTTTTGGAAGTTTTGAATATGCCCTGGAAAGCATTTGTGAAGTTTCTGATCAAATTATTGGAGTTCTTAATCAGCAAGTTATTTCTTTAAAATGGCCTTTTAAACATGTTAGCAACTATTTCGTTTGATAGTTTGGATTAGGTTCACTTTTTTGGAATCTTAAGTAAATGGAAGCATCTAATCTGTAACCACATTTATGCTAATTCTTGGTCATTGACTGTTTCCTTTCTTTTTGCAGCTCTTGCTGTCCGAGATAAGCTTGAGTCACTGTGTAGAGAGTTACAACGCCAAAATAAAATGCTGATGGTATTTTGCACTGCTACCTCTGAAACTGATTTTATAATATACAATTTGTAGATGTTGAAGTGGAATATCTCAAAGATTGTCTTTTTTTTTACATGCAATGGAGTTCTGTTGGTCTATGCCAAATTTGCTGGGAAGTTAAATTCCTGGATTGAAACTATCTTCTTTTTTTTCATTAAAAGTTCTATAGAGAGCACTAGCAGCAGTAGTGAAATTTAGGCATGAGGATAACATATCCCCTTGAATAAGAAACATAAACAAATTTAAGCCAATTCTGATGCTCATAATGCATTCTTTATTTCTCTTGTGTTGGAAAACCTGGTCATGGGTTTGAGTTTTCATTAAGTCACATGGGAAGCAGATATTTCTGATGCCATGTTTTGGTGCTTGAAAATAATTAGTAAATTAGCTCATCATGAGGCTGGGCATCCTACTAATCCAACACCTTGATGAGGCACTTCCATAAAGTGTTGCTGGTAACTAAAGGAAGGCCTTTCTCATGTTGAGTTTATAACCAACTACTAACACAAAAGTAACAGTCCACTAGCATAAGCACATAAAAAAGGCCATGTGAAAGCAAATCTAAAAGACCCAAACTAAAAATAACTGATCATGATGAAAAGAAGTAGGAAAATACTTATGTTTAGGTGAGTGCAGCCATACTGTCCTGCCAAACTATTTTAGTGTGTATTTCCCCCACTAAAGTATTTATTTCCCAAATTTTCACATAATCATACTTGCACCACCTTTCAGTTTCTAACTCACTTTCCTACGCATTCAAAATGTTCCTTGACAAACCCATTTAGAAGTCCAATATCCTCACTCTTGGTTCTTGGTCACCATTTAGCGTTTAGTGTCCTCCTCTATGGGGTAGTTCTTTGTTTTTTCTGCTGCTTATGGCTGTTGCAGGGGAGTTGCTGTCTCTGATATGCAGAGAGATTTGGCAGTCTTGTTGCAGTATTGAGTTTTTCACATTCCATCTTGTATCTCTTCTTTGTCTTAATGAACTTTTTATTAAAAAAAAATTACATCTTGGACCTGTTTTATGTTTTGGTGGATATTTAATCCCTGCCCTAGTTATGTTTCGCCTTTCTTCTCCCTAATAATATTTGATTTTCTATCCTGGTAAATTGTCATCTAATTAGAAAATGGCTTTGTATGATTTTTTTTCTCCAGTTTATTTTATTCAACATTTTGGTCTGTTACAAAACTATTATGGAATAGTATGGTTGGGTTCTGATTCATCTTACTTTAGGACTTTGTTAATGAAAAGGCTAAGATTCATTTAATTATTTTCAGGAAGAATGCAAACGTGTATCAACTGAGGGGCAAAACTTAAGGCTGGACTTGTCAGCTAAGTTTCAAGATGCAATCAAGGTTTGAACATTGACTTGTCTAGAATGTATGATATTCTGATCAGCATGCCTTGGGTATACTCGCACTATGTAAATTCTATGGGTGGAATGCTATCATAAGTGATTATGGAAACAGTTATGTTATTTCTAATTAATTGTAATGTATTAATACTCAACAAAATGGGCTGAAACTTTGGTTAGAATGAAATTTTTTTTTTTGAAGGACACTTCCTTATTTTTAGACTTGCTTTGGAATAGTTTTTTTTCCCTCACAATCCTTTTGGTGCCGTGCTGATGCTTTCTTTAGATCAGTCTCTCTTGACAGACATGCAGAGGGGGTTGCACAGTAGTGTGGATTTAACCTTATCTGTTTCTTTTTTGTACCCTCTGTTTTTCTCTCTAATAATCCTTTTACTATACTGTTAAAAAATCTTGCATACTAAATAATGCCAGTGGCCAACAGATGGCAACGGTATTAATTGAATGCTAAAGCTATAGAAAAGTCATATGGAAAGCAAGTGATTCAGTGGACTCTTGTTCCTTAATCTAAATGTCTTCCTAAAGATTGGAAAATTGATTATTTTGATCTCAGGATACAAGAAGACACGTCTTTTCTAGCTGAACCATGGTTATAGCATCGTTTATTACTTCTCACTAAAATGTGCTAAAAGCAGCCATGAAATTACTGTATCTGTTATGTATTTCCCTCAATAATCATTTGACACAGCAATTATTCTTCAAGTTGGGAGAATGTTCAGTGTTTATTATAACCTCAGAAAAGTTTGTTTTATTCTGAGTTCTGAGATGCTTCACATTTTGGTGATTACATTATATGCTCGAATTTTCTTCACAATTATTCTCTTTGCTACAGGATGTCAGTATTAAGCTTGACGAACGAAAGGATGAGTGCCTTTCTCAGCTAAAGGAGAATGACATGTAAGACCCTAACAAGTTGTGAAAATAAAATTTTTATATTTGCCCATAATGTCTCAGCAAATATGTAATGTTTCAGTTATATAACACATGTTCAGACCTGAATCAGACGTATGTGTATTTTATTTTGCCCAATGGTATTTTATCTGGGTCTTATATGTCAGCAATTTCTATGCAATGCTCGAGTGTTGAATGCAAGTCTGATTATATTAAGTATTTTATTTGTTTGGAATTGCATTCTTTTTCCCATCCGTGTTTTAGCTTTGCTTCTTGATGTTTCTCAATTTTATTTTCTGCTGCCTTTGGATAAGGCAGTCTTAAAGAAAATTTGTTGACTGGCTTGTCCTTACTATGCTAAATCTTTATTTTGATTAGTGTTTGGTTTGATATTTTTGGTCTATCACTATAGATGATCTCTCACCAAAAATTGACTTTGGAGCTCATGAATGCTATTCACAAAATAATTTTGCTTTCCACCTTTCGTAGGAATTTGAACTTGTACCCTTGACATCTTTTTGAAAGAAAACCCTGGGACCGCAAACTTTTCTATGTAATTTAGGGCTGAAAAATAAGCATATTATTTGTCTGTTTGCAATCCATGGGGAAATCTTCTAAAAAAAAGAAGCTTCATGCTAATATCTTGGAACCTGGAATACTGCTTTATGACATCAACAGTATCAAAATTTTATGTATTAAATATTTTATGATCACAGAATACTCAACAGTAAATATATACTTCTTTTGTCTGCATCTGCTTCAACCCCCCTTCCCTCGCCCGTAGTTGGCTATGTTCTTGGTTTGTCATTTATTGTGTTGCGCTGCACTATGCATTTGTTTTTTTCTTTTAAATAAGTAATGTATGCAATGTTGGTTTATTTAAGGATCCTGTAATTGTTTTGCGATGAGCATAAAATAATTTGCCTTAAACTTTGATACAGGTTAAGAAATAAGCTAAAGCAGCTTGCTGAACAATATGATCTCTCTGAACAGCAATACGCACAGAAGGTGATGGCTATTTTGTTTTCTTGTGGTAGACATTTGTGATATAGTTGTATTTATTAATTTTTGGCACTTTAATGATTATGTATTATGACTCCGCAGTTGAAGCAAAAGTCATTGGAACTACAGCTTGCTGATTTAAAAATTAAGCAACATGAGGAAAAATTGGTTCAGGAACAATCACAGATAAAAATATATGCGGAACAAGTATCTCAGTTATTAGCAACTGAGAAGAATTTACGATTGCAGCTGACAACTGATGGAGAAAAATTCCAACAATTCCAGGTTTTATTTTGATTCTTTTTTTAGTATTTGTCACAATTTTAATTTATATTTTGTTTTGCTACAATGTGCTCATTGTTTGCATAAAGGTCTGGTTTGTCAAATATTTGTAATTTGTAACACTTTGATGTTGAGGTAAACAATTTGTGGATGGATTCATAAAGCTCTTTCTCTAATGGTGACTTTGGTTTCACATCCTCTATGCCATTTTATTTATTTATTATGATTGAATAAATATTAAGATATGGGTTCATATCCCGGTAGTTATTTGTGCTTGGTTTTGTTTTCCAAGATATTAATATATACTTATATAAGTTAAAAAGGTTTTTAGTTCCTGTAAATATCCACAAGTCTGCTTTTAGTCCTTAAAAATAATTGTCTCCCTTTAGTCTCTTATTTATAGAAATTTGTCAGGTATGGTCCTTATTTTCATAAGCTAGGGACCAAAAGAAGATCTTTTGTAAGGACAAGGACCACAATAACACATTTCCAAAAAATGAGGGACGAAAAGGAGACAATATTTTTTTATGGACTAAAAACAAACTTGTATATATTTACAAGGACAACATATTTAAACCTTAATGTCTTACACTAGTTCTGTATATATTTCTTTCAGTCGACTGGCCCCGCTTTTCCATAAAAACCCTTACTTGTGCCAGATCGATGTACTCACTTCTGAGGACTATCAGCTGAACTAGCTACCACCTTCTCTAGTTCATCTCATATCCTAGCCTACTGATCTTCCCATGCATGCTATTTTCAGATCTTTATTTGACCCCCCTTCAACTATTGCTTGTTGGCGTGTCATTGATAACTTGGTTTTTTGTACATCTTGTGTCTACAACTTGGTTTTTCCTTTTGGTTTCTTGTTTTGCTTTTTTGAGTTTTGACTTAGCTTCTCGTTCAAGGCTAGTTTAGAATGGTATTAGGCTGATCTTTCCATTCATACACTAATCTGATTGCATGTTTTTAAACATGCATTGAATTTCAGGAAGCGCTGTCAAAGAGCAATGAGATTTTTGAAACATTCAAGCAAGAGATTGAGAAGGTAAAAATAATTTCTCTTTCATCTTTTATTTGTTCAAGACCGAGTCATTTTTGCTGAATCATGTCTTGGATGAATGTATTTCTAAAGTCCTCTGCTTTTTCCTATATTGTGGTTAACCAGATGGCAAAGTCAATCAAGGAACTCAAGAAGGAGAATCAATTCTTGAAGAGTAAATCTGAGAAGTCTGATATTACACTTATAGAGTTGGTTGATGAGGTATATATTGCTTGTGTTTCCTGTTCTTGACCATTAACTATTTTAGCATGTTATAAGAATTAAGAAAGAGAAACATAGATAAAGAGATTAAATGGCCTCAACTGTGTTAGACACTATAACATATATACATGTACCAGTAGCAATTGTTGACAACAAATGTGTAATTTATTTTTTCACTATCTGAGCAGCGTGAGCGCTTGAAGAAACAACTGGAGAAAACTAAAAATCAGAAAGAAAAACTTGAATCGTTATGCCGGTCACTTCAGGCAGAAAGGAAACAAAGTTTTGCCGAGAACAAGAGCAATAACTCAGATCAAATATGAAGAAGAGTTGGTTCCAAATTCCAAGCTTTTACTGAAAATAACTTGTGGAAGCAAATTTATCTTTCTAATACCTTGTTTATCTATCTAGCATAGTGGCTTGGCTTGTGGCTTGGCTTGGTTTGACAGGGAATTTGCATGCAGTTACATTAATGTCATAAATTCTGATGCTATGTTTTATTTTTATTTTATTTTTTTTCCATTTCAAGATTTAAAACAGGGTAAAACGTTGACCTTGTCATTCTTAATTTTTTTATACAGCACTCTCTCAAGGTAAACATTTTTCACGAATTGCAGCAATTGTTTAGGTATTAAAAGCAATCATTTAATTATTTTTATCATAAAAATATACGGGGTTATGCATACACATTACATAGTGTTGTGTTGACCATATAGGCATAATTAGTATGCACAATATTAATGAGACTATAAATTGTCAACCCACCAAAATTTTTAAAAAAGACTAATGTGATAATATATATAATTTTAGGTAATGAATTTGACAGTTTATATATACTAGGAGCCATTGAAATATTCTTTACCTGTGAATAAGGCGACGATGTCAAGGTAACAAGAGTCATTTTCTTAACAAACCGGCATAAGTTAACATTTTCTTAAGGAAGTTTCTTTGTAACAGTACTTAAACGCAAAAAAAATAAAATGAAAAAAATAAGTCCATGAGTACTTGTATACGTTTCAAGATATGGATTTCTTGTAATAAAAAAAGAAAAAGAAAAAAAAAGTAATCTCTGAAATCTGAATGTTGCTAATCCTATGAGTTACTATTTTGTTTTTAGTTTAAGGATTGCTTACTTGCCTTTTTTTTATTTTCTGTTTTATTTTTTAATTATAAAATTGTCACTTTATTTTTAACCAATTTTCTATTTTTAAGGATTTATACAAGAAACAGAAGAAAAAAATGCATTTAAAAACGAAAAATAATTTTTTTGTCGTAAACAAGAAGCAAATTGCAAGCAACTAAGTAGTTTTGTAACCAAAAAAATTATAACTAGTAAACGAAAACACAAGTAATCGGACCTAGTTTTGTAATTAGCTTTGAAAATATATTTCATTGACTTTTAACTTTTTATAAGATATAAAAAAAAAACAGAAAAATATTGAATCGTTTTTTTTATTATTATTAAAGGGAATTCAAGTATTTCAATTTGATATTTTTATATGTAATTATACAATCCAATTTATTGTATAATATTAGTATGATATATATCTTATATATAAATATAAATTTAAAACAACTGCTGAAAAAAAATGTAAAACTATTGGTAAAATTTACTGGTAACTAATTTTTTAACTAGGACTGATTTAAGTTTTTTAAAGAGTATCATAGGTATTATGCGGTGAAGGGTGGTGCGGTGTGGAAGATAGTAGCAGAGCAGAATGAGTAGCGAAAACTCAAAGCGGGTCGGGTTAGTTATATCGAGCACCGAATCCATTCGGTTTTTCCTCTCCGGAGCGTCGAAAGACGCCACTCTCTCCGACGAGCTCCGGCAAACATCCTCCGATCTCCTCCTCCAATCGGAGTTACCCTACGCACCGCTTCGTGCTCTCTGGACTGCCTCTCATCCATCCACCAGACCCGATTTGACCCGACTCTTCTCGGGCACCCGTTTCATCTTTTCCAGCCCTAAGCCCAGAGAGAAGGTCACTTCAATTCCCTGCAATTTCTTTATCCATTCAATTTTATGTTACTACTCTTGATAAATAACTATTTCTGTTATGTTGTGACTTGTGAAGAGTGAAGAATTGAAAGCCAGGCTCAAAAAGTTGGAAGATTTAGCCGAGAGGAAAGCGTATCAAGAGCTTGTCAAGGATATCACACCGCCTAAGGATGTCCAGGAGCCATTCTCTTCTTACAAGGATCAATTAGGGTTTGGTAAATCCTTCTTCCCTTCAATCTCCTACAACTATGCTGGACTCTAGTTTACCATGTCTATTCATGTATCATATTAATTTAATTACAATGCAATACATGTCAACCAGACATTGTATAGTAAAATAGTTGACTTTAAAAGTCGTATTTAGGATCATTTCTAATTGATTGACAATGTGTTAAATTAAACTCATACAATTGTTCCTTATTGAAGATTTGGTGTTCATTGAGTATGAACACCCTTTGCTGGATTGACTAGTTTGTTTTTCTTTACAATCTCATATGAGTACCGGGTTTTGTTGCTGAACCGAGTATGCCATATGTTGTAATGCAGTTTGGCCTGGAGTTTTGTTTAATTTAATAAGTGATTAGTATTACTGCAAAAATGTAATTTGGATGCAGTCTACTATTGTGTTTCATTGCATCTTTCATGTACATTAATGGTAACGTGTTTATTTTTTCCTACGATGTTTTCAATATAACTTTACAGTGTAAAACACAATGTTTGTATGAAATTAGAAAAGGAAAAGCGCACAATGGGAAATAAAAAGGAGATATTACATTTTATTGACTTTCATCCTTCATGATCGTGCATTGAATGTATGACACTTCATGCATAGCTGTTGGCTCTGGATTTTTCTTTTTTAATGCTTGTTAACTACATGTGAAGAAATATTCTTCTGGCATTGGAACTGAGATCTCTCTGCCCTGTTTTTCTGTTCTCAATGGAATTGATTTCTGTGTGGGCTAGTTTATTGGTGGTACCGATGGATTGAATGGATTATTAGTTACGTTGTGTGTATAATAACATATTACAGACTGCAGTACTTATTAAGTTATTATACATACAGGCACAAGATATTCATATTAGAGTTCAATTTCTATGTACTGTCAACATAAAGATTTATACATTGTCATCCAATTAGAAATCACCCTAGATATGACCTTTTAAGTACTTGTTACAAAAGTGCTTTCTTTTAGCATGCATAATAATCTATGATTGGATATGTCAGTGTATTTATTTAAATTAAATCCTTCATATTAATTCCTTGAGTTTTGATGGTTGAAAACTGAAAAGTTGTGCAGATATAAGATTATAGTCAAACTTTTGTATATCATTTAGGTTAACAACTTCAAATGTGCTTCAGTTCATGTATTTATATAATGTTTGTACTTTCCTGCATATATCTGAAGTAGCTTTATTTGATCTTTTCTTCTATTTTTTCCTTTAACTTTTTCAGGTTTGCATGTTCTGGTTACCATGTTTACTGGCTATCTTGTCGGATATGCAGCATTTAGAGCGTTGTTTAATCACAGCCCTGCCATGGTACTGACTGAAATCTATTTTTCATCGTTGTTCTATCCTCAATTAGTTGTTATGAGCTCTCATCTCCTCTTCATTTCCTTTCCTTCCTTTTTTGTCTCTGTTTCCAGAATGCTGCTGGAGGAATTCTCGGGTTGGTTGGTGCCATGTTTGTGGAAACTTTTCTTTTCATTATTAGAAGTTCCAATGCAGATGCCAACAAAACAAGAAAATCCAGTCAGAATCCGAGACCATCCTTTTCAACATCCCGGAATAAGAAAAATCAGTAGACATTATCAGGTTGGTTATTATTCAGTTTTACATTGGGTTGTAAAACAAAATCATCTAGTATAGTCCATTGAAAATTAAACACTCTTCTCAGTTATAAATAATTCAAAAGTGGCCGTTACTTGATAAATCGTGGCACCCCCTCCTTGGCCTTATGCAAAGGACATGAATATTATTGCCTGAGGATCCAAGAAGTATGGACACTTCGTGTCATGTCAAAGCTATGTTAGATACATGTCCATGTCAGATACTACATAGACACTTAAATTCTTTTGATTGTAATTTTACTATTTTTATACCTTCTTTTAACCTTTGTACCAATACTAATTTGAATATTACAATAGTTAAATAATTTTGTTTTTTTTTTGAATCATGATTATAATGTGACTTATGCTCATGTTTTAAACACAATTCTCCCTTGTGATTTGAGATTTTTATTTTATATATCATCGTTATATTAATTTTATTTGTTATTTTATAATCGTGTTGTGTCCTATATGATTTAAAATTTGCCATTTCCCCTTATATGTGACGCGTCTTATTTATCCATATCCCATGTCGAATTTGTGCTACCTAGCTGAAGATGACTTATACCTTGCATTTCAACAAGGTGTTCGGACCTATCTGGAACCTCATAAGTACTGTGGTAATGTTTTGCCTGGATCTCAACCTGGCATGACATGAGCACCTGCACCAGAAAAGAAATAAGTAGCAATTCTTAATGAACTGACCCCCAGTATTTCACGATCTTTGGCCTCTTGAGATGTGGTTGTGAGGATTATGCAGGGATTTTTCTTTCTCTCCAATTATTTTGATTTGAATATATATTTAGGGAGGCACATGTAATGCACCCTTAAATTGTTGGGTGTTTCATATGTATTTTAAAGGTATTTTAAGTGAATAAATGTCTCGGCTGATATTGCTGCTGCATCATGTTTGGTAATATGTCAATTTAAGCTATATGAACAGCGGAATTTACTTGTTTATTCAAGGATTTTTGTCCTTAAGGTCGTGTTTGGAAATAAATTGACAATGAAAAGCATTTTGGATTCACTTCAGTATTGGTTGAATGTGAATAGAAGTAATAATTAGTTGTTTTTATATCAATTTTGTTGTGATTCCGGATTAAATGTGATTCATGGGTGCTGAATCAAACATGTAAAAAAAAAATTATCACATTCACATCCAATGGCTGAAAGATGGAGAAGCTAAAGGTAGTGGCTTCTAAAATTTGACGTCAAAATCCAAAAGCGTTTCCGAACACATTGTAAGTGTGTAACTAAGACCCTAACTTTATGATATACTAAAAGTTGAATGCTTTCCACGTGCTACTACAGACATCGTTAGGTCTTATTATTTTGGAAATTTAATGTTAACTTTTCCTTTGAGTGGTTGGATACAGCTGTTTGTTGATACGAAGTGATGAAGAGCCTTTAGTTTTACTGGTTTTGTATTACGTGCGTACGCCACCTTTATATTTTTATATGGCAATAAGATTTTTCCCCCCTCAAGAGTAGTATCTTCTAATTGCTTGATGACAAGTTATTTAAATGAAAACACTTAATAATTAATAGTTAATAGCATATTTTTCTATGCATATAAATCTTAAATTAAATTCAAACTCACATGCTTCAGGGATTTGAGTCTTTTACTTGAACTCAACAGCAGTAGTATTTAGTCACAATAAAAGTGAATCATGATTCTAGATGCAAGACCAGAGATTACAATCTTGAAGTTGTCACATTGAGGAAAATTTATTTGACTATTATTCTTAACTTGGGATTTGTTTGCTGCAATGTTCTGTGGAATCAGATCAACAAATGTTTAAGGATATTAGTTGAAAAATAAACGTAAAAAAAGTATTTATTATATTAATATATAATAATATTCATTTTTAAATGTTTTAAAATACTTAATAAAGTGTATTAAATATATTTAACTATTATGTTTAATACATTTAACAAAATTCATATACTTCATTCATCTCATAATAAGAATTATATTAGAACAAAAAATAAGTTTCAAAATAAGTTTTATATTAATTTTTTAATATATAATTAATTATTTCTCATCTATTTATACTCCTAATAATATTATGTAAAAAGTATATTTCTGTTGTATTATTTTTATGAAATAAGATTTATCGTGAGGTTAATTTCATAAAATTATTATTCTTTTTTCATCCATTAATTAATTTTTTTATGTAAAATAACTTAAAATGTGATTTATTATAAGATAAAAGAAATATTTTGTAACAATAGTAATTACACAAAATTTTGCACATTTTTCATTATATATATCTTCGTTATTATCGATGAAAAAAATATCAATCGATTAGGCGAACCTATTTTAATTTTATAAATAAAAAAGAATCTAGTGGAACAGGAAATTAATGTCATATATATATATATATATATATATATATATATATTTATTTATTTATTTGAATTACAAACATTTATAAGTTAGCAGTGTGTATTAAAATATACTTTTTATTTTTTAAATATAATTTTTTTTAAATATACTTTTTATTTTTTAAATATAATTTTTTTAAATAAAGAAAATATGCATGTATCAAATGGAAGAGAGACAAGTGCCCCCACTATGGACAACCTAGATCCGTCCCTAAGTATAAGTTTTGTAATTATTATAGTATGTAATAATTTTTTGGAAAGTCAATTTTATTAACGTAGAGGAGATTGGAGTAGTAGGTGTAGGGTCCTAAATTCAAATTTTGATGTAGTTATTATAATTTTTATGAATAAAAATTATAATAATTCACTACTATAATTTTTATCATATATTTTATAAATAAAATGATAATAATAAAGAATAAATCAAATAATACTTATTTTTATACATCGAGATAATGTCTTTTTTTTTGTTGACAAAGTTTAAACAACCTCATTTAATCATATAAAAATGTGTTAAAATTTGATGTAAAAAACATATTTTTAATATATTATTATAATTTAATATTTTGGTGGATTAATTTTATATTATATATAATTTATTGATAATGTAATAGTATAATCCATATCGATGTAATTTGGTTTAGTAGTTCAAATGAAAAACTCAAAAAAAAAATGTAAGAATTTCCCCTTAATTAAGGAGGAGTGGGAGGTGGGGAAAGAAATGGTTTTATTAAAGTATTAAGTGTAAAAAAAGTGTAACAGCAAATATCATTTCAAGTAAAATATAAAAAATACAAGTTAATGTAATATTGTTTATTAAACATTATTTCAATTAAACAAAATTATAAATTAACCAAATAAAATGTAAATTATCTCTGAAGATCAATTAAACACAATTTTAAGAAACATAGGTGATATTAAAAAAAAGTTAAATTAATACTTTTATTTTTTAAAAATAACAAATAAATTGAATAAATAATTTAAAACTGACACATTTTAAAATAGGCTAAATTTCAATTTTTGTACATCTAAGTTGATATGCAATTTTAATCATTTTATTTTAAAATATAATTATTTAATTTTTTATTTTTAAAAATACAATTAGTCTTACTATTATTTGATTTTATTGATCATTAAATTTTATTGTTGTTCATAACCTGTCACCACCACTTAAATGATGTCATATTCAATAACATATATTTTATTTTATTAAAAAATATTATTTGCATGATTACTTTTTTTAGTTTATTTTCAAACATCATAATATTAAATGTCACATCATTTAAATATGTATAAAGGTTTAAACTTAATAAATAACATATATCAAATTAAGAGAATGACTTAATTTTTTTTTAAAATTAGAAAATTAAATATATTTATTTTAAAATAAGAAACCAAAATTATAGATCGACAAAAAAAAAAGTTAAAAAAAGTAGAATTTAACCTTTAAAATAATAAATTCGTGTGAAAGAGTTATTGCAACAATGTATTAATAATCATGCATCCACTATTATATGTGAAGTTAGGGGTGCTCATTGCTGCTATTGTAATTTTTTACTGAAAAAAATACATAAGCACCTCAATTATATATTTATATGGAATCAAAATGTATATATTTAAATATATATAAAATGATTCTCAATTCTCAGCATAGATAAATTACATTTTTGTGGTCTGTGAGGCCAACTAAATAAATTAATTGAAATCCAGAAAATGTAAGTGACGCCGCAATACCTTGAGAAAATCTGAAGAGGTGTGAAGAGAATCAAAAGGATAATCTTTTGAGCTTTCGATGATATCAAAGAAGCGTAGATGAACAGCTACCAAACCCAATACCATACCAAGTCCAAACACTAAAGGGAGGGTTCACCAAACCAAACACAACCAAATAATTCATAATGGCTACATCGTGGAATTAGTATTTAGTCAATTATTAAATGATAGGTATTTATTTTTATATAATTTAATTTTATAATAAAAAATATTTTTAATGTATTAAATATGTTATAATTATTTTAATTATAGATAAATGGTTTGAATACATAAATTAAATTTACATAAATGAAATAAACTGTGATATAACTTTTTAATTAATTACAAAATATTTAAAAAAATTTATTAAAATTCAATTTAGAAATAGAAATAAGATATGGTGGATTAAGTCTAATAGGCTATTAAAAAATAGAATCAACTCCTATACAAATCATGAATGATTATCTTGATTCTTGTATGATAATGTTTTTAGAAGTTTTTATTTGATGAGAGGATTTTTAGAAGTTTTTTCAAGTTCATATCTAATACAATTTTTATTTATTATAAATATTTTATGAATTAAATTTTAATATTTTTAAAAATAAATTATCAATAAATAAAATGATTTTGTATTACAATATAAATTATTTATCATAAATTTAAAATATAATTTATATATTTAAATATAATATTTATTTATATACATAAATATTTTAAATTTTAATTATATTTATTACACGTGTTGAAATACTAATGTACATTTAAAGATAGTATACATGAAAATAGTTTGAAACAGTCAAGGGATATAATTTTTTTTCGTCAATTGAGATAAATGTGAAATACATCCGAATAAGAGAAGAAAATATTAATAAACTCAAGTTGAGAAAATGGGAAAAGTAAGAGATGCACTTTGTATCTTGTGTAATTTATTTATTAAAACTTTAAATTGTTATTTGTAATTTTAAGATGTTCTTCCTTAATATCATTTTATTTTTCACTTTGAAATTTTTTTATTTTAAATTATTTGTCTCTTTGAAATATAAAAAACATATTAATGGTTTTTTCAATAATATCTTAAAAAATAATTACCTAATGAATGTATAGTTTCAATTATAGAATATAATTATCAATAAGTAGTTGATTTGAGATTTATCAAGTTTAAATTTTTTAAGGTCTTATATTTAAATTTCGTGGATAAAAAAATGTTGAAATAAGAAACATCACTAATAATGATTAGACAGATTTTGACAGAGGTTAATTATTGTATAAATTTTCATATAAAAAATATGATTTGAAAAAAATGAATTATAGTCTAATTTTAATTTTTTTAGTGTATTTTTTCCTATGATAGAAGTGCAGTTAATAATAAATTAGTATTTTAAGTTTTTAACAAATGCATAAATATTAGTTTTATATAATTTAAAATATATAATAAATATACAAGTCATATTATAATAAATAAATATTTTAACATATAAATTATATTTTAATTTTATAATAAATAATTTATATTTTAATACAAAAATTAACCAATGGCTATTTGTAGAAAATATATAAATTAAAATTAATTTTTGAAATAAAAATGATAAATTATCTCTCTTTCATTATTATTATTATTATTATTATTATTATTATTATTATTATTATTATTATTATTATTATTATTATTATTATTATTATTATCTTCTATGTTATAAACACTTCATTATTCTCATTCTTCCTCATGTTCATTTTCATATGAATACTTTTATCTTTTCACAAAGAATTAAATTTTACTCTCTTAACATGTAAATATCTCTTTGTATATTTCATACCAAATGAACAATATATTATTAACTGAATATCAAAATATAATATGTATTATCTTCAAAATCTGTATATTATCTATTTCAACTATTTATATTTTTAAGCTTTTATTTATGTCAATATATTATTTTCATATTTAATTAATTTTCTAGCTATTTTTTATCTTTTTAAATATATAATTTTATATTTATTTTAATATTTAAAATTTATCGATAATTAAAAATAATTTTGTATCATAATATAAATTATTTCTTATAAATTTAAAATGCAATGTATATGTCTAAAATTATTCATTTATTATGAGTTTTAATTTATTACAATAATCTTTTAATCAATAGTAATAAAATGTATATAATAAAATATTTATTTACTATAAATTTAATTATATAAAATAAATAAATATCTTGTACATTTCACAATGCTATCTAATTAAAAAAATTATTTGATATCTTGAATAATTAATTGGAAAATATCTTAAATAATTTGTAATTGGTTGGTAATATTGAAATGTTTATCCTGGAGATATGTGAAAATTAAATTCAAAATATTATATGAGTGGATTTTCCAACATGCATAAATGGTATTCAACTTTGGTTAGCTTGGGGCGTGTGTAGGCCACAGCCACAGCCACATTTGACTCCGTTTCTTTTAATTTTGTTGTCATAAATCCAAATTTCAATAATAATTTAGGAAGAAGAGAGAGAGAAGAGTTTGTGTGCTTCTTTTTTCTCTGTGCAACTGTTAGCAAATTAACATTTTCAATCTCTTTCACCTAACACCTTCTTTCCATTCCTTTCTTCCTTCCTCCCATTCTCCAATTGGCGTGTGCCTCTTGCAATCCTTCAAAGGTATTATTCCCATAATTATAATTAATGCTTTAGATTTTTCCTTTTTTGATCTTTATATTTTCTCCATTATTTTCTGCTGCTGCTCCTTCATTCTCTCTTTCTGCGCTTGAGGCCATTTCGATCCAGTTTTTTCGTCTTTAATTTGGGAGGTTCATCCCTCCTTTGTTTTTTTTTTTCTTCCTGTGATTTTTTTTTTGTGTGTGTGGTGCTATCGTCGGAAAGTTTCGATTTTTTAGTCCTTTTGGAATTAACAGGCGAATTTTTCTGATGGGTTTGAGCTGTTATGCATTTTTTTTTGTTTGTTTGTGCAAATTTTCATGATGGGTAGCGGTGAGGAGGTTGAATCTGAGAACTTCATTGGATTTGCCTTGAGTTGACTTCTAGGGATGCGGAAGATTACAGATAAATCTGATGATAGGACCAGTGGGGTTGTGAATCAATGCTTGTTGGGAAGTTGGAATGCTCAACATGCTTAAATATCTGGTCACTAGTTGATATTTATTGTAGCTTTCTTTATTTTATTCAATGACAAAGGGTGGAGAAGGAGGTTGAGGGATAATTCAGGTCCAAGCTTCAAGTCTTGGCAAACTTTGAGTTATTTCTCTTATCCTGGACTGCAAAAATTATGAAAAAAGAAATGAATTTTTTTGGATTTTGTCCCATGATATGATATGGATTTAGTGTTGTATTAGGTTTTGAATCATGAATCATCCTGATTTGAACTTCAGGGTTTGTGTGCATGTCTTTGGTTTTCTCGACTAGATAAATTTCAGAATTTTAGTCTGATTTTGAAGGTTTTTGACCTTACAGTCTTAAGGTTTCAATTATCTTTGTTTGTGAGAATTATGAGAATTTGAACTTGCTGTGTCTCTTACTCTCAATTCCGTGAAGTAATCTTATGTATGCCTTCCCTCCTATTGCAGGTCTGTCAGATTTGAAGCAAGAATGGACCTCTTTACTAGAGACATAAATGAGGACTCCATGCTTAGATGTCCATTCTTGAGGAACATCAATGAGCCTACTAACTTCTCATTCTCTTCACCTTTGGCTTTATCAATGCCTGTAAGCTTTCCTCCATAGTTGACGTAGTTCTCGTTTTATCTTTTACTTTAGATTGCATGTATGGGTTTTGCTATCACTATCCATGGTTGTGGAGAATGATGTCTATCACCATGCTCTTCTTAGATCTATCAAGGCTGGGCCATGTTTATTAGGAATGGTTCTAGTCATATCTTGCTCTTCTTAGATCTATCTGCTGAATCAGGCCAAAAGATGTCTATTGTGAACTAAAGTTTCTTTCTCAAGGAACAAATTATGTTTTCTGATCCCCATGTTTTATGTGTCTGTTCCTTACAGATTATTATATGTCATAATATGTAATATGTGGTTCTGGGACTTTCAAGCACACCATTTACCTGTTCTGTTATTAATCTTGATAGCAATCAGCATACTTATGAAATAAATAACTCTTACACAGGTTCGTGGAGCTAAAGGTCCAATTTTTGAAGATGGTCCCAATTTTGATTTGGCATTTAGGCTTTTTCACGGGAGTGATGGTGTAGTACCCTTATCTGACAGATCTTTTCGGCATTCAGAGAAAGTAAAGCCAGAGCCTCCCAAATCCCAATTCAATCCTTTAGCTGCAAAGGCAGCAACTATTAGTCTGTCATCATTTGGATTTGGTGGGCATTTCGGTTTTGATGCATTTTCTGAGAAATGGAACAACCAGAAGAAAAAATCCAAATCATCAAAAAATGAACCTTCATCAAAGGTATATATAGTTCATTCAATCTGCTGTTCTAGCCACTAGCAAGACATTTTCCATAAGAAAATTCTCTAGTGAAGGTTTTAAAATTATAAATTAAATGTTTGGGCATCCTAACTTGATTATTCCTTTTCCTCTTTTTTGGAAGGGGGTGGGTAGGGCTAAGAAATCTTGTAATTGAAGAGAATAACCAAGATATTTTGTTTCGAAACATTTAAAAATAGTACAAATTTTAGTCATCATTTAGATTACTTTTTCAATGTCCCTGATGTGCATTTAACTGTTGTTCAGGATGGTTCTAAGCACGAGGCAGGTAATGACTGGCTGCAAAATGGGAACTGCCCAATCGCAAAGTCTTACCGTGCAGTTAGTAACGTCCTTCCACTTGTTGCAAAGGTTATTCAGCCTCCTCCAGGGATAAAATACAAGTGCCCACCAGCTGTGGTTGCAGCACGGGCAGCTATAGCACGCACTGCATTTGCAAAGAACCTCCGCCCTCAGAACCTGCCTACAAAGGTTCTTGTGATTGGGATGCTGGGCATGGCAGCTAATGTTCCATTGGGTATATGGAGAGAACATACTAAGAAATTTTCACCAGCATGGTTTGCTGCAGTCCATGCAGCTGTTCCATTCATAGGAATGCTAAGGAAGTCTGTCTTAATGCCTAAATCAGCTATGGCATTTACTATTGCAGCATCAGTGTTAGGCCAAGTAATTGGTTCAAGAGCTGAAAGGTACAGGATGAAAGCAGTTGCTGCAAGAAAGGTGTCTATAACAGAAACCTCTGGTGTTGGTCCAATCCAGTTACCAGTGCCTGAAACAAAAGACAAGCATTGCAGTGATGCTGTGGACTGGAATGCAGTTTCTCTTCAGCTGGCAGCAACTTCATCAACTGATGTATTTGGTTGATGATTTATATGTTGTGTGTGTGTAATTTGTCTCTCTTCTGAGTGTAATTTGTTACAACTTTTTTGGTGCTCCCATTTCACTCTGAGTGCCTCAGTTGGCAATAATAAAAGTATTGATGTTTTTTCACTTAGATTATTTTCCTTATTTACTTTTTCTCAAGTATGTTCAAACATAAATAAGAAAAAGCCAATGCAAAACTAGTGAGTGTTGGCTTTATTTGCTCGTGTCATCAATTCATTCTCAACTATGCTCTGGAAATAGGGAAAGAATGTGAACATGGAAATATTGCAATGACTGTATTCCTTAATGATATTGAGTAGTAGACTTATATATGTGGACAATTTCTTTCATAACTTTTCTGAGATTTATTCACTGCCAGATTAACTTGATTGCTAAACCATTAGAGTTAATTATTTGGTGAATGTTGGGATATAATGTATTTATATGGAGAGAAATCATGAATTTGAGACCGACAGGAAGTTTGGGGTAATTTACATTTTATAGGTATATATAAATATTATGTTGGTTTAGCGATTGGTTAACTTACATGTATAATAAAATTTGATTAAATGGTGTTCCCTTTTATTATAACTCGATTTCTTGAGTGGCGAAAATTCGCTGGCATTTGAGTCGATTAGCAGAAAGTTAGGTCTCGTGCACATGCTAACGAACGAGTCTGAGTCATGAAAAGCAGTTTTTTTTTAGTCTTGTATAATTAACACGGTTTTGTTATCTTATCTTCAAGGCACTTTCTCATCTTTAAGGTATTTAGGGGGAGTGAATGACACTCCAATTCAAGAAAATTCTTGAAGGCAACGGCTGAGGCGTTAAAATTTTATTTTATTTTTATTAAAAGCGGTAACAATAATGTTTTTAATATATTATATTGTGATTTATTTCTTTCCTTTTTTTATGATCAATAAAGCAATAAGCTCAAAGAAACACAATTAAGGAGTCATTCTATTCCTAGGAAAAGAAAAATGACAAGCCTCTTCTCTTGCGTAAGGACCATAACCATATCCAAGGGGGGAGAAAGGGGGAAAATAGTAATACCTTAAAATTATAATTTGACTCATGCTTCATACTAGTCAAAAGGCTTGTACTCCACTCACTACCAATAACCATAAATACCATACACAACAGATCCCAAAATTCAACCTTCATATGATACAACTCTAAGCCTTAATGAATGTCACTAGGCTGTCAACAAAAAAGTCCTAAGCAAGATACTGAGCACTTGACATATTAATTAATGTATCCATGTTTAATTTAGTAAAAATGTGAGTAGGAGGCTACCAAGTAATGAGTCTTTTTCACATGTGCTTCTGTTAGCTGTTAGGGGAGAAGGGTGAGGAAAATTGTTGGTGATGAACTTCACTTGACAATTGACATTGTATTGAGGCCACTAGGCTGCGCTTGTGCAAAAGTTGACATTTACCCTAAAATACTCATTTCTTCCTTTTGTTTCCAAATAAGCCACATTACTATTGCTAATAAAGTACTCCATCCATCATATAACTTACTATTAGGAGATGTTTAGTAGAAGGGAATTTTTCTATTCCCGAATTATAAATTTTGATAAAATGATTAAAATGTATTTAGTTAATTATAAAGGTTTATGAAAATATTTATATATATTACTTGAGATCAGTGATTTTTATTATATTAAATTGAAAAATAAAGGAAAACATTTTATTATTTTTTAGTTAATAAACCAAATGTGAAAAACTATTTTTTTCACCTTCAGATTCATTAAAAAAAAATCATGTATTAAACGCTCCCAACTAAAAAACAAGCTTCACCTAAGGTGTTATTTGTAACCCATCAGTGCAACCCCCAACTAAAGAACAAGCTCCAGTATTAGGGGTGAATGAAACAATTTCAAACCTCTTCAGTATTTTTGTAGCTTTCGAAAGGTGCATGATCATTTCTGGGCCCAAGTTGTAGCAGAGGTAAGTTGCCATTGTGGAGAGTGGGCTTAAGGTACATGATTGTTTCTTCCTAATTATGCAAATTGTATCATGGTCTCTAAGACTTCGAAAGCTCGTAGAACCTTCAAACTTAAGAGAACAAATCTTTTCTTCGGAAATAAGATGACATTTTTGCTTGTTATTAGAGTCGTCTCAGATGAATTTCCTACATGGTTTTTCTATTTCGTCACAAAGGCACAAATGAATGTGTTGTTTGCAATTTTGCAGACTATATCCTGGTAAACTCATGACAATAAACGTAAGTCCAAACAGTGTTATCAAAATTTTACTCATCGTTAGCTCAGATTATTGGTCATTGTTTGAACCACATAAGTCAATATATATAAATTATATTTTTCACATGAATATATCAACTAGTGTAATGATAGCCCATAAAAGGGTGATTGTGTGATATAGTTTGTTAAGTCTCCTTGTTTTTACTAGTTAAAATTTGAGCTCAAATTTAACTTTTTTTGTATTTTATATCATTTTATGTAGACTTATTTTAGAGATATGATAAACTATCTGTGATCTCATTAGAAATTCTTAAAGAAATTAGTAGTTGACTTTACATGAAGTTGTGCATTATGCTTATCTAAAAATTTCTCGAGTTATGCCAACTATAAGTTCAATTTCATGTTCCAATGATTCGACCAACCAATCCAAACAAAGTTTAATAACATTGTAGCGAGGGTAACTTGTCTTGCAAATGATAATGAGATGACTTTTAAACCGGTAGGGGTGTATTTGTATTTCTGTTTTCTTCACTTGAAGGAAAAATTCTGTGAGAAAGCTTTTCGGTTAAACGCATTGAAATTCAGGAACCCACAAAATAAACACACAAAGACACTTTCAAACTTTGTCCATTAGGAGTGATAAAGGATCTTTCTTCAATCAAAAGTGGTGAATAAATACTTCTATTTTTCACTCTTACTAGTGATTGGGATCTTAATCTCCCTCAAAAGCACTCGGCCATTATAGGAGATAACAAGATCCGTAGACATGTTAAATGAACTTTTTGACTCAAAGTAACAAATTAAAAATCATTAAAAATGGTACTGATGATACATAATTGTTCCATTGAGGCTTTAGCTATAAAAAAGAGATCTTTAAGAAAGACATCAAAATTTATCCTATACAACTTGTGCATACTGCATGTTAAAAATATTAAACAAATATGTTATCATTTATAAAAAAATCAAGTGAAAATTATTCTATGTAAAATTATATACATATATATATATATATATATATTAATTTGTTAATATTTTATTTAAAAATAAGATATCAATTGTTTTTTCAAATAGATGTATACTTTCTTGAACTTAAAATAATTATTATGTAAGTTCAATCTTTTTCTTTAGTTGACTAGTAAAAATAATATTTTTCTCTATCTAGAGAGTTTTGTTATTTATGAATAGTTTTGTTTGACTTAAACATGAAAATTAAAAAAAAAATGTCTTATCTCACTCATTTAATGTGGTTTGAAATTAATTTCAGTTGGTTGAGATTGAAGTTATATTTTGAGTTATTCAAATTGTTTTAAAAAAATTATAATGATGTACTTATTTGTGACATTTTTAATTATGCATTATTCATTCTGATATTTATTATAAGATACATTTTAAAAGAAAATGATAGTCTGTTTTGCAAAATATTTTATAACTTCTATAAGGAATTAATTTTTATTTTATTTTTAATTCTATTAAAAATTGTAAGTATATGTGATTTTTGCATTGAATAATGAGAAAAAAAATTAAGAAATAAACTTTGATATCAGGTATTATTTTTACTTCCCATATTATAATTTAATGATAAATAATAAAAATAAAAATTGTATATCATAATTTAAAAATCAATAAAAAAAATTGAAATAAATATTTATATTAATATTTGCAATTATGTTATAAGTGTCTTGTAATAGAGAATAATAATGTATTTAGTTAATGTAAAAAAAATTATACTATTAATTAATTAAAATTATATAATATAATCTAAATGTAATATATCAAAATGAATACATTTGTCATATATAATAATTTATGATTGAAAGATAATGTAATGTTAATAATAACATTTTTTATTTAATAAATAATATTTTAATTCAATATTAATTTAATTTTTATATATTGCTGATATAGAATCTTTTATACTATAGAATAATTAGAATTTATGTTCCCTTCAAAAAAATTAGAAATTATGTTAAATATAATTTACTGTAAAAGTCGATTACAGGTAATAATTCAATGTTACATTGCTGGGGGGATTGGGCAAAATATTTTGAGGGAAAAATATACTTAAATATATATTTAAAATTATTTTTATTATCATAATATCATACATTAAAAAAAAATTCATACACTAGTTAAAAGGGGGAAAAATATCGAAAAGAACAAATATGAATGTTTTGAATAAGTTTGATATATTCTGTAAATAAGCGAAGATGATCCAATATTTATCATACATTAATTTTGATTGATAAATCACTCTAACGTCCTTCTCGTATTTGAGAATTCAATGGCGAGCCGCAAGAGATTTGGAATTCCTTGGCCTGATTGCAACGACGGTCTCTCCTACGACGACGTCGTTTCACCCTCTGATGCTGGTTCACTACTCCTTCTCTTTTCTTTTGTTTTGGATTTGGTTATTGCAACTCAATTCTATTATATGTTGTTACAATTTTCAGGGTTGACGCTCTTACAGTTTTACTCCACCAACTACAAGAGTTCTGCTCCCTTGCAAGGGTAAGCTTAAGTCCTCAACTACCCACTTACTTTTTTTCTCTTAAATATTGAAACTTTTCTCTTTTCATATGTTCACAAGTGAAGGAAAATGGGGACTAAGCAACAGGGTAGGTTTTTTTTTTTTTTTTTCAAAAAAAAAAAGGGAACTTGAAATTGATTTTTTGAGAACCGTAGAAAAGGTTGACATTGATAACAAACACCCATGACCTGGCCAAAGGTTGTTACATGAAAATTAGCGATGTTGTCTAAGAGCTGGGGAAAATGAGTACATTAAACTGTCAGTTAATTCAATTGGAGTACCAATTAGGTGTTGCCAACTATGAGACATTGAGACCATTGAAGTGAAATTATGAATTCTTAGTCAGCGGTTTCTTCCGCTGCAATTTTTGTGGGATGGAGTAGTTTTTTGCATCTATTTGGATTTCTGCTCATACTTTTTTTAATGTACTGATTTAATAACAGTTGGTTGCAGCGTATAAAAAGTGGGCAGGTTTGATCATCAACGAATCTGAAATAGTTGACTACATGGAATGTATCATCTGAATGGCTATTTGTCATGTTAATAAGTGTGTCATCTACAGATAACAGTTGATGGAAGTGTTGTTACTGATTCCGACACAGTCCTCAGGTTCTTTGATTAAAATTTGTAATCCTTTGTAATGTGTGCTTTTATTCCGTTAAATGACATTAGCTAACTTCTTCATATTAGAGTTGCCTCAAAGCTAGTCTATCATAGACTCCCCTGGAAGGAACCGGAAGCACCACACATGATTGAAGTCTTGTATGAAGATGATGACATGGTTAGTGTTACTTTATGCACCATTATGACTGTTTTTGTTTTATATGACCATTACTTATATTCATTATTTAGATCAAAGATTTGAAATTAATTTATTTGCTAATGGTGGTTTAGAATGCTAATGACGAAGTTCAATTTTCATTATACTTGTGTGTTAGTGTAATAAAATTTGAATATGTTTGGTTCATAAGGAGGGAAACATAAGATGGAAAGTTATCTCTTAACTAATTGATATATATTTTTTATTATTTTTGTGGCTGAATACTCTGAGTGGGTACCTTCAATCAATGTTAATCACAGTTTTTGCTTCTCCGTACCAAAATATAATATTCAAGTACTAGGCGATTAGAATGTCTTCATTATATGTTCTCTTGATTGAGATATTGATTGTGAATTCAGATTGCTTTAAATAAACCTTCTGGCCTGCAAGTTCTGCCTGGAGGTCTCTTCCAGCAAAGGACAGTTTTAACACAGCTTCAATGGGAATGCAACAATCAGGGTTCATGTGAAATGCACAAAAGGCCTCATCCTGTTCCAGTACATCGCTTAGGGAGGGGAACTTCAGGTTATACCAAATATTTCTGTTGAAAACTGAAATTGATCGATTCTATCTGTAATCTGTTGCTTAGTTTGCTTTGAAATTGTTTTATGCATGAACCTAGGTAAGTTTCAAAGCTCTGTGAGTGGAATTTAGTTATATTTTCATATGACTTGGTTATCAGTTATAACAAATTTAATTATTTAGTTTTCTTGGTTGATTGTTCAACTACAAGTGATAGTGGTATTTAGTATTTACATATTATTATTACTACTACCAAAGATGTTATACAAGTATGACTAGATCATGCTTTAAATACCCGTCTAATGTTATAAACAACTAGTTCATGACACTTCACATGCTTTTATGATTGATTGATTGCACCACAGGCATTTTATTATGTGCAAAGACAAAAGTAGCTAGAGCTCGTCTTGCATCTTATTTTGCTGATGGAACTTCTCACATTGGAGTAAAAAGGTTTGGAAAGAACTATATTTTTGGTTTGTTGCATTGTATAATTTACTTGTAAAAAGTTTTACCTTGTTGCCTGTTGCTCATCTTACATAGAAGACACTTAAATAGAACACAGAAAAAATTGTTTTAAATTTTAAGTTGAAGTTAAAATTTTCATACTTAGGTAACTTGTTTTACCTTGTTTAACTTTAACTCATGGTCTGATGGTCTACTGTTGTTTATGGAAGCAGAGATACAAACCAGAAAATTGGGAAGATTGCAAAGATATACCGAGCACTTGTGAGTGGGATTGTGGAAAATGATAAGGTGATAGTGACATAGTCCCTACCCCACCCCCGAGTAAAAAAATGGTATATGAGATTAAGAAAGTGTAGATATTTCATTTTGCCTATTCATAATGATTAATGAGTATTAATTAGACAGCTGCAAGAACTTTCAATAATATTTAAATTAATTTTATACTACAGGAGATTTTTCACTTCTATAAATTATATTTTACAATCATACATGCTTTTTGAAAATAAACTAACGTAGTTGGTGTGATAACAAATTATTTTAGGCATAATGACAAAAGGCAATGGTATGTGAGAAAGTAAGAAAATGTTTAGAGAGAAAAAGCTTTAGAATTCTGTTATTAAATGATAACTGAATGAACTAAAGAGTATGTGTGATGCATTTATAGTTAGGACTTAGGACATTGACAGCATACTGAAATTAACTCTCTAACTACCTAATAGCTGTAAAAACAGCAAGCCGAGTCAGCATCAAACAGAGGATTACATTAGAAGCTATATTATCCTGTAGGGAAGTTCCATGGAAATAGTATGCTTTCCATGTTTATTTTTTTGAAGAATAAGACTGACCGTTTGGTAGATTTTGAGAGATGTCAGTCTAGAACCAATGATTCAAATTTTTTATAATTTTGAAAAGCTTGTCAATTAAAGAATCTAGATGAGCTAGACAATGTTCTAAAATATGGTAACTACATGAGCAAGCATGATTCATTTTGTTGTTCTTTGAATATCAAACATGACTAATGCCTGTAATATCAAGATCAAAAGACTGTTAAGTTGTTAGTTCATGCTTGTTTACAACATTTTGATGCTCTGATTGTGTAGTCTGTACAATTTTGCTTGTATAACCTGAAGGTTGTTTTACTTTACAGATGACTATTAATCAACCAATTGGAATAGTAAAATATCCTGGTGTTGCTAAAGGGTTATACGTTGCTTCTCAATCAGGTTATTTTTAATCATTAATGTTTTTCTTTTTCTCAGATGGGTTTCAGAAGGAAAGCCACACTTACGTTTATTGATTTCCACTCATCTGCTTCTGTTATAATGTTTCCTCTTCTTCGTAAAACTGCCTTCCATAACATTCTTGATTATCCAGTCATGCATAGTTGTTTTCATTGAACCAGGAAAACCAGCACTCAGTGCAGTGGAAATTCTAGAGAGAAACATCCAAGAAAACAGCACATTGGTCCAGGTTACTGAATTTGATGTTCTAGACCCTCACCCCATTATTTATCAGTCATGTGAACTTAGGATCCTAGAAAAAGATGACATGCAATAGGGTAAAAAGGAAATAATTAAACTATCTACTACCACTATTTATCAATAAAAACATTAACAGAAAATACCATCATTTTACTGCTTGATCATTTATAAAACATCATTTAACATTGATTTACTTGAAATATGAGCAAAAGTAAATATTATTTTCTGATGATTTTACAATGTTAAAGTATAAATAGGGTACAAGTATGTTGTGTACTGTGTACATATTACTGGAAATACAGATACAGTGATAACAAATCCTAATTACAAGAAATAAGGAAACTAAATTTGTACAAATAGGGTAAATATTATTATGCGTTACAATGGGTTTAATTTTATAAAAAAAAATTAAAAAAAAATTGCAGAACTGCGCTGTTCTCAGATATGTTTAATATTCATTGATGTCCCATCAAACTGCACTCTAGGAATGGTCATTCCAAAATTATTTGCTCTTATTTCAACGTGTAACCTTTTGGCTACCCAAACTTTTGCTTGTATCCAGACTCATAACACCCCCCCTGGTTGACTCGTTATTCAGGTTAAGATTCAGTCTGGACGGCCACATCAAATCCGGATTCATCTTTCTTTCATTGGGCATCCTTTGTTAGGTAAATATTTAATGCTAAATCATTCATGGTGCTTCACATGAAGAGAAATAAAGCTAGATTTCTTTAAGATGAACACAACGATAAGGAAGGTTTTAAGATTATAAGTTAACCAATAATAACACCAATGCATATTAAGCCTTTAACTTCTTCAATGGCTAAAATAGTAAAATAAACATTCAGTTTCACCCCTAGGGATGGCAATGGGGCCCTGTGGGGGCGGGTAATAGTAAACCCGTCCCCGTCCCGCTGGATGAAAATTGGCTCCATACTCACCCCATATCCGCGCGGGTATCCATGAATTTCTTGAATACACACGAATATCCATGGATATTTATAAATTTTTTCAGAAATTAAAAAAATCATATTACAAATAATTTTGAGTTTATATTTAATGTCATTGAAATATTAAAAATAAAACTTCAATGTTAATTTTGAACTTGTATTTAACGTTAATTTTGTTGAAATAATAATAAAAATGCAAGATAATCAATAACTTAAAATACATTAATCTTACAAGTAAGTAAAAGTCTTATATCACAAAGATATTTAGGATATTTAATAAATATTATTAAACGGGTACCCGCGGGTATGAATATCATCATACCCGCCCCCGCCCCATTTATAAACGGATAAAAAATTATCCGTCCTCATTATCTACGGGTATCCAATTAGTCTATTTTTAATCCGTAGCAGATTTTACCCGCAGATACCCGCGGGTGCGGGTATTTTTGCCATCCCTATTCACCCCTCATCTTTGAAGTAAATCTTTATTTTTTATGATAATATTCCATTTGCTTCATTTTTATCTTCAATTTATTAACTCGTGATTATGATTTGGGGATTTTTAAGAATATTTTGTCCTTTGTTTAGTTAGGTTTTAGGGATCTGATTATCCTATCTTGTTTTATGTTTGGTTCTACTTTATTCAAATCAAACTTTTAAATAGGAATCTGTCTCTTTCAGAACTTGGGCTTCTTTCATACACCATATGGATTGCGTAAACTCATTTCTAAACATGATGATACAATAGCTAAACAGCATATTTCCCTAGATCTTTTGATATCTCAAATCCTATCCATATTAACTAGTATGCATGGACGTTCCTATTTCTACGTAAATGTGCTTAATGATGGCACTCCCATTCTTCTCGTGAGTCTTGTCTGACTACATGTATGATTTTTATTTGCAGGAGATCCTCTTTATGGTGTTGATGGGCAACCTAAATGCTTAGATTGTGACTTTATAGATGAGAGTTTTGCTGAAGATGGGTAAATGCTTGCATTATAGTTTACTAGAATAATTCAATCATTTGCTCAATACCATGTTCTACGGTATTAAATTATATCGAGTTGTGCTATGCAATGAACGTTCCCTCATCTTACTTGCAAATTAAACACTAACTGAAGAAACTTCCAAAGAATCCAAAGCAAATTTTTAAGTACGGTATTCTGGAATGTAAACTGTTTCCTGCACTTGGCTGTTTGTTTCTATCTTGGCATTGATATTTACATAGAAGTATGTTTCTATTATGCGGGCAAACAAGCCTCTGCTAGAATTAAGTGTTCAATTTAAACTTTCTATTGATGCATTCAACTTGATTTTTTTATACCTATTTTGACCGACATTTGATGACAATTAGATTATCCCTTGACTTAAATTCTTTTGACTGTTCAATATGTTGTAATTAAATATATAAAAAATAATATTTGTATGAAATTTGATCCAAGTTTCACATTGCTGCTCCTTTTGTAGTGGTTACCAGAGGCCTACCAAACCAGTTCCTGGAGATTGTGGATATCACTTGCATGCACATAAGTTATTTCTTTCTCATCCAATAACTAACGAGGTATATTGAAGTATTAATCAAGAGAATTACATTATTCATTTATGCTATTCATTATCATACGTGGATGCCTGTAAAATAACTCTAAACAGTAAGAGTTTTATTTTTTTCCCATGTTATGCAGTTGGTTGAAATCATTGCACCCCTACCCACGGTCCTACAGACACCAGATGAGGTCAAGGAAAGTGCCAGTATGCAGCAGACAGCTTAAGCTGTTAAAGTTGGTTGACCGTTAAATGCTGTAGCGATTTGCAGAAGATGGATTCAAGAAGATGCTCTACAGATTGAAGACAAACTGCCTTCCCTGTATCCATCCGAGAAAATTTGGAAACCTTCGTGCAATGTAACTAAGAATGTCTACAATGATAACAAACCAAGAGACGACGTTGCTGTTCAATTTTGCTTGGTAACATTTATTCCCACACTACTTAAAACGCCTATGATTGAAGACGTTATTTGTATTAAACTCATTTGCTAGAATGCAGTATTCATTATCATATCAAAGACTTATTTTGTGTTCATTATCATAACAAAAACTTATTTTGTGTTGTGAAATTCTCCGCGAAGACAAGGCCAAACACCGAATGAAAAAGACATCCCACTGCTCAATATACTTGTTAAAATATTGGTTTGACTTTTATAATTGTTGAAGGCAGGAGTAACAGATTGCAGAATTCATCCAACAGTATTTGTCAAAAAAAATGTCTCGATCTATATAGCAGATCCCTACAGGAAAAATACTATACTCGTCAGAATGGACGCAGGACAAACAGTACCTCAAACACTCAACCTGTTGGTGAGAAACAGATACACGCTGCTGAGTCACGACCCAAAAAGGGCAACTACGGGTAGAGTTAAAAGTAACCAACCATCTTAAACCCTACTCACTTACAGTCAAAACAAATATCCAGACAAGTAAGGAGTGATTTGTTAGAATTCCAGAATTGGCAATGATAATGGCAATCGCCCCTCCTAACTTTTTGAGAGATTATTTCTGTATTTTCATCAAATACAACAAATACAAAGCTGCTGCCATATTACAAGCACCTAAATATTTTACCAAAAAAGACGGGCTTGAGAACCATTAAATCACCCTACACTGTATTGAGCAATAACAAAAACTATAATACAGGGCGCGGCAAAATGAGGTGTTTGCCGCTCAGCACATCCTACTACCTGCCTTAGTCCCCTTTCCCTCCCCAAGATTCATCCTCTCTTGCAATACTCCCAGTCTGACCACCAGAATTGGAATAATGCATTTTGATTGCTGCCACAGGATCCGAGACACCACTGCATGACCCTCCTACAACAATCCCCGGTCTTCCCACACCATTCATTCCCATCATCCCCCTGCCCTGCTGCTGTAAACTTGATATTGCTTCAAAACCATTTCTTCTCTGCATCTCTGAGAACACATCTTGACAGTGCTTCACGTCTACCATAAATGGCTGCACTTTTGGACCATCCCTTCTATACATCTGATAATCAATCACGGCATTGCTGCCATTCACTTCTCTAGTCGTAAAAGTGGATGCACCATTCAGGAGCCGTTCATTATTCTTCGAAAATGCCTGCAGTGATGGTTGCTGCTCCAATTTGGCAGAAGATGTGGGATAATTACTGAAGGCAGCTGGATACTTTGCTAGCAAGATGGCAGAATCGGGCAATGACGAGAGACCAGTCTGTATTCTGTTTCCATCCCAATAACCATAACTCCTCATGGGAACATTTTCAAGGCCAACATAATCACTACGGTCGAATTTCAAAATTTTCAAATTCCCATCTGCACTATGGTGGCCAGTAAATTTCAGACCAGACGATTTGCTGCTTAACTTAGGATGATGGGTACCATTTTCTTCACTTCCTTTAGCACCCACACTAGGTTTCTGTGCGGATGATGAATTGGTTAGTATCTTCCCGAACAGTTTCACATCACCATTTCGGGATGTTTTATCTGAATCTGATGACTGCAGTGTTTTGGTATGACCATCGACCTGTTCAATCTTTTGTGACAGAAGAGGCAATTCTGTTCCTGAACTGCTGGAATTCATATCACCATTCATTTCTTTCTTAATGGGAACTTGCAAGGGATAGCCCTGAAGGATGCTAACAGCATCAATATGGTCTGATGAATTCCCAGTAATAGGGAGCTGATGATCACCATTACTAACGGAATTCTGGCAGTGCACATCTCTACTTCCTTGAATATCACAAGTAGAGGACAGTCGATCTTGACTAGCTGTTTTTTCGCATTGAACATCAGCAGCAACATTATTTTGCAACAATGAATTTGAAGTTGCACGAAGATCCTCAATGGTCAATGCGGAGACAAGAGGCTTTCCAAGGGGCACATGCTTATTTTCAGGACTAAAACTCAATCCTGAACAAGAATTGCCCAAAGATGGGAATGAAGCATTTACCATAGGACTTAAATCTTGCACAGAGCCTTTTAAATCAGCCATGACACCTGAATCAGCTTCATGTTTATTATCTCTATCAAGACATGAGGGTGAAGACACTCTTTGCCTCTCCAATTCATTTCCAAGACCACCAGAAGAAACCTCTGAAATCACCACTCTATCCTCGGCAACAGAATTACTCTCGCATGGTTCACTTACATCTGGAGCAGATATCAATTCTGAAGCTTCACCCCCCAATTTATTTGCTTTATCTTTTCCAACTTCTGTGCTATCTGACATAATTATAGTTGCTTGTCTACTGTCCCGTTCAGATTCACTATTAATTGCACAAACATCCAAAACTACATTTGCATCTTCAAGATCTACTTCTGTCCCATTAGTTTCCTTTGATTCATGCAATTCAGTTGACAGGTTCCTAGCTTCAACAGGATTGGATTCATCAACGTAAGTATTCATGCCATACAAAGGCAGGTCCTCGTCTGTTTTAGTACCAGACTTATCAGTTCCAACTGCTGAGCCTGTCTCAACAACACATGCATCATCTGTGTCACTCTCACCCCCATTTGCATCATCATTCACCGGGGATCCAACATTCTCGGGTATTGGGCGCATGAGATCTAAGCCAAGGCATTTCCGACCCTTGCTGAAGAAAACTTTGCACTGTTCCTCAGACCTTGTCCTAACACAACGTGCTATCTTTGCAAAATCCTTCCCAAAAGATGATACAGCCTGAAGAAAAGCAGCTTTCTCATCATCAGTCCAATCTATAGGATCCATTTCACCACAGCTCTCATCTGAACAAGTCTCATCATCAATATCCTGAGTAACATCAGGTGTCATAGGCGGTTTGCATAAAGGGCTCACTTTCAAAAACTTCCTATCCCTGTTACCTTCTACGGGATCAACTGAACTTGTTATGCAGGAACTCATAGCCTCAGATGAAAGAGAACCACATATACCAGCCAATACATCAGCTGCAGCAGCAGTCTCTCTTTCATCCCCAAGAATGTCAAAACTGCTTGATTTCTCTATGAAGTCTTCACCCCTTGATGCCTTTACTTTACCATATCCACCCAAAAGAGTGCTTCCTGCACGCATTTTTTTATTACCTGCAATGCCATCTGCCATCAGTGAAGCTGCACTCAAAATCTCAAGTGAAGCAGCATTCAATTCACGGGTCCACTTTTTACCTGATGCCACCATGTCAGTTTTAGCTGAAAACGATTTCCCTAGCTTATCAACATTTTGCTTCTTAAGTTTCTCAAAACAATCAGATTTATGATTCTTGTAGTAGAATTCAACACAGTCAGCAGTTGTCTTGTGGTCGAGAAAAGAAGCAATTTTCCGAAAATCTTTTCCAAATGCAGCAAATTTCTCCAAGAAAACTTCTCTCTCTTCTGATGTCCAAGGATTAATCATAGTCCTTTCTTTCTCAATAGCCAATGGATCTTCAACCAGCCCATTACTAGTTACAAACTTTGAAGTGATCTTCTCTTTTTCATCCAAAATTAATGATGGCATCTTCAGGGTGCTTCTCTGCACTTTAACTTGGGACTCTGAAAGCAGTTTGCTAGTGAAACTAATTATCTCTGATGTTGGAACCAAGCTTAATTGATTTCCTGCTGCATACAGAGAAAAGAGGAGATGAACAAAAAGACAAATAAAATAGGAAATGAACAAACTATAAAATATGTCACATGCAACAACTTAAAACATCACAGAGAAAAGCATTCAACATTGAGGGTATGACTTCTGCGACACCAAGATCCCTAAATCCCAAAGAATTGGCAACCTAACTACATAATAATAAACTGAAATAGAAACTCCAAATTACTGACAATTTTCACTATCATATTGACAAATTCAACTTGACTTTACCAAACAAAATATTTCACCGTCAAAAACCTCTCAACACATTTAAATTGTTATCATCCATGTTGAGGCTGCAGAAGCCTACAAAGAAAACTGAACAGGGAAGTTCATTCATAAAAGGTGAGATCAAACATCAACAAGTGTGACTAGTCATGGAACAAGACATCGAAGGAGTCAGGCATGCAGTTATTACTAAGCTTCAGTCACCCCTCGCAGAATAAGGAGTGTTGAGCTGTTCAGCATATTCCTTACAATCAAAACTGACCCCATATTCCTTACCATCTTCCCATCCTTCTATCAGCAGTGGGGAAACAGATAAAAATGGCCCTTGCCCCGAAAAGTTGTTTTAAGAACTAAACAAGTATATTCATAATTCTTTAATTCAACTAATTGTATGGCCTCTTAAGGAGACTTGGACTTTCCTACAAGGTCAAGTATCAACAATAGAACAGACAACTATGAACTATGATCATGACCATTTCACAAGTAGAGTTGCATAATGAAACATATCACCATGCTGCATTAACTTCTGATCATCAGGTATAAAAGCTCAAGTCAAATATTTAATAATTAGTGCCACAAACAATTCCATCTTGAAAGTTAGATTACATCAATTAAGCTAGCCAGAGATCATCTTAATAATACCCCCTGCGCCCAGCTTCATGTAAAAAAGTCAACCCCTATTTGAAAAATGTTCTAAACTAGAAGACATGTGATTGAATTCACTGGAAAACTACTTTTCTTCAATTATTAACAAGAGAAATTACCATAAACATCAGACTTCTCAGTCATGCATGATCAGATTGATTGCAAACAACAAAGTTAGCTTGCAGATAAGATTTGACAATAGTCATGACTAACCAGCAAATTCTCCAGTGTGGAGTTTGCCAGCAAATGCGAGAGCATTAGTTGATTCCAAAAATATTGGAACCAAACCAAAAAAAAATAGTAAAGCAACCAATCGTACTAAAAGAGAATTTGAACAATCCTTTGATCTATTCTAAGTTACGGAGAGAAATTGTACAAAAAATTCTGTCTATCATCAACAAATGACAATTGTTCATATTCTTTCCAAAAAAACTTGCACCCTTGATTACTTCATTAAAAGTATCTTGCTATGCATTTCTAAGATGCATTAATTTATACGTTTAAAATGACACTAAAAAGCACATTATTAACATTGAAAAAGGCTTTTTAATCATAGCTAAATAAAATCAAATTTTTAGACACTTAAAAAAATATATATTCCCCATGATTGTGTTTTTTAACCTCGGAATTATTTTATTCTATCACTATTATATGCAACTCTTTTCTACACTAACAACCTACTATTACTCCTATTCTTGTTAGTAAATGCCTCAATGAAACAACTCGACAGTACCATTGCCTACATCCCTATACGCTGAAAAAACAGCACAATGGTATCAAACTAATGCTGCAATAATTAAAATTAAATTTAGAAGGATGTAAAACAGGCCAACATAAAATTTGTTGAATTAATGAATAAAACCAGTTGATTAATAACCATTGAGTTAACAAGGATATGAGCAAATCAAAACCATCATGAACCAACGATTCTTTTTCAAAAATTCAAACTACAACAGAAAAATTAACCACTTTTTTCTTCTTTTTTACAAACATTAACAAGCACATATTGCCATCTGAAATAAATCTAAAAACATGATTTCCTAGCAGAACTAATTATGCAAAGGAAGACTTCAAAGCACTGGCATAAGTAAAAAAACAGAGAAAGATCCATACCAGGAAAGGGAAAACGAGATCGAAGGGAAGATCGATTCTTCTGGCTACCATTACAGGTAGTTCGCACACTAAGTTCATTTTTTTTGTGAGATTTTGGTCGGCATTTCTTAATGGACAGCAAACGCATATCCTCTTTCCACAGGTGATGCAAGGCTCTGAACTTAAGTGCAATAACTCTCTCCTTAAATCTTGCAAATCGCTTTTTCTCAGCAAATTTTTCCATAATGAATGTATGAGTACATGGGTCACTGCTGGCTCCCATCTTCCCAATCTTGCAACAATCATTGGGCAATAACTTAGCAAATACCTCACTAGCTCTGTTAGCAGATTCTTTATTCGAAGAAATAATTGTATTATATAAAACATCCATGCTATCCTTTTGCTCCATGCAGGTATTGCCATCAACACAAGCAGATACAGTAGCAGCTTTCCTAGTAGTACAGGGAACTAGGCCTTTCACAGCTGTGGGCTGAACAGCATCCAAGTCCCTGGAGAAATTATCATATCCACCGGTATCGCAAGAAACTGCATTAATTAAAGGCAGAGGCTCAACAAATTTTGAAGTTGCTGTTCCAGGACTATCAATATCCTCTTCCTTGCAATTTTCATGAATACTATGTAAATTAGTTGAAAGAGGCATCTTCACATTGGGATCATCAACAATTTTCAACGGTACTGGTCGGATGACCTGATCAGAGACTCCAACATGCTCTTCAGAGGATTTTTCATCACTACCTACCATCTGGGAGCCCAAGGCTACTGGACATGGACATGTATTCACAGATTTAGATTTTAGCGACTTCAATTCATTTTCAAGTAAATCTATTTCAGATTCAGTCATCTCCAACACCTTTGAAATGTCAGCTTTCCATATCAGCAACTTATTAATTGCATTGGACCTCATTGGACCAGAATCCACAGAAGTTGGATCATCAGATTGTACCAACTCAATAATTGAAGAACCCAAATTATTTAAGGAGCCAATATCAAATTTCTCTAAGTTAAAAGAAAACCTCTGCAGATGATTTTCAGACACAGGAGCAGGTGAAAGAGTCAAATTACTAACATCATTGTCCACATTTGCAGTCTTTCCAAATAATTTATCATCCATACCTGCTAAAAGGTTGAGATTAGGATTTGGAAAATAAATAATAATGCATAAAGGGATTCATGTAGCATATATAAATAAAATACAATTACAGTACAACTACAGGAAATTTGAGGGGGAAATCTTAGCATTTCTCATCTAAGCTCAAAGTTAAATGTTGTCAAAAAAACAAATATTAAAAGAAAAAATGGGACAGTAAACTAGACAAAACTTATTTCCAATTGAGGAATTAATCCATCAATTGGATATTGATCTCAAAATCTAAATATGTCCATTGCAAATATCCTGAATTATAATTCTTCTACATATCATGCTCCTATCCAAGTTGTGTAATTATTTAAAACCGAAGATGGAATACAATAAGTGTCCAAGAAACGTCATTCCAACATTAGTCAAAAACTGAAGGCAGCAATACAACTGTTGAAATGTCAACTCTTACCTGCATTGATAAATCAATGAACGATTTAAAAAAAAAAAATTTGTTTAAAACCTATAGTTTCCACCCAGTAACAATTTAGTTTTTGGAAGTTTTTTCTTTTCAAATCAATGGCATGTACAAACATTTTCAAAAATGGTACCTGACATTTTTCATATTGAACATTTTAAAGTTAAAAAAATAATAATAAAAAATCTAAATGAGCACATACTGAACAAAAGAGCACGTTCTCAAAAAGACTTAAGTACCTGAGAGTGCCTATTGGGGAACACTAAAGAAAAAGGAGCTAATAAAGAACACGTATGGGACATTTTACACATAAAGAGGGGGGAGAGGGCGAGAGGAGGGTAGGAGAGATGCCTGTAAAGGAGCACCTAGTGGACAAAGAAACACTTGCAAAGTCAATCGACTGAAAGTTTGTTAAAACAGCTTTGAATATTCTCTAAGTGTAATTACTGATTTGAAGATGGAGTAGGGGGATAGTAAATTGAAAATAAATGGAAATTTCAAGGACCAAATGGTTAATTTAACCTTTTTTTAAAATAAAATAATAAACCCGTTACAACAAAAAAACATTATTGTTGAAGAGACACGACTTAAAAGGGTAAGAGACAGAGTATAAAGGCAAAAAAAAAAAAAAATCAGTGAAGCAAAGCTACCAAATCCAGTTTTGAAATTGCAATTAAATAACCAGAAAGTAGTAAACAAAATAGAAACAAACAATTGTCTTGCGTCATGCCAGATATTTGACTCCTATTCCACTGGAATTCTGTATGCAATACGCAGATAAACATCTTGATATCACAGTAATATTCACTACAATCCTATACACACATGATATAACAGATATTAGTAACATCCATTAGTAAACCCTTTCCACTGGGATTTAAACAGTGTGTCTCGCAACATACCAGGTGAGGAACTGCAGGCAACAGAAGATGGAGTTGCAGGAGATGCACATTCAGAAAATCCAGCAACTTTGGGGCTTTTTTCTACCAAGCTGGGACTGAGGAAATTACACGGTTCTGTGTTACCAGCAGACAAGACAGGACCATCTTTGTTTGCATTTGTATCAGGCACCTCAACTTTCTTTTTCTCATACTTTGCAAGTCCCTCACCCCAATTCAGCCTGGGCTTTTTTCTAGAAGTGGCATCTTCAGAAGGCAAAGATGATGTTGCACATGCAGCAGCTTCCCCTGAATGTGACTCATTAGCTGCAGCACTCTTGGGTTGAAACTCAGCCTTCATTTCATGGGAATCTGCTCCTCCCATGCTCCTTGAGCTACTGGAGTGGCTAAACCCTGAGCCGCGAGAGGACAAGCTCCCAGATCGGGTCCATTTAAGTGGCTTCCAGTCTCCAAGAGAGTTCTCCCTATCACATCTGGGACCTGCTCCCAACCCATTGGCACCACCCATCTTATCATGCTGGTCTTTCATGTGGTGCTGATCCCACGCGTTCCCGAAATCAGAGTGCGGATGGGAGGAATATGCTAGGGCATCATCTACAGCCCTCGTGTCGTTGTTCGCATCCGGCGGCCTTCTGGGAAAACTTAGAGAACCATTGTTGGGCTCCCACGAATGCCCTCTCCAATCTCTCTGGCCAAAGGGTCCTCTGTTGTCCCGACTGCTCCTGCCATACTTCCCATCGCCCCGTGAAATCGACGGCCGACTGTCTTCCTCCAGTATCTTGTCACTGCTGGACCGAGAAATCCCATACCCGTGAGCAGATTCCTCGGAAAACAGATGCCAACCACCCTGCTTACCATGACCTTCAGAAAATATTCAAACAAAAACAGAAAATACAAGAAAAATCAACACAAAGCAAAGTATATATTCTCGCACGCAAAGAAAAAATAAGCATAAACAACAAAAAAGAAGCAAAAAAGAACACAGAAACCTTCCAGAATATACAAACCCCTCCTCTCAAGGCCTAAAAGTTATAAACAACCTAAAATATTCCGATAACATCAACTACAGACACAGATCTTCAAAAACAACGCGAGTCCCACCACCAACAAGAATCAAAAACCTAAAAGAGCATCCCACCAAACCATAAACCACTAAAAAACTCATCTCCCAAGAAGAAAGAAAAATCAAAACCCGAGAGCGAGTTTCCCGCAAGAAAACGCGAGCGATTCGGAATGAAAGAGCATAAAGATTGAGACTCACCTGGCGGGCGGCGGAACTCGGCGGATCCCCAGCGGTTGAAGTCGCGGTGGTGCGACGAGTCCCTCCATCTGGCGACGGACCCTAGCGACTCCGACCGCTCGTGCTTCCTCTCCTTGAAGAAGTCCTTTCGATCCCAAGGCAATGGTTCCGGCGGCATCAAAACCAACCCAATAGCATGGGCAGCCACAGAAAACAAAACCTAGGGCCCACGGAAACGCAAACCACGCCGCGGCAAACACAAATCTAGGGTTCGCGGAGCTGAAGCACACGACGGCCACAGATCGAAGAAGAAAGCGCAGGCGGCAGGCGAATCGCGGCAGCCTAGGGCTCGGGCGGAGCTCCGGCGAGGGCGGCGGGGAGGAGAGAAGGTAGCGGCGAGAGGAAATGAGTTCAGAGGAGAGGGCGGCGATTGAGAGGGAAGAGTGAGGCCATGGAAGCGAGATTCGTGAGTCTGTGGAGCTGAGAGTGTGTGAGTCTGTCTGTGTCTTCTCCCTCCTCGGTGCCTCTGAAAGTTTTTCTATCCGTTCCTTGGCTGGTGGAAAACCTGTATGGGGCGAGAAAGTGAGAACGTGAGGTGATAAGGGACAAAGAGAACCTTGAGAGAGAGAGAGAGAGAGAGAGAAATGAAAGGGATAGAGAGAGAAAGTGTGGAACCGGATCTCAACGTCTCTTATAAAACCATATTGCAAACTGCTTTCGAATCCGCCCATATAATATTTCTTCCAGTTTTTTTAATTCTTTTTCGTATCTTTTACTTTTTTTTTTCGTCAATAAGCTTTTCTTTGTCACGATATGGGCCTCTCGGGTAATCAAAGTGCCCATTTTTCGGCCGTTATTTACGCTAGCAGTAAACGCCATTCCCATTTTACCATTTTACCCTTCTCATCTATAATATAAATAATGTTAAATAAATATATTTTTTGTTATTACATTTTTGTCTATTTTTACTTTTACTTCCTCAATTCTTTTTTTGTTAATTTTTAGTATTTAATTTTTTCTCAAATTTCATTTTTATTCTATAAATCTTTTCTTTCGTTAACATTTCTGTCTCTAATATCAACAAATTTTATATATAAAAAAAAATTTAGTCACTAAAATTAATTTAATAAGTTAAAAACATATTTAATCAGTATAAATACAAAGAGTAACATGCTTTGTTTGGACTTTGAAATAGTTACTGCATTACTCCTTAAAATAAGAAAAATTGTAAAAAAAATCTTAAAATAATAAATAAATCAATAATTTTAATTATTTATCATTATTTTGACATATATATATATATATATATACCTTAGTGACACATTGATATGATTATCAAATCACATTTTTAAGAAACTTAATTTATAATTTAATTTTATGGACTAAAATTAATGTTTGCTCTAAATAATATATTAGGGTGTTTAAGAATCAAAGTAAATCAATTCTATGATTTAATTATTGTAATTTCATTAATTTATCATTGGCTTTATTTAAATTTAGTTAAATAGTCTAGGGCATTCAAAGTTTGGGATATTATTTAATTAATTTTATCTTAATATTTTTATTTTTAATTTATATAGTATACAAAATAATTATATTATTGAAATTTATATAATATATATATACATAAAGAGAGAGAACGCAATTTAAGTGAGAACATTTGTTAATATGATAATATAAAAATAACTAATAATAATCTTTAAATTAAAATAAATGACTTAGATCAAAATATTACAAATAAAATTATCATGTATTATTATTATCATAATTCTCTCTATCATATTTATCATCATTATTATTATTGTAACCAATGTCGTCACCTTCATTTTCACCGCACCACAACCACATCACCACTATCGTTGTCACTGCTACCACCATTGTCTACAACAATAATAATAGTGGTGGTGATAATAATAACAATTATAGTTGTGATGGGAAATATGGTGACATTGGTGGTAATACACCAGAGGTGACAACAACAAGGATGATAGTGATGTGGTGGCATTGTGATCAAGATGGGATAGTGACAATTACAATAAAAAGTGGTGACGACAATATGGAAAAAAACTATGATGATAGTAGTATGTGGTAATTTCATTTGTAATATTTTGACCTAAGTCATTTAATTTAAAGATTGTCATTAATTGTTCTCATATTTTCATATCAACAATTATTTTCACTTAAATAGTCTCTTATATATGTAAAGTTGATATCCGTTAACATTGAGTGCAAATTTGAAAACTAACGTCAAATCTTATACCTTCAATAAATTTTTGTTAATACAAATTCAATCAATCAAATATGTCAATAAGTCATATATTTTTTTTATTTTTTTTAAATAAATTTGTAAGTTTTAATTTAAAATTATTGATATAAAAATACATGTATTAGTATGACTATAATATTATATTTATAATTTAATTAATAATTTTAAGTTTGAGTTTTGATCTACAAATACGTTAAATACTGTAAGAAAAAAGTTTAACATCCTTGATAATCTTCTCCTTCTCAAATAAATTTGACTTTAGTAGAAAATATTTACAGTATAAGAAAAAACCATGATCTCATGTTTATTTTTATAATTTAGTGAAATCAAACAATTGCATTATTGCCTCCTAAGTCTTAAACTCTAACCTGGGATGCTCTTAAATAAATAAGAGTCTAAATTTCATTTTCAATAGTTGGACCAGTAATAAACATCCATTTCAGCTGGTTTTTTTATTTTTATTTTTTGTGATTAAATACAAGCTGCATTGTTTCCTCAAAGATCAGTAACACTACGACTATAATATTTTTATCCATCAACCTAACCTACGGCTATAATGATAAAATCAGTATTAAATTTAAAATTTTAATTTATAGTTAATTCTTATATCAATTGCATAAGACATTAGTGTGATTTGGTGATGACAAAACATTAGAGATGTGAAGACCGGAGATTTATTGAAATTCTGCGGGTGACCCCAAAAAATATTATCAATAAGGAATGTCAAAACATGTATAAAATGGATAGGATGGAGATTAAAATAAACCCATAAAATTAAATGAGACATAATGCGTAGAGGTACGAATATTATAGTTTTCACCGCTTCACATCTCCACCTCTATTTATATATAATATAATTATTTAAATAAAATACTTTATATTATATTATCGAATTGACATAAAATTTTAAATTACATAATTCCAATTGAATTTAATTGTTTTATTTTCTATTGGTATTTTTTATTGTTATTTTTATATTCTATTGTTTAATTAGTCTTTTTGACATGTTTTAATCTTTATAATTGCTATTAGACCTAAAGTTCAAAATAATATTTAGATATGGGAGATAAACATTTTCATTATTATGAAAAATATAATTTTGACAATGAAGTAAATTAATCTACTAATTTGCATGTCATTGTATTTTGTTTTTTTTAATATATTTGCAACATATAATTAATATAAGCTAATTAGTATGGATTGAAGTGGATGCACAAAGAATTAAGTTTGATCCATATTTTTGTTACTGTAATGTTTTTTTATTGATTAAATAAATAAATACGAAATCAAGTTTTGAATTATTATATTATACCATTATATTTATAACATTATGATTCTAATGTTGTTTGATTATGAGTTATGACTTGTATTTGAATAATTTAATATTTATTTTTTTATTTATAAGAATCATAACGATAGCAACATCATTAGAGCTCGAGACTTGTTTTCAGTGAATTTTGTTAGTGAATTTTTTATATTAAAACTAACAAATTCTATTTAAATTTGTTTAATAAATATAATTTCTAAATAAGTTTTAATCATTATAATGAGATTTGAGTTATATTAAGTAATTGTTACAATAATCAACTGATTCACATTAATACTAATTGAATAAATCATATTGTAATTATTAACAATGGAGACAATAAAGAGAATAAAGAAAATAAAAGTATATATATATATATATATATATATATATATATATATATAATATTAAGAGAAAAGAATATGTTGGTACAAAAATACATATTAACATCCATCAAAATCGAAAATCATGAGAAAATAGGCAAAGTGATACATAAGAGTTTGTGAAAAATGTTTTTGACACCTCAACTCATATCTCAATTTGAGTATTTGAAGAAGAAAACATACAATGATCATTCAACATCAATTTTGTATATCTATAATTTACTTAATTGCTAAAAATTGACAAATTTTTTATTTTGAACTTCTTCTTTATCGATGTTCGAAGCCTTATTTGTTACTTATTTAATTATCCTTTTCAAACTCCTTTTGAGTCTTTTTTTTTTCCCGATTCTTATATTTGATTATGTTGAAAATGTACCGTTAACATGACACATATTTTTTCAATTTCTTACTACTAAGCCGACCCAATTATTCTATTTGTCTTATTAATTGAATGTTTTTTATGTTGTACTTAAATAATTTAAGAGTAAATTTTTTAATTTAATTATAATAATATTTAATTAATATTTAAAGTTAAATGTTGGTAGACTAACAAGTGTGAATATGAGTATATAAACACTAAACTCATAAAAATATGAGAATTAAAGTTACTATCAATCTCGCATGGATATGAGAATGGACACAAATTCTTTTTTTCCTCAATACAAATATATGAGAAACACTGTAGTACCTTATTTGTACGGTATCTAATATAATATCGACAAATTATACTAATTAATTACACAAAAAGATAATTTATCATATATATATATATATATATATATATATATATAATTTTTTTTAATCCAACGAAATTAGAATATAAAATAGTTGAGAAATTTCCAAAGTTATAAAATAAATATGAACATGTGCCTTTTATGCATAAACATCGATTCACTTGAGGGGTCTAACTAGTAACTATGTAGTTAGTTTTACTCCGTATCTCACATTTCAATTGAAATTGGATTCACCAATTTAGATAACTTAAAAAAAATATTTCTCTAATTGTTATATATATATATATATATATATATATATATATATATTTTTATGAGTTCACCATAGACAAACCTATTTTATGATAAGAGTGCAATCCGTTCCGATGACAAATAAATTGAATTGGATCAATTGAGTTAATATGATTAATTTTTATATAAAAAATTAAATATTTCAAAATAAATATAAATTAGTTGATAATTTGTTGAAAATGTAATTATTTATAATTATTAATAAAAAAAATACATTTTTAAATAACTATTTTTGTCTTTAACTTTTTTAATTTTTGTCTATTCGATTATGTAGTAACTCCTTATATATAAAAGATAAAATAAAAAAAATACAAAAAAATATAATCATTTATATAATGTTAGAAATACAAAATATCTTGATTCTTCTAATAAACTTATAAAATAAATAATGACACAAAATAAATATCAAAAAGAATTATTTTTTATGTATTACATTATTATCAACTTAAACAACTTACATTAATATAAAATAAAATTTAAAATAAATATATTGTATCATTACAATAAGATATAAAATTTGTTATAGAACAACACTTAGAATGAGTATTACCTTAAAGCAAGTAATCATTTAAACTCTAATTTATAATAATAATAATATTTTTATTATTATTATATTATGATTGAGTCAATTCACAGAATTATACAATTCATATAATATCAGGATTTAATCATCGAATTTAAATTGAACACTAAAAAATATCTAAATTCTTGAATTAGATTGAGTTCACATACTATCTGTAGCTACTACTTGTATAGGGTGTACATTTTTCTTTTTTCTATTTTAATAACTTCAGTATGGTCACCCACCGACTATACTGCCCAATGTGCCGACTGCAGTATTTCTCTTTAGGTGTTACTGTCATTATTCTTTTACTTATTTTTTTTTACATTCTTTGACATTTTTCTTTTTCGAGTTTCAAGAATACAATCATACAATCGAAACATCACTATCATATTTATAAAAATATATTAAAAAAAAACTAATTTTAAAATTTTAGCTGAAAGTTTGAAATCGAGCAGGTAAAGTAGAAAAGAGACAATTCTCAATACAAAATATATTTAAGCAAGAACAATACTTTTCTGTCTCTCTTAACATACTTTAGAGGTAGAATAAAACAAAATATAAAAAAATTCAAAATATATAGAGAGAGACAATTTAATGATGATGCTTTTAACTAAGTAAATCAATTAAAAGTAATGATTTATATAATTTTTTAAAAAATTATTATTAAATTAACACAGTTATTATTTTCATGAATAATAGTTAGATAATTGTATAAAATTATTTTATATTATCAATATATCATCACTAAATTCACACACATATGTTTATTGTTTAATTTATAAAATGTCGATGAAATATAATTAAAAAAAAAGTGTGAAACCCATTATTTTCTATTTAATCGGTTTCTTTCAATCCACATTTTATTACTGTATTATATTTTATTACAACATATCCAATTGATATTATATTTTATTTCATTTTATTATTTTATCTGTTTGTATCAATCCACATTACTTAATCTAAAAAAAAAAAAAAAAAAAAAAAAGACAAATTGGAATTAAGACATTTCATGGAGGGTATTTTGTGGAATGGTGCACCGTTTTCCCTTCCCGCCGCTTGGGCAGAGAGAGTCAAAGCATAAAGGACAAAAATGAAGATGGCAGTGTTACACGTCCTGGTTGAAGCGCGTGAGTTTTGAATATTAGGGCTGATGTGTCGAATCTTATTCGGCATCTTCTATATGAGTCATTCCGATTCCATTCCTTTCTTGCATTTATTTTTCCAATTTATTTTATCTCTTTACTTAAAAAAAATATATATCTCAATTATCTTCTTTTAATTAATATTACTGCTTATATTAAGATTAAATATAGACTTACAGATTGAATCAGTTAATATATATATATATATATATATATATATTTCATTTTTTTTGAAAGAGGTGACTTCGATTTTTTAATGTAAAAATTTATTGACAGATAATTTATAAATATTTTTATAAATTTATGTAGATTTTAAACTTTATCTGGTTACGGTGAGTAGCAATGAGAATAAGTCATGTGAATATATAGATTGAGTTTGTTTTATAAATTTAAAGTTTAAGTTTGAATTTTATAAGTCTAATTTAACATTTTCAAAGTTTTGTCCGATTTATTAACTAATTTAAAAATTTATTTAAATTATTAATACTAATTAAATCAAAAAAAATAATTTTTAAAAATTAATAAAATTATTTTTAAAATATAATTTATTTAATATTATTAAAATTTAAATTTTAAAACAAATATAAGAAAAAAATTGAATCATCTTTTTTATTGAAGAAACAATTCATGCATAACCATGTATTTTGATGTACATTTATGCACAAATAATAAATTTATAAACTTATAATGAAAAAAATAATTATATAAAAAATATTTTAAATATTGATAGTTTATTTTTATTTTATAAATAAATTTATTTATTTATATTTTTAATAATATATATACATATGTATTAGTTTTTTTTATTATATTATATAAATAAATAGATTGGTCTATAAGTTTAACAAAAAAAATTTATAAGTCTAAATCTGACTTTTATATATAAATAAAAATTTTTAAAAATCTAAATTTAACTTTTTTATTAAACATATTAGACTAAGTCAGACATAGAAAGATCAGATAGATCTTTGTTTAAAGTCAGACCTATTCACATTTTTAATGCTGAGTTTTTTGAATTCAAGTCACTTGAATTCCTAAACCTCAACTCACCTAAACTATTAATGTACAAAATAAAAAGAGATTAAATATAAATTTAAATATATTTTTAGTTTCTCAATATAAAATAATTTTTTTTAGTTTTCAAAATTATTTTAAATGTGAATTTTATAAATCCAACCGTTAGATTGAAAGTTCATATCAATTTATATGTGTATGCCAAATTTTATTACAATTGAACAACAACTTTAAGGTAATCAAAGTATTCATATTTTATTATATTTTGAAATAAATATATTACGTCAATTTTGTTTTATAAGAATGAAGTATCAAATCATCTTGGATTACTATAAAATTTTGTATATATGATCTAATAGTAAAGAACTTTCAATCTAACGGTTAAATTTATAAATTTCACATTTAATATAAAATTATTGAGCAGTGTAACACTTAGTAAAAGTTACATCGGTATCGTTTGAACCATCCTCTCTCTCTCTATATATATATATAATCTATTTGTTCAAATGTTATTAATAAATTTACTAAATATTTTTGCATAAAATTGTAAAAAAGACGCATGTTAGTGAGAAAAAGAAAACAAAAAAAAAGAACTTAAATTAATAATATTAACTTTTTTTTATAAAGGTAAAAAAATGTTTATATAGAAACTAAAATATAAGAACTAAAATGCAAGTTTGTATAACTATAAAAATTAAATGAAAAGTCAAATGTATATAATATTTTATTACAATTAATTATCATATTTATTAGTAATTTATTCAAATTTTTTTACTGATATTTTATTAGTAAAAGTTACCGTGAGGACAATAAATTTTTTAATTATTTAATTGACTTATTTAAAATTTTTAAGCACAAGTTTTAATTTTTAAAATCAATATTAATTGATTATGGAGTATAGATAGTCAAATAATTTAATTACACTTATGTATTGTGTTCATGTAATTACTTAAAAGTGTACCACATAAAAATATTTAATTTTAATTTATTATTAAATCTTATTACTAAGACACTATTTGAGAGTGAGTCTTTTAAATTTTTTTAACTTAAATTTGAATATAAATCTTGATGGCATAAAATATTAATTGTTTTTTTTATAACAAAGACTAAAAGACAACATAAAAGTGTATATAAAAACTAAAAGATGATGTTTATAAAACTATAAATACAGTGTTATTTCATTAAATAAATGAAATAGTCAGAACTTCATTCTAAAGATTAAATATATAAAATAAAAAAATATATTTATATTTAACTTTTAAAAATAAAACTAAAAAATAATGTTTGTAAAACTATAAATACAATGTTATTTCATCTAAATGAAATAGTCAAAACTTCATTCTAAAGATTAAATATATAAAATAAAAAAATATATTTATATTTAAATTTTAAAAATTTTAATGTTTCCCTCAAAAAAAAAATTAATGTTCAGAGGATCTTTCAATTAATTGATTTTAAAGATTTTTAGCATTTCTCAAATCATAAAGATAAAATGAGTACTTAATTTCATATTTACAATATTTGACTGAAATTAATTATTATAGTATATATTAATTGACTTGTTCAATTTTTTACTGCTTTAATTGATTTTTTTCTTCTTCACAAATTTAAATGTTTTTGACCAGTATTAATTGATCATGGTGTATAACTAATCATGAAATTTAATTACATTTATGTTCATATGATATGATTATTTAAAAGCACGTAACATAAAACACTATTAAATTTAATTTATTACTAAAATATTATTATTAAGGAGTTGATTGGAGTGAAGTTTTAATTTTTTTTATTTCAAACTTAAATTTGAAAGTAAAATTTGTTTGTGCATTGTTTATTTTAAGGTAAAAATTACCTGAGAATTGAAAGTGTCTATATAAAAATTTGTATTGAATATAGTAACAACTTGCTAGATCTTGCACTTTATAACTCAATAATCTAAGTAACATAAAAATATAAAATTAATTTTGAAGGATTTATTGTGCAAACAATTATTGAATATATATATATATATACAAAAATATATGGATATATGTATAAAATTTATCAACTGAAATGTAATTCGAACTGAAATTATAGACGTAGGTTGTCGGACAAGCAACTACTATATACATGCTACGACATGTAGCCTCCAACAAAAAGAAGTGTTGTCTCCTCATGACACTTTAGCAACAAAAATCTTTAGCATAATCTTGCCTTACTCCCATATAAATATAATCATCGCAATATAATAACAAGGAATTACAAGGGTAAACTTATTGAAGATAAAACAACAACGTAGAAGTAAAATACAAGTATACCGTCAATATCATCATATCACATATCAACACTGTAAAACATTACTTCAATTCAACTTGCGCTACTATTAGACAATCTAGTACCATATCAACTTAGTACATATTAAGGATATCAACACTATAGAAATAACAAAATTGACAATTTAATATCTTTCAACACGTCAACACAACATATAAACAACACAACTCAGTAACATAGCAACTAAACAACACATTAATTTAATGCGTTATTACACATATCAACTAAGAGATCTCTTATAACATAAGTGAACATTATAAGTGGCTTGACCCTAGCAAATTATCTCAACAACGTGATCTTTTTAGATTTGTTAGATCATTGGGAACCTTGGATATTAAGTTCACAACACAACATGATTTAACAGATTTTACTAATTAGACTAAGAAAATCTAGTATTCCTATCAAGGATAGAATAACTTAGGTTTGAGTCTAACAAAACCTTAACATACATAACTAAACTTATATGGATTTAGCTTGTTGACAACCCTTCAAATATTGCACCCGTTTTAGTACTCGGTTAGGGATTTTGGTCCTTGACCTTGTACCTTATTCGATTGATAACTTTTAAACTAGTATGGCTCATGACATCAACTAAGGACCTAAAGAAGATTCAACACTCCACTTCAAGAGACAATTATACTTAATAAAGATTTTTAACAACTGGACTTTCAAAGCACCATGACACATATCTTTACAATGAGATATTTATCTTTTTTAAAACAACACCTATCCTCTGGTCATAAGTAAAAAAACCCAACACAACTGGACTTTCAAAGCATGACATCAATTGGACTTTATTTGATTGATAACTTTTAAACTAGTATGGCTCATGACATCAACTAAGGACCTAAAGAAGATTCAACACTCCACTTCAAGAGACAATTATACTTAATAAGGATTTTTAACAACTGGACTTTCAAAGTACTGTCGCAACCCGAAAATTTCCGATCTCGCGGCTAATGGTTTAGACATCCTTTTAAAGATCTCATCAATTAAGGAATGCCCGGACACTAGACTAATCCTTAATTAATGATTTTGAAAAATGGTTCATGGAGTCGCCACCAATGTTTTACTCAAAACATTGGAAAAAGAAAAGGTTTTTAAAAAGAATCCAATAATGGCCTTGATAACCAGAATTGGGTTCGGGGGTCGGTTACGTGTAGGGAAGGTATTAAGCACCCCTACAGCGCCCTAAATCGGTACCTTATGATGAAGTTAACGTAATAAGAAATAATAAATTAAATATTAGATCCCCTTTTATTAATAATTATTTACATGCTTGAAATTTAAATTATACGATTGACCCTAAAATGTCTACATGATTATTTTTATTATAAATAATATTTATTAAAAATAAGAAATAAAAGAGAGAGAAGAAAATTAGCTGAAATACCTCTTGAACGAGCTCTATTAATCTTCAAAGATGGAGATTTGGGTACTTTTTGGCAACCCTTCACACTAAAATGTCTCACAAAAATCTCAAGAAATACAAAGAGAGGGGGAGAGAGAAAAAGAGAGAAATTTTGTGCTCTAGGGAGTCTGAACGAAATTTTGGAGTCCTGAGAAATGAGCCTCAGCAGTCTATTTATAGACTTCAAAAAGGGTCCAGAACAGCCCGTTCCAAAATCGGAACGACCCGTTCTGGATATGGCCGTTGTGTGTTAATTTGTACCCTAGAACGGCTCGTTCTAAAATTGGAACAGCCCATTCCGGGAACCAGAACGGCCCGTTCCGAAATGAGAACGGCCCGTTCCGAAATGAGAACGGCCCGTTCTGGGTTACAAACTTTTGATACCTCAAAACGGCCCGTTCCGGTTCAGATTTTTGTAAGCCTTTTTAGGTTTGGAACGGCCCGTTCCAGCCTATTATTTTTAGGCCTTTTGCCTGGTTTGGAACGGCCCATTCCAGACTAGGTTTTTAGGCCTATTTTGTGACTTAGAACGGGCCGTTTCGATCTTGGAACAGCCCGTTCCGGGCCACTAAAACCAATGTATTTGGGCTTTAGGCATTATGATGTCTTGTCTTGTTGTTTGCATGCTTGGGAGCTCCAATTCTTTGATGATAGACGTCCATATCTTTGTTTGTATGCTCCCAGACGAAATTGGGTGTCTACAGCTGCCCCTCTTTACTTGTCCTTTAGAATAGCAATGTGTTGCTTTTTCAAAGGCAAGAAAAGACGTAGACATTTCGTCCGGGTCTTCTCTTCGTCTCTTTGGTGCTTCTACGTTGTTTCCATTGTGATAATGTGTAGCTTCTTTCGCTCTGAGGTTAGGTAACCCTCTTCGATCTTGTACTAGTTTTGAGGATCTAGCAACCTTTTCACTAAGGTCAGGTAAGCCACTTTGTACTAGTTTTGGGGATCTAGTAACCAGGTAACCCACTTTGTACTAGTTTTGGGGATCTAGCAACCCTTTCACTAAGGTCAGGTAACCCACTTTGTTCTAGTTTTGGGGATCTAGCAACTCTTTCACTAAGGTCAGGTAACCCACTTTGTACTAGTTTTAGGGATCTAGTAACCCTTTGACTAAGGTCAGGTAACCCACTTTGTACTAGTTTTAGGGATCTAGCAACCCTTTCACTAAGGTCAGGTAATCTACTTTGTACTAGTTTTGGGGATCTAGCAACCCTTTCACTAAGGTCAGGTAACCCACTTTGTACTAGTTTTGGGGATTTAGCAACCCTTTCGCTAAGGTCAGGTAACCCACTTTGTACTAGTTTTGGGGATCTAGCAACCCTTTCCCTAAGGTCAGGTAACCCAATTTGTACTAGTTTTGGGGATCTAGCAACCCTTTCACTAAGGTCAGGTAACCCAATTTGTACTAGTTTTGGGGATCTAGCAACCCTTTCACTAAGGTCAGGTAACCCATTTTGTTCTTGTACTTGATTTCTTCTTGTTGGTGTTGTAGGATGAAAGACTGCCCCCAGGTGGATGGGCAGGAGATGTTTAATGTGCCCCTGTGTTGGTGGGCAGAGAAGTGGATGATCGGCAGGGATTCCAATGTTGCCCCTGCCACTTGAGTATTGTTATGCCTCTCCAGGCGCAATGCTGAGTCTTTTTTATGATTGGTTATTTGATTGTTGGTGTATGGTTGTGGAATGAAAGACTGCCCCTAGGTGGATGGGCAGGAAATGTTTGTTGTTGTTTTTGTCAATGTGAGTATTATGATGCCTCTCCAGGCGTCTTCTTGTGGTAGATTTTTTTATATTTTATTTCTTTGTTTAGCTTTGGCTTTTTTAATATTTGAAGCTTGCCTTTTTTGCTATTTTTCTAAATGCTTCGGCTTTTTCAATATTTACGAAGCTTGCCTTTTTCTCATGTCATTGCTTTTGCTCTTTATTGTCATCATTGGTGGAGGGATCTATTTCATGATGATGTTATTTGCTGAATCTTTATTGATGAGTATTATTTTGGAAGCCACTCCTGGCTTTGGTTAGGAAGTCATTCCTGGTCTTAGCATTCTCTTGGATCATCCTTCATTCAATTAAGGAGTAGGGCGCGATAGCCTCTTCATGCTTACAGACTTTCTTGTTTGGTCGATTCTATTCTATTCCACTGTTGATATGTCTTTGCTTAGTGGGCACATAGAATCACTCGGGGTTGCTATTTGCCACTGCTTGGCTCATGGTTGGCTATTTAGCTTGGGCTTCGTCCTGATAACTCCTTCTGACTCATAGCAAGTAGAATGCATGGATGCATGGATGCAATGAAAATGCAAGACAAGAATGATTCTTTTATTTATATTTTTTTTTTGTGTAACGCTCTTTCATATGCCCCTAACTCATATGCATGCGATGCAGTTTATGCTCATGTGTTTATTCCTAAAGATGCAATTCGTCGTTTTTTTTTTATGTCGGGAAATTAACCTGTACGCATTAAGGTTAATGTTGACGATTTCTTTCTATCCATGTCAATCTTGATTACTGTCGGGATATGTTATTTTGAGCCCAAGCTTCAGTGGCTCCTTGACTATCCAGTCGATGTGTGGTCAAGCGTCTCTAACCTCTGTTCGATGACATCTCGGCCTTCTCTCTGTGAGTATTCACTGTGCATTTTCCGTGTATCTTTTCAGTGCTATTTAAATGCCATAAGGGTCAAGAGAAAAGAAGGAAGGAATGTTATTATTATTATTATTATTTTTCAAAAGGGTTGTTAGAAGGGATTTTTCAAAAAGGGTTTTTTAGAAGAAGGGTTGGCCAAGGTTGGCCTTTGTGTTTAGGGTTATTAAACAAAATGTATTTGTTGCAAGGAAGTTATTATTGTGTTTTAGCCTTTTTGGAAAGTGGAGTGATGACTTGGAGTCGCGCTCTGATTGAATGATTCCCTTGAGCTGTCTTTCGGTTTTCAACTCAAGTTGTTGCGTTAACGTCTTAACTTTTGCCTAGGTCACTCGGGATGTGTTTCCTAGCATACATTTTTCTTTTGATCTTTTTCTTTTGCCTAGGTTACCCATTTTTACTTGGGGATTGCCTAGCAGATCTTGCCCTAACTTTTGCGCAGCCCTCTTAATGGGTTTCCTACTGGGCCTTCATTTTTTTTTGCAGCACTCATAAGGTATGGGATGACTTTATTTTATCAAACCCTAGTCATGTTTGAATTCCTGATTGTTCCTTTATTATCCTTTCCATGCTATTATCGAGTAACATCTTTGTCGCAAATACATTTTGTTTATTAAGGGTTGATAGATGAGGCCTAGAGTGAATATTTAAAGGGAGAAGAGAAACGAAAGAGTGTTATGGCATTTAAAACATTACTTTCAATTTACACGTGCCCCTCTAGCAAAGCTCGAAGGCCCGGGCATGCCCCGAATTCGTGATTCATACACAGAGAGATAGACAGAGGTTGCCTCCTAGAGAGTCATGAATGATTTGATAATTTCCAAAAGAAAACCTTTCCACTTGCTTGAACGTCAGTGTTTTGCATTTGGAGTGAAACCTTTGTGAATTCTTGCTTTCGAAGGGAATACTCAAGCCACCTTTCGATTCCAACTCAGATAGACATTTCTTATTTTTATATATTCCACTTTTGCATAGGACGTATCTTATCGGGATTTTGATTTTGATTTTTTTTTCACCCTAATTTTTGCCTAGGACGCCCTTTTGCGGGTTTTCATCCTAACGGGTTTTTGTATGTAATGTCTTTATTCTTCAATTGAGTTTTGTCTTGTAATTCCCTAAAAAGCAAGGATTCGTCCATTATTGATCATTCCTCTTATCCCGGCAATTATTGTTTCCGCATGGAAAAGTCTCGATGTTTGAATCGCCAATTTGGGCGTGTGATGCCCCCAATTACTGATAAGTGTTCCCCGATTTGATGTGTCAGGTTTGCATTTGATTACAGTAATTTCCATTATCCGGCTAACACGCACAAATTAGATTTCCCTTTTTATTCTTATTTATTATTTACAAGGAAGGCGTGTTATTTATATGAAACATAAAATAGGATGCAAAGACATATGAGAAATTAAACGGATATCATTCTCATTGATTTTTGTTTAGAGAACATTATTTGCATACTATTATATGTGCCTTCCATTTCTAATGAATGTATGCTAATGTATTATCCTAGGAGATGCATGATATTTATTTTCTGCCTAAATTTTATCATGTTTTTTGCTAAAGGTTATGATGCATGATTTTTTGTATATATTTATTTGTCTTTGTTGTTTTTTTTTTTTATAAAAAAAAATTAAACTATCCTATATGATGCTTTGAGGTTTAGGTATATAGAAGGGAGTTAAAATTTTTATCATTTTTTTAATATCTATTTGTTTGTAATTCTTACCTATTTGAAATAAATAAACACAAACAAATGCAACACACATATGCTCAAACAAATGTACACCCATGAACAGTCACGTTTAAATCCTTGGTCTGTGGTCCCTGCAAAAAAAGTGCATTGTATAGGACAGTTCTAATCTCACTGGTCTTAAGGCCCCCAAGGTGCCCCCATTATAGGGACTCAGTATCTTTGTCGCCGTCACCTGGCAAACTCTAAGGTCTGTCGCAGTATTTCAGGCTAGAGTAACCGGTTATCACCTTGAGTGTGATTTCCGACAAGGCTCGCAGGCTCCAAGGCCAAACTTGGGTCGGTCGCACGTCAACCACTCCCTATGTTTATTACCCTCATGCCCCCGGGTGTAGGGGGAACTGTTGTGTGCAAATGATTGTGTACAGTTTTATTCAAACAGGTGCAGAATTTAAATAAACAAACAAACAGATATTAAAGCCAAACAAATAAAACAAATAAAATAAAGGGGAAAAAATATTTAAATTATTATTTTTATTTTATTTACTTCATCAATTAAATGGGTCTGACCCTCTTTAAACGTCCCCAGTGGAGTCGCCATCTATCGCAACCCGAAAATTTCCGATCTTGCGGCTAATGGTTTAGACATCCTTTTAAAGATCTCATCAATTAAGGAATGCCCGGACACCAGACTAATCCTTAATTAATGATTTTGAAAAATGGTTCATGGAGTCGCCACCAATGTTTTACTCAAAACATTGGAAAAAGAAAAGGTTTTTAAAAAGAATCCAATAATGGCCTTGATAACCATAATTGGGTTCGGGGGTCGGTTACGTGTAGGGAAGGTATTAAGCACCCCTACAGCGCCCTAAATCGGTACCCTATGATGAAGTTAACGTAATAAGAAATAATAAATTAAATATTAGATCCCCTTTTATTAATAATTATTTACATGCTTGAAATTTAAATTATACGATTGACCCTAAAATGTCTACATGATTATTTTTATTATAAATAATATTTATTAAAAATAAGAAATAAACGAGAGAGAAGAAAATTAGCTGAAATACCTCTTGAACGAGCTCTATTAATCTTCAAAGATGGAGATTTGGGTGCTTTTTGGCAACCCTTCACACTACAATGCCTCACAAAAATCTCAAGAAATACAAAGAGAGGGGGAGAGAGAAAAAGAGAGAAATTTCGTGCTCTAGGGAGACTGGACGAAATTTTGGAGTCTTGAGAAATGAGCCCCAGCAGTCTATTTATAGACTTCAGAAAGGGTCCAGAACGGCCGGTTCCAAAAACGGAACGGCCCGTTCTGGATATGGCCGTTGTGTGTTAATTTGTACCCTAGAACGGCCCGTTCTGAAATTGGAACGGCCCGTTCCGGGAACCAGAACGGCCCGTTCCGAAATGAGAACGGGCCGTTCTGGGTTACAAATTTTAGCCCCCTTTTGATACCTCAAAACGGCCCGTTCCGGTTCAGATTTTTGTAAGCCTTTTTAGGTTTTGAACGGCCCGTTCCAGCCTATTATTTTTAGGCCTTTTGCCTGGTTTGGAACGGCCCGTTCCAGACTAGGTTTTTAGGCCTATTTTGTGACTTAGAACGGGCCGTTCCGATTTTGGAACAGCCCGTTCCGGGCCACTAAAACCAATGTATTTGGGCTTTAGGCATTGTGATGTCTTGTCTTGTTGTTTGCATGCTTGGGAGCTCCAATTCTTTGATGATAGACGTCCATATCTTTGTTTGTATGCTCCCGGACGAAATTGGGTGTCTACAAGTACCATGACACATATCTTTACAATGAGATATTTATCTTTTTTAAAACAACACCTATCCTCTAGTCATAAGTAAAAAAACCCAACACAACTACATGCATCAAGCATTCATAACACATTTTCATTCAACACTAAACAACTTATCATCACACAACTCTATTGCTACTCAGTTTTCAACTTACTCAACTTAGAACGTAATCATATGAAGCAACTATCATCATAATTCAACATTTTAAATCAACTAAGTTAAAATATTTATTCAACATAACCATGCTTGCCACCATTTAACTTGTGCTTGATGCTAGTGAGGCAAAGGGCCTTTGGCTCGCCCATGCCTGATGCCATTTCATATGCACCCGATGTGAATGGGAAAAGGAGTCTTTAAGTTCACTATGTCTGACATTGCAAAACTCATGTCTTACATTATTTAGGTAGCGAGCCTTTGTTTGATCCACGTCAGACGCCACAAAACCTATGCTCGACGTCATTTCAATAGGGAGCCATTGCCTTGATCATGTCTAACGCCTAACACTACTCATCTTGGGCTTTAAGTCATCAAGTAAGAAAGCTCTCAAGGCAATCACGTTTGACGCCCCCAACCCATGCCTAGAGTGATCAAGTTAAAGAACTATTCTCTCCTCAACCTATAAAACAACATTAAATTTTATTTTATTACTAAAATTTTATTACCTCCAATCAGAGGTTCTTATATAAGTTTTATCATTGGAGTGTAATGACTTGGTTGTCATGTATAAAATTGATTCTTATACAATAACGCACAAGAACCATGTTCTTGTAGAAAAAAAGAAAGAAGATGGTCCATTGTGAAATTGTCATAAAGTGAATTAAGAATTCTAAGTTATAATTTTTCATTAAAAAACTATTATATGGCATTGATAGACTTATAAAACGTGCATTAAGAACCCAAAAGGGGTTTTAATATTAAAGATGTTCTAAGGTGTTGTTTTGAGCCAAATTTTCTACTTAATAGTTTTTTTAAAATAATTTTGGAAACAAAATTTGTTTGCATAAAAAAGGGTCAAGATACTATTGAAAACAACAAAATAAATAAATTATAATTTAGTTTAAAGATTTTTAAAAAATGTCTCTTCTTCCTATTCTTTTCTTTTTCTTCTATCTAATTTTTCTTGGTGACAAAATGAGTTGAGTTAATAGACCTAACCTGAACATATTAAATAAAATGTAGTATATGAACTTAAATTTTGAACACAAATTAAATATAGAGAAATTATGTTATACCTTATAAATTGAGAGATTTTGGTAGTGTCATTTGTAAAACCAATAGCATTTAAGTTTTAGGATGAGGAATACTGATCTGTCACCAATATTTCTCATTCTTTCTCTTTCAAGGAAAAAAGTATAGGAAAAAAGTATGAGTAGGTGTTCCTCGAAATCAATCACTAATGTTCAATTTTTTATGTGTGGATGGAGGTGACAAGGGCCATTTTTTTCATATAAATATTTATGTTTTTTTTATCAACAAATGTTAATTATTAGTTATTATGTTAATTAGAGATTCAAATATTTTTTATCACTCCAATACTATGAACCTTATAACTCGTAGATATATTTATGTAGTTTTCTATATAGGGTTTTGTTTTTATTATTTGCAGGGGAGAAATGTGTAGTATCTTTTGAATCTGCATGCATGTATTGTTTCCACTCTACATACGTTGTCATGTATAGAGTTTGGATTTATACACTAAAAGAAATAAAAGACAATTAAGTTATAATAAGTCTATTATGATTGATAAACAAGGATATAGTACTTGTGAAAGTGAGTATCATAAAATAGTTTGCATTCGGGCAACTTTGACTTCAACATTTATGCTATTCATGTTCATCCTTGCTCACTAACATGACAACTATTTATATTTTTATTGATTTAAAAAATATTATTCTTAAAAACATCAATTTCAAAGTTTGAATTGAGTTTGACTTTTTAGCTCTACTCGTCGCAACCCATGGTCCATATCCGACTTACAAATAAATTGATCCACACTTCACTCGATGAAATATCGAGCTTTGACTTTAAATTTTAGGCATAAATATATTAGATCTCAATCTTTTTAACCTGATTTGATCATGATCCAATGATGGAGTGCTCTATATATTGATCCGAATTTGGTGCAATTGTAAATTTGTGCATTCATTGCTGCCATCAAATTATGATTCATTCAAAATCATAAAATCCATAACAGTGCAGTTGAGTTGGAAATTGACAAACCATGAAATGGATATATGAGATGGAGAAGACAAGTAAATGTTCCCAAATAATAATGAATAGGCGAGGATTAATTATTTCTCCATTAAAAAAGGAGCACAAATGTATAACTAGTCACAGGTCCTTTCAATTTTACCCGTTGTCATTCTTTATGCAATGATTCTCATGAAATTTGATTACTCTAGTACAATATTAATATTTTCATCTATAAAAAAGATTGTCAAAACACGATGACCCTCGATATGGAATTGTCAAAAGGCAAACCAATCAAAATTAAATATGGTACCGTAAGGTTTTTCTGTGAGCAAGTCACGCCACATTAAATGACAAATTGCTCTTTTGTCTACTCTTTTCATCTCCCTTCCCCAATTCACTTTTCAACAAATTAGTTGTATAATTAATTAAGATATTTGATGTTTGTAATTATTTTTTTATTACTTAAAAAAAGAGAGTAAAACTAGCAACAACAGCTATTCAAGTCAAATTACTTTTAAATTCAATTGAGTTATATCTTATTTAAATTTTAATTTTAAACAATTAATTAGATAATTTTATTTTTAAACAACTAATTAGACGATAAATTAAGAAAATCAAAGTAATTGGATAAAATATTTTTTTATCACCAAATTGTTGATCTAAGAGACATTAAATTCGATTCCTTTAAATAAAATCTTGAATCTTATATATTAAAAAATATGATTGAAAAAAGAGACTTAAATTTTGTATATGAAAAAAAATAAGATTAATTATTAATTAAGTCCATAGATACCATTCTTATTGAGCTCAAAACTATTAATATTTTTCTAGTTAATTTTTCAACAATATAACAACTCCCTTTATTTCACCACTTTATAATTTTTATATCAACATCCATTCAAGAAGTTGGCTTTTTTCATGGAACCATTCCACCACTTCTTCATGTTATGCAATTCATTTTTCATTTCAATCCATCAATCAATTTCTACGTAATCGTAGATTTCTTTATTTTCCTTGTTACAAAAATTGCAGTACCGATAGGATATTATTTGTCACGTGTCTATATCAATAAATTTCTAGGTTCGTCATTTCTTTGTTACAAAAATTGTAGATTTCTATGTGATTGTAGATTTCTTCAACGCAACTAGACTCAAATTGTGAGTTAAATTTAACTTCAAACTTATGATTTTATTTTAGTTTTAACATTACATAAACAACCTCAGCAATGCAATGGAAAAAATGAGACATATAAAAAGACACTTGTAGGGTTGTAGTGAAAAGCTTTTGAGTTGGCGAGGAATCTTTAAAATTGTTTTTTTTTTATTTATATAACATTGTATTTTATCACAAGACATGTATACAATTGTCACAATAGTTTTATGTGCACAAGTTCATGTAAATTTGTTTTTCAAATGATTTTCATTTCATTGTGTTTTTCCTTTTTTTTTTATATTATTATTACTATTATTATTATTATTATTATTATTATTATTATTATTATTATTATTAATTGAGAAACAAAATATCTTATCCGGAGTTCTATATGTTACAAGTCATCAAAAAAGCTTTACAATGATACTACTAAAATTGAATTGCCGTTGTTAACATGATAAACTAAGTTAAATTAAAACTAAAGTTAAACAATACCTATATGAAATATATCGGATGACTGGTAATAAAAATTCACATAAATTCATATTTACATATATTAAAAAAAATATGAATTCGTATATGTACACAGATCGACATAATTCCAATTGCCTTTGGACTTTATTCTTTTTTTTTTTTAATTTAATATTCAACCAACAACATGTAAATATGTGATTTCACATTGTTTTGGGCCGGGCTTTAAGCCCAACTCGTGTAATGGGCCATCTCGCCTCAAAACGCTGCATTAACCTAAATTGTAAAGTATAAAAATTAAAATACATTTATTGGGAAATTGATTTACCATATCATTACACCAAAATAGGTTAACATTATTACTAAAACCCTTGAGTCTCGTGTTAGGAAATACAGTTTATCTCTTACTTTTATTAATATTATAAATGTTACTGATTAGGTAAATACTTATTATTGCATATTATCACTATGGTGAAATATTTATTGATTTAAGTGTTTAAGTACCTTTAGGAATGATAATATGGGTTAAATTTGATGAACCAATTCATTTAATTTTGGTGGGTGGAGTTGGAAAAAAAAATCTACCAACCCATCTTGTTCGCCAAATTAATAGGTTCAATCCGCTAATTTGGTGGGTCAATCACCAACCCACTTTTTTAAAAAATATTTTTAAAAGATAATTTACGGTGAATTTATGTTTAATCCATGTTTTTTTTTATATATAGTTTGACTTCTTTTTTTAGGTAATTATTCTCATTTTACATGAAATAAAGTATATTATTTTAATCACATTTTTTACTAATACATTTTTATGAATAATATCTTTTATAATAGATATATATTATTTCGTCCCTTTTCATGAAAATATATCACCTCCAATCAATTTTACAAATAAAAATAAAACGTAGGTTGAAGTGATAATATATATAAAAGTATTTCAATTAAATTTTTTTAAAAAATTAAGTGTGTTGAAGGTTTGTCAACTTATCAACTCACAAATTTTAATCTACCAACCCACTAAAATAGGTCAACCTAACAACTTGTCAACCTACTACTAAGTGGAATGAGTTACATTTTTTAACCCATTTTCTTTAGTGGGCTAACCCATCCTGCTTCTTTGGTAGGTAAACCCATCTCTCTACACTTTAGGAGGGTTTACCTACTTTACCATCCCTAAGTACCTTTAACATATTTCGATTCATGATGTTTCTACCATGTCATGATGTGTCAATCATGTCAAAGAATAATCATCAACGTGAAAACACATCGAACTTTATTGTACTTGAAATACATGTATTGGTTGTCATAATTCAAAGTATAATTAAAGTTAGTAGTTCAGCTTCGAATGCATCACAAATAAGATATAAACAAATTGGGCTAAACCAAATTTTAGGGGGTCTTAACCCAGTTTATAAGTTAAAGACTAGCATGATTACTTGTTATTGACTTTTTTTAAGGCTTGACTCTACATGTTTTAAAGTATGGTTTAACCTTGAAGTTTATTTACACAATTTACTTATACAAGACATATAAATAGGTTAATATACCTAAATATTAAATACGTTAGTAATAATTATATATATTTAATATATACCAATTATGTATTTAATGTTTATATCACACACACACACACACATATATATATATATATATACACACACACATATATAGTAATCTATAATTGTGAAATAAAAAATTACAAATTATCAATTAAGCAACATCTATGTACTAGATACATTGGAGTAACCCAACAAAAATCACAACAATCCATCGACTAACATGGCCTCACAAAATCACAACTTGCCTCCAACTAACTTGTCATACTCCCATGTAAATATGATCATCGCAATCCAACCACCAATAAACATGCAATAATAGGTTATATTTTAAAAAGGATATATATATGTATGTATGTACAAAAGTAAGGACGACTATAACCACTAACATGCAAACCAAAAATAAGGCACCTTATAGTTTACAACATATCAACACACCATAAATTTCAACATGGCATCCATCAACCCTGCATAAGTAAGCAATTTACAACATATGATACATCATATTTCACCACATCAATGTCATCCAACCATATAAACAACAAGCATATAAATAATATAAAATTACATTACATCATATGTGTACACCTCAACTAATGCATTGTAACGCATTCACATATGAAGATCTTCTACAATAAAGTAAATAGTTTAAGTAACTTGACCCTATCGAATCAATACAATATTTTTACACCTACTAGGTCAACAACCAAAGTAGGATACCAATCCCTATCAATGTGGTTTCTTAAATTTCCTCACTTAAATTTGGAAGTCTAGTGTTTTTGTCAGGGTATAACAACTTAGATATGAGTCTACCACGACATTAATTTGTAACACTAAGTCCCTTACAAAATTAGCACATTGATTATTCTCCAAATACTATGCCCCTGTGGTCAATTATGAACTAAGTCCCCAACCTTATACTTTATTCAATTAGTCACTTTATACATGTATGTCTCGACCTTATTCACATACGAATAACATTGGTTACTTATAGGCAATATGCCTTAACTTGATCCACATACCGCAAACCTAAGGTCCCATAGGAGATGGAACAATCCACTATAAGTGATAACAATTACTCAATGAGGATTTTTCAACAATTGAGTTCACAGAGCACCATACAAATATTCACACAATAAGATATCTAATTAACAACCTTGCCTTTAGTGTCTTTCTAAAAATTCTTGAGGACTTAACTTATGATGTCTAATTCTTAAAATAAACCTAGTATACTTTTTCTCTCGAAGGTTAAATTTGACTTCTACCTAAAGAATCCTCTAAGACACCTAAAAACTTCTTAAAAGTTCCTTAATTTTCAAAACTTTTCAACACTATACCTCAAAATGTCACAATACATAATTGTTGATAAAAATATAATAATTAACAAAAATGTACAATATTATATATATATATATTATAATGTTATTTTATAATTTTATGGTGACCTATTTAGCCTCTTTAATAAATATGTCAATGTCGTGAGTATTTTTACATATAATTACATATTTTGTTTGCGCAAAAAAAAAAATTCATAAAATATAAAACTACTGATTTAAAAAAGTTGATAAACTTCTTATTTTCTCTATGAACATAATGTAACTTATTATATACTCGTGTTTTGAGTTTGATTGTTTGCGAATTCGATAGATTAATTTTGAGGAAAAAGTTATCTAATTCAATAAGTTTGTTATTTTTACCATTTTATTTTAAAACCTATTTCAATCAAATACAAATTATTTTAGTTTGGATCCGACTGTTTTCAATTTTTTAAACGACTTTGTAAATATCAAATAAATTATAAAATACACCAATTAATCTTGTTCAAGCCACAAATAATTTAAGAAAGAATTATTTGACGCGAGGCTCATAGTTCTAGTTTACATCTATGTTAGGCATTTAGCTCACCGACACTTTCGACATGGCACGTATCATACATGATTTGGTTAACTACGGGGGAAGTAAAACACTACACGATTCATTCGAAAACCTTTATGGTGTGTTTGGATGAGGAATTTATATGGGGCAATTCATTTATTTAAAGAATTTCAAATTCTTTGAGGTGAAATGCTTTGTTTGGATGAGGAATTTACAAAGAATTTGAAATCCAATCATTTGTGAAATTCCTTAAAATAGTAGAATTTCAAATTCTCCCAAAAATGGGAGAATTTGAAATTCCTCATATTTGTTTTTCTTATTTCACCTATATATTTTATCTTATCTCTTCATTTTTTTAATTATTAGATATTTAAAAATATTTTTAAAATTGTTAAACATTATTCAATATTAATTGTTAAAATTATTAAATATTATCTAATATTAATTTTTAAAATTAATAAATATTTAAAAATGGATTAGTATTTATTTTTATAAAATTTAATTTAAAAATCTCAACATATAAATATATTTTTAAAATCAATTTTACTATGATGGAATAAAATTATCATATTCAACCTAACAATTTAAAATTTAAGAAATTTGAATTAACTCATCCAAACAAAATATTTTAAGAATAATAGAAATTGAAATCAAAGTAATTCAAATACCAAGAATTTAAAATTCCTTGAATTTGTAAAATTCATCATCCAAACACACTATTACTATTTTAAGTTTCACCAACTTTTTCCCTTCAAATATTAATTAACGTGATGTGATGCGATAAGAATATTACATAAATAATTAAAAGCAAAAACCTTTTATTAAAAGGTCTTATATATATATATATATATAAAGACTTACTAATATACTTTTATTATGATTTTCAACACGCTTTTGGCATAATTTTAACATTTTTTTATTTATTAACTAAAATTGTTAAAAATTTCGTATATATAATTATTATTTTTGTCTTAAATTAGCATAATTAATTATTTGAAATTTTTAATATAAAAAATAAAAGTATTCAAGTTGGATGTAGTCATGTATATATATACATTTTTTTTATTGGAATTGATAGTGATAAAATATCCTTCATGTCTTGTCATATTTCATCCCAACCTCTTTTGTCTCATCTTATTTTATTTATTAAAGTGGGTTAAAAAATCCAATCCATCTCATTTATAAAATATTTAATAAGATGTGTGATTTTTTCAATAGCATGAATTTTTTTTTTCATTTTTTAAAAATAACTTATCTTAAATTTAAATATTTATAATTTTAAAATGTGAAATGATAAATAATTTTATTATTATTTTTTAATTTGAATTAATGAAATAAAATATTAAATAATTTTTAATTTACAATTTGATCTATGCTCTGAGAATTTTAAATTTAACAAATAAATCGTTAAAATTTAATATAGAATATGAGTTATTAAACAGAGTAAGTCTAGGTAGACTTACTTCTAGAGTAAATGAATCTCTCCTTATATATATATATATGTATATATTCTATGATGACGTTTTTTATAAGATGTTATATTGAATTTTTTTTTTACTAGTTTATCCCATATTTTTCTTGTGGTTGAAATTGCAATGATCATGTTTGGTACGATAATATAATAAGATTAGCAAGGTAGTTTGTGTAGTTGGAGGTAGCTAGTTTTACTTGTTATTGGTTACTCTTATGTGGTTAGATTTTGTATAGAGACTAACCAGAGATTATATTTATTTTACTTTTAGTACTATATTTTGTATATGACTTTTATGTACAAGATATTAGTTGCTTACATTGTTATAAACTCTTATTTTGTTGCATTTTGTTTAGTCTTCTACTATATAATAGTTGTTTAATAGTACATATAATGACTTATCGAATGGTTATATGTCTTACATTTTTTTATCCTTTTTCATTCATCCTGTCTCACCTAGTAAAGTAAGTTTAAAAATTCTTCATGCCTTGTTTATTAAATATTTATAAAAATTTAAGATTTTTTTTTACAATGTGAAAAGTCAAGTTTCAATTTAAAAGAATTTGACTTATTTTAAATTTAAATATATTTTAATTTTAAATTATGAAATCATAAATGTATTTAACTATTTTAAAACATATTATGAATAAAAAATTATTATATATATTTTTATTTTATAAATAATATATTTGAATATTTTCTATATATTAATAACAAGTTATTGGAAGTAAAAGTGACAAAATATCTCGATCCAATTTATCATTTCTAATTAGAATTAATTATTGTCCTTCTATAATAGTGAAATATTAGTTAATTATTGACATATTATTTAAGATGTTTATGAATTTTTTTATGTTTTTTTTAAAAAAACTTGACAAATAATATCATAATTTTAATAATTTTAAGATATGTATATTAGTGATTTTTATTTTTATTTTAAAATAAATATAGATAAAATTAACAGGATATAAGATTAAAATAAATTTTAAATAAATTGTAAAATTACATAGTTTAAAGATAACGACGATATAAATGATTTATTTTCTTCCTAATGTGAAATATAGATAATAATATTATAGTTTTAAGTACCATTTTTTAATAATTTCAAATATTTTTAAGTTATAATTTTAAGTACAGTTAATTACATATTGTAATAAATAAAATTAGTATAAAAGTTAAAATTAAAATCAGAATCAGAATCAAAATGAAAATGAAAATCATACTTACACTTTGCATAAGAATCCATAAAATAAAAGTACTAAATTTTTCAAACAATTTATTGTATTTTTAAGAGTATTTCAAGAAATAAATAAAAATAAAAAATAAATTTAATTTAATTTATCCAGAATGTAGTTTTTTGAATCTGTAAAATATGTAATAATACTTTTTTATTGAAATAAATATTATTATATTTATGTTTTTATAAATAAAAAATACTGTGATACAATATAGTCTTAAAACAGTTACATTTTATTATTAATTAATTACTTTTTTAATTAATTATTATTTTTGATTAATTAATAATTCATTTATTTAATTAATTCTACAAATACTATTATATTTATAATTTTATCAATAAAAAATAATATGATAAAATATATTCTTAAAACATTTTTATCTTTTTTATAAATTCTTTCTGGTATTAATTATTTTTTGTACTAATTATTTTGTATTAATTAATTTTTTATTTTATTTTATTATTTATATTTTTGTATTAATTATTTTTTTTGCATAATTTTTTGTATTAATTATTTTTGTATTACTTATTTTTCATATTAATTATTTTCATATTAATTATTTTTTGTATTAATTTATTTTTGTTGTATTAACTATTTTATTATTAATAGTTTTCAATTTTTTTATATTATTTTTCAATTAATTATTTTTATAAATTATTTGTTTATTGAATACTTTAGTATAAATTAGAAAAAGAAAGATGAATGAAAGTAAAAATAAATTGGATTAGATTTGAGCGAGAATATTTTTTTCCTATTGAGCGACACGTGTACCTGCACAATCCTTCTTTTATTATGTGTTGGATTAATTATTTTGCATTAATTACTTTTTTATTAATTATTTTTTGTATTAATTTATTTTGTTGTATTAATTATTTTATTATTAATTAATTTTCAATTAATTTTTCTATTATTTTTTAATTAATTATTTTTTTATATAAATTATTTGTTTACGGAACACTTTAGTATAAATTAGAAAAAGAAAGATGAATGAAAGTAAAAATAAATTGGATTAGGTTTGAGCGAAAATATTTTTTTGCTGATGAGCAACACGTGTACATGCAGAATCCTTCTTTTATTATATGTTGTATGTAACGACCCGGCTAGTCACTACACACAGCACAACACACCAGAAATATCAGGCAGAAAAGAACAAGTATATAAATATAAGATCTAGAATATATGTATATACATGGTCCCAATCCAACTAGAGTTAGAGTGTACAAAAATATAATACATCCAGCACAGTGCTAACAAAGTGGCTAAATACATCAAAAGACTAAACTCCTTCTGCTAACGGCAGACTCTTCTCAGCAAACACTAACCTAACCTTGTCCTGCTCCCACACAACAGGATGATCATTGCAGCCCAAATACATGGAAACAACAAAGGATAAGCTAGTGAAAAGAATTTAACGTACATATATAAAATATGAATGATAAACAACCACAACTATCAGCACATCAACCAGCTCAGCATATCACAACATTCAGCAACAACAGCACCGACATAGCGGCTATAACAGCACCACAATAGTGGCTAATAACAGCACCAACATAGCGACTATAACAACACCACAATAGTGACTAATAACAGCACCAACATAGCGACTATAACAACACCACAATAGTGGCTAATAACAGCATCGACATAGCAACTATAACAGCACCACAATAGTGGCTAATAACAGCACCGACATAGCGACTATAACAGCACCACAATAGTGGCTAATAACAGCACCGACATAGCGGCTATAACAACACATAATTTCAGCACAGCACAACAATATCATCAAATACAGCTTAAATCAACATATAGCACAGCTGAGCTTAACCTTCTTACTCAGCAATTTCAGCAAAGTTTAACAGTTATCAGCATATCAAGACAACCTCATCATACGCGCCTGGCGCACTCATGGTCGCGCCCAGCGTGGCTCAACCAGAAAGCACCAGGGGCCAGCGCGCCCGACGCAGGAGTGCTCGCCCCTGGCGTGACCTAACCAAAGAGCCCAAGGCTCTCACGCGCCCAGCGTGGCCTTACCCGCGCCCAGCGTGGGGAAGGCAGAGATCTACCAAGGTCTCGCGCCTGACGCAATTTGTATTACGCCCAGCGCCCTCTTGGCAGAGACTCCCAGGGAGCCTCCGCGCCCAGCGCGACAATGGTGGCGCCCAACGCAGCACCAGAAAACCCAAAACATGGCACAACTGATATCGCGCCCGGCGCGGTCTAGGTCATGCCCAGCGTGGGCCATCAAGAGGCTCCCATTCTCAAGCTCGCCCGGCGCACTCACCTTTGCGCCCAGCGGGCTTGCCTAAATGGAGCCCCCTGATGGTCACGCGCCCGGTGCGAAGAACAACGCCCAGCGCGAAGCTCAGCAGCAACTTCCCCAAGTTCGAAAAACTTCACCAAATCCTGCAAAACAACTAGAAAATCCAACATGCAATCCATCCAAAGCAGTGACGGATCTATAAATTTTAGATAGTGGGGGCAATACTTATTTATATATTTATAGTATTAAAAATTTTGCATATAACTTTTAAAAGTATAAATATATAATTATAATTATTTTTTACAAGTTTTCTAAGATTACAATTAAGGATGAAAATAAACTAGGACACACTATGTTATATTATAATTTAGTAGATTTGAACCTAATTTTTTTAAAAAAAAATACATGTTCTAAATATGACTTATTTATCTATCATAAACTTTTTTAAAATGTTTAGTTAGAACTACAATCCTAAAAATATACTTTATAATAATTTAATACTAATAAAAACATAAAATTAAATATGTTAAATTGTATAAAAATCAAGTTTAATTTATTTATGATATAAACATGTTTTTAATATCTAATATAATTTTTTAGATAATAATTTATTTTAAATTGTATTTTATAATAAAAATTCTAAATAGAACATAAATCTTTCAATTTTTTCTATTTTAATTTTTTTTAATGAACATATACAATCGTATGATCTTTACCTTTTTTTTTTAATCAATGTATATATAAATAGAAAACACAAAAGGTAAACATATATATTGCAAATTTTATTTTATCAAAAATTAAACTTTTTAAAAAATTATTTCATTATTAAGGAGTATTATTTATTACATATGAGAACTAATCTCCTTTAAAAGTTTAATAAATATCAAATAAATGAACAACTTTTTTAAATTTATATTTTATACATACAATAATTTAAATATATGTTTATTTTATAAAAATATAACTTTTATTTTTAAAAATATAGTTTTTTGGAATATATATATAATGATAGTGGGGGCAAGTGCCCCCACTCTTCACCGCCTACATCCGTCCCTGATCCAAAACACTACATTTTCAACCAAAAACTCAAAAACACCACCTTTTTACACATGCAACAACAAATCAAGAAAAATCCCCAATTTTCTTCAAGAACCCCGAAACCCCGACAACTCAATTTCAACAATCTCAGCTCAAATCATCAATCATCAACAATTAAATGAGTTCCTAGACTCATTTCCAGCCAAAACGCAACAAAACCTAACTTCCCTTATCTCGGTGCAAGAATCCGAGCTTCCGGGAAAGAGACGATCTAGAACGGGGAAGAACAGAGAAGAGCTTGAACAAACGACGAAAGCTTGAGTTGCTACGGAGGAGAAGAAGAAGTCTGATTCACCTACTCAGCAGCAACACCTAAGGTTCCAATGGCAAGAGTGAGGAGAGTGAAGAAAGAAATGAGGAAGAGAGTTGGAGGAGAAAGTGATTCAGCCAAGTGAGTGAGAGTAAAATGGGAAAAGAAGGCAGGGGTCTCACATTGTATTAATTATTTCAGTGTTAATTATTTTTTGTATTAATTAGTTTTTTATTATTTATTTTTGTATTAATTATTTTTCATATTAATTCTTTACTCATAATTATTTTTTATATTAATTAATTTTATCAATTATTCTTTTATTGACACGTGTATCATTAGAATGCTTCTTTTATTAAATGTTATTGATTGATATACATTCTTTTATTATATGTTATAGTTCTTCTGAAAACACTTAGGTAGTGTTTGTTTCCATGGATTTACTGTTCACGAGCAAAGAAAGGCGAAGAAACTTGTTGTTCGTTTCCGGTGATTTGTGACGACGAAAAGGCGAAGAAAAGGGGGGAGAAGCGTGATTCTCGTCCTCGCACAAAAGCGAAGAAAGCAGAAGAAAGCCACGTAGGATTTATAAAAACCCGAAAATGCCCCTTCGCATGCATGCGTAGTGTGCCATGCAGTAGAGGAAGCATATACAAAGGAAACATAATCGATTATGCAAGGTTACATAATCGATTATGCAAGGCCATAATCGATTATGTAGTCTTGCATAATCGATTATGCTTGGCCACATAATCGATTATGCTGTATATATATACACAGCATAATCAGCATAATCGATTATGCTGTGTATATATACACGGCATAATCGATTATGTTATATGTATAACATATAACATAATCGATTATGTTATGTATAACATATAACATAATCGATTGTTATATGTTATACATATAACATAATCGTATATATATATAAAATATTAATATTTAATATATAATATATATATTAAATATTATTATTTTATATATATATATATATATATATGTTAAATATTTAATATATATATATATTTAATATTTAATATTTAATTTATATATATATTTTTTAAATATTTAATATATATATATATATTTAATATTTAATATTTAATTTATATATATAAATTAAATATTAATATTTTTATTTTTTCACTTTTATATATATTAAAGTTTGTTTATTTATATTATACAATTTTTTTATATTAAGAAAATCCTATTATTTAAATATTAATATCAAAAAGTAAAAATATAAAAAAATAATACCTGTTTATAAAATTAAAATAATAATATTTTTTATTTTTATTAATATTAATATTATTTATTATAATTAGCATCATTATTATTTATTATGATTCTTATTATTTTTTTAATATTTATTTTTATTCTTATCATTATTTATTATTTTTTTAAAAATTATACTTATTAATATAATTTTATTGTAATTATTATTATTTATAATAAATAATATTATACTCATTTTAATCTAAGGGTAAAAGTATAAATCATATTTATTTATTAAATTTTTAATTTTTATCTATTATTAAATTTAAAGTAAATATTTAAATTAAATTATTTTTAATATTTTATAATTTTTTAAATTAAAATTTATATATTTATTTTTTAATTATAATAATTATAAACTTTTTTAACTTAAGGGTAAAATAGTAATCTTACACAATTATTAATTAAAAAATTTATTTTTATTTATCACCTCAATCAATTCACTCACAAACTTTCACAAACTTTCTCTACACTTTCCACTCACTTTCCCTTAATCCAAATAACCTCACTTTCCACTCATTTTCCCTTCAAATCTTTCCTTTTCCACTCTCCCTTTTCCATCTTCAAATCCAAACAAAGCCTTATTAATAAGAGTTTGTTTTTTTAACCTACTGAACAATACATTTATGATTTATTACTTGTTAGCTGTTACTATCAAAGTATGTAGTAGTGACGTTATATGAGAGAGATGTGTTCAGTCTAGTCACTCTAGTGACATGTATAATTTTGTATTACTATTAAATACAACCGCTCTTAAAATTTAAATTTCACACCGGTTAAGCTTAAAATTTAGTTGTGTGTCGGTTTAATAATACTACTAATAATAATAAATTTATGTTTCATTGGTCACTAATTTATCTTTCTAAGTTTATTTTTAGAAAAAATTATGCTCATCTTTTCTCATATTTATTTACATGATACACATCTTTTCTTTAAATTTTAAGAATTATTTACCTCTATTGCAGTAACGTGTTAAAATAAAATAAAAATTAATTTATATTCTTTCAATCATATTAATATCTATCTTTTATTTATGAATTATAGATAATACATTGCCTTTTTTGTAAATTTTTTTATTGTTCTATTAATTTTAAAAATAATAATTTAAAATTATTATATTTAAATTCTAACACTTATGATATTTAAAATATAACTTAAAAATTAAAATTGAGTAAAAAGTTAAATTTTATTTAATTATTGACACTTGTATTTATAGTTTTTTATTTTTTAATAATGTATAAATAATATAATTTTATATAAAGAATTATATTTATCACTTAAATAAATAAATAAATAACAGGAGAGGTATACCTTAACGAGATCAGTATAATTTTTTTAATGTATTTAAAAAAATTATTAAATTATTTTAGATCTGGTCATTAGGTTCAAACTTGCATGGCACATCCAGATCAGACCAAGGAGCAGAAGGAATAATTAAGTTAGGCCCACAAAAATTACACTTAGTTTTTCTTCTTCTCAGATTTACCCTTCTTGAACCGATATTTGTAGATATGATCATATGAATATTTACCTGTTTTCGTTCTTGGATCTACTCTCACAATCACACCATTATTTCCCAATAATCAAATCCTATACAGCACGTTCATACACACCATTTACAATTTCCACTTCTTTTGTAAGAATCGATTACTTAAATATGTCTCAATTTTTTTCTTTTCAAAACCATGTTTAACATTAATAAAACCTCAACCCACCAATTACGTCTTGAATTAAGACATATATAACCTTAATGAAAGATATTTTCTGTTAAAAAAAAATTAATACGATAAACATTTTAAATTAATTCTTTTAAAAAATAAACAGTACTTAAAAAAATCAAACAACTTAAAGAGTTCTACTAGACAGAGTATTTATTACATCTATGGAAAATACATTCAGTCGCAAATCGAAACTACCATCAATGGTGACAGTGATAATTTCATAGTCACGTTGAATAAGACAATTTATTCAGCGATGAGTTATTAAAACCTCCTTAAAGAGATGTTACACTTCCCAAAAAAAATAATAAAAAAATAAAAAGCGTGTATCTCAGCCTCAAAGATGGAAACTCCCATGTGCGCATTCAACCTTCGGTCAACTTGTGTTGCAGTGCATAAGCAGTAAACAGAGAGAGCGAAGAAAATTCAAAGCATTGATGATTAAGTTGACGACCGAATGCATGGTGCTAAATTAATTGCTACAACTCATTATTACAATCATTGGAACTCCCTTATAAATACATTGCCAGCTTTATACAATGTGTTTCTCTTTCTCTATCTCTCTCTTTGTTGTTTTCTTCTGTCCTTCAAATGACACCACTATATCTCTCTCTCTTCATCTAAATCTGATTTTGGACCAGTAGATGCTCTTCTGCACCTGGCTTTGGTTGAGTGAACGCCTTCAAATCTTGGCATTGAAGTCTAGATCTTTTCTATCACTGTGTTGGGATTTGTGTTTTGACTTTGACTCTTTGTAGCATTGGTTCTGTCATTATTCTTTTATATGGTTTTGGAGTAAGCATCTAAAAAGGGTAGGCAACCCAGAATTATTTTAGTACCTTTACTCGGTTTATATCTCGGGTTTGACAGAATCATGATGGGTTATTCTCCAAGATTCTGTCTTGTTTTGCTTTTGTCCATTTGTGGGGCGGTTTCTTTGGCTTCCCCCGTTGAGGATCAAAGGAGAGATAGAATCACTCAGCTGCCAGGACAGCCTAAGAATGTGGGGTTTGCTCAGTATTCTGGCTATGTGAATGTGAATGGTGGGAGAGCACTGTTTTACTGGTTGGTTGAGGCACCAGTGAGGCGTGGACCAAGGTCAAGACCATTAGTGTTGTGGCTTAATGGTGGCCCCGGATGTTCCTCTATTGCTTATGGTGCTTCCGAGGAAATTGGCCCTTTTCACATTAGGCCTGATGGCAAGTCACTTTACTTGAATCCTTATGCTTGGAACAATTGTAAGTCAAATTATTCCCATCCCCAATTGTTGTTGCTGTTGTTGAGTTGTTATTTTTTCACACGTTTTTATCTTTATTTGTTTGTTTTGGGGTATTGCAGTGGCAAATATACTATTCCTTGATTCTCCTGCTGGTGTTGGTTTTTCATATGCCAATAAAACAACCGATCTATATACATTTGGTGACCAGAAAACAGGTAATGTTGTTGTAACATTTGTGAGGGTAGTGTACTTTCTGATGCAGGGTTTCCTCTTAATGACAGTTTTGTTTGGTTTAGCCTTAGCAACAATGGTTTGGTTTGTGAATTGCGATTTTGACATGCTTATGAGTATCCGGGATCTGAATTTGCAGCTGAAGATGCATACACTTTTCTTGTTAATTGGTTTGAAAGGTTTCCTCAGTATAAGCATAGAGAATTCTACATTGCTGGAGAAAGTTATGCAGGTGATTCTATGTTTAATATGTTAGTTTTCTTACTAAGGATTTTGGTAGCGGAATCATCGATTGAATTTCCTTGAAATATTTTTCAGGTCACTATGTTCCTCAGTTGGCTCAAATTGTTCACCAGAAAAATAAGGGAATCAAGAATCCGGTTATAAATTTTAAGGGATTTATGGTGAGACTGTAAGATTCATGAAATAGTTGTGAATTTTTTAATCTTTTACTACTACCTTGTTAAAATCATATAATGGATTTGATTTTTCTCTGATTGCTATAAGGTTGGGAATGCTGTTACCGATGATTATCATGATTATGTTGGCACATTTGAATATTGGTGGACCCATGGTTTGGTTTCAGATTCCACTTATAAGATGCTAAAAACTGCCTGCGATTTTGGGTCCTCCCTGCATCCACCAGTGCAATGCATGCAGGCTCTCAAAGTTGCAGTTGATGAGCAGGGAAACATTGATCCATATAGCATCTATACACAGCCTTGTAACAATACAGCATCACTCAGACGCGGTTTGAAGGGTCGCTATGTGAGCTTCTGTTGCCACTTGTTCAATTTACCATGTCTAATTGCAAGCCCTTCCATTGCATTGTAGTTGTCAAACTAGAATAGTGTACTTTCAATTGAAAAATTAGCTTCAATTTCTTTTACTTATATTGCTTCTTGAGAAGTTTCTATCAATATTATCTCCTCAAGAATGTTATTGAAGAGGTTAACAAGCTTCTGAAATCTTCTTGAGGTAAAAGTTCGGAAGGTGAAAATGAATGTGAGAATACTATGGAGTTTTCTGATTACAAAATCAATAGTATTTCCTTGACTGGTATTCATGCATATTTCATTGATTTTTTTTTCTTGGTTTTTCTTTCCCTCTTGTGTTTGGCTTCCAAACTCAGCCATGGATGTCTCGAGCATATGATCCATGTACTGAAAGGTATTCTGATGTGTATTTCAACCGTCCAGAAGTTCAGAAGGCACTTCATGCCAATGTAACTGGGATTCCTTATGCATGGAAGGCATGCAGGTATTATTTTTATGCAATTTTTGAGATGTTTTCTTGAGTCCTATTCTATTATCTATTATAATTTTGATTTAAAATGTTTTTCTCAACAGTGATATTGTCGGGAACTATTGGACTGATTCTCCATTATCTATGCTTCCTATATATCAAGAACTTATTAATGCTAGCCTCCGAATATGGGTTTACAGGTACCTGCATTTTCTTTTTATCTCCCCTTGCTACTATTATTGTGTGAGGTGAAGTGTTTCAGTTATTTGGCTATTCTGATGTTACTAATGGATTTTGCATAGTTAAAAATTAATAGGAAAGCATTCTATTATATATCTTATTGAGTGAAATCTACTTAAAGTTTACAAAGAGATAAATAATATAGGTGCCAGTTCTAGAAAATTTTGGTATGTCTTCTACATATTCGGCTATACTGTTGGCGGTGAATGCTGAGTTTTAAGGACACTACATGAGAGAAAGGTGAGAGTAGGAAAAATTTAGAATGATAAGATGATATGTAGTCACACAAGAAGGGATATAATACAAAATGATTATATATTAAAAAAAAATTGGTATAGCACCGATTAAGGAAAAAATAACAAAAAAAATAAAATTGGTTAAGGTGATTTGGACACATACAAAGAAGGCCACAAGAGATGCTAGTAGCTTTTTAGTCTTGGGAAAAGGTAGATTGGGAGATAAGGACTTTGGAGAAAGTCATTAAAGAAAATCTTATGATAAATAATATTCCTAAAGCTTTGATTTTTAACCCGTTGAAATGTATCGTGTAATTTCTATAGCTAACCTCACTGACGGGGAAAGTGTAACATAATAATAACAACTCAATAAAAAAAAGTAATAACGTGTAGATATTAAATCTCCTTATTTGCAAGAAGCAACAAAGAGTACTAACAAAATAAAGCAAAGATAAATAACACAAATGCACAAGAGACAAAAAAACTTATAACTTGAAAATTTTCTTAAGGTAAGGGTAAATTACAAGTTGTTTGGAGCAAAGAAAAATTCACAATGATTAACAAATGGTACAAGAGAGTCTCCAAAGAATGCATCAAATAGTGCTTATAATTAGTCATAACAAACCAAACACAATTGTTCACAAATGAGAAATAAGAAGATGAAAAATCTAAAAAGAACACTGTTATCATGAAACATGATTCTCCTTCTCCAGACCTTTTTTCGATTATTCAACTGTTGAATACGAAATGTCACATTGTACGAGCTTGTTGTAAAAAATATTAGTCTGATTTAACAGTGAGTGAATCTCCAATTGCAATTTAATAAATGTTATCTGGTGGACATGTGACTTGAGCAATGAAACTTTCTTTTTTCTTTTCCCTCTATATTTTATTGTTGTTTTCTTTGAAAATAAGTCGCTCTCTCTACCCTGATCTGACCCCTTTCCACTTGTTTAAGTGATACATATAAATTTACACAATTTGGGCCTATTTCACATAGGAAGGGAGCTCAAAATCCAACAAATATTCCCGTCACAATTGTGTGGAGATAATCGCCAAACCAATAATTTCATTAGAATCAACAGCTTTTCATTGACTAAAACCTTTTACCACTAATCTAACTTAATACCTTGGAGATGTAAAATTACTTTCATGTTTCACTCTAAGGATCCAGCTATTATCCAAGACTCTTTTATTACCCTTAGGAAACTTCACCAAATAAAAGTGTGATTATCGTGCAAGGATTTCATCTCGTTATTCATAGCATCCAACCACTTTTGTTTGTCTTCACTTTTCATTGCCTCTCCAAAGCACTTAGGTTCTCCTTCATCTGTCATGATCTATACTCATAAAAGAAGTACCATATAGACAAATGTCTTTGCCTAGTAGACCTCCTAACTTGGATTAGTGATGACTCAGGTGTATCACCAAGACTTTCATCCTATGACATCTCATGTTCATCTTCTTCAACATCATCAATAGGAACATTTACCTCATCTCCAAATCGTTGCTCACCAACATAGTCATGTAGTTCACCATTCTGAACATCAGTATTCAGATTATGAATAGGCAATCAATTAGATCAACATTAGGCACACCATTATCTCCCTTGGGTGTAGACCTTTCCACCTTATCTATGTCTTTAATGGTTTGGTCTTCCACAAATTTCACATCATGACTTCTAATAAGCTTCTTCTCAACAAGATCATAAAATTTGTAACCAAACTCATCCTCAACATAGCCAACGAAGATACATTGTCTCATTTTTGCATCCAACTTGGATCTCTTATCCTTTAGAACATGCACAAATGCCTTACAATAAAAAACTCTCAAGTGATCATACTTGACATTCTTGCCAAACCAAATTTTATTTGGCACTTCACTAATCAAAGCAACAACAGGATTGAGATCCTTAACATGCACCTATGTGTATAGTGCTTCACCCCAAAAATCACTGGGTCTTTTGTCTTCAAAGTATAGACCCAAAGTTTCTTGGAACATTCATTAATAAAAGTAACAAAATAAAGTGCACCGCCAAAAGATTTTATCTTCAAAAGACTACAAATATTTGAATGCACAATTCAAGCAACTCAAATTTCCTAGAAGGAGGATGCTTCTTGAAGGATACTCTAATATGCTTACCAACCATGCAATGAAAACATTTCTCCAATTTTGCATTCTTCAATCCCTTAGGTACATCTTTTTTAGCTAAACAATTTAGCTCCTTTTCAATGATATGACCAAGCCTTCAATGCCACAAAGATGCCTCCATATATACAACATTCGCACTATGTTTAGCAACCAATGCTTTTGTCCAGTAAAGCTTATAATTTCTCTCCTCTTTGGCCACGATCAAGTTACCTTTGGTAAGTCTCCATTTTCTAGAACCAAAGTGATTATCATAACCATTATCATCAAGCACCTACACAAAAGTCAAATCAAAATGAACATTTGGAGCATGCTTAACTTCTCTAAGCAACAACTACATTTCCATGTTGGTTTGTAAGCAAACATCACAAACACTAATCATTTTGGACACACCATCATTATCCATCTTCAAAACACCAAAATGCCTAGAGTTTAAGATGTGAAGAACTTCTTCATGCCTGTAACATGTAGTCTAGCACCACTTGCTCTCATTGAATACAAGATTAATTGTATCAAAATAACATAGAATAACACGATTATCACTGGTAGCGGAGGTAACACGATCACTATCATCATGATCTCTCTCTACTTACTCTTATCTTTATTCTCCTTCCACCAATTCCTCTATATATGGCCTAGTTTGTCACAAAAGTGATACTCAACATTCTTGTATCAAAACCTAGACTTACTCCTACTTTTGTGTCTACAATTAGTCAAAACAAACCAAATACAATTGCTTAAAAATGAGAAATAAGAAGATGAAAAATCTAAAAAATAGAGTTGTTACTGCAAAACACATTCCTCTCACTCCATACCACCTTTCAACAATTCAACCGTTGAATACAAAACGCCATGTTGTATGAACTTGCTGTCTAAAAATCAATCTGATCCAACGGTGAACGAATCTCTAGTTGCAATTCAACAAACGCTGTTTGATGGATATGTGACCTGAACAATGAAACTTTCTCTCTTCTCTTATCTTTGTATTTTGTTGTTGTTTTCTCTCAAAACGAGTCACTCTCTCTATCTTGACTTGACTTCTCTCCACTTGGTTAAGTGAACACAATGAACTTACACAATTGGAGCCTATTCTCCATATTGAAAGGAAGTCCAAAATCTAACACTCACTTAATGATAAAGCTTTGTTGTTGTTGTTGCTTCTTGAACGACACTACACAATATCTTAGAGGAAATTATAAAGGAATACGACAGCAATCACAACCAAGTTAGGAATCTAGTGCAAGGGAAAGATGCACCTTATTAAGAAAGAATGGAAAAACTAAGGACCATATAAATGGAAAACCCATGAACTTAAAACCTTGTTATTGTAGTTCTCTACTTATTTCATTGAAGAATAGTCTAGTCCATGATGAACATCTCTCCAATGTTATCCAACAAGGGTTGAGTCGTTTGACTGTTTGCAATATAAAGAGGTTCCTCTAGCATATGGGAACTCGAAAAGGGACAAGACTTGTAGTATTGATATTTGTTATTCAATCAAAATTAAAATCGGTATTTTATCTTGGTAACTTAACAACTGCTTTTATTTCAGTATCTAAAATCAACAATAGTTAATGGTTAAATTCCAATTTCTATTAAAAACAATACTAACAGTACAGTCAGTATTTTGTTTAAGTTCTGTCTTTTGAGACATGTCTAGAATAACAATGATTTTTTTTAGGCCTTTATATATTTTAAAATCTAACTGATTAAAATAATCTTTGAAGTATTTTTTTTTATACTCAAGATTTTATTTTTTTCCTTCACAACAATCCTTTAATAATACAACTACGGATTAGGCATGTCATGTTGTGGGTGAAGTTTTTGAAGATTCTGCTGTGTACGCAATTAGTGATGGCAAGGTAGATTTAACAAGGAGTAGCTGCCTCAGGCTTGTGGAAGATAATTCATGTCAGACAACATGACATACCCGTTAATTTTTCAAAAAACGTGATTTTGTGATACAAATTCTTTATTAGATTTTTTTTCATAGCCTAAACTTTTTAGAAAATAATCTATGCATCAATAGAGTAATTTTTTATTATACTATGGTTCAATCAGAAATCATTATATATAATAAATTTATTGTTTTTTTATCAAACTACTTGAAAGTCTTACATATCATAATATGTGATTACTTGATAATGGTCAGTGTATAATCATTAAAGTCAATTTTTTGTATTGTTTGTTCATTTTTAACCTTACATAAAAATAAAAATATTAAATTCTGCCATATTTTTTTGGTCTGAACCTTTGGCTGCAGTGGGGACACTGATGCTGTGGTTCCAGTGACTGCTACTCGATATTCAATTGACGCCTTGAAGCTACCTACCATCACCAATTGGTACCCTTGGTATGATAATGGCAAGGTTGGTGCTACTTTCACTTTGATATGAGTAAAAAACATGTGATAATTTTTTTCTGTCATGGTATTACATGTTAGCTAAGATTTTGTTCTCGTGTGAAGGTTGGTGGGTGGAGTCAAGTTTATAATGGGTTGACATTGGTTACTGTAAGAGGAGCTGGACATGAGGTTCCTCTTCATAGGCCTCGTCAAGCATTTATTCTTTTTAGGTCATTCTTGGAGAACAAGTCCATGCCATCGTCAACTTAATTAGACATTTGTTCTTTCAAGTACAGGTAGAACCATAAGTACCACAATTCTTGCACCAAGGCTAAGAATAATTGCCATTCATATACACATGGAACAGGCCGAGACAAAATAAGGAATTCAACCCTCATGAGTTCACTCTTGGTTCTCAGCCTGCAAAATTGATAAATTTTCCAATAGTAATTCTTCTATTTCTATTTGTTAATGGAAATGTGATTATTTCATATTTGTATGAAGTTCTATTCTTTATATGGTTTCCATTGTGCAAGACAAATGTCATATCTTGTATATTCAAAGGATCCTGGCTTCCAAGTAATGGAGACTTCTTATATCTATGTATAATAAGATCACTGCTAGTTAATCACTACGGATAAACTTCAACATCAAATCAACAATACTAACTAATTGGGGCATTGCATTCTGAATTAGAAAAAAGAGATTGAAAGCGACATAGTGTGACGAAGCATTCAATGCTGTCAAATGCTTTTGGGTTCAGTAATACATTGGTTTTGCTGTAGTTTAACGGCCAAAGATGCATTTGAACACTGACACATTAAAGAGAAAAAAGAGAGAGAAATATAAATATAATAATATAATGTGATAAAAAGAAAAGTAGAAAAAAATTGTCAGATGGGTGTTTGTGATGTATAAGTGGATCAAAATCTCCTGTCTCTAACTCCTGTCCTCAAACCCAGTCTCTCCAATCACAAAATGTCACATCATTATTTTTAATTTTAATTTTGATTTTTAAAAAATGTAGCCAGTTACGATTTGTTGTTGGAATGTTGGGCAGTTCAACATGACTTTTTTCCATGACCTTCACCACCATCATGCTTTAGTGGAGTGTTGTTGAGTTTGGTGGGGTCATAAAGGGTGAGTTGTAGAATGCAAGAGAAGTCATTCGTTGGGCCACAAATTATCTTCTCAAAGCCACTGCACATCATACACCATTTATGTTCAAGTTACTCTTCTCTTCCTAGTAGTTCCATTTCTTCTGTCATTCTTGTGTTATGTTAAAAGACATATTATTACGGAGGTGTTATTAATGGGTGCGTATTTTTGCAGGTGGGAGATGCAGTGAAGGACCACGCTTGTTAGGAGAGACTTGAGGACATGAACACCCCAAGAAGTGTCTTTAAAGTAGATAAAAACAGGGGTTGAACTGCCCAACATTCCAACAACAAATCATAACCAGTTACATTTTTTAAAAATTAAAATTAAAATTAAAAATAATGATATGACATTTTGTGATTAGAGGGACAAGATTTGAGGAGAGGAGTTGGAGACAGAAGATTTTGATCCTATATAAGTGATGGTGAACGTGTTATATATATATATATATATATATATATATATATATATATTACAGTAAGTGACTTAACTTAGCAATCAACATGCATATTAAGTTCCATTCTTTTGACATATATGAATTTTTAGGAACACCTTATACATTTGAACAACTTTAAAAAGTTAACTATTATAAAAATAAAAAAATTTCATTCCATTATAAGTGTTGTGTTCGAAAAAAAAATAAATTAAAATAAGTATGTCATGTTAATTTTTATATGTAGTACTAGTTATCTTTTTTTTTTCATATATATCCTGGTAATAATTTTTTTAGAAGGTGATTATTATGTTATGTCATTTATAATAAAAAAGATTAATTACAAGATTAATTTTATAAAATTATTATTATTTTTATCTTTTTTTTTTCATTTATGTAAAATAATATAGGACGATATTTATTATATTGTAGATGAATTAATAGATATATGTTCAAAAAGATGATCCAAAATATGGGAGAAGAAAAATCAAGTATGATATTTGATGCTAATTAATTTTGAGTCACTAATAAAAAATATCAACATTCATTTAATTAAGTAACAAAAAAAAATCAAAATTCAAAAACAACGATAAAGAGTGTGAATTGAACAATTGAAATGTTAGCATCATAATGTGCCCTTTAGTTTTCACATATTTGCAAAATGACTATTCTGCAGCAAATACTCACGAATATTTAGCCAATAAAATTTTAGCAAGATGGCAATATTTTTTGCATTCAAGATTCCATGGTAAAGCACAATATATCAAAGACAAGTTGCTTTACTTAAGTATATTTGTCATTCATGACCTTGCTTTCATGAGAAGTTCAAATGTATAAAAAATCATTATATAAAATAAAAAGTATACAACACTTTTTATGCCTAAAAATATTTCAAAGAATAAATATTATATGCAATCACCCGAACATAATGTAATTTTGTTTTTATATTTATTCAATTACAAATTATTATATAGGATAAATATGTTAATTTTTATAATAATTATTTAAATATTTACTCAAAGGATGACTTTTAACCGATGAATGTTTAAAAACTTTTAAATAGATAACGAGTATTTATTAAACACTATAAAGTTGACTTACAGGTTGAAATAAATGCATAAAGATTTCAGTTTAATCTTTAATGTCGTTATTGTAATTTTATTTCAAGTGGTATCAAATTAAAGATTTTTTATCATTAAAATTAACTAGTTAAATTTTTTTATTGGTAGAGATTAGTAATTGAGAAATTTAGTGAATATTTTACATAATAAAATAGTTATAAAGAAAAAACTGTTCTCATTGGGTATTACTTTTATTACATGGGATTGTGGAAACTTTATACAAATCTGAATGGTAAAAATAAATTGTGCACAACTACGAAGATGGCCAATTTGATTACTTTCTAATGCTTTTGGTATGTTTTTTTTTATTTTTTATTTTTCATTTTTTTTACCACAGGTGGAGATGGTTACATGACAGGAAAGAACAGCTTTGTTAATTAACTACCATCCATCCTTTTGTGGGACAATTCAATTAACTAGTATGGGTATAGAAAGCATCAAGGCCTTTGTTTTTACCACTTTTCCTAATTGGTTGCTTTTTTGTTTTTCTATAAAGCATAATTTTGGGTTTTGCTTTATCTCAAATATCACAACGCTTTATTTTGCATGTTTTTTCTCATTAGTGGGTGGTTTTGAATTTTAATACATCAAGTACAATGAATTATATGCAATGGAAACGGGGTTGGATATAATAGAATACGCACCCAAATCCCACTTGCTTTTCTGTTCTCACGCATAAATAACTAAAAAACTCAAAATAATGGAAGGTGGAATAATTGAAGTGTTGTTTTTGGTTATAGGAAAATTGGCATTTTCTCACTAAAAATTATTTACCTTTATAATAAATATAATATATATTATTATATTATTAAAAAAATATAAATATAGACTATAGAGATACATAAAATATGTTATTAAATTTCATTCAAAATTAACATTATAATTATATGTAGTTATATCATATATATATATATACATATATTATATCTATAATAATACTTTTTATATGTCACTGTATGTAACATTTCTTTTAGTATTGAAAAAATAAAATAAAATTTAAAATAAGTGTCATATTAATTTTTCAATATAATACCAATTACTTCTTTCATATATGCCCTTCGTAATAATTTTTAAAAATAATGATTGTTACATCGCTTATAATTAAACAAGATGAATTATAAGATTAATTTTATAAAATTACTATTATCTTTTATCTATTTATTAATTTTTTTTATTTATATAAAATAACATAAGACAACACTTATTATATAATAGACGGAGTAATAGATATAAGTCCATTATATTTAATTTCATACTCACAAAATTCATCATTATAGTCCACTTTCAGAAAGATGATCCAAAAAGTGAGAGAAGAAAAAATGAGTTGATTCATTGATTTGATACTAGTTAATTTTGATTTGATGCTAATTAATTTTGATTCACTAATAAAAAAATATTATCAGTCATTTAATTAAGTAACCAAAAATAAAAATTCAAAAACAACATAAGGTGTGTGAATTGAACAATTGAAATGCTAACATCACAATGTGCGCTGCTTTAGTTTTCACATATTTACAGGATATTTTGCCAATAAATTTTTAGCAAGATGACAATATTTTTTGCATTCAAAATTCCATGGTAAAGCACAATATATCAACAAGACAAAGTGCTTTACTAAAGTATATTTGTCATTGACGAATTAAAGTTTGGTGGAACTTCTTCTAAGAAAAATAATTAGGCTACCTAGTGGAGCCGAATAGACAAATGGTATAAAAATAAGACAGGATAAGAAAGACAGAGCATCCCACGTACTGTATCATTATTCTATAACACCCCTCTAAGAATACCCCAAATCCGGTTCATGATCTTGCTTCACTAAGAAGTCCAAATGGGGTCCATATCTCAAAAGCATTAGCATCATTTGCAGTTACCAAAAACACCATCACTTGTTCTAAATTCTTTACTTGCCTTGCCCAAATTCTCATGGAATTGATGCTTCTATATAAATTAGTTACATGGATAAATATGTCAATTGGTTCACTAGTATATAAGAAGGGCAAACTCGTTAGTCAATAACAAACAATAACTTCCTTAATAACTAAGAAGGACACTCGCATTTCATTTGCTCAATTTCACACCCTCCAACAAAAGTTTGAGTTGGAAGCACATCATAAACAAAGCAAAAACTGAGTGCCTCTCTCCCTTTTTAAGTGGAAAGAAAGCTGAAGACACTACAAGAAGAAACCAATAGAGAAGAAACTAGAGAGAGTGAGAGTGAGAGATATGTATAGGTTCAGCAACACAGTGATCGGGTTCTTGAACTTGTTCACACTTTTAGCATCAATACCTATAATTGGAGCAGGACTATGGATGGCAAGGAGCAGCACAACATGTGAAAATTTTCTCCAAACCCCTCTTTTGGTTATAGGATTCGTTGTGCTTGTGGTGTCATTAGCAGGCTTCATTGGTGCATGCTTTCATGTGGCATGTGCACTATGGTTGTACTTGGTGGTCATGTTGTTCCTCATAGCAGCACTCATGGGTTTGACCATATTTGGTTTTGGTGTGACTAGCCAGGGTGGTGGTGTGGAAGTGCCTGGCAGGGTTTATAAGGAGTATCATCTTCAAGATTACTCACCATGGTTGAAGAAGAGAATTCAGGATCCTCGCTATTGGAACACCATTAGGAGCTGTATTTTGGGGTCTAAAACTTGTGCCAAGCTTGCCTCTTGGACCCCTCTTGATTATATGCAGAGGGATATGTCTCCAATACAGGTTAGTAAAATAATTATGTAGCTTCTTTGCCTTTTGGTTTTGTTTAGGATTTCCAATTTTGGTATACTCTCGTTGGCTTCCCATGTGTGCAAAATAAAATTCCTAATGACTAGAAATCATGAGCTAATGAACTGAAAAACTAAACTTGAAATAGATGGTTTCATTATGTAGTGGGCTAATGATGACCTTTTTATTTTCCTTAGTTCCTTTGGGTTGTTAGTTATTACTGGTACTAATTTCAAATGGTAGCGAAATATAAATTTTCATTTTACAATTTTGACTATTAAAATGAAGATTATCTTCATTTATATATTTTATCTTAATCATATTTTTAATTGATGTAAAACTTTGATTTTTTTTAATATATTTTTTATATTCAATATTATTAAACTTAATTGCGAGAATAAAATTGATGAATGACTATTTTTATAGATTTAGAATAGACTTTAATACTCGATTAGAATATAAGATTAAAACCAATTTATAAGATGAATTTACTTTATTTAATCTTATTTTTAGTTGACACGAAACTTAAGTTTTTTTTAATATCATTCCATTGCTATTATTAATTTTCAAAGTCTTGCTGCAACAAATAACCAAAAGAAACCTTTTTCTTTTGTGGTGATTGTTGAGTTATGGTTGTATTTTGGGTTATGCAGTCTGGATGTTGTAAGCCACCAACTGCATGCACTTATAACGTGGCAACAATGATGATGAGCCAAGACCCTGATTGCTACAGGTGGAATAATTCTCCCAATTTGCTCTGCTATGAGTGTGATTCTTGCAAAGCTGGTGTGCTTGAAGACATGAGAAGGAACTGGCACAAGCTCTCAGTTCTCACCGTCACCATGCTTGTTCTTCTCATAGGGATTTATTCCATTGGATGTTGTGCTTTCAGAAACACAAGAAGAGCTGAAACTGATTATCCCTATGGTGAAAACCGGATGACCAAAGTCCGACCCAGATGGGATTACCATTGGTGAGTCCTAAATTATCCACAAAATTTGAGTCATGTTAACAGTTCATTTCCCTTCCAATAGTGAAATCACATAAAGGAAACATAAATCACGTCCTTCAATTTTGGAAATCCAAAGTTCTTTTTGGCTGAAAATTTATTAGTCTAATAAGTATAACTTTCTTTTCATGGCCAAAAATATTTCAAAGAATAAATATTATATGCAATCATCTAAACATAATGTAAAGTAATTTTATTTCAAGTGGTGTCAAATTAAAGTTTTTTTTACCATTAAAACTGATTAGTTAAATTTTTTATCGGTAGAGATTAGTGGTTGAGAAAGTCAGTGAATATTTTGCATCATAAGATAGTTTAATAAAAAAAAACTTTTCTCATTGGGTATTACATGGGATTGTGGAAACTTTATACAAAACTGAATGGTGAAAATAAATTGTGCACATGACAACTACGAAGATGGGCAATTTGCCTACTTTCTAATGCTTTTGCTATGCTTTTTATTTTTTACCACAGGTGGAGATGGTTACATGACAGGAAAGAACAGCTTTATTAACTACCATCCATCCATAGTGGGACAATTCAATTCACTAGTATGGGTAGGGAAAGCATCAAGGCCTTTGTTTCTGCCACCTTTCCTAATTGGCTGCATTTTTGTTTTTGTATAAAGCATATAATTTTGGCTTTTGCTTTATCTTAAATATCACAACACTTTATTTTGCATGCCTTTTCTCATTAGTGGGTGGTTTTGAATTTTAATAATCAAGCACACTGAATTATATGCAACGGGAACGGGGTTGGATAGAATAGAATACGCACCCTAATCCCACTTGCTTTTCTTTCTTATGCATAAATGACTAAAAAGTATAAATAATGGAAGATGGAATAATCGAATAAGTACTAAGGTAAGGTAGCATTTTGTGACATGTTTGGTCGAGATGGAACGTCTATTTTCCATCTTATGTTCGCTGCATCTTAGAACAGAACTAAACTGGGAAAAAAGAACTTAGAAATTATAGGGCCTTATATTAGGCCCAATGAATAGAGGGTATCAATTACAGGGCTTGACTCATGTGACTTAATGACATTTTAATAATAAAACTTATATTTTATTTTTGTTTTCGTGTTTTAATTCATGTATCATGCAAATTAAGTCCTTTATTTCAAAATTTCATTCAATAATTAACAGGAATATAAAATAAGTTTAAAGAAATATATATTTTTTCTTTTCATTTTTACTCCAAGCAGGATGGCATCATCCGTCAAGTATGTCCTCTCTACTACAGGAAATTTTCAGTAAGATAGAGATACTCACAAGAATTTTAAATGGTTTTTAAAAAAATTTGACACTCAACCTCACTTTGTATGTACATCCCTCCTATTGAAAATTTTTGGTATTAAACAAGGTAGATACTCTAAATTGTTACCTTGTTGCTGTCTTTTTCTAGGTGTCAGAAAATATCTTCTCCATTTATTTCATTATTATAACGAATTTGGGAAAATAAATTATGCTCTCTATTACATGTGTATTATTTCCATTTCATTTATTTATCTAAAATCATTGTTATGGAGAGGATTTTGACCTTTGTAGGTACCCCATGAGTATAAAAAGGACAAAAAATAATGTGAAAACTTAAGACCCGATTACTTTTAGGATTTTTTTTTAATTTATTTTGTAAATAAAATTATTTCTATAAATATATTTTTGTGTACAATAATAACAAAAAAATTAGAATATAAAATTTTGTACATATTTCTTAAATTTCCATCGTGTAAACTTTAACGCTTCTTTGTAGATTCCGAGACATAGACCTAGTATAAGCAACAAGTCCTCTGTTCCAGGAGGTGTGTGTGTTGGAGAGTGGTTTTTATTAGAAATCATAGATGAAATTGAAATGAAGCTTAATCCAAACATTTTTTTTATATATTTAATTAGAACTCATCTCATTTTATTTGCGTTCTTGTTATCGTTTTAAAGAAAATTTAAAAGTGTATAATCTTTATTATTCTCTTTTAAATTTTAAAAAATATATACACACTAGAAATTAATATAATCTTTACATTGCTATAGATAATTAGTTTTTTTTTTGTAGTGTTATGGATAATTAATGAAAAGAAAAAAGAAAAATCTCCGTTAGATATTTGTAATTTGACGTAGATGGACATAATTGATAATCTGTCTTCTTTAGTACCAACAAACTGTTCATTTACGGTAGGGGTGAGCATTAAACCGACACCCGAACCGAACCCGAAAAATCCGAAAAAAAATATTGCTTTTGGGTGGGTTCGGGCGAGTCTTATGGGTAAATCGGGTTAAAATTTTGATTTTATACGGGTTATATTGGGCGGGTTCGGTTTTGAATTTTTAAACCCGCTAAAAACCGAACCCAACCGAAAATGAGATAAGTTTAAATTTTTATTACTTTTGTATAACTAAACAACAATTGTCCAAATTTAAAAGTCTTTATTTCAAGTATAATATAGCCATCAATTTGTAACTTATTTTTTTCCTTTTTCTCATAACTTAGATATTTATTTTGTCTTCTCCTTCCTCATTCAACTTCTCATCTCAACACACTAGTCCATTTTTAGAGTTATATTTTTGCTTCTTTCTTTGTCTTTCTTTTCCATCTTCTTATCTCCATTTTGAGTACATTTTGTGTGACTGTGATTTCTTATGGTTTTGTAATCTAACTTTATATTTCTTTTCCATGTAACAACTATGAATTTTGTTATCTTTTATTTTTGCTTCTTTAGTTTGTAAATGTTTCAACTACGAATCTATTTACACCATCTATTGTCACCTTCATTCTATTTTTATACACTATTTTAAAAATATTTTTTATCGTTTTAAGCTTCATCTTCGTTAAGATAAATTAGTCTACAAAAAAATTCAAACCCGATTATACCCACCCGCTTAAATCCGAATCTGTTTCAACCCGAACCGCTTCAAATCGAAAGCTCAGTCGGTCGGATATGGGTCACATTTTTTCAAAGCCGGTTTACAACGGGTTGAACATTTTTCACCCGAACTCGACCAAACCCACCCTTCCTCACCCCTAATTTACGGGGACAAAAAGTAACAAATTATTAAAAGCATTCCTTAAATAGTCATGGTCCACAATCGGCTATTAATTACATTTAAGTGCTGTTCATGAATTTAGTTTCTTAATGTAAAGATGTATTTTAAAGTATAAAATAAACTTAAAAAATTGTTGATTAAAAAATAATAATTAAAAATTATGATAAATTAAATATACGTATAATAAAATCTAAAATTAATTATAATATTTATCGTTGATTTCTTAACATAAAAATGAAATAATTTTTTTTATAAAAAAGTTTTGAAAATTTTTATTGTACTTTTTCTTTTTTATTCTATAATAAATACATATTAGTTATAAAAATATAAATTAATTAAAATTTAAATATATCTAATAAAACTAATTAATATTATCTCAAACTTAAAAAATGACACATAAACAGGAATAACAATATGTATGTTTTGTGTGAAGAAAAGTTCTGAAGTGGGCACACAGAACAAGTTGATGAAGTCAGAATTGAATTCAAGAGTTGTCAACAAATTGCAGTGCAGATAACTCGCAACTTGTGAGTTGTTAAGAAGTATCTATCCAAGTAGGAAGAGGAAGGGTTCAGAAATTTGTCCTCAACTCCAACTTGGTCTTCAACCAAGAAATTAATGCGATCCTATCTGGCAGTTCTTTGGTGGATAAATACTGCTATATCCCAAAGTCATTGAAGTGCCCACAATATATGGATGCAGCTATTATAGGGTCATTCAGTTATGGAAAACTGAAAATTTTGATTAGGTTTATACAACCTACGAAAGAGACTTAGGAAAATGCTCATTATACTGTCTTTATCCCTTCAAACTTGGTGCAAAATCCATTTTCAATCTTACTAAAATTCAAATTTTGCATTTTGATTAATCAAATAATTAGTAATTATAGAAACCAATCTACTAATTCATATGCTATTGCATGTTTTTAACTTGCTATTATTAACTCATGGTTTACTATTAAAACATTCCTTTTCACTTTCTAAAGTCTCTCATATTTAATGTTTAACAATGTTGTATTCCATCTTTTTCATTTTAATTGTCAATTTTGTAGTAGAGTTTTATTTATATTTATTTATCTGTTTTCTAAAGTCTCCCATATGCAATATTTATCCAATATTGTACTCCATCTGTTTCATTTTAATTGTCAATTTTTTTAATAGAGTTTTGTTTGTATTTATTTATCTTTTTAAAATTCAAGACAATATTTATTATTAATTTTTTGTCAATTGTATCTGTACTTTTTTTTAATCTAATTTTAAATTAATTTATACATTTATAATTAATATGTATTTATTATAGAGTAAAAATGAAAAGGAATATATATAAAAAGCATCATTAAAATTATTTTATGAAAATAAAAATATATTATATTTCTTAGTTTATAATAAAAAATTTAAACGGCTACTAAAAAGATATGAAAAAAAAAACAGCTATACTAAACCTTCATTATGAGATATTCACTCATTCCATCACACTTTCTGCATAAAAAACCTATCACGGACATGCCATCAATCTTAAAAAACTATCATTTCAGGATTAAAAATATCAAATAAAAAATTCCAAATTTCTAAATAATCACTCTCAATATCATAATTTGAAATCAAATTAGATATAAAGTCATGTTCATTTACTAACAAAATTAGACGGAACAAACAATGGAGAAATACCTAAAATGAAATTGGACACATGAGCCGTCAACCACATTGACTTTGTAAGCTAAGATAAGTAACCAACGATAACCTCGTATCTAAGAAAATAATATGTCCAAATTAGCAATTCTTTTTAATACCAAAAGACCTTTATATTATTTGTAAAAATATAACATAATCTTATTGAATATTACACTAACAATCAATTGAAATACCTAAAAAATAATTTAAAAATTGATTTCTTAATTAATTTATTAAATTTTATTCATAAAATAAATGAATTGAACTTAATATAAAAAAAATGAGCTTAATAAATAAAAAAGTTAAAATTGAATTGCACATAACTCGACTCGTTTGATTTGTAAATCAACTCGATATATAAAAATATAATTTATATAATTATTTTTTAAAAATTTTAATTTATTAAAATTTGAAACAACATTGAAAACTTAGTAAGTCAATAGTAATAATAATAATAAAAACAAAATAGATATTTTAGGGTTTCATCATTATGAACTAATTTTCTATTATTTTATATGAGATAGGGTAAATAGACTTTAGTTGTAATTACATTTCCTTAAATCATATCTCGTGATGTGTAAAGTTAATAAATAAGTTATTTTCATCTTTTAAAAGAAGAAGTTGTTATTGTACTTCTTAAAGATAGAAAAATTTCACTATATTATCTTGTATGGACTAGTAAAAAATTCAAAAAAGTCAATTTAATTACTAAATGAATAATCTAGATTATATTTATACAATAAAAAGTAAGACAAAATTATAAGATTATAATAATGTTATACAAATATTAAAAAAATTAACAAATAATAGAATTGAAAAACTAATTCATTCCATAAAATTTCAAAAATTTAAGCCAAAAAGATAAAAATATGTTTAAAAAATATTAAAATTAAGTTATTTAAGTATATAATGATACTATTACAAAAAAAGCTATATCATATAAAATGAAAATAAAACAACTAAATAATTTAGAAAGAAAATGAAAGATAAAATATCCAAGAAAATATAGTAATTATTAAAAATAATAATAATATTATATAGATAAATTATTAAAAATAATAAATTTGGAATGAAATTGATAATTCCGATTATATCGGTATTAAGAAGGATATCATAGAATTTTCATTAAAAACAATTATTTTATCTAAAATATATCAATAATATAAAAATATGAAATACATAAAATTAAAAAAATAATTTTAATTTATGTTATTCGAATTAACAAACTAAATAAAGCTGTTAGTGATTCTGAAATGAATTAAGTTTAAATTAAAAAAATATATTAACTTGAGTGAATTAAATATTATCAAGTTAAATCGAATATAACTGAATTAACTTCAATGCATTTCAGCTCATTTTCAATCCTAAATTATAAAATTGAATTTAGATAGTGTTTAAAAAAAGTGTCCATATTTCATTATAAAATACACTATTTTATTGCAAAACAATATATATATATATATATAATATTATATTATTTTTCTAATTAGGTTTTTAGTTGCTGTCATGTCAAAAACTTTATAAGTAGCAGACTTTATATTACTTTATCGGATACGGTATTACCATTCCCATTTCCCACAAACGAGGATTCTAGATATCCTTCAATTTTTTATTCCACAGGTTCACGTGTTATCAGATGCAATATTTTAAAATTGAGTAGTTTTTTTTTTTCTTGAGGAAAGATGGAGTATAGTTATTCGTAATGGAAGTAAAAGAATATAAGAAAAATTAATTTAATATATTATTATTTTCCAAAACATAAATTTATAGAAAAATATATTTAATATATTCCAATTCGCATTTTATATCTTTTAATACTATAAATTTTCATGTATTCTATTGCTTTTTTGTTGGGCATGTATATTATTGACTTATGACGCGGCCACAAAAGACTTTAACATGGAACAAATTCCGAAAAGACTTGTTCCAATTTACTACAAATTAGTATCAAAGATATGTATGCATGATTGGTTCCTATGTATACTATTCCAATAATTAACAACGTAATAATTTTCAACAAGATAAAGACCTAAGCCTAAAACTATAAGTTAGAAAAGAAAACTTGCGGTGTCAATGTAACGGTGTTACGTATAATGGAAACACAATACAACTAGCTTTTTGTGGACCCCCCAAAAAATTGTTGCCTCGTGAAAATTTTCATGGAACAATTCTTGGTTATATTTTGTTTTGGTGGTTTACATATAATTTTTTCTTTTCAAATTTTATAAGAAAATGTTTTGTTTAATGAAAGACCAAGATATGCTCCCATTACGATAACCTTTTTATATTTAGAACAATTTTTTTTTTTTTTTTTATCTCCGATACTGTTGCTTATTTTTCCTTCAAATTGGGCTCATTTTTACTAGAAAAAAACTGTTGCTTATAGAAGTAATTCTATCACAATTCTGTAATTTTTTTAATCACAATTATTTATTTTTCATATTATATCTATTAGACGAGAGAGTTAAATATTAAAGAATATTCTACTCAATTGATAGTGAATAATTCATATTAGATTGGTGAATTTTTTCACTTATTACTTCTAAATGGACATCTAATCACTCAGTAATAGGTAATAAATAAATTATATAAGTAAATTTGAGATTATATAATAACCTAAAATCTTAAGACATTATATCAATAATATTTCTCATTTATATTATTTAATATGTTGAACTTTTTTCTACTTAAACTCCAATAATATTATCACGGTCTTAAATGTGGGGGAAAAAATCTTAAATATGCAACAAAGTGTTAAAACACTACTTTATATTCGTAGAAGACATTTTCAATGAAGATCTAAAGAAACAAATTTTCATAAATTAACGTTTTGTTTCAAAACTTTAACTTAATTGTGCCGAAATTTGATCCAAACATAAATGAACTTGTGTAGCAGCTTTCATAGTAGAGTGTACATTGCAGTAAAAAAAGATTAAAAAGAAGAAGAAGAAGTAGTGTATATATTCAGTATCAGTATGAATGCTGGAGTGGGACTATGCGTAATAATAAGATTTCTGAGTGCGTGTCTCATCCAGTTTATATACTACTTACTCCTTGGAGAAAAGAAATGTGCATCTCTAGTTTTTTTTTATATAAAATAAATAAAAGGAGAAAGGAATGATGAAAGTTAAATATATTTTCGTCTATATAACATGTATTATTATTCTTTATCCGGAGACAATTTTATTTAAATCAGATATAATCATTATAGGATGATAAAAATTTTCTTTTAAATATTTAATATAATTTTATTTTTTGATCTCAAACTCAAAATCATTAATTAAATTGGAGTGGATAGTTAATTTTATGCTACTTGTTTAATAAAAATTAGGAGAAAGAGAGGTAATATGTTTCTTTTACGATCTTTAACAAAAATTAATTATTTAATATTTATAATGATAAATATTTTATACTAATTCAATGATTTAAAAAAAAAAATATATGTATCAAATTAAAGCTTACACTTTCCTTGCACAATTTGCTGGCATTCTGTCACATGATTTTATTTTGTTGCTTGACCCCCGTTACGGTTAGATTATGGTAGTGAAGTGAGTAGAATGTAGTATGAGGACTTTTAGTTTTTCTCATCTATCTATAACATTAATAAAAGATTTTTTTTTTGGTGTTTATATTTTTTTATTCATTTATTTTTAATTAATTAATTTACTTTTTTTTTTCTTTTTAATTTTTGTTTAACTACTTCATTATTATGAAGTAAATCACACATTTTTTTTTTAATTTTATGTTATTTCTTCGTTTATTTATGACTGACTACTAATAAATAGAGTTTAAACGAGATTAAACTTCTTCCTACTTTGTTTGACCGGTTACTGGTTGAACATGTCCAAGTCTTCAACACGCTCTTCTCTTGCATGCTATCTCTTCTGTATGTATATAAACCATAGTATATATATTATATAATTAAGCAATTCCACAACACTATCATCACCAACACTCTCCAGAAAAATATACGTCTCTAGCTAGCAGTTAACATAATCACAAGAAATAAAAAAGATGGGTGATAAAGTCCAAGTTCTTCAGAAGAAGTTGGATCAAACTCCAACGTGGGCTGTTGCAGTTGTATGCCTTGTCATGCTTGCTATTTCAATCTTCATTGAACATGCTATTGAATCACTTGGAAAGGTAAACCTCACATATATGAAGTTACAACAAGAAATCAAATTGAAGCATATTATACATATTCCTGATCTCATGTTTTGGTGCTGCAGTTGTTAAAAAAGAAACACAAAAAGGCTCTTCATGAAGCGCTGGAAAAGGTTAAAGGAGGTAGGTGCTTCAATTATTTCACTTGATCTTCTTATAATGATGAGTCTAATTGAATGAAAACTAAGCTATATATATATATACATATTGTTGGTGTTTAGAGCTTATGCTGCTTGGATTCATATCCTTGCTCCTAGTGGTGTTTGAAGATCGTATTTCTGATATCTGCATCTCAAAAGAAGCTGCATCCTCATGGCATCCTTGTGGTCCCGATGATAAGCATAAAGATCCAAAAGGATATTATGACAAATGCGCTGAAAAGGCAAGCACTAAATTACCTTATTCCCTCATTTTTTTATAATTTACTTTCATTGCATTAGATATTACCAACAATTAAAGCCTACATGTTTTCCTTCAATTTTATTTTTTGATATTTTGCAGGGTAAAGTTGCTTTTGTGTCTGAATATGGGATTCACCAGCTCCATATATTCATCTTTGTGCTTGCTATTTTTCATATCCTACAGTGCATCATAACACTCACTTTGGGTAGAACTAAGGTATACTCTCCTCTTCTCACTTTCATTCCTCATTATTAACTTAATTTGCCTCCTTTAAACACATCGAGTTAGTAGTCCTACAATATAAAATGATATTAGTCTCTATCTCGATACATCAGAGATATTTGTGCATAAAAAAAATGCTCTATTAAAACCATTTTTTTTGTTGTTGTATGCAGATGTCAATATGGAGGATGTGGGAAGACGAATCAAAGAGTCTTGAACATCAGTTCTACCATGGTAATTAACACATGCACTATCATATAGTTAAATCTGAAACAGTTCAATGACAATTAACAAAGTTAACCGTGACATTTATTGTGAAAGCTAGCTACAAGGTAAAACACGTCACGGCATAAATAAAATATCGGCTTAAATCTTAATGCGTCGAGGTTGACTTCTGTACGTATTAGATAAGACTTCAAGAGTGATATTTTGGTGCAACGTCGGCAAAAATTTATGATCTACACCAACCATGAGTGTAAATACAACTTTTTTTCTTCTTTTTCTCTTCTAAGTGCTCATTGTTTTAGATTTAAATTTAATAAAATTGATTTCCAACTATTAAACTTGATTGAAATTAATTTAAATAAAAGATTATATTAAAATATATGTCCCATGCATTATAAATTGAATGCTGTTGTAATAAATAAAAAATAAGGTATTACTAATCTTTTGTGACAATCAATTCTCGTTTATGATATATATGTTCAAGTCTTGTCCTTATCCCTATCTTCATTGACATTAAGTAAGTGATGCTTATTTAATGTCTAAAGGGACAAATATATATATAAAAAATTTTGTTACATATATTCCTATATATATAAAGTTACCTATAAATATATTCTTCATAATTTATAAAAATACTAAATAAAAAATAAATGTAATTAATATCTTGGAAGCATGAAAACATAAATACTTTTTCTTTCTTTAGAGTATTAATAAAAAAATGTTTGTAAAAAGATTTCAAAATATTCAAATATTAAATTTGAACATAGCTAGCCTTGTTATGTTCAAATTTAATATACCTGATTAATCTCTGTCGTTCGTTTATCTTTCATGTATATAATTAACACTTTTTTCTACTTGTTAGCATGTCTCATTAGATTAAATCTCTTTCGGATATACGCATTTGACTACTTTAGTGGGACAAAAAACGTTTAAAATTGTTATCCTTTTATGCCATAGTACTTTTTGTCATATATTCATAGAGCACTTTCACATTTTTTTGTGTCACACACCTCTCAGATGTATATGGAATAAACCTTTTAATCTTTGGGCATTTATATGGGCACATCTGAATATCTGATGGTGCATTGCAGATCCTGAGAGGTTCAGGTTTGCTAGGGATACAACATTTGGACGAAGGCACTTGAGCTCATGGAGTCGATCACCAATTTCCTTATGGATAGTGAGTACACAAATATCATACATGCATGAATGCATTAATAAATTTCTTACACTGTACTATTGTTCATAAAATTACATTGTTTCAAGCACATGGGTTGTTATTTGTGTCACAAATCTAATGAGGCCTTTGTGTTCTACTCCAATCAGGTTAGCTTCTTCAGACAATTCTATGGGTCAGTTAATAAAGTTGATTATATGGCGTTACGGCATGGATTCATCGTGGTAAGTTTGTATTCACAAAATATGTTATAGCTAGTTCGATATTTTTTGTTCTAAAGAATATCCTAATTAAACTAAGCTATGTAATTTTAGGCACATCTGACTCCAGCAAGTGAGGCAAAATTTGATTTCCAGAACTATATCAAGAGAACACTTGAAGAGGATTTTGTAGTTGTGGTGGGCATAAGGTAAGAAATAAGAATATGATCACTTCCTTTCTATCACTAACCAATATCTAAGCTTAACCATGCATTTTGGTACTTGCAGTCCAATCATGTGGTTCTTTGCGGTGCTAATCCTGCTCACAAATACTCATGGTAAGTCAAATTCAAATTTTGAATATGACATATGAAATCATTCATAATTGGTGTTACTATGGTTAAAGTTGAATTATATCAGACTAAAACAAGATAAAATCAAGATAGTTTTGGTCGTGAATTATTTCGACCATTTTCATGCACAGTTGTGTTAAATTGGAATGCCTAGGTGCACGTACAACTTAACTGTTTATTAGACTATAGACATTACATGCTCTTATATTCTTGTTTATTTCATTAATGATAATTTTTGTTCAACATGGACAGGGTGGTATGCTTATTTCTGGCTTCCATTTATCCCATTAATTGTAAGGACAAACCACACATTCTGCTTATGTTGTCGGTCTACATTTCCTTCTATTAAATTATCATTAAGTTTAATTTAAATATTACAGATAATCTTGTTGGTGGGAACAAAGCTACAAATGATCATAACAGATATGGCACTAAGGATTCAAGATAGGGGGGAAGTGGTAAAGGGTGCACCTCTGGTTGAGCCAGGAGATGAATTGTTCTGGTTCAATCGTCCCCGCCTCGTCCTCTCTTTGATTCAACTTGTTCTCTTTCAGGTAGGTTTTATGCTTTATTTTCCTATGATTCAACCAATTGTCAAATTGATGTGTTCTGCATTCCAATTCTTGTGCTATGAAAATAATTATGTTTGGCTCTATGCTGCAGAATGCATTTCAACTAGCGTTTTTTGCTTGGAGCACAGTAAGTATTCTATCTTGATCAACTTTCCTAAAAATTTTGCTTCAGTGGATCATGTTGTTTAGCAATACAATATTGAAGTTACAGCGGTGCTTAGACCATGCTTACTTGTTGAATCTGTGCCATGAAAAAATTGTTTGCAATAGAATGAAAATCTATCGGTACTAGGAAGTAGGAACCAATTAAGAGCAAACTTTCCTGAACCTCAAATTGTTTGAGCAAACAATAATAATTTTGATTAATATATACAACACTTCAATTACCTTAAAAAGCCTTACTCTAACTTGGTATCATTTTTCTTCTTACAGTATGACAATGGGTTAAAAATAAACTCTTGCTTCCACAGAACTACTGCAGATATTGTCATTAGACTTACAATGGGGTAAGTTCACTTCATTTACCAAAACTGCATGTGACATACCAATACAAGAAACAATCATTAGTACATGTGACTAGCATTTTGGAGATATTCCAACACAGTCTAGTTTGTTGGAGTTATATACATATACGAAAACTAATAAGAAAGTGACAAATTTTGCAGGGTTCTCACACAAGTTCTATGCAGCTACGTCACTTTACCTCTTTATGCTCTAGTCACACAGGTCAGATACAGGAATATTATATTCACTTCATTTACCAATACAATAAAAGATCACACTTGCATGTATGCGGCTCTTGTTGTTGTTGTTGTTTTTTTTTTAATTAAAATTAAAATTTTACTTTGATAATATATATAACAACATTATTATGCATAACAACTTAAATATCAACGATATTATTAAAAAAATACTCTATTTCAGACTAGAGAACAATACTAATAGTATCTATGATATTATAAGGATGTTTTGTTTTATAATAAATGTTTCAAGAAGAGTAGTGACTGATTTAATTTTGTTTTGGTTGGTATTATGTAGATGGGTTCAACCATGAAACCAACAATTTTCAATGACAACGTAGCAGCAGCACTAAAGAAGTGGCATCACACCGCTAGAAAGCATATAAAACACAAGGATTCGAGTCATTCTGCAGCCAACACACCATTCTCAAGCAGGCCAGGAACTCCAACACATGGCATGTCTCCAGTTCACCTGCTTCACAAACACCCTAGACACAGTGATAGTCCTCTAACTTCTCCAAGGGCACCTCATTACCATAATGAACAATGGGATGTTGAAGGGTCACCTTCCCCAAGTCATCATGCAAGAAATCATGAAGACACCATGCAGCCTCCAACAGCAGAATTGACTCCTATTGGACTCCAACCTATTAGGACTCAACATGAAATCAACATTGCTTTGTCTGAATTTTCATTTGGGAGGGGACACCACACTAATAATAGTAACTAGATGAGCATTAGAATTTGAAACATTTCCTTGTTTATAGCTTCAATACATATCCAACACTTCTATGTTGTAAATTAACGAGAAGCAATGCATTTGAAGATCGGAATGAAAGTGATGTAATTTTGTTGGGACAACATGACTTGTTACATCTATGGTCGATCAAATTCATACAATTGTTTGAGGTGATCAACCCATGTAATGTAAAAGGAAAAAAAAAAAAAAAGAAAACATACAGCAAAATTCCTTCATATGTATTTTTTAATCAAATACTTAGTCTTAATTTATTTGGAGCTTTTCCTCTCCTCTAAGAGAGAAGTTGAGAGTTACATATATAATTACATTTACTTAATTTTTATCACAAAATTAATTAACAGCAACAATTATAATTTTTATTAAGTATTTTTTTTTTTTACTTTCATATCACCTTTTGAAAATATTAAAACATTAGAGCTAATCTATATGCATCGTTAATGTAATTTTTTTTATGCACTCAACAAATCAGCAATCATTTTAAATATAATTTTTAAGCCAGTAATTAGTTTAAGCCTACTTTCTAAAATTATTATAAAAATGAACAATTTTATGGTACGCGATAATTTATGATTAAATCGAACTGTAAAATCTCTTTATACTATGATTACATTTAAATTAACTTTACCACAAATAAAACATCACTTTAATTCTTCTTTGGGTGTTAAATTTTTAATTCTCCCAAACCACCATTCCACCACTGAGCTGGCATTAAAAAATGTATCCAAATAACAGCATCTAAAAAGGATATATCAAATTACATCACATGCATAAATAATGATTTACTTTAAAAGTATGAAAAGCTTCTATAATAATTAGTTTTATTTAAGATTTTGATTGGCTGAGAGTGTAGGAATTAAAGTGAAAATGGAAAAGATAATGAAACAGTTAGAACGAAGCAGCAGTGGCAACACCGGAATCTGCTAACTCATCTATTATTCTTTCTCTCTCTGCTTTCTTCTCCATCCTTCATCATTAAATCTCAACCGTTCATCAGATTGCATCATCGCCACTCATGGAGGTCCGTTCCAACCCCGCCGCCGATAACTCCTCCGACCACCGTCGACCGTCCGCCCTTTCGTCCAAGCAGCCACCTCCTTCTCCTCACCCCGTCGACACCTCCGCCGTTTCACAGAGGCGAACATCTCTCTCTCAATTCACTACTTCCTCAGATTCAATTTTTATAAAAATTGAACCTTTTCTTACCCATGTCGAAATGAAAAGAAAAACTAATTTTTTTTTCTCGATTTTCGATACTTATTTGCATGATCAGATTTTGATTTCTTCATGGCAAGCGAATTTGAGTTCAGAAATTTTGATCCTAAATTTGATATGGTTGAATTTAAAGTTTCCATATTGGGTTTTTCCTTGGAATTGCTTTTGATGGTTTTTTTTTTCTTCATGTAATTGCAGACTCCAGAAGGAATTAATGGCTCTCATGGTATATCTCTTTTTGCTGTAATTATGATCGTTGTTGTTCTTTATTGTTATGGACCTTTTCTCTTGAACTCCCCTACATCTCTTAATACTTTTGTAGAATCAATTCTGATTTAGAAAGTTGAATTCTTAAGGAACATCTAGAAAATCATGATCCTTTTCATTTTTTCTTTTTTGGTCCAGGGTAGGGGTTGGTATTTTCTTTTTAAAACTGCATATGCAATTGCATTGGTTCTCTGATTGCCTAGTGCGAACTTATGTTGCATGTGTAAATTATTTAAAATTGAATGCTAATTTTATTCCTTTAAGGATGACACCTTCTAAGAAATGAAAATATTGAGGTTTGGTAATTTTAGTTTTTTGGTTGTCCAATGTATTGATATTTTCAGAACCATCTAAAGTATTGCTGCTCTGTTGAGTAAAATGTTATAT